>NC_092389.1:9755179-11105179 GCF_030028105.1 Mobula birostris
TAGTTACGTTTGGAGACATATAGTATACTTGACTTGTGAGTTAAAATGGGAAAAATGCAAATCATACTGAATCACTGAAATACAAATCACATTTAATGTTGGGCTGTTTACCACAGGAGTGGAAAAAATAAGATTTAGAAAGTTTGTTTTTGCATCTTTTATACTGATAATGGCGGAGGTTTGGGTTGTCAGTTCTTGGACCAATGTTTAATGTATTGCATAGATATTTGACAATTGAAGGAAAAGTACCATAGCAGTGGAAGTAATTGTGTTCTGAATCCTACTGTCCCTCTTGTTCAGGCCCTCAAGGGTCCTCACTTTTATTCTTGGGCTGATCACGGAGGCATCCTGTTGGCAATTGCTGAGGGATCACGGACTAATCAAGTGAAGTGAGTAAAGAATTTACTACCTTTTGAATTTTAACAAAAGTATGTTCATTATTAAAACATCTAAAAATCAAACATTTTATTTTTGGCTGGTGTTATAACTTCACCTACAATTTTTATATATATATATATATAAAAAAAAGTGTATATATATAATATATACATATAGACACACACGCATATCCTGGCTCTCTTGCAATACCAGTCATTCAGGACATCTGCTCAGTCTTCAGCTGTGATTTTGTGGGTAGCACTGACTACTACAATCATAGAACATAGAATACTACAGCATATTACAGGCCCTTCGGCCCACAATGTTGTACAACCCTCAAACTCTGCCTCCCATGTAACCCCCCACCTTAAATTCCTCCATATACCTGTCTAGTAGTCTCTTAAACTTCACTAATGTATCTGCCTTCATTACTGACTCAGGCAGTGCATTCCACACACCAACCACTCTCTGAGTTAAAAAAAACCTTCCTCTAATATCCCCCTTGAACTTCCCACCCCTTACCTTAAAGCCATGTCCTCTTGTATTGAGCAGTGGTGCCCTGGGGAAGAGGTGCTGGCTATCCACTCTATCTCTTCCTCTTAATATCTTGTACACCTCTATCATGTCTCCTCTCATCCTCCTCCTCTCCAAAGAGTAAAGCCCTAGCTCCCTTAATCTCTGATCATAATCCATACTCTCTAAACCAGGCAGCATCTTGGTAAATCTCCTCTGTACCCTTTCCAATGCTTCCACATCCTTCCTATAATGAGGCGACCAGAACTGGACACAGTACTCCAATTGTAGCCTAACCAGAGTTTTATAGAGCTGCATCATTACATCGCGACTCTTAAACTCTATCCCTCGACTTATGAAAGCTAACACCCATAAGCTTTCTTAACTACCCTATCTACCTGTGAGGCAACTTTCAGGGATCTGTGGACATGTACCCCCAGGTCTCTCTGCTCCTCCACACTACCAAGTATCCTGCCATTTACTTTGTACTCTGCCTTGGAGTTTGTCCTTCCAAAGTGTACCACCTCACACTTCTCCGGGTTGAACTCCATCTGCCACTTCTCAGCCCACTTCTGCATCCTATCAATGTCTCTCTGCAATCTTCGACAATCTTCTACACGATCTACAACACCACCAACCTTTGTGTCGTCTGCAAACTTGCCAACCCACCCTTCTACCCCCACATCCAGGTGGTTAATCAAAATCACAAAAAGTAGAGGTCCCAGAACAGATCCTTGTTGGGACACCACTAGTCACGACCCTCCAATCTGAATGTACTCCCTCCACCACGACCCTCTGCCTTCTGCAGGCAAGTCAATTCTGAATCCACTTGGCCAGAATTGTCGGCCTATGAGTTTGACGTCAGTGGTGGGTAAATTGATGGAAAGTATTCTTCGGGATGGTATATATAATTATCTGGATAGATGGTCTGATTGGGAACAGTCAGCATGGATTTGTGCGTGGAAGGTCATGTCTGATAAACCTTATTGAATTTTTTGAAGAGGTTACTAGGAAAGTTGATGAGGGTAAAGCAGTGGATGTTGTCTATATGGACTTCAGTAAGGCCTTTGACAAGTTCCACACAGAAGGTTGGTTAGGAAAGTTCAATCGTTAAGTATTAATATTGAAGTAGTAAAATGGATTTAGCAGTGGCTGGATGGGAGACGCCAGAGAGTGGTGGTGGATAACCGTTTGTCAGATTGGAGGTCGGTGACTTGTGGTGTGCCTCAGGGATCTGTACTGAGTCCAGTGTTATTTGTAATATACATTAATGATCTGGATGATGGAGTGGTAAATTGGATGAATAAGTATGCAGATGATACTAAGACAGGTCGAGTTGTGGGTAATGAAGTAGGTTTTCAAAGCTTGCAGAGAGATTTAGGCCGGTTAGAAGAGTGGGCTGAAAGATGGCAGATGGATTTTAATGCTGATACATGTGAGGTGTTACATTTTCATAGGACTAATCAAAATAGGACATACATGGTAAATGGTAGGGCATTGAAAAATGCAGTAGGACAGAGGGATCTAGGAATAATGGTGCATAGTTCCCTGAAGGTGGAATCTCATGTGGATAGGATGGTGAAGAAAGCTTTTGATATGCTGGCCTTTATAAATCAGAGCATTGAGTATAGGAGTTGGGATGTAATGTTGAAATTGTACAAGGCATTGGTGAGGCCAAATTTGTTGTATTGCGTACAGTTTTAGTCACAGAATTATAGGAAAGATGTCAACAAAATAGAGAGAGTACAGAGAAGATTTACTAGAATGTTACCTGGGTTTCATCACCTAAGTTGCAGGGAAAGGTTGAACAAGTTGGGTCTTTATTCTTTGGAACATAGAAGGTTGAGGAGGGACTTGATAGAGGTATATAAAATTATGAGGGAGATAGATAGAGTTGACGTAGATAGGCTTTTTCCATTGTGAGTGGGGGAGATGCAAACAAGAGGACATGAGTTGAGAGTTAAAGGGTAAAAGTTTAGGGGTAACATGAGGGGGAACTTCTTTACTCAGAGAGTGTAGCTGTGTGGAGCGAGCTTCCAGCAGAAGTGGTTGAGGCAGGTTCGATGTTGTCGTTTAAAGTTAAATTGGATGACTATATGGACAAGAAAGGAATGGAGGGTTATGGGCTGAGTGCAGGTTGGTGGGACTAGGTGAGAGTAAGAGCTCGGCACGGACTAGAAGAGCCGAGATGGCCTGTTTCCGTGCTGTAATTGTTATATGGTTATATAACTTCCCTGGATCCCATGCCATCTGACTTTCTGAATAAGCCTACCGTGTGGAACCTTGTCAAATGCCTTACTGAAATTCATGTAGATCACATCCACTGCACTACCCTCATCTATATGCCTGGTCACCTACTCAAAGAACTCTATCAGGCTTGTTAGATAAGATCTGCCCTTCACAAAGCCATGCTGACTGTCCCCGGTCAGACCATGGTTCTCTAAATGCCCATAGATCCTATCTCTAAGAATCTTTTCCAACAGCTTTCCCACCACAGACGTAAGGCTCACTGGCCTATAATTACCCGGACTATCCCTACTCCCTTTTTTGAACAGGGGGACAACATTCGCCTCCCTCCAATCCTCTGGTACCATTCCTGTGGACAACGAGGACATACAAGATCCTAGCCAGAGGCTCAGCAATCTCTTCCCTTGCCTCGTGGAGTAGCCTGGGGAATGTTCCGTCAGCCCCTGGGGACTTATCCATCCTAATGTATTTTAACAACTCCAACACCTCCTCTCCCTTAATATCAACATGCTCCAGAACATCAACCTCACTCATATTGTCCTCACCATCAAGTTCCCTCTCATCAGTGAATACAGAAGAGAAGTATTCATTGAGGACCTCGCTCACTTCCAGAGCCTCCAGGCACATCTTCCCACCTTTATCTCTAATCGGTCCTACCTTCACTCCTGTCATCCTTTTGTTTTTCACGTAATTGAAGAGTGCCTTGGGGTTTTCCTTTACCCTACTCGCCAAGGCCTTCTCATGCCCCCTTCTTGCTCTTCTCAGACCCTTCTTAAGCTCCTTTCTTGCTTCCCTATATTCCTCAATAGACTCATCTGATCCTTGCTTCCTAAATCTCTCATATGCTGCCTTCTTCCACCTGACTGGATTTTCCACCTCACTTGTCGCCCATGGTTCCTTCACCCTACCATTCTTTATCTTCCTCACCGGGACAAATTTATCCCTAACATCCTGCAAGAGATTCCTAAACATCGACCACATGTCCATAGTACATTTCCCTGCAAAAACATCATCCCAATTCACACCCGCAAGTTCTAGCCTTGCAGCCTCATAATTTGCCTTCCCCAATTAAAAATTTTCCTGTCCTCTCTGATTCTCTCCTTTTCCATGATAATGCTAAAGGCCAGGGAGCGGTGGTCACTGTTCCCCAGATGCTTACCCACTGAGAGATCTGTGACCTGACCCGGTTCATTACCAAGTACTAGATCTAGTATGGCATTCCCCCTAGTCGGCCTGTCCACATACTGTGACAGGAATCCATTCTGGACACACTTAACAAACTGCCCCGTCTAAACCCTTGGAACTAATCAGATGCCAATCAATATTAAGGAATTTAAAGTCACCCATGATAACAACCCTGTTATTTTTGCACCTTTCCAAAATCTGCCTCCCAATCTGCTCCTCTGTATCTCTGCTGCTACCAGGGGGCCTATAGAATACCCCCAATAGAGTAACTGTTCCTGACTTCCACCCATACTGACTCAAAAGAGGATGCTGCTACATTACCCACCCTTTCTGTAGCTGTAATAGTATCCCTGACCAGTAATGCCACCCCTTCTTCCCCTTTTCCCCCCTCTCTATCCCTTTTAAAGCACTGAAATCCAGGAATATTGAGAATACATTCCTGCTCTGATGCCAGCCAAGTCTCTGTAATGGCCACTACATCATAATTCCATGTATGTATCCAAGCTCTCAGTTCATTCACCTTTGCTCCTGATGCTTCTTGCATTGAGGTACACACACTTTAGCCCTTCTGCCTTACTACCTTTACACCCTTTATTCTGCTTCTCCTTCCTCAAAGCCTCTCTGTATGTTAGATCTGCTTTACTCCATGCACTTCTTTCACTGCTGTATCACTCCATGTCCCATCCCCCTTGCAAATTAGTTTAAACCCTCCCGAACCATGCTAGTAAACCTACCTGCAAGGATATTGCTCCCCCTCGAGTTCAGGTGCAACCCATCCAATCTGTCCAGGTCCCACCCTTCCCAGAAGAGTTCCCAATGATCCACAAATCTAAAACCCTGCTCCCTGCACCAACTCCTCAGCCACGCATTCAATTGCCATCTCCTCCAATCCTTACCATCACTGTCATGTAGCACTGGCAACAATCCTGAGAACGCCACCCTTGAGGTCCTGTTCTTCAGCCTTCTGCCTAGTTCCCGAAACTCACACTTCAGGACCTCATCCCTCTTCCTGCCTATGTCTTTGGTACCAACATATATCACGACTTCTGGTTGCTTTCCCTCTTGTACCAGGATGTCATGCACCCGGTCAGAGACATCCCGGACCCTGGCAACCGGGAGGCAACAAACCATGCGGGTGTCCTCCTCACGTCCACAGAATCTCCTGTCTGCTCCCCTGACTATAGAGTCTCCAATGATGACAGCTCTCCTCTTCTTCGTCCCACCCTTCTTCACCACAGACTCAGACTCAGTGCCAGAGGCCCTGCCACTGTGGCTCACACCTGGTCAGTCGTCCCCGCCAACAGTATCCAGGACGGTAAACTTATTATTTAGAGGAATGGCTACAGGGGTGCTCTGCACTACCTGTCTGCTCACCTTCGCGTTCTCCCCTCTGAATGTCACCCAACGACCTGCTTCTAGCAGCCTAGGTGTGACTACCTCCCTGTAGCTCTCATCTATGACTGCCTCATTCTCCCTTATGAGTCGAAGGTCATCCAGCTGCTGCTCCAGGTTCCTTACACAGTCTTCCAGATCGCCCAGCTGCATGCACTTCTGGCAGATGTGACTCTGCGGGAGAGGGGTGTTCTCCCAAGACTGCCATATCTCACATGAGAGGCACATCACTATCTCAGGAGGCATTGTAAAAACTAACTGGGAGCAAGTTCGTCCTCCGCCTCTTCTCATCGAAACCTCTCGAGTCAAAGCCTTAAAGCTCCACTCCTTCACTGGCCCACTCACTCACTGGCTGCTTTCCACAGGCCAGTGATTTTAAAAGATTCAAATTTGTATCATAATGCAGAGATTGGGGCACAAGTTTCGCACCTTCACTGACGCAATTCTGAAGATTTGCTATACTGTCATAGGTGTACCATCTTTTGGATTGTTTTCATTCCCAGGCCCTTCTGCACAATTTTTGAAGAACAGGTGAGATTTTTCCTGTGTACCTGCCAACACTTGCTGCTTAGCTGTCATCACAAAAACAGTTTGGTCAGAATGACATGGCTTTTAGTAGGGATTGGCAGAACACTAAATGACTCGACTCTCAGTTCCTGTATTCAAACAGTGAACAACACTACTTTGAATATTTACGGTATCTTCTGCTTTTACTTTCTACAAGATATTGTTTCAAAAATGAAAAGAGAAAATGTTGTATTTGTATGATTTTACCTTTATCAACATTTCCCAAGGGACGTGTGATGTGAAAGTGACTAAGACTGTGCAACTACAAACTTTTTCTCAGTTTTGAAACAATATTTTGGAGAATATAAAGGCATAAAATATTGGAATTGTTAAAAGTCAAGTAATATAGGTGTATTATAGTAATATAGTCATGTAATACATTTAAAGTCATAAATTTGTCTATGTGAATACTTTAGGCTTTTTTCATTTCTTTATAGATTTCCATTATCCATTGTATTTTGCTTTAGTGTTTTATTGTATGATATGAATTTCAATGCTTTGAGAATTTGATGCAAGGAATAGATGCTTAAAGAGCAAACTGATACAATATTTGCATTTTCATTAATGTCTTTCCTTAAACAGGTATAGTACCAATGAGGGAGAGACATGGAAGACCTTCAACTTCACTAAAGCAGATATTGTTGTATATGGATTGCTTACTGAGCCAGGAGAAAAAAGTACCATTTTCACAATTTTTGGATCATTTGCAGATCAGTCCCACAGTTGGCTAATAATTCAGATTAACACAACAGCAGCATTGGGTAGGTCTATGTTGTATTGATGTTTTGCTGTTAATGAAACTTGACCATTGCTTCCCTACTTAAAACAGTCACATTATATTACTAAATGAGCAATTAAAACTAATTTTCTTGGAAGGAAAGAAGACATTTATAATTCTCCTTGCCCATTTACTTCTGAAGACATTTACTTCCATTTAGTTTTTGGAATTCCTTTCTCCTTTGCTTGAGTTGTGTATGAATATCATGAGGGATTATATCCCCACCATTCCTATCTTGAATTGTATTCCATGTGTTTAATGTTGGAATGAAGATCAGTGGATTTTAACAATTAGGTTTAAGGGTATGAAGAATAATGTAGCTTCTGTTTTTAATATCTGTCAAATCTAGATAAATCATGAACCTTTTATTTTGTGTGTCTTGGGCGCAAACCTTAAAGTTTAATGTTCCATTTTTTTAAAAATACATAATTAGAATCGGGTTTATTATTGCTGGCATGTGTCGTGAGATTTGTTAACTTACCAGCAGTTCAGTGCAATATAATAAAAGAAAGAAAAAAAGTAAATCAATTACAGTATATGTATATTGAATAGATTAAAAAATGTGCAAAAAAAACAAATAATTTATTTCTTTTAAAAAGTGAGGTAGTGTCCAAAGGTTCAATGGCCATTTCGGAATCGGATGGGAGAGGGAAGAAACTGTTCCTGAACCGCTGAGTGTGTGCCTTCAGGCTTCTGTACCTCCTACCTGATGGTAACAGTGAGAAAAGGGCATGCCCTGGGCGCTGGAGGTCCTGAATAATGGACGCTGCCTTTCTGAGACACCGCTCCTTGAAGATGTCCTGGGTACTTTGTAGGCTAGTACCCAAGATGGAGCTGACTAAATTTACAACCCTCTGCAGCTTCTTCTGGTCCTGTGCAGTAGCTCCACCCACCCCCTATGCTCTCCATTGTTCATTTATAGAAGTTTTTGAGGGTATTTGTTGACACACCAAATCTCCTTAAACTCCTAATGAAGTATAGTTGCTGTCTTGCTGCCTTTCTAGCTGCATTGATATGTTGGGACCAGGTTAGGTCCTCGAAGATCTTGACACCCAGGAACTCAAAACTGCTTATTCTCTCCACTTCTGATCCCTCTGAGGATTGGTATGTGTTCCTTCATCGTACCCTTCCTGAAGTCCACAATCAGCTCTTTCGCCTTACTGACGTGAGTGCCAGGTTGTTGCGACACCATTCCACTAGTTGGCATATCTCACTCCTGTACGTCTTCTCATTACCATCTGAGATTCTAGCAACAATGGTTGTATCATCAGCAAATTTATAGATGGTGTTTGAGCTATGCCTAGCCACACAGTCATGTGTATATAGAGAGTAGAGCAGTGGGCTAAGCACACACCCCTGAGGTGCGCCAATGTTGATCGTCAGCGAGGAGGAGATGTTATCACCAATCTGCACAGATTGTGGTCTTCCGGTTAGGAAGTCAAGGATCCAATTGCAGGGGGAGGTACAGAGGCCCAGGTTCTGTAACTTCTTGATCAGAATTGTGGGAATGATGGTATTAAATGCTGAGCTATTATTGACGAACAGCGTCCTGACATGGGTGTTTATGTTGTCCAGGTGGTCTGAAGCGTGTGTAGAGCCATTGAGATGACATCTGCCGTTGACCTATTGTGGAGATGGGCAAACTGCAATGGGTCCAGGTCCTTGCTGAGGCATCGGAGTTCAGTTTAGTCATGACCAATCTCTCAAAGCATTTCATCACTGTAGATGTGACTGCTGCCAGGAGATGGTCATTAAGGCAGCTCACATTATTCTTCTTGGGCACTGGTATAATTGTTGCCCTTTTGAAGCAAGTGGGAACTTCTGTCTGTAGCAGTGAGAGGTTGAAAGTGTTCTTGAATATTCCCACCAGTTGGTTGGCACAGGTTTTCGGAGCCTTACCAGATACTCCATCGGGACCTTTTGCTTTGCGAGGGCTCACCCTCTTTAAAGACAGCCTAACATCACCTCTGAGACAGAGATCACAGGGTCATCAGGTGCAGCAGTGATCTTACAGCTGTAGTTATATTCTTCCTTTCAAAGCAGGTATAGAAGGTGTTGACTTCATCTGGTAGTGAAGCATCGCTGCCATTAATACTATTGGGTTTTGCTTTGTAGGAAGTAATGTCTTGCAAACCCTGCCAGAGTTGTTGTACATCTGATGTTGCCTCCAACCTCGTTCTCGTATTGTCATTGGGACATCTGTAATTTGGTTATTTTTCATAGAATGATACCGCAGAGGAACAGGTCCTTTGACCAATCTTGATACCATTCGAAGCTAATCTCATCTGCCTGCTCGTAGTTCGTAGTCTCTTGATGTCCTATTCATGTGCTCGTTGAAATGCCTCTTAAATGTTGCTGTCCTATCTGCTTCTACCATTTCTCTGCCAACGTATTCCAAGCACCTACTGCTCTTGATACCTTTTTTAAATAAAAACTTGTCCTTTTTAAACTTTTCCTCTTCTCACTATCAGGCTATGCATTCTAACTATGCCTCCATAATTTTATATACTTCTGTCAGCTTGTCCTTCAACCTGCAATGCTTAAGAGAAAATAATACAAGTTGGTCTAACCTCTCCTCCTAGCTAGTACTCTGTAATTCAGGCAACGTTCTGGTGAACCTTTTGTATGCCCGGTTGAAAGCTCCTGCATCCTTCTGTAATGCGATGACCAGAACTGGGCACATTTCTCGAAATGAAGCATTACCAAAGTTTTGTCCAGCTGCAACATAATTTCCGGATACGCTGACCGAATGAAGGCAGATATGCTTTCTTTACCCCCTCCTTACCTATTTATGTTGCCACTTTCAGAAAGCTGTTGAATTACACTGCAAGCTCCCTCTCTATTTTAATGCTTCTCAGCATCCTGTCATTTACTGTATGCTTTTCCCTTGCATTTGACCTCCCAAAGTGCAATATGTCACATTTGTCCAGATTAAGCTCCATCTGCCATTTCTCTGCCCACATTTCCAGTTGGTCTACATCTTGCAGAATCCTTTAACAATATTTCTCACTATCCACAGTTCTTTTTTGTGAAGTCTTTTCTGTTAATATTTATTTATATTTGGCTGACCTTTTCATTTGTCTTGTAATTAGTTAATACTTTGGAAAAGATTAATGGATATAATTGCATTCATGTTATGCTGCATATTTCGCTGCCGCTGCTACTGTGTGATCCAGAATCTCCGGAGGGGAAGGCCCCGAATCCTCGGCTTTGCTTGTTGCTCAGCGGCCGGGACGGGGTCGAAGTGCTCGGCAGAGATGGTGCTCGGTGCTGAAGGGCTGGTCGGAGGCTCGAAGTTTTCGGACAGACTCAGAGTTGGCTGGGGTCGGGTGCTTCTAATGCATCAACAGTTGTCAGTGCCTGGAGGTTTATAGCAGAGAGAGTTTCTCCCTTCTGCTGCCTGCTATCGGGGACTATCGGGAGTCGATCGAAATTTTGAGACTTTTTAACCGTTCCCATGGTCTGTTCTTTATCAAATTATGGTATTGCTTTGCACTGCTGTAACTATTATGTTATAATTATGTGGTCTTGTCAGTGTTAGTCTTTGGTTTGTCCTGTTTTTTTGTGATATCACTCTGGAGGAACATTGTATCATTTCTTCATGCATGCATTTCTAAATGACAATAAACAAGGACTGAGTGTCCTCATAATCTAATTTAATATTATAACTGATGCTTTGAGTAATATTTCTCATTGTAGTTATCTTAACTCAAATGGAAATGGAACTAGATTTCCATTTGCTTGCAAGCTGAGATTGTCACAATGGATGTGAGCATCAACCTGCAATGCAGTACCGTTAGCTTGGCAGGGAGAGGGGAGCTTTGAGTTGAGAAGCAGAGCAGGAAGAGTAGGCCTCAGTTTTTTTTTTAAAAAAAGTAAATAATTAAGCAGAGGACGTGAAAGCAGCAAAAGTCTCCAAAGTACAGAAAATATTTTTTAAAAAGAGAACATTTAAAGCTAAATTTTCATAATCTTAATCTGAGGTGGCTGAGGCAACCAAACATATTTCAAAAGTTTGCTGTCAAGCTAGGTGGACTTGGAGGAAGGAAGCTGCATGCAGAGGGGCTTGAAAGGAGATGTAGACCAATTAAGTCGGGGCAGAGCAAGTGATAAAGTGTGAGGCCATTTACTTTGATGCACAAAATTCTGATGCAGCTTGACAAAGTGGATACAGGAAGGATGTTTCCTTAGCAATAATACCTAGAACTAAGGATCACAGGCTTAGGATAAGGGTTAGGCCATTTCAGAACGAGTTGAGAGAAAAACTCTTCGCTCAGAATGTGAATCTAGTTCATTAAAAAACAGATCAGTGGAATTTGAAATGTTACGGAAATCAAGAGAATTAAGGATAATGCAGGTTAATAGCACTGAGGTAGACAGTGAACTATAATCTCAAATGGTGGAGCAGTCGCAAGGGCCAGATAGCCAATGTTTACTCATTATGACTTGTGTTAACTAGATTTTAAAATTGTTCTGACAGATGATCAAGCAATAAATCAGTCGTTTTCAAGATGACCTGAAGGGAGGTAGGATCAAGTGGTATTTACTTGTGGAAAGGAGAGTGATCTATTTGAGACAAGGCAAAATTTACACTTGATGATCTTTCTACCTTGAATTGAATTGACTTTATTTCTTACATCCTTCACATACATGAGGAGTAAAAATCTTTACGTTACGTCTCTGTCTAAATGTGCAGTCATAGTAATTTATAATAAATGGAACAGTCAATGTAACATAAAAATGCACACAAAATAGCGTGAGTTAATCAGTCTGATGGCCTGGTGGAAGAAGCTGTTCCGGAGCCTGTTGGTCCTGGCTTTTATGTTGCGGTACCAATCCCAGGTGGTTGCAGCTGGAATAGATTGTGGTTGGGGTGACTTGGGTCCCCAATGATCCTACAGGCCCTTTTCTTACACCTGTCTTTGTAAACGTCCTGAATCACGGGAAGTTCACAACTACAGATGCACTGGGCCGTCCGCACCACTCTCTGCAGAGTCCTGCGATTGATGGAAGTACAGTTCCCATACCAGGCAGTGATGCAGCCAGTCAGGATGCTCTCAATTGTGTCCCTGTAGAAAGTTCTTAGGATTTGGGGGCCCATACCAAACTTCTTCAACCGTCTGAGGTGAAAGAGGCACTGTTATGCCTTTTTCACCACACAGTTGGTCTGTACAGACCACGTGAGGTCCTCAGTGATATGTATGCCGAGGAACTTAAAACTGTTTACCCTCTCAACCCCAGATCCATTGATGTCAATAAGGGTTAGCCTGTCTCCATTCCTCCTGTAATCCACAACCAGCTGCTTTGTTTTTGCGACGTTGAGGGAGAGGTTGTTTTCTTGACACCACTTCCCTGTAGGCCACCTCGTTATTGTTTGAGATTAGACCAATGAATGTAGTGTCGTTTGCAAATTTAACTAGCAAATTAGAGCTGTGGGTGGCAACATAGTCATGGCTATACAGGGAGTAAAGGAGGGGACTTGGTACACAGCCCTGAGGGGCTCCTGTGTTGAGAGTCAGAGGGGTGGAGGTGAGGGAGCCCACTCTTGCCACCTGCTGGCGATCTGACATGAATTCAAATTCACTCAATGAGTTTTTATTGAACATCACACACAAAATGCTGGAGAAACTCAGAAGGTCAGGCAGCATCTGTGGAGGGAAATAAACAGTCAGTGCTTCAGGCCGAGACCTTTCATTGCATCAGCTGTTTATTCCCCACCATAGATGCTCCCTGACCTGCTGAGTTCCTCCAGGTGCGTGTGTGTGTGTGGCACGTGGTGCTCTAAATTTCCGGCAACTGCAGAGTCTCTTGTATTTGAGCTCTAATTGAACATTGTCTCCACTTCAGTGTTGAAAGTTCAAACATATTTTGTAATCTGCAGTCTGACCCATTTGAAGTTCTGATAGTTTGCTTGTTCAGTGAATATTTCTGTGTAACTTGTTTTTAAAAGTTAAATTAAAAGTATCTTGGTGTATTAACTAAATGCTTGCTAGTCTGACACTACCATAGCCCTGAGTTTGCAGGTTTAATGGGATTTTTTTTTTTTTTTTTGCCCATTCTTTCATTGTAAACCTTCTATATAGATACTACTATATTTGCAAAGCAAGTCATGTTTCTGATGTACAGCTGCTTCTATTGTATTTTAATAATTTAAGTACTTTGTTTATTTACCTGATAAAGCTCCATTATTTAAGATTACTGTGCTTTTAAAACAAAAAGCTTTAAATATATGACTAGCTCTCAGAAATCTTAATGAATTTTAACAATGATTGTGAATATAAGCATGTATGCTTTTTGCAGCATAATCTCATTTGCAATCTGGTATGAGTGGGGAAACTGTACAAAGTCGATCCTGTTCTACGTTGAGATTCTGTATAAGAAGTCTTTTTTTTTTGGCTCTATTACTGTATGTTTGGGGTTCATGATATAGCTGTCTGGTGGAGACTGAATGCTAGTTGGCATTTCCTCAATTCTGTTTCAAATAAATTGTATACCATCCTCCACTGAAAAGGCAAAAAATTCAACTTGGAATCTGATAACAAATCCCTAACTGTTTTAATGTCAAATGTTCTGTTACCAAATCTCTGAGTGCACCTTTCTTTATTAAACTTGTAAATTTGTATTTGTTTTACTTTTAGGAGTACCTTGTTCTCAGACAGATTATAAATTGTGGTCTCCATCTGATGAGCGTGGGAATGAGTGCTTGCTTGGTCGAAAGATTGTTTTCAAGCGAAGAGCCCCACATGCAACCTGCTTTAATGGAGAAGATTTCGACAGGCCAATTATAGTCAGCAACTGTTCTTGTACAAGGGATGACTATGAATGGTAATTAAGGGAACAAGCTGTCTTTTCCAAAAAAAATAAGTTGAACTGGAAAATACGCTTTGTCTCAAAGTACACTACAAATACTCTATGCTTTAGAATGTGGTTTCTTCATTTGAGCTGCTTTTAGAAAAAGAGCCATTAGTTTATCACTATCGCACTCCATTCTCTCCAGTATGAATTGCTTAATATTTTGAATATTAGCTTTTTGTTTATTCCCTTAACTCTTAAATCACAGGTGACAACTTAGTCCAATCTGCCTGTTCTAGTCAGAAAAAGCCATCCAGTCTAATCCCATTTCTGATTCTTTGGGTAGTATTAGTTGGAAATTTCAATTTTCCAGGTATGGACTGAGTCACCCAGAGTGCAAAGGACCTGGGTGGGGTGGAATTTGTGTGGTGCATCCACGACAGTTTCTTCCTGCAATATATAGAACAGGGGTTCCCAAACTTTTATGCCATGGACCAAAACCATGAAGCAAGGGGTCCATGGACCCCAGGTTGGAAACCCTTGACCTAGATGAGCCTTCTCAGGAAAGAGCAATTCTGCATTTCTCAGGAGGGCCACGTAACTGAATTGGCAGTTGGGTAGCACTTGGGGTCCAGTGACTGCAATTCTATCAGTTTTAAAATAGTTATGGAAAAAAGATAGGTCCTGCACTGGATAAGGGCCAACTTTGAGGGCATTGAGCAGGATCTGGGGTTATCTGGGCAATTGTCAACTGGAATTCTTTTTGTCTAATTGTAGGAAATGCTGTGACTTAGAACAGTCAAAAACTGAATGAAATTTGAGGTGACATGCATACTGTTGAGAAACAGGAATTGATTTTGACAAACATAAACAGAGTTCTGTGTTTATTCAAAACTTGCGTTTGCCCTGTGGAAAGCCTTCCCAAATACTACCTACTTTGTTTCTTGATTTTATTTTCACCAAGATGCCTTGTGCTTTGCTGTTTATAATTTAATATTTCTGAACAATGTTAGTCATTGAAAATGCTTTCAAAGATTTTAATCATTGTTAATTTTTATCTGATCCTCGTAGTGACTTTGGCTTCAAACTCAGCGATGATTTGGCTTCAGAGGTCTGTATCCTTGATCCTGACTTCAGGGGTACTATGTCTGCTGTTCCTGTACCTTGTCCTGTAGGCACCACGTACAAAAGAACAAAGGGGTAAATATGGTTGAATCAGCCATATTTTTATAGAATTATCATCCACTAATATCGTGTAAATTCATAACTTCATATTTTTGGCTAATTGTTTTCTTTTCAAAATCTATTGTTGAGTATTTTTTTTAATACTAAGTCTTGGCTGGTGATGAGAAATAATTTTTTTAAAATGCCCTATAATGAATTCGGATCTAATGTAAAATGGCTGTTTCTGATTTGCTTTCCTAGTTACCGTAAAATCTCAGGTGATACCTGTAGTGGAGGCGATGTTGAAGCTCGTTTAGAAGGGGAAATGCTGCCTTGTCCTGTGAAAGGTAAATTGTAACCATTGTTATTTTTATCGAGGCATTTGAGATTGGTGTATTTTTTGAAGATAAGATAGTGCCGGTGTACATCAGCGACGCTGCAGGAAATTGTACCAGTTTTCCTCTTAAATATACTCTTTTTGAACTACTTTTGCTGCAATCTGCAGTATGTAAATTTCCTCAACAACAGACCTGGAGATCATCAATGATCTTCAGATCTTGTGTTCAGTGGTTTAATGTGGAGCAGTTAAGCATGGCACCTTTAAGGCTCAAGGCCAAGGCCAAAAATGCAGCAGGAGAGGTGGGATTCAAACCAGGCTGATGCGCAGGGGGATGAGGCCTCATTTGCCTACCATCTTGTTAGCCAATGTACAGTCACTTGAAAATTGATTATCTCAGGGCAAGGCTGCTGTATCAGAAGCAGGTGCAGCAGATCTCAATTGTCTGTTGCATTGAGACTCTGTTAACAGCGAACATGCCAGACGTAGCTATCCGACCAGAATATTTTGCGATTTTCAGAATGGATCGAACCTTTAATTCTGGCAAGGAAAAAGGTGGCAGCATATGCTTTTCAGTCAATTTTCCTTGGTGCATGTACGTTGGGGTTATGTCAATTTCTTGTTCCCCTGACTTAGAACAACTAACGATTAAATGTAGACCATCCTCCTTGCCTCGAGTGTACTCATCCGTGATCCTAACCGCAGTTTACATACCAGCGGTGGCCGACTATAAGCAAGCACTCGCGAAACTGCGTGATGCTGTCTGTAAACAAGAAACAGCCTATCCTAATGCATTTCAAATTATAGTTGATGACTTTAACCAGGCCTGTTTGAAGAAAATCCTGCCCAGTTATCACCAGCATGTAACCTGTTGCACCAGAGGTCTCAACACACTAGGCTGCTGCTACACTATGATGAGGAATGCCTATCGTTCCTTCCAGAGACCACATTTTGGCAAGTTGGATCATTTGGCTGTACTCCTACTACCTGCATCCAGACAGAGCCTAATGAGCAAAGCTCCAGAGATCAAGACAACTAAGGGGTGGTCGCAGGAGGCAGTGGACTGGGTTTTGTTCAAGAACTCATCTGAGGCCCTGTACGACTATACCAGGGTTTTACAGACTTCAGTAAAACACATGGATGAGTGTGTCCCCACAAAATCATTCAGGGTTTTCCCCAATCAGAAGCCCTGGATGAATAGTGAAATCCAGGAGCTGCTGAGAGCCACATCAGAAGCTTTCAAGTTTGGAGATCAAGAATGTTACAAGAGGTGCAGGTATGATCTCCGGAAAGCCGTCTCTTGGGCAAAGTGGAGATCCCGGACTAGACTGGAATCAACGAAGGATGCTCGACAGCTGTGGCGGGGTTTGAACGCCATAACCTCCTATAAAGCTAACACTTGCGATATGGGGGACAGCAGAGCTTTGCTTCCAGATGAGCTGAATGCCTTCTATGCTTGTTTTGACACAAGAACAGGGAGGAACCATTGCGTACCCCATGTCTCCCGATGATCTCAGTATCTGAAGATGATGTGCAGGCTGCCTTCAAGAGTGAATCCAAGGAAAGCATCTGGTTCAGACAAGTACCTGGCCGAGTGCTGAAGACCTGTGCCAACCAACTGCCTGGTGTATTCACGGATATCTTCAAACTCTTGCTCTGGCAGTGTGTGGCACTCACCTGCTTCACGCAGGCTTCAATCGTACCGGTGCCCAAGAAGAGCATGGTAACCAGTCTCAATGACTATTGCCCAGTGGCACTTACACCCACAGTGATGAAGTATTTTGAGTGGCTGGTGTTGAAGCATATCAGCTCCTGTCTGAGTGGAGACTAGGATCCACTCCAGTTCACCTACCGAAGCGAAAGGTCTACAGCAGATGCTACCTTGTTGGCTCTTCACACAACCCTGGAACATCTGGACAGCAAAGAAGCATACATCAGGATGCTCTTTATCGATTACAGCTTGGCATTTAACACCATCATCCCATCAAACCAGTAAACTCCAAGACCTGGGCCTCAATACCCCCTTGTGCAATTAGATCCTGAATTTCCTTATTTGCAGACCCCAGTCAGATTGGATTGACAAAAACATAACATCTCCACAATCTCCAGTAGCACAGGAGCACTGCAGGGGTGTGTACTGAGCCTCCTGCTCTACTCACTTTACACTTACCAAATGCAAGTTTGCTGATGACACCACTTTTGTGGGCTGTACCAAAGAGGGTGCTGAATCAGCATGGAGGAGCGAGACTGAAATCTTGCTGAATGGTGTAATAACAACCACTCTCACAATGTCAGTAAGGCTAAGGAGCTGATTGTAGACTTCAGGAGAGGAAAACTAGAGGTCCATGAGCCAATAATCATTGAAGGATCAGAGGTGAAGAGGGTCAGTAACTTTAAATTCCTGGGTGTCACTATTTCACAGGACCTGTCCTGGACCTATCGTATAAATATTATTCCGAAGAAAGCACAGCAGCGCCTCTGCTTCCTCAGGAGTCTGCGGTGGTTTGGTGTGTCATCAAAAACCTTGGCAATCTTTTATAGCTGTGTGGTGGAGAGTGTGCTGACTGGCTGCATTACGGCCTGGTATGGAAGCACCAATGCCTTTGAGTGGAAAATTCTACAAATGGTAGTGGATTCAGCCCAGCATATCACGGGTAAAATCCTCCAACCATTGAACACATCTGTGTGAAATGTTGCCATAGAAAAGCAGCATCCATCATCACAGATCCTCACCACCCAGGCCATGCTCTTTTCTCACTGCTACCATCAGGTAGAAGGTACAGGTGCCTCAGGACTCTCACCACCAGGTTCAAGAACAGTTAGGCTCTTAAACAAAACAGGATAGCTACACTCGTTAAGGACTCTTACTTGTTATTTCATGCTTGTTTTTTTATCACTAATTATTTATATCTGCATTTGCATAGTTTGTTTACAGTTTACATTGCCTGATGTTCAGTTACTGTTCTATAGATTTGCTAAGTATGGCTGCAGAGAAAGAATCTGAGGGTTGTATGTGGTGACATTACGTACCCTGATAATTTACTTTGAACTCTGAATTTTTTGACCAACTAGAATATTAATAGGATTTTTACAAGTGATATTCTTTGTTTACAAGTCAGAATCTCTGGTGGGGGGGGCGGGGGAGCGATAAGGGAACCAAAACATTTTCTTATTAGCTCATTGTCAAGTAAATTTCCAAGATAGCCATTGAGAACATGGTGCAGGAGTGAAATTGTGACATTGAAAGATGCAAAGGTATGTTAAGAAATGGTGTTCATGATTGTTGTTGCTGATTTAAAAATAGAAAATGGTGGATGAGTGAATGAGAAAATTAAGTTTTTAAAAATGAGCAAAAATCTCAAAATATGATGTCATTATTAATTGAAGTTATTTATCTGGAGCCAATAATATAGATGAGCAAGCAGTTTCAAATAATTGACAACATCAAGCCCAATTTAGAACATATGGCTATAAGCTTGATCAAGAGGCAGATTTTAAGAATGGTCTTAAAATGAAGACAAGGAGAATACACACTGAAAGCAAACTGCCAATAGTAGTGGTGCTGAGAGATGTGCAAGCTGTCTCAATGGCATTTTGTATTTAGATTATGAAGACACAGTCCTCTTTTATTGTCATTTAGTAATGCATGCATTAAGAAATGATACAATGTTTCCTCCAGTGTGATATCACAAAACACAGGATAGACCAAGACTGAAAAAACTAACAAAACCACATAATTATAACATATAGTTACAGCCATAACTTGATGAAGAAGTCCATGAACACAGTAAAAAGTTCAAAGCCTCTCAGTTGTCCCACATCTCACGCAGACGGGAGAAGGAAGAAAAACTCTCCCTGCCATGCCCGACCACAGTCCGACTCTGAGTCATCCGAAAACTTCGAACCTCCGATCAGCTCACCGACGCCGAGTACTGAGCGCCATCTCTATCCGAACGATTCGACCTCAATCCAGGTCACCAAAAGCAGGCAAAGCCGGGGATTTTGAGGCCTTCCCTCTGAAAGATTCCTGATCGCGCAGTAACAACAGCAGCGAACTGGCGTTTCAGAAATTTCTCCAGATGTTCCTCTGTGCTTTCATGTCTGTCTGCATCAAATCAGAATTGTCCACAGCCCCTATTTAACGGATACGGTATCATTTTTCACCGGATATCATCCGGTTATCATATTCACGACACTAAAGCTGTGAGGAGTGTGTTGGCTTCCAGGTGAAGGAAAAAAATACATGCCTATTTGCACTTTTGTTATTTGCCACTTAACTCTGCAACTTATTTTCTCTTGTATGCCCCTCAACCATCTTCCACCTCCAGTTGCAGATTTTATTGATTTTGGGTTAATAAAGTAATTGAAGGTGGGAAATGAAGAAGTTATAAAACTTGTTGCCCCTAATGGAACAATTAAGATTGTTAGTATTTTATACTGATGTCTATTGAAGACATCATTATGGTGACAGAATAAATAATTTATTCGCTTCTCTTTGCAGAGGAAAATGAGTTTATACTTTATGCTCTGAGGAGCTCCATTCATCGCTATGATCTCTCCAGTGGTATAGATGAGGCACTGCCACTTCAGAACCTGCGAGGCACTGTTGCTTTGGATTTTGATTATGAGAGCAACTGCTTATATTGGGCAGATATTTCACAGCATGTTATTCAGGTGAGAATAGTCCGCTGTAGAAGCGAGTTAAGTAATGTGTTGCTCAGCTTTGTTTAAACTCAATGAAAGGAAGTGTTACTATTTGAGAATATATTTGCATATTTTACGTATATATTTTTTAAAAATCAACTGACCTGTATTCTTGATTATCATGTTAATTGTATCTTGGTGGGCGGGGGGATTCTTGTTTGGTTTATATCAAATTATTATATACAATGGTGCTAGAAAGTTTGTGAACTCCATAGAATTTACTCTTATATCTGTATAAATATGACCTAAGTGTGATTAGATCTTCATGTAAGTCCTAAAACTAGTTGAAGAGAACCCGATTAAATAAATAACACAAAAACGTATTTGTTCATTTATTAATTGAGAAATGATCCAATATTGCATGTATTTGTTGGAAAGGTATGTGAACCTCTGGGGTAATGGAGATGAGATTGGAGGTGTGGGTTGTAGAGGTGCCTTGTCCTATTTATATCAAAAAAAAAAGTTAGATACTGACGGAGCCTGCTCTTCTCAAGAAAGACCTGTTTATGTGCACCATGCCACGATCAAAACAACTCTGAGGATCGAAGAAGAAGAATTATTGTGGAGATGCTGGAAAAGGCTACAAAAGCATTTTTGAAGACCCGAGGTGTTCATTAGTCTACGGTAAGAGAAGTTGTCTACAAGTGAAGGAAACTCGGTCCTGTTGCGACTCTTCCTGGGAGTGGGCATCCTGCAAAGATCACACCAAGAACACAACATGCAATGCTGAAGAAGGTAAAAAAGAATCCAAGAATAACAACAAAGGACCTGTAGAAATCTCTAGAACTCACTAAAGTCTCTGTTCATGTGTCCACTATCAGAAAAACACTGAACAAGAATGGTGTTCATGGAAGGGCACCAAAGGAAATCACTGCTCTCCCAAAAAAAAAACATTACTACATGTCTCAAGTTTGCAAAAGACCACCTGGATGTTCTACAAAGTTTCTGGAACAATGTTCTGTGGACAAATGAGACAAAAGTTAAAACTTTTCAGCAGAAACGTACATCACTATCTTATGTTTGGAGGGAAAAGGGGCACTGCACACTAACACCAAAACCTCATTCTAACTATGAAGCATGTTGGAAGGAGCATCATGGTTTGAGGCTACTTTGCTGCCCAAGGGCCTGGACAGCTTGTATTCATTGAGGGAACAATGAATTCAAAATTGTATGAAGACATTTTACAGGGTAAAATGTCATCTGAAGCTTATAGAAGTTGGATAATGTAACAAGACAATGATCCGAAAGACAAGAGTAAATCAACAACAGAATGGTTTAAAAAGAAGAAAATTTGTGTTTTGGAATGGCCAAGTTGTCAAAGTCCTGACCTTATTCCTAGTTCAAAAAGCAGTTTTGAAAGGAGGAATAGCCTAAACTTCCTCCAAGCTGACGTGCAGAACTGATCAACAGTTACCAGAAATGTGTGTTTGAAGTTATTGCCACACAAGGAAGTCACACCAGTTACTGAAAGCAAAGGTTTACATACTTTTCCAACAAATGCATGTAATATTGGATCATTTTTCTCAATAAATGAGCAAGTATAATGTTTTTTTTGTTATTTATTTAATTGGGTTCTCTTTATCTAGTTTTAGGACACCTGAGGATCTGATCACATTTTGGGTCATATTTCTATAAAAATAGAGAAAATTCTATAGAGTTCAATAACTTTCCAACACCACTGTAGATGACCAATGCTAATATGTCATTTTACATAAGGGAGAAGGATGGTTGCTGATTTTTTTTTTATTAATTCATTTTTGAAAGACTTATTCTATGTTCCTACTCTTCATAATCCTATCTTCAGGCCTGAGTCTGTTCATATTTATTTATGGAATCTGCCTCTGTTTCTACTTTGGTTAGCTCATTTCTAATTCCAACAATCTATATGAGTAAAATTAATTTTTCCATCTGAATCTTATTCCAGTTATTTTAAATCTGTGACCTTGATTAATGACCTATTTGCAAAGAAAATATCTTTTCTCCTTTTGTTTGAGCATTCTGTCTTTCTTGTGTATTAGATCATATCTTAAACCTGTGTTCCAGAAAGGGTTAGAGTTTTCTAAAATTTCATAGGACCTTATTTCTGGTATAACTAGCATCTGAGTTTTGCATCTTTCTGTAGTGTGAGTCACAGAAATGTCTGTAGTATTCCAGCTGAAGTTAAAGTTATAAATTCAACCTGCTGTATGGAATGCTTCCAAAATTCCAAACATCTAACCTTTCACTTTGATACGTAGGTATTTTCAGTTACCTCCTTACAGAATTGTCAAACAATTTCCTTCTAATAATTTAACTTACTTTGAATATTTTAATGCTATCTTGTTACATGCTGTTTACTTAAAATACATTTGTAAATATCAGAAATAGGAGGGTAGTCTGTGTAGTATTGTGTGGCCAAGTGGTTAGGGCATTGGGCTCACGATCTGAAGGTCGTGGGTTCGAGTCTCGGCCAAGGCAGCGTGTTGTGTCTTTGAGCAAGGCATTTAACCACACACTGCTCTAGTCCACCCAGCTGAAAATGGGTACTGGCAAATGCTGGGGGTTAACCTTGTGATAGACTGGCATCCTATCCGGGGGGGGGGGGGGTAGTCTCGTACTTTCAGTTGCTTCACACCACAGAGACTGGCATAACCACCGGCCTGATGGGCCACAAGGCTTGGGACAGACTTCGACTTTGACTGTGTAGTATTACACCAGTCCTGCAAAGAATGAATCATTTTTCTGAGAACTGAAACCTAAGTGAAATAAACTTAGTGACACAAATTTTCACTTTTGTTCATCTTCAAATGCTAAATGTAATTTTGTATCTAATAATACTTATGTCTTCTGTGAGTTTTGCTGAATGACTTCATGTGTGTTATTCAATATAGCATAGAAGAGTTGGGCTGATTGGCCACATTTTGGTGTCAGTCTCGGTGTTTGTTCAACCTTGATTGCCTCGTTGTGGTAGTAGCAGAGGCCATGGACTAACATGTCAGAATGGGAATTCAAATTGGAGTGGTTGGCCATTGGGATAGATGGAGTGAAGGTGCTCCACGAAGTTGTCCCCCAGTCTACGTCAGGTCTCACTGATGTAGAGGAGGTAGCCACCAGGATGTTACTCTGGATTATCATAGTCATACTTTATTGATCCCAGGGGGAAATTGGTTTTCGTTATAGTTGCACCATAAATAATAAATAGTAATAGAACCATAAATAGTTAAATAGTAATATGTAAATTATGCCAGTAAATTATGAAATAAGTCCAGGACCAGCCTATCGGCGCAGGGTGTCTGACCCTCCAGGGGAGGAGTTGTAAAGTTTGATGGCCACAGGCAGGAATGACTTCCTATGACGCTCTGTGCTGCATCTTGGAGGAATGAGTCTCTGGCTGAATGTACGCCTGTGCCCACCCAGTACATTATGTAGTGGATGGGAGACATTGACCAAGATGGCATGCAACTTAGACAGCATCCTCTTTTCAGACACTACCGTGAGAGAGTTCAGTTCCATCCCCACAACATCGCTGGCCTTTTGAATAAGTTTGTTGATTCTGTTGGTGTCTGCCACCCTCAGCCTGCTCAATATGGCCTTGAGCAATACAATGCATGCCCACCCTGCTTCAGGTGTTACAACTTTCTTTAACAATTGTAGTTGTGTGGTTACCTGCAGAAGTGGGGAATGCAGCATGGTGCCAGGCATGAGGCATCTGTAATGTTTCTGACTGTTGACATTTGCCTGTGCTTCTCGTCTCTACCAAGTGCACACTGTTCCTAAATTCACTTAGCATAGGAATGCTGGCAGAAAATCTGCTTCAACTGTTAGTGGGCGACATATGGCAGACAATTCAGTCTTTTGCCAATTCCAGGTTGTTTCTAAGGTTACTGGTGGAAAAGAAAACCTATGAGAATTTGTTCTGAGCATTCACTGCAAGCCTGAAGAGGCCAGTCTCACACTAAAGAAGATCTGGAGCTTCTAATGCTCATTCATTGGTCCCCTGATATGTGGCCTCTGTGGATCCCACTTTGATACCACTGGCTTGACACTTAGTGCCACTCCTTGGCCCTGTAGAAGAATAAGGTGGAGACGGCAGTATAGAAATGGGTTCTGTCCCATACCAAATTGGTTTATAATAAGACCTTAATACTCCAGTGGGTATTGGTGGTAATGGTAGCACCAGTTCAGTTTGACCATGTCTTTTGTGCTCTGGTTGGGCATCAAAAACTTTAAAGTCACTGGGTTTAGATCATGTTCCCAGTGGCTTTTTGGCAAGGTTATGTTTAACTTTTCTACCAGTGCAAGTCCATCACTACTGTTGCAACCTTCAACATTCCTCAAAATTCAAGAGTATAATGCTGTTTGCAGCATTGTACAATTTAGAAATTATTTTCTTTTCCCCAAGAGTCAAATGCTGTAACAACCACAGTACTGTGCAGAAGTCATAGGCACCCGAGATTTTGTTTTACATAATTTTGTTTTGGATGTTTATTTTTGTCTTCTGCATTCGTGTGTCAATAGAAATGAGCAAATTTTAGATGTCCAAACATTCATTTTCCAAAAAATTAAATGTTAGAGAAATTGTTTTGAATGTAGCATATTAAATATTAGACCACTTTTCAAATAAAAATGTGATTACTTTGTAGGTATATAGCTCAGTGCATGATTAAAAATAGAAAACAAGTGGGTGCTAATGATCAATGACATAATAAGTTGAATTAACTAAACTGATTAACTGAAACAGAAAATGGTATAGAAAGAATCAAACTGAGTGAAGGATAACCAAACTAAAAGGTGAGGATGTGGTAGATGTGACAGTTTAACCTTCAAATCATCAATTCTTGCAGCATGGCAAGAGTGAGCACAGCAACAAGATACAAAGTGGTCGTCCTGCATCAGCAAGGTCTCTCCCAAGCTGAAATTTCACGGCAGACAGGAGTTTCAAGATGTGCTGTCCAAGCTTTTTTGAAGGTGCACAAAAAAATGGGCAAGGCGGAGGACCAGAAATGGAAACTGAGTGTAGCAGATGATAGATACACCAAACTGACTTCCCTTCTAAATTGGAAGAAGTCCAGCACTGCTATCAGCTCTGAACTCTTAGAAACCACTGGAACCCAAGTATACCCTCTACAATCTGGAGAAGTCTTGTCAGAAGTGGTCTTCGTGGAAGAGTTGCTGCCAAAAACCCATTCCTCTGAAGCGGAAACAAAGCCCAAGAGACTCAACTATGCATAAAGACATGAGAACTGGGTTGCTGAACAACGGCAGCAAGTATTCTGGATTGACAACACAAAATTTAAAATTTTTGGCTCAAACAGGAGACAGTTTGTCTGTAGAAGAGCTGGAGAGCACTACATGGATGAGTGTCTGCAGCCAACAGTGAAGCACTGCAGAGGTTCCCTGTAGGTTTGGGGCTGCATTTCTACAAATGGAGTTGGTGATCTGGTTAGAATTAATGGAATCCTCAATGCTGCGAAGTACAAACAGATTCTCGTCCATTACACAACACCATAAAGGGGGCAGCTGATCGGTCCCAACTTAATTCTGCAGCAAGACAGTGAGCCCAAACACATGAACAAGGTCATAAAGAACTACCTTCAGCAAAAAGAGTAAGGAGTTCTGCAACAGATGGTATGGCCTCCACAGAGTCGTGATCGTAACATCATCGAGGCTGTCTGAAATTGATAAAGTATGTAAAAGGATTAACATGTTAGTTAAACAATAGCAGCCTGTTCTTTCTGAAAAAGCCGCTGATGATCAACAGATGTGCTAAGCCATGCTGAGCCATATTTCTTCTCAGAGTTGGACAGTGTTTCAAGGTCTTTATTTCTTTGTGCAGTCATGCGCAGAGATAAGACCACTCCAGCCTGTTTGTGTATGAGGCCATTATACCTATTCTGCAATTTTTCTCTTGGTACTGTCAAGCAATAGATAAGTCTAACTCCAGCTTGGTATGTGTGGGGGTATCTGAACGACTATATCCATTTTGTAAGGGGAATTGTGAGTTAGTTGATGGACTGGGCAGGAACAGTCACAGACTGTTCCTGTTTGAGCGTCTAACTGAGTAAGCCCCAGGTGCTTTGAATAGAGTTTGTACTTGTACGGTCTCTGAGTGACTTTATCCGGGTTCGACTTACACAGAATTACCTAGAGACAGAAGCAAGCGAGACGACCAATCTACCAACTGATCGTCTTTTAAAACTGCACAGCAATATACCTAAGATGACTGATGCAGATTCAAAGATGAGGCTTGATTTTATTTAGTTTTATGCTGTGTACTGCTCTTTATAGTAATTTTTTGCCTATTTAGAAACTCTTCATTTTATTATTTTTGAAAGCACGTTTGCTTTACAGATTTTTTTTAACATGTTCCTAAGACTTTTGCACAATACTGTATATCTGGGTCATTTTGCATTGCTTCCAAAATTGAACTGGATATTTTCAGGTTTGACCATCCCTTGTGTGGCTTGGGTGAATTCCCTGTCAGTCTTACATAGTGACAATATTCTCCATAGAATGATTTTTTTTTTGAGAATTGTGCAAGAAATTAGACTTTGTTTTTCTGGCAACAATAGTCATTGGGGATGTTTGGGATAAGTAAATCTCTGTAACCTATTGTTGGATTGGAACTCTGAGTCCTCTATTATCAACTTTTTAGTATTTGCACTTGTCTGTCTTGCTACTGTGGCCCGCTGTCAAATTTCTCCTACCCATTTTTCCTGTACCACTTGGCCACTTGTACAATCCCAGGCATCGTTCCCAGCACACTAACCCTTCTCAAAAATAATTGCATGTCAGCCATTATAACCTGAGCAGAATAGCCCCCTTTCACTTGTCCCCAGCTCCAAACCTGCCTTGCTCTTAGGTGAAACCTAATTTCTAGGCTAAAATGTCTTGACAATATAAGCAAGTGTTTAATTTGGTGCATTTTAATATATTGTAATCTTGGCAAAAATGGATGGTCAAAACTTTTGTTAGAATGCTCATAGTATGTTGGATGTGGCTTTGCTGTATTGTGTAGTTTATGGTAGAGTTTATGAATAAATTACCTTCGCCTATTAATAATCTGCATTTTTCTGCTCAGCGCTTATGCTTAAATGGGAACACTACCCAGAATATAATTATCAAGAATGGCTTGAAGACAGTGGAAGCTCTAGCCTTTGACTCCATTAGTCGGCTTCTTTACTGGATAGATGCTGGAGCAAGGAAGCTCGAGGCAAGTCTCATGCTTATTTTGCACAAGTATGAAATATTTTTGGAACTGGGAATATATTAAATGTATATGTGTAATTTGTATCATAGTTGGTGACTCAGCATCTATGGGGAAGGAAGAAAGTGGGTAGGAATAAAATGATTTGTTGCAAGTGCATCATACTGATTTAGAACTGAAGTATTAGGAATAGTAGCCTGCTTTGTTAAACTGCTCTGTTGACAATAACTTGTCCATACTGGAGTGAAAATGAAGCGTTGCATCCTTCATAACGCAAGTTGTAAACTGTTAGTATCCAGTATAGATGAAACTAGGAGAGTTGACATTCATTTCCAGCAAGTGATGAGTTATTTTGGCAATATTAAATATTATATCCAGAAAATTGAAAGTGACATGTAAGCTGTGTGTATTCAGTTACAGAAATGAGTAATTTCTTATGGATATTTATTTTCCTCCTGCTGAAGATGTTGTATTAGAACTGAGTCCAAATAGGCAAGTGACACAGCTGCTTTTATTCAGCTTTGGACTGAAAAAGAATTTGGGTGCAATGTACTTGGACAATTATGCCCCAATTGCAAATGTACAGTGTAAAATGTGCAATTCTGGATTGACGTGATCTTTGTTACAATAGTCAGTGTGGACTTTTCAAGTTTCTCGAATAAGAAAACTGCTGTAAAATAGTGATGTCACTCATTGAAAGATTTTGTGTTCTTAAGCTGATTTAATGGAGAGAGTACAAAAATGGATATTCCTTCAATGAAGCATTCCCTTAAAGAATCATTGTAATTGATTCTACTGCATTTGGATTATCCTCAAAAAATCATACTTGAATGAAGCAGAGTTATATGGACAACTTAGTTTGACCAACTTTAGTTTTTCCACTTACGATGACTGATGTCTTCTAGCAGTGTATTTGTTTTGTGATCCCAGTGAATAAACTGAAAGATTTTATGCAAATAATTTGACATCGATCAATTGTAACAGCAGAAGCTGAGAACACTAATCTCATTTGGATACTAAATGCTTAGGAAAATAAATATAAATTTTATTTTTCGATTGATTTCTCATTCCTTAGGTTTCAAACCCTGATGGAGACCTCCGTCTTACTCTCTTGAATTCCACTATATTGGAACGTCCAAGAGCTCTTGTATTAGTTCCTGCTGATGGGTAAGTTTCAAAAATACTTGAGATTGTGACCCTGTATGGTTAAAATTGTTTCTTGCAGTATGAAAGTAGAGAAATTGCTGTAGAGCATTGCATTTCTCATTGAACAATCCATAAAGTTTATATCCAGAAAATCTGTGCTTCAGCTTTGATCTTGTGCTCCTGTGTACATATGCAGATGCTCAGATGCCTTGAATTTGAGGTCATGTGTTTGAAAAGAATTCTGGATGTTGACTTTTGAGAAGCTCCAACTAGTTTTCATTTTGGTATTTTGCCTCAATGAAGGTAAATTTTCATGACACTAGAGGGCGCTGGCATGCACTGCATTGTACAATAAATGTACTTGTGCCATCCAGTGGCTCAAGACCTTATTGCAAGAGATTTTGTATGCAGCCATTTATAGATCAACCTGTTTTTTTTGTTTCCTAAAAATAATTGTAATCACCATGTTAACTTGGTGCTCCATTTATAGAGTAGGCTTTTCAGGTACATTGTGAAAGTCTGAATTTAACAGTTTATATGACCTTGCATTTACATTTTCAATAATGAAAACAGAAGGGAGATAGAAGAATGAAATGGTGGGAGCAGTGTGGGGAGGAGTACAATATTGTTTTCCAAACTAGAATCTCTGTGATCATGTTATATTTGTTATTTATTGTATATTATGATCTGGTTATATTTATATTGCCCCTCCCCTTACAGTTGTACAACATTTATATGAGACTGTTGTAGATTGGATGGACTGTGGGAAGGGGAGCACTTGGGGCTATTCCTGTTCCTTAAGCAGATGTCCAAAGACTAAGGAAGGCATACGCCTTCTGAACCACCATATCAACTTGTACAGTGAATTTGAGGGTATATGATGTAAATAAGTCTACTGAAAAGCACAGAAGCAGAGGGTTAACAAAAAGATTGTGTATAGATTTGAAATAGCAGTCAGTACCATGTCTAGATGGTATATGTGATTTCTTTCTTTCTTTATATATTTCCCCTATCGACCAGGACATAAGCAGGTTATGCAAGAAATAGAAAATATTGATTAGTTTTGCACTTGTCACCATCTAACAGGAGAGAAGTGAAGGTCCTTTGGAGGTACAGAGCACATTAATGGGGACACTGTCAAGGATGGAAGCTTTAATTGTGTAGAGGTATTCTTTGTAACAGTAGAGGCCAAGGGAAAATTAATTGGTGGATTAAAATTTAAAATGAGGCTTACGCAAAGTAGATAAGGAGGGCCTGTTTCACTTTGCAGAGGCTAAATAACTACAAACATTTGTAGATAAGGAAACTATGAAATATCTTGCTAAACAGATGAAGGCAAGTTGAGAATTATTTTCAGAAAAGGTGATTGGAAATGAAATACTTGGCTATACACTCAGTGGCCACTTTGAGGTGCACCTATACACCTCACTAATGCAAATATCTCATCAGCCAATCATGGCAGCAATTCAATGCATAATAGCATACAGGCATGGTCAAGAGGTTCAGCTGTTGTTCAGACCAAACATTAGAATGGGACTAAATGTGATCTAAGTGACTTTGACTGTGGAATGATTGTTGGTGCCAGTCATGATGCTTTGATTATCTCGGGAACTACTGATCTCCTGGGTTTTTCACTCAAAACAATCTCTAGAGTTTACAGAGGATGTGGCAAAAACCAAAAAGAAAACATCTAGTGAGCGACAGTTCTGTGGGCAAAAACACCTTATTAAATGAGAGAAGTCAGCGAAAAATGGCCAGACTAGTTGAAGCTGACAGGAATGCGACAGTAACTCAAATAACCATTTGTTGCAACAATGGTGTACACAAGAGTATCTCTGAATGTCCATGTCCAACCTTGAAGTGGTTGGGCTGCAGCAACAGAGGACCACAAGCATACACTCTGGCCACTTTGTTACCTAATAGAATGCATATATGATGTTCTGTAACCTTGACCTGGAAAAGTGTGGTTAGGTTGGAAAGATCTTTTTCTGCCAGAATTGATGTAATAGACTTCATGGCTTCCTTAGCTTTGATCCTATATTGTGTGTTGGATGGAAAACTTTAATTGTTTTGTCATTCTCTTTTGTAGTTTAATGTTTTGGACAGACTGGGGTGAAGATGCGGTTGGAATTTACAAAAGTGAGATGGATGCATCACAAGTCACTCGGATAATTTCTGATGGTATTAAATGGCCGAATGGAATTACTGTGGATGGATCATGGATTTACTGGACTGAAGCTTATGCTGATCGTATTGAAAGAGCAGATTTAAATGGCGGTCAGAGATCTGTGCTGATACAGAACCTTCCTCATCCATATGCTATTAGTGTCTTTAAGGTATATGGTTTGGATTGCTATTATAAAATTTACACTTAAATTTAAAAAAAAAGTTCAGCATGATTTTTGAAGTGTGATACTTAACAACTCAAATGTCATACCTGAATACTACTTGTTCACAGATTTAGCAAATGCAAGTATCCTGTTCTGGTAAAGTATTACTTTAATCTTCTTTGGTATAATAAAAAGTAAATACAAGTGATGCAGTTAGTTAATGTTTTTCTTAAAAGTAGCTCCTTAATTTCATGATTTTTATGCAACTTTACAAAATAGGTAAAACTTTCAGAATTGAAACTGTTAATACATGATCTTGTTCACCAGCATAATTTATGACTGCTTTGAGTGAAAATATACAAGGTTGGTTTTACAAGTGCTGGGTGTTTTTCTCTGGCTGGTTAGTCTTCATTTGCAAGTCTGACTTAATAGGCCTTTATTTTTATACTCTTGTATATTCCACGTCATATTCCCATTCTGATATGATTCCACGTCCCATTCCCATTCTGATACGATTCCACGGCCTCCTCTACTGTCAAGGTGAAGCCACACTCAGGTTGGAGGAACAACACCTTATATTCTGTCTGGGTAGCCTCCAACCTGATGGCATGAATATTGACTTCTCTAACTTCTGTTAATGCCCCTCCTCCCCTTCGTACCCCATCCCTTATTTATTTTTCCTCTCCTCCTCCTCTTCACCCTCCCCCCTTTTCTCTTTTCTTTCCTCCCTCTGTCCCTCTCACTATAACTCCTTGTCTGCTCTCCATCCTCTGGGCTCCCCTCCCCCTTTCTCCCTAGGCTTCCCGTCCCATGATTTTCTCCCTTCTCCGGCCTTGTATCCCTTTTGCCAATCAACTTTCCATCTCTTAGCTCCATCCTTCCCCCTCCTGTCTTCTCCTATCATTTTGGATGTCCCCCTCCCCCTCCCACCTTCAAATCTCTTACTAGCTCTTCTTTCAGTTAGTCCTGACGAAGGGTCCCAGCCCGAAACGTTGACTGTACCTCTTCCTATAGATGCTGCCTGGCCTGCTGCGTTCACCAGCAACTTTTTGTGTGTGTTGCTTTTACTTTTGCACTTTTGATTCCATGTTTCACTGCCTTAGCCCAGTCTTAGCCAGCAAAGTAAATTTGAGATCTAATTGCTGTTATAATCTAGAAGGTATTTGTGTCTAGTCCTTAAAAAAGAAATGAGATCCTTGTTTTGTTTTGTAAGATGCTAATTGAAGGATAAGTATTGATCAGATCACTGTCAATAATTGCCCTGTCCTGCCCATGAATCTTTGGCTCCATTGAAAGGGCACAAAGGACTAAAATTTGTATCTTGAAAGTGGTAACTTCAGGCTGGATTTTGTGCTTGAATCTGTAGCTTGGAATTTGACTCTGGTAAGAACTTGCTCTATAGGACTGAACTCATTGGGGACCGAGAGGCATCAAGCGCCTGCAGGAAAAGCTATTTCAACTGCTACTGTATCCGTGACTGGATTCTACAGTGACCTATGTGAAGCTCAAGTTCATGACACAACTTTATACTTTATTGTCGTCAAACAATTGATACTAGAACGTACAATCATCACAGCGATATTTGATTCTGCGCTTCGCGCTCCCTGGAGTGCAAGTCGATAGTAAATATTAAAAATTTTAATTATAAATCATAAGTAGAAAATGGAAAGTAAGGTAGTGCAAAAAAAACCGAGAGGCAGGTCAGGATATTTGGAGGGTACGGCCCAGATCCGGGTCAGGATCCGTTCAGTAGTCTTATCACAGTTGGAAAGAAGCTGTTTCCAAATCTGGCCGTACAAGTCTTCAAGCTCCTGAGCCTTCTCCCGGAGGGAAGAGGGACGAAAAGTGTGTTGGCTGGGTGGGTCGTGCCCTTGATTATCCTGGCAGCACTGCTCCGATGGCGTGCGGTGTAAAGTGAGTCCAAGGACGGAAGATTGGTTTGTGTGTTGTGCTGGGCTGTGTTCACGATCTTCTGCAGCTTCTTCCAGTCTTGGACAGGACAACTTCCATACCAGGTTGTGATGCACCCTAGAAGAATGCTTTCTACAGTGCATCTATAAAAATTAGTGAGGGTTTTAGGGGACAGGCCAAATTTCTTTAGTTTTCTCAGGAAGTAAAGGCGCTGGTGGGACTTCTTGGCAGTGGACTCTGCTTGGTTGGACCAAGTCAAGTCATTTGTGATATTGACCCCGAGAAACTTGAAGCTTTTGATCTGTTCCACTTGCGCACCACCAATGTAAATTGGGTCGTGCAGTCTGCTACTCCTTCTGAAGTCAACAACTAATTCTTTCGTCTTGCTGACGTTGAGGGATGGGTTATTGTCTTCGCACCATGCCACCAGGTTCTTAACTTACTCTCTGTGTACTCAATACATGAGACCTGAAAAGATGTTAATTCAAATTTGGGAGTGAATTGTCATTGAGTTTCCTGTTTCAGATGTTGATGTTTCAGGATCTACTGTCCCTTAATCATGATCATGACCAGCACTGAGGCACTAGTTACATTTGGTTGACTCCATTGAGCAGGCCATAATGTTCACATCCTGGCACAAGGCTCCAAAAAACAGACACAAATAATTCAAGCCCTTTAAAGGGAAGACATTACCAGGCAGAGTTTTAAGATGTACTCTGACCACAACCATTTAAGTTGGAGAAGAAGCCTTAGGGATGGCATTGAGAAAGGGATGGTTGGCAATTGGGAGGTCTTCAAAAGTGAAATATTGAGAGTACATAGTTAGTCTTGTCTTTTATTCTAACAAAGCTTACAAACAGGTTCAGGGAACTTTGGTTTTCAAGAGTTATTGGCACCCTCGTTGAGGAGGAAGAGGCACATATCAAGTGTAGACAGTTGAGAGGAGTATAAGGAGATGCAAGAGAACACATAAGAGCACTTAGGAGGGCTAATAAAAAGGACGTGAGGCTGCTGTGGTAGACGAGGTGAAAAAGAATCCCAAAGGCTTCTATAACTTGAGGACCAAAGTTGGAGGGAAAGTTTGAATAGGTTAGGCACTTAATTCATGGAGCATAGGAGAATGAGAGGAGGTCTTAGGGGTACGTTATATAAAATTATGAGGGCTACGGGTAGGGTAAATACACGCAGTCTTTTTCCCTCCTCAGGTTGGGTGAGACTAAAACTGGGGATCATAGGGTTATGGTGAAAGGCAAAATATTTAACGGAAATCTGAGTGGGCACTTTTTCACTCAAAAGGTGGTGCGAGTCTAGAAAGAACTGCCAGCACTTGGTGGATGCGGGTTCAATGGCAACATTTGAGAAGTTTGAGTAGGTACATGGATGAGAGAAGTATGGAGGGCTATAGTCTGGGTGCAGGTAGAAGGGCCTGTTTCTGTTGTAGTGCTCTGACTCTATTTACTTTTCCTCAGCATAGCACAAGGCTTTTTATTTGTAACTGATGCTTAATGCAAAAGGATCACACTTTTGTGTAGTACCCTCCACAGGTAGGAGCTGCCCATTCAGTTCCTGATTACTGAACTCAGTATATTTCCTTTACACAGTGAGATCTTGAACAGGCTGGTCATTAATACTTTGGTCCCAAATGTAGCGCTGATACTGTGTGGCAGATTGTTATTAACAGTGAATGATAAATGGCCATTCATTTTGCTTCGTCTACTGCAAAAGAAATGCTGACTAAGTCGCATGGCTTTTTTTATTTTTGAATAATATAGGATCCACGTCCAACCTAACAGGGAACATCTGAGAGTGTACAAAAAGACTAGTATTTAAGTGTAAGCTTCATTTACATTTGCATTGCAATTCATTCAAGTCGTATTGGCTCACCATTGTCCTGCAGGGAATAAGAATCAAACTTAATTTAGTCGGGGCTCCAAGGTGTAATCACTTCATTGTAACTTCCTGGGTCATTGTGTGAATACATGTTATTATCAATTGAAAGTGAGTTACCACCTTAGGATAAATCTCATTTGAGGTTGATGACTACAAGATCACACCCTAAACCAGCATTTGAGCACATAATCTTATCTTTACTGAGAAATTATTGTATTGCTGGAGGTGCTTTATTTAAGAGCTGTTAAACTGTTGTCCCATTTAGGCTGACAATAAAAATTCCAGAGCACTTATTGAAAGAATATTAAGTTTTAGACTATCCTGATCAACTTTTCTCCCTCAGCCAGGATTCTCTTGATTGGTTCGCCTATTTAATAGTTGTGTGCTTTGGGGTGTGTATTTGGCTCTCAAGTTACACCTTAGAATTACTTCTGAGTTGTAGCTTCTGATGTAAAGTGTTCTTAGATTCTGGAATGTGAGGGCATCTTAACAAGTTTGAGTTTGTTTTCTTTTAGGGAAATTTCAGTAATGTGAATATCTGCACTAAATATTGATCTTTAAATATTCATTAATTAGGATCAAATCTACTGGGATGATTGGTCACAGCTGAGCATCTTTAGAGCATATAAGCGTGATGGCTCGAGTGTGGAAACCCTAGTTACTGGCTTAACTGGCGTAATGGATATGAAAGTGTTTTACAAAAGCAAGGTGACAGGTAACACTTTCAGTAGCTTTCTGGATGTAGTGTTTGCACTGTTCACATAGTCAGGCTTGTTTGCTTACAGGCAAAATACATACAATGCCATAAGGTCTTTTAACATCACACAAAAAGTAATTGCAAAGTTACAGCAGGTTGAGTAAATTAATTAATAAGACTATCTTACTAAAAGTTGGGAGGAATAGCTGACCTTTCCCCTTGAGCTGCTCATCCTATTTATTTGGAATGAGGAACATTTCATAAAATGAAAGGAACTTCCAGGTATTCAGACTCCACTACAATATTCAAGATTGTTTAATGTCATTTCCAGTACACGAGTGTAAGGAGAACAAAATAATTGTTACTCTAGATCCAATGCAACACAAGAAAACACGAAAGATAAAGAACATAAAAGTTTAAAAAAAACAATAAAATAGTTTATGTACAAACCCCATTTGCAGAAAAGTTGGGATATTTTCCAAAATGCAATAAAAACAAAAATCTGTGATATGTTAATTCAAGTGAACCTTTATTTAACTGACAAAAGTACAAAGAAAAGATTTTCAATAGTTTTACTGACCAACTTAATTGTATTTTGTAAATATACACAAACTTAGAATTTGATGGCTGCAACACACTCAACGAAAGTTGGGACAGAGTTAAAATAAGATTGAAAAGTGCACAGAATATTCAAGTAACTCCGGTTTGGAAGACTCCACATTAAGCAGGCTAATTGGTAGCAGGTGAGGTATCATGACTGGGTATAAAAGTAGCGTCCATCAAAGGCTCAGTCTTTGCAGGCAAGGATAGGTTGTGGCTCACCCCTTTGTGCCAAAATTCGTGAGAGAATTGTTAGTCAGTTCAAAAGGAACATTTCTCATCGCAAGATTGCAGAGAATTTAGGTCTTTCAACATCTACAGTACATAATATTGTGAAAAGATTCAGAGAATTCAGAGACATCTCAGTGCGTAAAGGGCAAGGTCGGAAACCACTGCTGAATGCGCGTGATCTTCGAGCCCTCGGGCGGCACTGCCTAAGAAACTGTCATGCTATTGTGACAATTATAGCCACCTGGGCTCGGGAGTACTTCGGAAAACCATTGTCACTCAACACAGTCTGTCGCTGCATCCAGAAATGTAACTTGAAACTGTATTACTCAAGGAGGAAGCCATACATCAACTCTATGCAGAAACGCCGGCGAGTGCTCTGGGCCCGAGCTCATCTCAGATGGACCGAAAGACTGTGGAACCGTGTGCTGTGGTCAGATGAATCCACATTTCAGCTAGTTTAAAGAAAAAACAGGTGTCGAGTTCTCCGTGCCAAAGATGAAAACGACCATCCAGATTGTTATCAGCGAAAGGTGCAAAAGCCAGCATCTGTGATGGTATGGGGGTGCATCAGTGCCCACGGCATGGGTGAGTTGCATGTATGTGAAGGTACCATTGACTCTGAGGCGTGCATTAGGATTTTAGAGAGACATATGTTGCCATCAAGGCGACGTCTCTTCCTGGGACGTCCATGCTTATTTCAGCAGGACAATGCCAGACCATATTTTGCACGGGCTACAACAGCGTGGCTTTGTAGACACAGAGTGCGTGTGCTTGACTGGCCTGCTGCCAGTCCAGATCTATCTGCTATTGAAAATGTATGGCGCATCATGAAGAAGAGAATCAGACAACAGAGACCATGGACTTGTTGAGCAGCTGAAGTCTTGTATCAAGCAAGAATGGACAACATTTCCAATTGCAAATCTACTACAATTAGTATCCTCAGTTCCAAAACGATTAAAAAGTGTTATTAAAAGGAAAGGTGATGTAACACAATGATAAACATGCCTCTGTCCCAACTTTTGTTGAATGTGTTGCAGCCATCAAATTCTAAGTTTGTGTATGTTTACAAAATACAATTAAGTTGGTCAGTAAAACTATTGAAAATCTTTTCTTTGTACTTTTGTCAGTTAAGTAAAGGTTCACGTGAATTAACATATCACAGATTTTTTTGTTTTTATTACATTTTGGAAAATATCCCAAGTTTTCTGGAAATGGGGGTATGTCTGTACATAAGGTGACCAACAGGAAATGACAAAATAATGGTGTTTGGGGGTGTGGAGGGGTGGATTAGTGGGTCAAAGGGTTGGTCAGCCTTGCTGCTTGGGAATGTAACTGTTTTTGAGTCTGGTGGTGCTACTTCAGTAAGTAGCTTAAGTGTTTGGGCAAACTTCTAGTGGGGGAACAAAAGTCAACATTATGTAATGGAAATCTTTATTACCTCTTATCAGTGAAGAATATTAACAGCTTTGTGAGTAAAATTAAGTTACAGAGCACACACAAAATGCTGGGGGAACTTAGCAGGTCAGGCAGCATCTATTGAAAAGAGTATAGGGCCGAGACCCTTCCCCCAGCATTTTGTGTGTGTTGCTTGGATTTCCAGCATCTGCAGATTTTCTCTTCTTTAAGTTACAGAACACAAATTTTCAAACTGTCCCGGAGTAGCATTAATTCCCTTCACGGGGAATGTACCAAATCTTTTAATAATAGCTTATACTTAAGTGATCCTTTAACACAGGTGAAAAGTAGTCACAAGGTGCTGCATAGAAGCATTACCAGGCAAAAAAAAAATAAGTACCAAGTTGAAAAAGATGGGAGTCATTCTAAGTTTGATCAGAGTAAACTGATTTTAAAGAGGTTATTTGTCAGAAGTTCAGGAAAGAAATTTCAGAGTCTCGTACCCAGGCAGTTCAGGTTATTATGTCATTCATGAGGCCTTGAAAACATAGGAGACCATTGGAGGAATGAAGTTCTCTGAAGGTTGTAAGCCCATCCTTTATAAAAGGAGAAATCTGGAAACTTCTAATATTCTGTCATTTGTTAGAGTTCAGATTCTCACTCATGACCACCATGAATCAAGGAAAAAATCCAATTTTGGCCACTTGTACACTTACCTGCAATTAGTGACAAAGTACTATAGCTTTGTTTTGTATTATGTACATACCTGTATATTAGCACACTAAACTACTTCTGCAGATCAAAATTAACGCTGAAATAGGGGGTAAAAATAGGCGTACATGTTTTTTTGAAACTGAAATAAGAGATTTTCAAATTTATACCCTCATTATTTATAATTCTTCTGACTTTAATTCATTTTAAAGGGAGCAATGCATGTGTACATCACACCTGCAGTTTGCTTTGTCTTCCTAAACCTAATGGGAAAAGATGTGCTTGTCCTGATGGAGTGAAGAGCCTGTCTTTGCCATCTGGGAAAATGGGATGTGAGTGTCCACATGGCTATGTTCGCAATAGTACCACATGTGTGCGACAAGGTGAGTGCCTTTACTTGCAGGTAGTCATCTCAAACTTCTAATGTCTTTTAGTTATTAGATGTACTAAAATAAATTAGAGTTAATGCCTTTGTATTGAAAATGTATATGGAGTTGTACATATAATATTTGTATATGGGTAATAAGACTACAGAAAATAAAACTGTACAGATAAGATTTAAATTGAGCCACTCACCTACAGGACAGTGAGATAAACAGACTTGGCTTGGGTACCTATGCAAGTATGCATATAAAAATGAGAGGCACAGATAGGATAGTTGGTCTGTTTCCCATGCAGGGGTGTCTAAAAATTGAGCGAATAGATTCAAAATGAGAGGGAAGAGGTTTTAAAGGAGATCTGAGGGATACATTTTTTCAAACAGAGCAGTTGGTATCTGGAGTAAGGTGCTAGAGATGGTGGTGGAGGCAGGAGCACTAACAAAAGGTTTCTTGACAGATACTTGAGTAGGTAAAGGGATTTGGAATGAATGCAGGCAGTTAGGGTTAGTATCAATAGGCATGACAGCCTGTGCAGACACTGGTCTGAATGGCTTGTTTCAATGTTGTACAGCTCTCTGTAATTCAAGTACTGTGTTCATCACCTCTTATGCCTGAACATTTCAAGTGCACATCAAGACACTTGAGTGGTATCAAGAACGTAGCTTCACCCACTCTCTCAGGGAGTACGTTTCAGGTATTTGCCACTCTGGTTGAAGAAGGTCACACTTATTGCCTCTAAACCCCTTTCTCCCCTTGCTCTGAATCTAATCCTTCAGTTTTATCAATTTCTGATATGGATACCTGCAGTTTTTCCTGTCTGTACCCCTCATACTTTATATACTTCAATCAATTTTTAACATTCTCTACTGTAGGGAGAACAGATTTGTCTTCGTTGAATGATCATAATAACTGAACTGCTCCATCCCAGGCAACATCCTGGCAAATCACTTCTGCACCTTCTCCGGCAGCACCCCCCCCCCCCCACCCCCCACCCCCAGCCATAGCATAATGACCAGAAATGAACAAAGTACTTCAGCTGAGGTCTGATCAAGGTTTTATAAATTTGGCACATAAGCTCTCTATTTCTATACTTGATGCCCTTACTAATGAATACCGGTAGCCCATTTGACTTCCTACCCATGTTATCTAGCTGCGCTGCTACCTTTAATGATCTGTGGACCAATATTTCAAAATCCCTTGTATCCAATAATTCATAAAAGCCTATCATTCATGGTGTATGTCCTAGCCTCATGCTCCCAAAATGCATCATCTGACATTTGTTAGCAGTAAACTCCATCTACCAATTTCACCAAAGCATTGACATCTGTCTTTTTATTTGCACTTTTTTGAGGGCTACTTCTTTCAATATTCTGGGATGCAAACTAACAGTGTATGGGGATTTATTGATCAGCAGTCCCATCACGTTTCCCAACACAATTTTCCCAGTAGTATTGATTTATCCCATAAGATATTGGAGCCGAATTGGGCCATTTTGACCTATCGAGTCTCTTCCACCATTCTATCGTGGCTATTTATTGTCCCTCTCAACCCCATTCTCCTGCCTTCTCCCTATATCCTTTGTTACCCAGATTAATCAAGAACCTATCAACCTCTGCTTTAAATATACCTAATGTCTTGGCCTTCACAGCCGCCAGTGGCAACAAACTCCACAGATTCACTACCCTCTGGCTAAAGAAATTTTTCCTCATCTCTGTTTTAAATTGATGTCCCTCTGTAGCCTGAGACTACCTTCGATAAACCAACAGCTTCACCTACAGTATCTTCTGGGCATCGATGAACTTGCTGAACATGCCTCCCGTATACATGTCCAAGTCATTCACATATATAACTAACAAAAAGGATCTTTATTGTGATGCCACTAGTCACTGGCATCAATCACAAAAGCAGAACTTAACCTCCCAAGGGCCCTGACGTTTTGAATCAGTCTCTGATGTGGATTCTTGTCAAAGGCATTACAAAAGTTCACGTGAATCACATCTACTGCCCTGAAATCACCACACTTCGTAACCTCTTAAAATAATTGTTTCAAATTGGTCAGACAGTTGTGTCCTTGAGAAAGCCAAGTTGGCTGTGTCTGATTAATCCCTGCCTTTCCAACTGATCATTAATCTATTTCTTTGGATTTTTTTTTCGGTATCTTCTCTGGCACTGATGTTGGATCTTGTAGGTATAAAATTTGGGATCAGGTCTCCAATCATCTGACACCTTGTGTCCAGTGAAGATTGGGTATCTTAGCCTCACCCATCTCTTTGCTTGCCTGCAAAGGCATCGACTACCTCTTCTTCATTAATGCCAATCTGCACTAGAATTTTACCATATTTGATTTTTACCTGTCCCTTCATTGAATTTTCCAGTTATAACGACTGTTTCACTTGTGAGTAATGATAAACACTTTTCATTTAAAATTTCAACTATATCCTCTGACTCCATTGTTGTGCCTTATTTGTTGTCCCTTTGCCCTGGTTATTCCTTTGTCTTAAACATAGAATGCCTTTGAATTTCCCTTAATGTTGATTGTTACCGATTATTATTTTTCTTTTTTTCTTTTTTCCATGACACCACCACCCCCCCTCCCCCCCCCCCCCAGCCAGCCTAATTTCTTAAGTGCTTCCTTACGCTCTTATGTTCTTGATGGGCCTACTCCTTCATTAGTTCCCTATATCTGTCATGTTCTTTATTCCCTCATTATCTACCCTCAATATCCATTATTTCCTATACTTGTTATCACTGGCTTTTACCCTTGGTGGAGCATATCAGCCTTGAATTTTTGTTATTTCTCCTTTAAACACTTCTCACTGTGCAAAATTTGCCTGCAAGTAGATGGTTGCAGTCCAACTTTGTCAAGTATTCCCTTGTGTTATCCTTTTCAATAACCTTTTTAAAATATACAGAGTCAAGTTCACTATCTCCAAAAGATTTCCACACTGTTTCTCCCTCCGTTTGACCTGCTGCATTCACCATGTAAGGCCCAGTGCTGTTGCTTCCCTCATTAGTCTATCAACATATGGCCAACAATTCTGCCCGGTCCAATATGGGTGAAGCTCTCCCCACCATTGAGCACATCTACACAAAACAAAGCAACATCTATCATCAGCAACCCCTACCACAAAGGCACCAAGGTCATGCTCTGCTCTCACTGCTGCCATCAGGAAGGAGGTACAGGAGCCTCAGGGCTCACATCACCAGGTTCAGGAACAGTTACTGCCCCTCAACCATCAGGCTCTTGAACCAGAGGGGATAACTCCACTCCACTTCACTCACCCAATCACTGAATTGATCCCATAATCTATGGACTCTTTCAAAGACTCTTCATCTCATTTTCTCAATGTTTATTGCATACTTATTTATTCTTTATTTCTTCTTGTATTTGCAGTTTGTTGCCTTTTGCACACTGGTTGTCTGCCCTTTTGGTATGGTCTTAGATTCTATTATGGTTATTGGATTTATTGAGTATGCCTGCAAGAAAATGAATATGGTGACATATTGAATGTGTACTTTGATAATAAATTTACTTTGAACTTTGAATTTGTCCCAGATTTTAATTGGCCCATTATTGCTCATGAATTCAGTCCTTCAAGCTGTGATGTTCAGATCCAAATCTTTTGCCTTTTTTCTTCCTTGTAAGGTGTTTCTTAAAACATTCCCTTTTACCAAGTTTCCACTGGATTTTTTAAAAATCCCAATACCACTTTGTTAATACGGTAGCAAGTTTTCTATGATGAGTTCTCTTAGAAACACCTGTAACATTTTTCTACATTAATGATACTTTGTGATTGGTTGGTAATGGTGTTTCTTTTACACTTTCTTTGACTTATTATATGATATAGTTCTGTCTAGTGTCCTATTTGAAACTGTCTTTTATCCATAAAGATCAGCCTCCAGCATTCCTGCCCCCCACCCCTTCACTAAGGACATTTGAACTTGGTTTTGTCTTGGAATAGCTACCACCTATATTTTTGTTTCATTATAGAGCATAGTTGTCTGCCGAACCAGTATGCATGTTCCAATGGGAAATGTATCAGCAGCATTTGGAAGTGCGATAATGATGACGACTGTGGTGACTATAGTGATGAAAAGAATTGCCGTAAGTCTCACCTGAATCTAGCAACAGTGAATAAGTATTATGTAATTATCTCTGTGCTATAATAACAAATTGTTGCCAAGGTTTAACTGGAATATTTGTTACAACTGTGGTACAGTGAAACCTCTCACCTGTTTAGCTTTGTAATGTTGCCCCTTTTACCTGACATTTCCTTTACAACGCTAAGCGTATTGTTTGTGAAACTCAACATGCTTACAGATTGTACAATTAAAACTTGAGTTTTTGATCTCTTAATGTAAGTATCCATATTTTTTGTCTTATGATGTACAAAGCGTAGGTTAGTAAGCACGAGCACTTTTACTTTCACAGCCACGGGTGCTTGTGATCCCAGCTCTCAGTTTAAGTGTCGATCTTCAGGGATGTGCATTCCAGCGGCGTACATGTGCGATCATGAAGATGACTGTGGGGATAGTAGTGATGAGGAGCAGTGCAGTAAGTGACATCAAATATTCATTTACTTTATGTGAATAATCTTCAGCAGTGATTCTGCCAAATTGCACCTTTTGTGCTTTTGTTATTCCTTGCTATATAAATCTAAAAGAGCATTTTTTAACTACCCAAAATTTGCAAAAATAATGGCAATCTCTCTTCCCCCCCCCCCTCCCCAACTTTTATTACTGACCTTAATAAAAAGATTAAAGTTGGGTGTGGGGTTCATTCTGAAAAATTGCTGTGAATATCATTGGCAAGGCCCAGTATTGCGATTGAATCTGTGCATGATGGGGTTGGAATTGCTGCATCGTTGAATTCATTCTATCATTCGACTCCAAGGGGAGACCAGTGTTGGAGCAAGGTCACGCAATCATGGCCAGGCAGTTGCAATCAACTTATGATTATGTATTTGTGGGCATGCATGTTGAAATCCCAAACTCATTGGCATTTGTGTGGGGAACGTTTTGGTATTTCCTTGCAAAATGGAGCCCATTTTTTTTTACCAAGCTCCATGATTTCAATCATGTTTCCTGTTTTAAATTTCTTGCACTTTTAACCCATCTCCAGTAGGAGGCATGCACTAGCTTCTGTCTGATCAACTGCATGAACTGAAATTGTTTCTTGTGTGGCCCATTCCTTTTTTTTTTCCTTTCCTGTGATTTCACATCTTCCACATCCTTGCTTGGGGGAACTGTGGCGTGAGTTTAGTTGTCGAGGTCACATTTTATGTTCTAATTCTCGTGTATCACATAACCAAAATTTTATCCTACTGCACTATAATTCAACCTGTTTTATGATAGAAGAAAAATCTGAATTAAAATAGTTGGAAGGATCAAGAATTTACCATCCCACACTAATTTCTATCAAAAACTTTCTTGCAAAATTAGTGTTAAATAATGTTAATTACTAGAGATTCTGGATCATTAGTTTTTATTTTGTTGGCTTTTGCATTATTCCACTGTTTTCTGCTCAAAAATTACAGCCAGCTAATAAGTCAACAATTTGGATTTGAAAGCACTTTAATCTGATGTAAAATATTAATATAACGGTAAATTATGTTGATGGCTTTCCATTAGGATTGTGAAATATTTGTTTTTTTTAAGTCTAATAATATTATCTAAATCCTTCTGTGTATGTAATTAACATTCCAGTTTATTTTTTCTCCTTAAATCACTTGCAGCATTGAACAGTTGTAAGAGCGATGAGTTTACTTGTGCCAATGGTTTTTGTATTCGGCATTCTTGGATGTGTGATGGGGACAATGACTGCCGAGATTGGTCAGATGAAGCAAACTGCACTGGTAAGTGATAGTTCATAACTTGCTTGAATTTATTTAAGATAATCTTTAGCAAAGTGATGTAATAATCACATAGCTCGATTTGGGAAATGTTTCAATTGAGTGGTAGTAAAAACAAGCAAAATTCTGTATTGCTTTTCAAAATGCCAGAGTTCATTTCCAATGTGTTGGTTATTCATTTGGTTAATTTTATGTATTTCAGAACAGCTAATGCTTCCAAAATAAATTTGGAGGCTCAAGACTCAGATCATAATACTTTTTGAAAGATAAATACAAGTCATTTATGGTTATTAAATTTGAGCAAGATTAGCTTTTTCATTATTTCATTGGCAAAAAGATGATACAGTTCCAGCTATGAGTGAGTTGTGAATTGGCTGGAATACAGGATAAGTACTTCATTGTCAATAGATAAGTTTTCCTTGAAGTAACAATGAGAACCAGAATTTAGGGTGATCATGGGATTCGTATGATGTCTTGGATGTTGAGGGATATTGAGGGTTGGGAGAAAGAAGCAAATGTGACAAATGTGGGGAGAAGCTCCCAAGAGTGTTGGGAAAATGTATGGAGATACTTAAAAAAAGAAATTAAGAAGGCTGAGGGATTATAGAAAATTGTCAGATAGGATTGCGAGAAAACTAAAGATATATTTTGAGAAAAAGAACAAACGGGAGAAGTAGGACCCATTGGGGATAATATGAGCAATCTGTGCATCGAGCCAGAAGGAATAGGTAAGGTTCAAAATCAATACTTTTCATCACTATTCACGAAGGAATCATGCTTTGTAATTGGAGAATTCAGTGAAGGGGCAGGTAAAAGTTGAGTGTAGATGTTCCATAAATAAGTACTCAATACATTATCAATACATTAGCTGATACCACGGCAGCTAAAGCTCCGGGGCTGGACGGGATTTATCTCTGGTTGTTAAGGGAAGTAAGGGAAGAAATTGCTGGGGCACGAGCTGAGATTTCTGTCTTTAAATACAAGTGAGGTACCAGGTGACAGGAGGACAGCAGGTTTGCCATTTTCGCAAAAGCAGGCAGGGAAAAGCCTGATAGCATAACATCAGTGACAGAAAAGGTACCGGAAAATTTTCTGAAGGACAGGATTAATTATCACTTAGAAAGGCAGGGACTAATCAGAGACAACCAACATGGATTTGTCAAGGGCATATCCTGCCTGGCCAATTTGAAAAGGTAATAAAGTGTATCATTGAAGCTGGGGCAGCAAATGAGATTTTAGTTGACCCTTGACAAGGTCCCAAATGGTTCAAAAATTTAGGACCAATGGGATCCAGGTTAAGTTTGCAAATGGGATCCGAAATTGGCTTGGCAATAGGAGACAGAGTTGTGGTGGAAGGTCACTTTTATGATTGAATGTTTGTGATTAGTTGTGTCCCACAAGGAGCAGTGCTGGGACCCTTGCTGTTTCTAACACGTCAATGCTTGAGGCATGAACAGCAAGATAGGATGACAGAGAGTGGTTGAAAGAGCAGTTGATAGTGTGAAAGGTAGTCAGACTACAGAGAGGTGTCAATGCATTGATGAAATTGGCTGGAAAATGGCAGATGGAGTTCAGTGCAGTCAAATGTACGGTGATGTATTTTGACGGTGCTAATAAGGCAAGGGTACATCATGAATGGCAGTGTCTTGGGGAGTATTGAGGAACAAAGCAACAACATTAGGAAGATTGAGATACTGATCTTCACAAGTCAGGACATCCCGTATAGAAGTGGGGGAGGTTATGTTTTAACTTTAAACCTTGGTCAGACCTCAACTGGAGTACTGTACGCAGTTCTGGTCATTGTACTGTAGGAAGGATATGATGGTACTGGAGATGATGTAGAGGAGATTTACCAGGCTGTTGCCTAGGATGAAGCAATTCAGTTATGTGGAGAGATTGAAGAAGCTCCGTCTTATTTTCTCTGAAGCAAAGGAGGTTAGAGGAGATGTGATTGAGGTAAATAAGATTTGAGGGGTAGAGCTGGGATAAGGCTACTTTTTCCTTATATCAAAGTAAATAAAACTAGAAGCTATAGATTCAGGATAGGGGGGGAAATGTTATTTTAGAGGGGTTATTTTCACCCAGAGCAAGTAACTAGAATGCAGTGCAGGAGAATGTGGTTGAAGTTGGGTTGCTGATAGCATTTAAGAAATGTTTAGATGAGCACCCAAATCACCTGTGAACCAAATGCAGGGTTAAATGTAGAAGGGTACCCAGTGATTGGCCCAACTCATCCAAGTCTATGACCTGTTTTATAATCTGGGGTTCATTTGACTGCTTTGAGAAAATTGTGCAAGTTATTGAAAATTGGGAGATATTTCATCTAAACCAGGGGGTTCCTAACTTTTTACTGTTGAGCAAGGGGTCCGTGGACTGTAGGTTGGGAACCCCTGATCTAACAAGTTTTGATAGAGAAGATGATGCTTGATAAAACTTGGCATTTACATTTTCAATCTAACATTTTCAAAAACAGCAAATTTAATTTATGAAGCACTCTCAAATGAAAGCTATCAAATGGATCAGTTATAAGGCATGAACATTTTATTGGTCCTGCTGAAGAGTCTCTTCCCGAAATGTCAACTGTACTGTTTCCCATAGAATGCTGTGTGGCCTGCTAAGTTCCTCCAGCATTTTGTGTGTGTTGCTTGGATTTCCAGCATCTGCAGATTTTAGAAACGCAAACATGAGGAAATCTGCAGAGGCTGGAATTTCAAGCAACACACACAAAAGTTGCTGGTGAACGCAGCAGGCCTGGTCGCATTTCTAAGAAGAGGTACAGTCAATGTTTCGGGCCGAGACCCTTCGTCAGGACTAACTGAAAGAAGAGCTAGTAAGAGATTTGAAAGTGGGGGGGGGGAGATCCGAAATGATAGAAGACAGGAGAGGGAGGGATGGAGCCAAGAGCTGGACAGTTGATTGGCAAAAGGGATATGAGAGGATCATGGGACGGGAGGCCTAGGGAGAAAGAAAGGGAGAGGGAAGCCCAGAGGATGGGCAAGGAGGATAGTGAGAGGGACAGAGGGAGAAAAAGGAGAGAGAGAAAAAGGGGAAAATATATATATCATACGTACACGGATGGGGTACGAGGGGGACATGGGGCATGAGCGGAAGTTAGAGAAGTCAATGTTCATGCCATCAGGTTGAAGGCTACCCAGATGGAATATAAGGTGTTTTTACTCCAACCTGAGTGTGGCTTCATCTTTACAGTAGAGGAGGCCGTGGGTAGACATTTCAGAATGGGAATGGGACGTGGAATTAAAATGTGTGGCCACCGGGTGATCCTGCCTACTCTGGCAGACAGCGTAGGTGTTCAGTGAAACGATCTCCCAGTCTGCTTCGGGTCTCACCAATATAAAGAAGGGAGCACCGGACGCAGTATGTCACACCAGCCAACTCTCAGGTGAAGTGTTGCCTCACCTGGAAGGATTGTCTGGGGCCCTGAATGGTGGTGAGGGAGGAAGTATAAGGGCATGTGTAGCACTTGTTCCACTTACAAGGATAAGTGCCGGGAGGGAGATCGGTGGGGAGGGATGGGGGACGACGACGAATGGACAAGGGAGTCACGTAGGGAGCGATCCCTGTGGAAAGTTGGGGGGGGTGGGGGAGGGAGAGATGTGCTTAGTGGTGGGATCCCATTGGAGGTGGTGGAAGTTACGGAGAATCACATGTTGGACCTGGAGGCTGGTGGGGTGGTAGGAGAGGACCAGAGGAACCCTATTCCTAGTGGAGCGGCGGGAGGATGGGGTGAGAGCAGATGTGTGTGAAATGGGAGAGATGCGTTTGAGAGCAGAGTTGATGGTGGAGGAAGCCCCTTTCTTTAAAAAAGGAGGACATCTCCTTCATCCTGGAATGAAAAGCCTCATCCTGAGAGCAGATGCGGCGGAGATGGAGGGATTGCGAGAAGAGGATGGCATTTTCGCAAGAGACAGGATGAGAAGAGGGATAGTCCAGATAGCTGTGAAAGTCCGTAGGCTTATAGTTGACATCAGTAGATAAGCTGTCTCCGGAGATAGAGACAGAAAGATCTAGAAAGGGGAGGGAGGTGTCGGAAATGGACCAGGTAAACTTAAGGGCAGGGTGAAAGTTGGAGGCAAAGTTAATGAAGTCAACGAGCTCCCCATCCATTTTTTATTTATTATTTTATATATATATGTGTGTGTGTGTGTGTGTGTGTGTGTATATATACTTTCTCTGTCTCCTTTCTCTCCTTCTGTCCCTCTCACTATACTCCTTGCCCATTTTCTGGGCTTCCCTCCCCCTTTCTTTCTCCCTAAGCCTTCCATCCCATGATCCTCTCATACCTCTTTTGCCAATCACCTGTCCAGCTCTTGGCTCTATCCCTCCCCCTCCTGTCTTCTCCTATCATTTTGGATCTCCCCCTCCCTCTCCTACTTTCAAATCTCTTACTAGCTCTTCCTTCAGTTAGTCCTGACGAAGGGTCTCGGCCTGAAACGTCGACTGTACCTCTTCCTAGAGATGCTGCCTGGCCTGCTGCGTTCATCTGCAGATTTTGTCTTGTTTGTGGTTTTATTGGAACCTCTGCCTTTTACTTTAGGATAATCAAATTTGTCCAAAATACATCTTTTCTGTGGTGTGGTGTGCTGCAGAGTGTAAATGCATAGTTATCTCGAAATGTGTGTAATTATATTGCTTATTTTCTGAAACAATCATTAACACAAACATTTTCTTTAGCAAATAAACACACCTGTGATGCTAGCGACTTTACTTGCAAAAATGGTAACTGCATCCAGCTTGGTTGGCTGTGTGATGGAGATGATGACTGCTTTGATGGGACAGATGAAGGAGATGATATCTGTGGTAAGAATCCTGTGTATAAGCCACTTTCGTCTTTTTTGTTTATTGGCAATCTGCATGTAAATAAGGTGAATAATTTGCATCAAAAGTTGAGACCAGGTTATGGTCTTTTACTGTTGAGGTAAATCATGCAGTCAAAAACAAAAGGCTATTTCTGTCTTTGAGACAGTATCAAAATCTCAAATACCTGTGCATTTTGTACAAATGTATTTGTGAATAGAGGCGGAAAAGCAAGTGAACAGGAGAAAAACACGCAAATGTTTAAAGATGGCACAAACATAGAACCTTAACCTGAGCTTTCTTTTTAAAAACTAAATTGTAGTACAACATAAAGAAATTAAATAATTTTGAGCATTTCCAGCTACTTGTTTCTAATTTATACAAATAACCCAGTTGCATATGCAGTTGATTTTATTGGCCATGAAATTTGTGGAGCTGGGTTTTAGTTAGTTACGAGTCATAGTCATACTTTATTGATCCTGAGGGAAATTGGTTTTCGTTACAGTTGCACCATAAATAATTAGTAGTAAAACCATAAATAATTACAAATGTTTGTAAATAGTAATATGTAAATTATGCCAGGAAATAAGTCCAGGACCAGCCTATTGGCTCAGGGTGTCTGACCCTCCAAGGGAGGAGTTGTGAAGTTTGATGGCCACAGGCAGGAATGACTTCCTATGACGCTCAGTGTTGCATCTCGGTGGAGTGAGTCTCTGGCTGAGTGTACTCCTGTGCCCAACCAGTACATTATGTAGTGGATGGGAGACATTGACCAAGATGGTATGCAACTTGGACAGCATCCTCTTTTCAGACACCACCGTCAGAGAGTCCAGTTCCATCCCCATAACATCACTGGCCTTACGAATGAGTTTGTTGATTCTGTTGGTGTCTGCTACCCTCAGCCTGCTGCCCCAGCACACAACAGCAAACATGATAGTACTGGCCACCACAGACTCATAGAACATCCTCAGCATCGTCCGGCAGATGTTAAAGGACCTCAATCTCCTCAGGAAATAGAGACGGCACTGACCCTTCTTGTAGACAGCCTTAGTGTTCTTTGACCAGTCCAGTTTATTGTCAATTCGTATCCCCAGGTATTTGTAATCCTCCACCATGTCCACACTGACCCCCTGGATGGAAACAGGGGTCACCGGTGCCTTAGCTCTCCTCAGGTCTACCACCAGCTCTTTAGTCTTTTTCACATTAAGCTGCAGGTAATTCTGCTCACACCATGTGACAAAGTTTCCTACCGTAGCCCTGTACTCAGCCTCATCTCCCTTGCTGATGCATCCAACTATGGCAGAGTCATCTGAAAACTTCTGCAGATGACAAGACTCTGTGCAGTAGTTGAAGTCCGAGGTGTAAATGGTGAAGAGAAAAGGAGACAAGACAGTCCCCTGTGGAGCCCTAGTACTGCTGATCACTCCATCTATAATGTTTATAATTGTCTATAAGTATGTCTATAAAATGTTTATAAGTATATAATGATTAAATCGTTTGAGTCATTCTAATGATATGTGACTTAAGTTTTAAGGTTCAGTTCATTTAGCCAACTACTTTGCATCTCTGTTCAATGTTAGAATTGGAATAGATGACAAAGTTAATTAACATCTGTATGTATCCAGTAAAGATTTGAGTTCTTGATAATCTATGTTTTTCCTTTTTCAGTTTGGCCAATGCATTATTAGTTTTTGGTGCGTTAATAAAATCAAGTCAGTTAACTGGATAGGTCTACGTAATTCCTGAACGGTGTGGGCTGTTTAGTACATGTATTAGAAGTCGAGCATGCTGTTTTATTTCCAATACATTTGCTTTTCCTCCAATCATGTTTTCGTGCAGTTAAGGCTGGTTGTAAAGGATTTAAATGCGACAATGGTACATGTATTGGAATGACAGAACGTTGCAATGGCGTGCCAGACTGTTTGGACGAATCAGATGAGCAAAACTGCAGTGAGTGCTTCTGCATTTTTTTTTTTAACTTTCAACCATGTACTGTATATTTTCAACACATTTAAAAAGTGGCTAGATGGACACTTGGATTCTTTGGCATGGACTGAGTGCTGGATGATGGAATAAATACAGAAGGATGGTTGCTGATTGGTGTGGATAATTCCCTGTTCCATTGCTGTACAATTCTGTGATTCTTTAATTAGACAAGCATAATTCAGTTTGCTCTGTAATGTAATAGTCTGGAAGAGCACTACCTAACATTATATAGTATCAATACTGTCACATTTAAGACATCATTGTGTATGAACATTTTTGTTGGGTTAAAGATAAAATTGTTTGATTATTCTTGCACAAGTAGAAACAATTCAAAAATCTGTTCAAAGTGGTATCTTTCTTTATTATTATAGTTAGTAATTAACAGGTATTTTTTGACCAAGGGAATTTCATGCCCTACTAGGGTATGTATGTGGAATTTTATTGACATTTTATATAATTAAGTTCTTGATTTACTTCTCGACATATTGTTTCTATATTCTAACCTCTGGTTACTGCTTTGTTTTTCCGCCCTTCCATTCAATTTAACTCGTTATATATAAATGCTTGACTTAAAATTCATAGAATGTATATTTGTTGTTCCAACCAAAAGATTTGTAATTCCCACTTCCCCAGACATAAGTAGTAAGATATTGCTGCAAATGGCTTGAAATGACTTTCATCTGCATAAGCTGTAGAAATAAAAGTTGCTGTTGTATTTAAATATTAAACCTGAATATTACCACAGTTAATTTTTTTATCAACTTCATCAGGCCCATTGTGCTCCCCGTACTTTGAATTCGCCTGTAAGGATGGACACCAGTGCTTGCAGAAAATGATGATCTGTGATGGAATCCGACAATGTGACGATGGTTCAGATGAGGATGCAGATTATGCTCATTGTAGTATGTTTTCTTCATTATTTTCATAGCTTGTTAAAGCCATTTAAAGCAAAATCTGTAGAAACTGACTTGATAATAGGATTTGTGTTCTACCACATGGTCAAATTGGGTCACATTTTTGGGAGAAAAGAAGTTGGTCTTCCTGCCCGCATATGACTGTTCCACATGTTGGCCTTGTTTCCAGGTAGCAATTGATTATTGTAACTTTGGATAACACTGTGTTTAAGACTGAGCATTAACTATCCTAACAGGGTTAATCGAATAACTAGCAGAAGCAAGAACCATAACAAAATGACTAACTATTTTTGCTCTGTTGTTATCCAGTGGCAGGCACTTCAATCAATTCTTAACCTAGCTTGCAGTCTTAGCTGAGATTAGCATTAAGCAGAAATCAGATAGAATATTCTTAATTTATTAGGCTTTAAACCAGTCAATACTTCTGCTCACTGAGGAAAAAGAAACCAGATCGTAACCGTTGTCACATTTTGGCCTGTGAAATTTTCTTCGCCCTTTATATACTGTATTAATTGAGGAAAAAAATGTCTCCCATAGAGAGATGCATCCAAACAAACTGAATCTGCAAGTTAATGAACCGGGTCAGGTCACAGATCTCTCAGTGGGTGAGCATCTGGGGGGCAGTGACCACCGCTCCCTGGCCTTTAACATTATCATGGAAAAGTATAGAATCAGAGAGGACAGGAAAGTTTTTAATTGGGGAAGGCAAGTCATGAGGCTGTAAGGCTAGAACTTGCGGATGTGAATTGGGATGATGTTTTTGCAGGGAAATGTACTATGGACATGTGGTCGATGTTTAGAGATCTCTTGCAGGATGTTCGGGATAAATTTGTCCTGGTGAGGAAGATAAAGAATGGTAGGGTGAAGGAACCATGGGTGACAAGTGAGGTGGAAAATCTAGTCAGGTGGAAGAAAGCGGCATATGTGAGGCTTAGGAAGCAAGGATCAGATGGGTCTATTGAGGAATATAGGGAAGCAAGAAAGGAGCTTAAGAAGGGGCTGAGAAGAGCAAGAAGGGGACATGAGAAGGCCTTGGCGAGTGGGTAAAGGAAAACCCCGAGGCATTCTTCAATTATGTGAAGAACAAAAGGTTGACAGGAGTGAAGATAGGATCGATTAGAGATAAAGGTGGGAAGATGTGCCTGGAGGCTGTGGAAGTGAGCGAGGTCCTCAATGAATACTTCTCTCTGGTATTCACCAATGAGAGGGAACTTGATGACGATGAGGACAATATGAGTGAGGTTGATGTTCTGGAACATGTTGATATTAAGGGAGAAGAGGTGTTGGAGTTGTTAAAAAACATTAGGACAGAAAAGTCCCCGGGGCCTGATGGAATATTCCCTAGGCTGCTCCACGAGGCGAGGGAAGAGATTGCTGAGCCTCTGGCTAGGCTCTTTATGTCCTCGTTGTCCACGGGAACTGTACAAGAGGATTGGAGGGAGGCAAATGTTGTCCCCTTGTTCAAAAAAGGTAGTAGGGATAGTCCGGGTAATTATAGACCAGTGAGCCTTGCGTCTGTGATGGGAAAGCTGTTGGAAAAGATTCTTAGAGATAGGATCTATGGGCATTTAGAGAATCACGGTCTGATCAGGGACGGTCAGCATGGCTTTGTGAAGGGCAGATCATGTCCAACAAGTCTGATAGAGTTCTTTGAGGAGGTGACCAGGCATATAGATGAGAGTAGTGCAGTGGATGTGATCTACATAGATCTTAGTAAGACATTTGACAAGGTTCCACACGGTAGGCTTATTCAGAAAGTCAGAAGGCATGGGACCCAGGGAAGTTTGGCCAGGTGGATTCAGAATTGGCTTGCCTGCAGAAGGCAGAGGGTCGTGGTGGAGGGAGTACATTCGGATTGGAGGGTTGTGACTAGTGGTGTCCTACAAGGATCTGTTCTGGGACCTCTACTTTTCGTGATTTTTATTAACGACCTGGATGTTGGGGTAGAAGGGTGGGTTGGCAAGTTTGCAGACGACACAAAGGTTGGTGATGTTGTGGATAGTGTAGGGGATTGTCGAAGATTGCAGAGAGACATTGATAGGATGCAGAAGTGGGCTGAGAAGTGGCAGATGGAGTTCAACCCAGAGAAGTGTGAGGTGGTACACTTTGGAAGGACAAACTCCAAGGCAGAGTACAAAGTAAATGGCAGGATACTTGGTAGTGTGGAGGGGCAGAGGGATCTCAGGGTACATGTCCACAGATCCCTGAAAGTTGCCTCACAGGTGGATAGGGTAGTTAAGAAAGCTTATGGAGTGTTAGCTTTCATAAGTCGAGGGATAGAGTTTAAGAGTCGCGATGTAATGATACATCTCTATAAAACTCTGGTTAGGCCACACTTGGAGTACTGTGTCCAGTTCTGGTTGCCTCACTATAGGAAGGATGTGGAAGCATTGGAAAGGGTACAGAGGAGACTTACCAGGATGCTGCCTGGTTTAGAGAGTATGGATTATGATCAGAGATTAAGGGAGCTAGGGCTTTACTCTTTGGAGAGAAGGAGGATGAGAGGAGACATGATAGAGGTGTACAAGATAATAAGAGGAAGAGATAGTGTGGATAGCCAGCGCCTCTTCCCCAGGGCACCACTGCTCAATACAAGAGAACATGGCTTTAAGGTAAGGGGTGGGAAGTTCAAGGGGGATATTAGAGGAAGGTTTTTTCACTCAGTGAGTGGTTGGTGCGTGGAATGCACTGCCTGAGTCAGTGGTGGAGGCAGATACACTAGTGAAGTTTAAGAGACTACTAGACAGCTATATGGAGGAATTTAAGGTGGGGGCTTATATGGGAGGCAGGGTTTAAGGGTCAGCACAACATTGTGGGCCGAAGGGCCTGTACTGTGCTGTATTGTTCTATGTTATTTTCAGAACTGTTTTGTAATTTATAACCATCTCTGTATGAGAAACATTAAACTCAAACTAAGCATGTTCCAGAATAACAAAGATGATTGGTAAAATGCTGACAAGTGTTGGGAATTTGAAGAATACATAGCAAACCTCACATTACATAAATATCCTTTTTTTCTCTGCTGTTTGCAGTATAGCTCAACGAAAAAAGAATTACAGAATCGCAAGTTTAATTCAGATCAGGCTTGGTTTGTCAGCAGTAATTATAACTGTTAAAGTGTTAATTAATTCTGATAAGTCAGAAGATAGATAATTAAAAATAAACTCGTGGATAAGTTACTTGATGATCAGTGTTTATTTACATGTGGAAATCCACTGAATCTTCCACTTAGCTAAATACTGAAAAATCATCAGAAATTTATCCATTATCGAACATTGTTACTCTTCGGCTACTCTTCTCTCTGGTGCAAAACTGAGTTTCCAATCTAAATTTTATCCACAGATGAGCAATACCTAAAGGTTGGTGGTTCTTTGTCAAATCACAGGTGCTTACTGAGATACAAGGGTGCTCTTTACTCATCACTAGAAAGCTTGCTGTTTATTTAGCTAGGACTTGCCTGTCTTCAGTGTCCGGTTAGGAACATTTAACATGTTGGCTGGTAGTTGTCTTGGGAGATTTGAGATTTCTTTCAGTTTCAGTAGTGGGCTGTGGTATTTTAAGACTAATTACCCAAATATTATTCAATTTATCAAGACAAGTTCCATGGAGTAGCGTGGACCTGAACATGGTAAGCAAGTATGGCTTTTACTGTCAGCGAATTATTCAGTTAAAAGAAAAGACTAGTGAATGTTTTGGGTGAAACCCTTTATAAGGACCAAAGTACAAACAACGAGAGTTATTTCTATTACTTGCTAAATTTTACAACTATACTGGTTACATGTGTATGGTATATGCATTGTATATAATACTTGTAAGATCATAAACTCAGGAAAATCAAGGTAGCTAAATATTTACAGCATGATTGAAGGTTCACACATAGTACAGGTGTCCCCCGCTTTTCGAACGTTCACTTTACAAAACCTCACTGTTACGAAAGACCTACATTAGTACCCTGTTTTCGCTAACAGAAGGTGTTTTCACTGCTACGAAAAAAATTCAGCGTGCGAAAAAAGCAGCGCACGCCCCGAGCAGCTGCTCTCCCCGGATTCTGAACGGCATTCTCACCGGCATTGGTTAAACACGTACCTGTGAGCGGCCATTAGCGAGATGAGTTCTATAGTATCGGAAAAGCCTAAAAGAGCCCGTAAGGGTGTTACACTTAGTGTAAAGCTAGACATAATTAAGCATTTCAATCGTGGTGAACGAAGTAAGGACAAAGTGAGTTTGGCTTGTGGAAGCTGACGAAGATGATGTTGAAGAGGTTTTGGCATCCCATGACCAAGAACTGATAGATGAAGAGCTGATGCAATTGGAAGAAAAAAAGATAACAATCAAAACCAAATGCAGTAGCGAACTGAATGTGAAGCAACTGCGTGAGATTTTCGCTGCAATGATAAAGTACGACTTTAATTTTGAAAGGTACGTGGGTTTAGGGGATATTTGCAGGATGGTTTGAGTGCTTACAAAGAACTGTGTGATAGAAAAATGTGCGAGGCTCAGCAGTCAAGCAAGCCTTCCACATCAGCCACAGCAGACGACGAACCTCAACCTTCGACATGGAGGCAGGCAGAGATAGAAGATGACCTGCCTGCTCTATTGGAAACAGATGATGATGAGATGACACCCCAGTGTCCCACCACCCCAACACCCAGGCCACGGACAGATACCGATTCGCGGAGAATGCAGCGGTAGCCGGGAGGCACACAGCACATCTTTAAGAAAAAAGCCAAAACAAACATGCTAATTAATTAGGTGCCGCCCGGCACGTAATTATCGGCCCAGATCAGAGACGACACAATCTGAAATCGGGACTGATCTGGGCCGACAATTACGTGCCGGGCGGCACCTAATTAATTAGCATGTTTGTTTTGGCTTTTTTCTTAAAGATGTGCTGTGTGCCTCCTGGCAACCCTGTACCCCTGCATGCTTCGTGGATCGGTATCGGTTGGTGGCCCGGAGGGTGGGGGCCACTGCACCACCCAAACCTGCGATGACTCAGCCTAACAGTGTGCTCGGCGCTGTCCTGATTCTGGTAAGTGATACACTGTACATACAGTATGTCTACTTTATATAGGCTGTGTATTTTTACATGGTATTTGGTATGATTTGGCAGCTTCATAGCTTAAAGGTTACTGGAGAGCACTTGTGCCGTGTTTCTGCCAACAGCGCTTGCGTGAGATTTTCTGCCGACGGCGCTTGCGTGAGATTTTCGCTATGGAGAACAGTGCAGTAATGATTGTGGAAAGGTATTTCTACCTAATATAGGCTGTGTATTTATCATATCATTCCTGCTTTTACTATGTGTTACTGTTACTTTAGGTTTTATGTGTTATTTGGCATGATTTGGTAGGTTATTTTTGGGTTTGCAAACGCTCACAAAATTTTCCCATCTAAATAAATGGTAATTGCTTTTTCACTTTACGACATTTCGGCTTACGAACTGTTTCATAGGAACGCTCTACCTTCGGATGGTGGGGGAAACCTGTATAGTTTATGAACAAGCAGGTTATAACAGCAGATCTAAAGGTGTGAGGAAATTTAGTTTTTGGACATTTTCCAGAAATGAAGAATATCTGTATATACAGTAAATAGATTTTTCAAAACCTACTAAGTCCATAACAATCACTTTAAAATTAAATAACTAACATGTGAATTGTTAATGATCTAATATTGAATATAAGCAGAATTTCTGGATAAAATGATACAGGTGAGAAATGCAGGAGTGGACTCAAACTTTTGAGATGGTGTCTGCAAGCACTCAGTATTAAAATTTTGTTGTTTTTTTTGAGGTGTCATGTATGTCACTCAGTTAGGTTGCCTTGCTTGTAAATTGCTAAATTGATATTAAGTGAGAATACTAACACTTTCTGTTGATATTTTTACTTCGTAGCCCAGACAGATGAGTTCAGTCGAACCTGTGAGCCCTTCAGTTTCAAATGCTCGAATGGAGTATGCATTAGCATGGAGTGGAAGTGTGATGGGGTGGATGACTGTGGAGACTACTCAGATGAAGCAAATTGTAGTAAGTAGACAGTCTTCCCTATGCCTGGTGGTTAATGATCATTCTATGAAATTTCTCCTTCTATAAAATGCATCATTTTCTTTAAACGTCAGTTGTTTAGATTTACCTATTGATCTAGAAAAATGGCTTTGAATCTCACTCGGGACTTGATGAATTTGATTTCAAATAATATGTAATGATTTCTTTTAAAGGCTAAGAACACTGGCATTAAACTGGTAGATTTGTTTCAAAACTGACATGGTTCACTAATGTCCTTTTGGGGAAGGAAGTCTATGATTTCTTGCCTAATCTGACCTGTGTGCTGCTCCAGACATACCAATCTGACTGCTGAGATTGGGCAATTAAGGTTAGACAGCAAATGCACTGCTGGTGAATACCCATCCCATAAATGATAACATTATACAGTGTAAATTACTTTAATTTTCTGTATTGTTTAAGCAATCAGGTTGCTAGACTTTTTTAAACAAAAATCCTTACCAGGCATTGAAACAACACACTCAAAAAATGCTGGTGAACGCAGCAGGCCAGGCAGCATCTCTAGGAAGAGGTACAGTTGACGTTTCGGGTCAAGATCCTTCGTCAGGACTAACTGAAAGAAGAGATAGTAAGAGATTTGAAAGTGTGGGGTGGGGGGGAAGAGATCTGAAATGATAGGAGAAGGCTGGAGGGGAGGGGTGGAGCTAAGAGCTGGACAGTTGATAGACAAAAGGGATACCAGGCTGGAGAAGAGAGAGGATCAAGGGACGGGAAGCCTGGGGAGAAAGAGAAGGGGGGAGGGGAGCCCAGCGGGTGGAGAGCAGGCAAGGAGTTATAGTGAGAGAGACAGGGAGAAAAGAGAGAGGAAAAAAAAGGGGGGAGAAAATAAAAAATATATTAAATAAGAGATGGGGTGTGAAGGGGAGGAGGGACATTAACGGAAGTTAGAGAAGTCAATATTCATGCCATCAGGTTTGAGGCTACCCAGACGGAAACAACACCTTATATTCCGACTGGGTAGCCTCCAACCTGATGGCATGAATATTGACTTCTCTAACTTCCGTTAATGCCCCTCCTCCCCTTCACACCCCATCCCTTATTTAACATATTTTTTATTTTTCCCTCTTTTTTTCTCTCTCTCTCTCTCTCTCTCTTTTTTTTCTTCCTCTGTCACTCTCACTATAACTTCTTGCCTGCTTTCCACCCTCCGGGCTCCCCTCCCTCCTTCTCTTTCTCCCCAGGCTTCCCATCCCATGAGCCTCTCTCTTCTCCAGCCTGGTAACCCTTTTGCCTATCAACTTTCCAGCTCTTAGATGTACCCCTCCCCTCCAGCCTTCCTCTATCATTTCGGATCTCCCCCTCCCCCCACACTTTTGAATTTCTTACTATCTCTTCTTTCGGTTAGTCCTCATGAAGGGTCTCGGCTCGAAACGTCGACCGTACCTCTTCCTATAGATGCTGCCCGGCCTGCTGCTTTCACCAGCACTTTTTGTGTGTGTTGTTTGAATTTCCAGCATCTGCAGATTTCCTCGTGACCAGGCATTGATATGGTTTTTGAATCTTTGCAGGATATCCTACTGAGGCACCTTCTTGTATGAAGTATTTTCAGTTCAGTTGCCGGAATGGAAAATGTATACCGATGTGGTGGAAATGTGATGGGGAGAATGACTGTGGAGACTGGTCTGATGAAGATGGCTGCCCTGGTAGGAGCCAAAATAAATACAATAATATGATTTGTTGTTTGGGTGGAATACACTAATAACTGGTGGGAAATGCTTGTAACTTGTCTCTACATCATTATGGCTGATAGTCACTGATTGCATTTACGAAGTCTCTGAGCACTTTAAATTACACAAGCATAGATGTCTCTGGACTAAGTACTGGAAGATGGGATTAATATGGATTGTTGCCACTGTATATCTTGGAAGTGATGAGCTGAATGCCCTTTTTCCAGACTGTATGACTCTGGGTGTTGGTTTAAGCAGGATTTAATTACAGTGTAGTAATGGAAATTGGTTTTGAAGTGAAAATAGTCACTTCCATTTACTATAATTATATGGGGTGAAAAGAGAAAGACCAAAGATGTAGAATAGAACATTGAAACAAATTTCAAATATGAAAACATTATTATTGTTAAAGAACAAGCTTGTATTTATGTGGTACCTTTCATATCTTTGACAGCCATATTGAAGTCCAGTTGGTAGCAAACAACCTTGTGGCCAGGTGAAGTTTTAGTCAGATGTGATTCCAGTTTCATTGGATGCTTGCATGTCTCTTTGGGCTTATTCTGTGTTTAACATGACAATGCAGCGCTCTTTGTATGGTACTGGTGCTTGTTGATATTTCCTGCTCAAGTTTGCATTGAGAAAGCAGAATTTGCAGAAAAAACAGATAGTTTTAGATGTGAAAGATCGTGTCTACTAATTTAGTTCTGGCTCCTAAAATTGCTACTTAAATTAGCCAAAGAACATGAGTCTTTGCATCTATTTCAGGTTCAATTCCTGTTCCACACACTACTGAAGTTCCTTTGAGTTGTGGCCCCAACCATTTCAGATGCAATTCTGGGGGATGCATTGTAAACCATTGGGTATGTGATGATTACGAAGATTGTGGGGATGGTTCTGATGAGGAAGGTTGCCCATCTATTTCAGGTAAGAACACATGATGGCTGTACATAAACTGAGATCTTGGCTTCATTGAACATAATATATGTTGCAAAATATTGGGGTTTCTTTATGCACCTTTCTTGTTTAAAGTCTGATTTTCTTTTTTAAGTGTTTGTCACAATCAGTGAGTAAAACAGAAATTTATTTCATTATTAAATATTGCACTGCTAAAACTTAAATTTATCACACCTTATTGCAGACCATAGCTGGGGCTTATTGAACAAAGGTTGCATTTATTTACTTCAAAGTTCTTGCTGCATTGATTCCTGGAATTTCCAACATGTATAAATTTTGCAGCTGGTGATTCTCTAGTAATTGTTTGCATGTATGTTTTATAATAAATCTCTTGAATATATTTCTAGTTGGTGCTATTACTGGCCACTGCAATTGAAGTATCGAAAGCCATGATTTTCTCGAGTAGTGCTTTTTTGCTGCTGTTGATTTAATGGCATATTATGGAACATTTGCTGAATTTGACTATTCACTCATCAAGTTTTGCCAAAACCCTATGCTAGGATAGTAACTTGAAGAGAGAGTCTAGATGTACTATGCACCTGGCCCTTGGTCTTCTGTGTGAGGAGACTAACATGGAAATGGGGTTAATGACCTTGCGGATAAAACTTGATGTATTAATTGTTAATATATCAATGTTTTTAAATTACATTTTTTATTTTATTATTTTAATAATAGAATTTCCCTGAATATCAGTGAGTTTTTAAAATACTTTGATAGGCTGTGAACTATGACCTACTTGTAGTAAGGAGCCATCTTGAAAGCAGTTCAAGATCCTCTTAGTTTATAGACAATTCCTCTGCTATTGATTGTCCATAGTTTACAATAGTGAGTTTTGCTACCCTGTTACATTGGCTTCAGTGATGATCATCTTTAACTGAGCAGCTGTGATTCTAGAACAGTTGTCCATTGAACTTTGATTTAGTTCATAATCAGCAAATGGGTCAGCTGACCTAAAACTGAATATGTGGGGAGCAATTAAAATTTGAGGAACTGAAAGTTGTTTCACATATTGCACTGTTTTATCCAGTTTGGATCTTGCATGGCTAAGATTGCCTCTCCCATCAAACACCTGTATTTCTGTATTATCATCTGGTTAGTCCCAGATGAACTTTGCATTGTAATACAACAGTACAATGCAGATGTTGGCTCTACAGGATGCGATGTTCCTGCTGACCATGGTGCCAGTTCAGAGTTTGCACATGGTCTATATCCCTTCATTCCCTGACTGTCTAAATGCAAAATGTCTCTTAAAGGTCACTGCAGTATCTGCTACCACATTTCACCTGGTAGTGCATTCCAGGTATCTTTTTTTTTTAAATGTGTCCCATCTATTTCCTTTAAACTTTGATCCTGTCACCATAAAGTTATCCCTGTTAGTTTTTCCTGGGGGTGGGGGGGAGACTGTTTACCCCCTATGCATCTCATAATTTGATACGCTTGTATCAGGTCACCCTTCAGCCTGCGATGCTTCAGAATAAACAATCCAAATTTGTTCAACCTCTCCTTATACCAATACTCTAATCCAGGCAACATCCTGGTGAACCTTCTTTGCACTCCCCAAAGCCTCCCCATCCTTTGTGTAATGTTCTCATTGAGTATGAAATGTTCATTTTCGAGTTAGTTGTTGCTGCATAAAACCTATAATTTTCACTGCGAAGATAAAATATGATTTTCTTCTTCCTGACCGAGGCTATGACATGTTTGAGGAAGCATTATATTTGGTTAGATACATAGATACTTTATTGATCCCAAAGGAAATTACAGTGTTACAGCATTATAAGTGCACAGATATACAAATATTAGAAGAAAAGAGAATTTAAAAAAAAAAGTTACCTCAAACAGTCTAACAGTAGGGGGTCATCACTTCCCCAGCTATAGGTTGACTCATTATAGAGCCTAATGACCGAAGGTAAGAATGACCTCATATACCGCTCTTAAGAGCAGCACGATTGTCTTAGTCTATTACTAAAAGTGCTCCTCTGTTCAGCCAAGGTGGCATGCAGAGGGTGGGAAACATTGTCCAGAATTACCAGGATTTTCCATCGGGTCCTTTGTTCTACCACAGCCTCTAGTGTGTATAGTTTGGCTCATGTAACAGAACCAACCTTTCTCATGAGTTTATTGAACCTGTTGGCATTACCCATGTTAATGCCATTGCCCCAACACAGCACCACATAGAAATGATACTACGTAACTCGAACTTGTTTGTCTTGTTGCCTGCTTTGGAAACTCTAATTTCTCATTACTGATGTCTGTTATCTTTGTCCACATTAATTTGATTTATTAAGTTTATTTGGGATGCTTTTGTGTTAATTTTTTTAGTTTAGTGCAATCAGAATTGATTTTTGAAAACTCTTAATCCATTGAGCATTCAAAATCTTGGGGGTCATGTAATGCATTTTATATCGGCAGCAAACAGAACAACTGTTTCTACCACTACGGCACGGCCTCCTGGAAGATGTAGTATCACAGAATTTTCTTGTGCCCGAGGCCATAACTGCATTCCCAACTGGAAGCAATGCGATGGTCACCGAGATTGTCGTGATGGATCAGATGAACGCCACTGCCGTAAGTACATTTGCTGAACAACTTGCAACTGAATCTGTTGAATTAATTAGCAAATTAAGAGAATTCTTAAGATTTTATACCAGAAGTAGGGAGTGACTTAAATGCACTGATTCAAGGACAGTTTTCTCTAACTAGTTACATTCAGTTGTCCATTACCAGTCCTCATTTGTGGTAGAAAGAGATATAGTTGCTTGTAATAACCAACCCCTTCGGATGTATTATCTCTATGCATTTATTTTGCCATCAACTTGTGGGAATAGGTGTGCATTAAAGAAAAAAAGAGGGAAAAAGAAAAGGTAGTGAGTGAGAATATTTAAAATTGACTACAACTTATGGCCATCTTACTGTGACGTGAATAAATTAGCTGTTTGTACTCTTAGTTATGAAGCTATTTATAGTATTGGCAAAAACAGTATAATAACCTTAAGAACAGACTTTCTTCAAATGTTGATACACTTAGTCACCTCACTGAGATGAGAGAGTTCCAAATTTAAAAAAAAGTCTTAGAAAACTGGACATAAGCCCATCGATCAATACGTGCAGTATGCTGAAGGTCTTTGCTTGAAATGGTAGTGTTTTATCTTTAATATGCATATTGCCCTGCTGAACATATTGTTTCATTGTGATTAACTCTTGAGTTGTTTAAAATCTGGCACTTCATTGCAACAATCTAATTTTCAGCTACCCATGCTCCATTGCTTTGCTCAAATGGAACTGTATGTGACAATGGCGAGACATGTGTAAGCCCACTGGAACAATGTGATGGATTTCTGGACTGCGCTGATAACAGTGATGAGAAGAACTGCTCAAGTAAGTCGCAGGTGTAAATATTAAGGTTGCCAAGCAGCGTCTAACTTGAAGTAACTGGTGTTTTAAAGTTATTTGAGTAAGGAGTTGAAACCAACTCTGTAAGATTTAGCAACTTTAGTTTGTAGTGGTGTTATTGTGATAAAGAAAATTAAATTCAAATTTAATCAAAGTATTTTTCTTTTTTTTTGTGACAGTACAACTCTGAAAGAAGCTTGTTTTCCTTATTTATTTTTTTGTCTTTATACAGTTGGGGATTATAAATATTTCCATCACAGCATGATGTCCAGCTCTGGAACAGAATCTTTACTCTTTGATTTCAAGTATAACATTAAGATATTATGAGAGACCCATGTTGTCCATTGTTGGGTAATGAGTCAGGATGATAAAGCATGTTAAACCTTTATTTGCCCTTAAGTGCAAAACAAGGCATCAGCTTCGATGCTGAAAAATTGCATTGTTAATCCAGATCCAGGCCTGGCTTTAAGTCCTGATTTATCTGGGACTCAGAACTCCTGCTGCTTCCTATACAGACCTTGCTTTCCCTGTCCAAAAGTGCTTTGCACCAATTTTATGATTGCAGTATGTAGATTAAGAGTGTTGGTATCTTGTTTTTAAAGGATCATAAAGTTGTTCAATAGATGTCACTTAAGATTTTTTTTTGCCTATGTGAATGTTTCAGCGTCTCTTTTTTTATATTTGCGCCATCAGTTTCTTCTGTAGCTGATTCGGTAGTGCAAAATATGCAACTGACAAGATCTTGCCAGGACTGTATCCTTCACAACATACGGCCTCAATTTTCTGAGCTATTTTCCCCTTGTGTTAGTAAGCGTGAACAACTGGGAAAGGGAACAGCATATTAAGAATTTCAATGAATAGATCAATAACCTAGCTCCTTAAGTAAAAAGGTATAGAAATGGAGAAATAGTGATGGAGGTGAAATTCAAAGTCAAATCTGATGTGCAAAATAAGGGGAAATGACTAGATACTGAGATAATGAAATAGAAGAAAGTGAACATTGTGTCCATTTAATTAGAATTGTTACATGAAAGATTGAGAAAAGATCAATTTGAAATATTTAATTTGACTTGATTCCATGTTAATGGGTATCTTGCTATTGGAAAAAAAATACATTATTTGGACAAGAATGTATTGTGGAGAAATAAATCGCAAATTGAAAGTATACTACCAATGAGTTGTCTGCAGCACTACTGCTTTAAAAAAAATCTCAGCACCTAATTCACATTCAAGTGTAACAAGTGTTGTGACAGTCTGATACTTGTGGTATGGATACACACTAAACTTGCCTGAAGAACTCAGCTATCATTTTAACCAAGTCCCCCTTTAGCTCCATGATTATTTAATTAGTGTCAAACAAATTCAGATCTGAATATTAACCTCAACAAGTGTGAAGTCTCATTCTTGTTGATTTCATTATTTTCAGTTTAGTAAGAAAAATAATTGTCACTCTCTTCTTGTGCAATCTAGTCATTCTGGTTCTCCCTATTTCACTATTGTTTTGACATTGAATTCACTATTCCAACTGGAATTGCTTGACTTTACACGGTTCTTTAATGATTTTCAATTTGATGCATTAAGGAGAAATACAGAACCAACAAAATTTACAAAATAGTTCTCCATTCCTAAAATTAGCTGATGTTTTTCAATATTAATAGTAGAATACTTTGTTCAGATACCATTTCAACCAAATTCTTGTACAGCATATTGAGTTTTTTTTCTTGTATTCATGCGGTGTGTAAACATTGTCTGGTATTTATTGTACACTGAAGTCATTGCTCAGGGAGGTTAAGTAAATTTATTATATGGGTCTGGTATCCTACAGACTACAGATTACATTTCCTGAAGAGCTTTTTTCTAATAGCAATCCAGTAGTAATTTCAAAAGTGACATTGTCATAGAAATGAACAGCACAGAAACAGGCCCTTCAGCCTATTTAATCCATGCCAAACCAGTTAAACTGCCTACTCCCATTGACCCTTGCCATCTACGTACCTATCCAGACTTCTCTAAAACATTGAAATCAAGTTTGCATGCACCATTTCTGCTGGCAGCTTGTTCTACACACTCTCGGCCCTCGTGAGTGAAGAAGTTTCCCTTCATGTTCCCCTTAAATATTTCACTTTTCACTCTTAACCCATGACCTTGAGTTATAGTCCCACCTAAATACAGTGGAAAAAACGTGCTTGCATTTGCCCTATCTATACCCCTCATAATTTTGTATACCTCTATCAAATCTTCCCTCAATCTTCTACATTCCCAGGATTAATGTCCTAACCTATTCAGTCTTTCCTTATAATTCGGGTCCTCCAGTCCTGGCAACTTATTTGTAAATTTTCTCTGTATTCTTCCAAGCTTATTTACATCTTTCCTGTAGGTAGGTGACCAAAACTGCACGCGATACTCCAAATTAGGCTCCACCAATGTCATGTACAACTTCAACATAACATCCCAACTACTGTACTCATAACTTCGATTTATGAAGGCCAACGTGCCAAAAGCTTTCTTTTTGACTCCATCTACCTGTGACACCATTCTCAATGTATTATGGACCTGTTTTCCCAGATTCCTTTATTCTGGATCACCCCTCAGTGTCCTACAGTTAACTGATTAGGACCTACCCTGGTTTGTCCTACTGAAGTGCAAAGCCTCACACTTGTCTGCATTAAATTCCACATGCCATTCTCCAGCCATTTTTCCAGATCCTGCTGCAAGCTCTGATAGTCTTCCTCGTTGTCCACTACACCTCCAATCTTAGTGTTGTCTGCATATTGCTGATCCATTTAACCACACTGTTATCCATACCATTGATATAGATGAGAAGCAGCAATGGACCATGCACCAATCCCAGTGGCACTGCACTAGTCACAGGCCTCCAGTTAGAGGGGCAACCATCCGTTACCATAGTCTGGTTCTCCCTCAAAGCCGATGTCTAATCCAATTTACTACCTCCTCTTAAATGCCAAGCGACTGAACCTTCTTGACTAACCTCCAATGTGGGACCTTGTCAAATGCCTTGCTAAGTCTATATAGGACATTCATTGCTGTGCCTTCATCAGCCCTCCTGGTAATTTCCTCAAAAAAAAAACAACTCTAAGATTGGTTAGACACGATCTACCACACATGAAGCCATGCTGATTATTCCTAATCAATCCCTGTTTATCTAAATACTTATATCTGGTACCTCAGAATATCTTCCAATAGCTTTCCCACTATGGATGTCAGGCTCACCAGCCTATAATATCCTGGTTTACTTTTAAAGCCTTTCATAAACAGCAGAACAGCATTAGCGATCCTCCAATACCTCACTTGTTGCTAAGGATTCTAGGTCCCCTGCAATTCCTGCACTTGCCCCACCACAGGGTCCAATTGAACACCTTGTCAGGCTTTGACGATTTATCCACCCTAACTTGCCTCAAGACAGCAATCATCTCCTCTTCTGTAATCTGTATAGAGTCCATGAAATCAATGCTGTTTTGCCTCACTTCTATAGACCCTGTGTCTGTCTCCTGTGTAAGTACAGGTATAAAAAAAATCCATTTAATATCGACCCCAGTGCATAGTGTAGTGATTAGTACAGCGCTTTCCAGTACCAAGGACCCAGGTTCAATTCCTGCCACTGTCTGTAAGGAGTTTATACGTTCTTCCCATGGTCAAGTGGGTTTCCTCCAGTGCTCTCTTGTTGGGATTTCTATATACTGATGAAGGGAACTTTTCCTGAACACATCTGACAAACTCCGTCCCATATAGTCATTTCACAGTATGGGAGTCCCAGTCAATATGTGGAAAGTTAAATCAGCTACTATAGCAACCTTGTAACAATCAATTACCCTTGCAACAGTCTGATCTTTTTACAAGTTTGTTCCTCTACATTCCTAGGGTTGTTGTGTGGTCTATAATATAGCCCCATTAACATGGTCATGCCTTTCTTATTCCTCAGTTCTACCCATAACAATTCATTGGACAAGTTACCATTCTGTCCTGGCTGAGCACTGCCGTGACATTTTTCCTGACAGTAACGCTGCCCCTCGTCCTTTAATCCCTCCCACTCTGTTGCATCTAAAATAAGGGAATTGCGGAATATTGAACTGTCACTCCTGCCCCTCCTGCAGCCAAGTCTCACTAATAGCTACAATATCATAATTCCAGGTGTTGATCCATGCCCTGAGCTTATCTGCCTTTCTTATGATATTTCTTGCATTGAAATATATACAGCTTAGGACATTAGTCACAACATGCTCGATGTCTTGATTCCTGACTTTGTCTGAGGTCTTAACATCTGTCTCCACAGCCTCTCCACTATCTTCTCTGACATTCTGGTTCCCATTCCCCTGTAACTCTAGTTTAAGCCCCACCGTGCAGCACTAGCAAATCTTCCCGCTAGGAACTAAGTCCCCCTCCAGTTTTGGTGCAAGCTGTCTCTTCTGTACAAGTCCCACCTTCCCTGGAAGAGAGCCCATTGATCCAAATATCTGATGCCCTCCCTCCTACACAATCTCCTTAGCCACATACTAAACTGTATAATCTTCTGATTTCTGTCCTCACTAGCACGTGGCATGGTAGCAATCCTGAGCTGTTGCCCATTAACCTCGCACCAAACTCCCTGAACTCACTTTGCAGAACCTTGTTATTCTTCTTATCCATGTCATTGGTACCTACATGGACCACTACCTCTGGCTGCTCACCCTCCCACTTAAGAATACTGAGGACTCAATTGGAGATGTCCTGGACCTTGGCATCCAGGAGACAACATGCCATCTGGGAATCTCGTTGTTGTCCACAGGACCTCCTTTCTGTTTCCCTAACGAATTTCCTATCACCACATGTTGCCTCTTCTCTTCTCTCCCCCCCCCCCCCCCCCCGCCTTTTCCTTCTGAGTCACAGAGCCAGGCTCAGTGCTAGAGACCTGACCACTATGGCTTTCCTCTGCTCGGTCACTCCCCCTCTTTTCTTCCCCCACCCCAACAGTATCCAAAGTGGTATACCTGTTGTTGAGGGGGATGGCCACAGGGGTACTCTACACAAGCTCCTTAAACCCTTCCTCCTCCTTGACTGCCACCCAGTTTCCTGTGTCCTGTATCTTGGGTGTAACTACCTCTCTATATATCCTATCTATAACCCCACCCCACTCAGCCTCCTGAATGATCTGGAGTTCATCCAGTTCCAGCTCCAGGTCCTTAACACAGATTGTTAGAAGCCGCAGCTGGATTCACTTCTTGCAGGTGTGATGTTTTTTGTTCCCAGATGCCATGGTGGGATTTGAGCTACTCTCTCCCAAATTAGTAATCCAAACTTCTGGATTCTAGTTGTTGGAGCAATTTTGCTATTTGCATGCCTGCGGATGAGACAATTGAAGTATGGTGTTATGTCAGCACTATGACATTCTCAAGGCAAATGAAAATATTGTTTATGCAGTGAATGCACTACTTATTGACATTGTACTTTGTTGTGTAACTTGTTCCTCTCTTTGAAGTGGCAATGCCCCTGAACCTGATGTAGCCTGTTCATGACTGTGTGATGAGATTGAGTGTAATTATTAAGAAGCAATTGGCTGCATGGCACAGTTTTTCATCAAATTTCCAAAAGGATCACCACCCTCTGTTGACCAATATTATTTTTGTCATTTTATCACACCAGCTTTCACCATGCAGATATGTATCATTCTGGGCTTTGTCCTGCCTAAGTACTTGATTAAAACTCTTAATTATTGAATAGAAATGACGACATAGTTTCACTTCTCATAGATGGGGTCTGACCTGTTGAGTATTTGCACCATTTTCTGTTTGGGTTTCGGATGTTCGGCGTTTATGAATTTTGTCTTTGTAAAAGGATTATATTAATATTTTTTCTTATTTAAATCCCAGTACAAAGAAGGTGCAGCCATTAACATCATTCTGTTTGAGTGTGCAACAAAATGAACATTTTTATTTTTTAAGGTGACACTACAGTGTATCAAATACGTTGTCTTCATTGGTCAGCTGATTTCAGTGGTGCAGTGTCTTTAACGTGGAACAAGCCAGAGAATATAAGACCAGCATGTGTCTACATTGTATCCTACAGGTATCAATCCTGTTTTATAAATGCTTGCTTTCTTTCCCAGTGTTATTAAATAAAATTGAAAGTTCTGGCTTATCATTCAGTTCTCAATTATTTTTGTAACTTATCTTTCTAGTTTGTGTTTGAGCCCCAACTAATGATTTTCAAAGATTCAAAGTATGTATGCAATATACAACCCTGAGATTTGTTTTCCTGCACCTAGCCATGAAACTCCATGGAACCCGTTCAAAAACAATCAAACACCCTAGCGCAAAAGAAAAGAATAATTTGCGCAAACAGCAAAAAAAAGCGAATAGCGCACAGAGTATTAAACATCAAACTGCAGAGTCCTTGAAACAATCTAGGAATGTTCGGTTTAGTTCAGTTCAATTTGGTGATGTGTCATTCATTGACTGCAAGCCGCAGAGCCTGTCCGCGACTTAAGTGCCCCAGTCAAAGTTGCGCAAAATAGCAATTTAGAAAAAAAGTAGTCAGAAACGTAACAAGAACTGCAGAGTCCTCTTAAAAATGAATCTCCTCCACAAACTGTGCCAATCAAACCCCCAAGACCCAAAACTCCTGCATCATCTTCTGGCAGCAGCAAGCGAGAGGGTGAGGGAGTCCAGTCAAACGCAGGCAGATGGCGCTGAACACCCGCTCGCCTTCTACTCATGTCCTTGTTGATTTCAGTCTTGCAATTTTACATATGATTTTATGAGTTTTCCTTATTTCTGGTAAAATTCTTCATCTGAACATTTTTATCCTTGTATTTAAACTATCATAAGTGCTTAAAAGATACTTTATTTCTGGATTGAAGGATGGGGAGATTAGGGTTCAGGTTATTTTTTTCATTCCCCCAAGTTGCACTTTGCTAGGCCAGATGGCGCATGCTTCCCATTGTAAAAGATGCATTGTAAGCTTTCCTTTTGTTTGTGTCTTTGATAGCTAATTAGATGAGTCGTTAACTCTGGCAGATAACCAGTTCTGATGGTTTATCTCTATTGTGATGAATCTATGGCATTTATTCTAGCTAACATTTTAGTTTCAACCAGCAGAGCTAGAAAAGATTTATTGCTGTTTAGTGAGAATATTAAACACAAAATGGCTGCTATTCTTAGCAACTTCAGTTGTGCATATTATTAGACGTATTTAAGATCTGGCTGTATTAATTTTATTTTCATTTTAATTTGTAATTTGCTTTTACCTCTCCAAATGAATTACTATTAACCAGTGAGAAAAAAGTTTTAATGAGGGTTCTGGGATTTTCTTTTAAACATGATATTTATTTGTTCGGATGAAAGCAAGTTTTTTTAATCGTCTTTATTACAAGCATGTAATTTTTTTCTGTAATGCTTTTCATCATACAGAGTTGTTAATTGTTAGATTTATTAATACTTCTAGAAAAATCTGTGCAATGTTGTATAGGTAATATCAGGTGGTTTGGGAAATTAAGCTAGCATTTGTGAATATTTAATATGCTTACAAACTTGTTAACATTGATATTGGTTAGTGCCTTAATGGTTTCTTGGAGGTTCTGTGGTCATTTTTGGTCTGATATATACAGTGGATTCCAGTCAATTGTGCCATCCGTTAATTGGGGCGGCCATTTGTTGGGATACTCTTAAAGAACAAAAACTTATCAAGGAAATAACTGGGATTCCCTTTGTTTATTTGGGGCACTATACTGCTTAATTGGGACAGGAGACTGTTGCCAAGCAGTTTCTAAGTCGTATGCACTTGTGTGGCATTTAGACACTACACCATGCTTAAAGCAAACAGATTTTAAGTAGCGTTAGTTGCATGTGCTTATTATGTTATCCATTGGACCAATGGACACTGATTCAAAAACAGACTTTTGATATTTTTTTTATTTTGACTTTAAAATTTTCGTACCCTTGCCAAGATGCCACAAAAAATATTTGACACTAGCTGAAAAACTAGGGATAACTGGAGTGCTGAAATCTACAATTGCATGTAGCTTTCGTGCTATTCCGGTTTCAAGTATTCAGGGTTGGAGATGCCAGAAACAGCTGGGAGTGAAAATGAAATGATTTCACTGGTTCAAGTTGGGAACTCTGCAGAATTTGAATGTCAGAATCAGAATTGGGTTTAATATCACCGGCATATGTTGTGAAATTTGTTATGTGGCAGCAGTGCATTCCAATTCATAACAATAAAAACTGAATTACAACAAGTATATTTAAATATACTAAACAGAATTAGTCCAAAAGAAAGTAGTGAGGTACTGTTCATGGGTTCATTATCCGTTCAGAAATCTGATGGCAGAGGGGAAGAAGCTGTTCCTATACCTTCTCTCTGATGGTAGCAGTGTGAAGAGGGCATCGCTCCTTGAAGATGTCCTGGATGCTCTGGAGGCTAGTGCCCTTGATGGAGCTCACTGAATTCACAACTTTTTGCAGCATCTTTGAAGAACTAGAGTACTCTTCATGGTACATCTGTAGAAAGTTGCAAGTGTCTTAATATCTTTGATGTACCAAATCTCCTCAAACTCCTAATGCCCTTCTTAGTAGCTGCACCTTTATGTGGGCCATGGATAAATGCTCAGAGATGTTGACACCCAGGAACTTGAAATTGCTCTTTCCACTTTTCATCCCTCTGAGGACTGATGGGTGTTCCCTTGTCTTTCCTTTTCTGAAATCTTGAATGTCACAATGAAAATGAAGATTTGGAGAATGCAATCATGGAAAGTATTCTATCAAAACACAAAGGTGGGAAATGTGAAGATGAGGAAGGTGATGAAATTGACACACCTGAACTTGACTACGCAAGATGTCAGAAAATTTATAGCTGGATTGCGACACTACATCATGTGGGAAGGCAATGAAGGCAGTCCATTATCTGCACTAGGTGTCTGCGCTGATTTTTGTTTTCTTTTACAGTCAATCAAAAGAACATGGCAATGTACACTGGATTGAATTCCACTGTCGATAATTATTAGGAACAAATACATTTTTGTAGTATTAATTTCATATAAATACATAATTTGTTCAGTGATACAATAATTTTATAATACCTTTTTAACTATTTCCACAAACCTTTGGCTAATTGGGGCAGCTGCCAATATCCACTGGTCTTGATGTGTCCTAATTAACTGGAATCCACTGTATTTACTTTTGGTTGGTTTTCCAATATAATATGGATACTCAGTGATATCAAATAATGACAATCCTTATAATTATTTATTGTCATGGCCTTTGTTCACAGTTGCAGAAAAACAACTGACTAAATTTTATATCCCATGGATAACTGGACATTTTGTTTTGCATTTTAGATAAATGTCTCAGCTGCAGAACATGTCATGTGTATGGCTGAGAGGGGTTTAAAAAAAACAAGTTTTTTTTTGCACTTGGCAATACTTGGAGCATTTGTAGTGGGCAGAATGGATTATTTCAAGTACTTTGAGTGTCAATACTGCCTCATTCTTTATAAATATGGTAAAATTAAAGAAAAAAAGATTCTAAAAGGATTTTGCCTGACTGCCAGGTTTGTGTTATATACTGCAACTCTTTGCAGTGTTGTGGAGCAATATGGTACAATTTTAGATCCATGGTATGTATGGCACGTACTGAGTTTGCATTTAAACGGTATTACTATGAGGACATTGAAAGAAAAAGACTTGAATTTTTGATAACCTTTCAAGATGTCAAAGAGCTTCACAACTTATAGCGTACATCTAATGTGTAGCCTTTGTTGTGATCCAGAAGTAACATACTGTGGATACTTAAGTATCTTAAAAAGTTCTCTTCCCTTTTTAAAAAAAAGTGTGGAGGAATTTTTATATCTCGTTCCAAGAGAGCAGACTGAACTTGAGTTTTGTATTCTATTCAAAAGACAATGCGACGCTATTGATTCTATCTTTGAACTGCACCAGATTTGCCAACCTAGAATTTTATATGTGAATATCTGGAAAGGATCTTGAACCCACAGTTTTGTGACTTCGAGGCAACTGTGCTACCAACTGAGCCACAGGGAGGGAAAATGTGGTCATCCTGAGCTCTTGAAATGCAACTGCGTTCAATCATTGAGGTTGTGGAGAAGTTGATAATTATGGAAGAATTATGAGAAAGCAGGTGATGGGGAGATGAGAGGGAAAGGAAGAACAGGAGGAAGTATAGCAGCTCATGTACAGCATCCAACTTAAAAACAAAAGTCTTAAACTAGTTTTTAAAGGAAACTAATAAACACTGGAAATACACAGCAGATTTGTTAACTTCTGAAGAACAAAGCACTTCCATTTTGTCACAAAGGCATGAAACTTCACTTCATATTCATTGTACTATTTCAGTATGTTTAAAAAAATTTCTGGCATTTGGTCATTTACTGTTGGATAATGTATTTTTCTTTTTTTAGTTTGGTAGGTGGGGAGTGGAAGCACGTGGAAGTTGGCAATAAAACTGCAGTTATAATAAAGGTTATGAAACCTGACACGACCTACCAGGTGAAAGTGGAAGTGCAGTGCCTAAATAAAGTCCACAAAGCTAACAATACTGTCATAATCCGAACACCTGAGGGCTGTAAGTGATTTTTTTTTTCTCTCTCTGTTCTAAATACAATTTTCCTTTGGATAATCTTGCAGAAAATTCATCATTCTGTAAAGCATATATTAATTCAACCTGAAGTTGATTTTGCACCTTCAGTAATGCAAAGCAGAGTCAGATACTTGACCTAATTCACTTTTCCTGTGCAGTAATTGGAGGAGATAATGCCAAATGTTTATGGCTCAGGCGCTGGTGTGCATTTTCTTTGCTCTATTGAAAATAATTGTGTAAACTTCATTAATGCTCAGAAGAGCTGTTGGTCAACAGAAAAGTAAAACAGGCAAACAGTTTAACTTAGCTGCTGGTGTTTGTGTAATTTTTGTGAACCTAACCTGAGGCACCCTTGGCTAGTTCTACTCAAATATTACCACATACTATTGTACAACTGGAGCTTTTGCGCAAGTCTTAATTGTTCAGTTGCATCATTGTGTTGTTTTCCAAAGGAAAAGCTTTGTGCTGTTTTTAAGCCATGTTTTCTCCCAATAACTTTATCTTTGCTCCTGTGATCTAAATTAACATCTGCTATCATATAAAAGAGAAAATCTGCACATGCTGGAAATCCAAGCAACCCACATAAAATGCTGGAGGAACTCAGCAGACCAGACAGCATCTATGGAAAAGAGTAAACAGTCGATGTTTTGGGTCAAGGCCCTTCATCGTGACTGGGGGAAAAAAAATAGGAAGTCAGAGTAAGAAGGTGGGGCGAGGGAAGAAAGAAATACGAAGTAGTAGGTGATAAGTGAAACGGGGGGGCAGAGGGATGAACGAAGAAGTAAAAAGCTGGAAATGGGAAATGGTGAAGGAGGACAGGGAGTATGACTCTCTCCCCCCCCCCCCCCCACCATCATTCCCCAGTTCCTGTTTCCTTCTTTCACCTCATCTTTTTACCTGCCCGGATCTCACTCTAGTGCTCCTCCCCTTCCTTTCTTCCATGGCCTTCTGTCCTCTCCTATCAGATTCCCTCTTCTCCAGTCCTATAGATCTTTCATCAATCAACTTCCCAGCTCTTTACTTTACCTTCTCCCCTCTCCTGGTTTCACTGATCACCTAATACCTTTTATTGCTTCCTCCCCGCCCCCCCCCCCCACCTTCTTATTCTGACTTCTCATCTTTTTTTTTTCCAGTCCTGATGAAAGATCTCAGCCTGAAACATTGACTGTTTACTCTTTTCCATAGATACCACTTGATCTGCTAAGTTCTTCCAGCATTTGTGTGTGTTGCTTGGATCTGCTATCATTTACAGTATTTCTGTCTTTTTGCATGCTAGAGGAAAAAATGCCAAGTTTTTGGTTACTGTTATTTATTTTTCCTTGTGTCTGCTCCTGTAGCTGTCTTGTGCTAATGAAGATGCCATGGTTTGTTTAATTTCCCCCCCTTATTTCATAGCTTCATTTTCCTTTTTTCTCTTTGCTAAGTCACTAAAATATTGTTAGTTTTTATTTAGAAATTTATTTATTAGAATTTTATGACTGCTGCTTAATTCATTGGAACGTAGGTAGCCACCTCACAAAGACATTGTTATCTGACCAAATTTCATTCCACACAAGCAGAAATTCCAGTTGATGAACATAAAGTTGGTTAAAGAGGCAGTTTTTACATAATGTGGAAGGAGCATTGAGAAGTGAACAGATCAAAGAAAGAATGGAGTTTAAGAGTGTATCTAACTAAAAGCCCTTTTATAGTGTTTTAGGTGATTTTTAGAATAATCTAGATTGAAGACTATATTAAAACGTACGTAATAACTAGGGAGGATAGAAAGCTAGAAAACAACCAAAAATTGGCTCTGTCAATTAAAGGTGGAGGAAAAAAATAGAAAAAGATGAGCTATGTTCTGGTAACTAAAAGGTGAAAAGGTTTTGGTAGCAATGTGAAATAATAGCAAAGATCTCCTAATGCAGTAATCACTAGATTACATTCAATGCCACGTGCTAGTGCATAAAGGAGCAGGAAGATGGGTCAGATGAATGAATAGTTAAAGCGATGATGCAAAAAGTAGGACTTCATATTTCTGAATCATTGCAAGCTTTCTGGGAAAGTTGGAATTTGTGCAGCCAGTTTGGCTGCATCTGGATTGTGAGGGTTCAGCAGGGTATTGGGGGCTGGCAGAGGGGGAAAGGGTTTGCTAGAGATGTTGAAAGGTTTCAACAAATTTTGGCAGGGGAGTGGGACTCAGATTTGAATTACTGTATAGGATGATGAACAGGCAAATGGAGAATAAAAATTCATTTTCCAGGGACTTTGAAGGAATGCAAGGCTCAATTGCATCTACTGTATTTTACAGTATGTGGATAGGCCGACTAGGGGGAATGCCATACTAGATCTAGTACTAGGTAATGAACCGGGTCAGGTCACAGATCTCTCAGTGGGTGAGCATCTGGGGGACAGTGACCACCACTCCCTGGGCCTTTAGCATTATCATGGAAAAGGATAGAATCAGAGAGGACAGGAAGATTTTTAATTGGGGAAGGACAAATTATGAGGCTAAAAGGCTAGAACTTGCGAGTGTGAATTGGGATGATGTTTTTGCAGGGAAATGTACTATGGACATGTGGTCGATGTTTAGAGATCTCTTGCAGGATGTTAGGGATAAATTTGTCCTGGTGAGGAAGATAAAGAATGGTAGAGTGAAGGAACCATGGGTGACAAGTGAGGTGGAAAATCTAGTCAGGAGCAAGAAGGCAGCATATGTGAGGTTTAGGAAGCAAGGATCAGATGGGTCTATTGAGGAATATAGGGAAGCAAGAAAGGAGCTTAAGAAGGGGCTGAGAAGAGCAAGAAGGGGGCATGAGAAGGCCTTGGTGAGTAGGGTAAAGGAAAACCCCAAGGCATTCTTTAATTACGTGAAGAACAAAAGGATGACAGGAGTGAAGATAGGACCAATTAGAGATTTATCTAATGGGAAGATGTGCCTGGAGGCTGTGGAAGTGAGCGAGGTCCTCAATGAATACTTCTCTTCAGTATTCACCAATGAGAGGGAACTTGATGGCGAGGACAATATGAGTGAGGTTGATGTTCTGGAGCATGTTGATATTAAGGGAGAGGAGGTGTTGGAGTTGTTAAAATACATTAGGATGGATAAGTCCCCAGGGCCTGATGGAATATTCCCCAGGCTGCTCCACGAGGCGAGGGAAGAGATTGCTGAGCCTCTGGCTAGGATCTTTATGTCCTCGTTGTCCACAGGACAACCTGAAAAAATTCTATAAGATTCGTCAGACATGATTTTCCTTTCACAAAAATCCATGCTGACTTTGTCTGATGATTTCACCGCTTTCCAAACGTACTGTTATCACATCTTTGATAACTGACTCTAGCATTTTCCCCACCACCGACGTTAGGCTTACCGGTCTATAATTCCCTGGTTTCTCTCTCCTTTTTTTTTTAAAAAAGTGGGGTTACATTAGCCACCCTCCAACCCTTAGGAACTAATCCAGAATCTAAAGAGTTTTGAAAAATTATCACTAATGCATCCACTATTTCTTGGGCTACTTCCTTAAGCACTCTGGGATGCAGACTATCTGACCCTGGGGAATGAGAAGAGATTTGATAGAGGTGTACAAAATTGAGAAGTATAGACAGGGTAAATGCAAACAGCTTTTTCCACTGAGATTGGATGAGACTAGACAAGCGGTCATGGATTAAGGGTGAAAGGTGAAATGTTTAAAGGGAACATGAGGGGGATCTTTGTCACTCAGAGGTTGGTGACAGTGTGGAACAAAAGCCAGCGCAAGTGGCGGGTTCAGTTTCAATACTTAAGAGAAATTTGAATAGGTACACAAATGGGAGGGGAATAGGGAGATCTGGTCCAAGTGCAGGTTGATGGGACGAGGCAGAATAGCAGTTCAACATGGACTAGATGGGCCGAAGGGCCTCTTTCTATGCTGTCATGTTCTACGACTCTCTCATGGCATTCCCAGCAATTTCTCTGTTCCTGTGTACACTCTGTTATGTGCCCACACTGGGTGTGGTGTGGTGCAGAAGGTCAAACCCCTGGCTCTGTCTGTGTGGAGTTTGCACGTGGCTTTCCCAGTTCCCTTCCACATACCAACAACGTATGGGTCAGTGGGTTAATGAGCGGCTGTACATTGGTCCCAGTGTGTGGTTGAGGGGTAGAATGTGGTGGTGGGGGGGGGGGGGGGGGGGAGAAAGAACTGGTGGGACTCGATGGGACGAATAGCTAAATTCTGCTCCTATGTCTTACGGTGTAACGAACAGCCCAAGAACCCCCACCTCCCTCTGCCACCTCCTCTTACCTGTTTACTGACACAGCAAGAGGGTGCCTGCCTGTGGAAGATGGCGTCAGTCAGAGCCCTGGCCCCTGTATCATCATTCCAGTCACTCTCCTCAAACATGCCCACACCGTCTCGCTTGAGGTAGGTCACAAGTGATCAGTGGGAGGCACTCAGAAGTTGAATAGAATTTGGGGTTTAGATGTTCCTTTGATGGTAAGGCCAGCACGTCTAATAAAGTCTGGGTATCAAGGTTCTGAGAATTAAATAAAAGTGGGGTGGGGATATAGGGAAAGGTAGCTTATTGCAGATTTGGCAAATTGAAAGCAGGTACAAACCTACAGGAATATGTAGGAGGATGATTAAAACAGTTGGTTTATTATTGTTAAGATAGTGAAAAACTTTGTTTTACATGCCATTCAGACCGTTCCAAGTATAGGTGCATTGATGTAGAACAAAAGAAGAAACGTGCAAAACGAAGAGTATAATTCAATAGTTCCACTTAATATCAGAGACTGTATACAACATACAACCTGCAATTCTTGCTCTCCACAGACATCTTCGAAACAGGAAATCTCCAAAGAATGAATGACAGGAAAAACATAAGAACCCCAAAGCCCTCTGCTCCCTCCCACAAGCAAGCAGCATCAACCCTCCCCTCCCCCGCTTATTCTGGCATAAAGCATCAGCATTTCCACAACCCTTCATTCCAGCAACGACCCCCAAAGAGAGACCATGGTCTACAGTACATCAAAAACTAATTATCTACTTCAATATTTTCTCTGTCTCTCTCATGACAGATATCACTCCTTCCACAGCAAGAGTAGAAACAACAGTCAGTCTGAAGAATTGCTTTTTATTGAGTTCCCTGACTCGAGAATTAGCAGCAATCCCTCCCTCACCATCGAGAGAGAGAGAGAGAGAGAGATATAGTGGCAGTCATAAACATGTTAGGCAATCTGTGTGTGGGGCTAGAGGATGTAGATGAGGTCTTCAGTGAATAATTCCCATTTGGGGTCACTATGGAGAAGAGCCTTGGAGAATTAGGGGGACAATGGAATTGCAGAAAAACTACCATTGCAAATGAGATGTTAGATATTTGTGGGTTTTTTGCAGGTTTGGGGATAAATCCCTAGGGCCTGATGAAATGTATTCAAGGCTGCAATGGAGGTGACTAATGTGGTACTTTTATTTGTGTAGAGCCATGGGGGGAAAAAACAAATGATTACAAAGTGATGAATCTTCTCATCAGTGGTAGAGAACATATTGGGAACATCTGAGTGACAAGATTAATTTGCATTTGGAAAGGCAGGGAATGATCAAGGACGAACAAAGATGGCTATTATTAGTCTTTCTGTGTAACTAATTTGAATCCACTATTTCAGAAAGATCATGCATGTTCATGAACGTAGTGTAGTTAATCTACATGGTCTTCAGTGAAACCTGTGATAAAGTCTCATGTTGGAGATGTTACAAGTTCATCATATCCAGGGCAGTTTGGCAAATTAGATCCATAATTGACTTGGTGATAGGATCGAGAATATGATTGATAGTTAGCTTTGTGGTTGAAAGCCTCCGACCAGTAAAATACAGATGGATCCCTTGCTGTTAACTTCAAAGTAAATTTATTATCAAGGTACTATATGTCATCATATACAACCCCAAGATTCATTTTCTTGCAGGCATGCTCAATTATAAATAACCATAATAGGTTCAATGAAAGATCCCACCAACGTGGGTGTTCAACCAGTCTGCAAAATACAAGCTGTGTGAATACAAAAATAGAGGGGGGAAATATAAATAATAGTAATAAATATCGAGAGCATGAGATGAAGAGTCCTTGAAAGTGAGTCCATAGGTTGTAGGACTATTTCAATAATGTAGCAAGTGACTCTTGAACCCCTTTGGTTCAAGAGCCTGATGGCTGAGGGGTAGCAACTGTTCCTGAACCTGGTGATGTGAATCCTGAAGCCCCTGCAACCTCTCCTGATGGCAGCAGAGACCATGATCTGTCTGATGGATGCTACCTTCCTGCGACAACACCCTCACGTGGATGTGCTCAACGGTGGGGAGGGCTCCGACCCACGATGGTCTGGGCTGTATCCACCACCTTGTGCATGAGCCTCGTTCAAGGACATTGGATGTTTCCACACCAGGTTGTGATGCAGCTTGTAAATATACTCTCCACTATCTATCTATAGAAGTCTTGTCAAAATTCTAGTTGTCATGTCGAATCCTTGCAAACTCCTAAGAAAGCAGAGGCGCTGCCATGGTCTCCCTGAAACCGCCCCCACGTACTGGGCCCAGGACAGGCCCTCTAAATCGGCAAGACCAAGGAGATCAATGTTGATGACTCTCTCCACCTCTGATCCTTCAATGAGGACTGGCTCTTGGACCTCTGGCTGCCACTGCCTCCCCAAGTCAATAACCAGCTCCTTGGTCCTACTGACATTGAGTAAGAGGTTGCTGCTGTGGCACCACTCAGCCAGATTTGGAGGCTACGTCCACACTAGACTGGATAATTTTGAAAACGCCAGTTTCGAGTAAAAAATGACAGGCATCCACACTACGCGTTTTTCAAAATATCTCTGTCCACACTAAAACGGATATTTGGGCGAATCTACTCCTACTGGGCATGCACAGACACATCTACAGAAAACAAGCGAACAAGAAACAGTATAATATTTACGTTTCCACAGCGGCGTTGTGCTATTTCCATTGGTCAAAAACTAGGGTACCAAAAACAACAGCGAAAGAAAGTTTTCAACAATATCTTCGAGGAATACAAAGAAAACCTCCGCTGGAAAGATCAGACCGGACTTCTTTATTTAGACAGACAATGAAGTCGAGCTGTTTCTGCGAGTTACAAATGACTACAAAGTCAGCGAAGCAGTGGAGAACGTGGAGATGTTTAATTCCAAAGAAACCATTAACGTAGACAATAAAGTAAACAACACACACATGAAACCATCCTCTACCCAAGATCAACAAGAGATTGGAATCTTCTGCCGCAGACCTGCGCAGTATTTCTGACATTAATATTTTTAAAGATAGACTCAATCAAATCAACTTAGGGGATCTAGTCAAAAAAGCTCACTTTACAGTTTTAACTCTCACGCCCTTCACACCGACTGCGCGTTCTAACAGCTGTCCAGCAGTGCTTGCGCAGTACCAAGCAGAAGCAGAAAAAGCATTGTTGTTGTGTTATCATGACAGCGTTTTCAGATATCTCCATTTACCCCGTCCACACTGCAATGCCGAACAATCGTTTTCAAATTTACACACTCTGGAGAGTGTTTTAGAAAAGCTCCGTCTTCGGGGGATGAAAACACCGTTTCAGTGTGGACGGAGGGTCAAAACAAAGAGAAAAAGCTTTGGTTTCAAAATTATCTGGCATAGCGTGGACGTAGCCTCAGTCTCCCTTCCACATGTTGCACATGCTGACCTGTTACCAGCCTCCCCTCTTCTCCCCCCCCCCCCCCCCCCCCCAATTCGGCTTACAGCAGTGGTGTTGCCAGCAAATCTGAATATGGCACTGGAGCTGTGCTCAGCCACACAGTCACAAAGTGAATAAAGCAGGGACTAAGCACACAGCCTTGTGGTGCACCTGTGCTAGAGACCGTTAAGCAGACACTACCGCCAAGCCAAACTGACTGGGGTCCAGAAGCGAGGAAACTGAGGATGCAATTGCACAAGGATGTATTATTGAAGCCTACGTCTTGAAGCTTATTGACTAGCTCCAAGGGGGATGACGGTTCTGAATGCCAAGCTGCAGTCGACAAAGGGCATCCCAATCTATGCAACTTTGCTGTCCAGTTTCAGGGTTGAGTAAAGAGCCAATGAAAGGGCATCTGCTTGTGGACATGTTGCTCTGATAGGTAAATTGGAGCAGATGCAAGTCACTTCTCAGGCAGGAGTTGATATTTTCATCACCAACGTCTCAAAACACATCATCACTGTGGATGTAGGTGCTACTGGACAATAGTTATTGAGGCAGGTTACTGCATTCATCTTGGGCAACAGTATAAGTGATGTGTGCTTGAAGCAGGTGTGTACCTCAGATTGGTGAAGCGAGAGATTAAAGGTCTGAGTGTACGCACTAGTCAGTTGATCAGCACAGGTCTTTAGTACTTGGCCGGGTACCCTGTCTGGGGTGTATGCTTTTCGTGGATTCACTCACCTGAAGGCTGCTGACACATCAGCCTCGGAGACTGAAGTCACAGGATCATTAGGGGCTGTGGGAGTTTGTGGTTTGCAGAGAAATTCAGCTTTCCTTCATCTGTTGATGGTCAAAGCGACCATAGAAGACATTTAAGCATATCTGGAAGCAAAGCCCTGTTGTCACCTTTTGTTGCTTGATTTATATCATCAGTATTCTGAATATGAATGTAGGAGGCATAATTAATGAATTTGCAGCTGAGCATGAAGGTTGGTGCTGGGTTTGATGATGAGTGATCTTCAATTATTGAATTGTATTGATGTTAAAAATAGGAGAGAGATAGCAGATGACATTTTATTCTGAAAAATGTGATGCATTTTAGCGGGATTAATAATGCTAGGGTTTACAGTGAAAGAAGAGTAGGACCCGAGGAAATTCTGAGGAACAGATGTACTTTAGTGTGTGTCCAATGGTCCCTGACGATAACAGCATGGAGCCAAGATGGTCAGAAGACATATCGGATACTCGCTTTCATTAACCAAGGTATAGAATATAAGAGCAGAGAGGTTCAACTTTATAAATCGTAGGTTAGCTGCAGCTGGAGAATTGTGTGTGGTTCTAGTTTCTCCATTGAAGCAGTGTAAGGTTGTCTTCCAGTGCAGATGGCGTCAGCATACAATGCTACCTCAGTCAACATCTTCCACATAGCTGTGAAAATGACTTGTACGCCTGTTTTTCACTTTAAATGTGTTTCTGCGACTATTAGAGTCTATGATGTACAGTTTGGGGATCATTTGAGTGATCTTGCGCTTTGCTGTCTCTGAGAACATTCCGGGAAGCAAGCACAGACTTAATGCGAAGAAACTTCAAGACGGGGTGTGAGCCGATGTCGAACTCCTAAGGGACTGACTTCCTTTTGATCGCTGCCGGAGAAGTATTTTGTGAGTGGCCTATCACTGTGGCAGGCGAATAGGCCTCTTTCCCTCGAGCGGTGTCCCTCTCTTTTTGATGAATGTTGGTGATATTGGAGGATGGTATCGTGGTTCTGCGTTTGTGGATTGGATTAATGTGTATATGGACTATGGACTTTTTCCGACTTCTATGTTTTAATTGCCTGTTCCTTTTCTGTTTTGTTGTGCAAGGGTGTTTGGGGATTGATGTTCTGCTAGTTTTTTTGCATGAAGGAGAAATTTTGGGGGGGGTCACTGTTCCTGTTTTTTTTTTGGGGGGGGTGGAGGGGGGTGTTTTGGGGGTTGATGATCAGGATGCTGCTTTTTGTGTGTGGGGGGGCTGGGTTTGTTGTATCTCTCTGAATGACTTTCATGTTCTTTTGTGGCTATCTGGAGAAGACAAATTTCAGAGTTGTATATGGATACATGCTTTGATAATAAATGAACTTTTGAACCTTATGGAGAACCTGCAGAGGAGATTTACTAAGATTTTGCCTGGGGTTGGAGCATTTCATCTTCGAGGAGAAACTAGATAGACTGGATTTGTTCTTTTGGATAGATTTTAACAAATCTCAACAGATTTTATGCAAACATGTCCAAAGGTAGTTATGATGTGATTCCGCAATGTAGGGATGTACCCTTTGATTTTGGAGTTGAGATATATTCACATCAGTGAGTAACTGATGGGTGAATAAAACAATGTAATTTTGGAGGTCATAGAATTGTATAAGTTAATGGCACAGATGAAGGTCATTCATACCAGGAAGAAGTGTTTAGCTGTTTTCACAAACTAGAGAATTGTCTGTAGTGTTGGAGTTTACGGTACTTCAATAGTTGTGCAAATACTTGTGTTAAGGATTTATACCTCAATTACCTTTTATTGGAGAGAGAGTTCCACAGCCCTCTGTCCTTTTGATTACAGGTAACTTTCTTCAACATCCATCTATCCACTACTTGACAGCTTTATCCCCAGTCTGAAATTCCTTTTCTCCTTTTCTCCTTTTCTGTTCATTTTATTTAAGCTCATCATAATTTGGCATCTTAATCAATCCTTGGCTCATGTGTTCCGAAGTAAACTAACCCAGCCTGCTGTTCTGCTGTTGACTAAAATTATTTAGCTGTTGACTAAAATTATTCAGTTTTTGCAATATAGTGAATTTTCAATGCTATCACATTCTATCTCTGTTTCTCCAGATTCAGCTTCTGGAGAAGCAGTTTGCATGAAGTTAGAGTGGAGATGAGATGTTGTCAATAGCCATACAATTGTTATCTTTTATGGAATTCCTATCAAAGACCATGATTATGCACTGTTGTACTGGGAAAATATTGACCATTGTTCATCATTGATTTGATGAAAAGAAGAATCAGTTCTTCCTTTCAATTCTTGTGAAGCTTCCGTAAGATGTTCTCTAATCTTTAGCAATGAAGAACAGGAAATCAAATATTGTTAATATCATTTTGTGAATTCATTTTCTATGCAGTCCCTGATCCACCTGGAAATCTCCAGTTATCTTATACTGAAGAGTATACTATATTTGCCCGATGGAGCCCCCCTATCAATGCACATGGTCTGATTCGGGAATACGTTGTAAGTTTTCACATACCTTTTTAATAAAATTACATTTTTTTAAAAACTGAATTTTCCTGCAGTCTTTACGTTGGGTTTTCATGATCGAGCCCTTTTTTGTTTTCTTTAATCTTTTGCATTAGTATTAAAGGCTGGAATAATCCCTTATTTGAAAGATCTGCTTCTTAGTAGTCTTTGTTGTAAAATATTGTGAATGTCTTTCCTTTCCAAATAATACCACAAATTCCATTTTTGATCTGTAATGAAAGCTTTGCATGTTTGTAATGAAGTTCTGTTGATTTGGGAAAAAAGTTAACTTTGCATCTGCTCTAACTTAATTTAATAAAGGATTGCATGTCATTTTGAGTGCAGAATGGCGCATTTACAAAGAATAGCAACACTTTAATATGGAGTCCTGACTGGAAATATAATCATTTCACAGTGACCTGTTTTAATGTCTATTGATACTTAATTCTTAATACTTAATGTCTATTGATACTTTGTGATCTTTTCCTGACAACCCTTCTTCTTTCTTCCCCCCACCCCCCAACATGCTTTCCCAAATACCTAACCAGGTGGAATATGCCCAAGGTGGAATGGAAGAATGGACTTCACTGGAAAGCCTTGAATGCCAGAAAAATATCTCAAATCTGGAGATAAACACCTTGTACAGAGTCAGGGTGAGTAGAATACACTTACTGTCCATCAAGTTGACTGCTGAAGTTGCATTGTTTTAAAATGTGTTTAAAGTATAGTATATCCAAAATTAGTTTTACAAATTTTATTCAGAATTAGTGTCAAATTTGTTTCCATGTTCATGCTTTGCATATGCAAATGGCAGAGACTCAAGCTGTGATTCCCTGCTCGGTTATTCTTACTGAATGGTGGAACAAACTCAACAGGCTAGATAGCCTACTCCTGCTCTTATTTCTGTTGTTCTTCACCCCAGCTGTTTTGCATAAATGATAGAAATCATTAATCCCTTAACATCCACAAAGTTATTTGTTTGGACATCATCAAACCCTTCAAGGTCCCACGCGGAAGTCTTGTCTGGAAGATTAGGTCTCATAAAATCCAGAGAGCTAGTTAGCTGGGTTCAAAATTAGCTCAGAGGTAAGAAGCAGAGGGTGGTGGTCCAAAGTGTTTCTTAGAATGAAGGCCAGTGACTAGTGGTTTTAAAATGAGATTAAGATTAGCTTTATTTGTTGCATGTACATCCAAACATACAGTGAGATGCATTATTTGTGTCAACGATCAACACAGTCCAAGGATGTGCTGGGGCAGCCCCCAAATGTTGCCATGCTTACAGCGCCACCATAGCATTCCCACAATTTACTTAATCCTAACCTGTACATCTTTGGAATGTGGGAGGAAACCTATGTGGTGGAACTGAATTCACGTTGCTGGTGCTGTGAAATGTTATACCAACCAGTGGACACCCATGCTGCATGGTTTGCCACAGGGCTCAGTGTTAAGACCGATGTTATTTGTTATTTATATAAATGATTTGGATGTGCATGCACAAAGGTTGATCAGAAAGTTTGTGAATGTCATGATATTAAAAGGTATTGTTTATTGTGAAGAAGATATGATCATGGATTACAGTGGGATCTTGATCAGTTAGTGAAGTGGGCTGAGGATGGGCAAATGGATTTCAATACAGATAAGTGGAGGGGATGAATTTTCAGAAAATTAAATCAGAGTAGGACTTGTACTATGACTGGTAGGGCACTAGGCAGTATAATGGAACAGAGGCTCCTGGATGCCTAGTTCATTTGAAAGCAGTGTCAGGGGTAAGTGGAAAAGGTATTTAGCATACTGCTCTTCATCAGGCAGGGCATTGGGTATAGTAGTTGGGTCATAATGTTGCAGTTGTACAAGTTGTTGGTGAGGCTGCATGTGGAGTACAGCATACATCATCCTGTTACAAGAAGGGCATGGTTAAACTGAGAAAAAGTGCAAGAAAGGTATTTTGAGGATGTTGTCAGGACTCGAGGGCCTGAGTTACAGGGAGCTTGTTCCATATAATCACCAAGCTGGGCCTTGTTCTTTCGTATGCAGGAGAATGAGGAGGGACCTTAAAGAAGTATTTAAAATTATGCGAGGCACAGATAAGTTGGATGGTAACAGTTGTTCCCTCAGGATAAGGGAGTCCAAAGCTAGGGGGGTATAAATTTGGGGTGACAGGGGAAAGATTTAAGAGAGATCTGAGAGGCAATGTTTTCATGCAGAGGCTGGTGATTATATGGAACAAGCTGCCAGAGCAGGTGGTTGAGGCAGGTACAATTGTGTAATTTAAGAAGCACTTGGATAAGTGCATGATGGGGCAGGGTTTGGAGGAATATGTTTGAATGCAAGCAAATTGGACAAGCTGGTTGAGTTATGTGGTTGGCGAGGATTTGTTGAGCCAAAGGGCCTGTATCCGTTACTCTGGCAAGTATATTTTGACACAACGCAGGGCTCATAACCTAGGAATGAGAATTTTTAATTAATTTTGTAGTCCAAGCATCCAACAGTCTTATCATTTCACCCAGCAAGCTTGGCAAAGGCATGGCATTGTCACTCTGTGATTCAACTACATGTATAAAACAACATGTATAAAATTTGTAATCTGATCATCACAAGTTTAAGAGCACTGATATAGTCCACTTAACCCAATATGGTGGAGAAAATGCCTGATGATGGATCTTACTGAGATGGCATTTAATTTTGGCATCATTTACTTCAGTTTTTGTTAGTATTATCCGTGAGATGAACTCAACAGAATTTAGAGTTTTTTTCCAACAGATTCTAATGTAATTTCTTCAATCTTTGCAGGTTGCTGCTGTTACAGGTCGTGGGATAGGCAACTGGAGTGATTTGAAAACTATCACCACACAGAAAGGAGAAGGTAGTTGCAAAACAATGATGCACAATGCCCTTTAGTTAGCAGTCTGCTTTTGAAATGCTTGAGCTATTTTGATGTTATTAAAGTGTTAATAGCTCAAAAGCACCAAGTTGGATAGTTTTAAAATCCTTGATCAATGTTCAGTAACTCCTAACTGGCAGTTCAGAAACTTGCACAATTTGAGCCCTTTTTTTAAAAACTTAATGTAAATAAAGGTACTTTAACGATTTTATCAGATAAAGGAAAAAACTCTTCCTCCTTGTGCAGTGATTGACCCTGTGCTTATAAGATGAATAGATCAATCACATCAAGAAAGTTCAGACCATTATTATTATATTGTATAGGTAACAATGTGTAGTATTTGGAATGATGAGGCAAAAAATTTACATAAATATAGTCAGACTTTATCCTAACTTTCTCTGTTTATCTGACAACTATTACAAAATGTTGCTATTTATTTTTGACTTTATCTTTGAGAATAGACAGCTTAACATAGGAAATAAATTATATGATGCATTATAGTTCCTGCTAACATTTCAATATCATTTTTAATTATTTTCAATATTTTAGTTATATTAATAGGCATAAGATTATTCCTGTATGTGAAAGAAGTTGAATATATTTTTGGGGTCTCAGCCCCTAGCACTGAAAAGTACTCATTTCATTAAGAGCCTTATTGGTAGTTCTAAAAAGGGTCAACCACATAAATCTGGACTGCTAGTCCCATTTCTATAGACTGCAGGTACCCGATGGCACTCTCCCCATTCGTCAGGCTTCAATGTACCTTATCGCTTCTTAGAGGAGTGATTCCCTGCTTTTCTTGTCTCTTTGCCATATTCATTTACCCTAATGACCATATTGAAATCAAAATGAGCTGCTTTTAATTCAGCATTTACTACAGCTGTATAAAATTTTGGTTAGGCTCCATTTGAGTAATCATGTACACTTCAGGTAGTCACTTTACAGTAAGGATACACTTGGTGCAGAAGACATTTACTGGAATTTAGCATGTAGGATGGACAAACTTGAATTGTTTTCTCTGCAATGTCAGAGGTTGAGGGGGCAACCTAATGGAAATATATACAATTATATATAGGCTGGGTACTTAATTACAGTTGTTTCCCTATGCCAAATACAAGAGGGCCTAGCTTTAAGATAAGAGGGGGAAAATTTGAAGGTGGTGAGCAAGACGAAGTCTTTATCACAGCAAGATTGGTTGATGCTTGGAATGTGCTTCCTGGTGAAGGAACTAGTCAAAGCAGATACGCTGGCAGTTTTTAAGAAGCATTTAGATAGGTACATGGGCGGACAGGAATGGACCATATGTGGCAGATGGAATTAGCTTAAATTGATAGCATAATCAGAATCAGGTTTATTATCACCAGCATATGACGTGAAATTTGTTAACTTAGCAGCAGCAGTTCAATGCAATACATATACTACTAAAACTCTTATGCTCTGTTTGTTTGTGACCTCCAATTAGCACAAACGGTGCATTACAGCGGCACTTTTTTTGGCTAAATCAAATTAAAATGCGCTAACTTACAGAATGCAGGCAAAGTTCAGGGTTATATATTCGTATAAAATTGCTCATTCACCAAAATAAACAGGCTCCCTTTTAACCCGAGACCCGATCGGCCATCATGGAAATCGGGACGCGACAGCCTGACGCATGCGCATGGCCAGTCTCAGCAGCGACACCTACCGGAGCAAAAGGGCAGGGCAGCTCTATTTCGAGGGGTCACATTCTGCTAATCGCCATCAGCATGTGCAGGATTGGGACAGATCTAACTGCCACCCATCAATAAGAGATGATTAAATCTTATTGTAATGATGTACTTCGAGACACCCATAAAACCCTTTGCTGTAGTCAAAAGACAGCGGTGACTATATCACGTCCATTTAGGAGAGCGCCAACCACATCATCTAGAATAATCAGCATCCTCTGGTGTTACTGCTTCGTATCTTCTATTCAGCATTAAGGTTAAAAAAAAAATGGTCAGCCAATTATGCTACATGGAAAGGGAAGGGGGACATGGTCAAGAGATGACGCCAAACGTCATCGGGAAGCGGCAAGGAGAGGGAGGGAACAAGAATCAGATGAGGCCAGGGCCGCAGGACTCCAGAATCAGAGAGTCAGGACAAAAAAGGATGAGAGAAGAAGAGACAGAGGAGGAAAGGCATGCACGTCTCCAGGATCAGATACAAACAACGAACAGCAGAAGAGATGAAGAGACGGGGGATGAAAGGGCTGCATGTCTCCAGAATGACAACAAGAGGCACAAGGATGGCAGAGCAGCACTCACAACACGCTGGAGGAACTGAGCAGGTCAGGCAGCATCTGTGGAAATGATCAGTCAAGGTTTCGGGCCGGAACCCTTCGTCAGGACTGAAGAGGGGGGAGACAGAGGCCCTGTAAAGGAGGTGGGGGGAGGGTGGGAAGGAGAAGGCTGGTAGGTTCCAGGTGAAAAACCAGTAAGGGGAAAGATAAAGGGGTGGGAGAGGGGAAGCAGGGAGGGGATAGGCAGGAAAGGTGAAGAAGGAATAAGGGAAAGCACAATGGGTGGAACCATGAGGGAGGTGATAGGCAGCTGGGGGGGGGCGGTGGGCAGAGTGAAACTGGGATGGGGGAAGGGAGGGGGAGGGAATTACCAGAAGCTGGAGAATTCAATGTTCGTGCCCAGGGGCTGGAGACTACCCAGATGGTATATGAGGTGTTGCTCCTCCAACCTCCTCAGCTTAGCCTCAGCCTGGCAGTAGAGGAGGCCGTGTATGGACATATCTGAATCTGAATGTGAAGCGGAGTTGAAGTGAGTGGCAACCGGGAGATCCTGTCTGTTGTGGCAGATGGAGCGGAGGCGCTTGATGAAGCAGTCCCCCAGTCTGCGTCGGGTTTCACCGATGGAGAGGAGGCCGCACCAGGAGAACTGGATGCAATAGATGACCCCAACAGACTCACAAGTGAAGTGTTGCCTCACCTGGAAGGACTGTTTGGGGCCCTGAATGGTGGCAAGAAAGGATGTGTAGGGACAGGTGTAGCACTCACGCTTACAGGGATAAGTGCCTGGTGGGAGATCCGTGGGGAAAGACCAGGGAGTCGTGGAGGGACTGATCCCTGCGGAAGGCGGAGAGGGGTGTAGGGGGAAAGATTTGCTTAGTGGTGGGGTCCTGTTGAAGGTGGCGGAAGTTGCGGAGGATAATGTGCTGGATCTGGAGGCTGGTGGGGTGGTAGGTGAGGACAAGGGGAGCTCTGTCCCTGTTGTGGTGACAGAAGGATGGGGTGAGTGCCGGAGTGCGGGAATTGGAGGAGATGCGGGTGAGGGCATCATTGATGACGGCAGAAGGGAAACCATGATCCTTAAAGAAAGAGGACATTTGAGATGTCCTGGATGGCAGATAAACCAGAAATGATGCCATCAAAAGTTTCCTTCATTAAATGAGGAGGAGCTATATTTGCTTTGCTACGCGTTGTTCTTCTTTAATAAACTGAGGTTTTCTACTTCAGTTTCCAAAGCAAAGCGATACCAATAGCATTCAGGAAAATTTAATGTTCATTCTGGTCACATCAGACTGCACTACCCTTCTCTCAAAGGGTGCCCCAACGGGTCACCCCGTTGGCTAGTACATAATGTAGAAGAGAGGAAAAAAAATAAAATAAAAATAATAAATAAGTAAATCATTTACAGTATATGTACATTGAATAGATTTTAAAAGTGCAAAAATCAGAAATGCTGTATATTTTTTTAAAAAGTGAGGTCGTGTTCATGGGATCAATGTCCATTTAGGAGTCAGATGGCAGAGGGGAAGAAGCTGTTCCTGAATCGCGGAGTGTGTGCCTTCAGGCTTCTGTACCTCCTACCTGATGGTAACAATAAGAGGGTATGCCCTGGGTGCTGGGGGTCCTTAATAATAGACACTGCCTTTCTCCGACACCGCTCCCTGAAGATGTCCTGGGTACTTTGTAGCCTAGTACCCAAGATGGAGCTGACTAGATTTACAATCCTCTGCAGCTTCTTTCAATCCTGTGTAGTAGCCCCCCCATACCAGACAGTGATGCAGTCTCTCAGAATGCTGTCCACAGTACAATCATAGAAGTTTTTGAGTGTGTTTGTTGACATGCCAAATCTCTTCAAATATTGTGAGCTGAATTGCCTGTTCTTATGCTATACTGTTCCATTTTCTATTTGTTCATAAGAAAAAGTAAAATTGCCCGCAATCTAGATTGGAGTTAACATCTAAACTGTGGAGTGCCATAAACTGTTAAAGATACAGAGACTACAATTAAAATTTGAATCTTTATAATAGCTCAGATTTGATAGACAACGTAACAGTTCAGTGGCTGATGAATTTAAGTGTCAAATAATGAACGAGTAGTATGACATGCAGCTGTGTACAATTGTTTGCATAAATGTTGATTTTTGTTTTTGCATTTTCTTCGTAATAGCTATTCCACCACCAACTGTTCAAGTTATAAGTTCAAAGGAAGACATGGTTATCCTGGAGCTACAGTTAGATGTTAAGTTTAAGGTACATTTTATATATAACAAATGTTAATAAATGCCTTTATTAAGATTGCGTAGCTTTACAAACTCTTTGATAATTGCACTGAACAATATGAAGTTGTATATCAGAAAGGTAAATTTTGTCAACTGTCACTTGGTGCTAAAACAGTAACCATGCTGTTCAGTTTAGATGTTCCTGTCATTTACATAGTGTGTACAAGGCATACAGATAAAACTGCAGTATGCAAATGTCCTTTAATTTGATAGGTGGTGGTAATATGCAAATTCAGATTTAGTATGTTTTAGACTAGTCTATTAGTATGACGTAGGAACTAACAACCAGGACACTTTCTGGAGGTAAGTGGGAAAAGTGAGCGGTACATGGGCACACTACCCATTATTTGATTAGACAATCCAAAATTTAGTTCGAATCTAATGGGAGGATAATCAAGTGGAAGACAAAAAATCCGAGATGTAGACTGGAAGGGAACCTATAAGTTAGCTTATTGTTCTGGATAATTGTACTAGTCAGAAGACTGCTGTATATTTTAGTGTAGCATTGGAAAAGAAATTTACAAAATACTCTTAATCTTTGTCATTTCAGGGCAAATTTATGAACTTCGGTGGAAGGTGCCTAAATTTTTTCACCATATTTTTTTTCAGGTGGTCAGTTATGTGGTGGATGTGTCGTGGGTGTTTGATACCCATATAAAAGAAAAGAAAACATTGACTCTTGATGGAAGAAAGACTACTTTATCTGGTATGTACCAGTATGGATTTGCAGATGCAGATAATGAAGTCATACAAATACAAATGACTTCTCACAAAATCCATCAATGAATTTTTTTAAAGTCTAATCAATCGACTTGTGAGACCTCCATTATATTGCTTATTGCATATATTTTGGCTTGGACATCAACAGACTTCCTTAAAATAAGTATCGTATGCAAACTTTCTGGCATGCATATGCACTCTCTTCTGTCTGTGAGAGGGAGGCTTGCCTCAACTTTTTTTTTGTTCCAGTCCTTGGCCCAAAAGCTACTCAGGCTAACTTGTGCACTTGGTTTCCTTCAATTTACAGTAATCAGTAACACCTGCAAATATCTGAATAGTAAACTGTAAAATTTGCTCTTGGATTTCTTGTCTTTCCATCTTTCTTTTAAGATACAACTTAAAATCTACTATGAGAAAGATATTGTAAGTTGTCCTCATGCTACTATGACTTGGTCACATTCTGATCACAAATTTTTAAAAAATCTTAACATCTACAAATGTCAAAGGTGTAGCTGTAATCACATTTATCAATATTTTCTAAAAATCTGCACAGCAAAATTTTATATTTCAAAAATTTTATTTTGTGCGCTAGCTGCTGCTTGGAACAATGTCTGGTCTTTCTGATTGTATCAATGGATTCATAATTTTTATTATACAGTTGTCAATTTAACTGCTGGAACAGATTATGAGTTTTCAACATGGGCTAAAACACAGAAAGGAGATAGCCCAGTATGTATTACACATGCTAAAACGAATGGAATGATGCCAGCTGCTCCTAAACTTCAAGCAGTACCAATCAATCAGACTGCTGTGGACTGCAGTTGGAGGGGCCCAACTAATGTGGTAAGTGGCCTGTGTATTCTAGGCAGAACAGTTAGCTATTGTATTTATTGACCTTTTGATAGAGTTTCCATGGTTGCTGGATAAGAAACAACATGGCATGCTTTATCACATTCTTCTCTGAAATCATACAGAAGACAATCTCTGCTTAATAAATGCTGAGTCCAGAAAAATATCTTCCATATATGTAATTATTGGAGCAAACTGTTATTCCTCTGTAAGAGACACAAAGTGCTGGAGGAACTCGGCAAGTTAGACAGCATCTATGGAGGGGAATAAACGGTTGACATTTTAGGCCAAGGCCCTTCAGCAGGACAGAAATGTTGGGGAAGAAGCCAGCATAAAGAGGTGTGAGAAGGGATAGGATGGCACCTCTACTGCCTTGACAAGGCCAACTCAGCTTGGAGGAACGATACCTCGTATTCTGTCTGGTTAACCTCCAGCCTGATAGCATGAACTGTAACTAATTCCTCTAACTTCCAGAAATTTTTTCTCCCTCTCCCTTTCTCTTTTTTTCCATTCCCCATTCTGGTTACCTTCTCAGCCTTTCTTTTCTCACTTTCTCATTCCCTCCCTTTGATTCCCCTCCTTCCCCTTTTTCGAACATAGATTTGCAACAGTTGAGTTTTATGCTGTTCAGAACTAATTCCACATGCACTCTCCAACAATAATTGCCCAAAATGAGAACTATCTTTTATGTTCTTCTCTGTAGACACTGATACTTATTTTACACTTTCTCATTTCTTTTGACCCGCGAAACATGGCAATTAGCAGCCTTACTGTCATTATGTTTTATAGTAGAGGAAATGGGATAGTGTTTGCCTTTGACCATGTGAAATCTGTTCAAAGGACAGATTATGCTCTAGAGTGCCTGCTTATTGGTGCTGTGGCTACTAAAGAAACACATGGAGGCAGAGAGAGCTGAACTTAGAATGCCTTTACTGATTCAAAATCGTGGGCTTAAATCTCCCCTCCCATGGGCCCTTGCAACCCGCGGGGCGGACGTGACGTCAGACTGTCCCCGGAAGGTCCGCCCTGAGCAGATAGTTCCAAACGCGCTACCGCGTGTCTGCCCGCGGCTCCCGATGGTGGTTTGAGTCCCGCGTGTGCGGGCTGCCACAAAATAGTCTGTGAAAGTATCAGTCAATTGCATTGGAAAAAATCATTTGTCCTAATTCTGTTTTCTGTGACAGCAGGTTTGCAATCCTTGCTAACACACTTCCTCCAATGCTATGTGCTCTTAATTTATGCACAGTAGTTTATATGACACTGTCAAATGCCTTTAAATGTACTAAATCTACAGGTTCTCTATCAACTCTCCCGATTCCCATCCTCAAAAGATTCAAATAGATTTGTCGAATACAAGTTACCTTTCATTATCCTTGTCGACTGGATTTGAGTATCTCCTGTACCTAATAATGTAGCCACTGAGTGTATTTCTGATTGTGGTTTTCTGCTGCTGTAGTCCATCCACTTCAAGGCTTGACACGTTGTTCGTTCAGAGATGCCCTTTTGCATGCTACTGTTGTAATGCATAGTTATTTGAGCTACTATTGCCTTCCTATCAGTTTGAACCAGTTTGACTATTCTCCTCTGACCTCTCATTAACAAGGTGTTTTTGCCCACAGAACTGCTGTTTACTGGATTTGGTTTTTTTTTCACGCAGTTCTCTGTAAATTCTAGAGACTGTTGTGTGGGGGGCGGAAATCCCAGGAGATCAGTTTCTGAGATCCTCAAACCACCCCATCTGGCACCAACAATTATTCCATGGTCAAAGTCACTTAGATCACATTTCTGAACAACTACTGAACCTCTTGCCATGTCTGCATGCTATCATGCATTGAGTTGCTGCTACACGATTGGCTAATTATATATTTGCATCAACGCGCAAGTGTATTGATGTATCCTCTTAGTTGTCTCCTCTTTGATTATCAACTCTAGCATCTTTCCAGCAATAGGTGTTAAACTAAGTGGCTTATAGTCCCCCACCTTATCTCTTCCTACATTTGAAATGAGGTTGTTTTCTAATCCTCTGCTGCCCTCCCATCCTTTAAAAATCTTGAGTGCAGTATATTGGTCCTGCACTCAAGATCTGTCTGCCTTTAACCTTATGAGTTTCTTAATACATGTGTCCTTAAGATTGGGATATTCACAAGTTCTTTCATTTTTCACATTTCTGCCATTTCTTTGTTTCCTGTTTTTAATTCACCAGCCTTATTCATTCAAGGTCAAAAGAAGCAGAATTAGTCTTGTTTTTGCAATAGATAGATAATTTATATATGTAGGATTAAGATAGAAGCTCAAATGTCAAATTTTGTGAAAAGCTTTTCATTTATAATCTTAAAAAAATCATCCTTTTTATCATAGAATAGGGGGAAGCGTAAACAATACACATTTATAAAATTTATTTACCAAGACTAGAATGTTAGCTTAATAATTTTAGCTTGGTACACTTAATATCTCAATTTCAGAATATTTAGCAAACTCCAGTATTCTGTCTTATTTTAAAAATATTAACATGAAAGGTCATAGTGAAAATTAAAACACTACATTCTATTACTTGGTTTTGTAACAACTACAAAAGCAAAACTTGTGGCGAAGGTGGTTATAGCTGACATCATTTAGCAGATTTCCAGCTTTAACTCTCGTGTGAATGTCAAACTTCAGTATTAATTTCAAAGTTAAAAGTAAATTTATTTATCAAAGAGTACAAATTCAAAAATAGAGGAAAACAAAGAAAAATTAAGCAATAAATGTCAAGAACCTGAGATGAAAAGTTCTTGAAAGTGAGTTCATAGGTTGTGGGAACAATTCAGTGATGGGGTGAGTGAAGATTTCCCCCTTGGTTCAAAAGCCTGATGGTTGAGGGTTTATAACTGTTCCAGAACCTGGCGGTGCAAGTCCTGATGCACCTGTACCTTCCTGATGGCAGAAGTGAGAAGAGAGCATGGCTTGGATGGTGGGGGTCCTTGATGATGATTACTGCTTTTCTGCAACAGCACTCTGTAGATGTGCTCAATGGTGGGGAGGGTTTTATCCGTGATGGACTGGGCCGCATCCATTACTTCTTAAGGCTTTTTCTATACAAGGGTATTAGGACCCTTGGCATTGGTATTTCCATTGTGAGGGGATCCAAGATTGCCCCTATTAACTGTTTGAAGAGAGACAGAGAGGGTCATTTATCATTGATGGTTTGTTTTGAGAAGAGAAAGAGACGAAGATTGACGGTTGGACTGTCACGGGAGGTAACTTTGGAGTTTTACTTTGGAGATAACACTGAGCAGCTCGAAGGTTGCTATGGTGACCGACAGGACATTATTAATGTTACTTCCAAGGACTTGTTGCCTGCTCGCATTCCTTTACAGACAAAGGAAAGAGGGACTCTTTGAATGACAGGTGATGCTTAGCCTGGTGAGATAAATAGAGGTCAGATGATACAGACCTCAAACACATGATCAGGACACTGAGTGGTTTTGGAGGATCGATCAGGCGGATCGATCTAATTGCTCTGCCAGTGAAAGTTCAAAGGCAAGACCGGTGGGGAGTTGTCCATGTGTCTGACCCTGGCCTGGGTAGACAGCTCAACCACACTGAAGTACAGTCCCCTTTGTTGTTAAGTCACAGTCGGTGACTTGTGAAGGATTTCGGAGGATGACGAGAAGATTGACGGCAACAGCTCACCTGAAGACTCAACTCTCTCTCCATTGCTATTCAACTAAATACCAAGAACTGAACTGAACTTTACACAACATCGTAACACTGTATCTATTGTACCCGTAGACTTAAAGAAGTGTGGTTTTTCATTCATATTTTTCCACACTGATTTACTTATATATATATAATTCTTGCTAACTTGTTTGATTTACCTTCACTTAGTTTACTGTATTGCGTAGTTATTAATAAATATTATTAGTTATTAGCAATGCTAGACTCCAAAGTGGTTTCTATTTCTGCTGGTTCTTTATTCTCATCACGGGGTACGTGACACCATAACCAGTCAATATTCTCTCCACCACACATCTAAAACTTTGACAAACTTCTATAGATGACATGCCAAATTTTTGCAAACTTCCAAGGAAGTAGAAGCACTGCTGTGCTTTCTTTGTACTGGCACCTGAGTGCTGGACCCAGGACAGATCCTCTGAAATGATAACACAAGGGAATTTAAAGTTGCTGACCCTCTCCACATCTGATTTCTTCTCTTCTCTCCTCTCTTTCTCTCTCCCCCCCCCCCCCCCCCACCAAATGAGAACTGGCTGATGGACCCTGGGTTTCTTACTCTTGAAGTCAATAATCACCTCCTCAGTCTAGCTGGCATTGAGTGAGAGGTTGTTGTTGTGGCACCACTCAGCCAAATTTTCATTCTCCCTCCTGTATGCTGATTCATCACCACCTTTGACTTGGCCACTGACAGTTCAATGTAGTATAGTGCAGATAAATGCAGATTGTTTTCCTATCAATAAAGCTAAAACTTCTGGTCATTGTTTAAATTACACTTATCTGTAGGCTAAACCTTTAATAAAGTAACTAAGTGAAGAGACATTGTCATTTTGTCTACACTTGTGATTAGAATAACTAGGTGGAGGCATTGTAACCTTTGATCCTGCTCACCATTCAAGATCACAGGTGATCTTCCATCGTAGTGCCATTTTCCAGCAATATTTCTGCATTCCTTGATTCCCTTAATTCTTCGTTTCAATTGAAAATTATTGACTGAGCTTCCACAGTTGTCTTGAAGAAATGTTCACTACCATTCATGTGAAGAAATTTCTTCTCTCTCTCATCCTAGATTCCTCCATCAGAGTAAACATTGTTTTGCATGTAACCTGTGAGAATTTTTAAGTTGTGATGAACAAAAGGAAACAGAATTGGATTTATTATTGCTGACATATGTCATGAAATTTTTTTGATTTGTGGCAGCAGTACAGTACAAGACACACTATTACTATTGAGTTACTATAATAAATACTGCAAAAGTGGAATAAGGTAGTGGTATTTGTGGATTCATGAACTGTTCAGAAATTCGATTTGGGTGGGGGCAAATTGGTTTCTAAAATGTTCAGTATGCATCTTTAAGCTCCTGTATCACCTCTCTGACAGTAATAACGAGAAGGGGGCATGACCTAGTTGACGAATTTCCTTAATGATGGATACTGCTTCTTGCGGCAGCGCTTTTTGAAGATGTCATCAATGGTGGGGAGGCTTATGCTTATGAGGGAGCTGTTTAGTCTACAACCCTCTGCAGCCTCTTTCAATCCTGTGCATTAGAACTTCCATAGCAAGCAGTGATGCAACCAGTCAGCAGGCTCTCCATGGTACATCTGTAGAAATTTGCTCGAGTCTGTGAATACCAAATCTCCTCAACTGTTAATGAAATGTAACAGCTAGCCTGCCTGCCTTCATGATTATATCAATATGTTGGGCCCAGGATAGATCCTCAGATCTTGACACCCAGGGACTTCAAGCTGATCTCCTTTCCACTGGTGAACCCTCAATGATGACTTGTGTGTGTTCTCCTGACTTCCCCTTTCTGAAGTCCACAATCAATTTTTTGGTCTTACTGACATTGAGTGCAAAGATGTTGTTGCGACACTACTTAACCGGTCAATCTGACCCACTCCTGTGTGCCTGCTCATCACCATTTGAGATTCTACCAACAATGGTGTCATCCGCGCATTTATCGATGGCATTTGAGCTGTGCCTAGCCACACAGTCATGAGCATAGAGTGTACAGCAGTGGGCTAAATGTGCTTCTTTCAGGTGTGCCTAGTGCCACTGAGGAGGAAATGTTCTTTCCGTTTCACTCTGGCTGTGATGTCCTGATGAGAAAGTCAAAGATCTATTTCCATGGGGAGGTACAGAGAACGAAGCTTTGAATCTTGTTGGTTAATACTAGGGGGCTGATGGTATTGAATGCTGAGATGTAGTCAATAAACAGCAGCCTGTCATGGGTATTGCTGTTGTTTAGGTAGTTCAAGGCTGAGTGGAGAGCCAATGAAATTGCATCCACTTTTGTGGCAGAAGGTAAATAGCAGCGGGTCTAGGTCTTTGGTCAGGAGTTGATTTTAACCACGACCAACGTCTCAAGGCACCTCATCACAGTAGATATGAGTGCTATTGGGTGGTAGTCTTTGAGGCAGCTCACTCTGTTTTTCTTGGGCACCGTATGATTGATGATCTTTTAAAGCAGCTGGGAACCTCTGACTACAGCAGTGTGAGGTTGAAGATGTCCTTGAGCATTCCATCCAGTTGGTTTGCACAGATTTTCAGTACCCTGCCAGGAATGCCATTGGGGCCTTGCAAAGGTTCACCCTCTTGAAAGATGTTCTGATGTCGGCCTCCAAGATAGATCACAGGGTTGCCAGGTGCTGTGGGGATTTGCACTGATGTAGTCTTTATTCTCCCTTTTTAAAGTGTGAATGAAAAGTGTTGAGCTCATCATCAGGGAGTGAGGCATCACATCCATTTATGCTGTTAGGTTTCACCTTATTGGAAATAATGGCATGCAAATTTTGGCACAGCTATTGTGCATCCATTCACAAGGAATTGCCTTTTCACTCTTGCAGCGGCCTTCTGTAGGTCACAGCTTGTCTTGGTGGGTTCTGGATGCCGGTCTTGAACAGTACAGATCTGGCCCTCAACAGAGTGAATATTTCCTGATTCATCCAGGATTTCTGGCTTGGATATGTCTGATATGTTCTTGAAGGCACGTACTCCTCCATGCACGACTTGATGAAGTCAGTGAGGACTGCCATATACATACAAATCTGAAGATGAATCCCTGAATATGGTCATTGCACAGATTCGAAGCAGTTCTATGTTCATCTTCCTCCCTCGATTGTACCCTTGCAGTCTTCACGACTGGTACTCCAGTCCTTTTTTGAGTCAGTAGTGAAGAAGGCGAATGCAATGTTGGCATTCATTTCTAGAGGAATAGAGTATAGGAGCAGGGATGTGATGTTGAGGCTCTATAAGGTGCTGGTAAGACCTCACTTGGAGTACTGTGGGCAGTTTTGGTCTCCTTATTTAAGAAAGGACGTGCTGACGTTGGAGAGGGTTCAGAGAAGATTCACTAGAATGATTCTGGGAATGAGAGGGTTAACATACGAGGAACGTTTGTCCGCTCTTGGACTGTATTCCTTGGAGTTTAGAAGAATGAGGGAAGACCTCATAGAAACATTTCGAATGTTGAAAGACATGGACAGAGTGGATGTGGCAAAGTTGTTTCCCATGATGGGGGAGTCTAGTACGAGAGGGCATGACTTAAGGATTGAAGGGCGCCCATTCAGAACAAAGATGCGAAGAAATTTTTTTAGCCAGAGGGTGGTGAATCTGTGGAATTTGTTGCCACGGGTGGCAGTGGAGGCCAAGTCACTGGGTGTATTTAAGGCAGAGATTGATAGGTATCTGAGTAGCCAGGGCATCAAAGGTTATGGTGAGAAGGCAGGGGAGTGGGACTAAATGGGAGAATGGATCAGCTCATGATAAAATGGCGGAGCAGATTTGATGGGCCGAATGGCCGACTTCTCCTTTGTCTTTGTCTTATGGTCTTTTTTCCTGTCCTAGTCTACTCAATATCTTCACACAGCAAAACAGCTATCCCTGGACACTCTCATGAACTGCTGGAAGCATTTTAGGACCGCAAGAAATTGCAGCGAGTTGACAACCCAGTCTACCATGCAAACCAATCTTCCCTCCATGGATTCCATTTATACTTCCCACTGCCTTGGGAAAGCAGCCATCATAATGAAAGACCCTGCTCACTCTAACATTCTCTCATCTCCCCTCTCCCACTGCGTGAAAGATGCAAAAGCCCGAGAGCATGAACCACCAGACTCAGACAGCTTCTAACCTACTGTTACCAGAGTCTCTGAATCTACATTGCTGTGACTATTGATCTTTATTTGTGTACGTACACTGCACTTTCTCTAACTGTTAACACTATATTCTGCATTCTGTTTTCTTTTTACTTAGTGTAACTATATGTTTTGAGCTGTCTGGATGGCATTCAAATCAAAAGCTTTTCTTTCACTGGATCTCAAAATATGTGACAATAATATAACAGTACTTTGATTTCACTCCCTTTGTGTCAAATATATCCTCTTCTGGATAAAAAGGCCACAAACACCAAAAACATATATATTTGTAGTTAAGTCTTGCATATTCCTGTAATCAAACCCTCATGTAATAAAGGCTGGCATACCATTTGTCTTCAGTGCCTGCTGCACCTGTATGATGGCTTTCAGTACCTTGTGTACAAGGATACCGAGGTCTTTTTGAACACTAGTCGATCTGTCACCATTTAACAAATTTGCAGCTTTTCCTTTATGTGCAGCAAAATGGACTACTATGTATTTTTCATGTTGTATTCTATCTGGCATGTTCTTGTCCACTGACTCAGCTTGTTCATATTCCCTTGTTGGCTCTTTACATGATCTTCTGTACTCCCAATCCCACCTAGTACTGGCAACAGACTTAAATACATTTGTATCTTTAGTCATTGATATATTGTCTTATTTATTGTTATTATATCGACATTATTGATTTATCCATTGATGTACAGTAGATAGTGATTAGCTGGGACTGAAGGGTTAACTATTACAGTACCCCTAGCTGCAACTAGCCCTATGCTTTGCTCTCTGTACAATAACCAAATTTCAATACGTGTCAGTATGATACTCCTAATTCCATGTGCCCTAACCTTGCTAACCAGCTTCCTGTGCATGATCTTTTCTCGGCGAGCCTTCTGGAAATCCAAATTTACCATTAATTTCTTTTTACTTGAGCTACAATAAAGCATACTTTATTTAGTTTCTTGCTAGTTCTTGTACGCAATGATAACAAGTTATCATTGGAACATTAAGGTTGTCCAGAAATAACTTGACAGTAACAATCTTACTTTGTTAACAGGTTTATGGTGTTTTCTTTGCCACATCGTTTTTGGAACTGTATCGGAATCCAAATTATGTTAAATCATCCAAGAACCATCTCATGGTGATAGTGAACAGTGATGAGCAGTATCTATTTTTGGTAAATATTTCATTTATTGTACTTTTACCTGCTGAAGGTCAGTTATTGTTTGCATGGAAATACGATAATATAGATTTGTTCTTTTAAAATTCTAGATCAGTTTTAATCTTGTCACTTGAAGTTGGATTGATTCCTTCTGAACCCAAACTTAACAAAGAGATTAGCCTAATGAGACTGCCAAATGAGGATGTTAGAAAAACATTGAGAAATTACTTCACCATTGTCGAATGCTTGTGACTGGTGGTTTTCAGGTGTCATTCCTGGTGGTGCCTGGATATCATAACATTTTGGAGAGTATAACGTGGATTCTTTGAGAAGTACTCGCATGATGGCTGATTGTGAACTGTAAGATTAATGTGTAGCTTGAGGGAGAATCCTAATCATAAAAAAAAATTCTTACACTTGAAAAATAATGATATGTACAGCACATGCAATGTGTGGTCAGTTTGAAATAAAGTTAAGCAATGCAATCCAATTCAGGTGAACTTAGAAGTTTTCTAATTATATTTCCTGAAACCCTCACAGCTGTTTAACATGTTGGTTTTATAGAAACCTTTACTATTGGGGCAGGTGTTCTGGAATGAATTATATTGGATGCTTTGGTGTTGAACTTGTACCTATAAAATGAGTGCAATAACACTGGATTTTTGATAGTTTTATCAATCCTTTCAAGAAAGGTATGAAATGTGGAGGCAGTCTCAAGTTTTGAACATGTATTCCTTGTTCAAACTGCCAGATGACATTGATTTGACATCACTGAGCTGTCCTTGTTTAGTTTTATGCATAATATTTATTTAAAATATGTATGTGATTATAGAAAGCTTGAGGTGGTTCACTTTACCTGCGATCACTTTTTAATTTTCTATATATATTTCCAGGTTCGTGTTGTTGTCCCATATATGGGGCCACCATCTGAATATGTTGCTGTTAAGATGATACCTGATAACCGGCTGCCACCTCGCCGCTTGCACATTGTGAAGGAGGACAAGACATTTGTTGTATTGAAATGGCAGCCTCCATATGACCTGCTGAATGAAAGCTTAGTGAGTGTTTGCCCTGTCTACAGATAATTTGTATATTTTTTATCCCCAATGCATCACAGCCTTTTAAAAGACACTATGGGCTTAATAAACGCCAGTGGGCAAAGAACAGTGAGGCTCTGTTAAAGTAGAAAATGCTGGAAGTATTCTGGTTAGACAGGATCTGTCTGATCTTTTAAATTGTTGATTTTGCATTCAAAGTCAGGACAAGCTAGGCCAACTTGTTCTAAGGTTCAGAGAAGGAAGGAGGAAGAGAGAGTGAAGGGAATTCTGTGATGGGATGATACACAAGTGGTGGCTAAATAAGGGTGGTGCCATTTTGTTAATCTGTGGAGGCCAAATCTTTATGTATATTTAAGGCAGATGTTGATAGATTCTTGATTGGTCAGGGCATGAAGGGATATGAGGAGAAGGTAGGAGATTGAGTCTGAGAGGAAAATTGGATCAACCATGATGAAATGGTGGAGCATACTCGATGGGCCAAATGGCCTAATTTTGCACCTGTATCTTATAGTCTTGTGATCTTATAACTGAGTATGTTTTTATTTGGGACTTTTGCATAACAGTGTAGATAATTAGTATTAAAAATGGCATACTATTAAGAGGCATTTTGATGGTGCTCAAGGGATTGCATGGTTCTTGGCTCCAATTAGTCACCTCTCCCAGCAGGCCACTTGTGCTTCAGAACAGGAACTATATTCATTCTGTGCTCCTGTAAATGCTATGTGGATAACCAGCCTTGCATCTTTTTAAACATGTATGGTTGACTCTTCTGGGTTTTATTTTATAGCCAAATAGTTTCTTACTGCTCTAATAACTGAAACAACATGTGCTAGTCACTAATCAAATTTGTTTGTTTCCCAGACTTATGTAATTCTTGTAAAAGATTCCATTCGTCAAACTGAAAAAAGTTACAAGGTGGTCTCAAAGAACAACACAGTGGAATATATCGTGAAGCAGCTGGAACCAGGTGGAAAGTACACTGTGGTCATTAGACTGTTAAATATGAGCAAAGAAGCAACTGTGTCTCTTAACACAGGTGAGCGAAATTGTAAGACTTAAATCCTTTATGAAAAGGGTGCATATGACCAGGGAATGTAATTACTAACTGCTAGGGAATAAACAGGTTGCAAGCTTGAAGAAAGATTAGATAAGATTTGTCACTTAGAAATGCATGCATGCATTAAGTAATGATACAATGTTCCTCCAGAGTGATATCAGAAAAAAAACAGGACAAACCAAAGACCAACACTGACAAGACCACATAATTATAATGTATAGTTACAGCAGTGTAAAGCAATACCATAATTTGATAAAGAACAGACCATGGGAACAGTTAAAAAAAAAAAGTCTCAAAGTCCCGATCGACTCCCGATAGTCCCAGATAGCAGGAGGCAGAAGGGAGAAACTCCCTCTGCTATAAACCTCCAGGCACTGACAACTGTCGATGCATTGGAAGCACCCGACCCCAGCCAACTCTGAGTCTGTCCGAAAACATCGAGCCTCCGACCAGCCCTTCAGCACCGAGCACCATCTCTGCCGAGCGCTTCGACCCCGTCCCAGCTGCTGAGCAACAAGCAAAGCCGAGGATTCGGGGCCTTCCCCTCCGGAGATTCAGGATCACACAGTAACAGCGGCAGCGAAAAAGACGTTTCAGAAGTTTCTCCAGATGTTCCTCCGTTCTTTCACGTCTGTCTCCATCAAATCAGAATTGTGCGCGGCACCCTACTTGACAGATTACAAATATCATTCACCGGAGTGGCCACGCAAAATCATTTGTATAGCCAGCACAGTTTCTGTTTCCAGATTCAAAACGTAATTACTTTGAAGTGTTGTAAATAAACAAGTAAACACAGGTTTATTTAAGCATTGAAAAATCTGTACTAGTGGTTGATGAGTAGCTTTGGCTCACTCTGCCCACCTGGAGCAGGATCAGAGGGCGATTTCTTAAGCATGATGTTGGGGAATCCCAACATGACTGCACTAGCTGAATCAGAATCTATCAATCGGAGATGTGCATATGTGGAAGTCTGGGTCACAATTTTCAACAGTTGAGCATTGATTGGAACTGCCAGCAATAACAGTCTGCATGATCTAGCTTAAAATATCTATGATTCTGTTGGCTGAGGTGGAAATTTTGCCAAAAACATTTAAGTTCTGTGTTTGTGTTTTGCTGTATTATCTTTAAAATCTCCTCAAGGTGTATGCACAGGTAGTTCAAATTTGTTCCAAAGAACTGCTTATCACATGAGCTCTTCCAAAGTTGAGCACCTGGGGAACCAAGCTAAGTGAGCGGAGGTGTAAGGGAACTGGAGCATCTGTCAGAAAATCACACCATTGTGAAGAGAACACTAATGCTCCACACAAACAATACCAAAGATCAGGGTCAAACCTTGATTCCTGAAGTTGTGAGCAGAACTAACTGTTGCACCATTATGCTGTATCTTGATTCTTTTGGCAAAAGGAGAAATATTAAAAGCTAAAAAACTGAATTATTATTCCTGTAACATACTTGCACTCTACATAGTGTTTTGGAAGCTTCTAATAGTTGTCATTCAGTTTTGTCTTAAAACAAGTCATGATTAGTAGTATTCACGCAGAAATACTATTCAGACATTTTTTCAGCAGCAGTGCAGTAATCTTTTTGGAGATGTACATGATAAAAAATCAAATATTCACGACATTAGATTTTGAATGAGGTTGCTACAGGGTTTAGGATATCAGAGCAGATTAGGCCATACAACGTCTGCTGTGGCAGTTAATAAAATGATGGCTTTTTATCCAATCTTTGTCATCAACTCCATTTTCTGAGCTGATTGCTATAGCTCTTAATTTCCTTGTGCAGAAATGTATCTGTGTCGGTGTTAATGACTTGATATTGCCATCTCTCTGACAGAATTCTGAACATTTGTTACTCTGGGGGGGGGGGGGAATTCCTCCTCTGTATCAGTTGCCCTTTCTCTACTCTGAGACTCTGTTCAAGACTCTCCTACCAGAATGAAATACCCTCAGAAATACAAACAACAGGAATTCTGCAGATGCTGGAAATTCAAGCAACACACATCAAATTTGCTGGTGAACGCAGCAGGCCAGGCAGCATCTCTAGGAAGAGGTGCAGTCGACGTTTCAGGCCGAGACCCTTTGTCAGGACTAACTGAAGGAAGAGTGAGTAAGGGATTTGAGAGGGGGAGGGGGAGATCCAAAATGATAGGAGAAGACAGGAGGGGGAGGGATGGAGCCAAGAGCTGGACAGGTGATAGGCAAAAGGGGATACGAGAGGATCATGGGACAGGAGGTCCGGGAAGAAAGACAAGGGGGGGGGACCCAGAGGATGGGCAAGAGGTATATTCAGAGGGACAGAGGGAGAAAAAGGAGAGTGAGAGAAAGAATGTGTGCATAAAAATAAGTAACAGATGGAGTACGAGGGGGAGGTGGGGCCTAGCGGAAGTTAGAGAAGTCGACGTTCATGCCATCAGGTTGGAGGCTACCCAGACGGAATATAAGGTGTTGTTCCTCCAACCTGAGTGTGGCTTCATCTTTACAGTAGAGGAGGCCGTGGATAGACATGTCAGAATGGGAATGGAATGGGATAGTCGACTGGGGTGATATACTGCGTCTGGTGCTCCCGATGTGGCCTTTTATATATTGCCGAGACCCGACGCAGACTGGGAGACCGCTTTGCTGAACCTCTACGCTCTGTCCGCCAGAGAAAGCAGGATCTCCCAGTGGCCACACATTTTAATTCCACATCTTTCTTCCCGGACCTCCTGTCCCATGATCCTCTCATATCCCCTTTTGCCAATCACCTGTCCAGCTCTTGGCTCCATCCCTCCCCCTCCTGTCTTCTCCTATCATTTTGGATCTCCCCCTCCCCCTCCCACTTTCAAATCTCTTACTCACTCTTCCTTCAGTTAGTCCTGACGAAGGGTCTTGGCCTGAAACGTCGACTGTACCTCTTCCTAGAGATGCTGCCTGGCCTGCTGCGTTCACCAGCAACTTTGATGTGTGTTACCCTCAGAAATATCTACTGTATCAAACCCACTCAATAGTTTTGAATATTGTACTAAGCTTGCCTCTCGTCAGAATTTCAGGAGAATGAATCCTAATGGCTGTTCAAGGTCAAGGACACTCAGAAAAGGATAGTGCAGTCTCTTTCCCTAACTATTCTGGTATAGTTTTTAATATCCAAGTGAAAACAGTGCTTATTTAAATTTGGTAAAAAAATATTTGCCTTCTCATGTGGCAATGTGGATTAGAAAAAAATCGTTGTGAGGTCCACCAGACTGAGTAAGTAAATATTTTCTATATGAACTAAGCACAGAATCTTGGTAGATTGTGGGCTGCGAATTTCTGGCAATGGTGAGATGCCTCTACTCAAATCAAGCACAATCTTGGTGTTATTTGGTTTCCTGACTTTTAGAAACAATTAAAAGCAAATAGAAATCAAATTTTTTTAAAAATAGCATTGAAATGCATATAATATTTATGAATAGTAAGCCCTTAAATCAATTAAACCAGAACAAATTGCATAATAATTCTCTTGCAATTGTTCCATGCCACCTACTGTTTTACCTTGGTAACTGCAAAAATGCTAATTATTGCCCTTCTTTCATTATTGCATCAACTATTTTTCTTTGCGTTATTTTAACTTCAACAGTCTTTATTGGTGTTCATCATGAGTGACGCTCCAGAATGACATGGCTAGTGCAGTAGGCTTGTTTTCCTTGCTCTGTGTTTAGGGATCTAGCAAAAGTAATAACTGCTGCCAGTCTACTTCTGTAATCCTAAAATGGCTATCTTCGTCAGTGCCTATAATAAGTAGTTTAATGGGTCTGAAATGTTGTTGACTAAATAATTATAATCAGATCTAATTTCCAAACACTTTAGTTGGAATGAAGAGCTGTTTAATTTTAACTCTGATTTGTATGAACACTATATAAAATTGTAATAGTTTCAGGGATTATTGCCTGTTTTGAAAATGGCACGTGCCATCTGGGTAGTCTGGGCATTTTAGTTATATTTGCATGCAAAACTATTTTGAGCCATTGACCACCTTCAACTATCCTGATATCCCAGAGCCAGTGTTCATAATATGCCAAATGATTTGAAAATGCATCAATATATTTTTGAATTTTCTTCATGCTTTTGTGCCACAGGAATGGTGACAATGATCTGAAGAAGTTGACCAAGACCTTTGCTTAGGGCCAGATACGTTGTGAAGAATGTATCTGGAATGCACTGAACAATGAGCTCTGTCTGTTAGGAGGGTTGCTGGAGGCAGATGGTGGTGTTACGGTTTTTTTGATAGTTTGAATATCTCATTGTGTCCATATTTTCATTTTGTTCTCTTGTGGCAGTCCCTCTGTCGGCACCAGAGTCACTGAAAATCATACCAGAGAAAGACCACATCCTGCTGTTCTGGAAGAACCTCAGATTAAAAGAACGGAGCTTTAATGACAGCAGGGTAAGTGTAAAACATGATCAAAAGTTGCAGTTATTTATTTTGAACTGACTCCAATTTTATTTCAAGTCAGTTAGCATTAAATTGTCCAGTAGAATAAGCCAAAAATTAAGAAAGCTAATCTTAAAACTTTTTTGGATTGCAGTTTATAAATCATGGATATTCTCACCCAAATTAATTTAGGTTTATACACACTGACAATTGAACGTTACAGGAATTGTAGCTATTTTGTAATAGTTACACTATTCTGCACTGTTACTATAATATTTCTACTTGCTCGTTTCTGAATAAAAGGGGCAATTCCTCCACTCCTCTCATAATATGACATTGTAACTTGGTAAGAGTGAAGGAAGCAGTTGAATTTCCCTCTGCCATTTCAGTTCATACTTCAGTGGAAAATCTGTATTAGCTATTGGACCATTACATGAAATGAGTTTGGATAAGCCAAGAGGTTTATTCTCATTCCTCTTTTGACAAAGAAGACTAAGAGGAATGGAAAGAGATTAAGTGGAATAGAGTAATTTAAGAGAGAACAGACCCCTCAAAGACCAAAGGGGATATATTTTGTGTGGAGCTACAGAAGATGGGCAAAGTCCTTAATGAGTATTTCTCTTCTGATTTTAATATGGAGAAAGATGTGAAGATTTTGGTTTGAGGAAAAGTAAATGGTGTGGTCTTGGGGAAAGTCCACATTACAGTTGAGGTGCTGGATATCTTAAAATGATTAATGGTAGGCAGATCACCAGAGCCTGTTCATGTAATTCCAAGAAATCTGGGAGGTTAGAGCAAAAATCGTGGGGTCCTGGCTGAGATATTTGTATCATCATTAGCCATGGGTAAGGTGCCTGTAGAATGGAGGTTGTGAATGTTGTCCCTTGATTTATGAAGGACCATTAAGAAAATCCTGGGAACCATAGACCAATAAGTCTATTATCTGTAGTACTTAAGTTACTGGAGAGGATTCTGAGGGAAAGGATGTATGTCAATCTGGAAATGTGGATGGAGTCAGCATGGCTTTGCGCATGGAATATTGTGTCATTGAATTGGTTACTTGCATCCTTCATATACATGAGTAAAAATCTTTAGGTTATGTGTCTGTCTAAATGTGCAATTTATAGTAACTTAGAATAAATGTACAATAGGGCAGTCAATATAACATAGAAATACAGTTGTATCAGCATGAATTAATCAGTCTGATGGCCTGGTGGAAGAAGCTGTCCCGGAGCCTGTTGGTCCTGGCTTTTATGCTGCGGTACCGTTTCCCAGATGGCAGCAGCTGGAAGTTTGTGGTTGAGGTGACTTGTGTCTCCAATGATCCTTCGGGCCCTTTTTACATATCTGTCTTTGTAAATGTCCTGAATAGTGGGAAGTTCATGTCTACAGATGCACTGGGCCGTCCGCACCACTCTCTGCAGAGTCTTGCAATTGAGGGAAGTACAGTTCCCATACCAGGAAGTGATGCAGCCAGTCTGGATGCTCTCAATTATACCCCAATAGAAAATTCTCAGGATTTGGGGGCCCATACCAAATTACTTCAACTATCTGACGTTAAAGAGGCGCTATTGTGCTTTTTCTACCACACAGCCAGTATGTACAGACCACGTGAAATCTTCGGTATGCTGAGGAACTTAAAGCTGTTCACCCTCTCAACCCCAGATCCATTGATATCAATAGGGATTAGCCTGTCTCCATTCCTCCTGTAATCCATAAGCAGCTTCTTTGTTTTTGTGACACTGAGGGAGAGGTTTTTTTTTTCTTGACACCATTGTGTCAGGGTGATGACTTCTCTGTTGGCTGCCTCATTATTATTTGAGATTAGGCCAATCAATGTAGTATCGTCAGCAAATTTAATTAGCAAGTTGGAGCTGTGGGTGGCGACATAGTCATGAGTATACAGGGAGTAAAGGAGGGGGCTTAGGACACAGCCCTGCAGGCACCTGTGTTAAGGGACAGAGGGGCAGATGTGAGGGAGCCCACCCTTGCCACCTGCCGGCAATCTGACAGGAAGTCCAGGATCCAGCTACACAAGGCAGGGTGAAGGGCGAGGTCTCTGAGCTTCTTGTCGAGCCTGGAGGGAATTGTGGTGTTGAATGCTGAACTGTAGTCCAAGAACAGCATTCTCACATAAGCATCCTTCTCCAGGTGTTTAAGAACGGTGTGTAGAGCTGTGGCTATTGCGTCATCTGTCCATCAGTTGTGTCGGTAGGCGAATTGTAGGGGGTCCAGTGTGGGTGGTAGCAAGCTGCAGATGTAGTCCTTGACCAGCCTCTCAAAGCATTTGCTTATGAGCTTGATTGAGTTGTTTTTTTGTTTTGATGAGATGTCCATGTTGAGGGCAGGGCAATAAATGTAGTTTGTACAGGGTTCATTAGGATTTTTTTAATGAAATCCAGGGAGAGCTGACTAATTGAATACACAATTAACTTGTTGGTAGAAAGCAGAGGGTGATGGTAGAAGGCTGTTTCTTAAACTGAATACCAGTGCCTTCTGGTGTGCCTTGGGTCAATGCTGCACCCATTGTTGTTTGCCATCTCTATCAATGATTTGGATAAGAATGTACATTTACAGCTGACACTAAAATAGGTGATATAGTGGACGTTGAAGAAGATTATCAAAAATTATAGTGAGCTCTTGATTGGTTATGTAAGTGGGCCAAGGAATGGGAAAACTAAGTTTAATTTGGTTAAGTGCAAGGTGCTGTAATTTAGGGTAAAGTCTAATCCAGATAGGATTTTCATAGTGAATGTTAGGGTGCTGGGACTGTTGTAGTATGAGCACGTGGTTCACTTATAGTGGAGATGTAGGTAGACAGGGTGGTGAAAAAGGCTTTTAGTACACTGGCCCCTTTAAACCACGGCATTAAGTCTAACATTTGGAGCAAGTTGCTTGGGGTCAAACGGGGCACACATGAGAGCGCATTTGGAGTATTGTTTTCAGTTTTAATTGCTCAGCTACAGGAAAGATATCATTAAACCATAAAGAGTGCAGAAACAACTTGCAAGGATGTTGCCAGGACTTAAAGGATTGAGTTATAGTTGGACAGATTAGGACTTTTAGAAACAGTTATTACCCTTCAATTCAGCTCCTGAGCCAGCATGGATAATTTCATTCACCTTAATGCTCTACTACTTCCACACCTTATAGACTCACTTTCAGACGCTACAACTCAGAATTATGTTTTTTTAATTGTTTACACAATTTGTCTACTTGTACACATTGGTTGTGCGTCAGTCTGTTATTTATAATTTTACGTAGATTCTATCTCATTTCTTTATTTTCCTGTAATAGCCTGCAAAAAGCTCAAGATGGTATATGGTTACAATGCATCCTTTGATAATAAATTTACTTTGAACTTTATTCCTTAGAGCACAGGAGACGAGAGCTTATCTGATCGAGGTGTGTAAAATCATGGGGGACATAATTTGGTTGAATACACTCAGTGTTTTTCCCAGGATTGGGGATAGGCTTAGGATGAGAGGGGAACAATTTAATAGGAATTTAAGGGGCAACTCTTTTTTTTTTACCCAAAAGGTGGTATATGTGCCAACAATTTAATAGGAACTTGAAGGGCAGCTTTTTTTTTTTACCCAAAAGGTCGCATCTGTGTGGAATGAGGAAGTGGTTGTAGCAAGTATAACTACTTTTAAAAGACAGTTGGACAGACGTATGGATTAGAGACGTTTAGAAGGCCATAGGCCAAATGCTGGCAAATGGGATTAGCTTGAATGAGACATGTTGGTCGGCATGGACTAGTTGGGCTGTAGAGCCTGTTTCTGTGCTGCATGACTACAGTATTATATTTTGTTTGAATAAAAAAACTAATTTTCATTTTTTTCTGTACACAGATTTCTGTGCAACTAAAAGGATGGCTATTCTAATTACAGTAGAGAGGTGATGCGATGATGGCTGGGATTTTCCCATAGAGATGGGAATAGTTGCTGTGGGTTAGTTGCCATATGTACAACAGAACCTCATTAAGCAACAGTTGGCAAGTTGTTTGAGTATCTTTATTACCAATTGAATCTCCAGACATCCTTGGATATGGAAGATGTGGGATGTGATCTCGGTTCAAGAAGAAACAAATTACTTCTGACCCATGAAATTCTTTGAGGAAATAAGAGTGTGGTAGAACAAGGGGACCTGGGAATACAGTTCCATAATTCGTTGAAAGTGGTGTCACAGGCAGATAGGGCATAAAAAAAAAGCTTTTGGCATATTGGCCTTTTTAAATCAAAGTACTGAGTACAGGAGATGGGATGTTCAAGTTGTACAACATGTTGGTGAGCCCTGATTTGGAGTATTGTGTGCAGTTTTGGTCACCTACCTATAGGAAAAATGTAAACAAGATTGAAAGAGTACAGAGAAAATTTACAAGCAGGACCTGAGTTGTAAGGAAAGATTGAATAAGGTTAGGATTGTATTCTTTAGAACATTGAGAGGAAATTTATGAGGGGTATACAAAATTGAGGGGTATAGAGGTAAATGCAAGCAGGCTTTTTCCACTGAGGTTGTGTGGGATTACAACCAGAGGTCATAGGTTAAGGGTGAAAGGTGAGATGTTTAAGGGAAAACTTCACTCAGAGGGCCGTGAGTGTGGAATGAACTGTCAGCACAAGTCGTCCATACGAGCTCGATTTCAATGTTTAAGAGGAGTTTGGATAAGTACATGGAGTAGGCAGTTTAAATGGTTTTTGTGTGGACAAGATGGGCCGAAGAGCCTTTTTCTGTGCTGTATTTCTCTGACTCTGACTCTTAAGAGTTTATGGTCAGAAGAAATACTGTGGATGTTACATTTCCAGAAAATATTTTTCAAAGTGACAAAGTGGGAGTTAATTTGAACTATAATGGATGGAAACTGCTTAAAAGTAGAAAAAACTTTGTTTAATAAGTATGTTCTTGGGCAGAAGAAGGATCCTACCAAATATTATTCAAGAAGTAGCTAAAGATTTGGAATAAAATGGTATGGGGAAGACCAAGCAACACACATCAAAGTTGCTGGTGAACGCAGTAGGCCAGGCAGCATCTCTAGGAAGAGGTACAGTCAACGTTTCAGGCCGAGACCCTTCGTCAGGGCTAACTGAAAGAAGAGCTAGTAAGAGATTTGAAAGTGGGAGGGGGAGAACCAAAATGATAGGAGAAGACAGGAGGGGCAGGGATGGAGCCAAGAGCTGGACAGGTGATTGGTAAATGGAATATGAGAGGATCATGGGACAGGAGGCCTGGAGAAAGAAAAGGGGGAGGGGGAACCCGGAGGATGGGCAAGGGGTATAGTGAGAGAAAAAGGAGAGAGAGAGAGAAAGAATGTGTGTATATAAATAAATAACGGATGGGGTACGAGGGGGAGGTGGGGCATTAGCCGAAGTTAGAGAAGTCAATGTTCATGCCATCAGGTTGGAGGCTACCCAGACGGAATATAAGGTGTTGTTCCTCCAACCTGAGTGTGGCTTCATCTTTACAGTAGAGGAGGCCATGGATAGACATATCAGAATGGTAATGGGATGTGGAATTAAAATGTGTGGCCACTGGGAGATCCTGCTTTCTCTGGCGGACAGAGTGTAGGTGTTCAGCAAAATGATCTCCCAGTCTGCGTCGGGTCTCGCCAATATATAGGAGGCCGCATCGGGAGCACTGGACACAGTATATCACCCCAGCCGACTCACAGGTGAAGTGTCGCCTCACCTGGAAGGACTGTTTGGGGCCCTAAATGGTGGTAAGGGAGGAAGTGTAAGGGCATGTATAGCATTTGTTCGGCTTACAAGGAAAAGTGCCAGGAGGGAGATCAGTGGGGAGGGATGGGGGGGACAAATGGACAAGGGAGTCGCGCAGGGAGCGATCCCTGCGGAAAGTGGGGGGGGAGGAGGGAAAGATGTGCTTAGTGGTGGGATCCCATTGAAGGTAGCGGAAGTTACGGAGAATAATATGTTGGACCCGGAGGCTGGTGGGGTGGTAGGTGAGGACCAGGGTAACCCTATTCCTAGTGGGGTGACGGGAGGATGGAATGAGAGCAGATGTGCGTGAAATGGGGGAGATGTGTTTGAGAGCAGAGTTGATGGTGGAGGAAGGGAAGCCCCTTTCTTTAAAAAAGGAGGACACCTCCCTCGTCCTGGAATGAAAAGCCTCATCCTGAGAGCAGATGCAGCAGAGACGGAGGAATTGCGAGAAGGGGATGGCATTTTTACAAGAGACAGGGTGAGAAGAGAAATAGTCCAGATAGCTGTAAGAGTCAGTAGGTTTATAGTAGACATCAGTAGATAAGCTGTCTCCAGAGATAGAGACAGAAAGATCTAGAAAGGGGAGGGAGGTGTCGGAATTGGACCAGGTAAACTTGAGGGCAGGGTGAAAGTTGGAGGCAAAGTTAATGAAGTCGACGAGCTCAGCATGCGTGCAGGAAGCAGCGCCAATGCAGTCGTCAATGTAGCGAAGGAAAAGTGGGGGACAGATACCAGAATAGGTTTGGAACATAGATTGTTCCACAAACCCAACAAAAAGACAGGACCCATACGGGTGCCCATAGCTACACCTTTAGTTTGGAGGAAGTGGGAGGAGCCAAAGGAGAAATTATTAAGAGTAAGGACTAATTCTGCTAGACGGAGCAGAGTGGTGGTAGAGGGGAACTGATTAGGTCTGGAATCCAAAAAGAAGCGGAGAGCTTTGAGACCTTCCTGATGGGGGATGGAAGTATATAGGGACTGGACATCCATGGTGAAAATAAAGTGGTGGGAGCCAGGGAACTTAAAATCATCGAAAAGTTTAGGAGCGTGAGAAGTGTCACGAACATAGGTAGGAAGGGATTGAACAAGGGGGGAATAAAACCGTGTCAAGGTATGCAGAAATGAGTTCGGTGGGGCAGGAGCAAGCTGAGACAGTAGGTCTGCCAGGACAGGCAGGTTTGTGGATCTTGGGTAGGAGGTAGAAACGGGAAGTGTGAGGTGTGGGAACTATAAGGTTGGTAGCAGTGGATGGGAGATCCCCTGAATGGATAAAGTCGGTGATGGTGTGGGAGACAATGGCCTGGTGCTCCTTAGTGGGGTCATGATTGAGGGGTAAATAAGAGGAGGTATCCACGAGTTGTCGCTGTGCCTCAGCAAGGTAGAAGTCATCACGCCAGACTGCAACAGCACCCCCCTTATTGAGACGGGTTTAATAGTAAGGTTAGGATTAGTGCGGAGGGAATGGAGAGCAGAGTGTTCGGAAGGAGTGAGCTTGGAATGGGAACAAGGTGCGGTGAAGTCGAGACTGTTTGTGTCCCGTCGGCAGTTAGCAATAAAGAGATCCAGAGCAGGCAGAAGACCAGAGCAGGGTGTCCATGAAGAGGAGGAGGGTTGAAGATGGGAGAAGGGGTCATTGGTGAGGGTGGAAGAGTCCTTGCTGAAGAAGTAGGCTCGGAGACGAAGCCGGCGGAAGAAGAGTTCCGCATCATGGCGAACACGGAACTCGCTGAGGTGTGGGCGAAGGGGGACAAAGGTGAGGCCCTTACTGAGGACAGAGCGTTCTGCCTCCGACAGTTGAAGGTTGGGGTGAGAGGACGATGGAGCCTCTGAGGGCCCAGGAGCTGACGATGGGATCTGAAGGAGACGGGGTTGCAGAGTATTGGTGGGGGAAGGGGAAACGGGAGTCACAACAGCAGCACATAAAGACCCAGCCTGGAGTTCAAGGCTGGAGTTGCAGTTGGTGGTTGCGCAATCGCTTTGAAGGTGTCCATGGTTGTTGCTGGAGTCCGGGTTTTGAATATGCCCTGAGGTGTTGGAGCCGGCGAGATCAATGGCAGTGGTTGCAATCTGAAGTTTCATGTCTGCTAGCGTCAGGGCCAGCAGGCTCTGGGGTTTGCAGATGTAAGATGTAAGATCTCGTGATCTTTGCCTAACATGACAAAGTCAAAAAAAACGGCGATTGCAGACATGGATCCGACGGAGGATGAAATAACGAGCAGGTCCATTACAGACGGCGAAGAAAGTGTCCCGAAGGTGTGGAAGGGTCTGGGATAGGGACACCAAATACCTCCTCATGGCGGAGAGAGTCGCCTTCAGAGCTTGACGGGAGAAGCGACGAGAGGCAGAGTCAATAAAATGTGAGTACCTGGGATCCTCAGAAGGTCCAAATTGAGAGGCTCGGAAACGAATCCTAAAGCCAACTGGAGTAAGTTGGCGGCGGAGGCACATTCCAAGAAAGGATATATGGCTGTGATAGCGAGTCTGAGTCAAAATGTGGTCGAAAAGTTGAAGAGCCGAAGGGGAGGAGTGAGAGATGGTTTCACTGAACTCCCGTCGAAGAGAAGATTTAAACTTCTTCAGTGTAGGCATCACGGAAGAGGCTTCGCAGTAGTGAATTTAAAGACGTAAACACGAGGAATTCTGCAGATGCTGGAAGTTTAAGCAACACACATCAAAGTTGCTGGTGAGCATAGCAGGCCAGGCAGGGAAGATCAAGGTACAGAGTTGTTTAAAAAGCAAAAGTCTGTGGATGCTGGAAATCTGAAATATAACAAAGAATGTTACTTGGGAGGTCAGGTAATATAAGCACTGCCTGACATGCTGAGTCTCTGCGTCATTTATAGTTATTAAAAAATAATTTTGTGTGTTCATACAAAGTTTACTGTTTTGAACAAGGTCATCTTAAGGAGACTGAAAACTTTGAAACGATTAGAGCTCTTCAGGTGCTTTTTATGCTAGCTAAACAGTTGCCATCACTTGGTTTAGTTAGCTGATAACTTGAATGCTTCAGTGAATTACATACAAATTGAATGGGTCAGGCTCTTGTATCCCTGTTGGAAAAATAAGCATTCCCTGGATGCCATTTGTTCCTTTATGATGATTAAGTGGAATTTGGTATACTTAGTTTCTCTTTTATGAATAATAATATTCTGGATATGTAAATGAAAGCTGCTTTGAGGAAGTGTTTCTTGTTTACAGCTCCTGTGAGTTAAGTTGGATACCTTTTTATTTTAGAAGATTTAATAAGTTTCAGAGTTAGCAATACTTTAGAAGACGAGCTTCTCCCTGCTTTCGTTGATGCTTAAGCAGAGAATGAATGTGGAGAGTGTAATGGCTAATTGAGTGATCTGCCACTCCTTCCTGGTGATCATTAAATCAATTTGGTCTGGCATGAGAACACCGGTGATATAAATGAATCATCTGTTTTTCAGTTTGAGAGAAATTCATGTGAAGAGCTTTTTCAACGTGAGCTGGGTGGGGGAAGAGAAGAGAGAAGGCAGTAAGAGGAATAAAAGAAAGGGACATGTTTCTCAATGTAGTGTAACTATATAAGCCTACTAGGCATACATTGAGGGTGGTGGGGATGGGGGGTTGGCGGTAGTTGAATCTGTCAACTTTGCAGTTTTTGACTCTCATTCCAGAATTCATTGGACTACATTACCCAAATATATTATCTTTATATACTATTACCAAAAATAATATCTTTATACATTGACTTGTTTTTATTGGCTATAACCATGCAAATTGTTGACATAATTGATTGAAATTGATCAGTGTGACTGGTTATTTGACCATTTTCATATTTTCCATTAAAACACATTCTGGAATGTTTTCATGTTTTATTGTTTTACAATATTGAAGCAGTGCATTTATTTTGGCTTTTTTGACACTGATCAGCAGAAAATCCTCTTTTGTGTTAAAGCGAAAACAAATTTCTACGAATTGGTCCAAATTTGTTACAGTTAGTAAACACAAAATTATTGGTTGCATAATAACTCACCCCCTTCAAGTCAGTATTTAATAGATTGAACCCTTGGCAGCAATTGCAGCCTTGAGTCTGCATGGATAGGTCTCTATCAGCTTTGTATATCTGGACACTGCTATTTTTCTCCACATCTTCTTCACAAAACTGCTCAAGCTCTGTCAGATTGCATGGGGATTGTGAGTGAGCAGCCCTCTTCAAGTCCAGCCACAAATTCTCAATTGGATTCAGGTCTGGACTCTGACTTGACCACTCCAGGACATCAACTTTGTTTTTAAGCCATTCCTGTGTAGCTTTGGCTTTATGCTTGAGAGTAATTGTCTTGCTGGAAAACAAGTCTTCTCCCACGTTGCAGTTCTCTTGCAGGATTTCCCTGTATTTTGCTGCATTCATTTTACCCTGTACCTTCACAAGCCTTCCAGGGCCTGCTGCAATGAAGCATCCCCACAGCATGATACAGCCACCACCATGCTTCACGGTAAGGATGGTGTGATTTTGATGTGCGGTGTTTGTGTTTTTAGTCTGATGGTCAAAAAGCTCAATTTTTGTTTCATCAGACCATAGAACCTTCCAGCTGACTTCAGAGTCTCCCACATGCCTTCCGGCAAACTCTAGCCGAGATTTCATGTGAGTTTTTTTTCCAAGTATCTTTCTCTTTGCCACTCTCCCAGAAAGCTGGGACTGGTGAAGCACCCAGGCAACATGTATGTGGAGTCTCTCTCATCTCAGTCACTGAAGCTTGTAACTCCTCCAGAGTTGTCATGGGTCTCTTGGTGGCCTCCCTCACTTGTCCCCTTCTTAAATGGTCACTCAGTTTTTGAGGACTGCCGACTTTAGGCAGATTTGCAGCTGTGCCATATTCTTTCCATTTCTTGATGATTGACTTAACTGTACTCCAAGGGATATTCAGTGACTTGGAAATTTTCTTATATCCTTTTCTTGACTTGTGCTTTTCAATAACCTTTTTGTGGAATTGCTTGGAGTGTTCTTTTGTCTTCATGGTGTAGTTTTTGCCAGGATACTGACTCACCAGCACTTGGACCTTCCAGATACAGGAGTATTTTTACTACAATCCATTGAAACACCTTCATTGCACACAGGTTTATATAGAGCTAGGACACCTTAACTAATTATGTGGCTTCTAAAACCAATTGGCTGCACCAGAGATGATTTGGCCTCCCATATTAAAGGGGGTGAATACTCATGCAATCAATTATTTTGTGTTTTATGTTTGTAATTGTAGAGATCAGTTTTCATTTTGACACGAAAGAGTCTTTTTCTGTTGATCAGTGTTTTAAAAAAAAATAAATCAAATTAAATCTACTGTGGTTCAATGTTGTAAAACAATAAAACATGAAAATTTCCGGGGGGTGGGGGGGGGGTGGTGAATACTACTTATCGGCACTGTATATGGACAAACTAAATCGTATAAGTGGAGAGAAATGTCACTATGCACATGGAAAAAAGTGTGTGTGTGAGAGATGCATTTCTTATCTTAAATTGGTGTTAGTGATGATTATATTGATATGCAAATATGCATTGAATAGAAGTACCTGATGTACCACATGCATCATGGAATCACAGAACGCTACAGCACAGAAGTAGACCCATCTAGTCTGTACCAAACTATTAATCTGCCTAGTCCCATCAACCTGCACCCAGACCACAGTCCTCTGTACCTCTCTCATTCATGTAGCTATCCAATTTTCTTTTAAATGTTGATATTAAACCCGCATCCACCACTTCTGCAGGCAGCTCTCAGCACTTCTGTTCCACACTCTCACCACCCTGAGTGAAGATGTTCCCCCTCATGTACTCCTTAAACATTTCACCTTTCACCCTTAACCTATTACTTCCAGTTCAAGTGTCACCCAACCTCAGTGGGAAAAACCTGCTTGCATTTACCCCATCTGTACCCTTCATAATTTTGTTTACCTCTATCAAATCTGCCTCATTCTCCTATACTCCAGGGAATAAAGTACTATCCTCTACAGCCTTTCCCTATAATTCGGGTCATTAGTCCTGGCGACATCCTTGTAAATTTTCTCTGTACTCCTACAATCTTATTGACATCTTTCCTGAAGGTAGGTGACCAAAATTTCGTACAATTTTCCAAATTAGGCTTCACCAACATCTTGTATAATTTCAACATAACGTCCCTACTCTTGTACTCAATACTTTGATTTATGAAGGCCAATGTGCCAAAAGTTCTCTTTATGACCCTATCTACCTGTGACACCACTTTCAAGAAATTATGTACCTGTATTCCCAGATCCCTCTGATCTAACACACTCCTCAGTGCCCTTTTGCTCACCATGTAAGTACTACACCCTGTTTTTCCCTCCCAAAATACAACATGTCACACTTGTCTGTATTAAATCCCATCTGTTATTTTTCAGCCCATTTTTCCAGCTGGTACAGATCCTGCTGCAAGCTTTGATAGTCTTTCTCACTGTCCACTACACCCCAATCTTGGTGTCATCTGCAAATTTGCAGATCCAGTTAACCACATTATCATCCAGATTGTTGATATAGATGCAAACATCAACGGACCCAGTGGTAATCCCCGTGGCACTCCACTACTCGCTGACTTCCAGTCAGAGAGGCAACCATCTGCTTACCACGCTGGCTTCTCCCCCAAAGCCAATGTCTAATCCAATTTACTACCTCATCTTGAATGCTGAGAGACTGAACCTTCTTGAACAGCCTCCCACATGGGACCTTGTCATAGGCTTTGCTAAAATCCATGTAGACAACACCCACCGCCTTAACTACTTCAACTTTCCTGGTAAACTGCTCAAAAGACTTTATAAAATTGGTTAGATACAACCTACCACGTACGAAGCCATGTTGACTATCTAATCAGTCCCTATCTATCCAAATACTTGTATACATGGCCCCTAAGAATACATTCCAGTAACATGCTCACTGGCCTATAATTTCCCGGCTTTTTCTTGGAGGCTTTCTTGAACAATGCATCAACATTAGCTATCCTCCAATCCTCCAGCAATTTGCCCTTGGGTAAGGGCATTCTAAATATCTCTGTTAGGGCCCCTGCAATTTCTGCATTAGTCTCCCACAGGGAATGCCTTCTCAAGCCCTGATCTACCCTAATTTGTCTCAAGATAGTTGATATTTTGTCTACCCTTGAATGGGGTACATTTTTCATTCTGGTTCTCACCTGTTCAGGGATTAAAATCTTAATTTCTGGTTTAAGTTAACAATTTGAAGTATCTGCTGCAGCAATTCTTCTGCTTGTGTTCAATTTGCTTTACGGCTTCAGAGGGCTTCACTTCTGTTTGCATGTTTTGTATGTTGATTTTCACATAATGATATGTTGTCCTATGAATTGCAGAATCCACTGATGGATGGCACCAAATGAAATGGAGGGGGAAAACTGCAAAAACCTAATACATTGTCCTTTGTTTGACCCAGGGTTATGAGATCCACATGTATGATCATACGACTAATACAACAGTGTGTCTTGGGAATACAACAGAAAACATCTTCAAGATTTCTGATCTGAAGACTGGCCACAACTACACTTTTACGGTACAAGCCAGATGCTTGTACAATGGAAAGATTTGTGGTGAACCTGCTTCCCTGCTCTATGATGAACTTGGCAATGGTGAGGTCAAGAAAGTTTGCTAATCAGTACACAGACATGAATATTTTGTAGTAGGCCTGAAGGATGGGGGTTTACTAGGCAGTTAACAGAAGACTTGGCAATGACAAGACTATTGTAATTGCTGCCTGTATTGTTATTCTGCTTTATGATCACATCAAATAATAGTTAATTACGCTATTGTTCCTGTATCATCAGAGTAATATCGTGCATAAGTTACACCAGCTCATAAGATATAAGATGTGAACACCAAAGATTTGTTTTTTCCGAAATCTTTTATTTGCTTTGGACAAATTCTATTTCTTTTCATTCTGCTTTGAAGACACAGACCAGTTCAGTTTATTGATTTCTTCAGAGGTTTGATCGGGGCACGACTGCGCAAGCGTGTGGATGTCAGCCATTGAGAACAGCAAGAAGATTTTAAAAGAAGACACCTTTATAGGAGAGGCAGGCAATGGAGTAGAGGGAGATAGAGTAGGAAGGCTTTGGCTCAACGGGGCTTAGGTGATGGCGGGTTGAGGCGAGGCAGGTTAACTGTAGATTACAGACAAAGAGGCCAGTGTTCTGTGCTCTGTGCCAGATGTGGGAAGTCCGGGAGACTCTCAGCCTCCCGGACGGCCACATCTGCGCCAGGTGCGTGAACTGCAACTCCTTAGGGACCGTGTTGGGGAACTGGAGATGCAGCTCGATGACCTTGGTCTGGTCAGGGAGAGTGAGGAGGTGATAGAGAGGAGCTATAGGCAGGTAGTCACACCGAGGCCTGTGGAGACAGATAAGTGGGTAACAGTCAGGAGAGGGAAGGACAGGAGTCAGAGGTTAGAGAGTACCCCTGTGGCTATACCCCTTGACAATAAGTAGTCCTGCTTGAGTACTGTTGGGGGAGACTGCCTACCTGGGGGAAGCAACAGTGACTGCGCTTCTGGCACAGAGTCTGGCCCTGTGGCTCAGAAGGGTAGGGAAAGGAAGAGGATGGCAGCAGTGATAGGGGACTCTATAGGGTCAGACAGGCGATTCTGTGGATGCAGGAAAGAAACACGGATGGTAGTTTGCCTCCCAGGTGCCAGGGCCCAGGATGTTTCTAATCGCGTCCACGATATCCTGAAGTGAGAATGTGAACAACCAGAGGTCGTGGTACATATTGGTACCAACAACATAGGTAGGAAAAGGGAGGCAGTCTTGAAAGCAGACTACAGGGAATTAAGAAGGAAATTGAAAAGCAGGACCACAGAGGTAGTCATCTCGGGATTACTGCCTGTGCTACGTGACAGTCAGTATAGGAATAGAGTGAGGTGAAGGATGAATGTGTGGTTGAGGGATTGGAGCAGGGGGCAGGGATTCAGATTTCTGGATCATTGGGACCTCTTTGGGGCAGGAGTGACCTGTACAAAAAGGACAGGTTGCACTTGAATCCCAGGGGGACCAGTATCCTGGCGGGGAGGTTTGCTGAGGCTATTGGGGAAAGTTTAAACTAGGGTTGCTGGGGGGTGGGAACCAAACTGAAGAGACGGAGAAAGGAGCAATTGGCTCACAAATAGAGAAAGCCTGGAGACAGTGCGAGAGGGAGGATAGGCAGGTGATAGAGAAGGGATGCACTCAGACTGATGGTTTGAGATGTAAGGAATATTATGGACAAAGTGGATGAGCTTAGAGCGTGGATCAGTACTTGGAGCTGTGATGTTGTGGCCATTACAGAGACTTGGATGGCTCGGGCAGGAATGGCTACTTAGAGTGCCAAGTTTTAGATGTTTCAGAAAGGACAGGGAGGGATGCGAAAGAGGTGGGGGCGTAGCACTGTTGATCAGAGCTGGTGTCACGGCTGCAGAAAAGGAGGAAGACATGGAGAGATTGTCTACGGAGTGTCTGTGGGTAGAAGCTAGGAACAGGAAGGGGTCAATAATTCTACTGGGTGTTTTTATAGACCACCCAATAGTAACAGGGACATCGAGGAGCAGATAGGGAGACAGATTCTGGAAAGGTGTAATAATAACAGGGTTGTCGTGGTAGGAGATTTTAATTTCCCAAATATCGATTGGCATGTCCCTGGACCAAGGGGTTTAGATATGGTGGAGTTTGTTTGGTGTGTTCAAGAAGGTTTCTTGACACAATATGTAAATAAGCCTACAAGAGGAGAGGCTGTACTTGATCTGGTATTGGGAAATGAACCTGTTCAGGCGTCAGGTCTCTCAGTGGGAGAGCATTTTGGAGATAGTGTTCACAATTTTATCTCCTTTCCCATAGCATTGGAGAGGGATAGGAATAGATAGGAAAGCGTTTAATTGGAGTAAGGGGAAATATGAAGCTATCAGGCAGGAACTTGGAAGCATAAATTGGAAACAGATGTTCTCAGGGATATGTATGGAAAAAATGTGGCAAATGTTCAGGGGATATTTGTGTGGTGTTCTGCATAGATAGGTATGTTCCAATGAGACAGGGAAGGGATGGTCAGGTACAGGAACCGTGGTGTACAAAGGCTGTTGTAGATCTAGTCAAGAAGAAAAGAGCTTACAAAAGGTTCAAAAAGTTAGGTAATGATAGAGATCTGTAAGATTGTAAGGCCAGCAGGAAGGAGCTTAAGAATGAAATTAGGAGAGCCAGAAGGGGCCATGAGAAGGCCTTGGCGGACAGGATTAAGGAAAACCCCAAAGCATTCTACAAGTATGTGAAGAGCAAGAAGATAAGATGTGAGAGAATAGGACCAATCAAGTGTGACAGTGGAAAAGTGTGTATGGAACCGGAGGAGATAGCAGAGGTACTTAATGAATACTTTGCTTCAGTTTTCACTACGGAAAAGGATCTTGGCGATTGTAGGGATGACTTGCAGCGGACTGAAAAGCTTGAACATGTAGATATTAAGAAAGAGGATGTGCTGGAGCTTTTGTAAAGCATCAAGTTGGATAAGTCTCCGGGACTGAACAAGATGTACCCCAGGCTACTGTGGGAGGCGAGGGAGGAGATTGCTGAGCCTCTGGCGATGATCTTTGCATCATCAATGGGGATGGGAGAGGTTCCGGAAGATTGGAGGGTTGTGGATGTTGCTCCCTTATTCAAGAAAGGGAGTAGAGATAGCCCAGGAAATTATAGACCAGTGAGTCTTACTTCAGTGGTTGGTAAGTTGTTGGAGAGGATCCTGAGAGGCATAATATGATCAGGAATAGTCAGCATGGCTTTGTGAAAGGCAGGTCGTGCCTTAAGAGCCCGACTGAATTTTTTGAGGATGTGACTAAACACATTGATGGTAGAGCAGTAGATGTAGTGTATATGGATTTCAGCAAGGTATTTGACAAGATACCGCATGCAAGGCTTATTGAGAAAGTAAGGAGGCATGGGATCCAAGGGGACATTGCTTTGTGGATCCAGAACTGGCTTGCCCACAGAAGGCAAAGAGTGTTGTAGACGGGTCATATTCTGCATGGGGGTCAGTCACCAGTGGTGTGCCTCAGGGATCTGTTCTGGGATCCCTACTCTTCATGATTTTTATAAATGACCTGGATGAAGAAGTGGAGGGATGGGTTAGTAAACTTGCTGATGACACAAAGGTTGGAGGTGTTGTGGATAGTGTGGAGGGCTGTCAGAGGTTACAGCGGAACATGGGATGCAAAACAGGGCTGAGAAGTGGCAGATGGAGTTCAATCCAGATAAGTGTGAGGTAATTCATTTTGGTAGGTCAAATATGATGACAGAATGTAGTATTAATGATAAGACTCTTGGCAGTGTGGAGGATTAGAGGGATCTTGGGGTCCAAGTCCATAGGACACTCAAAGCTGCTACGCAGGTTGCCTCTGTGGTTAAGAAAGCATATGGTGCATTGGCCTTCATCAATCATAGGACTGAGTTTAGGAGCCGAGAGGTAATTTTGCAGCTATATAGGATCGCCTCACTTTCAGAAGGATGTGGAAACCATAGAAAGTGTGCAGAGGAGATTTACAAGATGTTGCCTGGATTGGGGAGCACGCCTTTTGAGAATAGGTTGAGTGAACTTAGACTTTTCTCCTTGGAGCGACAGAGAATGAGAGGTGACCTGATAGAGGTATATAAGATGATGAGAGGCATTGATCGTGTGGATAGTCAGAGGCTTTTTCCCAGGGCTGAAATAGCTAACATGAGAGGGCACAGTTTCGAGGTGCTTGGAAGTAGGTACAGAGGAGATGTCAGGGGTAAGTTTTTTTTTTTTACACAGAGAGTGGTGAATGCATGGAATGGACTGCCGGTGACAGTGGTGGAGGCAGATACGATAGGGTGTTTTAAGAGACTTCTGGATAGGTACATGGAGCTCAGAAAAATAGAGGGCTGTGGCTAACCCTAGGTAATTTTGTCAGGAAGGACATGTTCTGCACATATTTGTGGGCCGAAGGGTCTGTATTGTGCTGTAGGTTTTCTATGTTTCTAATTTGTAGTCAACTGAAGATATTAATTCCTACTTTTCAAGTATAGTCATTAGTCCCTGGTTATGGCTTCAAAACTGTGCAGGGGGTAGGGAACAGTATTAAAAATTAGTTTAGTTTGGTCCAGAGAATTTGTCTTAAGAGAATTGAAATAAAGTGCATCTTGTTCCATTTACCTGCGTATAAGGACATAAGTAGTGGTGAGGCTGGATCATGACAGGTTTAGCTCACTACCATGTATGCCTGCACTAACCAAGGCTTGATGTGGAGGGCTCAGTGAACAGTGAGGACCAGGCTTTGTTTGGCAGTGCAGAGGCCTTGCCTTCAGAACTCCTTTGACTGACTTGGGAATGAAATTTGAGGTTAAGATTTTGGCTTCTGTCAAAGTTTTAAGGTCTCTGACATTTGCCTAGAATCTTCATTGAAATCATTGCAATCTCAGATGCTATGTTGTTTCTTTATAGTGTAGGAATTGAGAAGAAGGAAAATTCCATCAAAACTGGACAATTGCCACCGATTAGCTACAGATTCCATCTTGAACTTGTGCACACTGTCAAACACACAAGCCAGGGTTTACTGAAGTACATCTTTAATGCTGGGATCTGGTATTACTAACAAGGCCAACATTTATTATGCATCCCTATTTGCCTTTGCCAAAATAGTAACCTGCCACTATGAACTGGTGTAGTTCTGCTGGTGAATGTGCACCCGCAGTGCTGTTGGGTATGGAGGAACAGTGATACTGCCAAGTCAGGGTGGTATGCAAATTACAGATGGTTTTTCCATACCCTTGAAACTTCTGTCCTTGCCAGTAATGGTTGTGAGTTTGAGGGTAACCTCAGCAAGTAACTGCAACATAATTTGTAGATGGTACATAGCAGCCACTCTTCAATGACGGAGTAATTAAATGTTCAGGTTAGCACTGGGTACCAATGAAAACAGTTACTCTGTCCTAGATGGTGTCAAGCATTTTGATTTTTTTTTTATTATAGCCTTTCTCATATAGGCACTCTAAAATGCTGCCTGTCATGTTCTAGACTTACAGTTGGTGGAAAGGCCTTGGTGTTAATCATACATGACAGTATACCCAGCCTTTCTGTCTTGCTTTGCTAGCTGTGGTATTTATGTTGCTGGTCTAGAAGAGCTTTTAGTCAGTGGTAATCCTGAAGTTATTAATGATGAGGGATTTTGTGACTAATGTTATTGAATATCAAGGATGGCTCTCTTTTTGAAGACTATTATTGCCTCAATACCTTGCAAGACCATAATGCAAGCGTTTGTTTCCACTTTTCAGCTCGCACCTGAACTTTGAGAAATCATTACCTAACATTCCCATTTTTAACCTTAAAATGCAAGGATAAATGGCTGAACACTCGAAAGCTCTAACTCTAGCCATTGATATTTGCCCTAATAAAATGAGGATGGATAAGAACAAGTAATTGATTATATGCTCCTGCTTTGAATGATTTTCCAGGAGCTATAATTATCAATGCAACAAATCTGCTATGCTTCCCCCTCACTCAGGGGTTATATAGAAGTTTAACAACCAGGATGAGCTAAGTAATTTCTATGCCAAGTTAAAAGGAAATGTTTTTAATAAAAATCCCCTGTAGTACTCTGTGTATGAGGGATCAGTATGAGCACAAAGAGGAAATGGTATACAGTAGAACAATTTTCTGCTGTAAAATAGTGACCACTCCTTTTTAGACCTTTCCAGTGTAACATGGCCACAGAAAAAAAATAGAACGGGTTATAAATAATGTGCAACAGGAAGTTAATGCTAGTTGGAGAAAAATTTGGAAGATTTTTTTCATGTAATAATGGGATCTAGAGATCCATCTGAGAAATTCTACAGGCCCCATGTAACCAAGTGTGACTGATTTTGTAAAAATGTAAGATTAAGCTGTGCATATGAAGCATTTCTTTTGTTAAAATGGGGGAGTAATTTGAACAACAAGAACCCATTTAAAGTTTTATTTGATGGTGGTAATTGGATTAAGGTAATTAGTTAATGGAATTTTGAACCACCAAATTGAATTGTCAAGCCACAAGGTTTAGTGACTAAAGTTTCAGATGCCTGTGGTTGAGTGCTTGCTGATGACTCCCGTTTTTCATTTACAATTTTTTTCTGATTTAAAGAAGAGCTGCTTAAACATGCTGATTGTATACAGACATATAGAAAAAATCAGTAAAGGCTTGAACAGCAGGGTAACAGTAAATTTTAAAAAAACACATCCGAGAACAACCATATAGGAAGAAAGATCAAGATTGAGGAACTAAATGTTTCTGAAAATTTGTAGTGGGGTTTTTGAAAAGGGTCTTTTTCTAGCATCATGCAATAACTTTAAAGCCTTGTGCAGAATACAAAACAAATTTTGGTATGGATTGGCAAGTCAGAATTGAAGGTTAAGCAATTGTATTACTCCCTGAAATGCCAGTGGGTTTACCTTTCACTTTTAATTGTAATAGACATGTATATTTACAGAATTTTCTGTTGCCCTTGCAACAGTTCTATTTTTGATGGGCCACTTTGTTAACGTTCTGTAAGCAGCCTGTATTTGGAATTCTTTATCTCTTGATTGAAGTAGTATTAAATAAACAGCACAGGCACAGGCCAGGCCAGGCAACATCTATGGGAAAAGAGTAAACAGTCGACGCTTCAGGCTGAGACTCTTCTTAAGGAATCTGGTCTCAGCCTGAATCGTCAACTGTACTCTTTCCATAAATGCTGCCTGGCCTGCTGAGATCCTGCATCGTTTTTGGTGTGTTGTTTGGATATCCAATGTCTGCAGATTTTCTCGTCTTAGTATTATATTAACTAAATTTTGGTTTATTTGTTTTCTCTCAAGCAGCAAACCCATTACCTTCTAACAATCCCAAGTCTACGGATGTAGCAGCCATCGTAGTCCCAGTCATGTTCTTGCTCCTTGTGGTGCTGGGTATTGGCTTTGCTGTGTTATTTATCCGACACAGAAGGCTCCAGCACAGCTTTACAGCCTTTGCCAATAGTCACTATAATTCTCGATTAGGATCTGCTGTGTTTTCTTCAGGTGATGAGCTAGGTAAGAGTTTGCTTTGCATGCATACAAAAGCCTTTACTGGTTGAAGTGATGGGTATACTAAAATGTAGTCAAGCTCTCATCGTCATTAATTTATAAAGCATTTATACTCCTAATAAGAACGCATTCTGATGCCAAACATATGCTCGGCCTCCCCTTTCAGTTGGAAGAACGCAACCTAGTTTTTTCCAAATTTTTTTTTTAATGTAGATTACAGATGATTTATTTTGTTACTGAAGTTTCCGTGTCTTTCCAGATTATGGTTTATTATTGTCACATGTACTGAAATACAGTGAAAAGCTTTGTTCTGCATGCCATCCATATAGATCATTCCAAAACATAATAAATCAATGTAGTATAAAGGAAAAGACAAAAGCAGAATGCAGGATATAATGTTAATTACCATTAACTGAGAAAGTGCAGTGCAGGTAAACAAATGAGAGCCAAGGGCTGCAATGAGGTAGAGTGAAAGATCAAGTGTTTTTCATACAGGAGGTCCATTTCAATGTCTTAACAGCTGTTCTTGAGCCTGTTGGTGCAGGTTTTCAAGCCTTAGTATATTCTCTTGTGCTGTGTCCAGAATAATATGGACAGTGTAGAAATTCCTGGAACAGACACTCTGCTGATGACAGTATACCACTTGTGGCGTAAGTGTGCTTTCTTTAAGTTTCTCCTATGCATTGTGCATGTTATCCTATGATCAGTTAATGGTTTCATTTTTAAAGTAAACATTCTTTAAATATGTAAGATTGGTAATAGTTATTTAGTGTGCTAGATGCTACACCCCTAAATCAACTCATTTTGCTAACAGTAACAAGGTCTTGGGTAATCTATTAATTGCTACAGAATTCTGCCACTGGAATACTTGAGTTCAGTTGCCATGTTGTGAACTAATACTAATGATTCCATAAAATGAGGTTCTACTGATAGATAGATAGATAGACAGACATACTTTATTGATCCAGAGAGAAATTAGGTTTCGTTACAGTTGCACCAACCAAGAACAGAATACAAACATAGCAATACAAAAACCACAAACAATCAAATAATAATATGTAAACCATGCCAGACGAAAATAAGTCCAGGACCAGCCCATTGGCCGAGGGTGTCCAACCCTCCAAGGGAGGAGCTGCAAAGTTTGATGGCCACAGGCAGGAATGACTTCCCATGCCGCTCAGTGCCGCATTCCGGTGGAATGAGTCTCTGGCTGAATGTACTCCTGTGCCCTACGGTGTAAATGATGTTACACGCTGACGTCGGGTTGGCAGAGGGAGGGATGTACACAACAACCACAATTGCATGTGAGATTTCCCTTGGCAAATAATATGGCTGGAGTCCAACAGCAAAAAGTTCAATATCTGGGCTGCAAACATGTTCCTTGATTGTAATATGACCAGGATTGCACCATCTGTTGTTAACCAGCACAGCAAGCCCCCCTGCTTTACTCTTACCACTCTCAGTGCACTTCCGGTCAGCCGGAACGGTCTGGAAGCCCTCTATGGAAACGTTTTGGTCGGGCATGTCCTCGTGCAGCCACGTTTCAGTAAAACACATAACACTGCACTCCGGAAATGTTCTGTGACTCCTGGCTAGCGCCATCAACTAGTCCATTTTATTACCCAGCGATCTCACATTGCCCATAATGAGAGAGGGGCGACAGGGCTTATAACACCTCTTCTCCATAAGTCTGCCACTTATCTTGGCCAGTTATCTTGAATTCAAATTATAACTGCACTGTAGGATGATATAACACAACTCCCAAAAGACTCCAATATCAATTCAAAAGTCAAACCTCAAATCCACAGGAATTAATGGAAATTCCTAATTAATAGATGACAAATAAGGCAAACTACAAAAAAATGTGCTACTGATTTGAGTGGATATCCCAAGCTCCCAATACTTGTCATTCCCACACAAATCTGTTCATCCTCTGCCTTCTACACTGCCAGGGTGAGGCCCAGTACAAACTAAAGTAATGCCTCATTCTGCCTGGGTAGTCTACAACCCAATAGCATAAACATTCAATTTTGCAATTTCATGTCACCTCACCTCTGGGTATATCTCTCTGTCTATCTCTGTCCCTTCCTCCCTCCCTGGGGACTGGACAGATTTTGGCTTGTCAGCCTGGAAGCACCTCAGTTGATCTCAGTGGTTTAAAGTTAAGGTTATAGATAAAGTTGGACATGACCATTATGTCAATGTGTGGATTAAAATCACATAATTCAAAACAAAATATAGAAAATAATTTAATACTGTATAGTTTCATAGAACGTAATCAATATTATGTATTTTCAATGGAGGCAAATGCCTGGAATCCAATCAAAAAAACTGGTGTCCAATGAAAAAATGGTTAGAATATACAGTATGTGGATGCTTGAATTAAAATATGGTAAATAGCCATGGTCACCTGTAATTATTTTGTGCAGTCCTGCAGAATAAGTGAGCTAATTTATTACCTGATCATTTTATTGGAAAACTCTTGTGTCCTTTATTGTTCAAGGCCTTCGAAATAACAAATATTTGCCAAAAATGAATCCTTACTGATTTTGTTTTAAGGACATGAGAACGCATGAGAGAAACACCTGGTAGTTGTAGTCTTTCCACTGGTTTTCTGCAAGTTATAATCCTCTGCCCAGCTCAGTTTTCCCAGAGCCATTAGTTGAAAATGGGAAACTTCCCCACCATCGTCAAGATGTTTGTTGAATGGCAAAAAGCTGGCTCCATTTGTGCTGGAGGTTGTTAGAAAATGGATCGTCACCAACAATGTATGCAGCATTACTTCCTGTACTTGAGAACTTGTATAGTTGTAGCAGTGGTTGGGATGAATGAATTTTTTAATTTGTTTCTTATCGATCACCTCCCATTCAATGATTTGTTGCTGTTCATGTTTTTTTCCCCCCTCTTAGGTGATGATGAAGATGCACCCTTGATTAATGGTTTTTCAGATGATGTACCAATGGTGATTGCATGAAGATCTTGCTGCAAACATGTGCTTCAAGATTTCCAAGAAGTCTCAGCAGCAGGAGAAAACCTTTTTTAAAAAAAAAAAAAAAAAAAAAAAAAAAATGCACTTTTCCGAGCTACAATACATTATTTTTATATGGACCAAAATTTAGACTTTATTGTGATGCGCTGTGATGTTTGGATAAGATTGCAAGGTGTGTGGTGCAGCCCCAGTTTCTAACTAGGCTTTTGCACAGCTGTACTTGTGTTCCTTGTCTTCAGGCAACTGGTATTTTTCAGGTTATTTGCTTGGGGGATATTATGGTTGCAGTCCCTCTTTCTGATGGTCTATAGATTAGACTAACTTATAAGTAGAAAATTTAACCTTGAGGTTAAATTTCCAAATTATTTTCCTTAAATAGTCATGTCTTAAGTAGTCATGTGATCATGGTTTTTAAAAATAAGTTAATCAAAAGATTGTAACACAATTTATCATAATAGCATATGAAATAATTTTGTTAAATCATGTTATTGAAGCATTACATGTTGAAAATAATTTGTAGCAAAAATCTGTTCATAGTGAAATTTCATTTAGGCAGTGCAATTAATCCTTACACTATTTACTTATCACTCTTAAACTATCCATTGATTAAAATCAAAAATAACATGGGCAGAGATTTGGAATAATGCAATGTACTTTCTATTAACAACATAATCAAGAAGTATGCTTGTGTAATATACTTCATTTCCCCTACAGTTTCAATTTGTATTATATTCAGATAATTACAATTGTTTCAGTACTCTTGCATATTCCAGCAAGGTAGTTTCGCAATAACTTTTATTGTATCATAGAATAGTAAACAGCAGGAAGTTATTTGACCAAAGACTGTTCCAGCTTTTGAAAAGGCTTGTACAGTTAATTTCATTTGCACATTCTTTGTTCCTAGCTCTGTACCTTTCCACCTTTAAGCATTAATCCAGTCCCTTTTTGAAAGTTTTTTTTATTGAATCTGCTTCCATTTCCCTTTCAAGTAATGAATTCCAGATCTTAACAACTAGCTGCTTTTTCAGGAAGATTTTTTTTTTTAACCAGTTACTAGAACCAGTTACTGAATAAATAAATAAATGTGCTTAGGCACTGCAGTGTATTTTCCCCCAAAGCAGGGTTATACTCTTTTTTTTTTTTCCCCCAAGGTGAGCATTTTTTTTAGTTTATAGTATGCACTAGCCCCTGTTGCCTTTAATTGGAATAGTGTCAGATGGTCTAATCCTAAAATTTTGTTTAAACAGTAAGATTTAATATTCCCAAAACCATTATCCATTAAGGATTCCAGATGTGTGCATACTGAAATACATTAACAGTGTTGTACATTTTCTCTTTCATCTCTCTGCCATTTCAGGTTCAGTCCCAAAACTACATAGCTGCCAATCTTTTTCCCCATAAAGCTGATGAGGTTGACTTTAAAAGATTTCTGTTACCTGCTAGTATATGCAAGGGGAATGGCATTTCTTTGCATAATGAATTTTGGTGGCTCTTTCACAATTTTAAGGAAGTCATATTGGCAAGCCAGAAGCTTGCATTTGAAGTGATGTATTGAACAAATGCCTCTGCCTCATTTGACTTGCACTGAAGGAGAGCTATCTTCACTTTTTCAAAACCCAGCATTAGTTTTGCTTTTGGAACTCAACTGGATTGTTTCTATTTTATATTAAAAAATATGTAATTTCCCACCAGATCTCTTGTAAATCAGAATTTCATATAAATGGGATGAATTGAAATAACTGGAAATGGGCAAAAATGACTTTTTTTTGGTAATGCCTTATTGGTTAATATTTTATCAAAGAAAATCTACTTTGCAACAAAAAAAAAAAAAACGCCTTTTCTATTTTTGGTTCTGACCTGTCTGCTGATTATTTTCAGTATTTCTTGTGTTACTTTTGGATTTTTTGTATCTGCCACTTTTCTGTTTAAAAGAAACATCTCAAGAAAATGACCCAAGTGGTGCATGCCATGACTGCATCAATGTGCTTGCTATTCACTTGGAACTCCGCATTGTAAATTATATTCAGCCTTATAATTGATTTATGCTTTTTAATTCCCATTTCTTAAGAAAAATAATTTTTAAAAGTTGTGTTAGAGAATTGTTACATTAGATTATGTTGAGGAACAATGGACAGGGAAAACTTAATCACCCATCATTCATAACATCAGAGACTGTACTGTGAAGGATATTAATGCATGAATGATCACTTTGGGACCAAAGGAATGACTTCAGATTAGTAGTTTTAAAGTTCATATTACTGTGATATGATGGTAGTTTGACCATCTGAAATAGAATGCATCTTCAGGTTGGAGCTTAGGAGGTTGCCAACAGCTGCAAGTTTTGCATTGTTTCTGATCATGTTTTCAACATAAGATAAAATTATTTGTTCTTGCTATTATTAAAGAACATGCTGAATAGTTTGGTTCCCAGATCTGGAATATACTGTATAGCAATTTCTGTGAATATCCTAATTTACTGCACTAACTGGTGGCAGTTTTTAAATACAAATGTAAGATACAGGAGTGCCTCTGTACTCCTTTGTACTATTTAATAATATCATAGCTGATTCAAAGCACTGTCATTTGTATCTTCAAGTCCAAGCTCTCTCACATCATGTTGTAATTGAATTCTTGTATCAGTTAGGAGCAAAACATCTGATCTTAAATTGGTCAATTCTGTAGCATACCTAATGGTCGTGCAATTTAAGAAAAGTTTTACAGATCTTAAAAGCTTTTAATATTGATATGTTCTTAATTATGTTTTTAGACAGATTTCTGAATCCCAGATCTAATATCACTTTGAACCTGTATGTAATTCTACATGTAATTGTATTTTGTGTATTCAATTTGGAAATAGATTCAAGTTGTGTTCTGAAGAATAACTAAATTTATGGATCTAATAGTTGAGGGCTCGATGAAAATTTGCAATTAGATTTTTAAACTATCTTAAAACAATTTAAATAGTCTTAATTATTAATTAACATTTACACAACACTTTTCTGTAAAGATGCCTGTTTTGACTGCATATTTGGTCAAAGTTTACTGATGACAGATAGTTTAAAGGAATGTAAAAGCACAGTGTCTTAACACAGCTCTCCTTTTATGTGAAATAGGAACACTTCCTACTCATGATAGATATTTGTCTGCATTGTAGTGGTGTGTTAAATTACTAAATATGAAAGTTGTCCTGAACAAGATTGATAATTACAATATGATTGAGTTTTTGAGTTTTGCCTGTATAAACTAACATCTATGGGTATATTTCAAACTTTTAAAAATGAATTTATAAAAAGTGTTGAAGTGTATACTTGCATCATACAAACTTGTAGCCTTGTTTGAACTTGATCAGATCCTATGTGAAATTTTGTCAAATGTGCATGAAGAAAGTTTTTTTTTCTAAACAGACTGTTTTCCTGCCATTCCATGTTTCTAGTTGGAAAATCCATCATAATTCTTGGCAACCTGCTGTTTTGTGTTAGAGAAATTTCACTCTATGGTAGTTATGTGATGCAGTGTTGAAGTGAAGCCTTTCTTAAAACTAATCAAAAATTTTTGCATTTTAAGTCACATGAATGTACTATTTTACTGCTGGTTCATAGGAAGGAAGCATCCAGCAGGGCTGCTTGATTTTAAAATATGGTACTACTTTTTAATTTTCCTGTGATTTCATTTAATTTCTTGCCTTAAAATTGGAGTGTTCTTTTCTGTGCAAGATGATGCTTAAAAGCCTTTAAATCATTCTGCCACATCTGCCTTACTGAGTAAATCTTGAGCGTTTTTTGTGCATCAGCCTTTAATAATTTCTCCCACACCCCACAATTAAACCGCACATGTGCTCCATTTTTCATCAGCCAGTAATTTAGCAGGACAGTTTTGTAGTTTTAGTGTACTGCATTTGCTTTGAAAATAAATTTGATTGCTTCAACTTGTAGAGAAATAAATGCATATCAGATTCCAAAGTTGCAGATTGTACAATGCACAGTGTACAATAGTAGGTGTTTTGTATAAATGGAAAATATGTTTTTAAAAAAGTGTAAATTTTGGGAAAATAATGCTGTGGATCTATTTTTTATGTTTGGCAGTGATTTAGAGATCATAGAAAGCACAGTAGACTGTTTGCATGGGGGAGAGTACTTCTGTATATAGCAACAATATAAATCAGGTTTCGCTTTTATGTTCTGTGTTTTTAAAAATATATTATGAAACATATTTTGAATTAAGCATAGTTGTGCCAGAAATAATCAAAATTAGTGGTACTAAAGATGTTCAGGTTGAGATTTTTCGCACTGTCTTTTGGTTTTCAGGCTGTTGTGTTGTAAGACTTTGCACTAATAGAGTATTGGGCGAGTTGTATGACAGATCTGATTCTTTAATCATCTATTGCTGTACAAATTTGGAAGGGGTGCAATGTGATTTAAATGTAAATTTATTTCACTTAATAAATTTTACTTGGATCAAGACTTTCAGGAGTTTTGCAATTTTAATTGGTTCATCAATTGAAGGCAATATATTTCATATTATGCAGTTTAAATATTTTACTCAACACTTTCTTTCCACTGTTCTATCATTTTTCCTCCTTTCCCTTCATCATTGTGAATGTTTTTTTCCCCTAAGCTATTATAAGAGAAACAGCTGGGTTTCTGACTAATATAGGCCACCTTATTGCTTATTATTCTGCTGCCATGTCAAGTACGACCCTCGACACACGGGCATCAGTAAGCTGTTCAAGCATTTCTGGAGGAATGCAAAGCTACATCATTCTTGCAAAATCTGTTCACTTGGCAAGTTTCAGTAGGAAAACCTCATGATGGTGATTGGTTGTTGGATCCTTTTCCCTCACTACCACTGATCCCAAAATGAACACACATTTTGTTTATTTTATAAAAAGATCATGTACTGTATGTACTTTAACTCAGTAATCCCTTTGCTATATGACTTTCAGTGAATGCAATGTTAACTACTTGTTATTTCTAAATTCCCATTGTAGTGTCATATGAATTGAAGGTACTTTATGTTCCCTGCTAGCAACTTTAACAGCTTGCTGGAGTCGGAACCTACTCTCTGAGTAGAAGGATGTACAATTGTTCTCAATAATTTATTTGACTTTATTAATATGTAGACTGCTCAAAGGAAATGGTATGTTCAACATTGCCGCCTAGACTGAAAGAATTGAAAGGGGGACCAAACATGGAAAATATTGTGTTCCTGATTTGTTTTGATGGTGATAAATTTGATGGCTGAAGCTAGCCTGGAACGCTGTTTTTGGAAAAAAATTCTACAAGATAAAATCCTGTGGAATTATTGCAAACTTTTCAGAGTAACTAAAGGATATTGCTGTATGTCTGGAGACAGAAAGTCTTCAATAGTTGCATTTCCAGCACTTTTTTAAATTCCTGTCTCCAACATCTGGATTTTCTTTGTCTTCAACAATGAGGTCTTGATAAAACTCAATATACTCAAGACATTTAACTTGGTGAAGTCTGATATAATAGAGGCTCAACACTAAGCACACTTTCTTTTTGCTAGGGATGTCTGAAGTCCACAGTGGTGGTGGGGGTGGGGAGCGGGAGGAAACAAGGTATTCATAATAATACTGTGAAGGTGCAGCAACGAGGCAGCATTCACATGACAGTCTCATACAAAGTGCAACACTACCACTATACTGTATTCTAAAACAAACTGTGGTCAAACTTCACTAAAAATATGGAATTCAGTTCTGCTATCTCAAACTGAGCAATGTAAAGACTTTGGAAAAGTTGCTGAAGAGACCCACAACTTATCTTGGATACCAGGTAAGATTAAAGAAATTGACTTAGCAACTTGACCTCATAATAATGGGGAAACTAGCCGGTGTACATGCTGATTATTTAAATTAAACAGGCTGTAGAGTATCATGGCATGTATTCAATTTTGGGATTGCTGATTCATTGTGTATCTTTTCAGAGAGTAGAATTAAAAGGGATTTTGCAAAAAAGGAGGTGCCAAATTGGGCAAGTAATCCATCCATTCTTTCAGACTAGTTTTGATTGGCCAGGATTGGAGAAAAATTTACCAAAGTCTCATTTTCCCTTTGGTTTCTGAGTCAGTTAATTCTTAGGACCAAATTTAAGACTTCTGGTGGGAATGCCAGCAGTGAGGAGAGACATGCTTGGAGTGGTGACATGATGTGCAAGGCATTACAGTAAGTGAGCAAGACTTGATGGGCTCTACTGCTCTTCTTTCACTCTGTTCTTTATGTTTGTGCTTTGCTAAAAATAATTGAACCTTTCACACCATAAAACTTGAGGTTGCCCTGTTCTTTGAAGGAAGAATGTACCTCAGTTCTGGTTTTGCTGTGACCGTATATCTTAACTAAGATCCTGATATTTCTGGAATTGCCTGCATCTTTTCAGGCAGATTCTGTAAGTTTCATATCTAGATTACAAAAGAGAAGGGACTTGGAAAACTTAAGCTTGTGAGGCTACCTCTGCTACAAATCATGTGTTTGTATGTACCTTGAACTGAGATTTTTAAGATCTGTGGAGTCACCAAGGCAGTTGATCGCTCACCCATTTTCACAAGATACAATATTGCTGAAGTGCGTGTCGGCAGTTAGTGACGATGCTTGATTCTTAATGGATGGGTAGAGGGGAGCGCATCACAACCTAACTCATGAAAATTAATTTTTTATTATACAAGGTATGGAGCTGGCACAATGCTCCCTTTTTGTTCTGTTTCCAACACCTTGTTACAAAATATAATTAGCATTTTGTGTGCTAAGATTTTGTTGTTAACACTTGAATGTGTTGTTGGAAGCAGCAGAGATCACTGAAGTGAGTCCAAACACGGGCTGTCCAGTTTTTAACACTGCTGAATACTATTCTGATTTACCTTCAGTTGGTTTATCTGCTAATTAAGCCGATAAAGTTAGATGCATTTACTTCCAATGTTTGGACATTTCTTGCTCTCCTCCACATATGAACAATTACAAACAAGCAGACACGATCTAATAACAATTTAATAGTGTTTCATTAGAGATTATTGTTTGCTGCTGTGCTGTGTAGCTAATTGTATAGGCCTGACAGCATTTCAGATTCAGGTTAATTATCATTGACATATATCAGGAAATTTGTTTTGCAGCAGCAGTACAGTGCTCATCACCACAGAAGTTGGTTGGTTTGATCAATTTCCACTTGCTATGTTAAATGTGCATTCCCTCCATTATTAGCATCTATGGTTACAAATGCACTACAGCAACTCGCCAAGACTTGAGACAGGCATCCAATTTGCATCCTATGATGATAATGGTTTTCTCCTATTTGAAGGGGAAAGCTTAGCTTTGCCAGGCTAGACTCCAGGCACTGAAACTCCTAACTATTTTGTCTCTTTATAAGAATTTGTAAAACTTGACTCTGACTTGACAATCCATCCTAATATTTTTTTTCTTGTCTTATTTTTATCAAAATTTTTGGGATATTTTACCAAGTTAAATTGTTGGATAAAAGCAAATTGGGTATTAGCAGGTATGTTTTGTAAATTATGCAGTTTATTTTTCCCTCGAGTGTAAAGAATGTTTTTTTGAATGAGATGAAGATTTTTACCAAGGTAGAGAGAGGACTGACTATCTGTTCTTCACATTCAGAAACATCAGTGAGAACATGGAGTCATTTACCATAAACATCCTGGGGTTACCATTGATTGGAAAGTCAGCAAGCCACATAAATACTGTGGCTACAAGAGCAAATCAGAAGCTGTATGTCTTGTAGTGAGTAACTCAACCTCTGACACGCAAAAGGCTATGTACCACCTACAAAGCATGTGACGCCAGGCCCTGTCCACTGGCAACAGGACACTACACTGTTGTCCTTCCCAATAAAGCCCATGCAGTGGTTGCACTGACTTTCAGTTTGTCCCTGCACACAGCCCCACGCCCAGTCAGCAGTGTTCTCTTGTGGGTTTGTATTTCAAAAACAGATTTTATTAATTAAAGAATTGTACACCATGACTATCAACATTTGTAGTTATAGAAGCAAGCCTTTGGGTCCAACTCATCCATATTGACCAAGTTGCCTACCTGAGCTAGAAGCATTTGCCTATATATAGCCTGTACTGCTTTCAACCTTGCCTATCCATGTAACTGTCTACATGCCTTCTAGACATTGTAATTGTACCTGTCTCTACCACTGGTAGCTCATTCCACTGTTTGTGTGGAAAAACCTGTGCCTCAGTTCTCCTTTAAATCTTTTTCTTATCACCTTAAACCTATGTCCTTTAGTTTTAGACTCCCCTACCCTGGAGAAAAAGGCTGTGACCATTCTCCTTATTTATTTCCCCTGTAGTTTTTGTATATGTCTGAGATCACCCTTCACCTTCCCACACTCCAGAGAAAAAAGCCCCAGCCCTAGTCCTCTACTTGGAACTTGACTTCTAGTTTCAGTAATATCCTTGTGAATCTTTTTTCTCAATCCTTTCCAGTGTAACAACACCTTTTAGCTAGGCAACCAGAACAACAAGAAATAACTGCTCTGACCACTGAAGTAAGTGTGCCAAATGCCTTCGCCACCTTGGCTACCTGTGCTGCCACTTTCAGGGTACTATGTACTTGTTCCTCTAGGTCTCTTTTACAAAGTTCTCCAGGATGCTACTATTTACTGTGTAAGGCCTGCCCTGGTTTAACTTAAAATGTAATACTTTGCACTTATCTTATTTAAATCCCATCTGCTATTCCTTGGCCTACTTCACCAATTGATCTACATCCTGTTGAAATCTTAGATAACTGTCTTTACTGCCAATTTTGGTCTCATCTGCAAACTTGCTAATGATGCCAACTGCATTCTCATCTGAATTATTAACATGGATGCCAAATAAAAGAAGACCTAACGTACAGAGAGCACTGTTGTCTCTTAAGATGATACAATCTTAGTGTTTGAGAGGCATCTACCCTGGACTTAGTCCCTTGAAGCTCTAGACTGCAGTCCTTTTCCCCCAAAGCCTGCACTGAGCTTCTATATGTCCCTCAGCACATATTCTTGCAGCTTTCCTTTATTCATCTTGTACTCGAGGATAACGAAGAGCATATCCACTTTCACAACCTTTCAACAACACTTGATGTCTGTCTTGGGATGTATCCCTGGAACAGCCCATTCATTAGAGAGTCAGTCCTCTGTTATGCAGCTACTTAGGCTGAGCCCCAACAAGGATCTTTGCCTCCTTCTCCAGTTCTTTGCAAATACACAGTTTGCAGTGAGGTGGGGGACTGTCTTATTCTCATTGCAGCCATCCTAGGGCCGTGTGCATTGGGATTGAGATTCTAATCGCACAGAGCAGATCTCTTTCTTCACCAGCCAAGAGAAGCCGTGGTCCTTGTTGGTGAGTTCTGGCAATGAAGTGTTCTGTCATGTGTTCAAGGACTATCTGTTCAGGGAACCACCCCAGGGGATCCATTATCTTTGTCCCAAAATGCCTGTGTGGTATTCTGGACCGACCCCTTCCTGATGGGCACATGGTCCAAATTGTTTAACTGAAAGAACTTTTCCTTGAAGGACAGGTAGAACAGTGACATCCAGTTGATGAGGTCATTGGGTAGCAACAGGGCCAGGCCTATCCTTCGCAGCATCGGAGATGGGTACGACCTCAGCACATATTGACACTTGGTGCCCCCGTACTTGCTTTCTAAGCAGAGCCTTATGCAGGCAGACATAAAGATGGGGGTTGTGTTGGGTTAATGTTTGCTGCTGTAGTCCAACAATTCATTAAACCCACTCCAATGTAGATGCCTAAATGAACCAGAAACTTGCACGGATAGTTGCCTGAATGGAGGAACAGGGAATGGGCCAAACCTATGCTTGCTACAGCAAAACGGAGAAGATCTCTAATCTGATGATCAGGTTCTTAACAGTAATGAGGGAACACCGGTCCTACAATCCCAGTGTTTGCTTATCTTTGCTTGTCCACTCCAATCAATTTTTGATACAAGACTCAGCTCCTCTGAACCAGATCCCAAGCTTCTACGGATAGTATGACCTGATGGTGAAGGGAGTGATGGATTGGTTGAGCCAGTAGCCACTGAGCATGACTTTGCTATTCCTGCAACTGACTCTTGCTTCTGATGTCAACTCAAGCTGGCCGCTGATGCTGATCTATCTGCAAACTGACTTTGGATCCAAGCAGAAGGCCGTGACGTCGTCCATGTACAACAAGGCTTTCATCTGTTCCCTTCTGCCCAGTGTCATCATTTCTCTTACACACAGGGCACTCCTGATGGGATATTATCTCTCAGCATACACGCCTGCAACTTGGAATGTGCCAGTTGGAAGCGTTAACTTTGGGCAGATGGTGCCTGCAAGCTTCAGAAGTTGTATCTTAGGAGATAGAGTAGGAGAGACAGAATACGTACAATCAAATGAATAAGCCTATCCTTATTGGTCATTTACAATTCTCTTTGTATCCTAAAAAATCTTTCTAAAGGGTAGATGGTCAGAGAAAGGCAAAAGAAGGGAAGGAGCTGCCCATATTTACCTAACTACCTTTTTTATAGAGAGAAAATAGCCACTTTCTCTTCATGTAAATCTTTGACCTTCTCCGGCAATCATACATGAGACCCAGGTAAAGGTTGTAGAACAGAGAAAGAACTTATCTACATCTGGATCATAGCTGTACTTGTGGAGGGAGGACTGCATTTATGGTAACTACTACAATGTCTAATTTCCCAACGCACCCTATGGTCATTGAAGAACCTGAAGTGTAATCAATGATGTGGTAGCCAATTTGTACACAGTAGGCTTCCTCAAACACCATGTGTTAATGTCTGATAAACTGCTTTAGAAATGAAGAAGTTTAGAGACAGCCCCCCCCCCCACACCCCCACCCCAAGGCTGCATGCTCAGCCCACTGCTGTTCACGCTGTGGATGCATGACTGCATTGCTAGATCCAGTTCAAACCAAATCAAGTTCACTAATGACACAACAGTGGTTGGCCTCATCAACAATAATGACAAGACAGTGTACAGCAAGGAGGTAGAGTGGTGTAAGCACAACAACTTGGACAAGACTAAAGAGATGATTGTGGACTTTAGACAGGTAGGGTCTGACCATTCCTCACCAAACGTAAATGACTCCCCCATAGAGTGAGTTAGAAACACCAAGTTTCTTGGAGCTCACAATAATGGATGCTCTCACCTGGTCCCTCAATGCCACCTCTTTAGTCAAGAAAGCACAGTAGTGTCTCCACTTCCTGAGGAGATTTAGCATAAGAGGTTACTAGGGTATATACAGGGAAATGATTTCATCTGGTGAGGAGGGTTTGGAACTTTGAACATTTAGATAAGATCCAGGCCCCCTTGAGCAAAGTAAGTGAATACTTGTCACAAGCTAGTTAAAATACAAGTTTCAAAACTCAGGACTGAGAGGTGTGTTAGTATTAAAGACTATAAAACCACTGCAGAGAGCCTGAATCAAAACCAAACAATGTGGAGTTGTTGATTTGGTTTTGTTGATTAATTAATAGAGTTTTAATAAACGCCAGAGATTCTGCAGATGCTGGAAATTTGGAGTAACACATACAAAATGTTGGAGGAACTCAGCAGGTCAGGCAGCATCTATGGAAAGGAATAAAGAGTCAACATTTCAGGCTGAGACCTTTCATCAGGACTAGTTTTTTTTTTCATTTGGGGAGGAAAAAGTGATTAATTAGGATTATTTGTACTCATTTAAATGTGCAAGATCAGCCCGTCCTTCAACCTCCACCTCCTTGAAAATGAATCTCCTGTGATCCTTTACTCTCAGATCATTAAATTGCTTGGTCCATGGGTCAATGGAAAACATCTTGTCTGGTTCTCAGTTACTTTCCATTTTCAGAATCTTCAATGTACAAAAATTGACAAGTCTATCTCTGATGCTTTTGCATGACATTAGAAGGGTATCAACCAAATTTATGAATAATGAAATTTATTTCTGTCAGTACAAACATTACAAAAAGCATCATTTTCAATGATAATTTCATAGGACAAAGTTACAACAAAAAAAATAGATATTCTTTAAAACAGACCAAAAGGGTGTAGGCTGAAGCTACAGCTTATTACGCCTACCCCCTTACTTATACAACAACATATTTGGTCTCAATCATCACATCAAAACAAAAAATTTCATAATCTTTTAACACAAATTCCAAGTATCATTTATTTACATTACTCCCATTCATTTTAAATCATGTATTTTATATTTGTTCATTAAATTATTTTTAAATAATGTTTTAAACTTGTTAAGTGTGGTGCATATTTTTAAATTCTCACTATAACTGTTACATAGATTCACCCTCTGACTGAAATACAATGATATTTTACATTTGTTCTTATCCTTTGTTTTTGAAATATACATGTTTCTCTCAAATCATGTTGACTTTCTCTCATTTTAAACAACCTTTCGATACTTTGTGGTAGCTGTCCATTTTTTACTTTATACATAATTTGTATTATTTTAAAATCTACGAAATCGCTGAATTTTGAAGTGTTTAGTTGAATAAATAGTGGATTGGTTGGCTCATAATAACATTTACAATTTGTATGACTTTCTTTTGGAGCAGAAAATTTGAGTTTGTATTTGTTTTGTATGTATTTCCCCATACCTCTACACAGTAAGTCATGTATGGGACTATAAGTGAACAGTATAATGTGTACGAAGATTCCTGATTTAAGAAATCTTGCGCTTTGTACAGTATTGCGATAGATTTTGACATTTTTGCTTTGACATAATTTTTATGTGGTTTCCAGCTTAATTTATTATCTATTACCACTCCTAAAAATTTTGTTTCAGATACCTTATCAATTTCAACATCATTTATTCTAAGTTTACTATATGAGTTTGGGACGCGGTTTCCAAATATTATGAATTTAGTTTTATTTAGATTCAGTGATAATTTATTAGTATCAAACCATTTCTTTATAATTTTTAGTTCTTTCTCCACTGTATCCAGAAGTTGTTTCAGATGTTCCCCACTACAAAATATAGTTGTATCACCAGCAAATAATATACATTTTAATATCTGAGAGATATTATGTTTTGTTATGAAATCATTTAACCTTCTTACAAATATGTTTTCCAATATTTTGGAAAACTGAGAGCAAAGAAACTGGTCTATAATTTGAAAATACGTGTTTATCGCCAGCTTTGTATATTGGAATGACCTTTGCTATTTTCATTTTATTGGGACATTTTCCAGCAATCAAAGACTGATTACAAATATGAGTCAGTGGTTTCACAACACAGTCAATGATGTTTTTAATTAAATACATATCATATCCATTCCAATCTGTTGATTTCTTGCTCTTTGATTTATATGCTATATCAATTATTTCTTTTTCCTCAGTTGCTCTAATAAACATAGTGTAAGTATTTATATTGATAATATTACTATTTACTCCATCTTTATCACTGGGTTCAGTGGTTGATTTAGCTAATTTAGTTCCCACATTAGCAAAGAAATCATTAAACCTAACTGTAACCAAATTAGTATCCTTTATTACCATATCATTGTTTGAATTAAAGTAATATGGGTAAACTGTTTCTCTTTTATCCTTTTTAATAATTTCATTTAAAACTCTCCAAGTATTAATATTATTTCTATTATTCTCCAATAATTTACTATATTAACTCCTTTTACTAGATATCATAGTACTTGTTAACTTTATATATCTTGTATTTAATTTCAGCTTCCTTTGTTCTGTGTTTTAAGAATTTCTTATATAATACATTTATGCATTAAATTTCCTGGTTATTGGTGGATACAGCCTATTCATGGTCAAATCATTTTGAAATTGGTATACCCAGTCTATCATGTTACTGTTGATATCTGTAAGATGTTCTTCCTCATTATGGGATGCCACATGTCCAATGCCTGTCGGACACAGGCAAATACGAACAGAAGGAGGCAGGTGGACCATGACTAATCACAGAAAATGTCACCCCCACCCCTGAACCAAACAACCATGCCCATCTAATAAATGGCCACATTGAATGCAACCTAAAGTTGGTTCAAAGTTGAAAATAAATTTATTATCAAAGTGTAACCAAATGCTACCTTGAAATTCATTTTTTGCAGGAATTTACATGAAAATAAAGAAATGCAATTGAATTTATGTAAAACCATACATAAACTGGCAAACAACCGACGTGCAAAAAGAAGACAAATTGATATATTTTTCCATTTCTGGGCATTGGTGTTTCTATACCAGGCTGTAATGTATCCAGTCACAATACTCTCCACTATGCATCTGTAGAAGTTCGTCAAAGTGTCCATCCCACCCACCCACCCTCTCCACTGAGTCTATAAGTCAGGGTCCCCTGAATAAAGTGGCACCAATGATCATAGTACAGTCACTTTAAGTAACCAACAGAGAGAGCAGCAACTGTCATATTAAATGCTTAGGCATTTAGGAATGTTATGTGGGAAGCCACAGGAGGCACAAGACCTGCCACTCCAGCATGCAGTGTGCTGCTTCCTAGCCAGTGTTTATTCTGCCCCTCTGTATTTTTTACTGTGGTCATTAATTTGACATAAAGCACATCTACACAGGAAAGATTCCAAAATGGATGAAGCAGTGGCTGATTGGCAGGAGGAAAAGCGTAGGAGAAAAGGGAGCCTTTTCTGGTTGGTTGCTGGTGACTAGCGGTGTTCCACTGGGGTTGGTTTTGGGACCGATTCTTTTTGTTATATGTCAGTGTTGATATATGTGATACATGTTGGCACCAATGACATAGGCAGGAAGAGGGATGAGGTCCTGAAGAGTGAGTTTCGGGAACTAGGCAGAAGGCTGAAGAACAGGACTTCAAGGGTGGCGTTCTCAGAATTGCTGCCAGTGCTACGTGACAGTGATGGTAAGAATTGGAGGAGATGGCAGTTGAATGCGTGGCTGAGGAGTTGGTGCAGGGAGCAGGGTTTTAGATTTTTGGATCATTGGGATCTCTTCTGGGGAAGGTGGGACCTGTACAGATTGGATGGGTTGCACCTGAACCCGAGGGGGAGCAATATCCTTGCGGGTAGGTTTGCTAGCATGGTTCAGGAGGGTTTAAACTAATTTGCAAGGGGGATGGGACCCAGAGCGATGGAGCAGTGAAAGAAGTGCATGGAGTAAAGCCAGATCTAACATACAGAGAGGCTTTGAGGAAAGAGGAGCAGAATAAGGGGTGTAAAGGTAGTAAGGTAGAAGGGCTGAAATGTGTGTACCTCAATGCAAGAAGCATCAGGAACAAAGGTGATGAACTGAGAGCTTAGATACATACATGGAATTATGATGTAGTGACCATTACAGAGACTTGGCTGGCACCAGGTCAGGAATGGATTCTCAATATTCCTGGATTTCAGTGCTTTAAAAGGGATAGAGAGGGGGGGAAAGGGGAGGAGGGGTGGCATTACTGGTGGGATACTATTACAGCTACAGAAAGGGTGGGTAATGTAGCAGGATCCTCTTTTGAGTCAGTATGGGTGGAAGTCAGGAACAGGAAGGGAGCAGTTACTCTATTGGGAGTATTCTTTAGGCCCCCTGGTAGCAGCAGAGATGCCGAGGAGCAGATTGGGAGGCAGGTTTTGGAAAGGTGCAAAAATATCAGGGTTGTTACCATGGGTGACTTTAACTTCCCTAATATTGATTGGCACCTGATTAGTTCCAACGGTTTGGACGGGGCAGAGTTTGTTAAATGTGTCCAGGACGGATTCCCGTCACAGTATGTTGATAGGCCAACTTGGGGGAATGCCATACTAGATCTAGTATTCGGTAACGAGCCGGGTCAGGTCACAGATCTCTCAGTGGATGAGCATCTGGGGGACAGTGACCGCCACTCCCTGGCCTTTAGCATTATCATGGAAAAGGATAGAATCAGAGAGGACAGGAAAATTTTTAATTGGGGAAGGGCAAATTATGAGGCTATAAGGCTAGAACTTGCGGGTGTGAATTGGGATGATGTTTTTGCAGGGAAATGTACTATGGACATGTGGTCGATGTTTAGAGATCTCTTGCGGGATGTAAGGGATAAATTTGTCCCGGTGAGGAAGATAAAGAATGGTAGGGTGAAGGAACCATGGGTGACAAGTGAGGTGGAAAATCTAATCAGGTGGAAGAAGGTGGCATATATGAGGTTTAGAAAGCAGGGATCAGATGGGTCTATTGAGGAATATAAGGAAGCAAAGAAAGGAGCTTAAGAAGGGGCTGAGAAGAGCAAAAAGGGGGCATGAGAAGGCCTGGGCGAGTAGGGTAAAGGAAAAACCCCAAGGCATTCTTCAATTATGTGAAGAACAAAAGGATGACAGGAGTGAAGGTAGGACCAAATAGAGATAAAGGTGGGAAGATGTGCCTGGAGGCTGTGGAAGTGAGCGAGGTCCTCAATGAATACTTCTCTTCGGTATTCACCAATGAGAGGGAACTTGATGGTGAGGACAATATGAGTGAGGTTGATGTTCTGGAGCATATTGATATTAAGGGAGAGGAGGTGTTGGAGTTGTTAAAATACATTAGGACAGATAAGTCCCCGGGGCCTGACGGAACCTTCCCTAGGCTGCTCTACGAGGCGAGGGAAGAGATTGCTGAACCTCTGGCTAGGATCTTTATGTCCTTGTTGTCTGCAGGGATGGTACCAGAGGATTGGAGGGAGGTGAATGTTGTCCCCTTGTTCAAAAAGGGTGGTAGGGATAGTCTGGGTAATTATAGACCAGTGAGCCTTGCGCCTGTGGTGGGAAAGCTGTTGGAAAAGATTCTTACAGATAGGACCTATGGGCATTTAGAGAATCATAGTCTGATCAGGACCAGTCAGCATGGCTTTGTGAAGGGCAGATCGTGTCTAACAAGCCTGATAGAGTTCTTTGAGTAGGTGACTAGGCATATAGATAAGGGTAGTGCAGTGGATATGATTTATATGGATTTTAGTAAGGAATTTGACAAGGTTCCACACAGTAGGCTTATTCAGAAAGTCAGAAGGCATGGGATCCAGGGAAGTTTGACCAGGTGGATTCAGAATTGGCTTGCCTGCAGAAGGCAGAGGGTCATGGTGGAGGGAGTACATTCGGATTGGAGGGTTGTGACTAGTGGTGTCCCACAAGGATCTGTTCTGAGACCTCTACTTTTCCTGATTTTTATTAACGACCTGGATGTGGGGGTAGAGGGGTAGGTTGGCAAGTTTGCAGATGACACAAAGGTTGGTGGTATGGTAGATAGTGTAGAGGATTGTCGAAGATTGCAGAGAGACATTGATAGGATGTAGAAGTGGGCTGAGAAGTGGCAGATGGAGTTCAACCCGGAGAAGTGTGAGGTGGTACACTTTGGAAGGACAAACTCCAAGGCAGAGTACAAAGTAAATGGCAGGATACTTGGTAGTGTGGAGGAGCAGAGGGATCTGGGGGAACATGTCCACAGATCCCTGAAAGTTGCCTCACAGGTAGATAGGGTAGTTAAGAAAGCTTATGGGGTGTTAGCTTTCATAAGTCGAGGGATAGAGTTTAAGAGTTGCGAGGTAATGATGCAGCTCTATAAAACTCTGGTTAGGCCACACTTGGAGTACTGTGTCCAGTTCTGGTCACCTCACTATAGGAAGGATGTGGAAACATTGGAAATGGTACAGAGGAGATTTACCAGGATGTTGCCTGGTTTAGAGAGTATGCATTATGATCAGAGATTAAGGGAACTTAGGGCTTTACTCTTTGGAGAGGAGGAGGATGAGAGGAGACATGATAGAGGTGTACAAGATAATAAGAGGAATAGATAGAGTGGATAGCCAGCACCTATTCCCCAGGGCACCACTGCTCAATACAAGAGGACAGGGCTTTAAGGTAAGGGGTGGGAAGTTCAAGGGGGATATTAGAGGAAGGTTTTTTACTCAGAGAGTGGTTGGTGCGTGGAATACACTGCCTGAGTCAGTGGTGGAGGCAGATACACTAGTGAAATTTAAGAGACTACTAGACAGGTATATGGAGGAATTTAAGGTGGGGGGTTATATGGGAGGCAGGGTTTGAGGGTTAGCACAGCATTGTGGGCCGAAGGGCCTGTACTGTGCTGTACTATTCTATGTTCAATAATTTGGATGATGAAATTGATGGCTTTGTTGCAGAGTTTGCAGATGATATGAAGGTAGGTGGAGGGGCAGGTAGTTTTGAGGAAATAGAGAGGCTACAGAAGGACTTGTACAGATTAGGAGAATGGGCTTAGAAATGTCAGATGGAATGCAGTGTCAAGAAGTGTATAGTTATGCACTTTTCCTGAAGAAATAAAATGGTTGACTGTTTTCTAAATAGAGACAAAATCCAAAAATCTGAACTGCAATGGGACTTGGGAGCCCTGAAGGTTAATTTGTAGGTCGAGTCTCTGGTGAGGAAGGCAAATGCAATGTTAGCATTCATTTCAAGAGGACTAGAATATAAAAGCAAAGATATAAAGTTGAGATTTTATAAAGCACTGCTGAGGCATCATTTGGAGTATTGTGACCAGTTTTGGGCCCCTTATTTTAAAAAGGATGTGCTGAAACTGGAGAGGGTTCAAAGGAGGTTCATGAAAATGATTCCAGGATTGAACAGTTTGTCATTTGAAGAATGTTTGGCTCTGGACCTGTATTCACTGGAATGCAGAAGAATGAGGGGTGACCTAACTGAATGGTGAAAGGCCTTGCTAGAGTGGATGTGGAGAGGATGTTTCCTATGGTGGGAGATTCTAAGACCACAGGACACAGCCTCGGAATAGAGGGGTATCCTTTTAGAATGGAGATGAGGAATTTTTTTAGCCAGAGAGTGGTGAATCTATGGAATTGTTGTCACAGGCAGCTGTAGAGGCCAAGCCTTTTTGTATATTTAAGGCAGATGTTGATAGATTCTTGATTGGTCAGGGCGTGAAGGGATGTTGTGAGGCAAGAGATTGGGGCTGAGAGGGAAAATGGATCAGCCAAATGGCCTAATTCTCCAATATCTATGGTCTTGGGGTCTTGTGTGGAGCGTTGTCACAGGAAAGCAGCATCCATCATCGGGGTCCCTCAGGAGATGCTCTCTTCTTGCTGCTGCCATCAGGAAGGAGGTACAGGAGCCTCAGGACCCACACCACCAGGTTCAGGAACAGTTATTACACCTCAACCATCAGGGTCGTGAACCAAAGGGGATAACTTCACTCAACTTCACTTGCCCCCTCATTGAAACAACATATGGACTCACTTTCAAGGACTCTTTATCTCACATTCTCAACATTTATTGCTTATTCATTTAATTATTATTATTACTTTTTGTTTTTACACAGTTTGTTGCCTTTTGAACTGATTGAACGCCCAAGTTGGTGTTGTCTTTCATTGATTCTATTATGGTTATTATTCTGGTATGGATTTATTGACTGGCTGCAATAAAATGAATCTGAGGGTTGTATATGGTGACGTTATGAAATTTGATAATTTTACTTCGAACTTTAAAAATAAAGCTGATACAATTGCATCATTACATGTGAGTCAATCACTTGAAGACGTGCAATAAATGTCAATAATCATGATAATTCTTGAATTTTTTAGCACTGGCAATTAAGGCAAGATGTTGAGCGAAGGCTCAGATTGGATGTTATAGATTTCATGGTACTAATTCAAAGGCTTGACAAATTATCTCCAGTATTTTTGCCTTTGTCCATCTATCAATGTCACTGAAGCAAGTTATCTTGCCATTGCTACTTGTGAGAGTTTGCTTTGTGCAAATTATATGTTGTGTTTTGTTTAATACAACAGGGTCTTTCTTTCATTGTGAACGTTTTTTTACTGTGCTTTTGGACATCAACGAATCTTTAAATCTGCTGCATAAATGCAAGACTTTCTTTTTCTATCTGTGATTGTAGCAAAGAGCCAGGCAGCCATTCTCTTTTGTTCTGTCTGCATTAGGGTATTGCCATTAAGTGAAAACTCTATAAGGTTAACCTAGTGATGTAAATGGAAAATATTGACTATTCAAAAACGTTTCAAGTTCTTTGGAATGAGGACAAGTATTTGAGTTGTCTGGAAGATGAGCCTTGAACAGATACACAATATAGTCATGGCAATAGGCCATTCAGCCCATGTGTCTGACTACCAATGAGTAATCAAGTTGGTTCCTGAGCTAGACTCCTCCCCACTTCTCACAAAAATTGTCTCTGTGTATTCAGACAACACTGTTGAATCTATATCTACCAAAGTATTAGTCACTGCATTCCAAATTCCATTCACTTATTGCTTGCGGAAAAAACTAAGCTTTCATCCCATGCCTTAAATGTGTGCTCCCTCTGCTTATTGACTCTCCAGTAACCGGAAACCATTTTCCTTTAGTCTCACTAAAACCATTAAGGTTTTGGAATCCTCATTTCAACATTATATTCTTCCAATTTCTCAGGGGCCGAGTCTTTGCTTCTCTCCAAGTCGCTTATTCTTGGAACCATTCCTGAATCTTTTCCAAAGCCTTCTGATTCTTCCTCGACTGGCCATGAACTAGACACAATAATTGTATTATTGGTAGAGTTTGATTAACTTCTTGACCTTTATACTTATGCCTAAATAAAGCCAAGGCTCCCTCTTCAAGGATTTGTACACATACCTCCAGGCCTATTCTCTTCAATACACAATCAGAAAAGCTCACCAATGCCTCTAGTTTCTGAGGAGGCTGATGAGAGCTTGATTTTGCACATTTATGCTCGCATCATGCTACAGATGTACAGTAGAGAGCATGCCGACAAGCTACATCACTGCTTGGTACAGAAACTGCACTGCGGTGGACAAGAAGGCTCTACAATGGGTAGTCAAAACTGCCCAAAGCATCACTGGCACCAGCCTGGCCAGTGTCAAGGCCATATATACAGAAAGGTACTGGTAAAGGACCAGTAACATCATGGAGGATGCCAACCACCTTGGTCACGGACAGTTTGTCCCACTCCCATCAGGGAGGAAGCCATGTAGTATCCTCACCAGGAACACCAGACTCAAAAACAGTTACCAAGCTGCAAGGCTGATCAATGCTTCACACACTATCTCTACCACTACTTTATTATTTCCCATCAGTCAGCTGATGTACAGCCCAGTGTCACTTTATGGACATACAATCAATCTACGTATACAAGATATTTTATGTATTTATATCTTTTTTATATTGTGTTCTTTATCTTTTGCCTTTTTTTGTGCTGTATCAGATCTGGAGTAACAAATACTTCATTCTCTTTTACACATATGTGATGAGACTGACATTAGCAGATCTTAAATGTTTAAACCCACCATATTGCTTTAGCATCTGAATTTACGTTTCCTATCAAAATGCCTCACCTGCACTTTTGAGTTGAGTTTCATTTGCAACCTTGTATTCCAATTTTTGCTGCTCAGTGTTTCGTGTAGTTCAGTGCATTCTCAAGCTGTGTGTCTAGTTCTGCAGGTTTCTCAGGCTGAGGTGTCAATAGGAGTAAGAAATAATGATAGACCTAATTCTGAAACTGCTAGGAACTCTACATAACACCTACTGCACCCGCACCCCACCAGCACTTGAACAACTAAAACGATAGTCCTTACCTTTTTGTTTAATCCATATAGTTGATGCCCAAGCAAACCTTAGATAACTCGGGTGAAGTACATGAAGGACTAAAGTAAAATTAATTCAAGAGTTCTTTTCTAAAAATCCTACAGGTGGCAGTATCTGTACTGCTTCTGTAACACTGCACTGCGAATCTGATGCTGCGTTAATTAAAATCTATCAACTCAACGCGATTTGACGTCTTTTAAAATTACGCAGGTGGACTTCTAAAGTTCATGTTCAGTGGCCTTCTGACATTCCTGCTTACGTCAAGTTCAAATTCTCTTCCATTTCTTAATTCTTCATGTGATAATGTAATATTTTAAAAATCAAAATTGTATTGCCCCGAGAATAACTCGAAGCAAGCAGTCCTCCCACCAACCGCACCTCTCAATGCCTCTTTTAAAAAAAAAAGAAGTGAAGATCTGAAGTAAGGAAAGGCAGTTGTTTCTGATGTGCTGGTTAAGGTGTGTATTGGCCATAAAACCATATTAGATAACAAATAATTGCCTGCAGGCACGTCCTTGACATCATGAAATCGGAACAAAGAAAACTCGTGGTGATAGCTGTAACTGAAAGATAAAACCTGTACTAGAACATAGAATGTAGAACATTACAGGGCCTTTGGCCCATGATATTGTACCGACCTTTTAATGTACTCCAAAATCAATCTAATGCCTTCCTCCAAGATAGTTCCTGATTTTTCTTTCACATATATCTATCTAAAAGGCCCTTAAAAGTCCCTCATGTATCTGTCTCCACCAACACCTCTGCCGGTGTGCTCCAGGCAACCACCACTCTGTGTTGAAAGAAAAACCTACCTCTGAATCCCCCAATACTTTCCTCCCATCGCCTTAAAATTATACCCTCTTGTATTAGCCATTTCCACCCTGGGAAAAGGCACTGGCTGGCTGCTCTATCTATGGCTCATTTATCATGTTATACATCTCTCTCAAGTCACTTTCATTCTCCTTAGCTCCAAAGAGAAAACCCGTAGCACATTCACCCTATCCTCGTAAGACCTTCTCTCTAATCCAGGCAACATTCTGGTAAATCTCTGCACCCTCTTCGATTTTTTCCCCCCCAGGGAGAAGGTACATGTTGCCCCAGTCACTCATGTTACAGATTTTTGATTTTATTCTCGCTTGTGCAAATGTCACTTCTTTTAGAAGGGAGGAATGCAAAAGAAAAGAAATTATAGGCCAGTTAGCCTAACCTCAGTGGTTGGGGAAGTGTTGAGGTTTCAAGGTACTTGGAGACTAATGATAAAATAGGTCAAAGTCAGCATGGTTTCTATAAAGGGAAATCTTGCCTAACAAATCTGTTAGAGTTCTTTGAAGAAGTGACAAGCAGGGTGGACAAAGGAGAGGCAGTGGATGTCACTTGCTTGGATTTTCAGAAGGCGTTAGATAAGGTGCCTCACATGAGGCTGCTTAACAAGATAAAATCCTATGGTGTTACAGGAAATATATGGGCATGGATAGAGGAATGGCTGACAGGCAGGAGGCAGTGAATGGGAATAAAGGAGGCCCTTTCTGGTTGGCTGCCGGTGACTAGTGGTGTTCCTCAGGGGTCAGTATTGGGACCACTACTTTTCACATTGTTTGTCAGTGATTTAGATAATGGAATTGATGGCTTTGTGGCAAAGCTTGTGGATGATATGAAGATAGTTGGAGGGGTAGGTAGTGCTGAGGAAGCAATGCGATTGCAGAAGGACTTAGACAAATTGGAAAAATGGGCAAAAACGTGGCAGATGGAAACAGTGTTGGGAAATGTATGATAATGCACTTTGGCAAAAGGAACATTAGTGTGGACTATTATCTAAATGAGGAGAAGGTTCAAACATCAGAGGTGCAAAGGGACTTAGGAGTCCTCGTGCAAGACACCCAGAAGGTTAATTTACAGGTTGGGTCTGTGGTAAAGAGGGCAAATGCAATGCTGGCATATGTTTTAGGGAGAATAAAATACAAAAGCAAGGAGATAATGCTGAGCCTTTATAAGACACTAGTCGGGCCCCATTCTCAGTACAGATGACCCTAGAACTTCGTATCTATGGCAAATGTCCAATATTTTTCATGTTCAAGTTGGGTTGGGGTTCTTTGTGCAAGTTTGTGTGTGGGCAACTGAGCAGACACTTAGCTTGTGGCCTCCTCTATATTAGTGAGACCTGTCATAAACTGTGGGACCGCTTCATCAAGCGCCTCCACTCCATCCACCAGAAGTGAAACTTCCCAGTGGCCAAACATTTTAATTCCGATTCCCATTCCTGTTCCGACATTTCGGTCCATGGCCACCTCTTGTGCCATGATGAGGCCACCCTCGGAGTGGAGGACCAACACTTGATATCATGTCTGAGTAGCCTCCAACCTAATCGCCTGAATATCAGTTGCTCCTTCTGGTAAAAAAAAATCCCTCCCTCTTCACTTCTTCTGTTCCCCACTCTGCCCCTTTTACCTCTTCTCACCTGCCTATCACTTCCCCTGGGTTCCCTCCTCCTTCCCTTTCTCCTATGGTCCACTCTCCTCTCCTATCAGATTCCTTCCTCTCCAGCCCTTTACCTTTCCCACACAGCTGGCTTCACCTATCACCTTCTAGCTAGCCTCCTTCCCTTCCCTTCACCATTTTATTCTGGTGTCTTCCCCCTTCCTTCTCAATCCTGAAGTAGGGTCTCGGCCTGAAACATTTATTCATTTCCATAGATGCTGCCTGGCCTCCTGAGTTCCTCCAGCGTTTTGTGTGTGTTGCTCAAATTAGATGCTCAGCACAGCATAAATGTTTGTTCCAAGGGCTTCTCTATTGACTGGCTCAACAGGTGCCTACAGAAAATAGTTGCAACCTGGAGAGCACTCAAGAACATGACTCATGGTCAGATGCCCATTTAGCAAATTGTCACATTAACATGAATGGAGCAGAAGAACAGGTAGGATGTATGAATCTGGCAGCTTAAGGAGAGAACTCCATTAATAGCGCTTTTCACTGTTTCAGAATGATTCAAAATACTATATAGCTTATAAAATGTCATAGAAGTGTAATTTCTGTGGTGATTAACCTAGTGGTTAGTACACACACAGCAAGCTTCTGCATAGCAATTTAATAGCAGGTAATTTGTTTCAGTGGTTTTGGTTAAGGATTAAACTTCAGGCGAGCACTCAGACTAAGCTTCTCAGCTTTTTTTCCACAGGATCTTTTATATCCATCTGAGTGAAATGAAGCCTCAGTTCAATATCTCATCCATAAGATGAGTCTGAAATATGCTGTATTCTTTTGGAGCAGTACTAATTGTGTTGGGTTGTATAATGTGCTTATTTCTTTGGAGTGGATGTTGAATCAAAAATCACCTGGTTGAGACCATAAATCAGAGGAGCAGAATGAGGCCATTCAGCCCATCAAGTCTGCACCACCATTCCATCATGGCTGATTTATTATCTCTCTCAACCTCATTCTCCTGCCTTCTCCCCACAACCTTTGACATCCTTATTAATCAAGAAATTGAAGTTTGAAGGTATAACTCAGAGAACCCAAGGTAAAAATTAGCCTTTTAATTCCATCCTGACAGCTTCAAGATCTGTGAAAGTTAAGTGACATTTCTGAAACATAGAGGAATATCCACAAGAAGTGTTCCTGAGCGAATCTAGAACCCTATCTTTTTGTGCCATGGACCAATACTATTAAGCAAGGGGTCCATGGACCTCAGGTTGGGAACCCCTAATCTAGAATGAAGATCATGATTTTACTGCCATTACCCAGTCACAAGGCTTTCCAGGTAAGTGACAGTCGGCTCAGAAATTATCCTACCTACTCGGTAATCTCTCTTCATCTCTTTAACCATACTTACAATGTTCTGCTTTTGATAACCTTCCACAGAGCTGCACCCAATCGTGTGCATCTTTCATAGAACCTAGCATGATCATGTCATTTAAATGTAAGCAATAGCCTGGGAAAATGTATTCTTTCAGAACATAGCACTTTACACATGGTGAAGTTCCCAGTGGCCCACAGTCAGGAGCAGTAAACTGGGCTGAACTATAACATGATGTGAGGAAAACAAGGTATATCAGACACGAGAAAGTCTACAGATGCTGGAAACCCAAAGCCACACATACAAAACTCTGAAGGAATTCAACGGGTCAGACAGCATCTGTGGTAAAGAATAAACAGTCGACGTTTTGAGCTGAGAGCCTGCTTCAGGACTGAGAAGGAAAGGGGAAAATGCCAGAATGAAAAGGTGGGAGGAGGAGGTAGAGGCTAGCTGGAAGGTAATAGGTGAAGCCAAGTTGGAGGAAAAAGGTCAAGTGCTGGAGAAGAAAGAGTCTTCTAGGAGAGTGGACCGTGGGAGAAAGGAAAGGAGAAGAGAGCCTGGGTGGAAGTAATAGGCAGGTGAAAAGAAGTAAAAGATCAGGGTGGGGTCTAGAGGCAGGGTTGTGCAGCTTGTTTTACCGGAAGGAGAAATTGATATTCATGCCATCAGATTGGCGGGGGGGGGGGGGGTATCCAGGCAGAATATAAGGTGTTGTTCCTTCAATCTGATGGTGGCCTCATCTCGACACGAGAGAACGCCACGGGTCAACACGTCGGCACGGGAGTGGGAATGAAAATGTTTCGCCACCTGTAAGTTCTGCTTTTGGCAGATGGAGCGGAGGTACTCGACAAAGCGGTCCCCCAATTTACAACGGGTCTCACCCATGTAGAGGAGGCTGGACCCAATGACCTCTCGTTCTAGTCTCACTCAGCCTCAGTGGAAGTAGGCTACTTGCATTTACCCTGTCTATAACTCTCATAATTCTGTGTACTTCTATCAAATCTCCCTCCCCCCACCCCCGTTCTCCTTATTACTAATTCTCTTGGCAGAGAAGTTGTCTCTTATCACCAATCCCGCCAAGCTCACTACACCACTTAAACACTTGTCATGAATCTCTGTCTGTAAATGAACCTGCTATCTCTAAGCAAAGTATAACTCCAGTCCCACGCTTCAACTTTGTTACTCCTCTCAGAATGACTACTGATGGCCAAGAAACGCTGCTTTGCCAGAGGTGATCTCTTTCCAAGAGCAAATATATTAAAACATACAGTATATTGGCTTCTTGGGCTGTTGAACTGGTAATTCTGCCAACTGAGTTTCCAAAACACCACAAAAAATAAAATTCAGTAGCAAGAAAAGAGAGCGTTCTCAACTGTTGGAGCAGCATTTAAATCATGTGACGATTACGGGTGACTTCATCTTTAATTCCAAATTCTGAATGCAGAACACAGAAAAATGCACCCAAATCAGCATTGCCCTTATTGTTGAGCATTGTATCTTTAACAAAAGACATCTGAACAGGGAGAAAGCTTGAGCTGAAATCCTTTTGCGTTATTTGTAAGAGGAATGGCACATTGAAAAGGATATTTTAACTCCTTTAGTAACTAAGCAAACCTCTGGTAGCAAACAAAGTGCCCGTGCAGCTCTCTGAATCGCTCCTGGAAACCTTGCACTGGCATCCTTGGTCTATATGCCCCATGTGATGCCTTGTTGCTCATTATACTGTAATACTACAGAAGTTATGTTGCCAGTCCAGATTGGTATGAAACTGGCAAGCACAGATAGAAACATCCTGCAGGCCAGATCTAGTTTAGGACTATGTATTGTACACAATAGCATTACATTCACTAAGCCCTCTTTACTTCACATTTCCAGCATCCACACTTTTTTGGCTTTTGGATTTAGATAACTCATTTGATATGTACGTCAGAAAATCAAGTCACTAACTCTTTCCTCATCGGGGGATCAGAGGTGGAGAGGGTCAATAACTTCAGGTCCCTTGGTGTTATTATTTCAGAGGACCTGTCCTGGGCCTAGCACACAAGCGCAATTATGAAGAAAGCACAGCAGCGTCTCTACCTCCTTCAAATTTTGCATAGGTTTGGTGTGACATCTGAAACGTTGACAAACTTCTATAGATGTGTGGTGGAGAGTATATTGACTGGCTGCATCACAGCCTGGTATGGAAACACCAATGTCCTTGAATGGAAAATCCAACAAAAAGTAGTGGATCCAGCCCAGTCCATCATGGATAAAGCACTCCCCAGCGTTGAGCACATCTACTTGGAGCGCTGTCGTAGGAAAGCAGTGTCCATTTTCAAGGACCCCCTCCACCCAGGACATGCTCCCTTCCTGCAGCTGCCATCAGAAAGAAGGTACAGGAGCCTTAGGATTCGCACCTCCAGGTTCAAGAACAGTTGTTATCCATCAACTATCAGGCTCTTGGACCAAAGGGAATGACTTCACTTGCTCCATCATTGAAATGGGCTCACTTTCAAGGACTCTTCATCTCATGTTCTTGATATTTGTTGCTTATTTATTTATTATTATTTCTTTTTGCATTTGCAGTTTGTTGTCTTTTGCACACTGAACGTCAAGTTGGTGCAGTCTTTCATTGATTCTGTTATGATTATTATTCTATTATGGATTTATTGAGTATGCCCACAAGAAAATGAATCTCATGGTTGTATATGGTGACATACTGTATATGTACTTGAAAATAAATTTACTTTGAACTTTAAAGGTTATAAAGCTATTTGTTAAAAACCCCTGCATTGCTCGCTGGGTACCTACAGGGTATTCCTGATAGCTTTAGGGAGTGTTGCTCTGGAGTTTATTATACAAGCTTTCTTTTAAATGAAACTTTCAAAGCATAATGTTTATGCAGAACCAAGTCACGATTCCAGCAGTGCAGTGCATTTAAAATTTAAAACAGTTACTTAATTCTCAAGGTGTTGATGAAGAATCAACAGTGCAGGAACATGATAATTATCTAGAGTGAAGGCCAATGATATTAATTAACAATTACAGGGCTTGGGCATTCTGCATATTCAGTCCACTCTTCAAAGAGAGAAAGCAGCAATAAGATTGTGGCAATAATATTGTCCTGTGAGTTTTTAGATTGACAATCACATTAGTTTGCCCAAAGAGTAGAGCATTATTAAGAGAAACCAAAATGAGATGTTTGGTTCGGAGAGACAGTAGCTGAGATTTTGGAGAGGATTCAATATAACCTGGACAGGAGAACAGTGGGCTATGGACTGGGTGAATGTCAGTGATTTATGCCAGAAACAAATGCAAATTAGTTTTCTTTCTTCTGACTACTCTCCAGCTTCAACAAATTCAATCATTTGGAGATGGAGATGTTGCCTGGGAAATTCTTATGCACGCAGGAACGTGCAGTGATGGTGCTGTGCAAGAAACCCTTGGCAGTGCGGTGTAGAGCTGAGCTGGGGGTGCATCCTCATGCCTGCACCGTGCAAGGCAATGCGCCTGGTGAATGACAGCCCCTCTCTGTGTGACAACACAGATAACCAACTGTAAATTACAATACTGTATGAGCAGTACAAATATGAAAGCAGCATCTTCAAATCAATCCCTCCCCTTCCCACCCCAAGAGAATTGGAAGGCCTTCCTCAAAAGATCAAAGGCATCGTGTGTCAGAGAAGATTCCATGGTGGACGTCACAGGAGGGCTCCCAGTTGGTGGTTTGGATAAGAACAAAATCTTTAACTTGTTCTCACGCACACATCCTGTTAAGCCCTGTTCTTCCTTTCAAGTTTCTTGTAGTTTCTGAAGAGCACATATGTGTTTAATTGTTGCAACAATGTCAAGCATGTACCGCATGCCATTTAATATCTTTATTGTATGCACAGGGGCTTCCAGGCACACGTGTGTCACATGTACAGAGAACCACGATTCAATTTCTCAATGCTTGTGTGTCTGGATGTAATAATAGTATTTAACCATGACCCTTCTACTTCCAATGTGCCATAAAAAGCATTAAAAAATTTGCTCCTAAATAGAAGTTCCAGCCCATAAAATATTAAATTTTGTCCTGTTCTCAGTGTGAATTTTTTGGGAGCGATAGGGAATGGTTCTTGGTTGTGAGTTAATTGTTACTAGTGCTGAGAAAAGGGGCTGGGTACATTTATATATGAGACCATAAATCATTGGAGCAGAATTAGGCCATTTGGCCCATTGAATCTGCTCCACCATTCCACCATGGCTGATTTATTTTCCCTCTCAACCCCATTCTCCAGCCTTCTCTTCATAACCTTTGACCTTACTAATTAAGTACCTGTCAACCTCTGCTTTAAATATAGCCAATGACTTGGCTTCCACAGCCATCTGTAGCAATGAATTCTACATCCTCTGGCTAAATAAATTCCTCCTCATTTCTGTTCTACAGGGACATGCTTGTATTCTGAGGTATTGCCCTCTGGTCTTAGACTCTCCAACTATAAAAAGGGATGGGTTACCCCTGAACACAAGGGGGTCCAATATCCTTGTGGGCAGGTTGGCTAGAATTGTCCGATGGGGTTAAACTAATTTGGCAGGGGAATGGGGACTGAAGTTATGGTGCTGAAGATGAGGTAGCTGGTTTACAAACAAATGCAATGTGTAGTGAGACTCCTAGCAAGGAGAGGCTGATGGTAGGGCAAAATTGTAGTCAATAGGATGAATTGCAACATAAAAGGAGGCTAAAAGTGAAAAGGGTGAATACAGGACTAAAGATATTATATTTGAATGCATGCAGTATATGGAACAAGGTTGATGAACTCGTAGCACAGTTACAGATTAACAAGTATAATGTTGTAGGCATCACGGAATCATAGCTGAAAGAAGATTGTAGCTGGGAGCTTAATGTCCAAGGATACACGTTGTGTCAAAAGGACAGGCAGGAAGGCAGAGGGGGTGGCATTGCTCTGTTGGTAAAAAACAAATAAATTAAATCATTAGAAAGAGATGTGGTTTTAAGGTAATTTGAGGCACATGACCTATTTTATCCAGACCTTTCAGTTTCCCAAGAACCTTTTCCCTATTAATGGTAACTTCACACACTTCATGATTTCCTCAAGGGAAAATCTTGCCTGGCAAATCTGTTGGAATTCTTTGAAGAAATAACGAGCAGGATAGACAAAGGAGAATTGGTTGATGTTGTGTACTTGGATTTTCAGAAGGCCTTTGACAAGGTGCCACACATGAGGCTTTTTAACAAGCTCATAGTATTACAGGGAAGATTCTAGCATGGATTGGGCATTGGCTGATTGGCAGGAGGCAAAGAGTGGGAATAAAAGGAGCCTTTTCCAGTTGGCTGCCAGTGACTAGTGGTGTTCTACAGGGGTCTGTGTTGGGACTGATTCTTTTTACGTTATATGTCAATGATTTGGATGATGGAATTGATGGGTTTGTTGCAAAGTTTGCAGATGATACAAATATAGGTGGAGGGACAGGTAGTTTTGATGACAGATTAGGAGAATGGGCTTAGAAATGTCAGATGGAATGCAGTGTCAGGAAGTGTACGGTTATGCACTTTTCCTGAAGAAATAAAATGGTTGACTGTTTTCTAAATGGAGACAAAATCCAAAAATCTGAACTGCAATGGGACTTGGGAGCCCTTGTGCAGGATTCCCTGAAGGTTAATTTGCAAGTTGAGTCAGTGGTGAGGAAGGCAAATGAAATGTTAGCATTCATCTCATGAGCATTAGAATATAAAAGCAAGGATGTAACGTTAAGACTTTATAAAGCACTGGAGAGGCATCACTTGGGGTATTGTGAGCAGTTTTGGGCCACTTATCTTAGAAAGGATGTGCTTAGAAAGGTTCACTAAAATGATTCCAGGATTACACGGCTTGTCATATGAAGAGCGTTTGATGGCTCTGGGCCTGTATTCACTGGAATTCAGAAGAATGAGGGATGACCTCGTTGAAACCTATCGAATGGTGAAAGACCTTGATAGAGTGGATGTGGAGAGGATGTTTCCTATGATGCGAGTGTCTAAGACCAGGGGACATAGCCTCAGAATAGAGGGATGTTAATTTAGAATGGAGATGAAGAATTTCTTTAGCCAGATGTAAATCTGTGGAATTCTTTGCCATAGGCAGCTGTGGAGGCCAAGTCTTTATGTATACTTCAGCCAGAAGTTGATAGATTCTTGATTGGTCAGGGCATGAAGGGATATAGGGGGAAGGCAGAAGAATGGGGCTGAGAAGAAAATTGGATCAACCATGATGAAATGGAGGAGCAGACTCGATGGACCAAATGGCCTAATTCTTCTCCTATATCTTATGGTCTTGTAGGAAATGTGCTCTCCATGTCTATCTAGGCTTTTCAATATTTGATAGGTTTCAATGAGGTCCTCTCTCATTCTTCTAAACTCCAGTGAGTACAGGCACAGAACCATCAAACGCTCCTCAATACGTTAACTCTTACATTCCTAGGATCATTCTCGGAGACCTCCTCTGGGCCTTCTCCAATACCAGCACGTCCTTTCTTGATATGAAGCCCTAAACTGCTCACATTACTCCAAGTATGATCTTGACCAATGCCTTAAAAAGTCTCAGTATTCCATCCTTGCTTCTATGTTCTAGTCCTCTTGAAATGAATGCTAATATTGTTTTGCTTTCCTTACTACTGACTCAACCTGTAAGTTAACCTTTAGGGAATCCTGCATGAGGACTCCTAAGTCCCTTTGCACCTCTGATTTCTGAATTCACTGCCCATTTAGAAAATAGTCTATGCCTGTATTCTTTCTTCCAAGGTGCCTCACCATACATTTCCTGGCTCTGTATTCCACATATGGTAGTGATGCCATGGTTATTTCATAAACTGAGCACAGTTGTCTCCTCAGAGTGTCTGAGGATGAAAATGATAAAAATCCAGCAACAAGCGCACTTTTGCAGCTGTGAATAAATGCTTAATTTCTCTCTGCCCATCAATTCCATTTGACTTGGTCAACCTCTCACTGGAATACAAAACACCTTTTGAAATTTAAATTCACAATTGATGAACAAGCCAACACGAATTATCTTTGTCGTTGATCACTAGGATTAGTCATACAATGAAAAGATTCCCAGGAACGGAAATTGAAAACGTAGTTGTGATGTTTGACTGAATGCGATAATGGCACCACCCAAATATCAAAATCAGCAACAGACTGTTAAAGCCTTGGGGATGGTAGTGTTTGCGCAGAGCTGAAAATTGCACGTGAATGTCAGCTGAGATTAATATGCTTTTGTGATCTATACATAAACCACAACCCATTAACTGAGAGCAATGTCTGATCTTCTTATGTATTAAGTTTACCTGAAATTGAATTATAGAAATCCTAGGCCATAAGATTAAACTTCAGTTCATTTAATTTTGGGAAAAGAAAAATCCAGATTTCGACACTTCCAGTGCGTTAGCAGATCATAACATTGTGAAATAACCACTTCTAGTTTTTTACCTGGTTGCATCACGGCGAGGTATGGAGACTATATGGTACAAGGATGCGAGAAGCTACTGAGAGTGGCAGACACAGCCAGCCCCATCACAGATACAGTTCTCCTCATCATCGAGGCGATGTCTCGCGAAGGCAGTGTCTATCATCAGGAACTCCTCCATGTAGGCCATGCCCTGTTCTGGATTTGCCATCAGGCAAGAGGGATACAAGCCTGGAGATTCACAGTATAAGGTTCAATATCAGTTTCTTCCTCAAACCCACCAGGTTCTTGAACTGACCTGAAAAACCTTAACGCTGCCTTGGACTATATATTTTATTCTCTCTCAGTCTCACACTGGTGTCATTTAATTTGCACACATGTAAATGATACATAATGTGTTAATTTCAAAGTTTATCTTCACTTATATTTGTCTTTGTCTGGCAACGTATTGTACTGTTGCTTTAAGAAGCTAATTTTCATGGTATTTACACCCTGTACATGTATGCCTATGACAATAACCTTGAACTTGAATGCTCTCTCACTCCCTCTTTTTTTCTCTGACATATTTGTCTCCACCTTCAGCTCTCTGCTCACAGCTCCCTCAGAAACATAAGAAAATGGAAACAGGAGAAAGCCACTCGGCCCTTCAATAAGATTGTTGCTGATTCTTTCCAGGCCTCATCTCTTCATCTGTGTCAGTATCCAAAGCCCTCCATTCCCTGATTTTCCACAAATGCCAGGGAATTCCAGAGATCCATCACCCTTTATCATTTGAAGATCCTGCACACCTCAGTTCCAAATGTGACCAAAGAATGGGATGATCTTAAACACGAGATTCTGCAGATGCTGGAAATCCAGAGCAACACACAAAATGTTGGAGGAACTCAGCAGGTCAGGCAACATCTATGGAAATGAATAAACAGGCTAGACTTTGGGCCGAGACACTTCATCAGGACTGGAAAGGAATGGGGAAGATGCCAGAATAAAAAGGAGAGGGGAGGGGAAAGAGGACAAGCTAGAAGGTGATAGGTGAAGCCAGGTGAAAGGGGAAAGGTAAAAGGCTGGAGAAGAAGGAGTTTGATGGGAAAGGAGAGTGGACCATGGGAGAAAGAGAAGAATGAGTGAAACCAGGGTGAGGTGACGGGCAGGTGAGGAGAAGAGGTAAGAGGGAAAGTGGAGAATAGAAGAAGAGGGAAGGGCGAGAGGGAAAAAAATAACTGGAAAGAGAGTCCTTCCAGGTGAGGCAACAGTTCATCTGCAAATCTGTTGGGGTCACCTATTGTATCTAGTGTTCCTGATGCACCCTCCTCTATATTGGTGTGTCCTGACATAAATTGGGGTACCACTTTGTCAAGCACTTCTGCTCCACAGGCCAAAATCGGAATTTCCTGGTGGCCAGCCACTTTAATTCCTATCCCCATTCACGTTGTGACATGTCGGTCCAGGCCTCCTGTTGCGCCATGATGAGGCTACTCTCTGGGTGGAACAGCCTTCGACCTTCTGTCTGGGTAGCCTTCAACCTAACGGCATGAACAGCGATTTCTCCTTGTAATTGTTTTTACTCCCACTCCCTTCCTCCTCCTTCTCTAGCCCTTTACCTTTCCCACCCACCACCTTCTAGCTAGCCTTCTTCCGTTCCCCCCACTTTTTATTCTGGCAACATTCCCCTTCCTTTTCAGTTCTGAAGAAGGGCCCTGGCCTGAAACATTGACTGTTTACACTTTTCCATAGACGCTGCCTGAGCTGCTGAGTTCCTCCAGTAGGTTGTGTATGTTATGACTCGTGGAAGACCAACCTGAAGTATACGTGGCTCACAGTATGTAAGAGGGATGTAAAGAGACACTTCTCTCCTGCTTGTAGCATGGAAGTGATGTATGTCTGTCCTTGACGAATCTTTGTTGTCTTTGAACCACCTGGAAGGTCTTGGCATAATGAAGCTGTTCAAGTACCAAGTGTACGTTTGCTCGTGGTTGTCCTGAGTTCAGCTTTGAGTTGATCCCAGAAACCCAGTGGTAATGTGATCCACATGATATCGGTGGACTGCATTTGTTTTTTAAAACTATAAAGATGAATTCTCGTGTTGTGTGGAGATTTTGTTTTTGTGATATGCTAAAAGGGCTGCTTCACTACACAAAGTGCAATCCGCCATGGATTAATTGATGTGTTGGATACACTCACCAACAGGCCACGTCTGATATATTTTTAGAGCTTCAAGATCTGAAAGCAAAGAAGGTAAGGGGCTAAGGTCACTATGTGTTTCTTTTGCCCCTTTAGAGCATTCTTTACATTAATCCAAGAGAACTAAATTTTCAATATGTACTTCAGTCAATAAACTATCCTACCAAAATGGATGGGATAGGTTTAGAAGCATATGGACCAACTGGTGTGACGAGCTTAGAGGTCGACATGTGTGAGGTGGGCAGAAGGGCCTGTTTCCTGGCTGTATTACTCTTTGATCTTGTGACTCTAAAAAAACAATACGATTGCAGGTACAGGACAGACAGAGATGGAGGACGTTCATTGCTGCCGTAAATGCCGGTGGTGTAATGGGCAGCAAGTAACCTATTGTTAAACTCTTAAATACCGAACACAGACCTTGCATATTTCATAAACTTAACCCTAACCCAAACTGCTACTTGTGTACAGTACTTAGAACATAGAACAGTACATCACAGTATCGGCTCTTCGGCCTACAATGTTTGCCAACCTTTTAACCTACTCCATGATCAATCTAACCCTTCCCTTCTACATAGCCCGTAACCCTCTATTTTTCTTCTTTCATCCATGAATCTATCTAAGAATCTCTAAATGTTCCTAATACATTAGTCTCCACCGCCACCCCCTGCAGTCCATTCCAGATACTTACCATGCTCTCTGTAATAAAGTTATCTCTGACATCTCCCATAAAAATGTTCCTCCACTCACCTCAAAATGATGTCCTCTGGTATTAGGCATTGCTACCCTGAGTGACGGCAGTCCACTCTATCAATGTCTCCTATAATCTTATACACCTCTATCAAGTCGCCTCTCATCCTCCTTCACTCTAAAGAGAGAAGCCTTGACTCGCTCAACCTTTCCTCATAAGATATATTCTTATTCATATTTTGTCCTTTACCCTGTCACCCACCTAGTCAATTACCTAGAGTGACTCCTGATTCAAAAACTCCACAATTTCAACATCCTTGCCTATGGTTTCAAGTGTCAGTGTGATGTTGAATTAACGATGGATTTAAAAATGTAAGGGGCTAAAGCCTTGACCACCACTGCTACTGCCACCTTCCCCTTCTCCTGCCAACCCTCCCTCTATGTGCTTACGCCCCTGATATAACAGCTGTAGATCTGTAGATCTGCCTGGTTGTAAACGTGCTCAGGGATAACTTGGCCACCACATGGTGAAGCATTTAACTACGAAGATTATCCTACTCAGAATATCCTTGTTGTACACTTATTGGACGTCATATGTATGTGCGTTGTCATCGCTGTTACAGCACAGAGTACAACTCTCAGCACAGGTAAAGGGTACGCCCTCTCCAGAAACTCATTCATGCCAATTACTGATAGCTCACCCACACCACAATGCCTGCATAGTGATGATATCCATTGGTGATCAAGTGAAATCCTTTAACAGCTGGTTGTCTTTAACCCGAGGGCCTTTTATCAGAAAAGAATTGGGAATGATAGGTTTTATTTATTTAGTTAGACACACAGCACGGTAACAGGCTCTTCCGGCCCAACGAGCCAGTGTTGTCCAAATATACTCCTGTGAGCAATTAACCTACCGACCCGTATGCCTTTGAAATGTGAGAGGAAACCGGAGCACCCAGAGGTCACAGAGGAGAACGTGCAAACTCCTTACAGACAGTGGCGGGAATTGAACCTACCTCTGCTCCTACAGTGGCGTAGCGGTTAAAGTAACACTATTAGAGCACCAGAGACCAAGGTTGTGGATTTCCTCCGGGTGCTCCGGTTTCCTCCCACAGTCCAAAGACATAGAGTTTAGTAGGTTAATTGGTCACGTAGGTGTAATTGGGTGGCGCGAGCTCATCGGGCTCTAAACAAAATAAAGAAGTATAAGTTTTCAAGTGTGGTTACTGAAAAGTTATGAATACTTCACTTAAGCCTTGACACATTGAATCCATTGCACAGACTAAATTTGCGTCAAGTTCATGTTGATTCTGTGTCTCGGTGGTTTTAAGCTTCAGACTCTGCACTCACAGAGTTTGCACGTAATTCATGGCCAAGTTATGATTATGCCTTGAAGATGTCATACTGACCTGATCCCGTGTTGTTATTATATCTGCCCTGCAACCAGTTAACCACCTGACAAATCACAACATGTATCAGCACATTCTAAACATGTACTCTTATGAACAATATAAATTTTTATGTAAGCAAATGCATTTCCACATTCATATAAAATTGATGTTCACCTATAAAAAGTATTTGCATGCCAAGCATACCTTGATATCTTATGCACACATGTGTCCGTGCATTTCTATACAGTACATTATTATTTATGAGATGGTCATTGGCTGTAGGACTGTTGGAACAATAGGTTGTTGCTAGGGAAACAATGACATTATAGCATTGGATTGGCTATTTATGACATCTTCAAGGGCCAATCGTAACTTGGCTTTGAATATATAACATAATGAAGTCCAGGTTTTGTGCCAACTTTTTTTTTCTGTTCTTGTCTGTCCACTGAAACCTATTTGGAAGCAGGGCAACAGGGCAAACTGGAATTTCTCACAGGATTAGAGGCTGACCTGTTTGCTGCCAGGCAGAGAGAGAGAGTTTCGATCTCTTTGCTATTCATCAGTGATTACATGCCCCCAGCACCTGCAACAAGGAGACATAAAGCCGGCATTCATCGGAGCCTGGCAGCTTAGGCATGGGAACATCAGGGAACGGGGTGACAATCATTGTAGCTCCAGATAAACGTATTCAGTAAAGATCTTCAAAAACACAGGGCTCGGTGAAGCTATGCTTGGTATCACAGAATACCCTACTGTATAATCAGGGTTCCTCGCTGCCAGTAAACAGCAGAATTAATTTATTAGGAAATACATGTTACACTCCAGCATGTTTATTTCAGTCTTTTCTAAAAAGCTAGAGCAACTGGTTCTAAATAGCTCTATTAATGTTTGGCTGATCTTTCAAAATGCAGCATAATGACATTCCAAATCTTCCATTTAATTTTGAAGATTACTCTGCTGAAAATGGCTTCTGTCCTTCATATTCAGCATTTATTGTTGTGTTGATGATGGTGTTTTTGTAGTGGCAACAATACTTCCAGGCCAATCTGTTTAAAGAAACATGGAGCAAAAGATAGAAATCCATTATTAAGGACCCCTCTCACCCAGGATGCGCCTTCTTCTCACTGTTACCATCAGGAAAGAGGTACAGAAGCCTGACGGCACACTGTCAATGATTCAGGAACAACTTCTTCCCCTCTGCCATCTGATTTCTAAATGGACATTGAACCCATGAACACTACCTCACTACTTTTTTATTCCTCAAAAAATGCTGGAGGAACTCAGCAGGCCAGGCAGCATCTATGGAAAAGAGTAGACAGTCGACGTTTCGGGCCGAAACCCTTCTTCAGTCCTAACCTGCCACCTGGCCTGCTGAGTTCCTCCAGCAGTTTGTGTGTGTTACTTTGATTTCCAGCATCTGCAGATTTTCTCTGATTTCTGATTCGACATTTTTATTTCTGTTTTTGCACTACTTTTTTAACTATTTAATATACATATATACTTACTGTAATTCACAGCTTTTTTCTCTTGCATTGTACTGCTGCCGCAAAGTTAACAAATTTCACACCAAATACCAATGATATTAAACCTGGTTCTGATTCTGAAATTGAAACTAGTCCTTGATGTTTTAAACTGCTCCATCTGTGAAATGGAACTGATGATGATTTATCCAGTGAAGCAGCTGAGTATTGAACAGAGCAGCAGAGTTCCAATTCTAAAATATTAGAACACGAGAGGACTTGCATTTAATCGGGGTAAGTTTTGAAGGAGATGTGCAGAACAAGTCTTTTACTCGAAGAGTGGTAGATGCCTGGAACAGAGACTGCCAGGGGTAGTGATGGATGCAAGTATAATAGTGGCATTTAAGAGGTTTTTCGACAGACACAGGAATATACTGGAAATTCCAGTATGCAGGCAAAAGAGATCTAGCGTAACATGGCGCAAACACGAGGAATTCTGCAGATGCTGGAAGTTCAAGCAGCACACATCAAAGTTGCTGGTGAACGCAGCAGGCCAGGTAGCATTTCTAGGAAGAGGTACAGTCGACGTTTCGGGCCGAGACCCTTCGTCAGGACTAACTGAAGGAAGAGTTAGTAAGAGATTTGAAAGTGGGAGGGGGAGGGGGAAGATCCGAAATGATAGGAGAAGATAGGAGGGAGAGGGATGGAGCCAAGAGCTGGACAGGTGATTGGCAAAAGGGATATGAGAGGATCATGGGACAGGAGGCCCAGGGAGAAGGAAAAGGGGGAGGGGGGGAAAACCAGGAGGATGGGCAAGGGGTATAGTCAGAGGGACAGAGGGAGAAAAAGGAGAGTGAGAGAAAGAATGTGTGTATATAAATAAATAACAGATGGGGTACGAGGGGGAGGTGGGGCCTTAGCGGAAGTTTGAGAAGTCAATGTTCATGCCACCAGGTTGGAGGCTACCCAGACAGAATATAAGGTGTTGTTCCTCCAACCTGAGTGTGGCTTCATCTTTACAGCATAACATGGTATCATATTCACTGCAGACCAAAGGTCCTACTCCTGTAATGTACTGTTCTATGTTCCATGTGATATCCTCATTTTTGCTGCAGCTTTTGCCTCAGCAGCTTCTGTTATTTTTCTACTGTGGCAGACTTTTAATATCTATACTCTAACTTTCTCCTCCACTTAACTTCCCATTTTCTGCTCCCCTGATTGGCTCTAGATGTTGCCCTTTGGTGTAACAGCAAAAATATAAGCACTTCCAACTTGCTTCACTAAATCTCTGCCAGATTATATTTTTCCTAATAATTGTTCTGGCCAATTAATGTGTGCTTATTTTCTGACTAAAACTGTTAAATGCTCATGAGAAGCCTATCAAGGTACTTGTCTCTGCGGGGCAGTATTGTAACTGTAGGTTACCAAGGGAGCTGCTTTGCTACACGAGGAAATCTGCAGAGGCTGGAAATTCAGGCAACACACATAAAAATTGCTGGTGAACGCAGCAGGCCAGGCAGCATCTAAGCTGGTGAACTAAGATCTAAGATGCTGCCTGGCCTGCTGCGTTCACCAGCAATTTTTAATGTGTGTTGCTTTGCCACACAGTGGATTCCAGTTAATTGGGGCACATCAGAATGAGTACACTTTGGCCCAATTAAGCAGCTGCCCCATTAGTCCAAATTTCATGGAAATAGTTAAAAAAGTATAAAAAAAAGACAAGCATTTAACTGAGTAACAAATTAGGTATTTAAATTAAATACAGAACAAATGAGAACATTACCAATACTACTATAGCACTGCAAAACTGTATTAGTTCCTGGTAGTTATCGATGGAGAAATTTTTCCAGTGTACGCTGCTGTGTTCTTTTGATTGACTGTAAATGAACAAAATCAGTGCAGATACCTAGTGCAAATAATGGACTACCTTCATACAATGCTTTCTATGGTTGCACCTTCCAAGTCTTCATTTTTATTTTAACATTCAAGATGATTGTTGATAACTTCAAATTCTTCATAGTTCTTAACTTGTTGAAGTAGTGAAATCATTTCATTTTCACTCCTGGCTGTTTCTGGCATCTCCAAGCCTGGGTGCTTGAAACAGCAGTGAGAAAGACATTTCTGGATTGTTTTACTGCTTATTTCCTCGCCAACTATCAGTGACAAAAAAAATCACTGCTTTTTGAACAAAAACACACGTAACTGACGCTTTTTAAAAACTGTTCGCTCTTACCATAGTGTAGTTCTAACGACCACATAATAGCACATGACTGACGCTAGTTAGAAACTGCTCAGCAACAGGCTCCTGTCCCAATTAAGTGACACAGTGTCCGAAATAAATTAAGGAAATCCTGGCTATTTTCTTGATTAGTTTTCGTTCTTTAAGCGTTATCCCAATTACGTGGCTTTCCCAATTAAGCAATGGCCCAATTAACTGGAATCCACTGTATTTTTAAAGTGAGATGCTCCAAAATGTATTTACAATAATGATTTTTTCAATGTATTAAACCTCTATGATTCAAATGATGAAACTATAATTTAAGTCTATATTTATTTTATTAGCATGAATTCCTGAACCATAGAATAAAATAGCAAGTCAGAGTCATGATGTTGAAGTGTTGACTATGAGAGAGGACTTTAACATTTAGTCCTTTACCTAGTTCGGCCTGGTGGTCCTCTGGCCCACTGAATCTGATGCCGCATGAAACTAAATCTCTTCCATCTGCCATGATCTTTATCCGTCCATTCCCTGTATATTCAGAAAGCAAGTAAAAAGCCTTTGAGTTGCCTCCTTACCTCTGAGGCCCTCCGTTGTTGTCCATGAAGCAGGCTCCCCCTTTTCATGCATCTGATGAACCCAAAGGAACAGCAGAGACTGGTACAGTTTGACACCAGTGGCGTCACAGGGGTTGCTAGTTAGTGTTGAGTTCAATTTAGGACTGCCTTAGGGACTCCAGCTCCAGATTTTTCCTTGGGCTTTACTCCTGAAGCCTTCCCCATGTGTAGGTATAGCCACAAGGCTGCAGAGGTTTGAGATCGGAGGTTTCTTTCTAGATGAGCTGCCAACCACGGCTGTTGAGCCCCGTCTGCCTGAAGTGACTGGTTTAAAGGTGCCAGTAACTCCCCTTTGCCCCTTCTCCTGTCAGTAGAAATGGTTCCACTGGGCTTAGTAGCTAAGCCACACATGAAGGCCGGGAGCTGGACTTGGCTGTTAGAAGCTATTTGAGGCACACATCATTGGGAGCATTTAGTAGCTTGTAGGAGCTTATGCCTCCACCAGCTGTGACAACCTTAAAGAACCACCATGTCCTGAAGAAGGGTCACTGGTGTGCATGAAGATATAGGTTTGAGATAATTATGTGCCCTTGTGAAGCTATTGGTGGTAAGCAACTAAATGGGGTTCGAGCTCAGGAAAAGAAGAGAAGCCTTATTAGGCTTAATTGGTCATGTGGCCTAGCTGCTCAATTCCTTATAAATCTTTGTTGGTTTGAGCAGCTACTGCCAAGCTAGGAGGGGAGAATGGACAGATGGTCTGCCAGCAGATTCTGGCTCACTACATGTTACATGCCCCTCTGATGTGCCTTTATCGCTTTAAGGTTATACGGTGGATTCTGGTTAATTGTGACCCATTGGTTCAGGGACATCTTGGTCCAATTAGCCAAAGTTTCGTAGAATAGTTAAAAAGGTATATATAAAAAACAAACTTCCATTTAACTGAATAACAAATAGCGCAATTAATTGAAATATAAAGCAAATTAGAACACTACCAATACTACTGCAGAACTATAAATCTGGATTAGTTCCTAATAGTTATTGACAGTGGAATTCATCCAGTGTATGCAGCCGTGTTCTTTTGATTTGACTGTAAATGAACAAAAATCATGTTAACAGCAAACAAAATGAGTGAAAAGTACAGAATACAAAACACCAAATCACAAAGACATGAAAGAGTCCAGGCATATTCAGCTCAGCTCAGTTCAATCCAACGCCATGTCTCTCACTATCTGTAGGCTGCAACGCTAGTTTGCCCCAGTCAAAATCACACAAAACAGCAACTAAAGAAGGAGCCAGATGGAAACCAGAAACACATCATAATGTGAAAGACAGAGTCCAATCCACAAACCATGCCGATTAACCTTGCCCAAGGCTAATGGACCTGGGTACCATCCTCCGGCAACATCGAGCGAGAGGGGGAGAGAGACTGTTCACACGCAGATAGATGGTGCTTAACACCTGACCCCATCCCCCTCCCCCCCACTCTCATCCTCATTGGTTTCAATCTTCCTCGAAGCTTTAACCGGCAAGATTGGTGAAAAATGGAGTCAACCATGGGCTCGCATCCTGTCTGCAGGCTTCTTGGTTTCCAGGCTGCGCTCTTTGCTTGAAACCTTGTCAGTGTGGAGTGTGCTGATGTATGTGGCATTTTCAAAAAGCGGGGTCATGTTGGGTCTCTTACAGAACATTAAGGTGGATAAGTTTTCAAGGCTTGATGTTGTTCCAAAGGGGAAATAGGGATAATCCTGGAAACTATAGACAGGAGGTAACTAATAAAGTGGTCACTGAAGGTAAATCAGCCATGGTGATGAGCAGACTCAATGGGCCGAATGGCCTAATTCTTCTCCTATGTCTTATAGTTTAAGTCATGTGTTCTTGAATTGATGTTAAGGACATTCAGGACTATTCCCTTCTACCTCTGCACCACAATGCTACCCCTCAGCTGGCTCTGCCCTGCCTTTGATGGGTCTAGCACGTTGTCTGACCATTGTGCAGTAAGTGTCCTGGACAAGTATCTGTGTTTGGCTGGAACTGAGCTTAACTGTTTTCCAATAAGACAACTAAGTCCCAATTCTGTGACCTCAAGTGAAGACAAATCAGCTAGGGAAGCACTGAGAGGCCAGGTATCTAGGGAAAACGTATCCTACAGGTTTAGCTTACAGAAAAAGTAGAGTGTGGGTGGTTACTGGAGAATTCCTTAATATAAATTAGTATTTTTGTGAATTTACTACACAAAGTAGAAACTTGTTTCTCTTTTAATTTTGTAACTTGTACATTTTAAAATTTCAAGTCACTTGGCAAATTAGACTTGTAAAAAGAGCTGATAGAAATCGTTTTGTTTCTATAAACATTGACTTCAGTTTTATTTATTGATGCTACCTGGTCCATTCCTTTTAAACCCATTAGCTTCTGCCAAGACTTTTCACTTAATCATGTTCACAGATGAGATTACAGACCAGAACATTCCACATGACTTACTGGGGCCTCAGAGGGGAGGAGAGGAACAGAGTACTGGGGAGAGTTTGTGCAGCAAATACTGTACGTTCAGTTAACAATTACAAAATATAAATGTAGCTGTCAAGGGAAGGGTAGTATTTATTTTTGACCTAAACAAAGGTAAGAATAACATCAAGCAGTAGCCATTCAGTACTGATCATTAAATAACTTTAAGGTGATTGGAGGAACTAAAGGGGGGATGTCAGAAGCAGTTATTTTACACAGAGTGGTGCATGTTACAGATACATTGGGGGTAGTTCAGAGACCCTGAGAAAGGCACATTGATGATAGAGAAATGGACGGCTATGTGAGAGGGAAACAATAGAGTGATCTTGGAGTGGGCTAAAAGGTCGGCACAACATTGTAGGCTGAAGGGCCTGTGCAGTGCTGTACTTTATTTTTAAATTTTTTGAACATTTGGAGATACAGTGTGGAATAAGTCCTTCTGGCCCTTCAAGTTGCACTGACCTGCAAACCTTAATTTAACCCTAAACTAATCTTGTAACAGTTAACCTGCCCGGTAAGTCTTTGGACTGTGGGAGGAAACCAGAGAACCCAGAGAAAGCCCACGCATTTCACAGGAAGGAGGTATCGAGACTTCGTTCAGAGAACGTCGGGACTGAGTTCTGACGCCCCGAGCTGTGACAGTGTCACGCTAACCACTATGTTACCGGGACACCCAACTGTCCTGTGTTCTATGTTCTAAAGACCCTCACCACCCAGAGCATACCCTCTTCTCATGACTACCATCAGCAAGAAGGTACAGGACACACGCTCAACGTTCCAGGAGCAGCTTCTTCCCCTCCGCCATCAGATTTCTGAGCAGTCCATGTACCCCTGGACATTACTTCACTATTTTGCTCTCTTTTTGCACAATTTATTTACTCTTTTATATTTCTGATTGGAATTTATAGTAAGTTTTTATCTATTACACTGTTTGCTGCCTCAAAATGACAAATTTTGTGACATACAGAATGACAATGACATGAAACCTGATTCTGATTCTGGTATGGAGTACTAATGGCCAGGGCTTGGACAGTTAGTATACAGTAGACTATACTTAGGCTAGTCCGTAAGACTTAGGAGAGGAGTTAGGCTATTCAGGCAATCAAGTCTGCCCTGCCATTTCATCATGGCTGAATTAATTTCCCTCCCAACCCCATTCTTTTGTCTTCTCCCCATAGCCTTTGATGCCCGTCCAATCAACCTCTGCTTTAAATAGATAAAGATTAGAAAGATTTGCTTTATCTGTCACATGTATATTGAAGCATTGAGTTAAATGCATGTTTTTGCATTTGCTTGACCTTGAGATACGTCTCCATACTGGCAGCCACAAAATGTAGAAACCCAATCAAACCCATGAAAAAAGAAGACCTGGTGTGCAAAAAAAGAACAATTGTGTAAACAGTAAAAGTAAACAAATAGAATTCAGAACTGAAGTTCATGAAAGTGAGTCTGTAGCCACGAAGCCAGTCACAGCTCATTGAGTAAACCTCGCCGAGCAGCGAGCTGAGAACTGACTTGTTCCTCACCTCCGGCCCCAACACCCTGACCTTCTCAGTCTGGCCCGATGCTTAAATCAGCCAAATCTCAGCTCATTCCTTGCTGTCGGATCTGGGCCCTGTCACTTCGATACGCTCTCGGGTCCAGGCCTCTCTGCCTCGATTCAGCCCGTACCCGACCCTTCAAATCTGGCCCAGCGCTTAAGTCAATCAAACATCGGCTTGTTCTTCACTCTAAAGCCCTGGGCCCTGCCGCCTCACCTTGGACTGCCGCTTTGAGTCGGCTCCTTGTCCATTCCAGCAATAGGCAAACATTGGCTCATTCCTTGCTCCCTATCCTTATAGTCCCTGGCCGTACCAACTCGATTCAGCCCGTACACGCTGCACTGCACCTTCAGGATTTCAGTTCACACCACAAAAATGCCAATTGTACAGGCGGTTCAAAAGCTCTACTCCAAAAGGGAAGTTACAGACTATTGATTGCAGTGACCATTGCCCAGAAAAATTGTGAGTAATAATGTAGCTAGTAGTTTTGTTTGTCGCCAGTAAGGCATCATTGTGTTTCACCAGCACCATCTTGAACCAGAAAGTGTACAAGATGATAAGAGGCATAGATCAAATGGATAACCAGAGACATTTTCCCGGGGTGGAAATAGCTAATACAAGGGGTCATGATTTTAAAGTGATTGGGTGTCAAAGGTAAGTTGTATTTTTTAAGCACAAAGTGGTGGGTGCATGGAATGCCTGGTCAGGGATAGTGTAGAGGCTGATATACTAGGGGCATTTAAGGAACTCTTATTTGAGAACATGTCAGATAGAAAAATGGAGAGCTATGCAGGAGAAAAGGTTTAGATTGATCTTAGAGTAGGTTTAACGGTCAGCACAACTTGTTGGGCCAAAGGGCCTATACTGTGCTGCTATGTTCTATCACCGGTACAACTGTCCTCACCATCGAGAACATCCACGAGGAAGGTGCCATCCAACATCAGGGCCATGTTCTCTTCTCAATGCTGCCATCACACAGGACATAAAAGAGCCTAAAGACCTCACACCTCGAGGTATAACGACAGCCTCTTCCCTACTGCCATCAGGTTCTTGAACTGACCTGAAAACCCCTAACACTACTTTGACTATATATATCAAAATAGTATACGTATACTGTATATTTCAATATACAGTATATGACTATATTTCTCTCTCAGTCTGGAACTAGTGCCATTGTTGATTTTCTTGATTGTTACATACAGAAGATGGTAGAAGTTTCCAAGCTGTTATATATCAGTGCACTGTGCAGGTTCCTGTTCACTTATAAGAATTTTATGCAGAGCCCTATTGAAAAAACTGCACATGGAATTTGGGATGTGATAGTTGACACATGGAGAAACTGTTTGCACTAGCCTGATGATTAATAACCAAGAGTTCTCATTTAAGATAATTGGCAAAACAGTTAGAAGTGGACTATATTTTATGCAGCGAGCTGTTTGTGTATAATTTACCATCAGTCATTTATCTACACTCTGTCACCTACAACTGTCACCTGTGTCTTAGCTCATGACAAGACTGCTTACTCATTATCCTTGTGCCCACTAACTTTCATTGCCCTCTAGTTAAGCAGTGCCTTAACTTTATCATTTTCATCTTTGGTCTCAGGTCCCTCCATGGCCTCCTTCCTATCTTGCAACCTCATCTTGGTCTACACTTCACAGTAGCGGCTCTCCTCTAATTCTGGCCTTTAGATGATTGTCAACTTTAATTTTGTTCACCTTGCACTGAGACCCACAATTCTAGAGCCCACCCTAAACTCTCCTGCTTTCTCCACCTCTTCTGTTTCCTTTGAGGGACTTAAGGCCCTTTAGGTCATCTACTCGAGTAACTCCTTATGTGGCCTTCGGTTTGACAATACACCTGATATTGAATGTTTTCCATATTAAAGGCCCTATTCAGAATAAGTATCTATAATCTGAAAGTATGCTAGAACTAAGTTTGCCAATATCTCTCTAAAGGATTTTAGATAAATCAGAGAAACTACTGCAGGCTAATGGATTCCATAATAACTTTGGAAATAGAATTGGATAGGAAGTGTTTGCAATGAAGAAAGAGAGTGCGGTTATGTGAGTAGAACTTTCAAGGACAATGGAGGGTTGGTGAAATGAATGGATTCCTTCTGTACAATATGGTTCTAGCTGATATGGAATTGGTCTGCACTTGTTATTTCTTACATTGACCTATTTGTCTTCCTTGATTGACCTTGCCCTTGCGTTAGAAAATTGCTAATCATTTCCTGAATACTGTAAGTACTGAATCAATGTTGCTATTAGACAACTGCATATTAGGCAGAATGCAAGATAAAACAATGAATATACATTTATTTTAAGCTTGACAAATTAAATTATTCCTTTCTCTTTTACACAATGTCCAGAATATACTAACAATTATCAGTCTAAACAAGGACAACATTTTTTATTCCGGTTCCTAGATACTGATAATTGTTATGCTAATAATTTTATTTGAAAGAGGCACAATTTAGGGTTAAAAGAAACTGCTGAAAGCGCAAATAACACTGGGCAACAATATTTTTCTAACGTGTCGTCTCCTCAGAATTTTTTTTTTGTTTATGATAGACCACTTGAAGCTGAACACAAATATAATTTCAAACTACTTGTATTATGTAGAAATTTGGAGAAACAAGAAATTAACTCTTTTTGAATACAATGCATTTAATTGCTTAAAGGTGTTGATGTTTTAGTTCAACTAAGCTAAAAATGTTTTGTTGATGGATTGATATGTAGCACTCCGTTTGTTGTACATTGGATTGCACCTCAGGTCCGTGGATTGGGAGTTCACCTGGTGCAATTAGATTGATGAACCAGGGCAATAATATTTTCAAGTAAACAGAAGAATGTCTTGATTTTTATTTCTTTTTGTAGAGTCTACGATTTATCTTTCTTTATTTCAAGCCAGGTTACAATTGTGAGGAAGGGAGAGCCAGTGACCATACCTAATGGTGCGGGAGCTTAAATTATGTGAGATGGACCTGGTCTGATGGACAACTCACTGCTGCCTTCCCTGACAGTGACCAAACTGCTGGAAATTACATTCGTGGACAAGTTCATCCAGAGCTAATTGGTTTTTTTTCACTTCCTGGGCTCTGCTTACTTCCCTGTCTCCTCAAACATCTGAATCAATTATACAGAGGCTGAGGCTCAAATCTGTGACCCTTTGTGCTGAGCTAAGGGCTGTTGCAATCATTTATTTCAATTTTTTTTTGTTCATCAATGGACAGTATGTCAAGCAGGCATTCATCCAGTGTAGGTATAGGTGACATCTCCCAAGACTTCCCTCCAAGCAACTCAAAGTTATGTCGCCGTGTATTGGCCATTTCTCCCCGGGAAAAAGTCTCTGGCTATCAACTCTATTTTTGCCTCTTATCTTATACACCTCTGTCAAGTCACTCCTCATCCTCCTTCTCTCCAAAGAGGAAAAAATCCTAGCTCACTCAACCTATCCTCAAAAGACTTGCTCTCTAATCCAGGCAGCATCCTGATAAATCTTCTCTGTAGCCTCTCTAGAGTTTTCACATCCTTCCTATTTGCACTGTGTGGCTTTTGAAAATGATGATTTATGATTATTTGAGTTTAGCACATTTTATTAATGTACTAATGTTCACTGCTATTCCTTCTCTGAGAGCTGCAATTAAATATTTCTTGGTATGCTTTTGTGCCTCTTCCATCTGAGTTCCATTTGATAGAATCAAAAAACCAAACACCCCTTGTGTCTGTTCCAGCTCTTTAAAACAGATATCCAATTAGTTCCATTCCTGCACTCTTTACCCAAAAGTTCTGCAATCTATTTTACCATTCAAGTTTATATTTAACTTCCTTTTGTAAGTTATAGTTGATTCTGCCAGTCTGTCAGGGAGATCTATGATCCAGACTATGGAAATTCATTGTTTTAAAAGCATTCACTTCATTCTCACCCTGTTCTTTTGCCAATTATCTGATAGCTTTAAGATCGCTCTGCTCCATCGGAAGGGGTTTTCTTGCCTGTGTATGGGTCTGTTGTAAACTATTTAATAGAGATTGATTACTATAATTAGTCATCAGTTCTGTTACCATTACTTTGGAAAGTAGAATGGGAGCCAAATAATCTTTTGACTTCCTATGTCCCTAAGGCATGTGTGCCTCTAATAACCTCTCTATCTCAGGTTAGTCAGTAAGGAAGGTATGACCTCTTTCTGTGCAATATGTTTTCTAAGAATCAATTTACACATAAATACATATATTATTGAATCAGTCATGTGCATTGGTTCCAAGAATGGGTTGAATCTTAGTTTAGAAATTTAGTTTACATGCTAACTTTTTCGTATTCTTCTCTTTACAGTGTAGACTTGTTTTATCAAGTTGATGTTGAATTGGATTGAGAGGGGTAGGAATTCAATCTTGGTCTCATGAGCTGAATGCACAATGCAGTAAAGGATGTCCTTTCACTCTTGTTCTAAAATTGATTTCTAATGACTCCTATGGAATCGACTTTCAGTAGCAAAGGGCAATGCGCTGTGTTGTAACATTTCAGCTAGACTAGATAGGCCGGATTTGTTTTTTTCCTGAGGTGGAGAAGGCTGAGAGCTGATCTGGTTGAGCTCTACAGAAGTCATGAGATGCATAGGTAGGGTAGAGATACTGAGAAACATTTCTCTATTGCAGAATTGTCCAGAACCAGAGGGTTATCGATTTAAGTTAAAGAGTAGGAATTTAGAAGGGACGTGAGGAAAATTATTTTCATGCAGAGGACAAATGAGATCTGTAATACACTGCATGGGGAGGTGATGGGGGCAGTGTTACAGGTTTCAACCACCTTCTCGATATTCCCACAACTTTTCTAATGTTTTGCATGGACTAGATGGGGTGAAGGGCCTGTTTCTGTGCTGCATTTTTCTATGACTCTATTTAATGAGTATTTAACTGTGCATGTGAAGTATGTTGGCATAAAAGAGCTAGGTTAAGTACTAGAAAATAGGAATACTTTAGATAGGTAATTGATAGTCAGTACTGACACAATGGGCTGAAGGGCCTGGTATTGTGTTGTGACACACAATAACTCTTTCTATGTTAAACACAAGCAGTCAGAAGGTTCTTTGATATCATTTATTTACACCAATGTTACATGTGTCCAATGCTTTTTGTGTAGAAAAAACTTGGCATTTCACAAGGATCTTAGCTAAGGAAACTAAACGGACACCAAAAAAGCAGGAGGATTATTGGGTCTGGTCAAGGACAAGGGTTTAAATGAGCCTCTTGAAGGAGGAGAGGCAAGGAGTATCATGTTCAGTTCTGGTCACCTCATTATAGGAAGGATGTAGAAGCTTTAGAGAGGGTGCAGAGGAGGTTTACCAGGATGCTGTCTGGATTATAAGGATAGGATGAGTGAGCTAGGGCATTTCTCTTTGGAGGATGAGACGTGATTGGATCAAGGTGATAAGAGGCGTAGATCAAGAGGGAAGCCAGAAAAATTTTCCCAGATATGGCTAATACCAGAGGGCATACCTTTAAGGTATTTGGAAAAAAAGGTATAGGGAGATGTCAAAAGTAGGTAATTAACAAAGAGAGTTGTGGGTGCATGGAACACCCTCCCAGGATGGCAGTACAGGCAGATACATTAGATACATTTAAAACACTCATAGATGAGCAGATTAATGAAAGGAAAATGAAGGGCTATGTAGGAGGGAAGCATTGTTGATCTTGAAGTAAATTTAAGGGTCAGCATGACATTGTGGGCCGAAGAGCCTGTACTGTGTAGGACTGTTCTATGTTCTCTGTTCTAAAGAGGTTGAGGGAGGGGAATTCCAGAGCCCACTGCTTGAACAGTTGGTGGCATCGTCTTAGGGTCACACTGAGGCTACGAGGCACAGGTTTTTTGTTCCTCTTCCCTTCGTAACCCAGGGATACTGAAGCTGCCAGGAGACAATGAGAATCAGAGCAAATAAGAACCAGGAATTGGAAGAATGCGGAGTCCTCAAAGCTGAAGGCTGAAAGTTCCCTTCAAAGAAAGGCAACCTTATCCAATAAGCTGGTTTAAATTTAAAATCTTTACATTCGCCATTCCTCTACAAACATTATTGCATTTCTCTAAAAATTAAAAACAACAGCAGATGCTGGAAATCTGAAATTTAAAAAAACAGCAATTGCTGGGAACACACAGTAGGTCAGGCAGTGTCTCTTTCTCCTTCCACATGTGCTGCCTGACCTGCTGATTGCTTCCAGCATTTCCATTCTGTTTCCCTCCAGCCTCTGAAGCAAAGCCAAGCCTCTCCTCTCCCCAGTGAGTCAGAGTTCTGCCTATTTCTCGTTTCTCTTTTTGACTACAGTTTGGCATTCAATATCATCATCCCCTCAAAACTAATCAATAAGCTTCTAGACCTTAGCCTTAATACCTCCTTGTGCAATTGGATCCTTGATTTCCTCACTTGCAGACCCCAGTCAGTTCAGATTGGCAACACCTCCTCCACGATCTCCATCAGCACAGGTGCATCACAAGGCCGCATGCTTAATCCTGTGCTCTACTTGCTTTCCATTTATGACTGTGTGGCTAAGCACAACTCCAATGCCATATTTAAGTTTGCTGATGACACCGCAGTTGTGGGCCGAATCAAAGGTGGTGACGAATCAGCATATAGGAGTGAGATTGAAAATCTGGCTGAGCGGTGCCACAACAACAATCTCTCACTCAGTGTCAGCAAGACCAAGGAGCTGATACTGACTTCAGGGGAGGAAACCAGGGGTCCATGAGCCAGTCCTCATTAGAGGATCAGAAGTGGAGACAGTCAGCAACTTTAAAGTCCTCGGTGTTGACTCCTCTGAATCCCTTATTATTTCTGTGTTGCAATGGGGCGTTGGGGGCAGAGGAAACAGACACAAGTGCAGGGCACAGGCACAGACACTTGACACAGAGACGGACTAGGACATGACTTGGACACGGGGACGGACTTGGACATGACCTGGACACGAAGACTTGATTGGACACGAAGCCTTGACTTGGACTGGGACTCGGAGCCTACAAAACAAAACAACAATGGACCACTCGCATCCCGGCTTGGAGCAGCAGCAAAATGGCTGGCAACACTCAGCTGGACATGAGACGACAAAAACAAACAACAACAAACAATACGTATCTTGACATAGAGAAGCTCATGCAGACGGTCCCTTATTCTTGGCGGCTCGGAACGTTCATCGCCTCCCTGGCCATGGTGATGGACCAGCCCCGAGTAGCTGTAAGCCGGGGTTTTTATCCTGCCGGTTCGGATGAAGATCAGGTGCCCTAATCAAGGAGCCTGGTGGGACACGGGGAAAAGGAAATTAACAGAAATGAGTAGTTAACGGACCGGACCATGACATTCTGAGGACCTGTCCTGGTCCCAGCACATCAGTGCAATTACAAAGAAAGCACGGCAGTGCCTCTACTTCCTTAGGAGTTTGTGATGATTCAGCATTGCATTTAAAACTTTGACAAACTTCTATAGATGTGTAGTGGGGAGTATATTGACTGGCTGCATCATAGGCTGGTATAGGGACACCAATGCCCTTGAACAGAAAATCCTACAAAAAGTAATGGATATGGCCCAGTCCATCACAGCTAAAGCCCTCCCCATCATTGAGCACATCAATGTGAAACAACATTACAGGAAGGTAACATCCAATATCATGGACCCCCACGACCTGGAACATGCTATCTTCTTGCTGCTGCCACCAGGAAGAAGGTACAGAAGATGGTACAGGACTCACACCACCAGGTTCAGGAACCGTTATTACCCCTCAACCATCAGGCTCCTGAACCAGAGGGGATAACTTCACTTGCCCCAATCATTGAAATGTTCCCACAACCTAAGGGCTCACTTTCAAGGATTCTTCATCTCATGTTCTTGACAGTTATTGCTTATTTAATTATTAGTATTATTATCATTTATTTCTTTTTGAATTCCCACAGCTTGTTGTCTTTTGCACAGTGGTTGAACATCCAAGTTGATGCGGTCTCTCGTTGATTCTGTTATGGTTGTTATGCTATGAATGTATTGTGCATACCCACAAGCAAATGAATCTCAGCGTTGTATTTGGTGACATATATGTACTTCGATAATATATTTACTTTGAAAATTGAGGCTAATTGCACATTTGAGCCTCATCTGTTGCTCATCGATGTTAAGATTAATCTACTTTCCTGCAATGACCCACATCCTTTGATTCCTTCAATATCTAGATGTGCTCATTCTTGTGATTGTCTTTTCATTTAACATTCTATTGGGTGAGCTCCATGGTCACCGGGAGATCTGTAAAGGGCTGTCAACCTCAAGCTTGTTCTTATGAGGTCCTGCTATATTTGCTTCCTTCTACTGTTTCAGGAATAGCAAGAGTTACCTGCAGCTGGTGAGCATAAAAATCAGCCTCTTCACAGTGCCAGCAGCAGAAACTGGTAACGTACATTTTAGAGCCTTTTTTTATGCCATGGGCCCCTACCATTAAGTGAGGAGTCCATGGACCCCAGGTTGACATCCCCTGTTTTACAGAAATGGTGGTCTAGAGCACTATGACAGAGAAATAGGCCTTTCTAGTCCATGCTGGCCTTATTTCAGGCCTAGTCCACTACTCTCAAACTTAGCATAACTCATTCTCTCAGCTTTAAATATTTTTACCATTGTTTCTTCAAAGGACAATGCCACCTTTTGCTGGCTTAACCAGTTCATTGTTTTTCATTAGATTAGATGGTAAATGATTAGATGTTGGCGGGAGGAGAAGATGGCGGCGCGACGCAGCGCGCGCAGTTCTCCGGTGAAATTATATCGTATTTGTAAGTAGGATGCCATGCACAATTCTGATTTGATGGAGACAGACATGAGAAGCACGGAGGAACATTTGGTGTAATTTCTGAAATGCCCAGTTCACTGCCGCTGCTACTGTGCGATGGAGAATCTCCGGAGTGAAGGCCCCAAAATCCGCGGCTTTGCCTGCTGCTGGCAGCCATGGCTGGGGTCGAAATATTCGGCAGAGATGGTGCTCGGTGCTTGTTGTCAGAGGGCTGGTTGGAGCTCAAAGTTTTCGGACGACTCAGAGTCGGACTGTGGTCGGGCATGGCAGGGAGAGTTTTCTTCCTTCTCCCATCTGCGTGAGATGTGGGACTTTTGAGAGACTTTGAACTTTTTACCGCGCTCACGGCCTGTTCTTCATCAAGTTACAGTATCGCTTGCACTATTGTAACTATATGTTATAATTATGTGGTTTTTGTGATTTTTTTCTGTCTTTGTCTGTCCTGTGTTTCTGTGATATCACACTGGAGGAATATCGTATCATTTCTTAATGCATGCATTACTAGATGACAATAAATGAGGACTGCGTGTCCTCATAATCTAAATTCTAATCTAAATCTAATCTAACTGTTGTCAGCCAGCAACTAGGTTCACTGTTTCCCACTGGCCCTATGGCTACATGGTTAGCATTAGATGTTATTGGGCAGTGACCATTTGCAAATTTTAAAATATTTTTATCTCAAGGATACTGAGGCTAAATTTTGTACACCTGCCTCATTCCTTCCACCACTACTGCACAATGGCTACTCTGTGCACCATCCAGAAAAACACACTACAGATACTCGCCTCGAGGAGGCTTGACCCAAAAGCAGAGCAGCGGAGATGATTTAACAGTAAATGATATTTTACTAATAAACTGCAAAATAACAAGCCACAAGGGGCCATGAAACAAGAGTTAACAGATGTTTAACACAACAAGGTAACAAGGTAACTGAAGGTTTGGAGCAACTGGCTGAGGTTGGCTGGTTCAATGAGTGAACAAAAGACTGTGGATGAAAGCTGGGTTTAAATAGGCTGCAGGTGATGGGTTGGAAATGAGTGGCAGATGATTCCTGTTACCTGGGTGGAGTCTGGGAGGTATCTGCCTGTACAGGTCTAACATCAGCTAACACTTCCCAGACCTGTGACTCCAGCCACAAGATAACAAATTTCACAACATATGTCAGGTTTATTAAACCTGATTCTGATTCTGGTTCTTAATCCTGGAATTCCCTATCCACAAGCACTATGGGAGGACCTTCTTTAGAAATGGTTCCAGAGGCCTGCTGGTATCACCTTCTTGAGGACATTCTGGAATGAGCAGTAAATGCCAGTATTGCCCAGATTATGAAAAATAGAAAAGCCCTACAACTCCCATTTGGAAAGTGCAATTCATCAACTGAAAAGTAATTGGAACAGGGATTATTTTCAACAACAATTTCATCTGTTAATATATTGGCGCCCCATGAGATCTTGCTTCCATATGTTCAACTGGAGCATGTACCTGCAATGAAATATGCTCAAGATAAAATATCCCCACACTTCAGCAGTGTGAAGGGTCACCATTTTGCTTTGGCTCTTACTCTGTGAATGTTATTAAAAGTCTTACTTTGTTCTTTGTACTTATTTTCTGCTTCCCTTGGTTCTTGGGATATAGTTTCGATCAGATGAATCTTCAGACCTTGGCTGGCTCAGAATTCTTCCATTCTTTTATTCGCACCCTCCAGGCAGCGGACACGCTGGCCAATCCCTCTCTAACTTGGTGTAGCGGCCCATGAAATTCTGGCAGGATCCCTCAGGATTGAACAGCCCACGTATTTGTGTTTGGAGAAAAGGAAAATTGGGAATCCTTCCTGAGTTATGGATGTGAAAGGAGATTTCTGATGTGCTGTAGCAAAGCATAATTCAACATTCTTACAAAGTGTTTGATTTAAAAGGTACAGCATTCTTTTTAATAAAGCTTATAACATTTGTTCAGCTTTCTGCCACATTCCATAACCAAGTTTATTTCAACTCTTTGAACTATGTTATGAAATTGGAAGGCATGTATAAAATGTGGGGGGCACTTTTTTGACATCAGAGGTTCAATATTACTGTTTGCATAATAAGCATGTTTCATGGAGAAATAGGAAAGATGGGGAACTTTATTAAGGTGTGTCCAACCGTTTCTGTCCTTTCCAACATTTTAGGGATATTTGGGACTCTCCTATAATGACTACATGGAGTCCAAGAGACACAGAGTGATACAGCATGGAATCAGGACCTTTGACCCAACTGGCCTTTGCTGACTAGCCAGTCACATTTGCCACAATTTGGCCCATAACTTTCTGTGCAATTTCAATCCATGTATCTGTACAACTAACATAACTTCCCTGTTAGCTAAATGAGATAAGACAGGCAACAAGTGTGAGAGAGATGCAACAAGCTGCCTACTTGAGAAAAGGGTTCAGAACCTTCAAGTGTCTGGTTTAATGCTGACAATGTAATGACTATGCAATAGAGCTGGTGGCCATAGTCCTGGATTAATGATTGGGAGACATTTATAGGGCAAAATGGCAGCCAACACAACCGCCGCAAAATCCAGCAAGTGTCTAAATCAGGGGTAGGCAACCTACGGCCCACGAGCAAATATTGAGATGCTATGCTTATCCGGCCTGCGAGTGACTTTTCCTTATTCTGAGTGTTTCACGTGACCACACTGATGGACATGCATGGCGTCTTGTTACACTGGCCCCAGGTTCCGTTTTGTTCCAGACCAAACACTGGTATATACGAATGACAGGAAGGCAGACTACCTTATTAATATGTATTAGATACTCTCCGTGCACGCACAGGTTTTCAGATGGGATCGTTCAAATTTGTAAACAGAAACAACGTCACTGTGTTTTAACAAGAAATCCACGCTAAATATCCAGATATTTACATGTGCTATGATACTTGTTGAATAACTCGCGTTTCGAAATAAAATCGAAGAAAAAAATTCCAATGGCAATGAATGCGAAACGCAGGAAAGTAGACACTGAATGCTGAAATTTCCAAGACACTTGGACACTAGATTACTTCTTCATCGAGCAATCTGGGAAAGCACAAGATCCAGGCATTTTTGTGAATATGGTCCAAGAATTGAGAAAAGAGTTTAATCTCTTTTTGCTGATTTTCACTTGCATGCAATTGAGTTCAAGCTGTTTGCTACTCCATTTGATGTGGAAGTGGACACTGCATCAGAAATTTTTCAAATGGAATTGATTGAGATACAGTGTGATGACATATTGAGATCGAAATTTCATTCTGAAGATGTGTCAGTGCTTGACTTCTATAGAAAATATATTCATCCAAGTGGGAAGTATCCTAACTTAGTGGACCATGCAAAAAAGATGGCATCATTGTTTGGCAGCACTTATCTGTGTGAGCAATTATTTTCAAAAATGAAACACACCAAGGACCATTTGAGAACAAGACTGACTGATGCCCATCTGGATAATGTCTTGCTCTTGGCATCAACAAGTCTGACACCCAATATTGAGAAGCTTTCAAGCAACAAACAGCATCAAGTTTCACATTAATTTATCGACTGTTTGCATTAAAATTTTCTTTTTTATTATACTTCATTTACCACCATTCAATGCATCATGTTCATATGTTTTATGTTTAAAGATTCTTTGTGTCCTTTTAATAGATTCAAAAGATGCCTTGATTGAAATAAATTGCAACTAAACTGAGTTCTTTGATTACTAATTGCCATCCTTGGTAAAGCACAAATGATTTTCTAGCATGCGTTATTCATTAATTTGAGGCAAAACATAACTAGATGTACTTAAAAGGAAAATTCCCACATTTCAAGTTTTTTATGGCATTTATCTGGCCCACTGTCCGCTCATTAATATGTGATCTGGCCCACAGAGGCAGAAAGTTTGCCGACCCCTGGTCTAAATGTTAAAAGACAGGATTTTTTAAAAATTGTAGCTATGCTAAAAGCAAGGGATGTAATGCTAAGAACTTATAAGGGATTGTTCAGACCACATTTGGAGTATTGTGAGTAGTCTTGGGGCTCCGTATCTAAGAAAGGATATGCTGGCACTGGAGACAGTTGAGATGATGTTCATAAGAATGATCCCGGGGTGGAAAGGGTTAAGGCATGAGGAGTGTTTGATAGCTCTGACACTGTATTCAATGGAGTTTAAAAGATTGAGGGGGGAACCTCTGGAAGCCTACTGAATATTGAAAGGCATTGATGGAGTGGAAGTGGAGAAATTGTTTCCAACGGTGTGAGAATCTTGGACGAGAGGGCACGGCTTCAGTAGAAGGATGTCTCTTTAGAACAGAGATGAGGAGGAATTTCTTCAGGCAGAAGATGGTGAGGCTGTGTAATTTGTTGCCACAAATGGCTGTGGAGACTAAGTCACTGGGTATATTTAAAGCAGCGGTTGATTGGTAAGGCAGCCATGATCGAATGGTGCGGCAGACTCAATGGGCTGAATGGCCTGTGTTTTATGGTCTAATGGTCCTAGGTTGCTTGAAGAATGTTTGTTGGTCAGCACACTGTGGAAAATATCACCCTTGCTCTTCTTCAAGTTAGTGGATGGCATCCTGTTAATCCACTGGAGACAACAGATGAGGCCTTGGGTTTGAAACATAGAAAACCTACAGCAGGAAGAAGAGAGCATGACCTGGGTGGTGGGGGTCCCTGATGATGGATGCTATTTTCCTGCAACAATGCTCTGTGTAGATGTGCTCAAAAGTGGGAGGGATTTACCTGTGATGGACTGGCAAAAAAACACAAAAATATGAAGTCTTAGTCTTAAACATTAAAAAAAAATAAACCGAGCTAAAAAGACTGCAGAGGCTGAGTGGAAAGGTGAGTTCCAGAGGACTCTATTGAGGGACTTGGGTTACCTATAATTACTATCAGCACCCTTAGGCTTGGAGCAGGAGTGGGAATTTCAAAGTCCCCATTGGGTGAGGCTGCTGTGGTAAACCCTGGGCATGAATCAGAATCAGATTTAGTATCACCAGTACATGTTGTGAAATTTGTTAACTTCATGGCAGCAGTACAATGAAATACATGATAAATAAATATATAGAGAAAAGACAGTTACATTATATATTTGTCTATTAGATCGTTAAGTTAAAATAATTCATGCAAACTAATAGAAATAAAGAAAGTAGTGAGGTAATGATTATGGGTTCCATGTCCATTCAGAAATCTAATGGCAGAGGGGAAGAAGCTGTTCCTGAATCGCTAAGCATGTGTCTTCAGGCTCCTGTACCTCCTCCCTGATGGCAGAGGGGAAGGAGCTGTTCCTGAATTGCTGAGTGTGTGCCTTCAGGCTTCTGTACCTCCTACCTGATGACAGCAATGAGAACAAGGCATGTCCCAGGTGATGGAGGTTGCCTTCCTAAGGCACCGCTCCTTGAAGATGTTTCAGATATTACGGAACAACTAGATGAACAACTACAGATTGTAGTTACATGGCTCTGTCATGTTGTAAGCCATCTTGAGACACATAGTGGAGTGAGAATTCATAAGATCATAAGATATAGGAGCAGAATTAGGCCATTCAGCCCATCAAGTCTGCTCCACCATTCAATCAAGACTGATTTTCTTTCAACCACATTGATCCCAAATTCATCTTGTCTATTGAGATGAAATGTCAGGCAAAGTCTGAAAATTGGCAATCAACATAATGAGTTAAGGTTACCTAAGAAGCCTTTTAAGAGAGGGGGAAGAGAGAGAGGTGGAGATATCTGGGGAAGGAAATATCAAAATCTAAAAGTCTGACCATTACTGCATGAGGTATGGTTGTGGGCAGAACTGGAGGCGAACAGGGAAATTAATAAGTCTTAAGGTGGAAGGAGGTTGTAGAGACAGGGAGGAGCAGAGGCAAGGCACGGATTTGAAACAAAAGATCAAGGTTTTTAAACAGAGGGATTGCTGATGGATGAGGGATAATACCTTAGACATAGTAAACTAATGTGTGATATTATAGTAGTGCTATCACACGAGGAGTGGGAAGACAGATGTGGGTTCTAATAAGGACTTCAAATGAAATAAGGCTATATGTTTAAAAAATAAAGTTAAAATATATTAAGTACGCAGAGGGTTAAAAATAGAGAGGAGAACTGGAGAAAAGAGGCCTTGACAACCAGCTTACTGTTGGTAAAAATTAACTGCGGCAGCAAGTCAGAGGGGTGTACATTTTGAGAACATAATGAATCATTTTCTTTGGTAAATCTGGCAAACATCAAACCTGTTCCTGCGGCCCCTTCATTTGAGTGAACTCTCTGTGACACATCAAATTTAATGAGATTGTACAGAATAGGAATCTGGGACAGAGGCAGTGCTGTGTGTTACAAAGTCCCACAGCACTTAACAACCAATAGAACTGCTCTCCCTCTTTCCTTCTCTAAATATATCTGCTCCAGGGGGAAAAAAAAATCCCTTTTTGGCTTTCAGAATTCCTGTAGTCTGTTATGCTCATTCAGGATACATTATTGAGTCTTTTCCCTTGCTCTGACATAAATGATTGACAGCCTGTTGTGCCGTGCTTATTATTTCCTCCTCCATTCAGACCCTATGAAGAAATTCTTCATGTGCCCTCAACAAGCATACTCAGAAACCTAACAACAGCCTCAACTCACTGACCTCTATCGACTTCAGTTTCAGCTTAGCTTCCAATTTAAATTCCTCTTTGCTGTTTCAATAGCTTCACTCCTCCCTATCTTCGCAAGTTCATCCAACTATGAGACCCATTAGAACTCTGTACTCCTTCCTATCTGATCTCTTGGTTTAAATCAGTCTACCTAAGCAGCTTTCCTGGCAGATACGAGAAAGTGTAGATGTTCCAATCCAGAGCTCAAACAAATTGCTGGAGGAACCCAGCAGGTCGGGCAGCATCTGTGGAGTGAAATGGACAGTCAATGTTTCAGGTCGAGACCCTTCATCTGGACTGGCCTGGAGTGATCTTGACCCGAAACATCAACTGTTGACTTCCCTCCACAGATGCTGCCTGACCCACTGAGTTCCTCCAGCGGTTTGTTTGTTGCTCCAGCTGGCTTAACATCTCCCTACTCTCAGACTTTTGGAATTCACTTCATAAATCCCTGTCTCTAGCACATCTCTAAAACCTACCATCTTTTGACAGTATTCGAGATTACTTATCATAAGCAACGCACACAAAATGCTGGAGGAACTCAGTTGGTCAGGCAGCATCTATGGAAGTAAATGAACAGTTGATGGTTCGGGCCGAGACCCTTCATCAGGACTAAAATGGAATAGGGGGAGATGCCAGAATAAAAAGGTGGGGAGAGGGGAAGGGGGCTAGCTGGAAGGTGATAGGCGAAGCCAGGTGGATGGGAAAGGTAAAGGGCTGGAGAAGAAGGAATCTTCTCCTATCCTAATATCTGGTACATGGCTGGGTGTCAAACAAAGTTCTCCTCTATGAATAATTTTAGGATATTTTAATACACTTCTGTTACTATATAAATGTATGTAATAGACATCTTAAGTATTTTGTAACAGATTAACGCACTGGGTGGCTTTCTGGGCATCTTTTGCCTTTGCTTGTGACTCTTGAACAAATGACATTCTTTCCCCACTGTACATGCTGTTAGTGGTTTCAGTGTTTGTCTTTCAGTAAGGGATCTGCCCTGCCAAGGAGCAGAGGTTAACAGTGGTCACTGAGAAATATTTCTTTAGCCGTAGAAGGAGCTCTTCTCCACTGGTACATTTGTCATTATATCAGACATCGGAAATGTCTCTTCTTATTGACCAGTTGTGGGTGCTGTTTGCCTGGTAGAAAGATATCTAAATTGCTGTTCATGTTTACTTGCACTTGAAGTCTTTAGCAATCAGTTTCGATAGCTGAGGAACATAGAACTTAGAAGAGTACAGTGCAGGAATAGCCCTTCAGGCCACAATGTTGTGCGAAACCAGTTAAAAAGTAAATCAAAAAAACCCCAAACACTAATCCCTCCTACCTACACAATGTCCATATTCCTCCATCTTCCTCGCGTTCATGTGCCTATTTAATCGTCTCTTAAAAGCCTCTAATGTATTTGCCTTGACCACCATACCAGGCAGCACATTCCAGAAACCTACAACTCTCTGAGTAAAAAAAACTTACCCCTCACATCCCCCTTGAACCTACCCCCTCTCACTTTCAATGCATGCCCTCTGGTATTAAACGTTCCTACTCTGGGAAAAAGATACTGTCCACCTACTCTATCTATGCCTCTTAAATCTTCTAAACCTCTATCAGATCTCCCCTCAGCCTCCTGTGCTCTAGAGAAAACGACACAAGTTTACCCAGCCCTCTAAACCAGGCAGCATCCTGGTGAACCTCTTCTGCACCCTCTCCAAAGCCTCAACATCCTTCCTAGAGTGGGGCGACCAGAACTGGAAACAATACTTCAGACGTGGCCTAACCAGAGTTCTATGAAGTTACAACATAATGTGAGTAGAAGGAAGTGGAAACATTGTTGGAAGGTGACTGAGGAAAACAGCCAGAGATGTAAGTGTAATGAAACCTGCAGTTTTTGGGGGTGTGTGAGGGGATGGTGCTGTCTGGAAGGTGTTTGTATGGGTGCTATGGTAGTGTGCTATTAGCACAACACTATTACTGCTTAGGGTGCTCCGGAGTTTGGAGTTCAATTCCAGTGCTGTCTGTAAGGAGTCTATGCATTCTCCCCACGGAACGCATACGTTTTCTCCAGGTGCTCTGGTTTCCTCCCACAGTCCAAAGGTATACTGGTTAGTAGGTTAATTGGTGATTGTAAATTGTTCTGTAATTGGGCTAGGGTTAATTGGCGGGTTCCTAGGCAGCACGGCTCACTGGGCCGGAAAGGCCTGTTCCACACTGTATCTCGAAATAAAATTAAAAATAAATAAATGTACACCTCGTCACTGCGTGGTTTTCCTCAGAGTGCTCGGGTTTCCTTCCACATTCCAAAGACATACACTTTAGTAGGAGTTAGTAGGTTGAGGACATGATATGTGGGTGCCAAAAGCATAGCGACATTTGCAGGCTGCCCCCAGCAAGTCCTTGGACTGCAGGTCATTGATAGAAATGATGCATTTCACTGTATGTTTCGATCTACATGTGACAAATAAGCTAATCTTTAACATAAAGATTTAATCTTTACTGTTCTAAACTGTTGAGTTCTGATGTGCCCTTCCATAGGACACAGCTCTTTTAATGAGGGTGAATTGCTTTCAAGTGTGCAAGCTGCCATTTTGTTCCATCCAGAGGTATCCAAAGACTAGAAAGGTCAGGATAACTCCTTTTCTGCAAAGTGATTGAGCAGCGAACAGTAAGGTGTAGCAAGCAACATGATAATGTCGAACTTGATGTTGTTGCAAGAGAAGATAATGAATAATTTTCTTTGGTAATTGTGGAGAATCGGGTTCACTCAAGTATTTGTGTTGGATCTGTACCCAGTACTAAATAAAACTGTTCATGTCTGCATTTTGGAATTTCTTCTGGTATTTTATCTGTGCACATATGATTATGTTATTATTAATAACTACACTGAGATTCCCTCTCTGTGGGCCCATGAGAGAATCTCTGGGAGAAAGTATTGTGTGAGTTTGTAGTTCTTGATCTGAAGCTTTCCAGGAAGAGGTGGGACAGGTAGGTGCTGACAGATGGATAGTCTTTCACCACAAAGTAAAAGTTATGAAATGTATAAGTGGAATTTTATGTGCATAAAAACATATGAAAGAATTAGAATTCAAAGAGATACAAAAGTTTAACTAGTAGATACTCCAAGAAGGAAGGAGTCACCAAAGTGATCCAATTATAATTCAGTGAAGAGTCTGCATAGACTCCATCTTGTAAATGTTGCCTTAACTAAATTGCAGGGGGGAAAGTGTGGCTGAGCTATGGGAGATTCAGATTAAACTGCAGAAGAACAATGGTGACTTTTCACTATTAGTGATGATTTGCAAAAGTCAGTGGGCATATTTTTTCCCAGTGGAAAAAACAGATTATATTATGATCAAACAAAGTTTTGTTACATTTTCTAAAAGCATGATATCTGTAAATAATGGTGTGGTCTTGTGGCTGTGGTTGTGAACCAGTTGTCTACATGGTGTTAGCCATCATTCGTGAGTCAGGACCAAGAAAGAACTGGGTGGCACATGGGCTGGGAAGTGCAGCCTAGTCCATTTCTGAGAGCTTCCCATACCCGTAGGGGCAGGGCTTACTTCTTCTTGAAACCTCTGCAGGGAGGCTCCAGTTTACCAACCATTTTCTCTGCACTAATCCTCTCCACAGATTCCTACATCACTATTGTCTCTCTGCTGTCTCCCTCTTCTTCTTCTCTGAATGGCCCATAAGACCATTAGACATAGGAGCAGAAGTAGGCCATCCGGTCCATCGAGTCTGCTTAGCTATTCCATCATAGCTGATTTATTATCCCTCTTAACCCCATTCTTCTGCCTTCTCCCGATAACCCTTCCTAATTAACAACCTTCACTTTAAATATACCTAATTACTTGGTGTCCAATGTTATCTGTGGCAATGAAATCCACCGATTCACCAGCCTCCGGCTAAAGAAATTCCTCCTCATCTCTGTTCTAAATGGACATGCCCTCTCGTCATAGACTTCCCACTGTCGGAAATATCGTCTCCACTTCCACTCTATCTGGACCTTTCAGTGTGTGTGTGAGAGAGAGACAGACAGACAGACAAACAGAGAGAGTGGAGTGGGGAGGGAGCACCATTCAATACTCAGAATTCAGGACAGGAAATTGCAGTAGAGGTGTAATACTGCAGAACTCACAATTTCTGCAGATTTCAAATGTGGGTCAGTCCATTGTCATGACAAATGCAAACATAAAAATTACAGGACAGGTTGGCCTGAATGCTGTTCAGCACCAGAACCTTGCAGAGCACACAGGGAACGGTAAAGTAGTGGATTATGAGAAGACACTACATCAGTGCTGCCTTTAGCCCAGTCTAAGCCCTGGCTTAACTGGAAACAGATAGGAGGCCAAGGCCCTGCCTCCCCCAGCAAACATTATGCCAAGCAGACATTCCGTCCTGTCTGCAGGGCTGGGAGTGTGTCACTCACTTAGATCCATTTCTGGCTGGTCCAGGAGCAAAAAAAATGTTTCAGAACTATGAGAGTTCTAAATGCAACTTATAAGAATATGAAACCTGCACCTGTCAGGTTGTGACAAGGAGCCAGTAAAAGAAATGGATGTGTTCTTCCTCACAAAGCCATACTTGCATGTGCTGAATAATTCGTAACTTGGCTTAGCAAGAAATACAAGATACAGTGTGTAGAAAGAGACATCTGAGTAGAAATGGTGTGAGGGAATTGGTAACTTTTAAACTGCTTCTGTTTTGGATCAAGGTTAGCGGGTGAAGGCAACGTGATAAGTTTCAAGCTGATCATTTCTCATCCCAGATCCCTCAGCTTCCTAATGTCCAGGGCACCTGTTGGAAAGAGCCTTTTGTGAAGCCAGTGCTTTTTTTAATGCAAATAAGTTGGTCCGTGAATAAAAAAAATTATTAATGCCGACAAATAAAAGTCAGTTTTATTTGTCACATGTACATCGAAACATTGAAACACAGTGAAATACACCATTAGCGTCAATGACCAACACAGTCTGAGGACGTGCTGGGGGCAGCCTGCAAGTGTTACCATAGCAAATGTCTTCTATTGTACTGTTGCTGACATAACTTGGGTGAGTTTTATGCCGAAAGAAAGTTCTTGGGAAAACTTAAAGTCCTGATAAAAAATAATGAGGAGATGATTTCTCCCCAATGAGATACTAAGAAATCCAAAAATGGGTGCAAATTGACTCAATTATTAACATCATTAACTCTGGTCTTTTTGGAGTTGGGGCAATTAATTTCTCATTCTCCCCCCCCCCCCACCTTAAAGCCTGAAATCTATTTCTGGATGATAACTCCTTCTGTGCTGTCAGGTATATTGAACTGAATCTGGTTTGTAGATGTAATAACATCATATTGAGCGAACAGCCAAGGCATAGCTTTCCTTCTGCGAAGCCGATAGACTCAGTAAATTCTAGTGATGTTTCCACCTCAGTGTGGAAGCAGTGTTACCTGCCAGAGGTGCCATCGTTTGGATGAGATGTTAACCAGGGTGTTGAATAAGGAGTCTTCTCGGAAAATAGCTGGACACATCTCCCTGGTCTCTTGGCATTGATTAATATCAAGGGGTAAAGTTAGAGTTAAAATAGCAGCCAGGTAAATGTTATTGATGCCATTTGCTGGCTTTGCAGTTGTAAATTCTAGGCTTCTGACTTCCAAGTAATATATTCTGTTGTTGTAAATCAATGCCATTGATTGGTCCTTCCTGCCTTGGCCTAATGATTGATCTGCTCCTTCCTGTATCCAGACCAGCACAATATCTGTTCTAATTCTTTCTCTTTTCTCTTCTGACATTATTGACTCAAGTTGGATAACATTACTAAGGATATTAACATTCTCTCATGGCCAGTTCATTCTTTAATGTGTAGCACTCTCACCTGAGTCAGAAAAGTGGTTTAAATACCATTCAAGAAAGGAATGGGACTCAGGGACTTGTGGTAATATTACTGTGTGATTGTATGTGATGGATTGTAAGTATATGTGCTGTGTGTGACTACATACAGTATACTAAGTTTTGTATCTTGGCCCCAGAAGGACACTGTTTCGTTTAGCTGTATACTTGTGCATGGTTAAATGACAATAAACCTGAATTTGATTAAACTTGACTACAGTGTCTTGTCTCACATTTCAATACACTACTGAGGGAATCACTATATTCTGAAAGAAAGATTAAGGCAAGGGCTCTTCCACTGTCTCAGACAGGCAATCACATCCAATCAATAATATAATATGAACAATCTGACATTGCTTTCTGTGGGACCATTACAAATGAGGTTGCATTCTAAAGCTACTTCATTCATTTAAGGCACTTTGTGGCAAAAACTCATGCATTGTAAGCCTTCTGTTGATATATTAGTCAATCATTAAACTATTTTCTCAGCAGCAAACAATCTACTGGAAGAACTCAGTAGATCAAGCAGCATCTGTGGGAGAAAAGGAATTGTCAACGTTGTGGGTCAAAGCCTTGCATCAGTATTGTTTTCTCAGGTATGGGATCACAGTTTAGCCTTAATCTTGCTCCTGACTAATCATTCTCCATGCCATTCCTAGTGGCGCAAGGATATTGATCAGGAAGGACAACAATGGACCTTGAGACCACGCTCTCAAAGTGCAAAGCTTGTTAAAAAAAAAGGATAAGATGCCAGCTCAATTAATAATGATAAAATAGAGATTTTTCCTGGTCAGAAGTCTAGTGACTGGAGTCATGATGAAGAATAGGCATGACTTCATTAAGAAGCTAAATAAGCTTCAGTGACTGAAGGTCTAACTAACCAAGTTACTATGTTCTTATCCAAGCTGATAACATCCACTATTCTTCCAATGAGATAGACTAGGTGGGCAAGAACTATTGAATAAACTGGGTGGACCGCGACAGTTTTTTTTTACAAAATCTGGTTTACCAATTGATCCATTAGGCCGATTTGGACTTCAGTTAACCCAAAAATTGTACTTTTGTGGGACCAGTTTGAATAGATTTTGCTTTGATTTACTCTTGGACTTGAATGGGTACTTTTTCTGACTGTGTTATGGAATTTCCTGTCTTTATTCAGTATCTGCTGGGCTGAGCAGGACTGTGTTGTCATTCTTAAACACAGGATGACTGGATGGTAATCAGGCGAAAGGGTCCAGGCTGGTTTCCCCTTAAAGCAATTGTGTAAAGACCAGCACTTGCAAACCCTCTGCCTCCCTCAGTGAGGTCACCAATAGAAAGATTATACACATTTATCCTATATTGAGGACTTAATAATCTCCAAATCCACTTTACAATCAATGTAAGTTGTCTGAAGTGTTATCACCATTGTAATCATAAACAACGAAGATTAAAGATTTTTTTAAAACATTACCTTTATTTGTCACATGTACATCAAAACATCGAAACATACAGTGAAATGTGCCATTTGCGTCAACAAGCGACACAGTCCAAGGGTTGTGCTGGGTGCAGCCTGTGAGTGTCGCCACGCTTGCAGCGTAGCAAGCCCACAACTTGCTAACCCTGACCCTAACAGAGTACCTGGAGAAACGCCATGCAGTCACGGCAAGAACCTGCAAACTCCATACGAATTGAACCCTGATCGGGGGTCACTGCTGCTGTAAAGCATTGCGCTAACTATGTTACGCTACCATGCCTCCCTGCACTACCAGGCCGCCTTAAAGTTCATATCTAAATTCACATCTAAAACTTTTAAGTCTCAGCTCAAAGACACCAGCCCAACGGAGCAGCAGTCACTCAGTACTGAGGTGGAAGAACCAGCCGAAATCTTGTTCTTAAGAACCTGCAGTTGAACTTCAACATAAATTTTTAATTTGGATGATGAAGTGTTGTGACTGAGTCAGACAGCAGAATTCTTCATTAAAACAATCCATTAGTTCACCTTTGACAATTCTTCAAGATGAAAAGTTGCCATTTAACCAATTTCCCTCAGGATCAATAAAGTATGACTATGACTATTTTAATCAGTCTTAAATTTTCATAATACGCCAATGTATCTCAAAGCAAAGTTCAATATTATCCAACTTTCTATCACAAATTTAAACAGCCTGTAAATAGCAGAGCAGTTAGTGTAAACTATTAAAACTGCAATTACATCCTTTTACTTATGGTGGCAATGTAGATCCTCTGTTTCCCACTATCCCGAGTTCTCAGTCGGTACTGCACACTCCACGAGGGATTGGCCACTTCCTGCCATTTCAGAGTCACAAAAACAACAGGGTTTCCCTATTTAATGTTCACCTGAGCTGGAAATGGTGTTGCTGTAAACGACTTCAGTTCCCTCAGAACATGGAAGAGAAAATGGTTAGGATTCACAATCCTGATGGTTGTTGCTCAACACTTTCTGGTCAAATAGTGCATTGTCTCTCATTGTTTTGATTTATTCATGAAGACCAACCACAGGCAAAGTACCAGATGGTAGGAGAATTATTGAAGCAAAGCACATCAATGTAAGTCAGCTCCCTTCTAATATCTTGAACTTCTTTTAATTTATACTGCAGTGCAGTATTAGTTAAATTTGAGTAGCAGAGAACTAGAGGCATTTGGAAGCTGGTGCAATGAAAATGGAGCTTACATTGACAATTCTTATTATTGAAATGGTAGTTAATAGTGGTATTCCAGTGCGATGCAGTTAGCCGCTCGCACATGGGAGGAGCTCACATTCCGTACAAGCTGGGTTATCAATAAAGTTCAGTTGAATATCCTGCATAATGGACTCCTGGTGCCCTCTGCACTCTCCCTCAATAATGAACACAACAATTATAAATTTGCAGAGTAATTTGAAAGGAATTACCAAGGGCAGTAATTTGACAGGAACTGTTAACCAATGGAGTATTTCAATATTGTAGAAATATGGTATGTTTGTGTAACATTTAACAATCTATTGCTTTTGAATCAATATTGGAAAATAGCAAATAATTTAAATTATACTTATTGATAATTCATGAATAACTAATGCATTAATCTCTCAGGCACAAGGCATATGCTTATATGCAATTATTTATTTTTACTGGCTTACTTGTTTTGAAAACATTTGACTTTTTCTTTATATTGCTAGGTTTATAACTGCATGCATAGCACCCTGAGGATTTATTGTAGGATTCTTAAATTTTTTATCTAAAAATATCTTAGACCATGAGACATAGCTGCAGAATTAGGCCAATCAGCCCATCGAGTCTGCTCCACCATGTCTGATTTATTATCCTTCTCAACCCCATTCTCCTGCCATCTTGTAACCTTTGATGCCCTTCCTAATCAAGAACCAATCAACCTCCACTTTAAATATACCCCATGACTTGTCATCCATTTAAAGAAAGAAATGTGATCTTTTTTTCATAAGAAATGCAAATCAAAAACAATATTTGGAAATCAGATCAAAAACAACATCCACTTCATCTTTATCTTAACACCAAAGTCATTCTTACATTTCTTCCTTCTGATCTTAACTGGACATAAGCTGCTCTGACAGACGTCTGCAGTGCTGAGCGAGTGCTGCAGTACTAGAGATGCCATCTTTCATCTAAGACAGTAAACTCAGTCCACATTCCTTGGGTGCATGTGATACATCTTATAGCATAACATAAGGGAAAAGAGGAGAGCTTTTCTCCGCGTCTTAGTCAGTACTTGCCTCTCAAATGATGCCCATTAAAAATTTTAACGTTTATCACTTTGCAGATTGTTCAACCTCGCTAGCAATAAATTAACTGCTACATTTTCTAAATTACAACAGTGTATATACATTACAAAGCACTTGATTTGTTATAAAATACTTCGGGACCTGTTGGGTTATGAAAAAAGCTACAAAAATGCAAGTTCATCCTTTTAGTATGCCTGCCACTGTTTAATGGATATGAGATAAATGTGCAGGTTAGCTGTATGACCCTCAGTAGCACTCAATCAGGAGAATGCAAGCTAAGTATTGCGCATTGTGCTCCAATTATACACAGACTGCAGTCTATTTGAGAGAATGTAGAGAGGACCAGCCCTGGGCCCAGCACGTAAATGCCATTACAATGAAAGCACAACAGCGCCTCTACTTTCTTCAAGAAGATTTGGCATGTCATCTAAAACTTTGACAAAACTCTGTAGTTGCGCAGTGGAGACAATATTGACTGGTTGCATCTCGCCTGGTGTGGAAGCACCAATGCCCTTGAACAGAGATGCTTATAAAAAGTAGTCGATACAGCCCAGTCCATCATGTGTAAAGCCCTCCCCACCATTGAGCACATCTACACAGAGCACTGTCACAGGAAAGCAGCATCCATCATCAAGGATCCCCACCATCCAGGCCATGCTCCCTTCTCACTGCTGCCATCAGGAAGAAGGTACAGGAGCCTCAGGACTCTCACCACCAGGTTCAGGAGCAGTTATTACACCTCAACCATCAGGTTCCTGAACCAGGGGGAATAACTTCACTCAACTTCACTTGCCCCATCACTGAACTGTTCCCACAAACTATGGACTCACTCTCATGGACTTTTCATCTAATGTCCTCGATATTTAGTGCTTGCTTGTTTGTTTGTTTGTTTGTTTGTTTGTTTGTTTGTTTATTTATTTATTTATTTATTTATTTATTATTATCATCATTATTTCTCTTTTTTTCTTTTTGTATTTGCACAGTTTCCGGTCTTTTGCACACTGATTGCTTGTCCGTTGGGTGCAGTCTTTCATTGATTCTATTGTGTTTCTTGTATTTACTGTGAATGCCTGCAATAAAATGAGTCTCAGGGTTGTGTCTGGTGACTTATATGTACTTTGATTATAAATTTACTTTGAACTTTGGACTTGCTGAAATGTTCAATTTAAACAAATGTTCATGATTTCATTTGTATAGCTTATTCAGGTTTATTGGGAACTAATTTCATACTCCATTCTCTTCATAGGAGTATCTCAGATAATACTGAAAATGATAGGATTTCAACCAAGTTGTTGACCAGTGGAAATTCTGAAGCATTTTGAACACGTTGGCGCAGGCAGATACTGAGTCAGGGCTGTGTTCATGGAAATTTCCATATTAACACTGACCAGAATCGTTTCCATCCAGCAACAGTACCTTCCATTTGTATTGTGCCTTTCAGTTAAGAAAACATTCCCCGCCAGTTTATGAGTACGTTGCCCTGCAACATCTGACATAAACTTTGCTGAGTGCTTTGAATACTCCAAATTCTGTTCATTTGAGCTCTGGATTTAAAAAGATAAAGATTTGCTTTATTTGTCACATGAAATGTGTCATTTTTTGTCAAATAAAATCAGTGAGAACTTTATTTTGTTATCGGTGGCAGTTATCTGCTGAGGACATAAGCTTTTGAGTTGCATAACTTGAGCTTCTCCAAGGGAGCGTTTTAAAATCAACCCTTTGTCCATTTGTTTAAATGGCTGTGTCAAACTGTTCGAAAACCCTGCTGTCAGGGAAATTGGAATACAGTGAGAGAATAAGATAGCATTATTGTTAGCATGAAGGACATGGACCATAGATGGAGATAAGGCAAAGCTCCCATTGCACTGCTCCAACCTCAAAAATGTCTCCAGTCACCCCTATATTACCCAGAATAAGATACCCATTCAAATTTATCTGTGATGAAAATAGGAGCAGAAGTAGACTGTCAGATCCTTCGGGCATGTCCTGCCAATCAATATGATCATGGCTGATCAAATTCGATCTAATCTGATCCCATTAGGCGATAGTTCAAGACTATCTAAATGACACACCTTTTACTTTATATTCAATACATTGAAACCACTTTATAAGCTGTTTCTGGATATGAAAGTGAAATGTTGACATTTTCAGTATTTAGATAGAAATTCCAGCATTTACATAGCATGACCCCAAGCTATCCCAAATATTTTCTTTGTGCCAAAGGAATACTTGTGTGTTACTACTGTAACCTAGGAAAACCAAAAGCCAATCTTTGCATTGCAAGCTCCCAAAAAATAGCAATATGATTAACCAGAACAGAGGAGACTGCAGATGCTGGAATCTGGAGCAAAAGAAAACACAAGTTGCTGGAAGAACTCAATAGGTCAAGCAATATCTGGGGGAGGAAAGGAATTGTTGAGGTTTCAGGTCGAGACCTTGCATCAAGACTGATAAATCTGGAAATCTTTTCTATTGATATTTATGCTCTTCAGGGAAGGACATTTGTTATCTCTACTAAGTTTGACCTACATGTGGTTCTAGATCCACCTAAAAGGTTGACTCCTGACGGCCACAGATCAGGAATGGATATTAAATGCCAGCACCGCTGATGAAGTCAGCATATAGTGAAGCAACAAATAAAAGTACAAAGAGCACCATGTAAAATGGGCTGCACAAAACGATAAGAGGCAAAGATTGAATGGGCAGCCAGAGACGTTTCCCAGGGCAAAAATGGCTAATATGAGGGGGCTTAGTTTTAAGGTAATTGGAGGAAAGTTTTGGGGGGATGTCAGAGATAGGTTTTTAAACAGAGAGTGGTAAGTGCATAGAGCACATTGTTGGGGGTGGTGGTAGTAGCAGATACATTAGGGACATTTAAGACACTCTTAGATGCACACGGCCAAAAGCAAAATGGAGGCTATGTGGGAAGGATGGCTAGATTGATCTCAGAGTAGGTTAACAGGATGACACAACATCATGGGCTGAAGGAGCTCAATTGTTCTGCACTGTTCACAAAGTATACAGTACACATATTCTGTGTTTTTAAATAGTCAGGATGCAAAAAATAGCTCCACTGATGTTCTCTGCAATATTTTGATGGGATTCTTTATGTGTCATTCAGTGTCTACCTTTAACCATTTATCTGAAGTTCTGACAGCCCCGTGCACCCCCACACTTTCATTGGAGAGGAGCCTAAAGAGATTCTGCTTTTGCCGTTGACGTGGGTTTGAATATATCACCTTTGACTCAGACATCAAAGCAATACTTAGTCTACTGTGGCTGGTGGGGTGGAGCTACGTCTCTACCAAAGGAGGTGTAAGGTGCTCCTTCCCTCCGCTAGCCTATAGGTCACCCCTGGGAAGGTGTAGCACCTCCTTAGCCCCCCACTCCACCCCCTATCAGGGTCACGTGAAGCCATGGGAGATGGTCTAGGAACAGCTGGTGCAGATCACAAGTCCTGGTTATGCGACCACTGACACCAGGCAGACAATCTCTGAAGAGTATTGATAATGGCTGAGGTCACCCGTCTTGCAAAGACACTGCCCAGAGGAAGGCAACGGAAAACCACTTCTGTAGAAATATTTGGCAAGAACAATCATGGTCATGGAAAGACCATGATTGCCCACATCATACCACACAGCACAGAATGATGATGAGTCTTCTTAGTCACTAAGTCACTTACAATTACTGTTGAACCTTTGTTTGTTAATTCGTTCCTTTAATTGCTAGGAGTATTACAGATTTTCATCCAATTTGGTTTTTAATAAATATCAATCCATATTGAATTTACAGGCAGAGAAGGTAATTTATCTCAACATATCTGTACTAGTGTTAATGCCAGCAACACACACAAAATGCTGGTGAACGCAGCAGGCCAGGCAGCATCTTTAGGAAGAGGTGCAGTCGACGTTTCAGGCCGAGACCCTTCGTCAGGACTAACTGAAGGAAGAGCTAGTAAGAGATTTGAAAGTGGGAGGGGGAGGGGGAGATCCAAAATGATAAGAGAAGACAGGAGGAGGAGGGATGGAGCCAAGAGCTGGACAGTTGATTGGCAACAGGGATATGAGAGGATCATGGGACAGGAGGTCCGGGGAGAAGGAAAAGGGGGAGGGGGGGAAAAGCCCAGAGGATGGGCAAGGGGTATAGTCAGAGGGACAGAGGGAGAAAAAGGAGAGTGAGAGAAAGAATGTGTGTATAAAAATAAGTAACAGATGGGGTACGAGGAATTAAAATGTGTGGCCACTGGGAGATCCTGCTTTCTCTGGCGGACAGAGCGTAGGTGTTCAGCAAAGCGGTCTCCCAGTCTGCGTCGGGTTTTGCCAATATATAGAAGGCCACATCGGGAGCACCGGATGCTGTATATCACCCCAGCCGACTCACAGGTGAAGTGTCGCCTCACCTGGAAGGACTGTCTGGGGCCCTGAATGGTGGTGAGGAAGGAAGTGTAAGGGCATGTGTAGAGTGCCTCCAACTTCCCTTCTCTTCACACATTTATCCATCCACTCACTGAACAAAGGATAAGAGAACAGAGAAATTTGCAAATGAACGCACGACATGTCAAACCTTGAAGTGGACGGGCTACAGCAGCAGAAGATTACGAACGTACACCTAATAAAGTGGCCACTGAGTGTAGTTTGTAATTGGAATCATCAAAAGACACAGACCTGAGGTGATCTATACATAAGCAGAATGCAGCCACAAGCCTGGTGTAACTGGACTCTGACTGAAAGAGGTTGCAACTACCATAAGCAGGGAATAAGGCAGCATTCTTTAGCACAGGTACTTCTGCAAGACAAACAGACTGCAAATTATCCGGTCGGATAATATGAATCTTGATTCAAAGCTTTCATCAATGCTTCCCTACTGTACTGAAATAATGCTGAAACAGTTCTGTGACAGGGATCCTGTTGCAAAGGCCTTGTTTGAACTGAATTCAAAGTCTCCCCTGACCAGCAAAGAGGGGTAAATTGAAATAAAGTGACAGGTGTCGGTGCTTCAGTGTCCTAATCACATCCAAATGTGACCTGACAAAGGCAGCTTTGAGGAGAGGCAGGTTACAGTAAAGGGTGGAGGGGGGATAGTTTTACAGTAACTGGGCAGCTTCCAGCATGCCTGTGGTGGATAACAGTGTGCCCTGTGTTTTTTGTTAAAACCTTTCCATAACCTCTTTGTTTACTCCATGCCACCATGCACCAACATTCCCAGGCACGGTGTTGTCCAGTTCACAGAAGTGTTAACTCTTTTCGACATTCCTCCTGTCTTGGAGTTCAGCAGGGATGTGAAGGAGGGGGAAAGAAATGAAGTCCGCTGGGATTTCAAATGCTTCGTTTTATTTTTACTGTTTTCAGATTCTTTCCAAAAAAAACCATATGCTTCAGGGAAGTTGTTAAATGTGTGTACACTATTTAAAGAAGTCCCCAAGGGTTACAGTATTTGGATTTCTTTTACCGCAGGTGTGGTCACTTCAACAAGGAGGTGGGTTATTGGCATAACTCCAGATGCCAATCTGCTTTTTTCTTGAGGAGAGGTTTAAAAGTAGAGTGAACTTGCATATCTTTAGACTCTTTCATGACCTCAGAAAGTCCCAAACGATTCCAGTCAATGCTATACCTTTGAACGATAGTCACTGTTGTGATTCAGGATGCACACTAGCCAATATGTAAATAGCAAGCTCCCACAAGGAGCAATAAATTCATAGAATCGTAGAGAGATACAACATAGAAACACGCCTGTCAGGTGTCCAAGTATTAACTACCCACTTACACCTGCATTCAATCTATTTTATTCTCCCCACATTCCCATCAAAGCCTGCCAGGTCATCTACCTACAGGAAAGATGTAAATAAGGTTGAAAGAGTGCAGAGAAAATTTACAAGGATGTTGACGGGTCTGGGGGATCTGAGTTATAAGGAAAGATTGAATAGGTGAGGACTTCATTCCTTAAAACGTAGAAGATTGAGAGGAGATTTGATGAAGGTATACAAAATTATGAGGGGTAAATGCAAGCAGGCTTTTTCCACTGAAGTCAGGTGGGACTACAACCATAGGTCATGGGTTAAGGGTGAAGGGTGAAAAGTTTAAGGGGAGTATGAGAGGGAACTTATTTGCTCAGATGGTGGTGAGAGTGTGGAATGAGCTGCCAGCACAAGTGGTGCATGTGAGTTCAATTTCAACATTTAAGATAAGTTTGGATAGGTACATGGATGGTAGGGGTGTGGAGGTCTATGAACCTGTGCAGGTCAATGGCAGTTTTAAAGGTTTGGCATGGACTAGATGGACTGAAGGGCCTGTTTCTGTGCTGTACTTTTCTATGACTCTATTGACTCTCTCAAACACATGAATACACAATAGGAGCAAATTTTAGTGGCCAAATTATCTAATCAATCTACACAGGAGCAGCAAAGTAGAGGGTTCAAAGGAGGTTCATGAAAGTGATTCCAGGATTGAACAGCTTGTCATATGAAGAGTGTTTGATGGCTCTGGGCCTGTGTTCACTAGAATTCAGAAGAATGAGGGGTGACCTCATTGAAATCTATCGAATGGTTTGAGGCCTTGATGGAGTGGATGTGGAGGGGATATTTCCTATGGCAGGAGAGTCTACGACCAGAGGACAGAACCTCAGAATAGAGGGATGTCCTTTTAGAACGGAGATGAGGAGGACTTGCTTTAGCCAGAGAGCGGCGAATCTGTGGAATCCTTCGCCACAGTCAGCTGTGGAGACGAAGTCTTTACATATATTTAAGGCAGAGGTTGATAGAATCTTGATTGGTCAGGGAAGGGATACGGCGATAAGGCAAGAGATTGGGGCTGAGAGGGAAAATGGATCAGCCATGATGAAATGGTGGAGCAGACTCAAAGGGCCAAATAGCCTAATTCTGCTCCTATTTCTTATGGTCTTATGGTTGAAGTTGATGGAGAGATACAGTAAGTATCAGGAGGGACGCTAGGAATAACACCACTGTTCTTTAATAAAATATAATTTTTCATGCTCAAGTGAATGGGCAGCTTCTTTAATGTTTTGTCTAAATGACAGTGACTCTGACAATACAATACTCCCTGAGTTTTGCATTAGAAGTCCTAACCTAGATTCCATTGGAGTGCACTCAAACCCATTTGAGCAATCTCGGACTTTTCTTTTTGGAGTGACGGAGGATGAGAGATGACTTAATAGAGATACATAAGATGATAAGTGGAACAGATAGAGTGGGCAGCCAGTGACGTTTTCCCAGACTGAAAATGGCTAATACAAAGGGCCATAATTTTAAGGTAATTGGGGGTAAATTTAAGGCGAGCTTATGGTGTATGTCAAAGGTAGGTTTTTTTACACAGAGTGTGGGTGTGTGGAATGTGCTGCCTGGGGTGGTGGTATTAGGGACATTTAAAAGACTTTTAGATGGGCACATGAATGACAGAAAAATGGAGGGAGGGTTGACGGAGAAGTGGTTATATAAGGAATGTATACTTTGCATGTCAGTCTGTGTAACCACTTCCCAAGCTGGATCGAGGTCTAGAGTTAAGTGTTTAAAGTGATGACGGGGAAGTGGTTATATAAGGAATGTATACTTACTGGGGAAGTGAGAAATATGAAGGGTCAACAGGATGTTCGAATTATAAGGGTAACATTGCAATGACAATCAAATTGGCCAGTGGGCTAAATTGACCAAATTACCTAACTCAACAATGCTTCTATCAGCATTTCAAGAACAAAGGATGGGGATGAAGTTTCTCAGAGAGATGAAATATAATCCACTCTAAATTCAATGTCGCATAATTTGAATTAAATGAGAGACACCCCCAGGGGAGCCCGAGAAGGGGGGGAGAATGAGCACCCCAATAGGATGGACCTATTAACAATGACCAAGGTAAATGGTCAACACCATGGACCTAGATTTAGCTGGTTTGAAGCTCTTCCTTGCCCATGCGATGAGCTTTTCCAGGCCCTGGAGGATCCACCTGCTGCCAGGAACTGGTGTTGTCATGACAATGAGGTCATCCATAAAGGCTCTGATCGAACACCAGACTTGGTCAGCGGGCCTCTACGCTCTGCCTCGGCTGCCTTGACTATCATGTTCATGGCAAGGGCAAAGAGAGTAACGGAGATTGTGCACCCAGTTATAATCCCCTTCTCCAGCTTATGCCAGCCTGATGTCATAGCTCCAGACAAGAGAGAGATGCATTTGCAGCAAAGTTTGTAAGAACAAGCGCGGCCTAAAGATCCATCAGGCCAGAATGAAGTGCTTGGAGCAGGAGAATGCTGCACAGCGCATAGGATTTACACCTGGTGAGATGCAGGAGGAGCCCGGCCTGGAGTCACCCCACGGAGCCCAGAACCTCCAAGCGCCAGAAGCTTCTGTCCCAAGCAACATAGTTCAACAGCGCCGGATCAAGTGGCCCCCAGCCAGCAACAAGAAAGAGTGGCTCCAGTTCGATGGCGATGTAGCAAGGATCATAGAGTTGAGAGCCAAGGGAGATTTTGACAGACGGCTTCAGACAATGACCACCATCATTATCAGCTTTGCCACAGAGCGGTTTGGAATGGAGGAGGGAAAGACCACCAGATCCCGATACACTATGAACTGCAGGGCAGCCCAGATCCACCAACTGCGCCAAGAGCTCCGGTCCCTGGCACGGCAGTTCAGGGTAGCAATGGAGGAGAAACCTCCCCTGGTTGAGCTTTGGAACACCTGCAGGAAGAAGCTAATGACCCTGCGCAGAGCAGAATGGCACAGGAGGTGAGGGAGAGAAAGAGCCAGGAAGCGAACTGCCTTCATAGGCAATCCGTTTGGTTTTACAAAACAGCTCCTAGGGCAGAAACGCTGCGGCCGCCTTGTGTGCTCTAAAGAAGAGGTAGACCATTTCCTTCATAACATCCTGAGCGACCCTGCAAGGGAACAAGAGCTGGGCCTCCACAGAGCCCTTACAAGCCAACCACTCCCCATAGTGGAGTTCGATGTGAGGGAGCCCACCTAGAGGGAAGTCCAGGAGGTTGTGTCTTCAGCCAGAGCTAGTTCTGCTCCAGGACCCAGCAGCATACCCTACAAGGTGTACAAGCACTGCCTGGAGCTTCTCAAGATTCTTTGGAAGATCCTGCGAGTGATCTGGCGCAGGAAGGCAGTGGCAGACCAGTGGAGGTACGCAGAGGGGGTCTGGATCCCCAGGGAGGAAAATTCGTCGAACCTGGAGCAGTTCAGATCCATCTCACTGCTTAGTGTGGAAGAGAAAATCTTCCTTAGTGTCTTGTCCCACCGGATGACGGACTTTCTCCTCAAGAACGCTTACATCGACACTTCAGTGCAGAAAGGTGGAATTCCCGGAGTGCCTGGGTGCCTGGAGCACACTGGACTAGTCACCCAGCTGATCAGGGAGGCACACATGGGGAAGGGAGTCCTGGTCCATTGGCTAGATCTCGCCAATGCATATGGGTCAATACCCCACAAACTGGTGGAGTTTACACTGGACCAACACCATGTTCCCAGAAAGGTCAAGGACCTCATCATGAACTACTACGGGAAGCTCAGACTGAGAGTCACTTCTGGAGCTATGACATCAGGCTGGCAAAAGCTGGAGAAGGGGATTATAACCGGGTGTACAATCTCCGTTACTCTCTTTGCCCTTGCCGTGTATATGATAGTCAAGGCAGCTGAGGCAGAGTGTAGAGGCCCGCTGACCAAGTCTGGTGCTTGATCAGAGCCTTTATGGATGACCTCATTGTCACGACAACATCAGTTCCTGGCAGCAGGTGGATCCTCCAGGGCCTGGAAAAGCTCATCGCATGGGCAAGGATGAGCTTCAAACCAGCTAAATCCAGGTCCATGGTGTTGGAGAAGGGCAAAGTGGTGGACAAGTTTCGTTTTACCTTGGATGGCACTAAAGTTCCATCTATCAACGAGAAGCCAGTCAGGAGCTTGGGGAAGGTCTTCGACCGCAGCCTCAGAGATGCAGCTGCCGTCTGATCAGCTTCCAAGGAGCTTGAGATCTGGTTCACCACGGTGGACAAGTCAGGCTTACCTGGAAAGTTCAAAGCCTGGATTTATCAGCATGGCATCCTACCCCGAATCCTATGGCCGCTACTGGTATACGAGATGCTTGTGACAACTGTGGAGTTGCTGGGGAGAAAGGTCAGTAACTACTTTCGAAGGTGGTTGGGCCTACCTCGTAGTCTGAGCAGCTCAGCACTATACGGAAGGTGCAATAAGCTGCGACTTCCCTTCAGCAGCCTGGACGAGGAGTTCAGGGTTCTTGACGACATTCAGCAGCACATTTTCCAACCAAATTTAGTGAATGTGCAAAACATGGAATGTAATCTGCAAACTCATTCAGCTCTTTAATTCATGCTTGTAAGCCACTATACTTGCCACTCATGTTGCTGGCGTTGTCATAACTTTGACCACGGCAGTCTTTTATATCAATGTCATTTTCCTTTAAAAAAGTCGAGTAAACTTTGAGCAAGCTGTTCAGCATTATGACCGCCCATATCCAAAAACTTCACAAATCTTTCAACTGGTCCAGACGGCAAAACATAGCACACAGTCAAAGTCAGCTGGTCCACATTCGATATATCAGGAGTAGAATCCAATGAAACAAAATATCTGACACTTCACCTGTGAGTCGGCTGGGGTGATTACTGCGTCCGGTGCTCCTGATGTGGCCTTCTATATATTGGCGAGACCCGATGCAGGCTGGGAGACCATTTCGCTGAACACCTACGCTCTGTTCGCCAGAGAAAGCAGGATCTCCCAGTGGCCACACATTTTAATTCCGCGTCTCATTCCCATTCTGACATGTCTATCCACGGCCTCCTCTACTGTAAAGATGAAACCACACTCAGGTTGGAGGAACAAAACCTTATATTCCGTCTGGGTAGCCTCCAACCTGATGGCATGAACATTGACTTCTCAAACTTCCGCTAATGCCCCACCTCCCCCTCCTACCCCATCCGTTACTTATTTATTTAGTATTATTAGTAGTTTTTTTTTGTCTCTCTCTCTCTCTCTCTCTCTCTCCTTTTTCTCCCTCTGTCCCTCTCACTATACCCCTTGCCCATCCTCTGGGCTTTTCCCCCCTCCTCCTTTCTTTCTCCCTAGGCCTCCTGTCCCATGATCCTCTCATATCCCTTTTGCCTATCACCTGTCCAGCTCTTGGCTCCATCCCTCCCCCTCCTGTCTTCTCCTATCATTTTGGATCTCCCCCACCCCCTCCCACTTTCAAATCTCTTACTAGCTCTTCCTTCAGTTAGTCCTGACGAAGGGTCTCGGCCCGAAACGTCAACTATACCTCTTCCTAGAGATGCTGCCTGGCTTGTTACATTCACCAACAATTTTTATGTGTGTTATCTGCAGAATTTCTTATGTTTCCATTTGGTTTTTCTTCTTTTCTTTGTAGGTAGGGGGATCCTGTTCCCATTTGGACCAGCTAATAAGTTTTTTCCACTGGCCAGTCAGTGAGCATAAACCTGGCCACAGTAACGAGCAAGAGAAAATCTGCAGATGCTGGAAATCCAAGCAACACACACAAAATGCTGGAGGAACACAGCAGGCCAGGCAGCATCTTTGAAAAAAAGTACAGTTGACATTTCAGGCCGAGACCCTTCGACAGGACTGGCTCGGTAATGAGAAACACAGTTAATTCAAACTCTTTTAGATTTTGTAGTTTCTTTGAGAAAAGTGCTTCTTCAGCAGGGAGTCACTTGGAGTCAATGTGACTTTGAGCTAAAGTGTCAAGTGGGAACTGCTGAGTAAGGAATCATGTTGGAAAGGTTTAAGTCCTAAGTTTGCAAAGCTTACTGCCATGTGCACACATCCAGGTATGCACACGTGCAATGAAAAATTGGCTTGCAGCAACAAGAGGGTAAAGCGGTGGATGTTGTCTATATGGACTCCATTAAGGTCTTTGACAAAGTTCCACACAGAAGGTTAGTTAGGAAGGTTCAATCGTTAGGTATTAATACTGAAGTAGTAAAATGGATTCAGCAGTGGCTGGATGGGAGATGCCAGAGAGTAGTGGTGGATAACTGTTTGACAGATTGGAGGCCGGTGACTAGTGGTGTGCCTCAGGGATCTGTACTGAGTCCAATGTTGTTTGTCATATACATTAATGATCTAGATGATGGGGTGGTAAATTGGATTTGTAAGTATGCTGATGATACTAAGATAGGTGGAGTTGTGGATAATGAAGTAGGTTTTCAAAGCTTGCAGAGAGATTTACGCCAGTTAGAAGGGTGGGCTGAAAGATGGCAGATGGAATTTAATGCTGATAAATGTGAGGTGCTACATTTTGGTAGGACTAATCAAAATAGGACATACATGGTAAATGGTAGGGCACTGAAGAATGCAGTAGAACAGAGGGATCTAGGAATAATGGTGCATAGTTCCCTGAAGGTGGAATCTCATGTGGATAGGGTGGTAGAAAGCTTTTAGTATGCTGGCCTTTATAAATCAGAGCATTGAGTATAGGAGTTGGGATGTGATGCTGAAATTATACAAGGCATTGGTAAGGCCAAATTTGGAGTATTGTGTACAGTTTTGGTCACCAAATTATAGGAAAGATGTCAACAAAATAGAGAGAGTACAGAGAAGATTTACAAGAATGTTACCTGGGTTTCATCACCTAAGTTACAGAGAAAGGTTGAGCAAGTTGGGTCTTTATTCTTTGGAGCATAGAAGGTTGAGGGGGGACTTGATAGAGGTATTTAAAATTATGAGGGGGATAGATAGAGTTGACATGGATAGGCTTTTTCCATTGAGAGTGGGGGAGATTCAAACAAGAGGACATGAGTTGAGAGTTAAAGGGCAAAAATTTAGGGGTAACATGGGGGGAGCTTCTTTACTCAGAGAGTGGTAGCTGTATGGAACGAGCTTCCAGCAGAAGTGGTTGAAGCAAGTTCGATGTTGTCATTTAAAGTTAAATTGGATAGCTATATGGACAGGAAAGGAATGGAGGGTTATGGGCCAAGTGCAGGTCGGTGGGACTAGGTGAGAGTAAGAGTTCGGCATGGATTAGAAGGGCTGAGATGGCCTGTTTCCGTGCTGTAATTGTTATATGGTTATATGGTTATATTACAGGTGTGTAGCATTGGAGACACAACTTTCACAACAGAAAAATAATTAAACATGAATGATGTAAAATTATACAAGAACAGCACAATTAGAACAAAATCATCAAATATTAGAGGAATATTAGAGCTTTGTAAAACAAGCAGCAGATCTCTTGTCTCTTTGTTAATTGGGGCTGCAAAAACAACCTCAGTGTCTTTGAGTTAGTCTGGTGGCAAGAGCTGTTTGGTTGGCCTGCACGGTACTGATGTTTTGAGGTTAATTTTCAGCCTGCACTGCTGACAACTGTAGTAGCCCTGCAGACCAAAATGTCACCACCTACTGGCCCTTGCTTGAAAATGTGTTTGTCTGCATTCCTAGAGGGGGACGAAATTCAACAGGATTGCTGTAGCACATCTCTCACTCAAAACATCTTCCAACACACGGACCTGAACATCCAGAAGTCCATTCAATGCGTTGATTGTTGCACATGGAAAAGCTACAGGGACATGGGAAAATAACAATATACTGTAGCTGCTCAGTTCCTTGAACTCATTCTGCCGTTCATAGGCACTTTGAGAGAAATGGTGCATTTTGAAGGTTGGCATAATTTACTTCAGTTCAGACGCTTAATTTAATCAAGTGCAAGCAAATATCGCTTGCACCAACTGCTCCTCTAGATACAGTTATGCACTTACAAGTTTCACTGCACATTGCAGTTAAATGGTTGACATTTGGTAACCTTGGCTCTGTGGTGGAGATGTTGAACAGTTCCCCATTCATCCTATGGATTGGATATGAGGTGCAGAACTGTGGGAAGGAAAACCTGAAAAAAATACACTCAGTGGCTATTTTATTGGGTACCTCCTGTACCTAATAAAGTAGCCACTAAGTGTACAGTATGTTCCTGATCTTCTGTTGCTGTGGCCCATTCACTTCGGGGTTCGATGTGTTGTGCGTTCTGAGATGAGTAACCTGTCTGGCCATTTTCGTTTGTCCTCCCTCATTAACAAGGTGGTTTTGCCAACAGAATGACTGCTCACTGATTTTTTTTAAATTTTATGCACTATTCTCAGTAAATAGAGACTGTTGTGTGAAAATCCCAAGAGATCAGCAGTTTCTGGGATACTCAAACCACCTTGTCTGGCATCAACATGGTCAAAGTCATTTAGATCTTCCCCATTCTGATGTTTGGTCTGAACAATAACTGAACCTCTTGACCATGTCTGAATGCTTTTCTGCATTGAGTTGCTGCCACGCGATTGGCTGATTAGATATTTGAATTAATGAGCAGGTGTACAGGTGTGTCTAATAAAATGGCCATGGAGTGTAGATTGGAAATGACTAACTGGATGAGTTGTTATAAATTGTCAGAATACTTCATTAGTTTCCCCTGGGAACTAACCTGTAGGCTACCCATGGATTATCCCAAAAGATGAGTGGAGGGTAGACCTTGATGTTGAACGATGTTGTAAGGTGGGCTACAAGAAGTCTGATTCACAATTCTCCAATTTTTACCTTTTTTTAAGTGAATTGGGAAAGTTACGAAACTGGTAGATAGTTTGGCTTCTAGTTGGCTATGAAGAAGGTACTAACACTATAAACGTTTCTGAATTGCAACACATCTGACATGATCAAACTTGTTCCAGATTCTCAATCACTGCTTCCATTCCATCCTTTCCACTTGACTGCAAAATTGTCTTAATGATATGATTTATAAATCACTGCCTTTTTTTCTGGAAGGTTTAGATGTAAATATAAAGGCTCTGAGCTAATCAACTGCATATTTTTCTTCACCAAACAATGACGAAGGAGGCAAGTGGGGTTATTGAGAATGACATTGGACATAACAACAATCATCAATGTAAAAGCAAGCCATTCCACTGAATGATTTGTAATAAGAAAAGATCTTCCAGTCATACTACTTGTTGCACTGGGATATGACAAAACACGTTACTGTCAAAGAAACACTATTGTTGAACAATGGCATGAACATTGATTTCTCTAGCTTTCAGTAATTTCTTCCTCCCCCCCATTTTGACTCCCCTCTTACCCCTTTCCTTCTCCTCACCTGCACATCATTTCCTCTGATGCCCCTCTTCCTTCCCTTTCTCCTGTGGTCCACTCTCCTCTCCTAACAAATACCTTCTTCTTTACCTCTTCCACCTATTGCCTCCCAGATTCTCACCCCACCAGTACCCACCCATCTTCTCCCTCACCTGGTCTCACCTATTACTTGCCAGCTTGTATGCTTTCCCTCACCCCACCTTCTATTCTGCCTTGTTCTCCCTTCCTTTGCAGTCCTGACAAAGGGTCTTGGCCCAAAACACTGACTGCTTATTCCCCTCCATGGATGCTGCCTGACCTGTTGAGTTCCTCAAGCGTTTTGTGTGTTCCTCTGCAGAATCTCTTATATTTATGTTGTTGAACACTATCATTGTAAAGAAGAGAATTACTGCAGCTAATGTGTGCAAAACAAGCTCCCACAAACTGATGTGTGAGAGTAATTGGACAATCTGGTTTTGTTTAGCTGTATTGGTTTCTGAACCATAACTACAGGCCAGAATACTGAGATGAACTCATTATAAAACTGTCTGGCAATAATTCCATAGGATCCCAGATATTGCCCCTGAGCTGTAAAAAGTTGGCTGATATCTAGTCGTGAAGTTTGCAAGATATAATTTGTCTCCAGGCTGTTCCGGGTTTCTGATCTCACCAGTCACTAGCAGACAGTGAATGTGTACAAACTTCAGATGAACTGTTGCAACTAATTTCCTGAACATAACAATAGCAATCTGCATTTATGTGACACTGTTTACCGAAATAACATCAGTATTTCAAAAGAACATAATTAAGCATATTTTGACCCTGTGCTAAGTAAAGAAGTATTGGAGAAAATGGCCAAGAATCTGGAAAAAGAGTAAGTATTAAGGTTGTGGATTTTAATATTGAGATGTTGCCAAACTGGAAGCCAGTGCTGGTAAGTATGTGTTGAATCTTCTTAATTCCAATCCAAGCTCCATGATTCCTCTGCACTAAGCACTGTCAAACCATGTACAGATTTATCACTCATAGTGTATCAATGGTAGATTCCAGGAGCATTTCCACCATGAAAGAAACAAGTTAGTATACAACCTTAAAGAAGCTGCAAGGATTTTATAGGCACCCTGACCAAGATTGAGAACATTGGTGGGGAAAGTAAGAGAAGACAGCTTTTCTGTCCATTCAGTGTCTATTCTTTTACTTTTATTCATGCTGACACCTCTTGATCAGTCCTAATTCCTTACACAATGTGGTGGTAAGTTACAGTCCTACCATTGTGTTGTTGGATGGAGAGTTGCAGTATTTTGATCCATTGATGACGAAGGACTGGTAATGTATTTTCAAATCAGGGTAGTGTGTAGTTTGAAGGGAAACATGGAGGTAATGTTGCTACCAGGTAGATGCCTAGTCCATCCTGGAGGGAGAGAGAGAGGGGTTCTATTGAAGTCATCAAGATAAATGACTGCAGTGCACTCTGCAAATGATATAGACTGGACCAGTAGTGGAGGGGATGACTGTTCAGGGTGATTATGGGTGTTCATTAAGCAAAGTGCATTGGCTTCTTGAGAGCTTTTCAAGCTACACTCAACAAGGCAAGTGAAAAGTATTCCATAATGCTGCTTTGTAGACCATTGAGAGACCTTAATGTATCAGCCATTCCTGTGAAGTTCCTTCCTCCCTGGGAGCTTCCAATGAGGTTCAAATAACTGTGGGAAGACTGGCCAGTAAAAACACTAGTGGTAAATTTGTTAATTCTGATTGGACATATTTCATCATATCCCCCCCCCCCATCTTGTTTATCTCACAAACCATGTCTTTGCTGTTGAATTGACAGTATTCTAGCCTTACATTGTACCTTTTTCCTCACACCAGGTGAATCTAGTATATCCTCTACCAGCTAATGGGATGATCCTTCTTCATATCTGTCAAATCACCACTTCCATTTCCAACATACTGCTTATGTTTAATGCCTCATGGTCTTGCTGATCGGCTCTATTCGTCATTGCACATGGAAATTAATTTTCAGTGTCCTCATAACAATCCTGAACAGTTGGCAACCTCAGACAGTGGCAGAAAATGCAGATAACAGATGTTGAGTCTGTGATAGGTTGGTCTATTTCCTCCCACTTCCCCACTTCCATACTGCCTATTTTGAGGAGTGGATATAATACCAGATACATTTGCCTATTGGCATCAGGAAAGGGAGGAAGGATAAATCAAGTGTATACTAACATTAGTTGCTGTTCATGCTAAAATGCTCCAATCATCATTCGTAGGTGTTGGCGGAGGGAATTAGCTGCTACGTAGGCTAACCTTCTCAGTAATATTTTGACAGACATCACTGTACCATTTCCTTTTCCCCTTGTAATGTCACAAATTAAATAATTCTGGATTTAGCTAATGTTATACAAAAAGTCCTCTACCTGATAAAGATAATTAGAGAGTCTGAATTACTGGAAAATAGGAGTTGTATTCTACTCTCTGTGGTTCTAGTAACCTTGGTTCAACTCTGACCTTACGATGTTCCCTTGTGTGGAGTTTGCCCATTTTCCTCTCTATGTGCATGTTGATTGTGATTGCGTAGGTGAATGGTGCAAACTGGTGTGAATATGAGAACAAAATGGGATTAAAGTGAATGGTTGAAGCAGAGTTAGGTCATTTCCATGCTATATGGCCCAATACCTTTACAATTAAGTTGCAGTCATATCTATGAACACTAAGTTTCCTTGGGGCAAAAATATTTATAAATGAGAAATCCAATGATTTATTGATTGCTCCCCTTCTCACCTTGCATCACCCCACCCTCTCATTCCTACCACTGCTTTTGATTTAGTGCACCGCTTGCCAAAGCCAGGTAAGAGATTACTGACACAGATGCTAGAAATAAGAGATTATTGATGTGCCATTGTAGTTTCTTGGAGACTTGCAAGAATGCACCTGTAGGGAATTATGCATGCATGGTTACTGCTTCCTTTCCCTTTTTTTTCATTCCCAATGCTCCAGGCTGTTATCCCAAAGCTACTAAGAGAAACCGAAATCTGATGTGTCGGTATTTCAGTGGAGTAAAGGAAACTACAGTGGCATGAGAGAGGAATTTGCCAAAGTTGACTGGAAAGGGACACTGGCGGGAAGGACAGCAGAGCAGCAGTGGCTGGAGTTTATGCGAGGAGTGAGGAAGGTGTAAGACAGGTATATTCCAAAAAAGAAGAAATTTTCAAATGGAAAAAGGATGCAACCGTGGCTGACAAGAGAAGTCAAAGCCAAAGTTAAAGCAAAGGAGAGGGCATACAAGGAAGCAAAAATTAGTGGGAAGACAGAGGATTGGGAAGTTTTTAAAAGCTCTACCTTTTAAAAACTATCTAGACGTGGCAACAAATTCTACAGATCTACCACCCTCTGACTAAAGTAATTTCTCCACATCTCTGTTCTAAATGGACATCCTCCAATCCTGAAGTCATACCCTGGACTCCCCTACCATGGGAAATAACTTTGCCATATGGTGGATTTATGGCCTATCTTGTCATGTGCCTCCAGGTACTCTGTAATCTCATCCCTAACAATCGATTCCAACAATTTCCCAACCACTGATGTCAGACTAACAGGTCTATAGTTTCCTTTCTGCAGCCTCCCACCCTTCTTAAATAGCGGAGTAACATTTGCAGTTTTCCAGTCATCCGGTACAATGCCAGGACCTATCGGTTCTTGAAAGATCATTGTTAATGGCTCGGCAATCTCTCCAGCTACTTCCTTCAGAACCTGAGGGTGCATTCCATCGGGTCCAGGAGATTTATCCACCCCAGACCATTAAGCTTCCTGAGCACCTTCTCAGTCATAATTTTCACTGCACATACTTCACTTCCCTGACACTCTTGGATGTCCAGTATACTGCAGACGTCTTCCGCTGTAAAGACTGATACAAAATACGCATTCAGTTCCTCTGCGATCTCTGCGTCTCTCATTAAAATATCTCCAGTGTCATTTTGTATTGGTCCTATATCTACCCTCGACTCTCTTTTACCCTTTAGATACTTAAAAAAGCTTTTAGTATCTTCGTTGATATTAGTCACCAGCTTTCTTTCATAATTCATCTTTTCCTTCCTAATGACCTTCTTAGTTTCCTTCTGCAAGTTTTTACAAGCTTCCCAATCCTCTATCTCCCCACTGGCTTTGGCTTCCTTGTATGCCCTCTCTTTTGCTTTTACTTTGGCTCTGATTTCACTTGTCAGCCATGGTAGTGTCCTTCTTCCATTTAAAAATTTCTTCTTATTTGGAATATATCTGTCTTGCACTTCCCTCATTTTTCACAGAAACTCCAGCCATTGCTGCTCTGCTGTCCTCCTGCTAGTGTCTCTTTCCAGTCAACCTTGGCCAGTTCCCCTCTCATGCCATTGTAATTTCCTTTATTCCACTGAAATACTGACACATTGGAATTTAGTTTCTCCTTCTCAAATTTCAAAGTGAACTCAATAATATTGTGATTACTGTTCCCTAAGGAATCCTTAACCTTAAGCTCTCTTATCACCTCTGGATCACTGCACAACTCCCAGTCCAGCACAGCTGATCCCCTCGTGGGCTCAACAACAAGCTGTTCTAAAAAGCCATCCCTTAGACATTCTACAAATTCTCTCTCTTGAGATCCAGTACTGGCCTGGTTTTCCCAATCCACTTTCATGTTAAAATCCCCAATGATTATCATGACATTGCCCTTCTGACACGCCATTTCTATCTCCTGCTGTAATTTGTAATCCACATCCTGGCTGCTGTTTGGAGGCCTGTATACAACTGCCATTAGGGTCCTCTTACCCTTGCCATTTCTTAACTCAACTGATAGAGACACTACACCTTCCAATCCTATGTGATTCCTTTCTAATGATTTAATATTATTTCTTATACACAGGACCACACCACCCCTCTTCCTACTAACCTATCTTTCCAATACACCGTATATCCCTGGACGTTCAGCTCCCAATGGCAGCCATCCTTCAGCCAAGTTTCAGAGATGGCCACAACATCATACTTGCCAATCTGTAGCTGAATTTCAAGATCATCCATTTTATTTCTTCTACTGCATGCATTCAAATATAACACTTTCAGTCCAGTATTTGTTGCTTTCTGTTTTAACTGCACCATGCCTCCACTGCCCTGTAACTCATCCTACTGGCTGTGATTATGCCTCATCTCCTACCTGTCCTTCCTATCATCTCTGTTACACGTTATCTTTTTGTATGCAGATAGATTGGGAAAATCAGGTTGGTGCTGGATCCCAAGAGAGGGAATTTGTAGAATGCTTACGAGATGGCTTTTTTAGAACAGCTTGTGTTTGACCTCACTAGGGGATCGGCTATTCCGGATTGGGTGTTGTGTAATGACCTGGATTTGATTAGGGAGCTTAAGGTAAAGGAACCTTTAGGAGACAGTGATCATAAGATGATAGGATTCACCCTTCAGTTTGAGAGGGAGAAGATAAAAGTTAGCTGTTACAGTGGAGTAAAGGGAATTATAGAGGCATGAGAGAAGAACTGGCTAGAATTGATTCAAGGGGGACACTATCTGGGATGACAGCAGAACGGCAATGGCTGGAGTTTCTGGGAGCAATTTGGAAGGTGCAGGATAAATACATCCCAAAGGAGAAGTATTCTAAAGGGAGGATGAGGCATCCATGGCTGGCAAGGGAACTCAAAGACAGCATAAAATCAAAAGATATTGCATATAGTATAATAAGAATGAATGGGAAGTTAGGGGATTGGGAAGCTTTTAAAAACGAACAGAAGGAATTAACATAGCAATAAAGAGAGAAAAGATGACAAAGGGTGAGTGAGTGAGTGGGGCCGCCGTCAGTCAGGGTCGACCAGGGATGTTGTATCCAAGCCATCTAGGTGTGCAGCCCAGGGCTGCACAATATGGAGAGCAAGCTGTTCCCATGCAGCAAACTCCTCCTCTCTGCACATCTGGTGAACCCAAAGGAACAGTAGAGACCGATACAGTTTGGTACCAACAGCGCCGCAGGAGTTGCCAGCCAACGTTCAGCCAATATAGGATTGCGTTAGGGACTCCAGCTCCGGCTTTCTCCCTCGTGGTTTACTCCAGGAGCCTTCCCCATGAGTGGGTATAGCAACAAGACAGCGGAGATTTGAGATCAGAGTGTTCCTTCTCCTCGATGGCTGATGAGCCCCATCTGCCTAAAAAATATAAAGATAAGTTAGCCAATAGTATAAAAGAAGAGACCAAAAGTTTTCTTCAGATATATAAAGAGGAAAAGGGCAGCAATAGTGGTTATTGGAGCACTGGAGAATGGTGCTGGAAATGTTGTTTGATGGCTCTGGGCTGTATTCACATTTAGAAGAATGGGGTGGGGCGGGGGGGCCTCAGTAGAGTGGCTGTGAAGAAGATGTTTCCTGTAGTGGAGGAGTCTAGGGCCAGAGGGCACTGCCTCAAAATACAAGCATGTCCCTCTAGAACAGAGATGAGGAGTAATTTCATTCGGCAGAGGGCAGTGAATCTGTGGAATTCACTGCCACAGATGGCCATGGAAGCCAAGTCATTGGGTATATTTAAAGCAGAGGTTGCTAGGTTCTTGATTAGGAAGAGCACCAAAGATTATGGGTGGGGGGAGACAGGAGATTAGGGTTCAGAGGGAAAATAAATCAAATAATGGAAATTTGGAGCAAACTTGATGGGCCCTTCTCCACACTGTGCCTATATCACCCATCACACACCCATCTATACTGATCCAACACTAATTCCATTCTTTCCTTTCCTCTGCCCTTCTCATAGTGTTCTGTTACCCACCTACACAATGGGTCAATTAACAACAGCCAGTTAATCTAACAAGTGACATAACTTCAGCATGCAAGATGAAACTAGAACACTTGACGGAAACTCACAGTCACAAACAGGACATACAGACACTACACAGATAACACCGAAGGTCAGGATTGAGTCCATGTCCGTCAAGTCAAGAGACAACAACTCCAAACACTACACCACACCACTGAGTCACCTTTGCCCCTCCAATTTATTTTTCCCATCATTAGTTTCAGGCATTATTGACGGCATCTTTAGTTGTCGTAGTTCACCTTCTCCTCTCCTATCAGATTCCTTCTTCTTCAGCCCTTTACCTTTTCCACCTATCACCTCCCAGCTTCTCACTTCATCACCCCTCCCCCACCCACCTGCCTTCCTCCTCAGCTGGCTTCACCTATCACCTTCCTGCCTGTATTCCTCCCCACCCCCCCCCCCCACAATCTTCTTAATCTGGTTTCTTCCCCTTTCCTTTACAGTACTGTTGAAGGATCTCGGCCTGACATATTGCCTCTATATTCCTCTCCATGGAAGCTGCCTAACCTGCTGAGTTCAAAGTTCAAATTAAGTTTATTATCAAAGTACATATATGCCACTATATACAATCCTGGGATATATATTTTCTTGCAGGCATTCACAGTAAATACAAAAGACATAATAGAATAAAATGAAAGACTACACCCAACAGGACAGACAGACGACTAGTGTGCAAAGGACATCAAACTGTGCGAAGGTGAAAGAGACAAAAAATAAGCAGTAAATATTGAGAACTTGAGATGAAAACGCTTGAAAATGAGCCCATAGATTGTGGGAACAGTCCAGTGATGGGGTGACTGAATCTGAGTGAAGTTATCCCCGCTGGTTCAGGAGCCTAATGGTTAATTGTTCCTGAACCTGGCAGTGTGGCTCCTGAGCTTCCTGTACCTTCTTCCTGATGGCAGCAGCGACATGAGAGCATGGCTTGGGTGGTGGGGCGGGCGGGGGGGGGGGGGGGTCCTTGATAATGGATGCTGGTTTCCTGTAACAACGTTCCATATAGATGTGCTTAATGGTGGCGAGGGCTTTACTTGTGATGGACTGGGCTGTATCCATGACTTTTTGTTGGGTTTTCCTCTCAAGAGCATTGGTGTTTTCATATCAGGCTGAGATACAACCAGTCAATAAACTCTCTACTACACATCAACAGAGGTTTGTCAAAGTTTTAGATGTCATGCCAAATCTTTGCAAACTCCTAAGAAAGTAGAAGTGTTGCTGTGCTTTCTTCGCAATCGCACTTACATACTGGGCCCAGGACAGGTCCTCCAAAATGTTAACACTGAGGAATTTAAGGTTGTTGACCATCTCCTCCCCGGATCCCAGAATACTGAGATTCCTCCTCCAGAAGTCAATAATCAGCTCCTTGGTCGTGCTGGTTTTGCTGATATTGAGTGAGAGGTTGTTGTTGTGGCACCACTCCGAGAGATTTTCAATGTCTTTCCTACATGCTGATTCATCACCACCTTTAATTCAGCCAACGACAGTGGTGTTGTCAGCAAACTTGAAAACGGCATTGGAGCTGTGCTTAGCCTCACAGTCACAAGTAGAAAGTGAGTAAAGCAGGGGGCTAAGCACACAGCCTTGTGGTGCACTTGTGCTGATGGTGATTGAAGTGGAGATGTTGTTGCAAATCCAAACTGACTAGGGTCTGCAAGTGAGGAAATCGAGGATCCAATTACACAAGGTGGTATTGATGCCAAGGTCTCGAAGCTTATTGATTAGCTTTGAAGAGATGATTATGTTGAACGTCAAGCTGCAGTCAATAAAGAGCATCCTAATGTTTGCATCTTTGCTGTCCAGATGTTTCAGGGTTGAGTGAAGAGCCAATAAAATGGTATCTGCCGTGGACCTGTAGTGCCGGTAGGCAAACTGGAGTGGGTGCAAGTCACGTCTTGGGCAGGAGTTGATATGTTTCATCACCAATCTCTCAAAGCACTTCATCACTGTGGATGTAAATGCCACTGGACGATAGTCATTGAGGAAGGTTACCACGTTCTTCTTAGGCATCAGTGTAATTGAAGTCTGCTTGAAGCAGGTGGGTACTTGAGACTGCTGAAACAAGAGGTTAAAGGTATCGATGGACATTCCAGACAGTTGAACAGGTTTTTTGTACTTGGCCAGGTACCTGGGCTGGCATGGATGCTTTCAGCGGGTTCACTCTCCAGAAGGATGCTCTTCTGTAAGCCTCAGAGACTGAAATCACAGGGTCAATGGAGGCTACGGGAGTTCATGAAAGTTCCTCCATGTTTTGATGGTCAAAGCGAGCATAGAAGGCATTGAGGTAATCTGGGAGTGAAGGCCCGCTGTCACTTATGTCACTCGGCTTTACTTTGTCAAGTGAATTCACTTTGTGAGTTCCTCCAGCAGTTTGTGTGTGTTACGTTGCGTTTGCACACATTCTTTGAAAAATGCTGGAACAGATTCCAGTTAGTTGAGAAGCTGTGGATTTGGTTGTCCTGCTGTCAGCAAGGTGTCCCTGTAAACTGTGGGACATAACAGAGTGACACAATGTGCCCTGTGTTTCATAATGCCCATAGCATGGAGTTTTCTGCTCTGGGTTAGGTTGGTGTAATGCTGAGCGCAGATTAGCAATTCCAATTAGTATTTGTCCAACAGTGGGAAAAGTTCAGCAGCCATTGTGTGAACAGAAGTACCCGGGCCAATTTTGCATCTGGTGTAATTTCACTCAGTAATAATGTCAAGTGTCGAAAAATCCACCACCTAGCTCTAAATAAAGGCAACCATATGATCTAATTCCTAGGCTATGGAATGGAATAAAAATTGGGCAGAACCTACGATAGAAAAGAAATTCCCTGGCAGTTTCCCAACCAGAAAGTGAAATGGAAAACTGCTCCTTGAATATCAAGTGCAACCTTTAATATGAACCAAATAACTTGGTTTATGTCCAGATATGAATAAGTACAGATTAGATGGGGTCAGCTGAGAGAATTCTGACCTCTGTGTTACAACCTTGTGCCTTCAAACCCGACCTAAAAACAAAGCAGCATCCATCATCAGGGACTACCACTGTCCAGGCGATGCTCTCCTCTCACTGCTGCCATTGGGAAGGAGATACTGGAGCCTTAGGTCCTGCACCACCAGGTCAGGAACAGTTCTTACCCTTTAACCATCAGTCTCCTGAACCAGTGTGGATATCTTCACTCACCTCAACACTGAACTGATTCCAAGACCTATGGACTCACATTCAATGACTCCACAACTTACGTTCTCAGTATTTATTTATGTATTTATGTCTTTATTTATATTGATTTATTTATTTGTTTGTCTCTTTGTATTTGCACAGACTGTCTTCTTTTGCACATTGATTGTTTGTCAGTCTTTGTATATAATTTTTCATTGATTCTGTTGTATTTCTTTGGTCTACTGCGAAGGCCTGCAAGAAAATGAATCTCAGATGACATTTACGTACTTTAATAATAAATTTACTTTGAACTTTGAACTTAGGAATCTAGACACATTCCAAATGCTTTTTTGTCTGAGCTGCTGACCTTCAGCCAAATTATAAACTGAGAGATGTCTGTTAGCACTATTATGATGGTGAGTATGAGCGATATTGTTGGTGTCTTTGCCATCCTTCAACCTACATACCAAAAAAAAGGAAATTATCTGGGGATTATCGTGAAAGCTTATTGTGCACAAACTGGCTGCAGTGTTTCCTACATTACAACAGTGAATACACTTCAAAAGTACTTCACTAGCTGTAAAGTGCTTGGGAGGTCCTGAGGTTGTGAATGCAAGTGGTTTCCTTTCCTTTTAGATCTAAAGGCTTCTGAATTAAGAACTATCGATCAAATCAAGTTCAAAGACAGGATGGCAGAAGAAGCATGTCATTTTAATGAGCAATTTGGCATTGCATTGTCTGCTTTACCCTTTTGAACCTCACAGAGCATGTATCCTTTGATAGTTCAACCATTTAGGACACAGTACACTCATCTGCAAGCCTACCTCCTTTGATGCTAGACAGCAATCAAAGCCATTGCTTATGTCTGTGAGGTGTGTGCTGAAATCTACAAATAAAATGCCCATTGTCTCTTAAAGGACCAATAATTTGATTACACTGTCCTCCACTCTCAATCCGACACCACCCCTCCCCCCACCCACCTTTGACTATATTCTAGCTAAGGTCCAGCTCTGTAAATTCCACTTCCTAATTTGAAATTCAGTAAGAAAGAGCAGCCTTAAATTCATTTAATCTTTTTCTGTAAAAGTTTTCCTGTCATAAAAACCTAAGTTGTATACAAAAGCCATTTTGCTACACATCATGTTGACCACTGAAAACACAACACTGATGTGAAGGTTACAAGTTCAACAGAATAAAGAGTGTTTGATATTGGAGGTACTGAAGAAAATAATCCATGTTTACAACAAAAGAAAGACCAATTTATAGCGATATCATTGTCAGAAATACAAGGGGACCTTGTTTACATTATCTTGTCCCAGGCTATTCAATTTTTTTTATCACTGCAAGGCTGTAACATGAGCAGGAAAGTTTGTGCACAATATACAGGACAAAGTGAGAAAATGGCTGGAGGGAAGGCAGGCTTCATCATCTTTGTTAGTATTAACCCTAATTTTGGACAAACAATTCCACAGCTACCAGAATCTTGTGCTTGCAATACAGTCCTGCTGATAACTGGCAACTTAAGAAAACACTGTCTGTGAAACCCCTTTCCTTTCGGAGAATAGACAGCATCCTCGAGACTCATATCTGTAAATAATAAGTGATTAAAGGAAATCTAGACTATTCTTTCAAGTACAATAGGGTAGAAAGAAGTAAACCCTTTTCTCTGATTTCAGAGTTTCGAAGCAGGTGATTCTTACTTACTGCCCATTATATCACTGGCATTGAAGGCAACAGTGGAAGTCCTCCATCTCTGTCTGTCCTTGGCCATCTTCTCTATTGCGCCCCAGATGTGGTTCAGTGTCCTCATTTCTGCATATACCATACTGCACCAAATTGTCTTTGGTCTCCCATGTTTCCTCTGCCCTTCAGGGGTCCAATGAAGTGCTGTCTTGATGATGGGGTTGGCCTCTTTTCTTAGTCTTGGCTGTGTTCAGAGCTTCCTTCATCATGCCAGTAGCTTCCTCTCAGTTTTCACTACAGTCAGCCGTGCGAGTCCCTGGTGGAGACTCGGGACTATTGTCGCACACAGATATAGAAGGATTCTTCATTGCTGTTTCTTTTGGAGGAGAGGCAAGGGGTAGAGCCTTAAAATTAAGTTCAGGGGTGAACGCTGCCAAAACAATGGAGCAGGTAGCAGAGCTTTTGCCTCACCCTGATTCAATCCTGACCTGGGGTGCTGTGTCTCTAGAGTTTTCACATTCTCCTTGTGACCCCCATGGGCTTCCTCCCACGTTGTAAAGACATGTTGAGGGGCCATGGTAAATTTCCCCTGGTGTGCATCTGAATCTTGGAGGGAAGTTAATGGGAATGGAGGGAAAATTAAAAAGATGCAAATAAAACAAACTACTTAAAATCTGAAATAGTGAAAAACGAAATTCAGGCAAGACATCATCTGTGAAATGGGAAGCTCAGGTCCAAGACCCTTCATCAGAAGATAGAGTTATTATACATTGGTGCATACACAGTGGGCTCCTCCAAGAGGACCACAATCTTGTCGAGGTTTGGAGGCTTGCGTGCCTCAATGACCCGAGAGCTATGTTGGCTGGAGTCAATGCTTTATGCTTTGCCTCTTGGTAGGATCACCCATGCCAAACAGGTCAAAGGGTAGAGGTCAGACTAACAGTGGTCCACCAGTCCTCCAGGTTTGGAGTTCAGCTTGGAGAAACAACACTGGCTGGTAAACAAAATTGTTATAGAAACAGCAATGAAGAATCCTTCTACATCTGAGTGCGATGGTATTCCTGAGTCTCCTCACAGGGCTTGCATGACTGATAGTAGTGAAAACCAAGAGGAAACTACTGACACGATGAAGGAAGCTCTAAACACCACCAGAGATAGAGGACCTTCATTGCTGCCCGAAACGCCAGCGGCGTAATGTGCAGTAAGTTAAGTATAGTCAGTGGGCTGAAGGGATGATTTCTGTGCTGTCTGTTCAGTGGCTCTCTGACATTTGCGCACAAAGCATAGTAGAAATGTTCTGGTCCCAAATATTTTTAACACTGGATGTCATTTGAAGATATCTGAGATTAATGAATGTTGTGTTGTATTCATTTTATTTTTCAAAGGGATGTGATTGCTAATAACACAATCTTGTTTGGCCTTTCATTTGGGTCACACCTTCTTTCTACAATATGTTTTATCAAACTTCAGCCAATATCATGAGTTCTTATTTAAATGTCACCCTGCTGCGCCATTTGAGAAGGAGCAGCAAAAGACAGATCTCATCTGGTGAAAGAATTTAAAGGAAGTTAATGCATAGCCTGAAGATTAAAAATAGATCCTCTGCTTTGATGATTTAAGTAAACCCTACAAATGAAGAATTAAACCAGGCGTTTGTGCTACAGGCCAAAAACAGTGTGAAAGGGTTAAGGAGCTTGTAATGTGGCAGTGGTAACGGAGTTAGTAATCAGTAGAAACTCTGTATGACCTGGAAATTCCACCATAGATAAGACTTTTGTTCATGCTTAAGAAACTTTAAACTTTTCTTCTTAGTTTTAGGACCTTGTATATCATGCTTCACTGTTCAAATGAAATCCACCAGGTGAGCTAAAATATATTAGAGTACTTTGCTAATGGCAAGTGAAACAAGGAGCCCTTTCACATATCCCATAGACCAGTAAAGTGCCTTTAATTAACAACAATCTCCTTAAATTACATGGTAATTCTCAATTGGCTTTTCAGAGGATCCTGATGAGGCTGAAGTATTTATTCTTCAATGGTAGAGGTTGTCTAGACTGAAATTGCAGTTGTTGGGTTAAAAAAAATCAAATGAGTTAAATGGCTGCTAGAATGATTGATGTTCATTATCTCACTTGAGCAGAGATATAAAGGATATGAGATGGAAAACTGTTGCGATGCAGGTTAACTGATGGGCTTGGGAGTGCATCACACATCAGCTCGCTCCCACTCAGTGACATTGTTTGGGGTCAGTAGGTACCTGTTATTGTTTCATTTAGGAGGGACATATACTCAGTGGCCACTTTATTAGGTACAGGACATACCTAATAAAGTGGGCATTGAGTGTATGCCGTGGTCTTCTGCTGCTGTAGCCCGTCCACTTCAAGGTTCAACATGTGTGTTCAGAGATGTTCTTCTACACACCACGATTATAATGTGTGGTTATTTGAGTTACTGTTACCTTGAACCAGTCTGGCCATACTTCTCTGATCTCTGTCATTAAGAATGCATTTTCGCCCACAGAACTACCGCTCACTGAAAGTCCCAGGAGATCAGCAGTTTCTGAGATACTCAAACCACCCTACCTGGCACCAACAATCACTCCACAGTCAAAATCACTTGGACCACATCTCTTCCTCATTCTGATGTTTGGTCTGAACCTCTTGACCATGTCTTCATGTTTTTTATGCATTGAGTTCCTGCCAGATGATCGGCTGATTAGATATTTGATTTATTGAGCAGATGTGCCTAATAAAGTGGCTATATACAGATTCATTTATTTATCACACAAACATTGAAACATATAGTGAAGTGTGTTGTTTACAATAACAATCAACAAAACCTAAGCATGTGCTGGGGCCAGTCCACAAGTGTTGCCACGTTCTGTATTCCAGCAGAACACAAGCAGCAGCAAAGCAAGCCTCTCAGTGCTGAAGAAGGGTCTCAGCCGGAAACAACAACTGGTTATTCATGTCCGTAGATGCTGCCAGACCTGCTGAGTTCCTCCAGCACTTTGTGTGTGTTGCTTTTACCTTTCCCAGCCTCCCACACAGAGTCAGGCCTCCAACCTCAGGAGAGGCCACTTCCGGGCCTCCCACTCCAGTCCTTAATAAGGGAAACAGGATAAGCAGATGGCTGGAAGAGAGTGAGATGAGGTTCATGCACCTTAAAGTGGTACTGACTTGGCTGAAAGACAGACATGCATTTCAGCAGCACCTTACTTTGGTTTAATGTGGCACAAAATGTTTCACACCCAGTGCAGTAACTGCACTGCACTGCAGAGAATGCAACAGGCAATTTGTACACAGCAAACTCTCAGAACAGCAATGTGACAATGGAAAATTAATCTGGTTTTTAATTATAGAAACATAGAAAACCTACAGCACAATACAGGCCCTTCAGCCCACAATGCTGTGCCAAACACGTCCCTACCTTAGAAATTACTAGGGTTACCCATAGCCCTCTATTTTTCTACGCTCCATGTACCTATCCAAAAGTCTCTTAAAAGACCCTATCGTATCCGCCTCCACCACTGTTGCCGGCAGCCTGTTCCACGCACTCACCACTCTCTATGTAAAAAACTTACCTCAACATCTCTGTACCTACTCCCCAGCACCTTAAACCTGTGTCCTCTTGTGGCAACCATTTCAGTCCTGGGAAAAGGCCTCTGACTATCCACACGATCAATGCCTCGCATCATCTTATATGCCTCTATCAGGTCACCTCTCATCCTCCATCGCTCCAAGGAGAAAAGGCTGAGTTCACTCAACCTGTTTTCATAAGGCATGCTCCCCAACCCAGGCAACATCCTTGTAAATCTCCTCTGCACCCTTTCTATGGCTTCCACATCCTTCCTGTAGTGAGGCAACCAGAACTGAGCACAGTACTCCAATTGGGGTCTGACCAGGGTCCTATATAGCTGCAACATTACCTCTCGGTTCCTAAATTCAATTCCACAACTAATGAAGGCCAATACACCGTATGCCTTCTTAACCACAAGGTCAAACTGTGCAGCAGCTTTAGGTGTCCTATGGACTCGGACCCCAAGATCCCTCTGATCCTCTACACTGCCAAGAGTCTTACCATGAATACTATATTCTGCCATCATATTTGACCTACCAAAATGAACCACCTCACACTTATCTGGGTGGAACTCCATCTGCCACTTCTCAGCCCAGTTTTGCATCCTATCAATGTTCCGCTGTAACCTCTGACAGCCCTCCACACTATCTACAACACCCCCAACCTTTGTGTCATCAGCAAATTTACTAACCCATCCCTCCATTTCCTCATCCAGGTCATTTATAAAAATCATGTAAGGGTCCCAGAACAGATCCCTGAGGCACTCCACTGGTGACCAACCTCCATGCAGAATATGACCTGCCTACGACCACTCTTTGCCTTCTGTGGGCAAACCAGTTCTGGATCCACAAAGCAAGGTCCCCTTGGATCCCATGCCTCTTTACTTTCTCAATAAGCCTTGCATGGGGTACCTTATCAAATGCCTTGCTGAAATCCATATACACTACGTCTACTGCTCTTCCTTCATCAATGTGTTTAGTCACATCCTCAAAAAATTCAATCAGGCTCGTAAGGCATGACCTGCCCTTGACAAAGCCATGCTAACTATTCCTAATCATATTATACCTCTCCAAATGTTCATAAATCCTGTCTCTCAGGACCTTCTCCATCAACTTACCAACCACTGAATTAAGACTCACTGGTCTATAATTTCCTAGGCTGTCTTTACTCCCTTTCTTGAATAAGGGAACAACATCCGTAACCCTCCATTCCTCCGGAACCTCTCCCGTCCCCGTTGATGATGCAAAGATCATCACCAGAGGCTCAGCAATCTCCTCCCTTGCCTCCCACAGTAGCCTGGGGTACATCTCGTCTGGTCCCAGCGACTTATCCAACTTGATGCTTTCCAAAAGCTCCAGCACATCCTCCTTCTTAATATCTACATACTCAAGCTTTTCAGTCTGCTGCAAATCATCACTACAATTGCCAAGATCCTTTTGCATAGTGAATACTGAAGTGAAGTATTCATTAAGTACCTCTGCTATTTCCTCTGGTTCCGTACACACTTTCCCACTGTCACACCAGAAGATAAATATTGACTGTTGAAATAAAACCTTTTGGATCATGAATGCCCACCTCAAGCTGCTCAGCAGTGCAGGGCTCTCCTACCACTACAATTTTGGCTCTGGTTTTGTTTTTCAGTGATGTTTCCTCTCTTGGGATGTTCTTGGGACAAGTCGGCTGATGATGATGAAGCTCTGGCCATTGTGACTTGGAGCAGGTTTTGATGTTGGCCATCAGATGAGTGTGAATGGGAATATTGATCAAGTCAGGAGATTGCCAATGGATTTAATCTTACTTGCAGCCTGAAAGCGACTGGAATAAGAGACCCCATAAAAACTACACAAAATGGGAAAGTGGATTGCCAGTAAATCATGACTGCCAGCTCTTGCAAAGCTCTATTTTAAACCTGTTTATTTCTCTTGGTTCTGCTTCCATTTTGCTGCTGCCAATTGTGCTCTTTTTGTCAACTGTGGCTCAGTTAACGGCATTTTCACCCCTGGGTCAGAAGTTTGATGGTTCATGTCCCACTCTGGACTTAAGCATATAAATATATGGTTGGCACAATGGTTAGCACAACACTTTACAGTACTGGTGACCCAGGTTCAATTCCCACCACTGCCCATAGAGAGTTTGTGTGTTCTCCCTGTGACTGCATGGGCTTCCTCCAGGTGCTCAGGTTGGTAGGTTCATTGGTCATTATAAACTGTCCCATGAATAGGCTAGGATTAAATTGGGGGACTGCTGGGCATTGTGGTTCAAAGGGCTGGAAAGACCTATTCCTCGCTCTATCTCAATAAAATAAAAAAAATTTAAATTAAAAATTAAAATCTAGGTGGATACTTCAGTGCTGGGTGGAGGGAGTGCTGCATTGACGGAAATGCCATCTTTCAGAAGAGCTGTTAACTCAAGGGTCTACCTACCTCTCTGGTAGATGTAAATGGTCCTATGACCATCTATAAAGAAGCGGAGGAGAATTATCCCTGCTGTCTCTGGTCAATACTTATCTCTCGATCAATATTACAAAACCAAACCATCTCATCGTGGACACGTTATTGCTTGTGGGATTTGCTGAATTTCCCAAGTTACCGTGATTCCACTTCACATTTACTATATTGGCTGCAAAGTGCTTTGAGATGGCAATTAGCGTGATGTCCCTGTGATGTTCTAAGGGAGAGAGACACACTTTTGGAGTTTGCTGAATCTGTTGGAATTCATTGCCACAGATCGCTGTGGGAGCCAAGTCATTGGGTATACTTAAAGCGGAATTTGATAAGTTCTTAATTAGTAATGGCATCAAAGGTTACAGGAGAAAGCAGGAGAATGGGGTTGAGAGGGAAAACTGATCAGCCATGATGGAATAGTGGAGCAGATTCAATGGGCCAAATGGCCTAATTCTGTTCTTATGTCTTACGGTCTTATGGCCTTAAACTAATTGTCCCACTATATTTCCTACACTACACCAGTGGTTACATTTTAAAAACTATTCACTCAGCTGCAAGTTGCTCTGTGAGGTCCTGAGGTTGTGAAAGATTCTGTCTGTTCTTACTTAGTGTCCCTGGTGACACGATCTGCCCAGCGAAATGGCACCTTCAGTGTCAGAGCGTCAGATGTACACATTGAAAGGATTGTCCCGGACTGAGGTAAGAACTGAACATCAGAAGAAATATATGCAGGAACAGGTCTGATGATGCCTTGAGCCTATTCTGCCATTCAATAGATTTTGTGGCTGACATGATTTCCAACTCAAAATGTTCCTGTTTGATCATTATAAACATTGATTCTCCTGTTATCCAAAATTACTTAAAGGTTTAGAGCTCACAGCCATCTGAGCTAAAGAGCCCCAAAGATTCAGATTCAGAGAAGTTCCTCCAAACTTCACTCTTAAGTAGTCATAGTCATAGTCATAGTCATAATTTATTGATCCCAGGGGAAACTGGTTTTCGTTACAGTTGCACCATAAATAATTAAATAGTAATAAAACCATAAATAGTTAAATAGTAATATGTAAATTATGCCAGGAAATAAGTCCAGGACCAGCCTATTGGCTCAGGGTGTCTGACCCTCCAAGGGAGGAGTTGTAAAGTTTGATGGCCACAGGCAGGAATGACTTCCTATGACGCTCTGCGTTGCATCTCGGTGGAATGAGTCTCTGGCTGAATGTACTCCTGTATCCAACCAGTACATTATGTAGTGGATGGGAGACATTGTCCAAGATGGCATGCAACTTGGACAGCATCCTCTTTTCAGACACCACCATCAGAGAGTCCAGATCCATCCCCACAACATCACTGGCCTTACGAATGAGTTTGTTGATTCTGTTGGTGTCTGCTACCCTCAGCCTGCTGCCCCAGCACACAACAGCAAACATGATTGCAGTGGCCACCACAGACTCGTAGAACATCCTCAGCATCATCCGGCAGATGTTAAAGGACCTCAGTCTCCTCAGGAAATAGAGACGGCTCTGTCCCTTCTTGTAGACAGCCTCAGTGTTCTTTGACCAGTCCAGTTTATTGTCAATTCGTATCCCCAGGTATTTGTAATCCTCCACCATGTCCACACTGACCCCCTGGATGGAAACAGGGGTTGCTGGTACCTTAGCTCTCCTCAGGTCTACCACCAGCTCCTTAGTCTTTTTCACATTAAGCTGCAGATAATTCTGCTCACACCATGTGACAAAGTTTCCTACTGTAGCCCTGTACTCAGCCTCATCTCCCTTGCTGATGCATCCAACTATGGCAGAGTCATCAGAAAACTTCTGAAGATGACAAGACTCTGTGCAGTAGTTGAAGTCCGAGGTGTAAATGGTGAAGAGAAAGGGAGACAAGACAGTCCCCTGTGGAGCCCCAGTGCTGCTGATCACTCTGTCGGACACAGTAGCTGACTCTTTATCCTGAGTGAGCTTCCCCACGAGGTGAACAACTTCATTTGATCCATCTTTTTAAGGTCCCACAGGGCCATTCACTTTTCATTTCAGATCAATTCCTAATCTTATAACCATATAATCATATAACAATTACAGCACGGAAACAGGCCATCCCCACCCTTCTAGTCCGTGCCGAACGCTTACTCTCACCAAGTCCCATCTACCTGCGCTCAGCAAAGATCATTTGGCCATTGTGCTCAATATTTCCTTATAAGACCATAAGACATGGGAGCAGAATTAGGCCACTTGACCCATCGAGTCTGCTCCCCCATTCCATCATGGCTGATTTTTCTCTCTCTCAACCCCTTCTCCTGCCTCCTCTCCGTAAATTTTGATGCTCTGACTAATCGAGAACATATCACCTTCTGCTTTAAGTATGCTCAATGACTTGGTCTCCACGGCCATCTGTGGCGGTCCCAATACCAACCCCCGTGGAACACCCCTTGTCACCGGCAACCAACCAGAGAAGGCCCCCTTTATTCCGACTCTTTGCTTCCTGCCCGTGAGCCAATCTTCTATCCATGCAAGTATCTTTCCATGGGCTCTTACCTTGTTAAGCAGCGTTATGTGTGGCATCTTGTCAAAGACCTTTTGAAAATCCAAGTAAGTAACATCCAATGGTTTTCCTTTGTCTATCCTGCCAGTTATTTCCTCAAAGAATTCCAATAGATTTGTCATGCAAAGCTTCCCCAGGAAAAACCATGCCAGCCTTAGCCTATTTTATCAAGTACTCCGAAACTTTATCTTCCCAACCACTGAGGTCAGACTAACTGGCCCATGATTTCCTTCCTTCTGCCTCCCTCCCTCCTTGAAGAGTGCAGTGATGTTTGCAATTTTCCAGTCCTCCAGAACCATTCCAGAATTTAGTGATTCTTGAAAAATGATACTAATGCCTCCACAATCTCTTCAGCCACCTCTTTCAGAACACTGAGGTGTACACCATCTGGTCCTGATCACTTATCTACCATCAGATATCTCACCTTCCCAAGCACCTTCTCTTCAGTAAAGCAACTATACTCACTTCTGCTCCCTGATGCTCTCGACTTTCTGGCATACTGTTGGTGTCTTCCACAGTGAAGACTGATGCAAAGTATTTATTAAATTTGTCCACTATTTCTTTGTCCCCCATTACGGCTTTTCCAGAGTCATTTTTACAATGGTCCAATATCCACTTTCACCACTCTTTTTATGTATCTGAAAAAACTTTTGGTATTTCTGAGCCAACAATTTGATTCCATTTTTTTCCTAATAACTTTTCGCTCACATGTTGACTGGGGTTTGTTGACCCTATTCCACCCTGACCTTTCAGTGCTTTTCACTCAATAGGCTGCTTGGGATTGCAGAACTACAGCATCACATGACAGAAAAGATGGGCATACTTGCAGACTGTAGCTTTGCAAAGAGACCGTGGAGTAAGATGCGAGAGCCTGTGTCACCGTTCATCCTGAGCAGCGGTTCCAGGGACACTTAAGGACATCAGGTGCTGCTGGCAGATCATCATCTGGTGAAAGGTACCTTTGGTCTGCCTGAAACTCGCTGCTCTCCCAGCACGTCGAGATGTCCATGGAGGGGTGCTGCTGACTGGCACAATCCAGGCTGTACGAATACGTGCTGAGGTTCTCACTAAAGCACGGCACAGCCACCATTAGGGCTCGGTGGGGAAGGACCACGGTATAGAGTTCTTCTGCTATTAGAGTGGAAAGGACCAGGTTGGGTGTGGAAGCCGCTCAGTTATTGTAGTAATGTACCATCCCAGGGGGTCACATGAGGGGCAACGGTCCTAGCGGTTTTAAGAAATGTAGTAGAAGCATTGACTGTGAATGTAAGGATGAAAAGCCATTACTTTTGAAATAATTTTATTATGAATAAAGTTTATTTTGATACTAAAAAAATGCTGGAGGATGCTCTGAAGCTTGGTTCAGCCAACGTAAAGCCTCTGTCGTGAAGGACCACTTCCTCGGCTCCTTCAGCTCTCGGTCCTGGAGGGGCTGAGCCAGGTGGAAAACCCCTCAAGCATTGGAAGAGTATATCACCTCCGGGGGAGAGGGGAAAACATATGTAGGGATGATACTATGGCTTTAAAAAGTGTCAACCTCAACACAAAGAATATAAATAATTTTGCACTTTTTATTCTGTTGTGTATATTTTTATTATGAATAAAATATATTTTTGAAATAAATATTCTGTACATTGTGTCTCTGCAAGCTTTATGATGGAGGCTTCCAGTTAGTGTTACTCATTTCCCCTTTCGTCTGAGCCCTGCAAGCTTTTCCCTTTACAAATATATTTCCCAAACGCTTTTCTGTTACATGCCCCTCTCCTTATTGAAATTCATGTTGAAACTACTTCCTTTCAGGTAGTGCATTCTGCTACATAAAACATGTTAGACAAAAATTCTCTTTGTTTGTCTGTCTAGGTCTGTTACTAGATTCTGCTGGAGGATTTATCGACTGAAGTCTGCTGGAGCCAGTATCAGTACTGTGAGCTGTGTTCTCAGCTGTGATGTGCTGTTAAATTTACATAAAGATGGTAAACTGCTCAGGACTAAATATAGCCTCACAAGTGGCTCTGTGTCTGTAGACCATGTAAATATTGAAGAAGCAGAAAGGGTTAAAACAGTTATTTTAGGAGGTTTACAATGTAGTTCAGACTTCGTTTCTTTTCTGATTTTATTCCCTCCCTCTTCCTCTCCCACGCCCCTTTTTCTTGAACAATAGATGTGCTGGGATTATTTTTTTGCTTTTTAATTCAAATGACCAATTGTTGCAAATTCTGCAGGCTTTTATGGTGCCTGTATTAATGTAACTAGTCAATCATGAAAAGAATTTTGTTGTTGAATAGACTCGGAGTCCGGATCTCCAGTCAGGCAGTTTGATAATACGGGACTTGAATTTGAGTTGATTTAGATAGAACCAGTTTGTCTGGAAGAAGGATTAGCAGATTAAGAGGCTCTGTGTTTTTTTTATTATTATGTAATGCAGTGTTAGATTTCATAACTAGAAAGGGATTAATTAAAATGTTAATGGATGGGCAGCAGAGGGGAACAAGGTTTCCAATGGCAACAATTGCGGCCCTCACCACACACATATTAAACATTCTCATGCCTGCCATTGCTGGCTGTGCGATCGCCTCTCTCCCAGATTCCTGTAGACAAACCTCTTCAACAGAGCTGAACACTTCCCATCAGACAAAATCTCCAAGATGCTCCACTTTTAATAGTGTGCAGAGGCATAATTTAAAATCCATTATTTTTCTTCCACAAGGACATCAGTTTTTGATCTATTGAACATTCATTTTCTTATAGTGTTGCCTCATGAGGAACTGAAAAAGTCAGTAATCTGGCACCTTGCAATATCCCATATATTCACTAAGTAGAAAGGCAAAGGGCTCCTCTATACCTTGAGAACTTAGTATAACCACTAAACAATAATATCTAGATAATATTATTACACATCATAATGAAGTTTATTAATATGGGGGTTACCAACTGTTGCTGAAAATAAGCCTAGAACATAGAATATAGAACACTACAGCACAGTACATACCCTTCGGCCCACAATATTGTGCCAGCCTTTAAGCTACTCTAAGATCAAACTAACCCCTTCCCTCCTTCTTTGCCTTCCATTTTTCTGTCATCCATGTGCCTATCTAAGAGTGTCTTAGGTGCACATAATGTATCTGCCTCTACCATCAGCCTTGGCAGGGGTTATCACGCACCCACCACCCTCAGTGTGAAAAAAATTACCTCAGATATCCTTCCTATACTTTCCTCCAATCACTTTAAAATTGTGCTCCACGATATTAGCCACTTCTGACCAAGTAAAATGTCTCTAGTTGTTCACTTGATCTATGTCTCTTAACATCTTGTACACCTCCGTGAAGTGGCCCCTCGTCCTCCTTCACTTCAAAGAGAAAACCCTAGCTCACTCAACTGACTGGAAGAAAATACAGTCCTTGGTAGCCCTTTTCTAGACACAGGACAGTTCTGTTTTATTTAAGGGCCACCTATCATCAGCATATGCCTGTCCACTCTTGGTACAATGAATTGTCCCTCTTTAATATACACGCTGCTCTTTCCCTATTACAGTGGTACAATGAATTGTCCTGCTCTTAACCGTTCGTCAAAGATGGAGTTATATTCCCCTTTACACCGGCTGTTTTCCACATTAGTATGGGGCTTGGCTGTATTTCTAACAGATCTGCTGCACGGTCCTCAATACACAGGCGTGTCTGCTCCTCAAAACAGGGATCAACCCTTCCTCCAGACAGGGCTTGCCAACACCTCAAAACAGGAGACACACCCTCTTCTGTACAGGAGCATTCTCTTCTTTTACAGAGCAGCTGCCAGTTCCCTAAAACAGGGGCCATGTGCTCTTCATTCCAGGAGCCTCCCATTCCACAATCTAGAGACAGTTTACTTCACCACCCAGAAAATGGAATTGGTTTAGTTTTGTCACATGTACTGGAATACAGTGAAAAATTGTCCTGCAGATCATAAACACAAGAGATTCCACAGATTCACCACCCTCTGGCTAAAGAAATGCTTCCTTATCTTTATTCTAAATGGATGTCCCTCTATTCTGAGGCTGTGCCCTCTGGTCCTAGACTCCCACTATAGGAAACATCCTCTCCACATCCACTCTGTTTAGGCGTATTCGATAGGTTTCAATGAGAAACCCCTCATTATTCTAAATTTCAACAAGTACGTCAAGAGCCTTCAAATCTTCCTCATACATTAACCCTTTCATTCCTGAAATAATTCTCGTGAATCTCCTCTGGGCCCTCTCCAATGCCAGCCTATCTTTTCTTAGATAATGGGCACAAAACTACTACAATGTTCCAAGTGCGGTCTGACCAATACCTTATAAAGCCTCAGTATTGCATCCTTGCTCTTATATTCTAGTCCTCTCAAAATGTATGCTGACATTACAATTTGCCTTCCTTACCAACCAATCCAACCTGCAAGTTAACCTTTAGAGAATCCTGTACAAGGACTCCCAAGTCCCTTTGCACATCTGACTTGAATTTTCTCCTCACTTAGAAACTTGTCTACCCCTTTATTCCTTCTTCCAAAGTGCATGACCATACACTTCCATACACTGTATTTCATCTGCCACTTCTTTGCCCATTCTCCCAATCTATCTAAATCCTTCTGCAGACTCCCCCCTTCCTCAGCACTACCACCCGCTCCACCACCTTTGTAACATCTGCAAACTTGGCCACAAAACCATCATTCCATCATCCAAATCGATGACATTTCACGTGAAAAGAAATGGTCCCAATACTGACCTCTGTGGGACATCACTTGTCACCAGCAGCCAACCAGAATATGCCCCCTTTATTCTGACAAGGATATTGGTCTCCCTTGGGTTCAGGTGTAACCCATCCTATTTGTTCAGGTTATACCTTCTCCAGAATGATCCAGAAATCTGAAACCCTGCCATCAGCACCACATTCTCAGCCACATATTCATCTGTACCATTATTCTATTCCTGGCCTAACAAACACGTGGCACTGGGAGTAATCTAGAGATTACTACCTTGGAGGTACAGAAGCAGCAGCCAGGCCAGTGGACCTCCAAGGTAGCCAGGGTGTCAAAGGTTATGGGGAGCAGGCTGGAGAATGGGGTTGAGATGGAAAATAAGTCAGTTATGATCGAATGCTGGAGCAGATCTAATTACACCAAATTAGACCTAATTCTGCTAATGTCTTATAGTCTTCTGGCCTAATGCTGGAAATTCAGAGCAACACACACAAAATGCTGCAGGGACTCCACAGGTCAGGCAGCATCTATGAAAATAAATAAGCAGTCGATATTTCAGGCCGAGACCTGTCATCAGGTCTGGAAAGAAAGGGAGAAAGGTTGGAATAAAAAAGTGGGGGAGTGGGGAACGAGGACAAGCTAGATACTGTTTGTACAGATCAAGCTACTCTACTACTTGAACTAATTGAGCTTTGAAGCATCCTTCACTTGACTGAAAGAGTTCGTATCACAAGAAGCTCAACACTCTCTAGAACCAAACAGCCTGGATAAGTGCTATGCTGTTCACTACTCCAAAAATGTATTGCCTCCAGTATTGTGCACAGTGGCTACAGTATGTCCTGCTTCAAGGCTCTGAGCATCTGCCAAACCCATAACCTTGAATGTTAAGCCAGATGAAGACGGTAGACACATTGGCTTGCTGGACGTTCACATCATTCTAACTCAGAAATACACCTTCATTCCTTCTCCAAAGCTGGGTTTAAATCCTGGAATATAACCCCAACCACATTGTGGAGGCACTTTCACTTGACAAAATGCAAAGATTCAGAAAGTGGTCACCACAATGTTGACCTAGCCAGTGCTGCCCAGTCCCTGAAAAATGTTTGAAAAATTCTACTGCTCTCCTTGAGCCACGGTTGAGCTAAAGAAATGCATTGTGTAAAAGTAAAGTTTTATAATCTAGAAAAAATTAACTCACTGGAAATAAAATATCAGAGTGAATTTGGAAAACGTCTGATGAAGGGATAATAATATGAGACATTTTCGGAATAAATGAATCAGGATAATGAAGGGGCAAATCTACCTATGAATTTCAGGTAGATTCCTTTAAAGAAGACCGAAAATGCACAATTATTATGCTTGTAACATAATTCATAGCATAGTTGGAAAACACAACTGGCAGAAAAGTTATTGCTGGCACAGTTTCATAGTGTATTATCTATTCCCCAACCAGAAAAAGACCCCTCTGGACATGAACATATAATCTAATCTGATATTCCAGGTGAAGTATAGGGAAAATCTTGCATTGTCAGTGATGCTGTCTTTCAGATGAGACCATGAAGTAAATTCCCTTCAGCCTCTCAGGTAATTGTAAATGATCATTTGTTGAAGAACTCTTTGGAGTACTGTGGCTACTATATCTCCCTCAGTAACACATAAAAACAAGAGATTCTACAGATGCCAGAAATCCAGAGCAATGCACACACAAGATGCTGGAGGGACTCAACAGGTCAGGCAGCATCTATGGAAAGGAATAAAGAATCAATGTTTTGGACCAGGACTCTTCATCAGTATTGGAAAGGAAGAAAGGAAGAGGGCAAGGAGTACAAGCTAGAAGGTGATAGGAGAAGCCAGATGAGCGGGAAAGTAGGTGGGTGGGGAAGGTGGGGGGATGAAATTAGAAGCTGGGAGGTGATTAGTGGAAAAGGTGAAGGAATGAAGAAGAAGAAATCTGATAGGAGAGGAGAGTGGTCCATGGGAGAAAAGGAAGAAGGAGGGAAACCAGAGGGAGGTGATATGGCAGGTGAGAAAAAGAGAAAAGGCAAGAGAGGAGTGAGAATAGGAAAGGAGGAAGAGAGAAGGGGACGAGGGGAATAAATTACCAGAAGTTTAAAAAAATCGACGTTCATGCCATCAGGTTGGAGGCCTCTCAGCCAGAATATGAGGTGTTGCTCCTCCAGTCTGAGTGTGGCCTCAGTGTGGCAGTAGAGGAGGTCATGGGCCAACATGTCGGAATGGGAATGGGAAGGATTGAGGGAATTCCTCCCTCAATTCTCCTTTACTGTTCTGGGGTCAATAAGTAACCCTCTACCTTCTCTATGGTGTCCTCCGATCAGCATCACGAAAATTATTATCGATCATTATTTCATTGCTGTTCTACAGAGCTTGCAAATTTCACAGTCTTAATTCTGACACTGCTGCATTTCCACGTTTCAAAAGAACTAATTAGAACATTAACGTTTTAGGACTTTTGTTTTTTTCCATTATGTTCTAATTGTGTTCTTTCTTGTAAAAATTGTGTATAATTTATGTTTTACTCATGAATGCTACTTATATCTGCCTGTGTTGTTGCTGTAATGCAGCTTTTCATTGCACCGTGCATACATGTACTTGTGCATACAACAATAAAGTTGACTTTGACTTTGAATTCTATTGGCTGTAACATACTTTGGCATGAGGTTTAGCAAGGGGTTACAGAACTTTTCTCTTGTTCTTTGCATTTGCTTTTTTAAGAGTTATAATGAAACAGTCAGCGGGAGAGTTACTTCAATCATAATATAATGTGTTTTTTTCCATGCTAAGCTTAATAACTTCTAAGAAAATCTCGAGGTTTCACACCCGGTTGGATTTATACTATACCTGGCACACAGCCCATGTACTAAGAACCAGAGGCTGTTTCTGATCGCTTCTCCTCATTCTGTATAATGGCTAAGCTGATTTCCAAATTATCACCCGAATTTTTCCTTTAATGTGCATCAAACCACTCTTCGCTAATTTAAATGTAATTGGCAGAGTGTTCTCCAGTGAATCTAATGGGCTGTTCTCTTCTATCACTTCCTTTATTAAATGTTGCTATCAATCCATCTCATTCAGCTATTCGGAGAGATGTCAAATCTATAAAAAGCATTAAGTCATATTAAATAAATATTTGAAAAAAATCTAGTGAGAACTTCCATCTCCTTGCAACAAGTAAGTGAGGAAATCATGCTCCATGGATTGTGCTCATGGACTCCAGTCTATGTGGAAACCCAGGTGATTTACTTGTTCGAAAGATTTTCGTCCATCTGTAATGGCTATTCTACCAGATACTTCCAATGGCTCAATAAGTTATTCTTTTCTATTGCTGTGGTTGTTGACTTCCAAGCTTGTTAAGTTGTTAGAAACATAGAAACATAGAAAACATACAGCACAATACAGGCCCTTCAGCCCACAAAGCTGTGCTGAACATGTCCTTACCTTAGAAATTACCTAAACAGATGTAGTTTAGTTACATCCCCAAAAAATTCAATCAGGCTCGTAAGGCATGACCTGCCTTTGACAAAGCCATGTTGACTATTCCTAATCATATTATGCCTCTCCAAATGTTCATAAATCCTGCCTCTCAGGATCTTCTCCATCAACTTACCAACCACTGAAGTAATACTCACTGGCCTATAATTTCCTGGGCTATCCCTACTCCCTTTCTTGAATAAGGGAACAACATCCACAACCCTCCAATCCTCCAAAACCTCTCCCGTCCTCATTAATGATCAAAGATCATTGCCAAAGGCTCAGCAGTCTCCTCCCTCGCCTCCCACAGTAGACTGGGGTACATCCCGTCCAGCCCGGTGACTTATCCAACCTGATGCTTTCCAAAACCTCCAGCGCACCCTCTTCTTTAATATCTACATTCTCAAGCTTTTCAGTCCACTGCAAGTCATCCCTACAATTGCCAAGATCCTTTTCTGTAGTGAATACTGAAGCAAAATATTCATTATGTACCTCTGCTATTTCCTCCGGTTCCATACACACTTTTCCACTGTCACACTTGATTGGTCCTATTCTCTCACGTCTTATCCTCTTGCTCTTCACATACTTGTAGAATGCCTTGGGGCTTTCCTTAATCTTGCTCGCCAAGGCCTTCTCATGGCCCCTTCTGACTCTCCTAATTTCATTCTTAAACTCCTTCCTGCTAGCCTTATAATCTTCTAGATCTCTATCATTACCTAGTTTTTTGAACCTTTCATAAGCTCTTCTTTTCTTCTTGGCTAGATTTTCTACAACCTTTGTACACCACAGTTCCTGTACCCTACCATCCTTTCCCTGTCTCATTGGAACGTACCTACACAGAACCCAACGCAAATGTCCCCTGAACATTTGCCATATTCCTTCCGTACGTTTCCCTGAGAACATCTGTTTCCAATTTATGCTTCCAAGTTCCTGCCTGATAGCCTCATATTTCCCCTTACTCCAATTAAACATTTCTCTAACTTGTCTGTTCTTATCCCTCTCCAATGCTAAGGTAAAGGAGATAGAATTGTGAACACTATCTCCAAAATGCTCTCCCACTGAGAGACCTGACACCTGGGTTCATTTCCCAATACCAGATCAAGTACAGCCTCTCCTCTTGTATGCTTATCTACATATTGTGTCAAAAACCTTCCTAAGCACACCTAACAAACTCTACCGCATTAAACCCCTCACTCTAGGGAGATGCCAATCAATATTTGGGAAATTAAAATCTCCCACCACAACAACCCCGTTATTATTGCACCTTTCCAGAATCTGTTTCCCTATCTGCTCCTTGATGTCCCTGTTACTATTGGGTGGTCTATAAAAAACACCTAGTAGAGTTATTGACCCCTTCCTGTTCCTAACTTCCACCCACAGACACTCCGTAGACAATCCCTCCATGTCTTCCTCCTTTTCTGCAGCCATGACACTATCTCCGATCAGCAGTACCACGCCCCCACCTCTTTTGCCTCCCTTCTTATCCTTTCTGAAACATCTAAAGTCTGGCACTCCAAGTAACCATTCCTACCCCTGAACCATCCAAGTCTCTGTAATGGCCACAACATCACAGCTCCAAGTGCCGATCCATGCTCGAAGCTCATCCGCTTTATTCATGATACTCCTTGCATTAAAATAGACACATTTCAAACCATCGATCTGAGCGCATCCCTTCTCTATCACCTGCCTATCCTCCCTCTCACATTGTCTCTAAGCTTTCTCTATTTGTGAGCCAACTGCCCTTTCCTCCGTCTCTTCAGTTCGGTTCCCACCTCCCAGCAATTCTAGTTTAAACTCTCCCCAATAGCCTTAGCAAACCTTCCTGCCAGGATACTGGTCCCCCTGGAATTCAAGTGCAACCTGTCCTTTTTGTACAGGTCACACCTGCCCCCAAAGAGGTCCCAATGATCCAGAAATCTGAATCCCTGCCCCCTGCTCCAATCCCTCAGCCACGCATTTATCCTCCACCTCATTCTATTCCTATTCTCACTGTCGCGTGGCACAGGCAGTAATCCCGAGATTTCTACCTTTGAGGTCCTGCTTCTCAACTTCCTTCCTATCTCCCTATAGCCTGTTTTCATGACCTCCTCCCTCTTCCTGCCTATGTCATTGGTACCACGGCCTCTGGCTGTTTTCCTTCCCACTTCAGGATATCGTGGACGCAATCAGAAACATCCCAGGCCCTGACACCTGGGAGGCAAACTACCATCCATGTTTCTTTCCTGCATCCACAAAATTGCCTCTCTGACCCTCTAACTATAGAGTCACCAATCACTGCTGCCATCCTCTTCCTTTCCCTACCCTTCTGAGCCTCAGGGCCAGACTCTGTGCCAGAAGCGCAGCCACTGTTGCTTCCCCCAGGTAGGCCGTTCCCCCCCCCCCCCAACAGTACTCAAGCAGGAGTACTTACTGTTAAGCCGGATAATCACAGGGGTACTCTCCAGTGCCTGCTTCTTGCCCTTCCCTCTCCTGACTGTTACTCACTTCTCTGTCTCCTGTTGCTTATTAACTTTCTGCAGCTCTACAACATTGCTAAACCATTGACATTTTTTTTGTGGAACTTATGATTGTGATCACCTTGATGTATGACACTTCCTTCAGTGCTCCTAGGAATGTTCCACTATTCTTTCAATCTGCCTAACGTTTATGCCAGCATTGTCAGGAATACCTGCATATAAACTACTACATTGCAGAGACAATAAAAGCAACAGCATAGTGTTATACAGTATATTTATGTTAAATTTATTTTCTTCATCAATATTTTGTGAATATTCTCCTTCCTTCTAATCTATAGAGGGAAGTTAGAGCACTAAGAGAAACCTGAAGAGGGACTAGAGCAATTAGAACATATGCAACTGGTTTCCTCGACTATAACTACACTGTGCATGTGTGCATACGTCATACCGCTTACATAATTGCCCTTTGAAAATAAAGTGTGCTTTACACATTATTTCCAGATTTAACCCATTCACAAGTTTCCTGAGACTCTTTGATCTTCTTCAAGAAATTTGTGTCCTTGGCTTTGAATCCACTTTTTGACTTGAGAAAGGTGTTACTTCTTGACCCAGATCAGTAGAAACACGTGCATTTCTTCTGCAGCTTCCTCTGAACTGTCTCTGGTAAACATCCATCATTATATCATTCATCAACTTTCTCTTGAGTATCTCTTGCAGGAACTAAGTAATTTATGTGCACTCTTCTAATTGCATCTCCTATTTTCACTGCATATTTTAACTACCACTCCAATATCCCATAAATGAATGCCAGGTGTGCTAAGCAGTGTTAAGACATGAACATTATCGAGTTGTTTCATTATTACTCCCGTGCTTGATTTCTGCCCTATTGGACTGTTCTTCATCCTTTTCTCAAGATTTGGCTTAACTAAGTTCAAACATCTTCTCAGCCTTCCATTGGTAACCTAGCAGGAGTTTAACATGAATGGCCTCATTCTGAAATTTAACTAGAAGTTTGCCAATTGACGCCTCATCATTAAGCTCAATTTCCCCTGTAATTCCCACTTTCTTCGAGCTCTTATGACATTTCTTACTGACCTCTCAGTTATACCATGTGATGCAGGGTTCACATGATGTATTACAAAGTGTTCAAATAAAAACGAACAAAACTGAGATCATTCGTCCGACATTAATAACTCTGCTGAACCTGAGGTGAGAAAATGGATCTCACTTCTTTGACTGCGCACGCTGCTGTGACACAGGACCCAACATTTACTGTATTTATATTTTTAACTTTTATTTAGAAATAAAGCACAGTTACAGGCCCTCCTGGCCCAATGAGCCCACACTACCCAATTACACCCATGTGACCAATTATCCTACTAACATGTCCATCCTTGGAATGTTGGAGGAGACTAGGGCACTGGGAAGAAACCCACACATTCATGGGGTTCATCCTTTATGTGAAATGTTGTATGACGTGGGTGATCATGGTCTTTCCATGACCATGATTGCACTTGGGAAATTTTTCTACAGAAGTGGTTTGCCATTGTCTTCTTCTAGGCAGTGTCTTTACAAGACAGGTGTCCCCAGCCATTATCAGTATTCTTCACAGATTGTCAGTCTGGTGTCAGTGGTCGCATAACCAGGGCTTGTGATATGCATCGGCTGCTCATACGACCATCCACCACCTTCTCCCATGGCTTCACGTGACCCTGATCAGGGGGCTAAGCAGGTGCTACATTTTGCCCAGGAGTGACCTGCAGGCTAGCGGAGGGAAAGGAGCGCCTTCCACCTCCTTTAGTAGAGACGTATCTCCATCCTGCCACTCATGGGGAAAATGTACAAACTTCTTACCAACAGTGACGGAATTGAACCTTGGTTGCTGGAACTGTAATAGCAATATGCTAACCAGTATGCTACCGAGCCACAGTAACACGTTTCATCTCAAGCCATTTTGAGTGACTACCAATGGGTGTCATCAGAACTTAGCAATTCCCTTCTCACAATAATTAACATGTATGTGCTAAAGAGATTGCAGGCCTATTTCCACTCTGTGAATGTGTTTCTGCTACCTTGACTCCGTAGTGTTGATAAAATACTCATCTATTAACTTTCGAAGATCTTTGCCTAACCAAGCCAACATACTTCTGGCAACAGCCTTTATGCTCATGATACCAGAATTCAGTGTGACTTTCTGGTATGATCATCTTGTGTTCCACTGAATACAACCTTATTCCAACAGCAGTTCCTTCAAAGCAACACACACAATGTTGGAGGAACTCAGCAGGTCAGGCAACATCTATGGAAATGAATAAACAGTTGACATATCAGGCTAGGACCCTTCTTTGGAACTGAAAAGGAAGGGGCAAGATGCCAGAATAAAAAGGTGGGGAGGAGGGAAGGGGGCTAGCTAGAAGGTGATGGGTGAAGCCAACTTACTTTTTTATTTGTATACTTATCTTATTCATGATACCAGATATTGTAAGCAGAAAGCTGCCCGACGTATCATCTTCAGCAGGCTACCTGCCATCAAGGACATATATACAGAATGGTGCCGGAAAAAACCCAGAAATGTCATGAAGGATCCCACCCACCCTGCTCTTGGACTGTTTGTCCCACTCCCATCCACAACAGGGCCTCCAGGCTCAAAAACAGTTACTTTCCCCAAGCAGTAAGGCAAATCAAAACTTCCTCCCATTAACACACCCCTCTACACCCCCAACCACCACTACTTCATCATTTCCTGTCAGAGTCAACTCATGTACAGGCATTCTTCTGCCTGTGGACATTCAATCAATCTATGTATATAAGCTACCCCATATCTTTATACAGTACAGTATTTATTGTGTTCTTTATCTTAGTGTGTTTTTTTTGTGCTGCATCTGATCTGGAGTAACCAGTATCTCATTCTCCTTTACACTTGTGTGCAGGAAATGACATTATACAACCTTGAAACTTGAATTTCTTGAAAGTCATCAGCACTAATTTCAGAATGAAGATTGTGCATTCACAGTGTCCGAGGTGCTTGGACCAGCAAAAAAAAGATAATACACAAAATGCTGGAGGAACTCAGCAGGTCAGGCAACATCCATGATGGGGAATAAATAGTTAATGTCTTGGGCTGAGACCCTTCATCACATCGACTGTTTATTCTCCTCTATGGATCCTGCCTGACCTGCATCCTCCGGCATGTTGTGTTTTGCTTTGGATTTCCAGTATCTGTAGAATCTATTGTGTTTAGAACAAAATAATGGCCCAATGTTGTTTATGAAGGTATATGGCCTATGACCGAAGGAAATGGGAAATGATGAATCAATTGATCATCATTTCGAAAACAATCCTAAAATGCTCTTTAGCAGTTTGAATATAATTTCTTTTCTGAATATAAAATGCATTTTATATTCTTGATCATCATTTTACATGACTGATTATGAATCTTTATTAATGCAATGTTTAACGTAGTGTTGAATGATGTAAACTAACAAAGACTCATTCCACAGGCTGTTCCTCCATAAGCCATACACATTTTGTTGTTCTTTGCCCAATTTCCATTTTTCACTTTTCTTCAGTATTTGATGTTGTATTAACACTTTTGCAAGATGTAGCAAAAAGAAATATATCTTAATACTGTGTCATGCCTAAAACAGATCTGTGGTTTGCAATGTTTTCAGTTTGCATTATCTTTACAGTTATTTTGACTATTTCTTTGACTTATTGCAATCCATTTTCATCTACCAAGTACAACCATTTATTTCTGAAAATATGAACACTTTCTTTCCAATGAGTTTTATATAGGGTCTGTGTAGCCACCTAAGTACTTCAAATATTTGAAAATTTTCTTCTTCAGTACTTGATTTCATTGACAATAATCTATACCTTGTCAAATCATGTCCTTGGTGGCTTGAAAGATCACATCATAAGAAGACGATTAGGATTAAAGATCAATATACATTAATTGTTAAATATTGTTGACTTCTCTTATCTGATCGTATGCATGTAACTGGTCAGGTTTGGAGAAACCTTTGGCTCTTATCATATCTACAGTATGAAACAGGTACTGCTCATCACCATCTACTTCGTTCAGTGTGAACTTGCATTCACCAGATAGTCATACATTTTTGTCCACTTTAGGCACCATTGCAGGTTGTGTTGTCCAGTAATTTACGTGGTTGGCTTTACTAGAATTCTATTCTATTCTATTCTAACTTATGTAACTCTTCCTCTGCCTTGTTTTTCACAAGTGAAGCTTAAAGCAGATTGAGCTTGCTATACTCCCATGTAGGTATCCTTGAACATGTCTATATATTTTCCCAAAGGCATATTTCATCATGATTGGCTGACTATTATAACAAACTGAACATTCCATCTGGTCCAAAGTTGCAGTACTTTGGCTGAATAGGTTATCAAGTTCACTGTGTACTTCGTATTAGGTATATGGCTGTACATACACCCATTCCACAACTGCTGTTATGCCAATACCCTTATGGTGCCCTGTTTATTTACACTTCTTTCTTGGGGTCATTTTGCTTTCGGCCATTGCCACTACATAATCCCATTGCCCATGAATGGAACAGCCTACAAGAAATAGTGGATATAGCCCAGTGCATCACAGGAAAAGCCCTCTCCGCCACTGAGCACATCTGCAAGCAGCACTGGCACAAGAAAAAGCAGCATCCATAATCAAGGACCCGTATCATCCAGACCATGCTCTCTTCTCACTGCTGCCATCGGGAAGGAGGTACAGGAGTCTGAAGTCCCACACCATCAGGCTCCTGAACTAATGTGGATAGTTTCACTCACCCCAACACTGAACTGATTCCACAGCCTATGGTTTCACTTTCAATGCAAGTCATGTTCTCAATATTATTTATTTACTTATTTTTACTTGTTTTTTGTATTTGCAGCTTGTTTTTTTGCACATTGATTGTTAGTCTTGGTGTGTTTTTTCATGTATTATATTGTATTTCTTTGTTCTACTTTGAACTATGAGAATTGGCTTCAATACTATGGAGATGTGCTCTGCGGCTTCTTTTTGTGAAAACATCCTTTCAGTGAAGTAATAATGCTTTGGTTGATTATCTTAGTCCTAGACATGCATGCATCTCTGCATATTATCACCTGGGTATGGTGGAGTGGTTTGCACGTCGAATGATAACTGAAGCTGGCACTGTTCGTAGGTTCATCCATGGTGAACAGGTTGAGGGAGAGGCTCCAGACAAAGAGAGGTCTAAATGGCCTGTGGAGAAGGGCTGTGGCCTCAGTGGTTGCAGCACTGGGTAGAGGAAAGTTGCTGTATTCTGCAGCCATACGAGTGTGGACCAGAAAAGTGATCTGGAATTCCCAGGTTAAATCTGATACAATTGGTGGGGACGTAGGACTGGCAATAGGAATAGGGATCCTTGGAGGTTTCCAGTGAAAAATCTGGCCAGTGAGTCAAATCAGTTGTGTTCTTTGGCAAGACTGTCGATAAATAAGCAACCATCTTCACGATATCCCCTAGGGAGGAAAGTGTCTTGAACATAGGCTGTTCCTTCTCTCTTATGAAAAACCACACCTAGTGGGATCACCATTAGTAAAATATGGAGTTGAAAATGGAGAAACTAGTCTGGGGAAGCAGAGTAGGAGACTAACAACCCAAAGATTCAACCTTGAGATCGATAAAGTACACAGGAATTAGCAAGACATAACATTGACTTCTTTGTTCCCAGTGAAGCTTGGTCTTCTGGGAAGGGTCACTGGTAGGAGATCACTGGAGGACGCACAGCTCGGAAAAAGAAATCTGACTGTGAGTCCCTCGTGTTTTGTCACAAGGAGTGAGATTGGTGTTGTGCTCCCTGCATTCTGCCTGGTAAAAATAAAGGGTGATCATCAACATTAACTAAACCAGCATCTCACTGTCACAAGAACATGTTATCATCAGATTCTGGATTCTTATGGTTAAGGAAAATTCCTACCCTGATCTCGATGACGTCCTTGCCTCCACTACCAATGTTATTCTCCTGGACTGTTTCATTGGCTGGGTTGGACTTCGCTACAAAATCTGGAATGGCACTAAAGGAAACTACTTGCAGATCCCACTTAGTGAATGGTCTGAAAACACTGGCATGAAATAGAAGTATGGAGCTTAATTCCTTGCAGCATAAATATTTGTGGTTTGGACCAAACTGTAGGAATGTTTTTGCCTTTCTCATGTTCTGAATCAAGAGGATAATAACAGTAATCAATATTCTGAAACAGTAGTTCCAATTTGTGCAATAGCTTCCAGGCGGAGAACTTCACAATATAGAGAAAATTTGTGGCAGGTGTCTCAGTTTCTAACGTGGAGAAATTGGGAATTTGTGGGGCCAGGGAGGTGGAATTTAACCTTCCAAATCCCATAACAGCTGAGGTAGAGAAGACTGGGTGGGAGAATGGGTTGGTGGAGAGAGTGGCAAATTTACCAGATCCAACCCTACCTACCTCATTTCATTTTGATTGTGGAGGTTTTGGGGGTCCTAGTACTTCTAATAATTAGACACTTCCTTCACTATTGTTTTCAGGATTCCCTGGCTATAGGGAGATGAATTTTACAGAAGATGCATGAAAACCAGTATGTCCTCATACCTTACTGCCAGTTTCCCCCAAACAAAGTCCTTGTTATAATCAGTTAATTCTATGCCTGACCCTCCTATCTCACAATCCCTACCAATTATCAGGAAACCAAAGACAGCTGTTGTAGGTTTCCCAGACAACTACTTTTCAGCGCCAGATAACAGTCAAGGCATAAAAATAATTATCAGGCCCCATCATCTGGAAGAACTTCACCATGCCCAGCTGCGAAAGGAGGGTTGGGCGTGGGACTAACAACTCCATACGACCCTAGAGCTACAGAAATGCCAACAGAAGCTCCAAGGACATCAACCCTGGGAGAGGATGGATCTTTGAAGGTGAACTACACCCGGTGACAGTTTGAGAGGCTGGCTGAGGATAGAGGAGTCTGGTGAGCTGCTACCAATGGCCTGTGCCCCGGTAGGGGTGATGGATTTTGGCAACTACCACCTGAGAGGCCACAAATAAGGTCTTCTCCACGCAATCTGCTGTCTCCCTCACCTCCCTGGGAATATTGAGATGAGTCCAGCGAGAACCCTGCCAAGTAAATTCTTGTTTCACAGCTGCGTCCAGGAATGCTTTCTACATTGCGCTTGTACAAATTAATGAGCTAAATAATTGGATGGAACAATTGGATCAGAGTGGCAGTTTGAAGGTAGAGAAAGGTCCATGGATAAGGGGTGGCTGAAGAAATGAGAAAATTGTTTCAAAACTAAATAATAGCACAGACCAATCAATATTACTATTAAAAGAGGCAATTGTCTCGGGATTGAAAGAAGGCCAGAAACTTTACTCCAACCAAAATTAAAGAGTTTTTTTCTTTTTCAAAAAATCTTATTGAATATGACACTGTAAAGTGATATAGAAAAAGCTAACAGAATACTGGACCTCACATAGATAGAATATCAACTTTTTTACAAATGACCTGGATGAGGAAGTAGAGGGTTAGTAAATTTGCTGATGACACAAAGGTTGGGGGTGTTGTAGATAGTGTGGAGGGCTGTCAGAGGTTACAGCGGGGCATTGACAGGGTGCAAAAATGGGCTGAGAAGTGGCAGATGGGGTTCAACCCAGATAAGTGTGAGGTGGTTTATTTTGGTAGGTCAAATATGATAACAGACTATCGTATTAATGGTGAGACTCTTGCCAGTGTGGAGGATCAGAGGGATCTTGGGGTCTGAGTCCATAGGACACTCAAAGCTGCTGCGCAGGTTGACTCTGTGGTTAAGGCGGCATACGGTGTATTGGCCTTCATCAATTGAGGGATTGAGTTCAAGAGCCGAGAGTAATGTTACAGGACCCTGGTCAGACCCCACTTGGAGTACTGTGCTCAGTTCTGGTCTCCTCACTACAGGAAGGATGTGGAAACCATAGAAAGGGTGCAGAGGAGATTTACAAGGATGTTGCCTGGATTGGTTACATGGTTATATGGTTTATATTGGGGAGCATACCTTATGAAAACAGGTTAAGTGAACTTGACCTTTTCTCCTTGGAGCAACAGAGGGTGAGAGATGACCTGATAGAGGTGTACAATGAGAGGCATTGATCGTGTGGATAGTCAGAGGCTTTTTCCCAGGGCTGAAATGGCTAGCATGAGAGGGTACAGTTTTAAGGTGCTTGGAAGTAGATACAGAGGAGATGTCAGGGGTAAGTTTTTTACGCAGAGAGTGGTGAATGCATGGAATGGGCTGCCAGTGACAGTGGTGGAGATGGATACGATAGGGTCTTTTAATAGGCTCCTGGATAGGTACATGGAGCTTAGAAAAATAGAGGGCTATGGGTAACGCTAGGTAATTTCTAAGGTAAGGACATGTTCAGCACAGCATTGTAGGCCGAAGGGCCTGTATTGTGCTGTCGGTTTTTTATGTTTCTATGTTTCAAATACAGCCTTGGTTCAAGTATTTTTCACCTGCATTATGACCTGTGCTGATCAACTGGCTGGAGTGATCACTGAGATTTTGAACCTCACACTTTGGCAGTCTGAGGTACCCATCTGCTTCAAGCAGGCTTCAATTATACTGGTGCCTAAGAAGAACGTGGTAACCTGCCTCAATGACTATCGCCCAGTAGGACCTACATCCACTGTAATGAAACATACCAACTCCTGCCTGAGAAACACCAATGTCCTCGATCAGAAGAATCCTACAAAAAGTAATGGATGTGGTCCAGTCCATCATGGGCAAAGCCCTCCACCACCGTTGAGCACATCTACATGAACCTCTGTCGCAGGAAAGCAACATCCATCATCAAGCACCCACGTCATCCAGGCCATGCTCTCTTCTCGCTATTGCCATTAGGAAGAAGGCACAGGAGCCTCAGGACTCACACCACCAGGTTCACAAACCGTTACTACCCTTCAACCATCAGGCTCTTGAACCAAAGGGGATAACTTATTTCAACTTCACTTGCCCATCACTGACCTGATTCCACAATCTATGGACTCAATCTCAAGGATTGTTCATCTCACGTTCTTGATATTTATTGCTTATTTATTATTATTATTATATTTTGTATTTGCACAGTTTGTTGTCTTTTGCAGACTGGTTCTCCATCCCGTTGGGTGTAGACTTCCATTGATTCTATTGTGTTTCTTGTATTTATTGTGTATGCCTGCAAGAAAATGAATCTCGGGGTTGTATATGGTGACATATATGTACTTTGATAATAAATTTACTTTGAACCTTGACAGATTTTACAGTTTATATCATTTAGCCTAAAGCTGGTTAGACAAGTAGCTCAAAGATATGACTCTTCCCTAAAATGGCAGAACAATTATAGCTTTAAACTCAGCCACTTCTGTTTTGAGAACTTGCACACTCATGTAGGATAACTTTACACTGGTTGAAACGAATGCAGAGAGAGAGATGCCAATAGCTTCAGCAGAAATGTACTGGTCTGTAGTTGGAGTGGGGTCCAAGAGAACCGAGTTAGGTTACAAGAAGGAGGATGCTGATTACTAAACAAAATTAAGGCTTGTTCAGATTTGAGAATAGTGCAAAATTCTTCAGTTAGCATAAAATTGAAAGGACATTCATTCCATGTTTATAAGGATTATTCAAATCAATATCATACATTATATAGAGTAATTATTGATGTGACTGGCAGAAAATAAACTAAAGGCAGGGAGGCAGGATTGAACTTAATAGCAACAGGAAACTTAAAGAAGAATTGAGTGGCACAGTAAAACAGCATTTTGGGTTCAGTTCTGATCTCTGGTGCTGCCTGTGTGGTGTATGCATGCTCCCCCTGTGATCAAGTGGGTCTCCTCTGGGTGTTCCAGCTACCTCCCACTGCCACAAAGATGTATGGATTGAATGGCTATTAGCCACTGTAAACCAAAGTTCAAAGTACATTTATTATCAAAGTATGTATACATTATACAACCTTGAGATTTGTCTCCTTACAGGCAGCCACAAAATAAAGAAACCAAAAAGAACCTATTTAAAAAAGACCATCAAACACCCAACGTGCAGAGAGAAAAAAACAAATCATGCCAAGAGACAATAGACAATAGGTGCAGGAGTAGGCCATTCGGCCCTTCAAGCCAGCACCACCGTTCACTGTGACCTTGGCTGATCATCCACAATCGGTACCCCAACAATAAAAGCAAATAGCATTCAGAACTTAAGTCCACGACGAGTTTGTCCACAGACCCTTAGTTCAGCACAGAGCCGAGTAAGTGTCACGGAGCAGCGAGATGAAATGGCCCATCTCCTCACCTCGGGCCTGACCCTTTCAATCTGGCCCGATGCTTAAATCATCATCCAAACGTCGGAACTGAGAGTAGTGGTGGTGGTAGAGCCTGAGGGTCATAGAGTTGGTGGGATTGCTGGAAGGAATGTGGTTATAATAAAAATGAAATCGGTGTAGTGTTAGTGTATGTAGGTGTTTGATGGTTGGCAGAAACTCAATGGGCCAATGGACCTGTTTTCTGTGCTGTGGTTTCTCCAATCATGACCTCTATGCATCAATGATTTTGAAGTGCTCCTAAAAAAAACTACCTTTTGGTCACTGGATCTAACATCTTAGGAAATCTGTTGTCAAACTTAGGTTGATATTCTCCTGCAAAGTGCCTTGGGGCAACTTAATGCAAATTGAGGGCAAATTAGAATATACAGTTTAATATTTTCTTGCAAAATGTTCATAATTGCACATTTTTCACACATTCATTTAGACATAAACCTCTTTGTGCATTGATTAGTGAATTCCTTTGGGGTTAATTTGCACATTAATCACTGGGTTTCTCAATTAATTTATTTTTAAAAACTGACTTAATTGTGTAGTTGATTTTTTGAATTATTTGCAAATATCTTAATATATATCTAGATGATTTTTAGTTGCTGACTCAGTGAGATTATGATATGCAAAATGCCCCTGATAAATTGCTAATGTTCGGCTTGAGTATATTACTAAACTGAAAGCCGAGATCCATGGTCAGAGGATTGCCTGGGATGATTTAAAATAAAATTAAATAAAGTTATAAAAAATAAAATTACCAGGAAAATGGTCAATCAACATCTTTATGGAGAAAATGCAAATTTCTGGCTCGTTATGATCTCCTTTCAATTATCTTTTAAAGAGGCCTGATGCAAAATACATGTCTAATTTGATAACTGGCACTTATGCCAGCCAAAATTGCATCCAATATAGGCATTTTGAAGTGAATTCACCAGTAAAATAATTTAGAAGAATGAGGGGGGATCTCATTGAAACATATCGAATATTGAAAGGCCTAGATAGTGTGGACATGGAGAGGATGTTTCCTATAGTGACGGAGTCTAGGACCAAAGGGCACAGTCTCAGAATAGAAGGATGTCCCTTTAAAACAGAGCTGAGGAGAAATTTCTTTAGCCTGAGGGTGGTGAATCTGTGGAATTCATGGCCACAGCTGATTGTAGAGGCTAAGTCATTGAGTATATTTAAAGTAGAGGTTGATAGTTTCTTGATTAGTCAGGGCATCAAACCCTGACTAATTTTGAGAAGGATAGTAAATTTATGATGATGGAATGGTGGAGCAGAGTCGATGGGCTGAATGGCCCAATTCTGCTCGTATATTTTATGGTCTCTTGATCTAAAATTGGAAGCCCAACAGCTAATTTGCGCATGATAAATTTTCCACTACTCCTACCACTCCCTCTTTTATTGAAGGATACTTTATTGGTCAGAGTAATTTCCATAAACTCTGAAATTGAACATTGAGAACTTCAGTGTCCACTTTGAGATGGCAGTAAGTTCAAACATCTTTACTAAAATATTGAAAATGCAATCCTTCTATAGTCCAGCACTGAGAGTGTCAGCTTGAATTTTGAGCTCTGGTTTCTGGAGAGAGAGTTGAAGTCACTATCTTCTCTCTCCCTGAGAAAATAGGGCTGCAAACTGAACTAATAAAAAAAGGCATTGTTGTGTATTTAATATTTCAGTAAAATTTGACTAATATTGTAAATGTATCGTTTGATTAAGTATTATTGTTCATTTAAATAATTCATTACAAGTTATGTACAAGAATGAGATTTGTTATGTCATCACACCACCACTTTATACGTGTGTGCCTTGCTTAAAGTAAAAACGAAACTCAGACACACGTCTCTCGGGCTCCTCATTTTTATTTTTATTTGTTTTAAGTTCTAGAGTTACAAAACATAATGTGGTGACAAGTAAGTTTTAAACGAACCTTAGGTAACTTCCTACCTGCTGAAGCGCATAGAGACGTTCGAGTTAAATAAAGCAGCACAGCACATGCTTCTTTGGGAAGGGAGAGAAACAGTCACGTTTAAAAAAGGCAAAATAATGGATGGATTCGCAGGTTCATAAATAGTGAGCACCAGGTGAAAATAATAATAAAGGAAAGCAGAAAGACTGGATATCAGAAAGATAGAGGCATTTGATTGCACTAAGATAACTGGATATTTTATACTGAGCGATTTGAGCATTATTTTGAAGCAAATGAAACAGCCAATGAGAAGCAAGTGCCAGTTTTTCAAAGTGGATTCAGTGGAAAGACATACAATTTGCTTAGAAGTTTGAATTCTCCAACCAAAACAACCGAAATGAGCTTTGTTGATATTGTGAAAGTAATGCAGGTGTATTTGGAAGCAAAACCATTGTTGATTGCAGAATGTTTTAGGTTTCATAAGTGGAATCAAAAGGAAGGGGAGTCCATTTCAGCTACATGGCTGAATTGAAGAGATTGAGCATTGGCAATGCTGGGCTTAATGATGCACTGAAAGATCATTTAGTTTGTGGAATCTTACAAGAAAGCCTTCAAAAACAGCTCCTAACTGAAGCACAATTTACATTTAAAAGAACAGTTGAAATAACTGTATCAATGGAAACAGCAGACAGAGGTGAGATTGAGTTGCAGTCAGGAATGAAAGTGAATGTGAACAAAATTGCAGCATCTAGACGGAGGCCTGCCTGGCCAAACAAATTGTGCTACCGTTGTGCCGAGGGCTTACATACACCAGGTTTAAAGGCAAAACTTGCAGAAAATGCAACAAAGTAGGACACATACAAAGAGCATGTAGGGCAGACAAAAATAAATGTACTGTGCAGGGAAGAGAAAAAAATAAAGAGTCAACTTGTGGTTGCAAAATGAGCACAAATTTGCATGCTGTTGATGAAAAGTCTGATAATGATCAGAGTGACAAGGGACTAGGTAGCCTTTACAATGTGAAAACTAACAAGAGACAAGCAATATGCTTTACACCAAAAGTGAACGGCAAATTCATTAAAATAGAATTGGACACTGGCTCATTCCACAAAATGAGTTTGAATGGAATTTCAAAGATACTGAACTGAAGCCTGCAGATACCCAACTAAGCAGTTATACTGGAGAAGAAATAACCCCTGTGAGAATGATGCTTCTGACAGTGAAATACAACAACCAACAAGCCACATTGGTAACAGCAGGAGGGCCAGCATTGTGGGGACGCAGACGGCTGAGACAACTACAACTTGACATGAGATCCATCCACTGTTTGCATGCCACATCCCCTGTAACAGAGTCAACTGAAAGCTAATTTAGAAAGGCGCTGGATGATACCACAGCAGTGTTCAAGATTGGCATTGAAAAACTCAAAGCATATCAAGGGTAAAATAGTGTTAAATGAAAATACCACTCCCAAGTTTTACAAAGCCCATCCGGTTCCTTATACCATCCATGGTAAAGTAACCAGTGAGCTAGAACGCATGGAGGCTGAAGGAATTCTTTCCAAGGTTAATTGGAGTCTATGGCCAACACTAGTGGGCCCAATAACCAAGAAGAATGGGTCTTGCAGGCTCATGGTGATTTTAATGTCACCATCAATCCAATACTCATCATAGGCATCCGTTAGTCTCATGAGACCATGGATTTGTGCCTTGGAAGGTTTCCAGGGTGCAGGCCTGGGCAAGGTTGTATAGAAGACCTGGCAGTTGCCAATGCTGCAAGTCTCTCCTCTCCACGCCACCGACGTTGTCCAAGGGAAGGGCATACAGCTTGGCACCAGTGTTATCGCAGAGCAATGTGTGGTTAAGTGCCTTGCACAAGGACACAACACGCTGTCTCAGCCAAGGCTTGAACTAGCGACCTTCAGATCACTAGACGAACATCTTAACCACTTGGCCACAACCCGATACTGAAGGGAGATCAGTACCTTCTGCCCAAGACAGAGGATATATTTGCAAACCTTTCTGGAGGAAAACACTTCAGCAAAGTGGACTTAGCTGAGTCCTACCTACAGATGGAGATGGAAGAAGAGTCTAGAGTGTTTCTCACCATAAACACTTACAAAGGGCTTTACTGCTATAATAAGCTTATTTTTGTAGTAACATCTGCACCTGCACTCTGGCAGAAAGCTATGGACCAGGTGCTGCAAGGCTGTTTAGGCACTCAGTATTACCTGGATGACATCATTGTTACTGGTAAGGATGACAAGGAACATTTCCAAAATCTCAAGACAATCTCAAGATTATGGGCTCAGACCATGACACAACAAGTGTAAATTCTTTAAAACAAGCATCAGTTACTGTGATCACATCATTGACGCACAAGGATTACACGCGTATGCTGAGAAAATTCAAGCAGTGGCAGATGCCCCAAGGCCAAAGGAAATGTCACAGTTGCAGTCCTTTTTAGTATTTGTCAGTTACTATAACAGGCTCCTGTCAAGACTGGCTACTGTGCATGAACTCATTACTACAGATCAGGAAGAAATGGCAATTGGCAAAGCAGTGTGAAGTGGCTTTTCCAAAAGGTAAAGGAAATGGTGACGTCAGACACTGTATTCACATATTATGATCCACATCGTCCAGTGAAGCTTGCCTATGACATCTTGCCTTGTGGTGTAAGTCCAGTCATGTCACATGTGATAAGTGATGGAAGTGAACACCCCATAGCTTTTGTATCACATTCCCTTATCACTGCAGGGAAGAATATTATGCACAGATTGACAGAGAAGCCTTGAGTCTGGATTGGTCACGGAAATGCTGATGGAGAATCTTGGAGAACCATTTCCTGCAGTCCCAGAGACAAAACCACAGAGGAGGCCCCAGAACTTGAGCTTGTTTCACAGCCACAAGTCTCATCAGCCAAGCAGAGTGACCACCCCCCACCCCTGTCAGGAAAGATGTTATCCTACAAGAGTAAGAAATCCTCCGCAGTGGCCTGAATAGGACAATTTGAGATTTACTATGCTGTGGATGTCTATACAGTAGTTGTATTATATAGTATATTGTGTATATAATTTGAGATATATTCTATATTGAGTTGGAGTTCATAGCTAAGCAGGGAGGAGTGTTGTGTATTTAATATTTCAGTAATACTTGAGTAATATTGTAAATATATTGCTTGATTAAGCATTCTTGTTCATTTATATAATTTGTTATGGATTATAGGTAAAATACATGAATGGCATACATCATCATGCCACCATGTCATACATGCACACCTCACTTAAAGTAAAAACAAAAATAAAACGCACATCTCTTGGGCTCTCTTGCTTTTACTTCAATTAGTATTATTTTTTGCAGTTACAAAACATAACAGGCAGGAGAAGATTTGTATGTAACACTAATACTAGCAGAGAACTAATGGGTTAACTGCCCTGTTTCTGTGCTTTAACTACAATTTGTAAGTATTTCACCGTCAAATTTAAATGTACTGTCTCTACTTCAGAGATGCCTGCATCCTAAACATTGCCATGTTTTATCCCTTTACAGATGTTGACAGCTGGCTGAATATCTCCATATAGTTCTATTGTATTTTATTTAAGATGTCTGGAAATTGTAAAGATTTATCCTCATCCATCAAGAAACTGGTCTTGATTTGAAACAGGACAGAAGGATAATACCTGGTCTGTTACTTTTACCAGCACTGACAGATTCTCACTGACAATTCCATTTTCCAACTTTGTCCCTACATTGTTTTCCTCTTCAAATGTTCATCCAGTGTCTTGGTGAAATTTACCATTGAAAGCCTTTGTCATCTTTTGTTTCAGACCACTCCAGATCATAAGAATAAACAGAGATCCAGCTAGACTCATATCTAGTGCATCATATGATTTCTGTAGATGTCGGAGAAAGCCACTAGGACATTGCTATAAGTGAGACTTAGGAGATGGCCCTAGGCCCAACCATCCTAAGGCTGGAGGTGATAAAGTTCACTAATGATTAGACCATAAGGTATAGGAGCAGAATTAGGCCATTTGGCCTATCAAGTTTGCTCTGACATTTCATCATGGCTGATCCAATTTTTCTCTCAGACCCAATCTCCTGTTTTATCCTCATATCCTTTCATGCCCTGACCAATCAAGAACCTATCAGCCACTGCCTTAAATATACATTAAGATGTACAGCTGCCTATGGCAGAGAATTCCACAGATTCACTACTCTCTGTCTAAAGAAATTCCTCCTCAACTTCTTTCTAAAGGTATGCTCCTCTATTCTGAGGCTGTGTCCTCTGGTCTTACTCTCCCACCACAGGAAACATCCTCTCCACATTCACTCTATCAAGGCCTTTCACTATTCGATCGGTTTCAATGAGGTCATCCCTCATTCTTCCCAATTCCAAAGAATACAGGCCCAGAGCCATCAAACGCTCTTCATATGACAAGGCATTCAATTCTGGAATCATTTTTGTGAACCTGCCTTGAATCTTCTCCAGTTTCAGCCCATCCTTTCTAAGATATAGGGCCCAAAACTGCTCACAATACTCCAAGTGAAGCCTCACCAGTGCTTTGTAAAATCTCAATATTATATCTTTGCTTTTATATTCTAGTCCTCTTGAAATGAATGCTAACATTGCATTTGCCTTCCTCACCACAACTCAACCTTCAAATTAACCTTTAGGGAATCCTGCACAAGGACTCCCAAGTTCCTTTGTGCCTCATTTTTTCTGTATTTTCTCTCCATTTAGAAAATAGTCAACTCTTTCATTTCTTCTACCAAAGTGCATGACCATACACTTCCCAACACTGTATTCCATCCAACATTTCTTTGCCCATTCTCCTGATCTGTCTAAGCCCTTCTGTAGCCTCTCTACTTCCTCAAAACTACCTGGCCCTCCACCTACCTTCATATTGTCTGCAAACTTTGCAACAAAGCCATCAATTCCATCATCCAAATCATTGACATATAATGTAAAAAGAATTGGTCCCAACACAGACCCCTGTGGAACACCACTAGTCACTGGCAGCCAACCAGAAAAGGCTCCCTTTATTCCCACTCTTTTCCTTCTGCCAATCAGTCTCTGCTTTATCCATGCTAGAATCTTCCCCATAATACCATGGGCTCGTAGCTTGTTTAGCAGCCTCATGGATGGCACCTTGTCAAAGGCTTTCTGAAAATCCAAATACACAACATCAACTAATTTTCCTTGATCTATCCTGCTTGTTATTTCTTCAAAGAATTTCAACAGATTTGTCAGGCAAGATTTCTTCCTGAGGAAACCATGCTGACTACAGTTTATTTTATCAGGTGTCTCCAAGTACCCTGACACCTCATCCTTAATAATTGACTCCAACATCTTCCCAACCACTGAAGTCAGACTAACTGGCCAATAGTTTCCTTTCTTATGTCTCTCTCCCTTCTTGAAGAGTGGGGTGACATTTGCAATTTTCCAGTCTTCTGAAACCATTCCAGAATCTAGTGGTTCTTGAAAGATCATTACTAATGCCTCCACTATCTCTTCAGCTACCTTTCAGCAGCCAGGGTGTACACCATCTGGTCCAGGTGACTTATCTAACTTCAGATCTTTCAGTTTCCAAGAACCTTCTCTCTAGTTATGGTAACTTCACACACTTCATGACCCCTGACACCTGGAACTTCCACCATACTGCTAGTGTCTTCCACAGTGAAGACTGATGCAAAATACTTATTCAGTTCATCTGCCATTTCCTTGTCCCCCTCTCCAGCATCGTTTCCCATATCCACTCTCGCCTCTTTTTTACACATATGTATCTGAAGAACCTGTTGGTATCCTCTTTAATATTACTGGCTAGCAACGTCATTGGTACTTACATGGACCACAACTTCTGGCTGTTCACCCTCCCACTGAAGAATACTGAGGACTCAATCTGAGATATCCCGGACCCTGGCACCTGGGAGGCAACATCCCATCCAGAAATCTCATTCTCGCCCACAGAACCTCCTGTCCATTCCCCTAAGTAACAAAACCCCTGTCACCATAGAGTGCCTCTTCGCCCCTCTTCCCTTCTGAGTTGCAGAGGCAGACACAGTGCCAGAGACCTGACTGCTGTGATTTTTCTCTGCTAGGTCATTCCCGCCCCCCCCCCCCAAAGTATCCGTGGTGATACACCTGTTAAGGGGGATGGCCATGGGGATATTTTGCACTGACTGTTTAATCCTTATCCCTTTCCTGACTGTCACTCAGTGTCCTGTACCTTGGGTGTAATTACCTCTCTATATGTCCTATCTACCACCCCCTCAACCTCCTAAATGATCCGGAGTTCATCCAGTTCCAGCTCCAACTCCTTAATGTGGATTGTTAGAAGCTGCAGCTGGATGCACTTCTCACAGATGTAGTTGTGATTGCATAATGCTTAATCTTATTTGCAACACCTCTGAATACATGGTCTTGTGATGGAATTCAGTTTGATAGATGCCAGTAGTGGTGCAAGTTTAACTCTAGCCTTAGCTTGTTGTGGTCTTCTTTGTAGAATGAGTTTACATAATATCTTCATCCTGATCCCATCACACTCTTGATCCTGGACCTAGTCACTTTTACCTTTGATCCTGATTTCATCATGGCTTAACCTTGTCTTCTTGTCTCTTAGCTTCTTCTCCAATTTTCCTATTCCGCACCAACCTTTATTCTTTTATTATCCACATGCTCAATTATCTCTGTGTACGGTCACTACTGACTTTTACTCTGCTCTAAGGATGGAAGTGATATTAATGTCAAAAGTGCTGAAAATACACTCACAAGATGGAGTCAAACAGTGTGAAAGGTACAGGACCTTGGACCATCCAGTTCACGTTGACCATCAAGCACCCATTTCCTTTCCCCGCATTCCTGTGACTTCCCCCAAATTCTGCTACTCAGCATCATAGCAGATGAAACTTACAGTGATCAACTGACCTGCCGGCCCACACAGGGTTTGGGACGTTGGAGGAAGCTGGAGAACTGAGGGGAATCCCGCACAGTCCACAGGGAGAACATACAAACACCACACAGACAGCACCAGGCGTCAAGGTGAAACCTATGGACAATGCAGCTACGAGGGGTAGCTCTGTCAGTCCACCATTATACCACCCTGATGGTTTTGCCTGGGAAAGTGCTCTTTCATTGTGCTTGCCAGAATCCATCTTGCAGTCTGTGCTGTCAGTGGAAAAAAGACACTGTGTAAAGCTGGGGGGGGGGGGGGGGGGGGGAAGAAGTAGGACAAAGGTGAGAAAATGACACCTGAAGAAGAAATAGAGAGGAGGGAAACCACTTAAATGACAGGGTGCTTCAGATAAGTACGTTTTGTTTGAGAACATGGTTAACTAATGGTTTTGGAATCCCCATACCCACCCACCCCCCACACACACACATACATATTTAGAGTTCAATTCCGAAGAGTAAGTCTATTTTCCACACAATTTATTGCAGCCGTTGATTATTTCTGACATCAGCAAACCTTCAGAAGGAGAATGTTAGCTACTGTCCTGAAGGCTTAATATCATCAGCATGCGGGCCTTTCATCGTTCAAAACTTACATTTTGGCTTGAAGAAAGTGCTCCCTGGATGGCATTAGTTTTTGTTTCAACTTGTGCTATCTTATTTCATCTTTGTCTGTGGTATAATTCCCATCTGTGTGGTGTTCTGAGAATTAAGGATGCACTTAAAGTAAGTGGGCCATGGTCTGTGCTTTAACCTTTGAGTAGCCAGGCTGTTTGTTTTTCATCTTTCCTCTTTTTAACCTTTGCTGAGTTAAGATTTCAGGGGTGATTTTCACTTTCATCGCGTGCCTGTCCGATAGGATACTCTGTGTTCTCTTACATCCTGTCTTCAAGTTGGAGCCCTTATTAAATTCTCAACTCTCACTGGGTGTGTTCTTGGGAATTTCATCATACAATCATTCAAAGAAAATTAGGAGAAAACCATCAAATCTTTTTAATAAACACAAGAGATTCTGCAGATGCTGTAAATCCAGAGCAACACACACACAAATGTTGGGGGAATTCAGCGGGTCAGGCAGCATCTATGGAAGTGAATAAACAGTCGACGTTTCAGGCCAGGATGTTCCTGAAGAAGGATGCTGGCCTAAAATGTCGACTGTTTTTTCATTTCCATACGTTTTTAATGCATTTCTCCCAACATTTTTATCATACACTTTTCTTAGAGGTTAATTTCTTGAGTCCAGACAAATCCTGACAACTAACCTCTCCTGCTGTCTACCTGACACAAAGACCAGATCTCCACAGGCTGTGGGAAATGCATTTCTAATCATTCCACACAGGACTAGCTCTTGCTTTTCGTTTCACCATATCCCCTTGGACACTCCCATAAGCTCCCGTGCAATTACCCAGTTCATTCGCTCCTAATTCTGCTACTCTGTGGCTAGGAAGAGCGTATGTGGAGGTGGTGATTGTCGGCGGACAGTGTTGGGTGGTTGGGAATGGCAGGAGAAGCAGGAATATGGGAGGAGAGGGAACACCAAGCTCAAAAATAAAGAGGAAAGGCAGAGAGGCTTGTCGAACTGTTGGGTAAACAATAGCTTTTGTTGACTGCAGATCATGGTCTCTCTTTGGGTGCTTTGCTGTTGCTTGGTGGGTGGTTGACACATACATTTTTTGCTGAAACGATTAGGGGAAGGGGGGAAGGTTGTTACATTGATGCTTGCTGGTGCTTGTGTGGGCGAGCGGGGAGGGGCTTGGGGTTCTAACCCTTTTGGGGTTCATCTGTTTTTCGTGGATGTCTGCGAAGACAAGTATTTCAGGTTGTATATGGTATACATTCTCTGAGACTAAAAGGAACCATTTGAACTATCAGGACCCATGGCTTGTTATGCACACCACTGATAGAAGCCCATTAACAGGATCGCTACTACAGGGCAAAGTGTGAACTACTTATTAAAATCCTATAATGGCCATTTGGGAAGTGGAACCCTCTGTGTGTCATGGGGTCTCAATTTGTGATGTAGACGTGCCCTACTTCCTGAATGAGAACATCAGTTTGAATAGCCAGTGACAGACGTGGGCAGATATTGTGGGAGCTGGGAATGTTGCTGTATCACATAGAGGAACAAGGAGGTGGCTAATCATTTTTGGAGTGCTGTTATGGATTCATATAGGATAGATAGAGTACAGCAGTCACTCCACCTATGCAGCCTTGAACTTCCAGTTTAATGCTCCATCCTACTCCAGAACCCGATGAAGCCTTCACATGTTTGGAAAAAGCTTTGGTGGTAATTGAGAGGTCTGAAGATGAAACAAGGTTGCAAAAGGCCAGTCTTTATATCAAGGGTCAGCAAGTTAGTTTCCCTGCAAAGGAAGGGAAGACTGAATATAAGCAGTCTTATGTATGGGTCCATGTCGTCAAGGTAGCTTTCAAATGAAGGCAAATAGTGTATAGTGTAAATGACCCACCAGTGTGGAAGGGACATGCAAGTAAACTCCACTTAACAGGAGCCTCTTTGGATAGAAGGCATCCAAAGTCAGCCTTAACTTTCACAACTTTTTGGACAAGCACCTGAAACAGGATCTCACAAGCCCTTACAGTTAAGCAACATGTTTTCAATAAAATTTCAACTTTCATGCCAATAGTATGACTGAGCTCCCCTTATCAAAACAGATCAAGTCCTGCACTTCCATCTACCCAGCCACTTTCTAGTTAGTCTGATTGCAAGGCATACTTGGTCCAAACATAATACTGAAACAGAAGATCCTGCATTAGCAGAAAACATTTCCTAATCATTCTGCAACTTCTAGGCGCTCGGGAAGAATACCCAGAGTTTCATCACTACTGTGCTCAAAAGGGATTTCAATTCAGTGAATCGGAGCTTGTAACCCATCTGTGGCAGATGCCATTGAGATCCACATTCTTCTCTGTGTTCCAGCTTCCTCTATCCCTCTGTTGGAAAACTTATATTTAATAAAATTCTGGTAAAGGTTCAATAACATTCGGGGAGAGATTGTACGGACTTGTGTTGTTTTCTCTGGAGTGGCTGAGGAAGTTTGGAAGATTTTGAGAGGCGTAAATAAAGTATCTTTGTCACAGGGTCAAAATATCTAATACTAGAGGCATACATTTTAAGTGAGAGGAGGGATGGTCAAAGGAGCTGTGCAGGGCAAGTTTTTTACACAGAGAGTGCTGGCAGAGAAGGTAGTGGAGTCAGATTCAATAGATGCATTTAAGAGGCTCTCAGATAGGCACATGAATGTGGAGATAATGGAGGGATATGGACTATATGTCAGCAGAGGGATTAGGTATTATTAGCTTAATTAGTTCAGCACAACATTGTGAGCTGAACGACCTGCCCTTGTGCTGTCCAGTTGCATGCTTTATGTTCTATGTTCTAACCTATTAAATAACCTAGGCCAAAAAAAGAGCACCTGTTATGGTGAGACCAAACCTACCAAGAATTTCATGAAAAATCATGTATGTCATTATTACCCTTTGTGGAAGGGAATGTGTGATCCTTCCCAGCCTGTATGACTCTGGACCAACAGCAATATGGTTGACTCTTAACTGACTTGGGAATTATCCGAGTCACTCAGTGTTTCAGAACTGGCATGATCTATTGGAGCCCCTTCACCACATCGAAGACAATGGCTCAATGATGTTGGTCAGCCTTCTGAAGGGCAATTACAGAGAGACAGACCTTGTCAGTGATTTCTATGTACCGTAAAAAGGGTAAATAATATAAAGCACCTTGGAAATGGAATTGGAATTGGTTTATTGCCATCACGTGTACCAAGATACAGTGAAAAACTTGCCTTGAATATTTTTCAACACGCCTCTTATATAAAGCAGGTTCTGGCGCCAAAGCATATTTTTGATCTAATTGTTTCAACTGATTAGCTAATTCAATTCTCCCTTTATTAGCTTTTTTTCTTAACATTTGCAGTATAAGAAATAATTTGTCCTCTAATATAAGCCTTAAAGGCATCCCATATAATAAGACTAGAAGTTTCTTCCCCCGTATTCTCTTCAAAAAAAAAGAGTAATTTGTCTCTCCAAAAAATTTTTTAAATCCTTATTTGGTAGCGAAGTTGGATTAAAACACCAAAATCTGTTTATTTGAAGGAGACCGGGGAAATTTAAAGATAAAAACACAGCAGCATGATCTGAAACAGCAATCTCTTTATATTCACAGGATTGAATTGGAATCACAGGATGGAATCATTTGGCTGTCAATAAAAAAATAATCAATCCTGGAATATGTATGATGGACACGGGAAGAGAACGAGTACTCCTTATCTATTGGATGTAAGAAATGCCAGACATCAGCAATATCACATTTCATTCGAAAAGATTGAATAAACAAGGCTGATTTACGAAGTGCTGCTGGTTTAGAAGACGATGGATCTAAAACTGGGTCTAACCAGCAGTTAAAATCTCTGCCCAAGACCAGTGAGTAAAGACTTAAATCTGGCAAAAGCAAAAAAAAACGCTCAAAGAACCCTGGTCATCTATATTCGGGGCACATAAATTAGCAAATACCATTAACTTATTATCTAATTTTCCTGATACTATAACAAGATGCCCATTGGTATCAGACACTACGTTACGTTGAACAAAAGAAACTGCATTATCTATAAAAATCAAAACTCCCCTAGACTTATTCTGAAAGGAGGAATGAAATTGTAGCCTTTTCCAATGACTAAAGAAGCGTAAATTATGATGTGATCTTCTTTTAACATATCCAATTGAAATTCAACTCCTAAAAGGTAAAAGTCAATTTTATATTCGTAGAGAAAAAACAGGTAAATTATTGGCTAACCAATTAAAAACTTTTATAGCTAAACTGCAAATTAAAGAAATTTGTAAAGCTAATGGTGATAGGACAACTGCTCATTTAGAAATAAATGATACCTTTAGAGAATTTTATTCTAAACTTTATAGTTCTGATCCTCCTAAAGATAAAACTGTAATGAATAATTTCTTAGACCAATTAAACATCCCTACACTTTCTGATGATAACCAAAAACAGTTGGATCAACCTATTTCTTATGAGGAAATTGCCGAGGCTGTATGTTCATTGCGCTCAGGGAAGGCTCTGGGTCCTGAGGGATTTTCTGGAGAATTTTATAAGGCTTTTTCCTCATTGCTTATACCTCACTTATATTCAGTTCTCTCAGACTCCTTTAAGTTGGGTAGGAAGCCACAATCTTTTTATGAAGCTTCTATTTCTCTTATTCTTAAAAAGAATAAGAACCCAACTGAATGCTCTTCATATAGACCAATCTCCTGACTTAATGTTGACACAAAAATCCTATCCAAAGTTTTGGCTTGTAGGATTGAAAATATTTTACCATCTATCATTTCTGACGATCAGACTGGATTTATTAAAAATTGATATTCCCACTTTAATATTCGTCATTTATTAAATGTTATTTATTCTCCTTCTAAAAAGATATTGGAATGTGTGATATCCTTAGATGCTGAGAAGGCTTTCGATCGGGCTGAATGGAACTATTTATTTAAAACCTTAGAAAAATTTAATTTTGGGCCTGATTTTATTCAATGGATTAAATTATTTTGATAAGGATTTTTTCCTTTTTTCTTTCTTTACCAAACAGCTTTTCTTGGTAGTGGGTTTAGACTTTTTTTGTATAATAAAACTACTACTTTTCAATATTATGATTCAATATAATTTACATGAATATGGGGTAATGAGACTATAATTGTGATTTAAATATATTGTAATTGATATATAATATATATCCTACTGTACTCTGTATTCTTTTATTTAAGAAATCAATAAAAATATTGAAAAAGGAAAGGAATATTTTTCATGTAGATGAAGTCATTACACAGTGTATTGAGGTGCTACAAGGTAAAATAGTAATAATGCAGAATAAAGTGTAACAACTCCCAGAGAAAATGCAGAGCAGGGAACCAATAATGTGCAAGATCACAATGCACCTGGGACTATATTAATATTGCTAATTAAGTTGCAAGTTGTGAAATGCTGGCACTCTCTGTTCTTCCCATTTCCCACACACTGAAAGCCAGCTCATCATCTTCATGAGTAAAATGGATATAAAGTCTGCCGTTTTCAACTAACATCCAGAGTATGCTTCATAAGAGCCTAATGTATTTTATGTAATGTATTTTCATGTTAAGTGCTTTTTGTTGTTTTTGATTCTGTTGAGTTGCTGATTGAATGATAAATAGACTGAAGAACAAAGCTTTGCAGATTTACCTGCATTTTGTCAAACCTCTGTCCAAGCAAAGCCTTCTGGCACAATCAATGCACATTCTAATCGAGTTCCAGCTCTTGCACCAGACAACAGCAACTGCTTGGGTTAACGTTCCGCTGTTTAACCCACTAAAACATTCCATGGCTTTACAGAGGAGTGTTACCAAACAAAGTTTCACACTGAGTGTTCCCAATCAAAATATGACATCAGGAAATAAAGGGCCATATTTTGCATTATGAATAACATAAGGTTCTCAGCACTTACTGATGTTATAGCAAGGGTTTGACACTGCCTTCCAGACTCTGGATGTGTGCTGCAAAATATGGAAAGTAGATATTATGGGCTGAGTTCCCAGCTCCTCCACTGGCTCTACTCCGAGAATATCAGGCCAATAGACTTGCTGGTGAAGTCAGTCGAATGCATGAATTTATGATACCGATTCATTGAGGTCCCCTTTAAATTTCATCACCACAGAACAATAAAGCCTAGACTGTCAGAACAATTTGACGTAACTTCAGTGGAATTCCATCAGTAGTCTGCAGTAGGAACTGCTCAGTCAAATTTCTGGAACTGCATGATCCAACCAGAAACCAACACATCACACTGTTCCCAGAGGAACACTGATTTTCCATCACACGTGGCATTGCTTCCTGTCAGGATCTCTCAGCATGTGTAGCATTAGGTGAGGTTTCTTCCAGATGATTTGTGGAAAAACCTTGGTACTTTTATACTTGCTCGCATAATGTATACCACAGATGACCTGTAGCGGGTTTGGTGCTGGAACTGATGGCTTTGATAGTTTGTCTGTACACAGTGGGTATCTTATAAATAGAACATGGAACATTTCAGCACAGTGCAGACCCTTCGATCCACAATGTTGTGCTGATCTTTTAACCTATTCTCAGATCAATCTAACCCTTCTCTCTTACACAGTCCTCCATTTTTCTTTCACCCTTGTACCTATCTAAGAGTCACTTAAGTGCCTCTAATATATCTGCCTCCACCACTACCCCGGCAGCATGTTCCACACACCCACCTCTGTGTAAAATCCTACCTCTGACATCTCCCCTATACTTCCCTCCAATCACCTTAAAATTATGCCCCCTCATATTAGTCACTGCAGCCTGTCCACTCTATCCCTCTCACCATCTTGTACAACACTATCAAGTCACCTCCAATCCTCCTTCACTCTAAAGAGAAAAGCCCTAGCTTATTCAACCTAACCTCATAAGCCATGCTCTCTAACCTGGTAAATCTCCTCTGCACTCTCTCTAAAGCTTCCATAGATGGAACAAATTGCTGCTGCTATGTATTGGTGACAAAGTGAGTGAATGGTTGTTCATGTGGTACGTTCATCCAGGCAAGTGTGGAGGATTTCATCACACTCCTTATAGAGGAAGGACAGAATCTGGAAAGTTAGCAGATGACTTACTCGCCTCAGGATTCCTAGCGTCTTACTTGCTCTTGTAGCCATATTATGTATACAGCTATTCCAGTTTAGTTTCTGGCCAATAGTGACCCCCAGCATGTTGACAGTGGGGGTTTCAGTGATGATAATGTCATTGATAGTCGGGGGGGGAGGGGTGATAGATGTACTTTATCTTAGAGCGGTAAAGTCATAGAGTAATCCAGTGTGGAAACAGGTTATTGTCACTGCCTGGCACTCCACTTGTGTGGAGCAAATGTCCATTGCTACCTGTCAGCCCAGGTGCAGATATTGTCCAAGTCTTGCTGCCTTTGGGTTTGGACAGTGTCATTATCTATGGAGTTATGGGTGGTGATGAATATTGTGAACCATCAGTAAGCATCCCTACTTCCAACCCAGTGGAGGGGGCCATTGATGATGCAGCTGAAGATGGTTGGACCTAGGACACCACCCTGAGGAACTCATGTAGAGATATCCCCTGGCTGAGGTGATTGACCTCCAAACACCACAAATGCTGGATTCAAGTGTAGAATTGTTTTCTTCTCATATTCTCCTTGTAGTTTAACTTCCTTATGCTTGTGTATATTTTTATATAAATCACATAGAAGATTCTTAGTTTGTCTGCAGCAGTGGTCATACAACCTGAAACTGGCTTTTTTAAAGGTCAATTGCTATCGCTGGAATTTTGCTCTTCTCTAATCTGAGAATGAGATGACCACAACTTCTTTTCCTTTGTCTTTTGATGTTTCAGCTCTTCCTTTGTCCATTCCTCTTTTCTTTGCAACACTTAATAAAATGACCATAAGCAACAAGTTTTATGTCCCATTCTTGACTTCCAAAGAACCTCTGGATCGTGAAAAAAAAAACAGGATCCACCACAAACATCTTGTTCTGTCTTAGATACAATTCCAACCAGTGCAGGTAATTCCCATTGATTCCATTTTAGCCAAGGCTCCTTGTTGCCATACTCAATCAAATACAGCCTTGATGTCAAGCGCAGTTATTCTCACTCCTAGAGTTGAGCTTTCTTGTCGGTGCTTGGAGCAGAATTGTAACAAGGTCAGAATCTGAGTGACTTTAGTGGATACTGTGAACATCATCATTTACACCTTTTGTCAGTTTGCTGATGATTGACAGTTGACTAATGGTGTGGTAATTGTCCAGGTTGGATTTGTTCTGCTTCTTGTGCAAAGAATTTGCCTGGGTAATTTTCCACATTGCTGGGGAGATAGCAGTGCTGTAGTTGTTCGGAATCATTTGGCCAAGGGCATAACTTGGTCTTACACAAGCTCCTCTGACCATGAAACCACAAGACATAGGAATAGAATTGGGCCATTCAGCCCATTGAATCCACTCCACCAATCAATCATATCTGATTGATTTTTCCTCTCAACCCCATTCTCCTGCCTTCTCCCGGTTATCTTTTACACCATTACAAATCAAGAACCTATTCATCTCCATTTTAAATATATTCCATGACATGGCCTCCACAGCCAATCATGGCAATGAATTCCACAGATTCACCACCCTCTGGCTAAAAAAATTTGTTCTCATCTCTGTACTAAATAGATGCTCTTCTATTCTGTGGCTGTGCCCTCTAGTCCTAGACTCTCTCACTATATGAAACATCTTCCCCATAGCCACTCTATCTGGGCCTTTCAGTATTCAGTAGATTATATATCCATCTCTGTAGCTCTAAATTACCTCACTGACAGAGCTGGGTCTGTACATCAAAATTCCCTGCAATTCTTGGCAGAAAACAAGAGAACAGGAAACAAACTAAAATCAATAGCAATCCAAGAAAATAATAAATATGCAATATTTATTTTGTGAATCTCAGTTGAAGTGAACTGATAACATCATATCTTTGTTTTTGTATCCATCAGGCGCAGCGTGGTTAAGAAAATGCTGTGCTGTTGTGTTTTCAATTCTTATGTAACATGTTCTAATGTCCTACAGCTGCATTCACTAGTAAAGGGAGCACTGAGCAAAACAATCTCCCCGTAGAAATTGGACACCAGCAATATACATAAATCTATAACCGATCCTGAACCAACAAACTTGCGGGAAATTGACATGTTTCACACTGGGGCAGAAAATATCAATGGGTAGCTTTAACAAATATAGTCGAAGGGATTGGAAAACAAGAACATGGTAAAGATGGCCATGGTCTTTTGGCTGAAAATTGGAATTAACCCAAATAAGATGCTGTTGTCTTGACAAATTCCTTGGAAACTCCAGGATGATTATTTAGTGATGATTTATAACTTTATTTCACAAATTCACCCCTAACTCTGGTAAACTTCAAGAGGTTTACAGCACTTTGGGTCCAAAGCGCATGGTAGCATAGTGGTTAGCACATTGCTTTACAGTTCCAGTGACCCAGGTTCAATTCCCGCCATTGCCTGTAAGAAGTTTGTATGGTCCCCCTGTGAGTGCATGGATTTTCTCCGGGTGCTCTGGTTTCCTCCCACAGTCCAAAGATATTGGTTAATTGGTCATTGTAAATTGGCCCATGATTAGGAGGATTAAATCAGGGGCTGCTGGGTGACACAGCACTGTAGCTCAATAAATAAATGAATAAATGAGTGAATGAATGACAACAGAGACAGAGTGTTTTTCAACTGAATTCTTCCAGCTCTTTGTCAACAGTCTTGTAGGTTAGAATACTTATTCAAGTATCGTGTGCAGTTCTGGTAACCTACCTACAGAAATTCTCTATGACCTGGATCAACACGTTGATGTCGTGTGGAGGCTTGTGTGCTTCAAGGACTCCACCAGGAGATGCCAACTCAGGGCCATCCATATTGGAATGGCTGTGGAGAAAACTTGATCCAACCCCGACTCCCCAATGGACAGACTCACATCCACCCCTCCTGGGTCATGCCATACGAAACAACACAACAACTTACAGAAACGGTATCGATAAGAGAAAAGAGAAAGTTTACAAGGACGTTGGCGAGACTTGAGGACCTGAATTATATGGAAAGGTTAAATAGGTTAGGATTTTATTCCCTGGAATATAGGAGAATGAGGGGGGATTTGATAGCAGTATAAAAATTTTGAGGGGTATAGATAGGTTAAATGCAAGCAGGCTTTTTCTACTAAGGTTGGGTGAGACTAGGACTAGAGGTGACAGGTTAAGGGTGAAAGGTGAAATATTTAAAGCAAACCTGAGAGGGAACTTCTTCACTCAGAGTATGGAATGAGTCGCCATCACAAGTGGAGGACACAGGTTTGATTTCAACATTTAATAGAAGTTTGGATAAGTACATGGATGGGAGGAGTATGGAGGGCTAAATTCCAGGTGCGGGTTATTGGGACTGTGCAGAATAATTGTTATCATGGACTAGATGGGCAAAAGGGCCTGTTTCTATGCTGTAAGTGCTCTATTACTGTAGGACCCTACGACTTTAAGTGTTCATCCAAGCAGTTTTTAAACATGACAAGGCCCTGCCTCCAACATCCTTATGCTGATTTCAGGTGGCCACAACCACATGGGCAATATAATATCTCCTCAGTACTTTTCAAGCCATGGCTTGAAAATGGCTTTAAATCTATCTTTTTAAGCAGTTGCTTGAAGTCCAGGAAGGTTTGCTTCCATTCTAGCTTGGTATGTTCCGAAGATGCAGATGATGCCAAGTGGCATAGACACTGAGGCAAAATATCTTCTCTGGGCAGAAGGATATGTTGCTTGAAAAGTTCTGTATTTCTTTCACTGTTTATGCTTACCTCTACATACTCATTGCTTTCTCCAATTTCAGCAGAGGAAGTTGTTATATCCTTTGTCCTCCTGAAAAAGAGCTTATCAGAGTGTCTTGTTTTGGGACTCTGAAGTTAGGCGTGCAGATGATGTGGTCAGTCTATCAATTCAAGCCCCAATTTCTTGGATGCTGGCCTGAGAATAACACTGCTTCAATTATCCTGCTAAATCTTCCATTTTATGAGGTTTCCTATTAGATAATCTGTCTTAAAGAATACATGAAGGCATCTATCACTTTTGCCTGGTAGATCATAAGTTTAATGCCAAGTTTAAGCTCTCGATCTTCAAAAGTTTATTTCTTCAGATAGCCAAAGGTTGTGCTGATGCACTGAAGGTCATGGTGATTTCCTGAGAGACAGCTCTGAAGGTCAACATTTTCCAGAGTCTCTTTGTGGATGTTATTGCAAAGTATTCTGAGTCCAGAGAGTATGAGCCTTTGCCCATAAAACAGTCCCTCATCCCTCAAGTCAATCTGGTGAATAGAGTTAAGAAACTGCAAGGGTAAAAAGACCTTGATGGGAGTTGTATTACAGGTCCCCAAATAGTAGCCAAGATGTGGGTTATAAATTTCAACAAAAAATAGAAAAAGTATGCAATAGGGGCAAATTTATGAATGTTATGGAGGATTTAAATATGCAGGTAAATTGGGAAAATTATATTGGTGCTGGATTCCAAGAGAGGGAATTTGTAGAATGCCTATGACGTGGCTTTTTAAAGCAGCTTGTGGTTGAGCCCACTAGGAGATCAGCTATTCTGGATTTGGTGTTGTGTAATGAACCAGATTTGCTTTGGGAGCTTAAGGTAAAGGAGCTCATGTAAGGCTGTGATCATAATATGATAGAATTCACCCTGCAGTTTGAGAGGAAGAAGCTAAAGTCAGATGTATCAGTATTACACGGTGGAGTAAAGGGAGTTACAGAGGCATGAGAGAGGAGTTGGCCAAAGTTGATTGGAAGGGGTCACTAGCGGGGATGATGGAAGAACAGCAATGGGCAGAGTTTCTGAGAGGCAAAAGGGAAGGTGCAGGATAGATACATCCCAAAGATGAAGAAGTGTTCTAAAGGAAGACATGGCAAACGTGGCTGACAAGGGATGTCAATGACAGCATAAAGGCAAAAGAGAGAGTATATAATATAGTAAAAAATAGTGGGAAGTCAGAAGAATGGGAAACTTTTAAAAACCAACAGAAGGCAACTAAAAAAAGGCATAAGGAGAGAAAAGGTTAAACATGAAGGTAAGCTAGCCAAAATATCAAAGAGGAAACCAAAAGATTTTTCAGATATATGTAAAAGCAAGGATGTGGTGCTAAGGCTTTATAAGACATTAGTCTGACTGCAACTGGAGTATTGTGAGCAGCTTTGGGCCCCTTATCTAAGAAAAGATATGCTGGCATTGGAGAGGGTCCAGAGGAGGCTCACGAGAATGATTTGGGAACAAAGAGATTAACATATGAGGAATGTTTGATGGTTCTGGGCCAGAACTAGCTGCAGTTTAGGAGAATGAGGGAGGGATCTCATTGAGACTTATCAAATATTGAAAGGCCTCAACAGTGTGGATGTGGAGAGAATGTTTCCTACAATGGGTGAGTCTAGGACCAGAGTGTACAGTCTCAGAATAGAGGGCCGTCCATTTAGAACAGAGATAAGCAGGAATTTCTTAAGCCGGGGGGTAGTGAAACTATAGAATTCATTGCCACGGACGGCTGTGCAGGCCAAGTCATTGGGTAGATTTAAAGCAGAGGTTGATAGGTTCTTGGTTAGTTAGAGTGTCAAAGATTACAGAGAAAAGGCAGTAGAATGGGATTGAGAGAGATAGTAAATAAGCCATAATGAAATGGTGGAGCAGATTCGATGGGTCAAGTGGCCTAATTCTGCTTCTATATCTTATGATCTTATAGTGATCTCCCAGACTTGGGTGTAGCGTGGGTTGGTTCAGTTGTGACAAAACCCAACACTCAAAATAACTACACATGAGAAATGGACAGCTGGCTGAGATGCTGGTGACACCTTTAGTCCAGAATGCTTCACTGTCTTCGGGAGAATAGAGGAGAAAACTCAGAAGAATAACAATCAAGACTGTAACACACTCAGATGACATTAGCAACCTCGCGCAGTTAGTGCCAGCCTTAGGCTCTCACCAACTTTTGAGTCACAAAAGCTTTGCACATAATAGGAAATAACATTGTGCATTACAATGTGAATCAGCTAAAGTCATGATACTCCAGATTCGATGGTACATGGTGTAAGTAATAAAGGAAAACAAAAGAATTGGCTATGACCCAGGAAACTGGCATTATCTCCTGATCTGGGAAGCCAAGTGGCACATTATTGGTTGAGTAAACTGAGAGGATCTTCTTTCCCACAAGGTCCAATTAATTATTCATTTTTGTCCAATTGCAACCTCACTTACATACCATATATTTGAATAGTTCATTCTCTAGATGCGCAATTACATGCTACAGCCTCTGGAATTTAAATTAATTCTGCGAGCACAACAACAAAACTACTGTGCTCCCGGGATGTATAATGGATTTGATGTATGTGTTTACACTAGCAATTAATTGACACCTAATGAATGGAGATGTTCCTGATGTGCATCTAGTTGCCACTATCACACAATATCTGTGAGGATTAATGTATCAGATGACCAAAGACAGTGGGATGGATTCGGGGGGGGAGGAATAGGAGGAAGGAGTTGGAACAAATTGAACGAGGTTTGGCAACCTTGAGAAACTCAAAGGTTCTAAGGTTCATTTATTATCAAAGTATACAACTCAGAAATTCTTCTTCTCCAGGCACCCACGAAACAAAGAAGGTAAAGAACGGCAGCACAATCACCAACCCGCAAATCCTTCATCCCTGCACAAAAAGTGAACAAAAATGGAACGTGCACATCGATTCCCCAAATCCCCCTCCTCTGCACACAAAAAAACGAGAAAGATCAGCCGAAAAACACAGTATATAAAAACTGTAAGGCTGAAAAATCGTCCAAAAGTTGGATGAAAAGTTCATCCAATTTTTGCACAAATTCTCAATTCCCCAGTAACTTCTGGACTCAGAAGGCTCAGTGCTGGGACCCCAGTTGTTTACAATATATATTAATGACTTGGATGAGGGAATTAAATGCAGCATCTCCAAGTTTGCGGGTGACACGAAGCTGGGTGGCAGTGTTAGCTGTGAGGAGGATGCTAAGAGGATGCAGGGTGACTTGGATAGGTTGGGTGAGTGGGCAAATTCATGGCAGATGAAATTTAATGTGGATAAATGTGAAGTTATCCACTTTGGTGGTAAAAATAGGAAAACAGATTATTATCTGAATGGTGGCCGATTAGGAGAAGGGGAGGTGCAACGAGACCTGGGTGTCATTATACACCAGTCATTGAAAGTGGGCATGCAGGTACAGCAGGCGGTGAAAAAGGCGAATGGTATGCTGGCATTTATAGCGAGAGGATTCGAGTACAGGAGCAGGGAAGTACTACTGCAGTTGTACAAGGCCTTGGTGAGACCACACCTGGAGTATTGTGTGCAGTTTTGGTCCCCTAATCTGAGGAAAAACATCCTTGCCATAGAGGGAGTACAAAGAAGGTTCACCAGATTGATTCCTGGGATGGCAGGACTTTCATATGAAGAAAGACTGGATGAACTGGGCTTGTACTCGTTGGAATTTAGAAGATTGAGGGGCGATCTGATTGAAACGTATAAGATCCTAAAGGGATTGGACAGGCTAGATGCAGGAAGATTGTTCCCGATGTTGGGGAAGTCCAGAACGAGGGGTCACAGTTTGAGGATAGAGGGGAAGCCTTTTAGGACCGAGATGAGGAAAAACTACTTCACACAGAGAGTGGTGAATCTGTGGAATTCTCTGCCACAGGAAACAGTTGAGGCCAGTTCATTGGCTATATTTAAGAGGGAGTTAGATATGGCCCTTGTGGCTACGGGGGTCAGGGGGTATGGAGGGAAGGCTGGTACAGGGTTCTGAGTTGGATGATCAGCCATGATCATAATAAATGGCGGTGCAGGCTCAAAGGGCCGAATGGCCTACTCCTGCACCTATTTTCTATGTTTCTATGTTTCTTCCTCTGCTCAGCTAATTTGATGGAATAATGCAAACAGAAGTGATCTATTTGGCTCATCGTGTCCATGTCAGCTGCAATGCTCCTTACTCTCAATATTTAACCTGGTGTTTCACTCCTTGCCACAGTGAGTAATTTGTAATGAGGTCAACGCTGAAAAATTTCACCTCAGGAGTTCCTCCTAGATTGTTAAGGCCGTGAGTCAAACAGGTGAGGGGAAGAAGGAGCAATAACGCAAAACAGTGTGGTTTTTGTATTCCTTTAGACAACCTATATGAACACAGCAGTTGGTTAGATTGCTTCCTGCATTCCATCAGAGATTAACAAAGACTAAAGAGACAAAAGGGCCTCTCTAAATTCAACCCTACCTCCCCATCATGAGAGGTGAATACAGCCCAACAGGGCTCTGGTGAAGCTGTACAGTGGTTGCAATGGATTGCAGAAACATTGATGAACTCCAACCATACCGTCGACTTCAGAGGACAATGGAGATGGAAGGTCATCGATGGCCTATGCTCCACCAGGAGCTAAGGACTCAAGCAAGTAAGTAAGTAAAGAGAACATGGCAAACAATTAGAACATCTTTAATGCAATCTTCTACTTTCTTTACAGATCTTCAAGTTAAAATAGCGTTACTGTAAAAAGCTAGATAATGCCAAGGCCTAACCGCATTTGAGGTGATATATCAGAAAAACATAGAAGTTGGACAAAACCATGCAGCCATTTTGTGAATCCCTGTCCTGCACCAACTCATTTCCACCCTTAAAAGCCTAGTCTATTTGTTTCAATGAGCACAATTTTGTGAAAAAAAACTAATATTATTAAATGGCCGAGAAGTCTTCAGCCCAGGTCCCCAGCAATCGAAATGCTGACATTATATATTTTGTATTGTTTTCCTCTCAGCATCAGTGGTCTGTGTGCTGATTTGGATGTCATTCACACAGGCCTGCAGTTGCATAAGAATTCTGATCATGGTTCTAATATCCCACCGCCTCTCTGCCTCTTCAGATTTCATGCTGAAACGTTAACAAAAACTGACACAGGAGATTACAAGCAGACAGTTGAAAATTCCAGGTCTTTGTGCAGTATGGACTTGAGCCAACACTGCAAGCATTTGCAATCCACAGAGGGTAAGGGAGATCAAGAGACAGAGAGAGAGGGAGAGAGAGAGAGAAACAGACAGAGACAGAGAGAATGCAAGAGAGAGTGGACAGAGAGAGAGACAGACAACGAGAGAATGTCTGAGTGAGAGAGAGAGGAAATGCAAGAGAGACAGGTAGAACATAGGTAAGAAGGAAATAAAGAGAGACAGTGAGAGAGAGAGATCAAACAAGAGAGAGAGAATATGTGTGAGAGAGATAGATGGGACATGAGAGAGAAAATAAAAGAGACAGATAGAATGCAAGAAAAAGAGAGAGAGAGGGCAGAAAAAGAGAAGGGGGGGAGGGAGAGAGAGAGAGAGCTTTCTACATTGAGGAAAATTCTCTTTGCAAGAAGAGGCACAGGAAGGGGCGTCCAGGCTGGCTGTTGCTCAACTTGAAGGCTTTATTCAATGCCGGGCAAAGACTGTAGTTAGTTGCTTTGACCCCTCCCCAGCTGCAGTCCCTCAGGCAATGTGCGGGTGCTGGAGTTCTGACAGCAAGCACTGAACATACATCTGTCTCTGGACCAGTTGTGGTTAGTGTACGTCCCTTAAGGACATTGTGAACCTGTAGCTGATAGAAGGTCAAAATTCACCTTAAAGCTTTGAAATTAAGGACTGAAATATCCATGGCAGTCTATAAAAATGCTACAGTTGCACACACTTCTCTCTCGAGTTTTACATTTTGGAGAAATAATGTCTTTCTTTTGTTTATTTTATAGCTGTAGCATTTTCAGTAAAATGAAATAAATTCACATTTCAACTTGTGAAATTATGATTAAATTTGAAGAAAGGGTAACTTGTATTTTGTGCTTTGTAAGGGTCGTAAGTGAAGCGAAGCAGAACGGTAGAATCATTAAGCACTGTTCAGTCGTTGCAAAGCACAGGTTAGAAACAAAACAAAGCACAGGCTTAACCACTATTCTCATGGCTGGCATAGTTTAGGTTAAGCACAGAGGTAACTCCTAATAATCATCTCATTGAACATCCCCAGGGCATGGCATAATGTGTTTTAGAAACAGAGGAAAACTCAATTTCTATTTTCCCATTACATACGCCTAGGGCACATATTATAAAGGAAAGATACAAAGTAAACTTTTCTCTACCCTGGCCTTCAAACTGTCTGAGAACAAGAGCAAATTAGACTTCCTCTACACTGTTCCATTATATCTTCATGCTAATTGTAGTGCATAAGACAGAGGAAGAGAATTAGGCCATTTGGCCCATCCAGTCTGCTCTGCCATTCCATCATGATTGATTTATTATCCCTCTCAATCCCATTTTCCTGCCTTTGCCCTGTAATTTTTGACACTCTGACTAATCAAGAACCTATCAATCTCCACTTTAAATATACCCAGTACATGGCCTCCACAGCTGTCCATGGTAATGAATTCCACAGATTCACTTTCCCCTGACTAAAATTCCTCATCTCCGTTCTAAATGGGCACCTCTGTATTCTGAGGCTGTGCTCTCTGGTTCTAGTCTCCCTCACCATAGGAAACATCCTCTCCACATCCACCCTATTTCTATCTTTCAATATTCGATAGGTTTCAATGAGCTCCTCTCTCATTCTTCTAAACTGCAGTTAGTAAAGGCTCAGAACCATTAAATGCACCTCATACATGAACCTGCTCTGGATCCTCTCCAATGCTGTCACATCCTTTCTAAGGTAAGGGGCTCACCACTGCTCACCATTTCCAAGTGTGGTCTGACCAACATCTTATATGCAGTTTAGGTACAGAAGAGAGCTTCCTTTGCACCATTCCAATTTTTGCTTTAAAGTAGTAAAGCGCAATTGGTACTGCATAGTTGCTGCATGGAATGCCAAAAACCACTTCACAGGCTCTGAAGCCTTGGACTATGATTCAGCTTTCCACTTGTTCCTTTGCAAGGTGTGGAGTGCCTTGAGAAAAATGTGCCACTTGGGACTGTGGTGTATGTATATTAATATGAAGTACAGTTGTTGCTTTATGGTTCATGGGGTCACAAATACCTTGAGCTCTATCCTGTGGTTAGCAATCGTAGCAATTTATGTTCTGTGCTACAGGTCCTGCAGAATATTGACTGGCACAATAATGTGCTTTCCTTGATACTCCTCATCTAAGTGAGTTGTTAATATCCCATATTACAGAACAAGAATAAAGCTGGCAACAAGGACTGTATGTGCCTGTGTTGTGGAGTGAAATTGGTGAGTTTGCAACTTCATGACAGTATTTCCTTGTTTCACCTGAAGGGCGAATCCATCAACAGTAAAGCTTGTGTGTGTGTGTGTAACAGGACTGAAGACAAGATGGTAAAACATGAATGGCGCACACCATTAGTTAGTAGATATGACAGAACTCAAGGCTCTTATGACATTGAATGACTGAATGGGTCCTTCAGTAACACACTATGGAAGTTCGAGTGCCTATAAAAAGTTTTCATGTTTTATTGTTTTACAACATTGAATCACAGTGGATTTAATTTGACTTTTTTGACACTGGTCCACAGAAAAAGACTTGTGTCAAAGTGATCAAAATTACTGACAAATAAGAAAAATAAAATAATTGATTGCATAGATATTCACCCCCTTCAAGCCAGTATTTAGTAGATGCACCTTTGGCAGCAATTACAGCCTTGAATTTGTGTGGCTAGGTCTCCATCAGCTTTGCACATCTGGACACTGAAATTTTGCCCCATTCTTCATCACAAAACTGCTCAAGCTCTATCAGATTGCATGAGGATCGTGAGTGAACCACCCTTTTCAAGTCCAGCCTCAAATTCTCAATTGGATTGAGGTCTGGACTCTGACTTGGCCACTCCGAGACATTAACTTTGTTGTTTTTAAGCCATCCCTGGGTAGCTTTGGCTTTATGCTTGGGGTAATTGTCTTGCTGGAAAACAAATCTTCTCCCAAGTCACAATTCTTTTGCAGACTGCATCAGGTTTTCTTCCAGGATTTCTCAGTATTTTGCTGCATTCATTTTACTCTGTACCTTCACAAGCCTTTCAGGGCCTGCTGCAGTGAAGCATCCCCACAGCATGATGCAGCCAACACCATTCTTCACGGGAAGGATGGTGTGCTTTTGATGTGCGGTGTTCGGCTTACACCAAACATAGCTTTAAGTCTGATGGCCAAAAACCTCAATTTTGATTTCATCAGACCATAGAACCTTCTTCCAACTGACTTCAGAGTCTCTTGCATGCCTTCTGACAAACTCTAGCCAAGATTTTATTTGAGTTTTTTTCCAACAGTGGCTTTCTCTTTGCCACTGTCCCATAAAGCTGGGACTGGTGAAGCACCCAGGTAACAGTTGCATGCACAGCCTCTCCCATCTCAGCCACTGAAGCTTGTAACTCCTCCAGAGCTGTCATAGGTCTCTTGGTGGTCTCCCTCACTCGTCCCCTTCTTGCACGGTCACTCAGTTTTTGAGGACAGCCTGCTCTAGGCAGATTTACAGCTGTGCCATATTCTTTCCATTTCTTGATGATTGATTTAACTGTACTCCAAGGGATATTCAGTAACTTGGGGAATTTTTTTGCATCTATCTCCTGAATTTTAGTGGAGTTGCTTGGAGAGTTCTTTTGTCTTCATGGTGTAGCTTTGGCAAGGATACCAACTCACCTGTAGTTGGACCTTCCAGATACAGGTGTATTTTTACTACAATCAATTGAAACACTTTGACTGCACACAGGTCTCCAAAAAAAGAGATCACCATTAAACTATCTATGTAAATTCTAAAACCAATTGGTTGGACCAGTGATGATTTGGTGTATCATATTAAAGGGGGGGGGGTGAATACTTATGCAATCAATTATTTTGTGTTTTATCTTTGTAATTAATTTAGATCACCTTGTAGAAATCTGTTTTCACTTTGACATGAAAGAGTCTTTTTCTGTTGATCAGTGTCAAAAAAGCCAATTTAAATCCACTGTGATTCAATGTTGTAAAACAATAAAACATGAAAAATTCCAATGGGGGGAGGGGTAAATACTTTTTATAGGCACTGTATTTTTGAAAATGCCGTATTATTAGTGAAGTTTTTTTCACATTTACACAGTACCAGCTAACTGTCTGTGTGTGTGCATGGGTGGGTAGGCGTACAGTATGTATGGGAGGGAGGTAAGAGTCTTATTTTGCTGTTGTTGTGTTGTTGCTGTTGTGCTGTTGTTGTTGATTGTGTTTTTATGAAGAATGTGGTCATGCTATGTTGGCGCCAGAATGTATGGCAACCGTGTGGGCCTCCCCCAGCACATCCTTAGGTGGTGTTTGTTACTGACGCGAACAAGCCATTTCACAGTATGTGAGAAATAAATGGATCTGAATCTGAATCTGAACTTATTGGCATCAAGCAGCATGACTGAAACTAAAAAAAGGGAAGTGTTTCAGGTTCCCAAAGATATTTTGATCCCACAATACCTGAAATATTTCAAATCAACAAATTCACTGCACACAAGCAGGGGAAGCCATTGTTGATCACATCATGAATTCGATAGACCTGATGAAGTATGGAGCATTACTAGGGTTAGACTGACCCCCGAGGGTTAGACTGAAGTGTGGGCTTCACTTTTAGATACATTCAGGTGGAATCTGTCAATCACTAGAACTTGTTTTCGCCAAGGCGTGCGATTGCTGTTGAAATGGATGATTCACAAAAGGCTATCCTCTGAGTAAGATAGGTAATTAGGAAATTGTTTACTTTGAGGAGAATTGAACACAAACATACGAGTCTGTGCTTCAGCTACTGGTGATACCATATCGGGAGTACCGTGTATAGTATTGTTCACTAATACCTGGAGTAGACAGATTGCTGCTTGAGGAATTGAGTTTAGATGAGAGAAAGGTAACCTGATTGAAACATTTGTTGCTGTTGTTTAATTGTTAAGTTGAGTCTGACCCTTTGTGACCTCATGGATACTGCTGCTGCCCAGGTTGGGACCAGGCTGGGTTTGAACTCAGGACCATCTGCCTTGACATCCAGTGATGATGCCACTACACTACCAGCGGGCCATACAAGAATCTAAAACGGTGAGATCTTTGATGACCGTACAGTCCTATCCTGGACCCACAAGCTCTATTGCAGGTGGGACATGTATATGTGGTAGTGATGGCAACCATGGCTGCATTTCTCCTGGTTCTCTTCTGCTGTCTTCTGGTTGTTCTTTCCATCTCCAGAATACAAACCCCGTCCCTACACAGCTGTAGCCATGTGGTACGGTCAGCAGCAACATCCTCCAGGTCCTCGGGTCTGATCTTGCACTTCCTTAAAACATTCTTCATCTGATCCTTATAGCGCTTCTTCGGCCCTCCAGCTGAGCGTCGACCATGATGTAGCTGGCTGTATAACACTCTGTGGGGTAGCCGACATGGGGGCATCCTTATCACGTGCCCCAGCCACTGCAGCTGACGCTGGGTGATCAGGGCCTCAATACTCCTGCAGTTGGTCTTTACAAGTATTTCAGTGTGAGGCACCCGCTCACGCCAAGTAATTCCCAGGATGCGCTGGAGGCAGCTTATGTGGAAGTGCTCCAAGGACTTTTTGTGACGGCTGTAGGTTACCCAAGCTTCACAGCTATAAAGGAGGGTGGTGACACAAACCGCTTGGTATACGGCGACCTTTGTGGAGGGACGAAGGCTCCTGTTCTGAAAGACTCTACGCCGAAGTCTCCCAAAGGCAGCTGATGCCTGTTTAATGTGGCTCTGGATGTCGTTGTCAATGCCGCTATCCTCAGAGAGAATGCTCCCCAGATATTTGAAAGATGGCACTACTGACAGCTTTTCATCACCAACAGTGAAGGTGGGTAGAGTGGATGGGACACTGGTACTCCATTGGCAAACCACTTCTGTCTCGGTGGTATTGACAGTCAGCCCCATCCTGCTGTACGCTCTCACCGCCACAGCAAGGACAGTCTGAAGATCCTCCGGAGTATGGGCTACAAGAGCACAATCATCTGCATACTGCAGCTCTAGGACCCACTCTCTATGGAGTCTGGTGGTTGCATGGAGCCTCCTGATGTCAAAGAGGTTGCCGTCTAATCTGACGTCCACTGCCACACCATTGCTGTCTTCAATCTCATTGTGGAGAAGCTTGGTAACACACACAAGGAAGATGTTAAAGAGCACTGGCGCTAGCACACACCACTGCCTCACCCCGTGTGTACAATGAAGGGCTCGGACTCTTGTCCTCCTATGGTCACCCGAGCAGTCATCCCATCGTAGAACTGGTGGAGGATGTTAACAAAGGCCATAAACAGGACCTGATGTTGCTCCCGGCACTTTTCCTGAAGCCGCCGGGCTGTAAAGATCATGTCGATCGTGCTCCTGTTCTTCCTAAATCCGCATTGCGATTCAGGCAGCATTGACTCGGTGATGTTGCTAATGAGTCTCTGAAGCATCACCTTAGCCAGGACCTTTCCAGCAACAGAAAGGAGTGATATGCCCCTACTATTGCTGCAGATGGCCTTGTCATCCTTCTAATTAAGCTTCAGGTGACAGACTGCTACCCTAGCATTCTCCTGTAAAGCGTCTTGATTGTTCCCTCAATGACTGCAAGCTGTCCAGGCCCTGAGGCAGCAAACCATGATGCTTCTTCCACCATGCTTCACTGTTGTTATGAGGTTTTGGTGTTGGTGTGCAGTTCCCTATTTCCTCCAAACATAGCAATGTGCATTTCTGTCAAAAAATTCAACTTCTGTCTCATCTGTCCACAGAACATGGTCCCAGAAGCACTGTAAAACATTCCAGGTGGTCTTTTGCAAACTTGAGATGTGTAGCAATGTTTTTTTTGGAGGGCAGTGGTTTCCTCCGTGGTGTCCTTCCATGAACACCGTTCCTTTTCAGTGTTTTTCTTATAGTAGATACCTGAACAGAGACTTTAGCAAGTTCTAGAAATTTCTACAGGTCTTTTGCTGTTACCCTTGGGTTCTTTTTCACTTCCTTCAGCATTTCACATTGTGCTCTTGGTGTGATCTTTGTAGGATGCCCACTCCTAGGGAGAGCAGCAACAGTAGCGTGTTCCTTCCATTTGTAGACTATTTCTCTTACTGTGGACTGATGAACACACAGGTCTTTAGAAATATTTCTGTAGCCTTTTCCAGCTTCATGCATCTGAGTTCTTCTTCTAAGGTCCTCTGAAAGTTGTTTTGGTTGTGGTATGGTGCACACAAACAGGTCTTTCTTGAGAAGAACAGGCTCTGTCAGTAACCCGACTTTGTGTGTCTTTTTTCATAGGGCAGAGCACCTCTACAACCCACACTTCCAATCTCATCTCATTGATTGGAACACCTGACTCCAAATAACTTTTGTAGAAGGCATTATTCCAGAGGTTAACATACTTTTTCCAACAAATGTATGTAATATTGGATCATTAGGTTCTCCTTATCTAGTTTTAGGACTTGCGTGAAGATATAATCACATTTGAGGTCATATTTATGTAGAAATAGAGAAAGTTCTACAGGGTTCACAAACTTTCTAGCACCACTGTACACACTATATATCACCATATACTACCCTGAGATTCATTTTCTTGTAGGCATTCACAGTAGAACACAGAAATACAATAGAATCAATGAAAAACTACAAAGACTGACAAACAACCAATGTGTAAAAGAAGTCAATCTGTGCAAATACAGTAAAACAAGTAATAAATAAGTAATCAAGCAATCAAAAAAAATATAATAATGCTGAGAACATGAGTTATAAAGAGTCTTTGAAAGTAAGTCCATAGGGTGTGGAATCAGTTCAGTGTTCAGGTGACTGAGGTTATTCACACTGATTCAGGAGCCTGGTGGTTGAAAGGTAATAATTGTTTCTGAACCTGGTGCATGTTCATATAACACTGAAGAATGTTCAATATGGGGCTCTGGGGCATTCCAGTGCTGCTGGCTTCATCTTCTTCATTGGAACCATGGGTAACCAATAGGTCATGAGGAAGTGAACAGCTGATCAGAACAAGCAAACGAAGAAGTGTATCCAATAAGCATCACTTACTTAACAACATATTTATTTGTTTATTGAGAAACAGCACTGAGTAGGCCTTTCCAGCCCTTCGAGCCGCACCACCCAGCAATCCTCTGATTTAATCCCAGCCTAATCAAGGGACAATTTACAATGACCAATTAACCTACCAAACGGTTGTTTTTGGACTGTGGGAAGAGCCAGAGCACTCGGAGGAAACCCACGCAGTCACTGGGAGAATGTACGAACTCCTTACAGACAGCAGTGGGAACTAACCCAGGTCACTGGTACTGTAAAGCATTGTGCTAACCACTACACTACCATGTCACCATATGACTATGTGGAATCTGGCAAAGGTTTTAAAGCCACCATTATAGTCAATAGATTCAAGTTTAAAATGGGTATAGAAACATATAAACCTACAGCACAATACAGGCCCTTTGGCCCACAAAGCTGTGCCGAACATGTCCCAACCTTAGAACTACCTAGGCTTACCCATAGCCCTCTATTTTTCTAATCTCCATGTACATATCCAGTAGTCTCTTAAAAGACCCTGTCGATTCCGCTGCCAGCAGCCCATATTCCTGAACAGCAACAAAGACATTGAAAAAAGTAATGTGCAATATTCTGTACAATGTCTAAAAAGATAAATAACTGTAGTGTACTGCAAACAACTAACACTGCTGGGTGAATTGCGATGACATTTACAGATCCTCCTCAAGTTACCACAGGCTTCCGTTAATGCATAACTGGGACTATTCAGAAGTTGGAAATGCAGCTAGGAACAGAGTTTCCAGGCAACAGAAGATACCTGCAGCCCTGCAGCAGCTGGCAAGTCCATCCCACTAGTCTCCTCAATCTTCGTTCCAACGTAAGGGCCTTACATAAGTCAAGTACCAATTACCTGGGGAGGACTTGCACTTTGACTCAATAAAAAAACAAAGAATAGCTTTATTTGTCATGTGTTTTGTCATGCTTATTTGTCATTTGGTCGGCTGGTGGCGTAGTGACATCAGTGCTGGACTCCGGAACGGAGGTTCCCAGGTTCGAATCCGGTCGGGCCATTCCCGAGTAGGCTTTCCATCTGTGCCGGGTTCAGTGTTGAGCTCGCAACTCGACCTCGTAAAATAAAGAAAAATACTGTACTGCGAAATGTCTGTGTGAGGAGTGGCGTGCCACACAGTCTTTCGTTCCACACCTTGTAAGGCATGAAAATGCCCGACGCTGGCCTCTCAGGCCTGAGTCGACGTCATCATCATCATTATCATATGTTCGCCGAAACATCGAAACATAGAGCGAAAAGCATCATGTGGCAACAACCAACACAGTCCAAGGGTATGCGAGGACAGCCAGCAGGTGTCTTCCGACACTAACACTGCATATGCTGAGAACTTACTAACCCTAACCCAAATGTCTTTGGACTCAACTAAATATCAGCAAGGAATTTCAGTACAGCATAAAATGGCAGAATAAATAGCAAATGCATTTGTTTAATGATTTGCAAGGAGACATCACTGGGGACAAAGCTGATATCCAGGTTCACTAAGCTGTTGAGCCTATTGAATGCTTGCCCAGACATGCAGTCCATTCTCTGGAAGTACATTGAAGGAGAGGCGTTGAAGGTTGGAACCACACTTAAAGCTGATTAAGTTCCAGTATTGTGACTGGGCAAATCCAATTTGTTATAGTCCTGGAGTCCGATAAAATGGTGCAGATATGTGGCCATAATAAGGTCCCAAAGCATAACAGCAACAACCAAAAAGTTTACCAGTCTGGATGTCCCCATTTACTCTCAAATAAATGTCGACCTGGTGATTCATACATGATAGTGAACGCAACGCTGTTACAAAGCTGCCATATAAAAGATAAAGATAAAGATTAGCTTTATTTGTCACATGTCCATCAAAATAACCAACACAGTGTGAGAATGTGCTGGGGGCAACCCGTAAGTATCGTCATGCCTCTGGTGGGATCATAGCATGCCCACAACTTACCAACCCTAACCCACATGCCTTTGTAATGTGGAAGGAAACCAGAAAACCTGGAGAAAACCGGTGCAGTCATGGGGAGAATTACAAACTCATTACAGACAGCGGTGGGAAATGAATTCCCATCACTGGCACTATGAAGCATTACACTAAAGGTATTTAGTACCACTGATGCACAAGTGCCCTCACAATTTTATACATGCTACAATAGGTGATCCCATATAGCTACCTGGCCACCTAGTCTCACTAGAGCTTGTCAAGTCACATATGATAGGCTATCAATCACCTGTCATCTATTATGATTGCACTTAAAAAGAATATAAACCAGTATGTTTGAGGTCCAGTGAGACTCTTCTATCTAATACCAAGTATGCTTGCTTGTATTGCAAAATCAGTCTGGAAATATCTGAAGCAAAAGGAACAAAGTTTTGTGGAGCATTCCTACAAAATCTATCATCCAATCAGGATGATGTATTAATTGCATGGAAATCTAAACATGATCACTCGTTGTTGGAAGTAATGCTCAAGAAGAGCCGCATACAGTAGTTATATGCAAACAAGCCCTTCGATCCACCATGCCTTTTGTTGTACACTAGTCCCACTTATACCCACATTAGATCTGTAAAAGCTACACCATCATATTCACTTGAAGAGAAGCAAAAGCACCTTTATTCAGTATGAGATGATACTTGGAGCTAAGCTTTATAAGGATGGACTCAGACGAGTGTAAAGCCAAATAATAGAGTTTTGATCTGTCCTCAAGATGGTCCATGACTATACTTGGGCCTTACTGGATCTTGCTACTGCCTTAAACCCTCCTGACACGTTATTGTGAGAAATTGACATTGGACTGGGGTGAAGAACAGTGGACAGTATGTAAGGGGCACAAGGCCAACCTCAGTGCTGTCATATTTGGTTCATTATGATCCCAGTTAAACAGTGAAGCTTCAATGTGATGTATCCTTCTCCAGGGCCATTGTGGATCAGATGGATTCAGACAAATGCTCACTTCTATTGAATAAGCGTGTGCATAGATTGAGAAAGAAACAGTGGTGTTGACTTTGGGTTCACCTGGTTTTCCATTCTTTCACAAATGACCTTTAATAATGATCGGAGACTAAGCCATTGTTGACTACCTTGGCCCTAAATCAGCCATTCCAATGAGGGCAGCTTCCAACTACCGCTGACTACCTTTCATTCTAAAGTTACTCTAAAATGTTCCACATGTCCAAACACAATGCTTTGGCTAATGTTCTATTGTGGTCACTATATTGGCAAGTGTCAACTAACCAGGACCAGTAAATACTCACACTATAAGAAGTGTCAGAGTGGAGGAGGGTCACACTGGAAGAGAGGATCAGAGATATGAAACAGCAGGTCCTGCAGTGGTGGCAGTTAGAAAATGGGAGGCAATCCAAAACTAATCTGAGACATAAATCCTAAAAAGTGCCATGGTAAGTACTGGGAAATGCAACTGATCGATATCAGCACTATCTAATAGAAATGCATTGGTCGTATCAAAAAGTATCAGAAAATTAGAACAACTATGACGCACTTACATCTGTAATTTTTTGCACTTGCTTTTGAATATAAATACGTTTACAGTTTTGCTCACCTTTTTTTGAAAAAGACAGCGGGAATCAATGTGGTTCATGCAAATGGCATAAGATGTAATATCGCTTAATATTGGTGAAGTCACTTTTGTTTAAGAAAGTATGTCCTGTGATTATTGCAATATTGTGTGCACTATGCTTCAGGTTTAATTGAGTGTTGAATGTCACAATAAACCGACATGATTCTCTTGATTCTCATGGGCTAAATACACCAAAATGCAGCACAAGAGAATCTGTAGAGACTATGGGGATAAAGCCTCGGCTTGTAGGTTCAAGCAATAGGAACTCAAAGAGAGTTTGGAATGGATGGGATGGAGCACTATCAAGGCCAAAGTCAAAGTTCAAAGTACATTTATTATCAAAGTATGCACGCAGTGCATACAACCTTGAGATTCACCTTCTTGCAGACAGTCACAAAACAAAGAAAGACAATAGAATCCATGAAAAACCCCACATCACAAATACCTTCAAACATCCAAAGTGCGAAAAAGAACAAATCGTGAGTCCACAGCCACAGAGCCAGTTCAGCGTTGAGGCAAGTGAAGCCTCGTGGAGTAGTGAGGGTTAAAGTGGTTGTAGTAATGGTGATGATGGCAAGGAGTGAAGGAAGATTAAGCAAATTGGGTCTTCCATTGAGCATTGTGAGATGAGGACATTAGACACTCAATTGAGGCCTTCAAGGGATTGGAGTCATTGGGGATAGGCCAATCATATGGAGGTTTGGAGGGTTGGGTTGTGTCTGAGCATTTTGGTATTCTGTGTGAAATTGGTGAGTGGGATGAAGGTTTAGAGAAGGTGATTTCGTGCAACGTAGCTGCAGGTGGGACTTTTGTGGGGTTCTATTTCCATGAAACTGCAATTATCCTGAAAGCTAGCAACAATGGTCACTTCTGAGGCAACAGTGTATTAAACAGGGAACGGTGTTAGTTGAACTGAAACTGAAACACATCAGTAAACAAGCACTGTGTACACTAGGAAGTGCTCAAATGGATTTCTGCAGGGATGTGAAATGATCCTGAAATGACTATTAATGCATTTCTTCCATCCAAAGTATATTTTCAATCATTAACACTAAAGAAAGCACAACGGAAGCAAATTTCCAGGCCACTGCATGCTGACAGTTCCGTCACACATATATACTCCTGGAGTATTATTTGACATCGTCCATTTTCCAGACAGCTATCGCTTAGTTCCTCTGAATGAGGATGCCACTTTAATCTGTAGGCCCCTCATTTCCTTTCTCTACATTTACTGTATACGGGCTTTTACTATTCTTTATTTAGTACGATACTTTCTCATCAAATCTCTTATAATATTCTAATGTTTATATCCCATTGAATAACCAGCATACAAAGGGACTGGGCTCTTCCCACTGAACTGTTCAATAGCATGAACTTTCTATTCCCTAACACAGAGCAATAATCAGAGAAATAATCAGCTGAACTTTCATAAAAGAAGCTGAGACACCATTGGAAACATTAGACAAAGTCCCGACAAATCTACAATTAAATGAAGACTAAACTTCTATTTAAATAATGCCTTTCACATCTCTATGACACCCCAAATATCTGCTGATGTATTTTTAGAAACGTGGTCACTGGTATAATGGAGGAAGAGCTGCAGCTGACTATGCATAGTACGCTCCTATAATTATAAATTATTAACCAGATAATCTGCTTTATCAGAGTTGGCTGATGGATGAATATTGACCAAGACACAGGAAGAACTTCCGTGCTCTCCTTGATTTAAATCCATCTAAGAGGGTAGATTGTGATCCAGCCTAATTCCTCACCGCATGTGCAGCACCCGCCAGGTAGCAGATGAGAATTATCTCCTTGTTTTGAGTGAGATCTCAAGGACTATCAGTATTATGGGTATATAATAATGGGCTTAGGTTGAATTACCAATAAAGCTATCCTTATTTTGTCTAGCATGTTAACCTTTATAGAGATGAAAGTTCAGGCAAGCAAGTTGTCCTTGCTGCCTTTACAGATGGTAATTAGCCAAGGCTGTAATAAGAACTACATATGGGAAACATCACATGCAGTTACTTATTTCTTCAATTTTAGATTTAAAGTTGCTGAGATATTGTTTTGAGGGTACAACTCTGATTTGGAGTTGGTCTTCAATAGAAACTTAGTGATTGATTGTCATATGGTTGTGAATCCCTAAATATCATCTGGCATTACAACATGTATTGATAGATTTATTGTCTCTATCAATCTGTCTGTCTATCCACTTGAGTGGTCTATTCTAATCACCTCACTTCCTATTTATCTATATGTATCAGTCTATTTACCCATCCATCTTTACTTCTGTTTGATAATCAGTCCATATGCTTGTCTGTTCATTTATCTTACCATCTGTCTTGGACTAACTGTCTATCTATCCAGCTATCTATGTCTGTATCTTTGTCTATCTATCCATCTGCTTATCTGACTGGAGATACAACAGATGACAGACGCTGGACTAGGAACTGATAAAATAAACTACTGGAGGAACTCAGCAGGTCAAGCAGCATCTGTGGAAGTATAGAGGAGGATGGACAGCTCGGGTCAGATTCTGCATCAGGAATGGAAGTGTAAGGGTAAGATAGCCAGTATAAAGAAGTGGGAAGGAAGGGTGAGATAGAGCTTGGTAGGTTATAGGTGGAATCAGGTGAGGTGGTGGATGATGAGCAGATGGACCCAGGTACTGGAGCAGGAGCTTTGACACAAAGGCTGGTAAATGATAGGTGGAAACAGATAAGGAAAATATTGGGCAAACAGAGCCAGGTGAGGACAGGAGAAAAGGGAGGTAAAGATAGGTGATAAGTGGAACCAGATAAGAGAACGATGGCGTGCAGGTGGAACAAGGTTTGTGAGGGTATCTAACCTAGGTAACAAAGGGAAGGCGGTGGAAGAAATGGACAAAGGGGAAAAAACCAAGGGTGAACTGATGGGAGTAGGAAAAGAACACGGGAGGAGTGAGTACATGAAATTGGAAATCTCAATACTCATGCATTGAATTGTAAATGGAATATGAGATGTTGACTGAACTTATCTGTGCTTCCTTTTGCAACTTATCCATCTATCTATCTACTTGTATATTCATCTAAATATCAGCCTTCCACTATTTATCTATATGTTCATCTAACTTAATGCGTATTACCTATTTTACTGTCTATCTAAATTTGTCTGTCTCTCCAGCTTTCACTCATTCTATATAATCCATCTATATAGCTAGCTGAGTATCTGTCTATATATCTATTGGTTTACCTGCTTTTCCATCTATCCAGGTAGTTGTTAATATTTATCTATCTTTATCTGTCAATCTATCTACCTGCATGTCTTTCAACCTATGGCTGTGTCTTTATTGTATCTATCTTAAGTATGCCTCTCTACTGATTTGTCTGTTAGATTATCTAACCATGTATCTCTCTTTGTGACCATATGTCTATCTATCTGTATGCTTATTTATCTCATATATCTTTCAGTCTGTCTGTATAAATGTCTGCCTATTTCTGTATGTCTATCTTTCTATTTTACCTATTTATTTATTTGCCTGCCTGTCAGGCTTTCTATCAGTCTATCTATCCACTTATCTGTCTGTTTACATATCTGTCTATCCATTCACATTTGGAGCTTGGATATTTGAATTTCTTTGTCTCTGTCAATAAATCTTTGCTATTTGTGCACCTACAGTATCTAATCTCTGAATCAAACAGAACTATTATTCTTGGCTGCAACTTGAGCTTAAACAGTTGCATTTTAATGTTAAGAATGCAGAAAAGTTACATTTTTCATTCTTGAAGTGACCAATCTACAGAAAGAAAGTGTAGTGTAGTGTAGTGTAGTGCCCACCTAGTTTTGCCTATGAACTTGCTGTTCTAATCCCAATTCTTTCCCAGTACACTGTAATATTTTAGCATTCGTCAATTCAAACAGCTACCTAACTCTGTGAGGGATTTATGAGATTATGCTGCAGGAGCTGTTTTTGACAGAGAATATAAACAGTTCTAAGCACTCGCTGTACATTAAAATTTCCTTCTTTCTTTTCACAAAGATTCTTAAATATGTACTGTTATCATCCCACCATTCTTCTAAATTCCAGTGAGCCACGAATCGCTTCATATACATTAACCCTTTCATTTCTAAGATCATTCTCACGAAACTCCAATGCCAGCACATCCTTTCTTAGATACCAGGCCCAAAACTGCTCATGTTACTCTAAATGCATCAAAACGTACTGTAAAACTAAATGGATAAGCAAACTAATGTGGTTTCTTACAGTATATAATCATAGTGTGACCCCAAGTGCTTTACAGCTAATTAAGTATTCTCAAACTGCAGTCAGAATTGTAAAATAGAAAGTATAACATCCAATTAGCACACAACAAGGTCCTACGAAATGCGACATAATGCCAGATGATCTGTTTTTAGTCATATCCCTTGAGAGATTATGATTGACCAGAGTGAATACAATTCTCCTGTAAAGGGAGAGTAATGCCATGTAATACATGTTATAACCACTTAGTGTGCCTGTCTGTCTATGGCAAAGGTTGGTGTGTATTTGTGTGTGCAGATGTGAATTGTGTACATTGCAGTTATATGCCTCTTTGTGTATGTGTGTGTATGTGTATCTATGTGTGGGCCTGGGTCTGTGAGTGTGTGCGTATGTGTATGTGAGAATGAGTGCATGTTCTTTTGTGTGTCGATATGTGTAAGTGAGTCTTTCCATGCATTCACCTGAACGTGTATGTGCATGATTGAGCCCTAGTCTGTATGAGTGAGTGTAAATGAGTGTGCAAAAATGTATATCAGTGTGAGGTGGTGTGTGTGTGTGTGTGTGTGTAAGCGACTGAGGAAAGGTGCCTGCTGTTTTCATGAGCGTGCTTTTTTGTATCATCAAACCATTTTATTAAGCTTTAGTTAGAGGTACAGCACAGTGATAGGTCCTTCTGGCCTAACGAGCCTGCACCGCCCAATTACCCCCCCCATGTGACCAATTAACCTACTAACACGTATGTCTTTGGAATGTGGGAAGAAACCAGCACCTGGAGAAACCAACATGGCCAATGGGAGAACACAGAAACTCATTACAAACAGCAGCATGAAATAAACCCAGGTCCCAAGTGTTACGCTAACTGCTACACAACCGAAACTCCCACTGTATGCAAGTGTAAGTGTGAGAGTGAATATGTGTGAGTGTGAGAATGAATACTGATTGCATGTGAGAATGTTCTTATGCATCTGAGTGGATGTGTTGATCATTCCTTTTTGACTAATTTGAAAAATAGCTGTACTCCTGCAAATAATCCTCTTTTAACCACATTTCAACCACCTAGCTTTGCTCCCTCCACCCATATGACCTAACCAGCTGGGCACACGTCGTGTAGTCAGCACCGTGGCACAGCTGGTAGAGCCTCCGTCTCACGGTGCTGGAGTCCTAGGTTCCATCCTGAGCTCTGGTGCTGTCTGGGTGGAAGTTTGCATTTCTCCTTGTGACTGTGAGTCTCCTTCAGATTCACACTGATCTTCAACTATCTATTTAAACTAATCCTACACTAACCCCATTTTTTTGAGAAAGTGGGGAGAATAAAAATTCTTTCCCAGCAGTATCTCTATGATAACCATGAGAAAATCTGCAGATGCTGGAAATCCAAGCCAACACACACACACACAATGCTGGAGGAACTCAGCAGGTCGGGCAGCATCTGTGGAAATGAATACATAGTCGACGTTTCAGGCCGAGGTCTTTCTTCAGGACTGAGAAGGAAGGGGGAAGGTGCCAGAATAAATAGGTGGGGAGAGGGAGAGGAGTCCAACTGGAAGCCAGGTGGATGGGAAAGGTCAAGGGCTGAAGAAGAAGAAATCTGATCGGAGCACATCCACGACTCATTTCAATGTACGTTTGATGTTTTGATGTACATATGACAGATAAAGCCAATCTTTCCTTCTTTATCTGAATTTGAATATTTAGTTACCATTATATTGAATGGGATTATGCAATGCCTCAGTGATCGTCTGTGAGTGATGTTCCAGGGGATCAGATGGCCAAAATTGAATAGGCTATCGGTAAACCTAGTAATTTCTAAGGTAGGGACATGTTCGGCACAACTTTGTAGGCTGAAGAGCCTGTATTGTGCTGTAGTTTTTCCATGTTTCTTAACAGATAACATGGAACAATACAACACAGTACAGGCCCTTCAGCCCACAATGTTTTGCGACCTTTTAACTTACACCAAGATCAGTCTAACCCTTCCTTCCCCCATAATCTCCCATTGTTGTTTCATTCATGTGTCTATCTGCAAGTCTCTTAAATGTCCCTCATGTATCTGGTTCTATCCACCACCTCTGGCAGTATGTTCCACATTCCCACCACTCTGTGTCAAAAACATACCTCTGGCATTCCCCCTAAACAAAAGTTCTCCAAATTATAAATTGGCAAATTGCAACTAAACTGACCTCCTGACTCCTATTTGCAGTCCACTGCTTGAGATATTTCAACATTAAATGTTTGATTGACAGGCAGGAAACTCTGATTTGGAAGGCAAAATTTTGTTCTAGAAATGGAACTAGCCCTAGGGAAAGGAAGAAAAATTATTGGTATTTTAGTAATCTTTCCAACACTTTTCCTTTCTCTTCAAAAAAAAGTCAGCCTAAGAAAGTTCTTAGCACTCTAATATCTTAAATGTGAACAAACTGTGTCAGAAACCAATACGTTCTTCTTTCAGTCACTCAGCATGGCACCTTGGAATATTAAGGAATCCTGTTAGTCAAGACCTGGACTGGAACGTCGGGAAACATTTTATACAGTAAACTGAACATAAATTTCAAACTTTCCTGATAATTATTCTTTGAAGGATAAAAATCCTTGCTTAAAAACTAGCCAAGTAAATGTAACTTCTTCATGGAATCAATTTGATCTCTCATGGACCAATCTGAAAATCCAACTACACAGGCATCCTCTTACTGCACGTATACATTTGTTTTGCAAAAGGTATTTAAATTCCTTCCTATGCTTGTGGAAATATTATCCTGGTCAGTATCTGTCTCTCAATCAACACATGAAAATGATTATCTGATTGTTCACCATCTGGCATTTGAGGGAGATTGTGATTTAGATTGCCCTGTGGATTCCTGGATTATACAGCTTCAAAATAAATTATTGGCTTGAAGGCACTTCAGGCCATCTTGAGATTATAACAGGTGCTCTACAAATGCAGTTCTACCATTTGATTCTTTATTGTGAGAGAGTTCCCCAGTGTTCTGCAGCACTCTCTCTGGAGATAAGTGGTTCCTCTTTCCTAGGGGTCTCCATGTTGAGATGTTTATATGGGAAATGCCAAAAGCTTTCCTTTCTCTTTAAAGATTCCTTGCCATCTTCTTCTGCCAATAATCTTTCCCAGCAGGGTCAGCAGGCTGCAGTCTGCTTGCTGTGAGATTTGACAGGCAGTGGATATCACAGCACAGGCTTTGATGTGAAATGTTATCAGGATTTATTCAAGTGCAAGATTAGGTTAATATTTCAGCTTGTATATATTACGAAATAAATCACAAGAGTAGCTACATTTAGAGATAAGCTGAAGGAGCTTAGAACACGGAAACACATGAAATATATGGCATAGAACAGACCATTCAGCCCACCTAACCTCTACTAGATTCTATGCTCCAAATGAACATCCTCCTATTCCCCTTCATCTTCCTCAATCAGTGTATAGTTTCATGATGTTCCAGAAAGTTCCACATTAGCACAGTGGTGTGTCGGAGTTCAGAGTTCGATCCCGGCATCCTCTGAAAGAAGTCTCTGTACGTCTTTCCTGTGGAGTGTGTGGGTTTCCTCTAACAGGCCAAAGACGTACTGGGTAGATGATTGGTCATTGTAAATTATCCTGTGATTAGGTTAGGGTTAAATCGGAGTTGTCGGGGATTGCTGGGTGGTGAAGCTCGTTGAGCCAGAAGGGCCTAATCCATGTTGTATCTCTAGATAAGTAAATAAAGGTTTTTTCAAAATTGGTTATTTATCACTATGTTCTATTGATAACCTTTAGTCTTGCTCTTCCCTGCAAATGAAAACAATATATGGAACCATTTCACATTACGAAACCTGTATTTGTTCACCCTTATAATAAATATGGGATAACTAAAATTTAAACAAATTTATATTGTATTTCTTTGTGTACATTTTGACATAGTAGTGAAGATTCAGGAAAATCATTTAGGGCTACCAAAAATGGGGGATTATTATTGTCTTTATTCAAGAAAATCTGCAAAGAAAAACCTGGAAACTCTGGACCAATAAGCCTAATATCTATGGCAGCTAAATTACTGGGGGGAATTCTGAAGGATACGATGTACAGATACATACATTGGGGAAAACAAAGATTGATTAGGCATGAACATCGATTTCTCGATCTTCCGGTAATTCACCATTCCCCATCCCCTTTTCCCTTTCTCACCTTATCTTCTTGCCCGCCCATCACCTCCCTCTGGTGCTCCTCCCCCCTTTTCTTCCTTCCATGGCCTTCGCTCCTCTCCTATTAGATCCCCCTTCTCCAGCCCTGTATCTCTTTTACCAATCAACTTCTCAGCTCTTTACTTCATCCCTCCCCCTCCTGGCTTCAAATGTCACCTTGTGTTTCTCTCTCCCCTTCCCTCACACACACATTTTAAACCTACTTCTCATCTTTTCTTCTCCAGTCCTGATGAAGGGTCTCAGCCCGAAATGTCAACTGTACTTTTTTCCATAGATGCTGCCTGGCCTGCTGAGTTCCTCCAGCATTTTGCGTGTGTTACTTTAATTAGGGATAGTCAGCACAACTTTGTGCATACAAGATCATATCTCATGAATTAGACTGAGTTTTTGGAAGAAGTAACCAGTCATGTTGATGACAGCAAGACAGTAGACGTAGTCTGTATGGACTGCAGTAAAGCCTTTGATAACATTCCACATGGTAGGCTGCTATGGAAAGTTGGACCATATGGAATCCAGGGAGAGCTAGTTAAATGGATATACAATTGGCTTGATGGTAGGAAGCAGAGGGTGATTATGGAAGGTTGTTTTTTTTTTGGATAGAATGCCCATGAATAGTAGTGTTTCCCCAGGGCTCAGTAATAGACCCATTGCTATTTGTCAATGATCTGGATGAGAATGTACAAGGCATTATTAGTAAGTTTTGCAAGTGACATTAAATAGGTGTTGTCATAGTGAAGACAATTCTCAGGAATTACAGAGGAATGTTGATTAGCTGGGTAAGTATACTGAAGAATGGGAAATGTAGTGTTGCATTTTGTGGTCTAGAATGTGTAGAATCTGTGGAGCAAACAGTAGGGCCCCGTGGAGTGTTGTAGAACAGAGGGACCTACAAGTACACGTCTATGCTTCCCTGAAAGTGATGGTCTTAGACAGGGTGATCAAAAAGGCTTTTGGCATGCTGGGCTTCATCAGTCAGGGCACTGTGTTATGAAGTTGAGTCTTGGATGTACAAGACATTGGTGAGGCCATATTTGGAGTATAATATGCAGTGTTGGTCACCCTACTATTGGAAAGTTGCCAATAGGCTATAAAGAATGCAGAGGAGATTTACAAGGATGTTATTGGCACTCAAATGAGTGACGTATGGAGGAAGTTTGATCAAGTTGAGACTTAATAAGGGTTGATGTTGTACAGATGCATAAAATCATGAAAGGCGTAAATAAAGTAAATGTACACAGTATTTTTCCCCAGGATTGTTGAATCAAGAACTAGACGGCGTACACTTAGAGTGCGAGGGGAGATATTTAATAAGGAACTAAAGGTCATTTTTTTTTCACGCAGAGAGTGGTTGGTATATGGAATGATCTGCCATAGGAAGTGGTTGAGGCAGGCACATTGACTTACCGACCCTCATGTCTTTGGAAGTTGGGAGGAAATCGGAGGAGACTCATGTAGTCAGAAAGAGACAAGGTTAGGAAAGGCTTAGAGGGTTATTGGCCAAACGCAGAAAAATGGGGCTAGTTTAGATGGGTTTCTTGAATCTTGTTGAATCTGTTGCAGTACAATAATTCATTAGCTGCGATGACTTACAGCCTTTGCTTTGCAGCAAGCAATCATAATCCTAAAGCAAAACAAAAACTGCAGATGCTGCAAATCTGAAATAGAAGCGTAAAATACTAGAAACATCCAGCTGATAGAAAAGAGAGAAAAGAGATTGGTTAGGAACAGTAGATCAGTAACATTTTAACAGTGTTGAGAACAAACTATGATATGAAACAGTTTTCAGTTGTAGTCAAAAATGGGCTAGTAGAACAACTGGATCTCCCTGTTCCATGCCCTTTCATAAATTTCCCCTTTGTCCTCTCTCCCCCACTCTCTTTCTAGATAGCTTAAAACGTGTTTCTTTCTAACTTATTCTTGTTTAAAAGGAATGTTGTTGATTGGAAAGATTAATTTTGTTTCCCTTTCTACATATGGCACCTGACCCATTAAATATCTCCAGTTTTTAGTTCAGTGAATTCCTCCCTAGCTACGAGAGTATTCAAGGCCCAGATCAGAAAGCTAAGTACAGGATATAATGATTGTGCTAGTGTTCAAATGAGGCATTTTCTGCAAATTTGGATGCAAACTTTCCTATTGTATTACCTTAGAGAATAGCAGTGAGCTCTCCCTTTTATTCTGCATGATGTTTGTTCCCCTACTAATTCTCCAAAATATATTATTTGGTCATTATATTACTTTTTGTAGGAACTTGCGTGCAAATTTACTGTTGAATATTTTCCTTTGCCATACTGATACCACTTGCAAAAAGGGGTAACATATTTTGTTCTTCTTTATCGGTGTTACATCGGGGAGGGTTTGCACTAAACCTTATGTTACGTTAGAGCTATGCCAGCAAGTATATCTGAGACATGATTACACAAATTAAAGCAAGGTTTACATGATAACCCTCTCTTTTAAAATGGGCCTTTACATGATATACATCAGGCAACAACTAACAATATTTGAAAAAAAATAATTTGAAACCTTTAAAAAAGTTGAAGAAGTAAATAACTGCCAAAATTATGGGTAGAAGCTATATCAAAAAATGGAGACTGGAGGGAAGTTGGTGTAATGCAAACCCTCTCATTTGCACAATAGGCTGAGAGAGAGATTATAAAAATGATTCAATATGTTTTTTGAGATAACAGATATTTCACTCAGATTTTCAGAGCGTAAAACTTAAACAAACATCACATTCCAGGGAAAGCTGGTAGAACCCATCTCAGACTTCCAAATGGAAGTGTTCTAAACGGAAACTACATTCCACTGAATTGTGCTGGCCACCTTAATACTTCATCTTGTGGTTTCTCAATTCCAAAATGAGCACCATTTTTCGAAAACACTTACCTTATTTTTTATGTACTGTACCTTCCCCTGCTTTTCTGAAGACAGTTCCGGAATCCCTGATTGGATTCAGTGGTGATTATCCAATATTTATGACCTCCAGTTTTGGACTAGTCTCATGAGTAGAACTATTTTCTATGTGAATACCCAATTAAGAATAATAGTTATCTTGATGAAATGAGCATCAGAATACCTCACAAAATTTCCTTTCCTTTGCTGATAACTTTATCTTCCTCCTTGTGGTATCAAGTTTTTTTTTGCAGTTTCTCAGGTGAGTTTGGTGAGAACTGAACCCTGCAATCAGCTCTTTCAAAAAGACAAAGACATAACTTAGATTTTGTATCTTGTAGTCAGGTGACAGAATCTTGTCCGTATAATCTTCAGATGTGAATATTGCCAGCAAAGCATGCATTTATTGTCTGTCCTCGGTTGACTTTGTGAATGGCAGTGACCTCTTCTAAACCACTACAGCCTGCTTGGGCGAAGACATTCCCACAGGCTTCTGAGTCACAGAATCTCTAAAATAGGAGCCAATGTCAATGAACTTACATTTCAGATAATACTGTCAGTATGAGTGTCAAGCAGAAGCAGCAATCTTCTCCAAAGTCGGGCCTTTATACATATTGTTATACTGCCTCAGTATTGTATATGGATTTAGCATTGCTGAACAAAAACAGGAACACACAAAAGTAGGTGAGGGATAGGTCACCTTACCCCTCATGCTTGCCGCTCCATTCAGTATGATCACGGCTGATCTGCCTCAATGCTTTTTCAGTCCCTGTTCCACATAGCTCTCAGTTCCTCAATCTTTCAAAAAGATACCCACCTCCCTTTTAAAAATATACAATGATCTAGCTTTCATAACCTTCCGATCTAGGGAATTCTAGAACTTCACCATTCTTTGTGAGAATAAATCCTTACGCACCTCAGTTTTAAATTATCATTCTTTTTGTTCAATATTCTTCCACTCGTGAAAACAGCTCAACATCTGCAGTATTGTGCAAAAGTCTTCGATACCCTAGGTTTTTTAATGTAGTTTCAGATGGTATGGCCTCCACAGAGACCTGATCATCAAGGTAGTCTGGGATTGACCAGAGAGACAGAAGCAAGTGAGACAGCCAAAGTTTGTTGAAGAACCATGGCAAGTTCTCCAAGATGCTTGGAAGAACCTATCAGCCAATTTTATTATAAGACTGCACAGCAGTGTACCTAAGAGAATTGATGCAGTTTTAAAGGCAACAGGCGGTCAAATCAAATATTGATTTGATTTAACTTTTTACTGTTTACTACTCTTTATAGTAATTTTTTATATTTAGAAACTTTTCATTTCATTATTACTGAAAGCATCTTGGCTTTACAGAATATTTTTATGTGCCTAAGACTTTTGCAGAGTACTGTACCTTGTTATGTCCTCTCAAGACCTTATATGTTCAATGCAACTGTGCAATACCTCACCCTTCATTCGTTTTAATTCCAAAGAACCCAAAGAATACAGATCTAACTATTTTCAGCTGTTTGTGGAAGGCAGCCTTCTCATTCCAAGAATTAATCGAGTGAATCTCTTCTGGACCACATCCAGTGCCATTATATCCTCTCATAAATAAAGGGATCAAACTACATATGGTACTCTATGTACAACCTTACCATTACACTGTACAATTGTCACAGTACTCCTTTATTTCTAAACTCCAGCCCCCTAGCAATAAAGGCCAATATGTAATTCTTAATTATTTGCTGCACCCAAATGCTACTTTTCTGTGTTTTCTGGACAGAAACAGCTTGATCTTGCTAAACTCCATAAACACAAGAGATTATGCAGATGCTGTAAACCTTGAGCAACACACAAAAAACACTGGAACAACACAGCCGGTCAGGCAGCATCTGTGGAGGGGAATAAACATGTGATGCTGGAAAGACATTAAAAGGTTGTAGAATAGGTCAAATTGAGATGAATGGTCTCAGCCTGAAGTGTCAACTGTTTACTCCCCTCCATAGATGCTGCCTGGCTTGCTGAGTCCCTCCAGTATTTTGAGTGTGCTGCTTTCTATACTACATTCAGTTGCAGTTTCTGTGCATTTAGGTAATAGTCTGCCCTCCTATTGAAGTGCATGACCTCAATTTCCTATATTAGACCCCATTTGCCAAGATTTTGCTCACTATCTAGATCCTGCTGCAGAGACCAGAATATCCTCAAAATATTTAGTTAAGGCGTAGATTGAAATAATATATGTGCGTTCTACTATGCCATGTACAAAATAAAAATGAGGCGGTTCAGCCTATTGTCAGCCCTCAGAAAGAATGCTCTGATTAATCCTGCTTCTCTGCCTTTTACCTCAGCCTGAAAAGGATTGTAATTTTCCATTATATTTCCTATTCCCTTTGGAATATGCTTCCTTTCAGGCAACCATAACAACTCTGAGAGGGACCATAGGTTTGGTCATTGGCCCAAATCTTGGAATAATTATGGAAGTACAACTCGTCGCTGTATTTACTGTTGTATTTATTATTACCATGTGTGTGTGGGCACGTGGCCAAGTGGTTAAGGCATTGGACTAGCGACCTGAAGGTCGTGAGTTCGAACCCCAGCTGAGGGAACGTGTTGTGTCCTTGAGCAAGGCACTTAATCACACAGTGCTCTGCGACGACACTGGTGCCAAGCTGTATGGGTCTTAATGCCCTTCCCTTGGACAACATTAGTGTCGTAGAGAGGGGAGACTTGCAGCATGGGCAACTGCTGGTCTTCCATACAATCTTGCCCAGGCCTGCGCCCTGGAGAGTGAAGACTTTCCAGGCGCAGATCCATGGTCTCGCAAGACTAACGGATGCCTTTACTTTATTATTACCATGTGTACTGTTTACTCTGGGAGTTTCAAGCAAGCAAAGAATTTCATTGTGCCCTGGTGTATATTGCAATAAACTAATCTGAACCTGAATCTGGTGTATGTGCTTGGCCGAGGAGCCAATGGTTTGAAGCTCTCATTTACGAGATTATAACTAAACACTTTTAAGTGAGAGTCTTACCAGTTCATAACAATTTGTGATAAACATAATCTTCTCCCTAGCTCTTCCTTGGTTCTTTTGAAAAATATCATAAATCAGTAATAGGTATCCTCTGATTACCACCTCTCCAGCCATTGATACTTGCTCTACCAAAGTTCCTCTTGAGCTTGAACACTTCCATAAAACATCCCGCAGTTTTCTTCACAAAAGGACTGCAACCCCGATTCTTCATTTTCCCTATGTGTTTGAAGAGAGTTGAGTTAACCACCTACAACTGAAGAAGTGGTAAAAGTTATTTAAGCGGTCTCTAAGTTAGATTGTGTCAATTAGTGAACATTAGAGGTCACCTCATCAAGCTCTGCTGTAAAATAGACAGGTACTGATCTCAAGTGAAGACAACACTGATGCCTTTCACTGATAGATACCATGCGGTATCAAAGGGCAGCCAATTTGCAGATGCACATGTTTTAAAAATGAAATTAGATGAGGACAAGTGAGAAAGAGGATTTGAAAGACACTGAAAGGATGAAGTAGAAGAGGTCAAATTGAGGTTGGTACAGAGCATAAATTCAAAACGCTGCCCTGGGCCAAATGGCCTGTTTTAGTGCTGAGTATTCTGTGTAATCCATGTTTCATGCATATATGATAAACCGAGGAATTTTCTAATGCAGTAATTAACTGTGGATGTGGCCATTGTTCTATCAAGAGTTATCTTGCTTGAGGAGAAATTGTTTTTATTTTGGATGTTGTGGGCTATGACTATAATTGTAGTTGGTGTCAGATGTATTGCAGTGAGTAGCACTCTGCCTCCTGAGTCAGAAGGTTTGTCATCGTTCCACAATAAAGACTTGAGCACAAAATTCGGGCTGCTTGAGAACAATGCTTTTGTCTGTGCAAGCTTTGAAAAAAAAACAGAGGCAGCTTGGAGCATTTCTGTTTCTTGATGTATGTTCGTCTGCCTGTATATGCATGAAATGCATACATCTGAGTAAATGCTTCCATTTCTGCAGTGTGTGTGTACCAATGACCCTGTCTGGAATGTACGTGGCATTATTGACCAGTCAAAATGACTGAAAGCTCAACACATGAGGGGTTTCCCCAGCCATCCATTCCGATCCAACTTCCCTCCTCCATCCATCTGGAAACTAAAAATTAACAATTTACTTCAAATTTTTTGGTGATTGTACTAATTGACACAATTCTATATCTAACAATTCCAATCATTTAACCATAAACGGCAGAGTATTTTTGAAAATATTTGATTACAACAAAGCCTAAACTGGCAATGAAAGAGTTAAGAAAAATTGCTTGCACCTGTTTCAAATTTTCTCACATAGTCCAGTGCCCAGGAGGGTGGTGAGTGTGGGGGAGGGGAGCAGATAGAGGGCGAACACATTATATCATGGAATGCAAACAAGGGAGGGAGGGAAACTGGAATCCCTTCGATGGGATGAGACTGTATGAAGGACTACAGCATTGGTTTAAAAAAAGATAACTGGCACATTTACTTGTAGTATGCGTTAGCCTGTTTTAGGATTAACCTTTCTTCCTTAAATTCTGCACAATGAAAGACTATATCACAGAATATCACAATGAAAGCTGCAAACTGCCTCTCTCCCTGTGTGAAAGAGAGACAGACAGACAGAAATATAATAAAAATGCACCAGTTTTAAGGTCAAGACTGAGCCCTCAGGGTCTTTTCTAGTTCACAGACAATCCCCCAGTCAGCAGGCCAGTCTCATAATAAAAAGCATGACCTCTGAGGCAGCAGAGAGCACATACTTCAACCATGCACCACTAGCTCTCTTTGAAGAGAAAATAAATTCCCTTCTCCTACATTATTAAAACAGCACCAGCCAGCACGATGACACATACGTGTTATCTATCTACATTTAAATCAAGCTATATTTTCACCAATATTTCTTTATTTCCATCTCTTTCTTTATATCTACATCTTCTTTATATGCATGTGTGTCTATTTGTGTATGTATCTATCGTTCTGTCTATCATCGATCTACAGTTTCTCAATGAATGGGCTGCACCCATCAGACAGTCTGCACTGCGGAATTTGAAACATTGCTTCCTGCTTTCATCAGCTTCCTAGGCAAAGAGCTGCTCCACATTTTCTCACACAATGACCATTACTTTCCTCAACGGCTTTTAAAATTGATACTTTGGTATAGAAATTATTTTTCTCTTTTGCGGAATTACTCACCCAGCCTTGGCAAAATTTTTTAAGATCTGATACATACTTCTTCCCAATACATGAAGGATTGTTTATAATTAATTCTGTGCAATCATAAAACATGTCAAGTGGGGAATGTTACATGTTCTTTTAAAATTTATCTTTCAGGATGTGGGCATCACTATTTATTGTCCATGCCTAATTGCCCTTGAGAAAGTGATGGTGAACCATAACAGTGCATCTGGTAAAAGTAATCCCATTGTCATGCTGCACCATAGATGCTTTGGAATTTACAGTCAATGAACAGCTTTCACATTTTCGATGTACTGAGATAGGGATTGGGCACTAATAGCAAATCATCAATCATTTTTTGGAATCAGGTCTTCCAGGCTGAAATCCACAGTTGCAGCTGACACGGGCACACTTGGTGGTGGGTTGCAGTGTCTAAGTCTGAAAGTCTGATATTGCAAAATCACACACACACACACACACACACACACACACCAACAGGAGTCAGTAAGCCATGAGTGAATGATCTCAGGGTGAATATGCCAGAAATGCGTCCCCCTTCCTTTTCAGACCCGATGAATGGGAAATGGTAGCATGGGGAAATTGGAAAAGTCAGTCCGGATTGGAAGCAGCATCTCCAACACCATCACACTGAGCACGGGGGCCCCCCAGGTCTGTGTGTTCAGTCCACTGCTGTTCACTCTGCTGACCCACAACTGTGCTGCAACACACAGCTCGAACTACATCACCAAGTTCGCCGATGACACGACCGTGGTGGGTCTCATCAGCAAGAACGATGAGTCAGCATACAGAGAGGAGGTGCAGCAGCTAACAGACTGGTGCAGAGCCAGCAACCTGTCTCTGAATGTGAACAAAAGAGATGGTTGTTGACTTCAGGAGGACAAGGAGTGACCACTCTCTGCTTAATATCGATGACTCCTCCGTAGAGATCGTCAAGAGCACCAAATTTCTTGGTGTTCACCTGGCGGAGAATCTCATCTGGTCCCTCAACACCAGCCCCATAGCAAAGAAAGCCCAGCAGCGTCTCTACTTTGTGCGAAGGCTGAGAAAAATCCATCTCCCACCCCCCAACCTCACCACATTCTACAGAGGTTGTATCGAGAGCATCCTGAGCAGCTGCATCTCTGCCTGGTTCAGAAATTGCACCATCTCGGATCGCAAGACCCTGCAGCGGATAGTGAGGTCAGCTGAGAAGATCCTCGGGGTCTCTCTTCCCGCCATTACAGACATTTACACCACACGCTGCATCCGCAAACCAAACAGCATTATGAAGGACCCCATGCACCCCTCATATAAACTCTTCTCCCTCCTGTAATCTGGCAAAAGGCGCCGAAGCATTCAGGGTCTCATGACCAGACTATGTAACAGTTTCTTCCCCCAAGCCATCAGACTCCTCAATATCCAGAGCCTGGACTGACACCAACCTACTGCCCTCTACTGTGCCTATTGTCTTGTTTATTATTTATTGTAATGCCTGCACTGTTTTGTGCACGTTGTGCAGTCCTGGGTGGGTCTGTAGTCTAGTGTAGTTTTTGTGTTGTTTTATGTAATTCAGCGTAGTTTTTGTATTGTTTCATGTAGCACCATGGTCCTGAAAAACATTGTCACGTTTTTACTGTGTACTGTACCAGCAGTTATGGTCGAAATGACAATAAAAAGTGACTTGACTTGACTTGACTTATCTTGATTGAACAGACATTGCAAAGCCGGTCTCTTCACCCTGAGTGGGACACTTCTGGCTACAAATCTCTAAACTCCCTTTACTCTTGAGCAGGCTATTCTAGACATCTCCCCCTCCAGTCCCCACAGGACCCAAAATATTGACTGTTCATTTCCTTCTTTAGTTGCTGTCTGATCTACTGAGTTCCTCCAGCACTTTGTGTGTATTGCTTAAGATTCCAGCATCTGCAGAATTTCTTATGTTTAAGAAACGTTTCCATCTCTAGTCCTCTAAGCATATTTGCTGAGGCCCATTTGTGACTCCACTCCTGCATTAAAATAGGTGATGGTTTCAAAACAAGAATTAATTTTCAAAATACTGAAAAACCTCATTGGTACTGATAAACTCTCTTTTTCTTTTGGATAGGACAGGCAGTCTGACATGAGGTCTAACTAGGTCCTGGTCAGGAGATCTCTAGTCACTAAATTACCATTCACAGTTAATGCTGAGCCTGAAATATTTAACACTGAAACAATTCATTAATTAACTTGGCATCTTATTAGCCAGTGAATCTTTTCAGCTGCATTGATCTAGCCTTTTATTGATCCACAAGAGAATCAGTCAACCCAGCAGGCAAGTAAGAGTGCAACTGCATCGCGCCTCTGCAGCCATATTCCATGTTCCCAGGGCAACCTACCCTCATAAGCCCAGCACTGTGCTGCCTCTATGTCTATAGTAACTTGTTTTTGGTCACCCACCCCCCCCCCCACCACTTTACTTACCCTTTCTCCCTGGCATCTCCTTGCATTAAAAATTCTCATCACCTTTAACTTTAATCGCTTTGATCTGGAAAGAATGTGAGGTGACGTAATTGAAACATATCAAACGTTCAGGGATCTTGAGTGAGGGAATATAGAGTGAGCAGGTTTTGGCCCAAAATGCTGACTGTTTATTCTCCTGCTGTGATGCTGCCTGACCGGCTGAGTTCCTCCATTTTGTGTGTGTTGCTCCAGATTTACAGCAACTGCAGAATCGCTTGTGTCTATTGAGTGAGTGTTTCCTCTTTTGAAGAATCAAGAATAGGGGAGACTATTTAAAAATAAGGAATCGCTTATTTAAATAAAAGCGAGACTATTTTTTTCCCTCTCCAATGGTTTGAAACTCTCTTCCTCAAAGGGCAGTGGAAACAGCCTGTTTGAATATTTTTAAGGCAGATGATAGATTCTCAATAAGCAAGTGGGGATAAGGTTACCGCTGGTGGTTGGGAATGTGGAATTAAGGTTATAGTTAGATCAGCCATAATCTTATTAGATGGCAGAACAGGCTCAAGGGGCCAAGTGGCCTTTGACCGCATTTATTTCATATGTCCATATGTTGGTATGTTGATGCTATCATTCCCTACCATTACCTTTCTCAATCTCTCTAACTTCTTTCAATCCTACTGCCTTGAAATTACCACACTTCTGGTTTTCTCTTTCCCAATGTTAATTACTGCCAAAGCTCTAAACTCCAGAATTCCCTTTCTAGGTCCTCCTATCCCTTTACTTCTCTCATCTAAGGTGCTCCTTTTAAACCTATCAATTTGAACAAATTTTTGGTCACTTGTATTTCAACAGACATAAAACTGTGCAGTCAGTTGTGTCATTTTACCATATTGAAATACTTAAATGTTGCTACAATTTTACAGTGGCACTCTAACAAGCAGAGGAAAGCAGCGATCTGCTTAGCATAGTCAGTCTCCAAATATCCACTCAAAGCTGCAAGGTAATGTCTTTTTAAACATTATTCAACATTATTTATGCATCAGATAGTTTAGAAATTCATATGTAGTTTAATATTTTATGTATGCGTATACATACCACCATGAACTTCTAGTCATTTAAAGATTGTACTTTGTTTAAAACCTTCAGGAAAAAATTCATCGATTAACAGAGCAGCCAAAAAGATCAATATTCACTAAGAAACTGGAGATTAAATATTGATTTTTTTTCCATAATGACAACGAACCCCGACATTCTACAGATGAACATAGTGTATTTCTGGGTTTTTCAATTCTGTCATTTAGTCTTGCTGTGATTGGATTCAGGACATTACCTCAGGTGCTTTTATGCACCTTCCACCTGCATTTAATTTACTTCAGAGCAAGTTTCTTTATGAGGGAAGTTCAGCCAGGGGTCGTCAGGTTAATTATGAGCAGCCATCTTTGAGAAATGATTGAAACCACAACAGAATGCCTTTGGGTACTTCAGTTGCTTTTGTCGGCTCACCAATTTTGCCCCTTTCCTCCGAATCTGAGACTTGTTGAGGCTACAAACCAAAGGCCACCAGCTACATTGACGTCTCAGATGAATGGCCATTCTTGGAAACTTATACAATTTCCAAAGACTATTCTGTCTATCCTGCCCACACCAACTCTTTGTTCAAATTTAATAGTTAATTCCATTGTCATACTCATGGAGCACAGAAACTTCGGCCCAACTGTTCCATGCTGACCATAACATCTCCCTTTTAGGCCCAGTTGACCATATTTGCACCATAACTATCTAGGCCCCTCTCCTCCATCTACCTATCCAAATGCTTCTTAAATGTTTCACCTTGTCAGCTTCCTCCAGTAGCACATTCCAGGTACTATCTCTTCTGCAAAGAAGTTACCTCTTATATCTCCTAAATTTCTTTTATCTTATATTTGTGTCCTCTACCTTTGGATTCCCCAACCCTAGAGAAAAGAGTATGAACCCCCTCCCCCCATCATATCCATGCACTTCATGATTTTATAAACTTCTGTAAGGTCATCACTCGGTCTCCTGTGCTCCAGGGAATCCAGTATGGCCAACCTCTCCCTAACAACTCAGGCCCTCCAGATCCTTGTAAATCTCTTCTGTACCATCTCCAGCTTGATGATGCCTTTCCTGGTCCTGCGCTCTCCCTGTAGCCTTGTTCCTTCCGATGCTACAAGTATTCATTGGTCTTGATTTCTGACATGGTAAGAGAGAAAATCCTAAAAATATGTGGGTGGGTTGGTTGATTGGCCACTGGAAGTCATCTAGGGGGCGATAGAATCTAAGAGGGGAGGGGGAATGAAGGAAGAATAAAATGGGTTAGAGTAGGATTAGTGTTAAAATGGGGTCTTAATTGTTAGTGTGGACTCAGTGGACCAAAACGCCTTCTTCCATGCTGCCTCTCTTTCTATGACTTGATGAGTTTATGACAAATCTACCTGTGTTCACTCTGAGCACCGGTGCCCCACAAGGCTGTGTACTCAGCCCCCTGCTGTACTCCTGTACACCCATGATTGTGTAGCCAAGTTTCCATCAAAATCAGTATACAAGTTTGCTGATGACACAACAATTGTAGGCCGTATCTTGGGTAATGATGAGTTTGAGTACAGAGAGGAAATTAAGAACCTGATGGCATGGTGCGAAGACAATAACCTATCCCTCAACGTCAGCAAGACGAAGGAATTGGTTGTTGACTTCAGAAGGAGTAGCGGACCACACGACCCAATTTACATCAGTGGTGCGCAAGTGGAACAGGTCAAAAGCTTTAAGTTCCACGGGGTCAATATCACAAATGACCTGACTTGGTCCAACCAAGCAGAGTCCACTGCCAAGAAGGCCCACCAGCACCTTTACTTCCTGAGAAAACTAAAGAAATTTGGCCTGTCCCATAAAATCCTCACTAATTTTTATAGATGCACCGTAGAAAGCATTCTTCTAGGGTGCATCACAACCTGGTATGGAAGTTGTCCTGTCCAAGACTGGAAGAAGCTGCAGAAGATCGTGAACACGGCGCAGCACATTACACAAACTAATCTTCCATCCTTGGACTCACTTTACACCGCACGCTGTCGGAGCAGTGCTGCCAGGATAATCAAGGACACGATCCGCCCAGTCAACACACTTTTCGTCCCTCTTCCCTCCGGGAGAAGGCTCAGGAGCTTGAAGACTCGTACGGCCAGATTTGGGAACAGCTTCTTTTCAACTGTGATAAGACTGCTGAACGGATCCTGACCCAGATCTGGGCCGTACCCTCCAAATATCCAGACGTGCATCTCGGTTTTTTTGCACTACCTTACTTTCCATTTTTCTATTTTCTATTTATGATTTATAATTTAAATTTTTAATATTTACTATTGATTTGTAATCCAGGGAGTGGGAAGTGCAGAATCAAATATCGCTGTGATGATTGTACGTTCTAGTATCAATTGTTTGGTGACCATAAAGTATAAAGTATATCACACTATGAAACTGACAGCAACTTTAGGACTTGCGTGTGTATAGTTTAATATGGAAATCCTGAAAATGGTTTCTGCAGCCTTCATCAATGGAATCAAGGGTGATCATTTCGAGTGACATCAATTCAAGCAAAGTACAAACCAAGTCAATCAAGTTCTTAGCACTCTGCTGTGTTATAATTACTGCTTTCGTGGGCAGCACAGAAGCATAGTGGTTAGCACAATCACTTTACAGCGTTGGCGTTTAACTTCTGCCGCAGCTGTAAGGAGTTTGTACGTCCTCCCCGTGCCTGCGTCAGTTTCCTCAGGGTGCTCCAGTTTCCTCCACATTCCAAAGACACACAGAGTTAGAGTTAGAGTGAGTAAGACTTAAGAGTTAGTAAGTTGTGGGCATACTACATTGACTCTGGAAACGTGACGACACTTGTGGGCTGCCCCCAGCTCAGATTTGATTTGACACAACCATCGCATTTCACAGTATATTTTGATATTTTGATGTATGTACATGTGACAAGTAAGGCTAATCTTTAGGAAATTATGTAGTCCTAAAAACCTAATTTGAATTTGTCTATTGTAATTCTCTTAAAGACACTTTTTAAAAGTACAGGGAATTGAATTTTATTTTGTAAAATGCTAAATAAGATATTTTTATTCTTTACTTTCATTGTGTGCTTATGCTTCAGTCTTTTATTATCACTCTGAATAGTGTTCAAAAATTAATAAAATTTGCAGATTATTACCAGATATGCTGCTGATGAGAAGTCTTTAATGTGATTGGATGTTCAGCCAGTTTGATGACATCATAACTGCTGGATGATATTTCTAATCTGATGCATTACAGCAGCAACATTAGAAAGAAAGATAAGAGCATGATAAAATAGAGACAGGATCGGCCATATGGATCTTTGGGTCTGTTCCACCATTCAGTGAGATCATGGTCAAACTGATCTTGGCTCTAGCTCCAACTTTCTGCTTGTTCCCTTATATTCTTGATTTCCTACAGATTGAAAATCTGTTTATCACATTATTAAATATATTCAGTGATTGTCCGTAACCTTGTAAGAGGAGAAGTTCTTTCTCATCATAATTTGAAACAATACATTCAGTTCTGGGTTGAGGGAGAAACATTCTCTCAACACCTACAGTGTGATGCCCATCCAACCACTGAACAGAATCTTAGGTAATTCAATGATCATGTCACATTCATTGAAACTCCAAGGCTCCTAGGAATCATCTCTGAGGTGCTTTCAGTGAAGGTATAGCTTTCTGTAAATAAGGAGATCAAAACTGTGTGAAGTATTTCAGGTACGATCTCACCAAACTCCAATTTAGCAAGTTTTTAAAAAATTCATTCACAACATGAGAAATGCTGGCAATTATTGCCTATCCGTTATTGCCACTGAATTAAAGAGGCAGTTAAGAGTAAACTACATTGAGTTACCTGTAGACTAAATTAATAACAAGGCATATTTCCTCCCTGGAGTGCATCAGTAGGCTAGATGTTTGTCTTCAGGGATTTTCATGGTATTGTTATCACAGTTAGATTTTTCTTCAAAGAGCACTACCGTAGCCAAGTTGTTAAATTATTGGACCAGCATTGGCTATAAACAATTGAGATGTTACAAATACAATTTCTTTTATCATCTGATCTCTTCTCTTACACATGGAAATGAAGGTAACCACTGATCTTTCACAAGCTTAATTCCTCTTAGCATTCACCCAGATGGTATCAATGGGGAAACTATTTAACATGCTCCAGTTAGCCTTAAGCCCACAGATGTGGGAAGTCTAATATGGGCTACCAAATACAATTATCTGGATTAGTAGACCTTGTAGACCATGGCCAGGTGTTCTCCCTTCATTGTACAGTACATTCAAACACCTGCTAATCAAACAATGAACTGTTGTCATCAGGTAGCTAAGAGTTAAGGATGCTTGGAATTGGTCCATATCTGCTGTGAGAATTTTAAAATTCAAAATGAAGATTGGAATTATATTTTAAAAGGACCAACAAAATCCTCGCTCATTTCTGATCCAGTTAACAAAGATATAATATCAGGGGTAGTTCAGAGCTCTAAAGTAGAGAAGTACGAAAGGTTGTGATTCTCTCAGGCTGTGAGACTAATGAAAACCTTGCTACCACCAAGGTCTCGTCACTAGGACAGCAAGCTGTTTACTGTCTAACTGTGCTGCACACTACATGCATTTCAAATTCTATTTTATTAACTTATTTACAGTAATATTCTGTTTAATGTGCTGTGTGCGATGTGGTCCAAAAGAATGTTGTTTCATTTGGTTGTATATATCGAAGTTCAAAGTTAAAAGTAAATTTTATTATCAGAGTACATATACTGTACGTCACCATATACAACCCTGAGATTCATTTTCCTGTGGGCATACTCAGAAAATCTATAGAACAGTAACTATGACAGGGTCAATGAAAGATCAACCGGAGTACAGAAGACAACAAACTGCAAATGCAAACGTAAATAAATAGCAATAAATAATGAGAACATGAGATAGTAAGATCAAAAGTCCTTAAAGTGAGATCATTGGTTGTGGGAACACGAGACAGTCAGATGACAAACTTGAACTTGAAGTGCATTGAGGAACATTTAAAGTCTGAGGTGTTAGGAAGCAGTAGCAAACGAGTACACAACTAGTTCTCAGGGATCAGGAAACTAATTTAACATTTAGCAAGAGAAAATGTTGCACATAACACTGTGGAGAACTCGCCTGTTCTCTAGGTAGTGCTGTGGGCATTTATGTGTGTTCCTTCAGGACAGCCCTACAATGCCAGACTAAATTCTGTCTTTATCCTGAGAGTCCTGGGTGCTTGAACTAATAGCTCTCATACTGTACCATAGCTTATACTAGCAAAGAACTAGCTTTTGGACCAGTAATTTCTAAAGTGGCAAATTAATAACTATTCCACATCCTGGAAAGGATAGCTTCAAGTCAATAGCTTAATTAAAATTAATTTGGGTTAGTTCTGCAACTTGAATTTATATTGCATCTTTAACAATAAATGCAACAAGTATTTCATTTAAGCAGTGGGACACAGAAAGGGGAAGGAAAACCTGTAAGCAAACCCTTCATCGCAGGTAAGTTTGAGGGAAGAGAGATATAGAAGAGGGTGCTTGCGGAGGGAATTCTAGAGCTTAAAACTTGGGCAGCTGAATACTGGTGAAGAAAGTACAAGGGAACAAAATGGAGAAGCACAGAGAGCTCGGGGGAGTGTAGGTCTGGTTTAGGTTGTACAGACACTGGAATTGAAAATATGGAGAAGAATTTTAAAATTGTTATCTTCCTGACTAGGAACCATTTAGGTCAGGAAGTACAGGGGTAATGAGGTTTGTTTAACATACTTTTGGATGTGAAGCTTATGCAGGGTGGAAACTGTGGAGTAGTCAGAGTGCACAGGAATTGTCAAGTCATGAGATATCAAAGGCATGAATGAGGTTTCAGCATCAGATTAATGACTCACATCAACATCCTGATGAATCACAGGATGCAGTAATAGGAGAAAAATGTATTTCTGTGGGATTTGTTGATGTACTTCCATCCATGTCAAATATTTTACTGATAACATGTTAGATTAAAACCAAATCAAAGTGAACTTGAACATTCTTTGGTGATGTGTGGTTTATGGTGTGTTTTACAAATAGTAAAATAACCTACCCTTATTGTGGGACTAGATTATTTGCACATTTCTCTTCCTGTACTCTCCCTACAGCTGATAGAGCATTATATCTGAGTATTTGGCTGAGAATGGGGGTACCTCAATGTGGGGCCAGTCTGCCTAGACTTTCCCACTGCTGCCCTTTGTTAATATTATGCCTCACTACAAGGACAGCATGAGGCTTGATTGTGACAGGGATGTGTGCAGTGTGGGTGACAAATAAAACGAGTGCCTGCTGCAATAATTACCATTGAAGATATGTGTACGATATGAGGTCATGGACGTGAACACGCACGTTTGCTTCATAATGTAACAGGCACAAGTGCAGCCCTTGACAGGTTTAAGTTCTTACTGATGCCCTTGGATTGTGCTACAATGCTGCCTGAAGTTGAATAGCCAATTATTCATTGCCTCAAAGAAAAATCGCCATGGCATATTGTGGGTCCAATGGGATCATAGATTAGGGAAAAGAGGATAAAGACAACAAAGGGACCTTTCTTCAAAAAATGTATGAGAGAATTTTGGTAAACGGGAGAAATACTTCCTAAAGAAATGATAGAATCTGAGTATGTAGATACAGTATATAGTATCTATGTTCCAATTTGACAACAATGTGAATTTAATTTTGAAAAGAACATTAAGGGAGCCACAAACCTTTTGCATGGCTCAATTCTTAGTATGCTCTCCTCTTGCTTCTGGGTCCATGATGCATCCAGAATCTGAATGTCAAACCTCAGCCAATGTTCCAGTGCAAGACTGACAGGGTGCTGCAGAGTAGGTGTTGCTGTCACTCAGTATCAGATGCTAAACCAAGGCTCCACCTGCCCTCTTAGATTGAGATAAAGGATCCCAAGGCATTACTTTGAAGAGAAAGGGGCCCTCCTGTCCTCCTAATATTCATCTCTTTTCAACATCACTAAAAGGGATCGTTTGGTCATTATCACACTTACTGTTTGTAGTAACTTGCTAACTGGATAGCAGGATCAACTTTACAACAGTAGCTACATTACATTGCCTGCACACACATTTGTATGTTGTAAGGAAATGTCAAAAGCACTATATAAACTTAGCCTTTTTATAAAATTGTCTTAATCTGATCTCAAACAAAAGGACATTGAGTACAAATAAGCATATCATTAAATATAGTAGCATAGGCCTATAAGACTATATAAAACAGTGGGGAGTATTTTTAGAGTGCTAGAATTGAAAAGAATAGCTACATAAAGCTTTGCTGGACCATGCTTGAAGTGCCATGCACAGTTTGTGAGCAAAGGAACTGGAGCAACAAAGATTTAGAAGGATGATGCCAGAACTGAGGGTGGTATTTATCAGGATGGGTAGAATATGTTGGGCTTCTTTCCTCTTTAAAAGGAATTAATGAGATGTGATCTATCAAAGATTTTCATAAACTCCAATTTTTGGGGGGATAATCAAAACCAAAGGTCAATCATTGACGTCAGGAAAAACCATAAGACCATAAGACATAGGAACAGAATTAGGTCATTTGGCTCATTGAGTCTGCTCCACCATTCTGACCCTTGCCAATTTTTATTCTTGCACCGTAGAAAGCACCCTAGCAGGATGCATCATACCTTGGTATGGAACTGTTCTGCCTGGACTGCAAGAAACTGCAGAGAGTTGTTGAAACAGCTCAGTAGATCACCATAAACCAATTTATCAATTTTCCAATGAAGACAGTTACTGATAAATCCAATAAATCTAATGAATTTAAAAAATACTTCAAGTTCTACGGTTAGGAATGATCTATGTATATAAGGTAGATACATTCAAAGGGATGCTAAAAGTCATCCGAAGAAGAAAGAAAAAGTGGGTATTCTGATGTTGTGAGAGGTTTATATGCAGCATAAACACGAGCACAATCTAACTGGTCTGACAAGCCTGTGATTGTGCCTAAGGAAACATGGAATCAGTTATACAGCATAGAAAATGGCCCTTCAGCCTATCACATCAATGCCTATCATCTTGTCTATGTACTTTAATCCCACTTGCATTAATTCCATGTCCTTCCATGCCCTACTCATTCAAGTACCTTTTCGAATGCCTCTTAAACGTTATTATTATTCCTACCTCCTCCACCTTCTCCGGCAACTCATTGCAGATAACAACTACTCAATGTGTGAAAAATGTACCTGTCAGATCCCCTTTAAACAGCCTCCCTCTCACCTTAGCCCGATGCCTTCTAATTTTGATCCCTATATCATGGGAAACAGACAGTGGCAGTCTACCCACTCTATGGTCTCTAATTATATCACTCTTATAAACCTCTATATATCACCCCTCAGTTTCCCGTGTTCTAAGAAAAACAGACCTCACCTATCTAATCGCTCCTGATAACCCAAGCTCTTCAATCTAGGCAATATCCTTGTCAATCTATTCTGCACTGTCTCCAGCTTAATCATGTCATTTCTGTTCTGTGGAGACACAATACTTCATGTACAGCTAAACCAACATTTTGTAGAACTGTAACATGACCCCCTAACTCTGATATTCAATGCCTCGGCCAATGAAAACAAGTGTACCTTACAACGTCTTCACCACTCTCTCTACTCGTGTTTCTACTTTCGGGGAACTATTACTTGTAACCAAGAAGCTGTTCCACAACAGTCTCAAGGGCCCTGCCATTCATTGTGCATGTTGTACCCCAGTTTAACTTCCCAAAAATGCATCACCTTGCACGTTTTCGAGGAAAACTCCATCAGCCGTTTTCTTGCCCATTTTCTCAGTTGATCTGTATGCTGTTGTAACCTTAGACAATCTTGTTCACTGTCTTCTATACCACCAATTCTGGCATCATCTGCAGACTTACTAATCACACCATCTGTATTCTCATCCAAGTCTTTAACAGCAGAAGATCATAACTGGCTGCAGGCCTCCATTCTGAAAAACAATTCACCACTACCACCCTCTGCATTGTAAAACCAACCCAATTTTATATCTAATTTGCTACCTTACCCTGGATTCCAAACTAGGCTACTATGTGGGACCTTGTCAAATGCCTTTCAAAAGCCCGTATAGCAATTGCCTGTCTTGCATTCCCATGAAATCCTAAGTTAAATCTGCTCAGAACCCTGGGATTTATCCACCATTATGTATCTCAAGACCTCCAACACCTCCACCTTTATAATGTTTAAATACATCAGAATATCACTATTTCCTCCCCTTAAGTTATCAGCTTACAATTCCTTCTTCAATGGTAAATGCAGACAAACTGTAAAATTCCATGTAATGCTATGAATTCCAGAGTGGTACATCGTTATCCAGGTAGCATGTAGTGACTGGTAATGGAAGCTGGTTGGATGGGCCATTAGGTTTATAATTCAAAGCCAGGCTTTGTTCACCAAAACTGACAACTTTAAAACAAAATTTCTTTGAACCAAGAACAAGTCCAGGCACACAATGCCTTGGGCTAGAAAAGCTGTTGTTTTTTTTAAAATCTCCCTATTATTAGATTCCAGTAAGAATACCTAAAAATGAAAACTTCAGCATATTTTGCATGCTTGTTATTACAATGAGTTTTATGTTTCTTAATTCCACCTCTTGTATGTAAAAGTTTGGAGATGCATTAGTCATAGTCCCACTGTCATAGCAGTAAGCATGAAAACCTCCCAGCAGGAAGTCAAAGGCTGCATTCTGATCCCTCAGATCAATTAATATTGATTTCTCTCAGATTTTGTAAGTGTGTGATGGGGGCAGAGGGGGTGGGTGATAGTGGGGGTTGTTTTCATCTTACATTCGACAGGCATGAATCCAAAAAAAACCCTCAAGGCAAACCATTAGTGCTCCTTCACTCTCAAATGCAGCATTCTCATGAGTAACCATTGGGATTGCTTCATACTTCTGCCCTCCCCAGGATCTGGAATTTCAGGGATTGGCTGCAGTTGATTCAGCCCGGATGCTCTTTCTTTGGTGCTCTAACCAAAAGACCACTCAAACCAAAAGGAATGCTTTGTGGTGGAGCTGAGCCATCTACTGGGTTGTGATCAGGATGTGCAGCTGATACCTGAACTCATGCAGGATCAGCAAGCTGAACCACAGTTGGAGTGAACATCTAGTAGTTGTGTGGAGTTGCACTGTACAGTGAGTGGCACTTCACCCTATCACATCCATGCCAATTATCAGGTACCTTTCTATACTAATCCCATGTTCCAGTACTCAGCCCATAGCCTCTGTCACCATTAGCCCCTCAGGCAGACGAGTTCCAAATTTCAACCTTCTTCTGAATGGATAAAATCTACTTCAAATCCCTTCCAAATCTCCTATCCCTTACCATGACTCCATGCCTTTAGATTGTGTACAACTCTGCTAAAAGTGAGGGTTCTTGCCATCTATCCCATCCATACACCTCATCATCTCGCATTCTTCATTCAGGTTCCTTCTCAACCTCCTCTGCTGCAAAGGAAACAAACTTGGCCTACTCAGTCTTTCATCCCGACAATCCCCTGCTGAATTTTCTCTGCACTCTCTGAAGTGCAATCACGCCCTTCCTCTAGTGCATGACAATCAAAACGGCAAAGAGTACTCCAGTTTTGACTTAACAAATCCTTTATACATTTATACCATAAATTCTAAGTCCTGGCTAATGACGACAAGTATTCTGTCTTTGAGATTCACTTCCACTGCAAGACTTTGAGGAAACCAGGACCGCAACATTTTGGAAGAAACAACAATGAACCTATTTATGAAAATTTCATTCAAATCCCTCCACAATTCACGTCTCTATACCTTTAACTCCTCCAGTTCCACAGCCTGTTTGAGATCTCTCACTATCTCCCCAGAACCTTATCGTTAACCACAAGGCACAATTGATGGAATAGAAAACCATACGACCATAAGATATAGGAGCAGAATTAGCCATTCAGCCCTCTGAGTCTGCTTCACTGTTCGATCATAGCTGATTTATTTTCTCTTTCAACCCTACTTTCCTACCTCCCCCCCCCCATAATATTTGACACCCTTAGTAATTAAATACCTATCAATCTCCACTTTAAATATAACCAATGACTTGGCCTCCACAGCCATCTATGGTAATGAATTGCACAAATGCATTGCAATTGATCTGCATGGCCACTCCAACAGCACCTCTCAAAACAACAAGCTCTGCAGAGAGTGGTGTGGACAGCCCAGTGCACCTGTAAATGTGAACTTCCCACTATTCAGGATACTTACAGAGACAGGTGTGTAAAAAGGGCCCAAAGGATCATTGGGGACCTGAGTCACCCCAACCACAAACTGATCCAGCTGCTACCATCCGGGAAATGGTACTGCAGCTTTAAAGCCAGGGCCAACCAGCTCCAGGACAGCTTCTTCCACCAGGCCATCAGACTGATTAATTCTTGCTGATACAATTGTATTTCTATGTTATATTGACTGTGCTGTTATACATACTATTTATTACAAACCACTATAAATTGCACATTGCACATACAGATGGAAACGTAGCGTAAAGATTTTTACTCCTCATGTATGTGAAGGATGTGAGAAATAAAGTCAATTCAATTCAATTCAGCTTAAGGTTTCTTTGCATTATTTTGGATTGCTACATAAGTGAACAGGTAAAGAGGACAAGCTATCAACAGAAGGCTGTTATTGAAGGCAGTAATTCTAAACTGAACATCAATGCCCAGTACAACAACGTATCAGAAATTCAAATCACATGATATATTCAGATCTTAAAACCACTTATATCAATTATTAACACCAAGAAAGACAAGGGCTGCCAAATGCATGAGATTGCCACCACTTGAGGTTTCTCTTCCTTGTTCCCTCACTCTGAAGGATCACATAGGCAGCTTACTATAACCTTCTCACAAGCATTCAGGGGGATGAGCAAAGGTGTTGACTTGGTTAGTGACACCATCAAGCCATTATTTTTGAGGAATAATCCTCTAGAATATGTATTCCTGGACAAGTTTCAGTGAGATAGCTAACTCATGTTGCAAGATCCTTTTTCCTTTCATGAACCTGTTCTTTACTCAGTAATTCTCTGAATTTTAATCCCTTGTTACTTCCCATTTCTCTTTATTTCACTCTGTTGCAATTTATTTCCTTCCTTAAGCACATAAATTCTGTTCCCTTAATATTCTGCCATTCTTACAATTGTCAACTTTTAGCCATAAAACAACATACATTTCATGTATATAAATAGCATTTTTTCTTTTGGAGTCAGGTTTCAGTGACAGCTCTGACCTGAATTTCACAACTCTAACGTGGCCCTTTGTTGTTTGTTTCCCTCTAACAATGCTCATTAATTGTTTAACCAGTTAGCTTTGCAAACATTGGAATGACTTTGTCTTCTCCCTATCGGTGATATTTCCTTTGCATTTTCCAGTCCTCCCCAACTCTCGCTGCCATTCACAGCTATTGATTTCCCACATTATTACTTCAGAAAAAGAGCCTGAAAGGTTAAATCTGTTTCTCTCTCTATCGATGCTGCCTGACCTACTGAGTGTTTCCACTGCTTTTATTTCAGATTTCCAGCATCTGCATGTTATTGACTGGTATGCATTTAGTGCCCTGTATAAATATCTCATGATTCCTCACTTCAAAATATCAAATGTAAGGATATTGATATAATGGTTATGAGGAAAGGTCATTCTGGGCAGGTGGGAGCTTGTCCGCTGTGGTTGGCAGCTCATCTAAGAAAAGAAAAACTCTGATCTCAAACCTCTGCTGCCTTGCAGCTACGCCCACTCATGGGGAAGGCTTGGGAGTAAACCCCAAGAGAAAAATCTGGACCTGGAGTCCTGAGGCAGTCCTACATTGAGTTCAACACAGGCTAGAAACTCCTGTAATGCCACTGGTGCCAAAATATATAGGTCTCTACCATTCCTTTGGATTCATTAGCTCCGTGGAGAGCGAGAGCCTGCTGCATGGACAACAGCTTGCTCTTGATTTTGTACCGCCCTGGCTTACATAGTGGGTTGTGTATCGACTATGTAGGCAGCCAGGATGCAACATCTATGGTCAACCCTGACCAACGGAGGGCTTCCGAAAAGGTCATAGAATTTGGAGCTATACAAGCCAGAGACAGACTTTAGCACAGCATGTCTATACAGTCTATCAAATTCCTATCCATACTAACCCAATTTCAGCAATTGGCCAGCAGCTTTCCAAGTCAAGATGTAACAAGTGCTTTTTTAAGTACCAAAAACTTGATTAGACTCAGGATCAGACTTATTTTCACTATCTTATATGACATGAGATTTCTTTTGTATCAAAGCAGGAGATATTTGTTGAGTCTTATAGGAGACAATGGCAGAAAAATTTAGGGAAAGAATTCCAGAGCTTTGTGTCCAGGTGGCTGTAGGCATGGCAGTTCATGAAGAAGAATCAAAATCAGGGAAGCACAAGGAGCTGAGGGATTAAAAACTAATGTTTAGAATACATTGAACTACCCATTTCCAGAGTCATTGTAACACACACAAAATGATGGAAAAAACCAGCAGGTCAGGCAGCATCTGTGGATAGGAATAAACAGTCAATGTTTTGCGTCGAGACCCTTCATCAGGGATCTGATGAAGAGTCTCAGTCCAAAACGTTGACTGTTTATTCCTTTCCACAGATGCTGCCTGACCTGCTGAGTTTTTCCATGAACACACACACAAAATGCTGGTGGAACGCAGCAGGCCAGGCAGCATCTATAGGAACAGGTACAGTCGACGTTTTGGGCTGAGACCCTTCATCAGGACTAACTGAAAGAAGAGATAGTCAGAGATTTATAAATGGGAGTGGGAGGGGGAGATCCGAAATGATAGGAGAAGACAGGAGGGGGAGGGATGGAACTAAGAGCTGGAAAGTTGATTGGAAAAAGGGATACAAGGCTGGAGAAGGGAGAGGATTATGGAATGGGAGGCCTAGGGGGAAAGAACAGGGGAGGGGAGCACCAGAGGAAGATATAGCAAGAGGGACAGAGGAAGAAAAAAGAGAAAGAAAGGGGAAATAAATAATAATAAATAAATAAATAAGGGATTGGGTAAGAAGGGGGAGGAGGGGGATTAACGGAAGTTAGAGAAGCCAATGTTCATGCCATCAGGTTGGAGGCTACCTAGACAGAATAAAAGGTGTTGTTCCTCCTGTTGTTAGTCCTGGTGAAGGGTCTCGGCCCAAAATGTCGACTGTACCTCTTCCTATAGGTGCTGCCTGGCCTGCTGCGTTCCACCAGCATCTTTTATGTGTGTTGCTTGAATTTCCACCATATGGAGATTTCCTCGTGTTTGAGTTGTTCCCGTGTTTTGTGTGTGTTACTCTGGATTTCCAGTATATGCAGAATCTATTGTGTTCCAGAGACATTGGCTTTTTAACAGTATGCACCTGGCTTATTGGTTTCTTTCAAAGAATGTGTGGGGAAGTTCAGGTGAGGCTGCCTCTTTACAAAAAAAAACATGCAGGAAGTATGTCTTATTTGTGTGGCCGCACTGCATGTTCTCTGTCACAGTAACACTACATTCTATATAGATACAGGAGAAGCAGGGGGGTCATTTGCTTGGATTTTCAGAAGGCGTTAGATAAGATGCCTCACATGAGGCTGCTTAACAAGATAACATCCTATGGCATTACAGGAAAATACGGGCATGGATAGAGGGATGGCTGACCGGCAGGAGGAAGCAAGTGGGAATAAAGGGGCCTTTTCTGGTTGGCTGTCAGCAACTGGTAGTGTTCCTCAGGGGTCAGTATTGGGACCATAACTTTTCACATTGTTTGTCAGCGATTCAGATAATGGAATTAATGGTTTTGTGGCAAAGTTTGCAGATGATATGAAGATAGGTGGAGGGGTGGGTAGTGCTGAGGAAACAATGTGACTGCAGCAAGATTAAGACAAATTGGAAGAATGGGCAAAAAAGTGGCAGATGGAATATAGTGTTGGGAAATGTATGATAATGCATTTTGGTAAAAGGAACAATAGTGCAGACTGTTATTTAAATGGGGAGAAGGTTCAAACATCAGAGGTGCACAGAGACTTGCAAGTCCTCGTGCAAGACTCTCAGAAGGTTAATTTACAGGTTGAGTCTGTGGTAAAGAAAGCAAATGCAATGCTGGTGTTTATTTCAAAGGGTATAGAATATAAAAGCAAGGAGATAATGATGAGCCTTCGTAAGACACTAGTCAGTCTGCACTCCAAGTATTGTCAGCAGATTTGGGCCCCATATCTCAGAAAGGATGTGTTGTCATTGGAGAGAGTTCAGAGGAGGTTCACAAGGATGATTCCAGGAATGGAGGGGTTAACATATGAGGAGGGTTTGGCAGCTTTGGGCCTGTACTCACTGGAATTTAGAAAAATGCAGGGGGGGAGGGGTGGTGGGGGTGGTGTCTCATTGAAACTTACCGAATGTTGAAAGGTCTAGATAAGGCAGATGTGAAGAGGATGTTTCCTATGGTTGGTGTGTCCAGAACTAGAGGGCACAGCCTCAAAATTGAGGGAAGACCCTTTAGAACAGAGATGAGGAGGAATTTTTTTAGCCAGAGAGTAGTGAGTCTGTGGAATGCTCAGCCATAGAGAGTGGTGGAGGCCAAGTCCGTGGGTATATTTAAGGTGGAAGTTGATTGCTTCCTGATCGGTCAGGGCATCAAAGGATATGGCTAGAAGGCACGAGTATGGGGTTGAGTGGGATCCGGGATCAGCCACGATGGAATGGTGGAGCAGACTCAATAGGCTGAATGGCTGAATTCTGCTCCTATGTCTTATGGCCTTCTAGACTGTTTTCCTTTTTATTACCTCAATGTGCTTATTCATGGAATGATCTGTCTGGATGGCACATAAACAAAAGCTTTTCACTACAACATGATACTTGTGACAATAATAAACCAATTCCAATAACTGTGTCATGGCACTGTGGATGAAATTAAGCTGCATTAAGAAAATTTGAGCCAGTGGTCATACTCATTCTTCTGTGTAAAAATAATATATACTTTCTCCTCCAGTCTTCCCATAATATTCTGATTCTTCACAAACAACACTGATTCAGTGATGCACACCTTCAACACATACACTCTGTGGCCATAATATTAGGTACACCTGTACACCTGCTCGTTAATGCAAATACCTAATTAGCCAATCATGTGGGCAGCAACTCAATACATAAAAGCATGCAGACATGGTCAAGAGGTTCAGTTGTTGTTCAGACCAAGCATCAGAAGTGTGATCTAAGTGACTTTGACCATGGAATGATTGTTGGTGCCAGACAGAGTGGTTTGATTATCCCAGAAACTACTGATCTCCTGGGATTTCTATGTACAACAGTCTCTAGAGTTTACACAGAATGATGTGAAAATCAAAAATACATCCAGTGAGCAGCAATACTGTGAGCAAAAATGCTTTGTTAATGACAGAGGTCAGAGGAGAATGGCCAGACTGGTTCAAGCAGGTAGGAAGGTGACAGTAACTCAAATAACCACATATTACAACAGTGGTGTGCGGAAGAGCATCTCTGAACACACAACACTTCGAACCTTGATGGGCTACAGCAGCAGAAGACCATGAACATGTGTACAGGTGGGAGTTGAGTACAGGCCACCTAACAGTAGTAGTGAGGTTGGGATGGTATTAAACAGGAAATTAGAAATGCGTGCAATAAAGGAACAGCAGTTATAATGGGTGACTTCAATCTACATATAGATTGGGTGAACCAAATTGGTAGGGGTGCTGCGGAAGAGGATTTCTTGGAATGTATGCGGGATAGTTTTCTGAACCAACATGTTGAGAAACCAACTAGAGAGCAGGCCAGTGCTGGGACCCCAGTTGTTTACAATATATATTAATGACAGACGAGGGAATTAAATACAGCATCTCCAAGTTTGCGGATGACATGAAGCTGGGCGGCAGTGTTAGCTGTGAGGAGGATGCTAAGAGGATGCAGGGTGACTTGGATAGGTTCGGTGAGTGGGCAAATTTATGGCAGATGCAATTTAATGTGGATATATGTGAGGTTATCCACTTTGGTGGCAAGAACAGGAAAACAGATTATTATCTGAATGGTGGCCAATTAGGAAAAGGGGAGGTGCAATGAGACCTGGGTGTCATTGTACACCAGTCATTGAAAGTGGGCATGCAGGTACAGCAGGCGGTGAAAAAGGCAAATGGTATGCTGGCATTCATAGCAAGAGGATTTGAGTACAGGAGCAGGGAGGTACTACTGCAGTTGTACAAGGCCTTGGTGAGACCACACCTGGAGTATTGTGTGCAGTTTTGGTCCCCTAATCTGAGGAAAAACATTCTTGTCATAGAGGGAGTACAAAGAAGGTTCACCAGATTGATTCCTGGGATGGCAGGACTTTCATATGATGAAAGACTGGATCAACTATTCTTATACTGTCTGGAATTTAGAAGATTGAGGGGGGATCTTATTGAAACGTATAAAATTCTAAAGGGATTGGACAGGCTAGAGGTAGGAAGATTATTTCCGATGTTGGGGAAGTCCAGAACGAGGGGTCACAGTTTGAGGATAAAGGGGAAGCTTTTTAGGACCGAGATGAGGAAAAACTTCTTCACACAGAGAGTGGTGAATCTGTGGAATTCTCTGCCACAGGAAACAGTTGAGGCCAGTTCATTGGCTATATTTAAGAGGGAGTTAGATATGGCCCTTGTGGCTAAAGGGATCAGGGAGTATGGAGAGAAGGCAGGTACAGGGTTCTGAGTTGGATGATCAGCCATGATCATACTGAATGGCGGTGCAGGCTTGAAGGGCCGAATGGCCTACTCCTGCACCTATTTTCTATGTTTCTATGTTACTAACATACACTCAGTGGCCACTTTATTAGATACAGGAGGTACCTAATAAATTGGCCACTGAGTGTAACAGCCAATGAAATATGTTGGGGCATAAACATGATTTCCAGAAAGGAAACACCCCAGCTTCCAATTTCACAAACATCAATAAGGTAAATAAATGGTTAATCTGCTTTTAATGATGTTGTTAGAGGGATAAATACCAAACAGGATGCCAGCAAGAGTCTCTCGTTCTCATCTACTGATGCCAAATGATGCTTCACTTCCGCTTGAGAAGGCTGACAGGATTTCAGCATTAATATTGTGCAGTTCTCTGTTCATGTCCTGGACAGGAGATTGAACATTCCACCAGAGCCAACCTTGTCTTGATTACTGAGTGAACCCTTCACTGAGCACTTTGCAACCCATTTAAAATACCTTTTACTTTCATTTTTGAAAAACTTTTTAAATCTCTATAAAATTTAATCTTCATATTAACAGCGTGTGTTTGGGGAGTTTATCGGGGAGAGCTTTAAATGTAGAATTTAACCTTTCATTCTACTCTCTTGCTACCCTGTTTTAGTGGAAAATAACTTTCTGAAACTGAAGCATGGTTTATGCCTTACCATGCACTCTCACCTCTTTCTTCATCCAACCATACTCACTTAATTATATATTCCTTCCTCCTTCACTTATTTAGCTGGCCGTGAACAGATTTCTATGGAAGGATCTCCAACATTCTGCTTACTAAGTTATTTCTTGGGTTTTTTTCATAGTATAGATAGTGCTTTATTCCAAAGCAAGTGTTCTTACAAGTATATTTGTAATTCTCGTGTGTGTTTTGCAGCCATTTCTCTGCAGGATTGACATATTATAATGATACACTTTACCAGTATAGTTTGACATTTTTAGCAGTTGTTCATCCAGTATATTTTGGTCTTTTCCTCAGAATACTTCAATGTTTTTCAATTATGTTTATTTGATATTTTTCCCAGGTTATTTTTTTATTCTTTTTCTCTCTAGTGAATTTTGTGTCATATTCTCCAAGAGTACTTTGTTGTTTTTTGTACTTTTTCACTTATGTCAGTGTTCTTAAAAGTATATTTTTGACCAGTGTACTTTGGTGAGCATTCCTTAAACATTCCATTTTGTTCTTTTGCCCAATCCATTTGTGTGTGTTGCTTAATATGTTGTTGAGTTACCAGTGCAGGGTTTTCTTAAGCAGTGTGCTTAGGCAGAGTTTATTTATGCATCACAGCCTTTTGGCACAGCGTCAAGTGCATTTTGTTCCTTTCTCTGGTACACATTGGTGTTTTATCCATCCTGTATTTACCAGTATATTTCGATGTTTCAATGGGGTATTTTGTTGTTTCTCCAAAGGTATTTTGGTTCTTATCCAGATCCTCACTCATCCCACCAATTCAAGTTTTGAGAGCTGTTTCGGTTAAGCATTTATGGTGCATAAGTTTTTATTTGATGATATATGATGCTGATTGCTGCAGTTTTGTGAGCCTATCTTACATGTTATTTGCTGGTATATTTTGATATCTTGATTATTTTACTTGGCTGCATTTTTAGGATTTCTCTTGATCTTTTGTGAATACCTATCTTTGTGGGGATGACGGCACATCCTGGAGAGAGCACTTCTACATCCAATCAGTTTTTCTATGGCTTGCTATTTATTCAGGTAAGTGTTTATATATTTTGGTTCATTGCAACACTTCTGTGGAACTTGCCAAGATAATTTGTTGGCTTGTTTCAATAGTTTTGGCATATACAGTACTTCAGGGATTTCTGATCTTTTGTTCAGTTTGCTAATATATTTGTACTGCATGGATATAAAACCATGGGACATAGGAGCGGAATTAGGCCACTCAACCATTGGGTCTGATCCACCATTCCATCATGGCTGATTTATTCTCTCTCTCAACCCCATTCTTCTGCCTTCTCCCGATAGCCTTTGACACCCGGATTAACCAAGAACCTATCAAGCTCTGCTTTGAATATATTCAATGACTTGGCCTCCACAGCTGTCTGTAGCAATGAATTCCACAGATTCACCACCCTCTAGTTAAGGAAATTCTTTCTCATCTCTGTTCTAAATGGATCTCCCTCGATTCTGAGGCTGCGCCTTCAGGTCCTAGTCTTCCCCATTTGGGGAAACATCCTCTCCAAACCCATTCCATCTCAGCCTTTCAATATTTGATAGGTTTCAATAAGAATCCCCCTCATTCTTTTAAACTTCAGTGAGTATAGGCCCAGAGTCATCACGTGCTCCTCATAAGTTAACACTTTCATTCCTGGAACCATTCTCGTGAACTTCCTCTGGACTCTCTTCAATGCCAGCACATCCTTTCTTAGGTAAGGGGCCAAAAACTGCTCAAAATACTCCAAGTGTGGTCTGACCAATGCCTTATAATGCCTCAGCATTATATCCTTGCTTTTATGTTCTAGTCCTCTCAATCTTTCCTTTATCACCACAGACTCAACCTGCAAGTTAACCCTTAGGTACTACTGCACAAGAACTTGCAAGTCCCTTTGCACCTTTATTCCTTCTACCAAAGTGCATGACCATACACTTCCCAACACCGTATTCCATCTACCACTTCTTTGCCCCTTCTCCTAATCCTTCTGTAGCTTCTTTGCTTCCTCAACACTACCTGACCCAACACCTATCATTGTATCATCTGCAAACTTGGCCACAAAGCCATCACTTCCTTCATCCAAGTCATTAACATATAATGTAAAAAGAAGCAGTCCCAACACAGACCCCTGTGGAACACCACTAGTCACCTGCAGCCAACCAGAAAAGATTCCCTTTATTTTGACTTTTTGCCTCCTGTCAAACAGCCAATCTTCTATCCATGCTAATATCTTTCCTGTAATACCATGGTTTCTTATTTTGTTAGGCAGCATCATCTGTAGCACCTTGTCAAGGGCCTCATGAAAATCCAAGTACGCAACATCCACTGACTTACCTTTGACTATCCTGTCTGTTATTTCCTCATGATTTTCAACAGATTTGTCAGGGAAGGTTTCCCCTTAAGGAAACCATACTGACTTTGGCCTATTTTATCATGTGCCCCCAAGTACCCCGAAACCTCATCCTTAATAATGTACTCCAAAATCTTTCCAACCACTTAAGTTAGACTAACTGGCCTATAATTTCCTTTCTTCTGCCTCTCTCCCTTCTTAAAGAGTGAAGTGACATTTGCAATTTTCCATACATCCTGAACAACCCCAGAATCTTGTGATTCTTGAGAGATCATTACTAATGCCTCCACATCTCTTCAGCTACCTCTTTCAGAACCCTGGGTATAGTCCACCTAATCCAGGTGACTTATCTATCTATCTTCAGACATTTTAGTTTCCCAAGCACCTTCTCCTTAGTAATGGCAACAACACTCACTTCTGCCCCGACACTCCCGAACTTCTAGCGTACTGCTAGTCTCTTCCATAGTGAAGACTGATGCAAAATACTCATTCAGTTCATCTGCCATTACTTTGTCCCCTATTGCTACCTCTCCAGCATAATTTTCCAGTGTCCAGTATAGCGTCTCTTTTACTCTTTATGTATCTGAAAAACTTTTGGTATCCTCGTTGACATTTTTGGCTATCTTACCTTCATATTTCATCTTTTCTCTCCTTATGGTCTTTTTAGTTGCCTTCTGTTGGCTTTTAAAAGCTTCCCAAACCTCTAATTTCCCACTAGTTTCTGCCATTGTTGACATCCCTTGTCAGCACAGTTGCATCATCCTCCCTTTAGAATACTTCTTCTTCTTTGGTATGTATTTATCCTGCACCTTTTGAATTGCCCCCAGAAACACCAACCATTGCTGCTCGGCCATCATCGCTGGTAGTGTCCCCTTCCAATCAACCTTGGCCAACTCCTCTCTCATACAGCTGTAATTCCCTTTATTTCAATGTAATACTGATACATCTGACTTTATCTACTCCCTCTCAAACTGCAGGGTGAGCTCTGATTGTCACTGCCTCCCAAGGGTTCCTTTAACTTACATCCCCTAATCAAATCTGGTTCATTACACAACACACAATCCAACATTTCCTTTCCCCTAGTGGGCTCAGCCACAAGCTGCTCTAAAAAGCCATCTCATAGGTATTATACAAATTATCTCTCTTAGGATCCAGCACCAACCTAATTTTCCCAATCTACTTGCGTACTGAAATCACCCATGACTATCATAACGCCGCCCTTATTACATGCTTTTTCTATTTCCAGTTGAAATTTATATCCAGTGTGTTTTTTTTTGCTTGCAATCCGATTCCCTAGATTAGCCTTGAATTGTATCGCTGCTCCATAAACATGGGCCACCTGCTTTACTTCTCTTCTGTTGGTCTGTCCAACTTTGCTTCAGCTTCAGCACTACTGACACAGCCATCTCTTTTCTTTCTCTAAATCTGACTGCTACAGTGCTCTCCTGGCACGTCTCCCATCTTCCACTTCTACCATCTTGAGCTGTTCCAGTCAGTTTTAAAATTCTTTAACTGGATTTCAAATCTTTCATGTCTTTTACTTTCAACATTACAATCTCTAAGATCTGTATTCCCAGCTGATTCTGGTCTCTGACTTTAATCTTTATGAAACTGACAGCCTGCATTCAATCAACCAGGCCTTAAGCAGTGGAAATTATCTTCATCCCTTCTATCGCTCCATTTCTCAAGAGGCTCCTTAAAGACTCCTGCTCTGACAAAGATTTTACTTGCTCATCCTGATGAACTTGGTTGTACTGGGCCTACCCCTCCTCAGGATTCACTGCCCACTAACTCCAGCCACTCACTTGGGCCAGCTGAGAAGAGCCGCCGTGGATGGTTGTCCATCAAGGTCTCTCAGTGAATGGTCTTTGGGTGATGTTACCTGAGTGCCTCAACCTAGGACGTCTCTGACAGACATTTAAAGGAGACCTAGTTAGGTAGGGGGATATGGTTTCTGGCAAATGTTTGTGGGACTTAGATCAGTTAAAATTGACGTTTATGCTTAAAAATATAAAAATATAGTTTATTAAAGCAGAGGGATGGAGATTCTGTCACTCAGTAAACCATAGTCTGTGAAAATCCTGAACATTCTTCTGTCTGAATGGTTGATTCCAAATAGTTCCTTATGAAACTGCCAGATATAGCCAAGAATATCTCCTTATAACGTTTGATGCCAAATCTTGCTTGTTAATGCTCCCATGAATTCCCTTAAGAAGGTTAACTATATTAAATTCACAGTATCAATAAAAGTTGCTGTTGTTTGATAGAAGGAATTTGCTAGTGAACTTTGCTTGCTTTCCTAGTGGGTTTCCATTTCCGACACCCCCCTCCCCTTTCTAGATCTTTCCGTCTCTATCTCTGGAACCACCTTATCTACTGATGTGTACTATAAGCCAACTGACTCTCACAGCTATCTGGACTATTCCTCTTCTCACCCTGTCTCTTGCAAAATTGCCATCCCCTTCTCGCAATTCTTCTGTCTCCGCCGCATCTGCTCTCAGGATGAGGCTTTTCATTCTAGGACGAGGGAGATGTCCTCCTTTTTTAAAGAAAGGGGCTTCCTTTCCTCCACCATCAACTCTACTCTCAAACGCATCTCCCCCATTTCACGCACATCTGATCTCACCCCATCCTCCCGCCACCCCACTAGGAATAGGGTTCCCCTTGTCCTCACCTACCACCCCACCAGCCTCCAGGTCCAACATATAATTCTCCATAACTTCCGCCACCTCCAACGGGATCCCACCACTAAGCACATCTTTCCCTCCCCGACCCCCGCTTTCCGCAGGGATCACTCCCTACGCGATTCCCTTGTCCATTCGTCCCACCCATCCCTCCCCACCAATCTCCCTCCTGGCACTTATCCTTGTAAGCGGAACAAGTGTTACACATGCCCTTACACTTCCTCCCTCACCACCATTCAGGGCCCCAGACAGTCCTTCCAGGTGAGGCGACACTTCACCTGTGAGTCGGCTGGGGTGATTACTGCGTCCGGTGCTCCCGATGTGGCCTTCTATATATTGGCAAGACCCAACGCAGACTGGGAGATCGTTTCGCTGAACACCTACGCTCTGTCCGCCAGAGAAAGCAGGATCTCCCAGTGGCCACACATTTCAATTCCACATCCCATTCCCATTCCGATATGTCTATCCACGGCCTCCTCTACTGTAAAGATGAAGCCACACTCAGGTTGGAGGAACAACACCTTATATTCCGTCTGAGTAGCCTCCAACCTGATGGCATGAACATTGACCTCTCTAACTTCTGCTAATGCCCCACCTCCCCCTCGTACCCCATCTGTTATTTATTTATATACACACATTCTTTTTCTCTCTCTCCTTTTTCTCCCTCTGTCCCTCTGACTATACCCCTTGCCCATCCTCTGGGTTTCCCCCTCCCCCTTTTCTTTTTCCCTAGGCCTCCTGTCCCATGATCCTCTCATACTCCTTTTGCCAATCACCTGTCCAGCTCTTGGCTCCATCCCTCCCCCTCCTGTCTTCTCCTATCATTTTGGATCTCCCCCTCCCCTTCCCACTTTCAAATCTCTTACTAGCTCTTCCTTCAGTTAGTCCTGATGAAGGGTCTCGGCCCGAAACGTCGACTGTGCCTCTTCCTAGAGATGCTACCTGGCCTGCTGTTGTTCACCAGCAACCTTTGTGTGTGTTGCTTGAAATTCCAGCATCTGCAGATTTCCTCGTGTTTAGGGTTTCAGTTGGTCTGTCTTGCTTTGTTAACTTTGCTGGAGTATATTGGTGACATTGTTATAGTTTAGTTGGCTTATTGATGTATTTTGATGGTCATCTTGTTAAAATAAACTATCAAGTAACCTTGACCAAGGTCCCTGGACTGATGCAGGTTAAACCTTCCACGTGAGTGAAAGGCATGGTTTACAAGAGCATGACCAATAAATCAGAGCAATGAGCAAGCCACATTGAGTTTCGCAGTAGGGTTTATGCCCCATATAATTAAGCCCATCTTTTCGTTTCTTTTATTTAAAGAAGACTGGCATCTAAAACCTGTTGATTAAAAAACAGTGTGTCTGTGATGTGACTGTGTGGTTTTAAAGTAAATTGGGAATATTGATTAATGAAAAATTAACCACATGTGATGTGGTTCAGATAATCCTCAAGCAATGCAATACATCCTCTATGTATCTACTCTAGGTGGGTATATTCAGTATGGATGGAGGGAGAAATTGCCTTGCCTTTAACTTCCTTGATGTGGCCAGGCCTTTGATCAATTCTACTTCCTAATTAATTTCTTTTTTCTCTGTATTATGCTGGTCAGAGTCATACTTGCTTGTGGTAATTTCATCATGCTTGGCATCTCTTGTTATAAAGCTATGTAGCTCTCATTTAAGGAAAGAGGATACACAAAGGAAACATGACGAATATCTGTGTATGAGATCAAGTACATGCAGAATGGGGAAGGAGAAAAAGTAATGTTAACCCTTCCTCTTCTCAAAGACCAGGCACCAGTCGTTTGCTCATCCATTGATGGGCACGATACGAAGGTTAAAAGTTGCCAAACTCTGTGATGGGCTGGCCTGGAGAAATGACTGGAGCAATCTGTCTGCTCCTTTCTACAATCACAGGTCTCATACATTGTATTGTAGCATAACTTTACTTCACCATATCGGTTCCTGGCTGAACAGCTTGCTTACACAGATGGGGTAGGCACCGCAACTGGGTCATTTCTCCTTTGCCTCCCCCCCTCCCCCCACACAGGAAGCTACTCAGTCATCCTAATTCCCACATTAACTCTCATGACTGCCATAACTCCTGCAGGGGTGGGAGCAGAGGGTGATTTCTGCAGTAGCTCCCACACATCTTCAGGCATTCTTCTACAGTGAAGTGACCACGGTCCAGAGTCCTGTCTTTGCCTTTCACTGAGTTAATCCCTTGCACTACAACAATCAATCTTTTTTTTAATATTGCATCTCAGGAAGATAAACTATATCATCTGAATTCTTTGAAAGAATGCCAATAATTCAACTGCACAAAATTCAAGTCAAAGTATTGGGATACAGAACTTTCTTCCAGCTTTAAGCTTTTTTTTTATCCTTGTGATGTTCATAAGCAGTTTCAAACAGTTTGCATAGAATTTAGTTACAGTACTCACTAAATGAATGCTTGGCATTCTTAACAAAGAGCCCAAAGTTATTCTGCTTTCTAGTATCCTTAGAACAAGAAAAATAATAAAAAGAACTGCAACAGACCTCAGGTTGGTTCAGATGAAAGATTATTGACCTAAACAATGGTGGACAGTTCTGAGCCAAATTAATGCTGTTTATAGAGCAGTAGGATCAGAACTTTCCTGCACGTGCTGTCACACATGGGCACTTGGGGGTTATCAATCAGAGGGATCTTCTCTCCAGTCCCACTGATTTCAATAGGGATGGTGGGACTATGAAATGAAAGCATGCATTAATGTTTTCAATTATTTAAAAATTAAGCTTTATTATTTATTTACTTTCATGTAAATAAATAATCGGAAGAAGGTGGCGCCCATGATAGTCTCCAGACAGTCCATGAAACTGTTTCTTTCACTTATTTTATGTCTTTTTTTTCTTTTAAATGTGCTTCTGGTATTATTGGAGCCTGTGGTCTAGAGATTGGTGGTGTGTTTTTGGGCCGATCAAGCGATCTGGGGCTTTGCTGTCTCCAAGAAGACTTCACAAGCGAGTGGTCTCAAGGTCAAGAAGCTTAGAGATGGAGTGCAAGCCCATGATTATTTCCATTTCTCGCCAATCAAAACATCAAGAAAGATTGAAAACGTCGAGGTGAGTGCAGAAGGCGGGCGAGTGTTCAGCACGTCTACCAGCCTCTTCACTGCTGCTGGAGGAAAGTGTCTGCTTTTGATTGTCTGTCTCTCCCTCCCACTTGCTGCTTACAAGGGAAGGCCCCTGTGTTCGAATGGTCCCTCTCCCTCGATGCTGTCAGAAGATGATACCAAAGTTCTGGGTCTGCAGTTTGAGGATTGTCCTGTAATTCTGGTCACTTCTTTTTCTGTTGCTATTTTGGGTGACTTTCAATTAGGACAGCTTGCAGATAATGAACACTGAGCTGAACTGAATATGGACTCTTTTGATCTTGTGTTTTATATTCTGTGCTTTTGCTTGTTCTTTCTTGTTGCCGTTTGCGCGATTTGTTTTTGCACTTGGGTGGGGTTTCATGTTCTTGTCATTTGCGCAATTTGTTTTTGCACTTGGGGGGGTTTGATGTTCTTGTTGCTGTTTGCGCGATTTGTTTTTTTGCACATGGGGGGGTGATGTTTTTCTTTGAAGGGGTTCCATGGTTTTCTTTGTTTTGCGGCTGTCTGTGGGAAGATGAATCTCAGGGTTGTATGCTTCATACATGCTTCGATAATAAATGTACTTTGAATGCTTTTGAATCGTTTGAATGTAAGCATTTCTAAATATATAAATATTAGAGATATCATGCAGTTGCCAAAGTTGGATACAGCAACCACACTGCTAGATACAGAGGGTCATTACCCAGGTTTGTACCCAGGTCAGGAGAACATGGGCATATGAGTGGTGGTATCCACAGGGCAGCAACTCCCAGTGAAAGGATCAAACTCATGCCATCTGGCCCATTAATTCTACTCTCTTTTCACTGAACTAAAAAAAAATGTTGGAAACACTCAGCAGATCAGGCAGCATCTGTGCAAAGGGAAACAGAGTTAACATTTCAGATTGAAAACCTTTGTCAAACTAGTATTTTCTGATTTTATTTCAGATCTTCAGCATCTATATTGTCTTTTTTTAAATTCTCTCTCTCCACTGATGTTGTCTGCTGATATTTCGGGTGTTTTCTCATTTTATACTATACAGCTTCTATCTGCCAGCATTTGGGTCCAATGCATCTCAGGGAGTGATATAAACTGGGGGGGGGAGGTGTTGGTGGGTGCAAGGCTATGTATTAGAGGAGCAAGGAGATCCTGGAAGACAGTAGCTTGGAAAAGGTTACAAATGCTTTGAGCTGAAAATGTCAAGGAAGTAATGCCCTGCTTAATAGTGCCACACTGGAAATTCACGTCAGTAAGCTAGCCACATTGAGATGCAAAAGACAGAACAGCTCTTGATATCTTCCATGTATCCAAGAAACAATGGCATCTCTCCCTTCAACAGACACAAATTGCTGGAGATCTCAGCAGGCCAGGCAGCATCCATGGAAAAGAGTAAACAGTCGATGAAGAGTTTCGGCCCAGAACATCGGCTGTTTACTCTTTCCCATAAATGTCGCCTGGCCTGCTGAGTTTCTTCAGCATTTTTGTGTGTGTGTTGCTTGGTTTCCAGCATCTACATATTTTCTCTTGTTTGTGATTGCATCTCTCCTTTCTAGCACTTGGATACAAATGACATTTTGACCTCCATTCTTGTGAACATTTGCAAATTATGCTCCCTTACTCACATCTATGAAGTTCAGAGTTGCAGTTTAGTCCTATACTCTAAATGAGAATGGGCTCAAATTCAATGCTACTGTGAAATTCATTTTACTCCTGTTTTCCTCCAGCAATGATATAGTATAAATGTTTATGTATCATGTGATCTTGGAGCATGTTCTGGGCAGTGGAGTAATTCCGAAATGCGGCAGCTATTGTAATGTAGGCAACACAGTAGTAATTTTGCATAGGTTAAGCTTCCTCAAAATGAATGTAATACTGAGCAGATAACCAGCCTTAAGGATAATTATTGAACAGGGCAACTTTCAAAAGAGTGCCCTGATTTCTCATTGCACTTGTGAGGGATAGGTGGATCCTTGGTTTAACAGCACTTCAAATACTGCAGTTAGTATTAGACTACAAATTTGAGTTCAAATTTCTAATCAGGATGAGGGAACATATCATTCCTGTCCTAACTACTCTGCATTGGCTTCCTGCATCTTTTAAAATTGATTTTAAAGTTCTCTTGTTTATAAAGCTCTCAATGGTCTGGGACTGGAGTACATCACAAAATCACTTTCATTTTATAATCCCGCTCGAGCTCCCATGCCTTCTTCCGTTGGTCTCTTAAATTTAAATGACTCCCACAAAAGATAATTGGCAAGTCAGTTTATTGAACTACTCCCCTAAACTGTGGGATTCAATACATGAAACTATAAGGGGTGCAGACTCAGTTAACACTTTTAAACACCAGCTCAAAACCTATTTACTTAATCTTGCTTTTAACTAGCATCTTTTTGTCTTCTATTTTCATGTTTGCACTTTATCCCGTTGTAAAGCACTTTGAACTACATCGCCTGTTTGAAAAGTGCTCCGTAAATAAGTTATTACTATTATTTTTAAATCTCTGGAGTGAGATAAACCCATAACCACCCGATAATCTACAAAATCTTTGGTGTAAAAGGCTATTTGAAAAGAGTGATTTACACTGTCCTGTCAAAAACATTTAGGGGAGTGTCATTTTGACCACTGGGCATGAAGCTTTGAAAAGGGATCATCCAACATGAAAAAAAAATTCGACAGACCTTTGAGAGAAAGAATCAGAAAATGCAGCAGTGCAGATTATAATTTTCTTATTGAATGTTTCACAAAGGCATTGCCCTTTTAAGAAAGGAACTAAAATTGTCCTCGCATGAACCATGCAAAGAATGTGTTTGTGCAATATTCTCATCTGATATTTTGTTGGAGGGATTAACTCATTAAGAATTCCACAATAGCCACAGACTAACTGCTTGACTATGGTCCTTGGCACAGAAATGTTTAATACTTCATAATTATGTTTTATTTATATTATAATCATGTAAAATGTAACTCAGCATTGTTTATTTTTCGTGGCAGCCTTACAGGAAATACGCAAAGTAACAAAAAAATCTGGAGCATGTTCAAAGTTGAAGGAATCAGTGACCCCAACAAAAGTGGCTGTCACAGGGTTATGAAGAAAAGGGATGTCATATCCAAGCCCATTCGTCTCCATTCAGGTGAAATTAGAAGGAAATCAGATAAGGCTGGAAACTGCAAGGGAGGCATGAGAAACATAAATGTACAGCAGACTGCTGTGTCTGAAAATAGAAGACACAGACTTTAACAACGGTTCTACTTTTGAAACATGAACCTATCATTTCTCTCTACAAACACAGACAGACGTGCTGCATTTTATCTTTTATTTCTGTTCCTGTTTTTGCAAACTCATTCAGGTTACAACAGTAATGTCACACTCTTGTTCTTCCCAACACCGTTTCTTTTTTACCTTTAGATTTCCCCTTTTATATCTTTTCTTTTACTTTTCTCCTGCCTCATTCTTGAATCCACAGCTTTCTCCATCTCATTTCACCCTTTGTTATTTTATTTTCCTCTACTTGACTCAGGTTTGCTATGTGCCTACTTGTTCCCTGTACCCCATACTTGCATCCTATTCCTCAGCCTTGCAGTCTTTCTTCCCAACTGTATGAATCCTGTAATGCCTAACGATGACAGCAGATAGTTTATGTTTGCTGATGGGCAGATTATGCATTTCTATGTTCTACATTGAAATTTTCTATGAATCTTTAAATTCTAAAATTGTGATTGTTTTAAAAAGTAAGGTTCACAAAGAGCTGGCTAGGCTAAAATGTAACAGAGCCAATGCTTTAACATGGAGTTCAGTTGGTGGAGAACTAATAACCAATTTCAGTTTCACTACTAAAACTATTGCTAAACTTGTTTCCAATATTTACATCAAATTAACGTTCATATTCAGAAGTTACCAGTGGATAAACCCTGCTACTCAGCTAATGTGGGCACCAAATATGTATTTAATTCTGAATTATATAGTACTTTAATAATAATAACTTTATTTATAGAGCACTTTTCATACAGTGATGTAGTTCTGAATTCTTTCTTCTCTGACTTCTGGTGTGGCTGCAATAAACAAATGGATGAGCAATAATTTCCCAAAACTAAATGAAGATAAAACTGAAATACTTTTGGTTGGTCTCAAAGCCAAAAGAGATAAACTTCTGGATAAACTTGAGAACTTGGCTCCCCTTATAAAATCAGAAGTAACTAGTTTGGGTATTATCCTCAATTCAAGATTTGAATTTTAAATCTCCCATAAAGAAAGTGACCAGAGCTGCATTCCTACACTTAAGAAATATTGCAAAGGTAGGTTTTTTTCTGTCATATAGTGATGCTGAAACTAATTCACCCCTTTATATCAAATAGACTAGATTACTGCAATGCACTTTTTACTGGACTTCCCAATCAATCTATAACCAAACTTCAACTCATTCAGAATGCTGCTGCTAGATTTTAACCAAAACCAGGATGAGGGAACATCTCACTCTCATAATAGCTACTCTGCATTGGCTTCCTGTATCTTTTAGAATGGACTTTAAAGTTCTCTTACTTGCTTTTAAAGTTCTCAATGATCTGGGACCAGAGTACATCACAAAATTACTTTCATCTTATAATCCTGCTCGAGCTCTCAGGTTTTCCTCCACCAATCTCTTAAATTTAAACAACACCTTCAAAAGATAATTGACTGATCAGCTTTTTGAAACTACGCTCTTAAACTGTGGAACTCAACATCTAAAACTATAAGGGATGCAGACTCAGTTGACACTGTTAAACACCAGCTCAAAACCTATTTATTTAGCCTTGCTTTTAACTAACATTTTTTGTCTTTCATTTTTATTATCATTTTAGTTTATTTTCATAGTTGTACTTTTATCCCATTGTAAAGTGCTTTGAACTACATATTTGTACTTTAACCTCTAACTTTATTTTTATATAATTCTTTATAATAGTTGAATATTGTATTTTGTCGCATGTTGTGCCAACAAACACACCACACTGCAAATTCCTCATACGTGTAAACTTATATCATAAAGTTGATCCTTGATCCTTTATCCATTTTTTTTTGTTTGGGTATACAGTAAGTCTTTGGTAATGAAGATGTCACAAACTGACGGTGGTAGAAACAAATGGTCGAGGTAAGTGCAAGGATGTATCAGTGAGAAGGGATCCTCAGCAAATTCTCTATTGGCCAAGATTAATCCCTGAATGATAGAACAATTTTGGAGACGGAGAGCTCCTGGTTTCACTGCAATGATCATCATTGTGATCTGGGCATTTGCAGGGAAGAAGTTGTCTTTGTTTTTACATCCCAGAGGAAGAGCTGCCAATCCGTCTCTTGGATCTAGTTCAACCACAGTCCACTGATTGACTTTGAACCATATTGATTACCAGGAGGTTTCCCACGTCTATTTCTGCTGGTTCAACTGTATCATCTTACTTTCAGTTTTTGCATCATCACTGAATATACATCACTGACACATGCCATTTGGTCCAATTGCTCTGCATATAGACATAGTAAGTTCTTACTTTGCCTCTGTTACAGTCAGCCTCAGTTTCAGTTCTTCCCTTACTGAGGTCCACCTTCAACTCTCCCACCACATCTCCTCCCCAGTTCTGATCTTATCTTCAGCCACCCCTGTTAGCACTCTCATTAGTGCCAGAACCATGGCTGATCTGTCTGAAGATATTAGCTGGTAAGTGAATAAACCACCTGAAGAGTGGCTGGTGCTAGTGGAAATATCAACAGTTTCAGAAGAGTGCATGTTAGAGGTGAAGAGCTACAACTGTAAGGACTTTCTACAGGGGCACAATTGAGAGCATCCTGACTGGCTGCATCACTGCCTGGTTAGGGACCCGAGTCACTCCAACCACAAACTGTTCTGGCTGCTACCATCCGGGAAACGGTACCGCAGCATAAAAGCCAGGACCAACAGGCTCCGCGACAGCTTCTTCCACCAGGCCATCAGACCGATCAATTTACCCTGATACAATTGTATTTCTATACTATATTGACTGTTCTGTTGTACATACTAATTATTGCAAATCACTATAAATTGCACATTGCACATTTAAAAGGAGACATAGTGTAAAGATTTTTACTCCTCATTTTTGTGAAGGATGTAAGAAACAAAGTCAATTCAATTCAATTTAAAAATCATCCATAGTGGTCTACATTTAGAGCAATAACTATGACTCTGAGGATTCCCTAAAGGTCATCTTGCAAGTTGAGTCAGTAGTAAGGAAAGCAAATGCTTTCCTCAGAGCATAAAAGCAAGGATGCAATGCTGAGGCTTTATAAGGCATTGGTCAGGTCACTTTTGGGGTACTGAGAGCAGTTTTAGGCCCAGTATCTATGAAAGGATATGCTGGCATTGGAGAAGATCCAGAGGAAGTTCACAAGAATTATCCTAAGAATGAAAGGATTAATGTATAAAGAGCATTTGGTGACTCTGGCCCCATACTCACTGGAGTCTAAAAGAATGAGGGGAGATCTCATTGAAACCTAGAGAATATCGAAAGACCTAGCCATAGTGGACGTGGAGTAGATGTTTCAATAGTGGGACAGCTTAGACTGAGAGGGCACAGCCTCAGAATAGAAAGACGTTCTTTTAGAATATAGATGAGGAGGAATTTCTTTAGCCAGAAGGTGAATGCATTGCCACAGATGGTTAAGGAAGCCAAGTGATTGGGTATATTTAAAGCAGTGGTTGATAGGTTCTTGATTAGTGAAATGTTATAAAGGTTGACCAGGAGAAGGCACGAAAATGAGGTTTAAAGGGAAAATAAATCAGCCATAATTGGATGGTGGAGAAGACTCAATGGGCTGTTTGGCAAAATTCTGCTCCTATGAATTATGGTCTTATGGAATCTCAAAGTTATCAACAGTCAGTGAAGTATTTACTGAACTGTGAGCACTGTGGTAACAAGAGAGTGCTGATGCTGGAATCTGGATTATCAACAGTCAGTTCGAGCAGCATGATTCAGTTGGTCAAGCGGCATCTGGGTGAAGGGGAGGCGTGAAGGAATTGTCGACACTGTGGGTTGAAATCCTGTATCAGGACTGAGAGAGGAGAGAGGACAGGCCCAGAATAAAGATGAAAGCAGGAGAAGTAGGATAGAGGCCTAAGGTGAATGGTGGATTGAGGATTAGTGCTGCAGTAAAATTGGAAAGACACAGGGAAGAAATAAGGTATCAGACAGGGAGCATGGAGTTTGGATATCGGTTCGAAGAGATGACCACAGTTGGTTTAAGGACAGTGTTTAGAAGAGAATTAACAAGAGGCTGGGGTTCAACAAAGCAGCCCCTGAATCAGTAATGGCCAATGACTACATGACGGAGGACAGCCAATGATGATTGGTGTAGTAACTCAATGCTCAAAGTTCAAAGCAAGTTTATTATCAAAGTACATATACGTCACCATATACAACCCTGAGCTATGTTTTCTTGTGGGTGTACTCAACAAGTTAATGGAATAATAACCATGACAGAATCAATGTAAGACCACCCAAATAAGCTGTTCAACCAGCGTGCAGTAGACAACAAACTGTGCAAATGCAAAAAGGAGAAACAATAATATAAATAAATAAGCAATGAATATCAAGAACATGAGATGAAGAGTCCCTGAAAGTGAGTGGAACACCTCAATGAAGGGGCAAGTGAAACTGAATGAAGCCATCCCACCTAGCGCAAGAACCTGACTGTTGAGGGGCAGCAACTACTTCTGAACCTGGCAGCGTGACCCTCAAGGTCCCTGCACCCCTCCCACACCCCCCCCCCGAATGGTAGCAGCAAGAGAAGAGAATGTCCCAGGTGGTCAGGGTCCCCAATGATGCAGATATGCACAATGGTTGGGAGGTCATTACCCATGATGGACTGGGCGGTATCTACTACTCTTTGTAGGATTTTTCGTTCAAGGGCATTGATGTTTCCACTCCAGGCTGTGATGCAGCCAGTCAATATACTTTCCACTACACATCTATAGAGTTTTCAAAGTTTTGGAGTTAATGGAGTGAACGGTGCTATAGCAGTAGGTGGAGTGGGTTAAATCTATAAAAGATAGGATGGGCAGGATGGGCAGAACTGCCTGCTGTGATTTGAAAGACAACAATCCCATAAACTTTTTTTTAAACAGCTTTATCAATTAGTTCTGCCAAGGATTGACACAGACTGACTGATCTCCAATTGTGTTATTCGGAATCTGATTCTGCTATTCTAACCACTTGTAATTGGATTCACTGAAAACTTAAATTGTGTTTTCATTGTCTGGGATCATCCTGGGGATTTTATTGGTGATTTGGGGACTATTTACAATTAACATATCGACTTCACCAAGCTGCAAACCACTGACCTCACAAATAAACCATATGTTCTCTACAAAAAAGAGACATGGTAAAATTGCCATAAAACATGATATAGCCTCAGCGTACCTCCTGTACCTAATAAAGTGGACACTGAGGGCATGTTCATGGTCTTCTGCTACTGTAGCCCATCCACTTCAAGGTTCAATGTGCTATGTTCGGAAATGTTCTTCTACACACCACTGTTGTAACACATGGTTATTTGAGTTACAGTCGCTTGAATCAGTCCGGCCATTCCCCTCTGACCTCTCTCATTAACAAGGCATTTTCACCCACAGAACTGCCACTCACTGGATGTCTTTTGTTTCTCACACCATTCTCTGTAAACTCTAGAGACTGTTGTGCATGAAAATCCCAGGAGATTAGCAGTTTCTGAGATGCTCAAACCACCCGCCTGGCAACAACAATCATTCCACAGTCAAAGTCACTTCGATCACATATCTTCCCCATTCTGATGTTTGGTCTGAACAAAAATTGAACCTCTTGACCATGTCTGCATGCTTTTATGCATTGAGTTGCTGCCATGATTGGCAGATTAGACAATTGCATTAATGAGCAGGTGTACAGCTGTACCTAATAAAGTGGCCACTGAGTTTACAGTATTTGCAGAAGAATGATTTATATTCAGGTGCAAAGTGTAATCATGATGTGGTCCTGAAAAATAATATCAAAATAACATATGCATAAGGGAATATTAACTGTGGAGAGCTGTGGAAATGTGCTACAATTGGACAGTTATTGTATTTGTCAAGTTAAGTCCACTTCACTGTACTGCAAAGTCGCTCGGTGTTAAATAAATACTTTGAGAGGTATTTATACAAAGCTGCTCTGTAAATTAGAAAGGATAGAAAGGCACTGGAGAAGGTGCATAAAAAATTAAAAGTGAAATTAGAAATGAAAAATAAATAGATGGGGCATTGTTTTGCTTGAAAAGACTGCAAGTTGTAGGATAAATGAAGAAATGTTTGCATTTCCATTTTACGCTGGACTTTGCTTTTTCATTCTAATTATGTTTTTTTCTTGTAAAACATTGTTTAATTATGGATTTTCTTATGAATGCTGCTTATCTAATGCTATGTCGCTGTGATGCAGCTGCAATTAAGTTTTTCATAGCATAGATGTACTTGTGCACCTGACAATAAACTTGACTTTGTTTTTGAATGTGTCAGCAAAAAAAAATCATATGGTCACTTCTAAATCTAGTTGGAGGGAGTTCCTTATCTTGAGAATGTAAGAATTAGGCAAGAAGACATTAACATAAGAATATTAAAAAGCTTCCTCTGTGCATGGAAGAGAACAGACTAAGTGGTATATTGTTGGGGTGAGCTAACACCCCATGAAGCATTATTAAAACGACTGTGGATCATTTTGGCAAAATGGCCAGCTTCTGTGTTGTAAATTCTAAGCATTATGCATAAACCCAAATACAGCAGTTTAAAATACAAAAGAAAATTGAAACAGTGAATGCCAAGGTCTTTCTCAGTCCTGGATATTTGCCAATTTATTTGATAATCCGTCATTCCTCACACTTAGTGCTCTATATAATCAGAACAATAAGCTCCACCACCAAGAAAATTCTGAGTCTGGTCACTCACAAAGTCTGAGCATGAAATTTCCTCGACTTTTGTGACAGTGGGCTGACAACATTTCCCTTAAAGATTTCAAAGGTTCCTTGGTATATGAAAAAGAAAACTGTAACCATAATTGGTTGGAAATCGAAGCACAAATTTGCGCAGGTAATCATTATTCTGTTTGCCTATACCTACCTGTGGATCTTTCATTCCTTGCCTCTAACATCATAACTGATACCAGCCAGAGATACATTCCCTTTCGATCAGACATTTAGAGAGGTATACAGGTAAAAAGAAGTTTGGAGGGACACAGGCCAAATGCAGGCAAATGGAACGAGCTCAGATGGACACCTTGGTTGGCATGGACAAGTTGGGCAAAGGGCCTTTTTCCCTGCTGTATGACTTGAGGACTCTAAGTAATGGGACAGCTCCTTGACAATGAGGAACTTAACGGTGAGGGATGAAACAACTGCTCTTTCAAAGAACCAGCGCAGGCTTGATGGACTAACCAGCCACCTTTTGCACTCTAAGTTTCATTTATGCACTCTGTACTTAACCCTTGCTAAGTTGGAGAGGTGGAAAGGTTGAAACAAAGAACCAGAGGACCTGATCCTGATTATCAACCATTGCCTTTGCAGTAAAGTACGTAGGCGGTTAAGGACAAGGTTTGGTAAGGTTAGCCTTCATAGTTTAATAGCATTACAGAGAGATACTGCAAAGAAATAGGTCCTTTAGACCCCCTTCTTCCGTGCTGATCATGTCTGTCTGTCTATACTAATTCCATTTTCCTGCATTGGACCTATTTCCCTCTATTTCTCTACTGTCCAAGTACCTGTCCAGATGATTTTCAAATGTTATGATTGCATCTGCATTCATCGATTAACGATGCCAGCCTGCGTGAGTTGTTGTAGGAGCTCTGTTACCAACAAAGCTGCACCCAACAAGACTCAACACTTTTGGGGGTAGAAGGCAGATTAGTATGATGGAAGAGAATCAGATATTTTCTGCCTTTGAACCTCCAAGTAAGAGAGAGGAAGCTTGTCATTTATTGTAAAATATACTGCTATTATTAAGGGAAAACTTTTAAAATTCTAGCTGATTTTCTTACTAGTTTCTATAGATTTCAATGAAAACTATTTGCAGCATTTGCCAGTTCTAGATGATTTTCAATTCTAAAAGCACTGTAGCACATCAACTAGGAAGTAATTGACTTCCAATGGTTTGTGAATCAAGTCACTCTGCATATAGCTCTACACACGTCCTGAATTCTATCATCATTGCACTGCAGAAACTCTCCCTGAAATAGAAATTTGCTTTACTAGGCTACTTCCCTTTCTCCTCACTGTGTACTGTTATCTTCTTTCACCATTCTTTCAAATGTGTGACTCTTGGGATAGAACTGAAAGCAGAGAAGTAATGTCAAGCTTGCACAGAACCATAGGTTAGATAAATTCTGGAACAAAAGAAAATCTGCAGATGCGGGAAATCAAAGCAACACACACAAAATGCCAGAGAAACGTCTATGCCAGGCAGCATCTTATGGAAAAGACTAAACAGTCGATGTTTCAGGCCGATACCCTTCATCAGGACTAGGAAAAAAAGATGAGAACTTAGAGGAAGAATGTAGGGGGAGGGGAGGACGAAGTACAAGATAGTAGGTAATAGGTGAAACCAGGAGAGGGTACATCTTCCTCTCATTCCTCCCCCACCTTCTTACTCTGACTTCTCATCTTTTTTTCAGATAAATTCTATTCTCAATATCAAAAAATAAAGGCACGGGTGAAGAGATAACAAAGTTTTAGATATTAGACCAAGTACGATATAACTACTGTCAAGAAGGATTGAACAGATGAAAGCCATTTCTCTTCTGAGAAGTGACCTGATGGAGGTCTTCAAGACAAAGAAAGGGCTTAATAGGAAAAGGACAGAGATGACGCTTCTATGGATGAGGCATAAACCACAGACTATAAATCTATGATAATTAGTAATAAAACCCAAAGAGCATTAAAAGATGACCATTAAAGTATAAAATGTACTACCACAAATGATACTTGAAGCAAATCATCAAGGAAGCTAGCTAAACATGTGAGAAACAAGGGAAAAGGAAGTTAGCTAGTGGGGTGAGATGGAAGATGAGGCTTATGCAGAGCATACACACTGGCATGCACCTGTTGGGCTGATTAAATACTTGTAGTCAGCAACTAAACATACTTGCTTTTGACTATTTCTTTTTGATCATAATAGTGTCTCACCATCTGGATGGTCACCTTGGGTTCCCAAGAAATGCAGGGAAATTTAAGATGTTGAATGCTGTTAGGTGACGTTATTCTCTATGGAAACGCCAATTCAAAATCATGATATTCTAACTGGGTTGCTGTGTATAAAAGGGGGTTTTGTTCTGTAGATTAGTAGCCAAATAAAGAATCAGGGAGTAACATGAAAGCCATTGTTTATACTTACACTAAACCTGCGAAAATGTCAGTGTCAAATGCATGTTGAGGTCAGGTCAAACTTCAGACAGTTTGAGTCTCCCAGTACAGATTGGTGCCTAGTTCTAAGTAGGCAATGGATGACTTCACATAACCAAAGTAGGTCCAAATAAAATAATACTTTGCTTCTCCCTATTTACATTGATAAAAATTTATCCATTTTCCATTGTTGAGAATTAAGTGGCTCTTGAGAACAAAATAGCCAACTTACAATCATACAGAAGTTCTAATCCCTAAAAATAAAGACCAAAAAAGTTACAAATAGCAAATCCATGGAATCCTACAACAAAGGGCACTCAGCTCATCATATCTGTGCTGTGATGGAGAGAACTGCCATTACCCTTGCCGAAAAATCTGCTCATTGCCTATTTTCGTTCAGAACATCCAACAACAATTACTGTTATTTTTTTAATGTCATTGCATCTGCACAGCTTTCCAAATCAAAATAGCACACTAACTAACAGAGTAAGCTCTCCTCACATACTTTTGCCAACTACTTTAACCTGAATACTCTGGTTTCCAATCCTTCCCGGCAGTGGAAACAATTTCTCCCTGCTTAGTCGATCAAAACTCCCCACAACTTTGAAGACATTTATTAAACTACATTTTAAGGACTCTCCTCCAATGAGAACAGTCTTAACTTCTCTGGTCTCTCCATTTAATTGAAGTCCTTCCCTGAGTACATTTCGGTGAGCGACTGCTGTATTCAAAAGCCTTGGTGTCTTTCCCTATAAGGTGTTGTCCATTAGGACTGGGCATGAAATTCCAGATGAGTATTGACCAGTGAATTACAACATTTTCTGTATAATTTCCATGTTTAGTGTCTCAATTTTTAATGGCAAAGAGCCATGTTTATTCTCGATGGCTTTGCCAAATTTTTCTTAAGTTTGGAAGATTTGTATATAATCAGCAAGGTTTAGTTTTGATTTTTCATCTGATCTTGAAACGTTGAGAAATCTGTCAAGGGTTTAGTGAACTATCCCAGTGACAGACTGAGGAGAGCCATTTGTCAAGGAAACCAAAGCAGAAAGGCAGATTATATCTACGTTTGTAGTTCAAGAGGAGGTCCAGTCCTCAGTATCTATAAGTAACCAAGAGGGAAAGAGAGAAATTCCCATTCAATTCCTGCTCCTTGATCCTGTCCATTCACTGCCAGTGGAAAGAACAAGAATGAATGGACTTTGCAATCACTGAACCCAAGACTCAGGAGCTCACAGCTGCAACCAACAAAAGGCTAGAACTTACGGCATAATAAATTAACATATCCCAGAGAAGTGTGTATAGAGCTAAGGTGGGAGAAGCAAAGTAAAATAACATGAATTTTGGATTTGCTTTTATGAACAGTGGTGGATAATAGATTTTCTATCTTCTTGTTGTTAATGAGGGCTTGCTGTGTGCACATTGACTGCTATGTTTCCTGCTATGCATCATGTCCAAAATAATTTATTTGGTTATAAGTACTTTGGGATGTTCTGCATAACACCATAAAATGACAAGAACTTTCTATTCATAGTTATGGATGAGCTCACAAACATGAAAGGACCAGAGCTTGTTCAGAGTTCTAAGAAAAGGGCCTACTGGCTAAGTGAAACCAGTTGAAATTAAAACTAGGGAAACCCCAGTGGGATAGAGATTTGGAGGTAGTGCTTGGAGAATTAATAAGAAGCTGAACAAATCAGTTTTATTCACAATATATTGTCGGGGCGACACGAGCCTTTCATCCAACATAAAAATAAAGATTGAAATCATGTTTTTGCTCTTGCATGGGAAGTCCCCTCCTGTACTTAACACCCTGGCTGTGAGCAACTAACTCAGACTTAATATAATTTAGCTCTGTCAAGGTCAGTGCAGCTGTTCCTAGTTCAAATGATCACTGAGCCACAGGGACATATTGCCATAGAGCATCAATATTTTGGTGCAAGCCCTATATCTCCTCCATACTTAATTCAACAAGAGCAATCTCTTCTTTTCCCAGTGGCTGCTTCCTTGTTAGTTGATGGAGGAAGAAGATTGTGAGGAAGTGTCATTGTTATATTATCTACAAATGGCCTGAGAACAATAAAAGGATGGACTGCACTGCAGAGACCTACAGCAGAATGGGCAAGTATGGATGTATATAATAGTAGGAGGAGAAATGGTAAAGGAAACTTCCATGTAACCAACGACAATTCGTATTTCTAAAGCGCTTTTATTGCATTATAGCACCAAAAAGTATTTCACAGATGTATTGTCAAAGAAAGTTGAACGTCGAAACACATGGAAGATTTTGGAACAGCTTAACAAAACTTGGACCAAAATTTTGACGTTGGCTTGCCATAGAAAATTAAGAGAGAGAGACTGGGGAAGTGGAAGTTTAAAATGGGATTCTGAAGCCAAGGACCCTGGCAGATGAAGACATGGCTATCAATGATAGGATGTTTTAAAAATTAGAAATGTTCAAAAGGCAATAATTGGAGGAGGGTAGAGAGCTTAGGGACTATTGAGTTGGGTCAAATGACAGTGATAGGAAGGGGCAAGGTTAGGGAGAGTGAAGTTTGAAAATGAGGGCACAAATTTTTAAATGGAAATGTAGCCTGACCAGGACCCAATGTCGGAGAGTGAAAAGAAGGATAATGAGACAATGTAAATTAAGGAATGTGCAGAGAAATTGGACAAATTTGAGCTTACGTAGATTGGAAGGTGGGAATCCTGCAAGAGGAGTTTGGAATGGCCAAGACTGGAGCAAGAGTTTTGAAATACCTGATTTAAAAGTAAATCTCTTGCTTGTACTGATAAAGGGCCTCAGCCCGAAACATCCACTGTTTATTCCCTTGCAATGATACTGTCTGCGTTGCTGAGTTCCTCCAGCATTTTGTGTGTGTTGCTGTTATTTCAATAACTGGGACTTTTTGGGAGTCACTACTTAGTTTTGGCTTGGTTACTTATAGTCATTTTTGAACAATTGAAGAAAGGTGAAACTTTGCCTTTAGTTTCAGTTACGACCACAATTTTCATAGATCATGTTTGTTTGTTTATTCCATGGGTTCAGAAACAGAGTGCAAGTGAAACCTGACAGATCTGGATGTGAAACTCCTGCTGGTCCCCTTGGCTTACTCCCTGGCAATAAATAAAACTCATATCAAAGCAATGGTTCGTTAACATGCAACCCCTGCAGCAAGTGCAGAATTGATTTGGCCTGATCCTAGAATCCAATGTTGGTGTAATACTCTTGAGTTGTAATTAAATCTTAATCTCCCAGCGTTACTTGATGATCCAGAAGCTCATTGTCTCTTTATCCAGCTGACAGGACATCTACACGGTATGAAAGCAGATGCTCTTCGAGTAACCTTTCAGGAACAAAGCACGGCATCTTCAAGCAGCTATTGTTTTAGCTGGCAGAACTTCCTTTTTCAGTGAATCTATGAGCGCACACACAAACATACTCTCACACTCACAGAAAGAAACATGCTGACATAACTAATATCACAGGCATATGGATATTCACACTGTTTTACACCCGTGGGATTGTTTTGGCAAGAAAGTGGTCATTTGGCCCACTGACTCCATATATAAAGCAATCCATTCAATTTCATTTCCATGCTCTCTTCCTGTTGCCCTGCAAGTTACTTAGACACAAATGCCTATCCAATATCTTTGTGTGATGAACAGAACTAGATGCAATGCACTGATCATGGTGTTTAATACAGGTTCAGCATAACCTCCCTTGCTTTTTGGATTGTATGGATCTATTTATGAAGTCCAGCGTCCCATATGATTACTAACTATTCCCACAACACATCCTGCTACTTTCAGACATTTATGCACATGTACATCCATGCCCCTTTGTTCCTGCATAATCTTTAGAACTGTCCCGTTTATCCTTTGTAATCTCCTTTTGTTTTCACTTCTCTGTATTAAATTTCGTCTGCCACTTGTTCGCCTGTATTCCCTTGTAGTCTATTACCATCCTTGTCAATATTTACCACAACTCTATTTATATATGGAGAGGTTTATAGACAGAGAGCAACACACTGAGAGACCTAGACAAATACACACAGCCTGACATACACAAACACACTGGTGTTCACACTCACACATTCACAAACACTGAAACAACAGTCATACGTAGTCACACACTCATTTACAGAACACACACACACACACACACACACACACACACACACACACACACACACACACACACACGGAGTCTGTGGAAAGCTCATAATGGCTTCTTTTATTAGGAAGAGAAGTAACACTTAACACTTCTGAAGCACCACTACCTCTGAATGAGCAATGAGGATATGTGATCAAAGAGCAGGGAGACTGCCACACACAGAGAGAGGGTCTTCAGAGAGAGCTACTTCCACTGCGTTTCACAAATAATACCCTCAATAAGTACGCTTGTCACAGAAGCTGTCTTTCATTACATACAACACTTACTTTTGTGATTAAAGAGATTTTCTGTTAATTCCCGCAGGAGATCATGACACCCTCAACTTTGAACCATATGGCTCAGGACTGTAAATCAAAATTCTCTTTTAAGTATTAAAAAATGTAAAAGAGCTTTCAGGAAAGCAAGAATTATTTGTTGGATAGTTCAGACTAACAGGTCTTTATTTCTCCCGAAGTCCATTATTTTCAACACTTACAGTGTAAGAGGAGAGAACGTTTGTACAATGAGAGGGGATTCCTGCACAGTTCTGACTGTTTCCCTAAGTTTCAATCTTAGAAATAATGTCCTTTCCCTTAAAATCGTCTTTTTTTTAATCTGTCTTTCCTCTCTTGAAGACTTACAGGGAATTGTTAAGCAATGCATCGTGGAACAATTGCTATTTAGCTGCTTTGAGCTTGTTAGACTGGAAGACGACGAGATCATTCACTCCCATGACTGAAGGCCATTCAGCCCTTTGCGCCTGCTACACAGAAGGACCCATGAAGAGGACGTTCCGCCTCTGGTACTGTTATTTGTGGCTATTCCAGATGCAGACGTGGGTTACTCGGTCACTTTGTATCTGTAGCTCAGGATCAGAAAGAAGCCATTAATCTCTGCTGGTCTTTTTACGCAAGAACAGCAGGAAGGCGTATACCCCCTTCAACCGAGTTATATTACAATAACTCTATTACAACCTGGTTACATGTTTGGATTATGCCTAATAAAGAAGGCTCTTACCCGAAATATCGGCTGCTTATTCCCCCTCCATAGATGGGGCTGGCCTGCTGAGTTCCTCAAGCATTTTTCATATTTTGCTTGAAATATGCTTGACCTGTATCTCAGATTCACATGCCTTATCTAACAAAATATCTATCAATCTGCTTTTGGAAATTACCCAGAACAAGAGCTTTTGAAGTAAGATTCCAGATTTTCTCCACTCTTTGTGTGTGAGAAAAAAAATGCTTCTGGACAAAATCCCTAGCTCTAATGTTGACATTCCTCAGTTTCCACGGTCAATATCTACCCTCACTTTCCTTATTCCACAAGAACATTCTACCTTCACTGCTTTCAACCATGACCACTGCTCCAGTATTTCACCAACGATAATACAGGGTATCAGAATGCGTTATTTTACTAGCATCGTTGTATGTAAAAAGCTGAAATGAATATAATATTCACAGATACTTTGCTATCTTTGCACGTTGAAGGGTTATTGAAAACGCAGTAACGCACTGAAAGGAACAATGTTTGCTGGTATCAAAGCAGAGCGGCAAGGCCAGACTTATTGAGATGGAGCAGTTGATTCGTGCAGGAACTGGCATGATCCGCTGGCATTTAAATCTAATAAGCAGGTGCATTGCTGATAGAGGGGAGAAAGCAGGAAAAATGGCTTGAGAAAAGGTTTCATTGTTATGAGGCTCAGTGTGTATCCAGCCACTAGAATATTTTTATCGGATCTGGCCACTATTATGATGAAGGAAAGAAAACAAGATTGAGATAGGTGGGGTGTGGGAATTTGCAATATTCGATTAAACTCCGAGTCCGGACACGTAATCACAGCGTTGGTTAAAACCTACGAGTGGAAATCAGAAAGGTAGGTAAAAAAAATTCTCCCCTCGTGCATTGTGCGTTCCTTGCATCCAGCTTCCCGGTGACTTTGATAAGCAAATACGCAGGTCTTAAACCAAGTGCTTTATTATAAGCTGCATAAACTGCATCGGCTGCAGGGCAAGCAAGCGAGAGAGAGAGAGAGAGAGAGAGAGAGAGAGAGAGAGAGAGAGAACCTGCTATCAATAAAGGTGGCTGGTGTCTGGGCAGTAGCGACTCAACAAATTCATTCACCCGTGGAGCCCCGTACTCTGGAAATAAAATTAAATAGGAGAAATCCTATGTAGAGAGCCAATACCGTCTATAAATACATTTTAAATCTACATACAATGGAGCTGAGTGATTCGAACGTCCTTTTTAAATAATGGCCATTTTTCTCTCTCCTGCATTCTCTGTCAAGTGCAGCTCCTTCGTGATGAATGAGAAGGGTGCGATAATAGCTCCGCTGGTTTCCATACCAACCAGACAGTATTGCGCCGTGCTCTGCATTTTTCAGCTCAAAATGAAACCAGAGGCATAAAGAGGAGGGGAGGGCGGGAGGCGGGCTTGCGTTGAAGCTGAAAACAGTTCTTTTAGCTTAGCAGCTCTAGATGAAATGGAAACGGTCGGTGTTTCAATCGCTTCTGGGGATTAGAAAGGAAACATTTAGCAAACCAACAGAAAGATTCTCTCTTGTAATAATATAAAATAAAGGATTAAAGAAAATGCAGCGCAGATTTTTTTTAAACAAAGCTTTTACTGATGACCGAGTGAATCCATTACTGATGGGCTGCGATGAAGCTGTGGCATCTTGTAAAGGAACTCATTACTTAGGGTGTGAAAGATTTATTCGGGTATTTAAAACGAATAAAACTAGCCCGAGGGGGGAACGGGTTCAGTGTAGACGGGTCCAATAAAAGACTGCGCGACCTGTCCGTGTTTTACCTGAGGTTTTCGTCATTTCAGTATCAAATTCCATCAGAAGGAAGACAGAATTAACTGAATCCTTCACTGAAATAGATTGGCGGTTTGTCTCTGAATGTGTATAATTAATCTAACCAGGTTCCACAGGCGATTAACCCATTATCGAACAAAAAAATTCCCAGCCCTATTTCCGCCTTTTTCTAATGATCACTTGGTTAATGAGGGGGGGAAGAGGAAAAGCAAGTGACAGGACGTCTTAACATTAATCATAAATTAAACATCATTAGGCTCATTATGCCCATCATACCCTAATTTTAGGGTTAATGGGGTAATTGCTGACACCCCATCGTCTCACTATTCCAACCACCACCCTACCTGGACAATAAAAAATTTCACAATAACCACTGAAAACCCGGTGAAGGGTCTGGTACATGTACAAAGAAAGCGCAGGTACAATCTCACTCCCCCAACAGCACTTTTTTCCTCTTATGCGTCTTTTGTCTTTATCGAGCTATCAAATCCCACAGGGCCCGTTTGAACCGACCTTTCTCTCTTCGCAGAATCCCGATGCTGCCTTAATTAATAAGAAAGGTGAAGAACCAGGGAGGAGAGACGAGGAGAGCAACGTGACTCCCTCCACACCAGATCTACCTTCCCCGGCGTCTTGCACAACGGCGCAGGAGGGAACTGCCGGCGTTTGCTGTACGATCTCAGTTGAAAGATAACAGCACGAGTTTCCCTACATATACCCCAAAGACAGAACAAAATAATTTTACCAGTGAATTTATGAAATTGCATCAAAGATTTAGCTCAAGTCGTAGACTTGACAGAGGGTGGTTTGCGTTGATTCGTCTTTGTAACCTACGGAAAAGGAACCCTAAAAGAAACAAATTGTCAAACTCATGAATCATTGTATGTTGGGGTAGGTGATATATTTTATTAGTTATTCTTCCGGGGGTGGCTTATCCCCATTTTGCATGTTTCCTGGGCTTTCCAAATGTTGGTGTAGGTCCGAACTTCCTAAGCCGGGTTTTTCCTGTAGAGATTAGTATCAATAAGGCCCCGCTTGTTTCTGCTGAACTCCCCACTTTAAAGACAGCACTAATTGATGTGTCTGGACCAGTCTAGACTGTCGGTGATTGACCCAACTAGCAATTATGCTATTCATTTCAGTGCACTTCACCGCTGGGGTAACCTGCCTGTGCTGCAGAGGACGAATGCTACCTTTCCTATTGATTCGGCCCTCCCCTGGCCCACACTCACACTTCTTTTCATCGTATTATCCGAACTCCGCGCCCCTTGTTCATGTTCACCTCTCGCTTTTCCCCACCTTGTAAAGCAGCCCCGCGAAACTTTCTCTGTGGAGTATTTCCCACTAGTTTGTTAATTGATTGTTCTGCGCTAGTTTTTTATAAATACATATTTTCATTTATTTTTAAAGTTGCTTCCTCCCACTCATTTGCACCAATCACGTGCGCTCACGCCTCCTCCCTTTTCCGCAACCTCTTCTAGTCTGTAACCATCCAAGTATTCTGGTGGCCTCTCATCCGTTACCCCCACCTCCGCGCCCTTCGATGCCTACCCCCTGGAAATCCTCCCTCGAAAGCACCTACCTGCAAACCCTCGGGCACCTGCCCTGCTATGTAGGTGGAATAATTTTTTCTCCTGTGTAGCATAATTTGGGCATTTTTACCCCACTAAATCAATGATTAAATGCAAGTTGTTGCGGCGGTTCTTCCGACCCCTCGGTGGAGTAGCCCCCCGGGTGACAGTGCGGTGACTGATGTTTTGACGGGACAGGAGAAGTTTATTTGAAGGGAGGGTGGCAGAATGTTTGCGGCGCACTTTTATCATCTTACCTGGCAAGGAAAGAAACCTGATCCCCAGTCAGCATTTCGTTTCCTTTCCCCTCCCCTCTCTACACTCGGGCACATAGAGAGAGGAACGGGACTAAATTTACGCGCACAGCCCCTTTCGTAGCCAAGCCCAGTCACAAGGGGGTACAGGCAACTTCCAATTCCTCAAGTTAGACAGAGAATTGTAGGCGTTCTCTTTGACCAAGACTCGAGAAGAATATCAAACCCCACACACGGAATTAGTTCAAACTGTCAATCATTTTATTTGATTTATTTATTTTTGATAACAAAAGCCCTCCGAGAAGAGGCCGTCTGAGAGGTTGCAAGGACAAATCCCACCATCTTGTCAAACACTTGACAGCATGTGTGTAGAATAAAGAAAAAGTTAACAAATATAATTTCTGTTCCTCGCAAATCTGGACATGCCTTTGTTCAGTTTTAAACAGAGGTTTTCATATCAGCTGACGTCTGTAAAATTGTCATCTGACATTATTCCATTTATCGACCCCCCTCCCCGCCATTTGCCAACCCACACAGACACACCTCAGCACCAAAACTTTCTCTTTCCAAATGTCCTTCAATTTTAAGATGTCAATGCACAGCACACAGCTCCCAAGAGCCTAACCCGTGGATTAAGGAGATACACATCACAAGTTAGGGTCTCAGGGACTGAGAGGAGTGCAATATGTTTTATATACATTGTTAAATATATTAAGAATATATGCAGTCAGAATAAGTCGCAAGGAATCTATTTGGCGGAAAGAATTCTTCTTCTTCGCTTTATACGGACATCACCTCCTCATGCCTCAAACCTGCCAATCACAGCAACTCTCACCTTTTGCGCATCTTTAACCACTTCTACTTTGCAGGAATAAATGAGGTTTAAATCAGTTTACCCGTCAGAGGGAATATTGCTTCGAGAGGAGAAACAGAAGGAATGTTAGAAATAGAAAAAATATTCATTCTTGTCGGTGCTTTGATTCCATTTTAATCAGCCAGATATTTATGGATGAGATTTTATTTTTGGTGGGAGGAATCTCTTTAGAGAGGTGTCCCTGTGCTCCCTGCTTGTCCAGGGTTGACTGTTCATCTTCATACGGTGAAATATGGGAGGAAATGAATAGGAAAGGGGAGAGAGACAGGAGGCAGAGCCTGCCAAACAAGTCACAGACAGGGGGGAATTTACCCACCCCGAGCCCATAAATATTAGGCTTAAGAGGCAAGTGACAGGCAGAGGACAGTGGTGGGAGGGAAGAACGTGATAACGAAACATCACTTCAGAACTCACCCGTTAGCGCTGAGCACACACCGCCTGCAATCAGCCCCAGGAAGGGGCCGAGAAATTATTATTTTTTTTAAATCTCAGAACTTGACTGTTGAGAGAGAAAATTTAAAAAACGAAATCCCGATTGCCGGTGACCCCCAAGTCGCTACTAGCATCTTGATAAAATGGTAAGCCAGGGAGACAGCCCATTTCCCGCACCGATGATACAGTCTCTCTTAATTTTTTCTCTCGTTAAAAAAATTCTCGGCAGCCACCTTCTCCGCTGCTTCCTTCCTTGTGTATTTTCCAAACCCCTGTCACTGGGGCCTCAATGCATCAGCTGCCTATACCAAGCCAAGGCCAAATTAACAACTGCAGTTCTGATGTGTCATTCAGTATACACAGGGGGGTTCTGGCAGACATGCCCCCCTCCCTCCCTCCTTGTACATATCCTGCTCTATCCTTGTGTCACTCTTGGTCAACGGTGGCTAAAGGAACAGGCACTTTCGGTGAACTTTGTGCCGACAGAAACGGCTCAAAAATACCTCACAAAGAGAAACAACACACATAATCTTTCTGTTTTTCTAGTATGCCCTCAGTTTCCCTCTTCCTGCCTCCTTATTTTAAAACGACACAATTACAAGATGTTCGAAGTAGACCGACTCGAACACCTTCGGATGGGAAGAGGGAACAGCGAAGAGGACGGTTCCGGCAGGGCCTTTTCAGTAGAGATCCGAAATACTGTCCATGCAAACATTAAATTTAAAAATAAAACATACATAACCCTGGCCCCACAATCCGGCAACATAACAAGCTTGCATACTTAAAACGTTAAATTGCATGCATGAATGTCCTGTGTATTTTCTCACCTCTTCAGAACACCTACACGCCAGAAAATAATCCTCTTCTCCAGTCTTCCCCAGCATCGCCAGACCGGCATCATAAGGACTGTCTTTAAACTTAACCATGTAGACATTGCACTATCAATGCGGCTGGCTCGCTCTTTTTTTCTACAGCGCATATAGTCTGGAGCTGGCTCTCCCCTAGCCTTGGAAAGGAGGCTGCTGATGGACGACAGACACTAGGCACTAATCAGTGACATGCAGAAGTGTGCAGGACCACACTGCCCCCTCTCTCTCTCTCCTGGAAAGCTTGGAAGTATTTCTCCTTTGTCAGGCTCCCTCTCTCCACACCGAGTCAGATGAAATGCTAACAGCACTGGCGGAATCAGAAATCAATACCGCTCTGATTACCACTGCTCAGTTCTCTCTGCAGAAGGGGAAGATGGACAGAGGTGGGGAGGTGAGGGGGGGGGGAATATTTGTAATAACAACCTCCGCTCGTCAACGCAGCATGCTGTATCGTTCTAATACTAGATTCACTCTGTCACCCTTACTGCATGGGAATGGGGGTAGGAACGGCAGAAGCGGATAAAAAGATCATCCTTAAGCGACTAGTAATAAGGGCCAACATTATTCAGCGGGGGTCCTGGATGATCATTAGATAATAGGAAATGCAAATACGTAGATTTGGTTCATCCTGATAGGTGGCTGAGTTACTGAAACCAACGCAGTCTATTTCAAGCCAATTATTTCAATAACAGAAGCCCAACATAATAAGAATTAGTTAAATGGGAGCTGGTAAGTCTTGCGGTTATCCGCAGGGGAGGGCTGTGGGGGTAAGGACTTGGTTTAAGTTGGCTACTCTTAGGGACGGGTGGGAATATGGGCAGGCGGAAGGGTTACAGTTTACAAGAATCATTCAATGCAATTTTCCATTTTTAAAACGTACCGCATTGCCTGCGGAAGAGAAAGGTGGATATCTGCGAATTTGAGTGTGTGTATGTGTCTGTGTTTGGTGGGTGGGCGCGGGGGGGGGGTGTTCGGTGAGGTGGATAGAGCCGGAACCTTAGTAATTGCATCAACAGGCACTGAGGAATCACTGACTCGGCACAGACAGACATTAAGATTCCGGCTACATTCCTGGGAAGCGATCTGTCAGGTGCGGATGGCAGTACCGTGCCTTGCAATAATGTTATCCTTTGTACGGGGCTGAAACAAAGAGGAAGAGGGAACTCACCGATATCATCAGAGTGGGGGGAAAATATCCCGCACCAACAGCCGAAGCCTTCACTTTGGCAACTGTTTGACAATCCCCTCACCGGCGCTCTCCCAGCGGCTTTCAAATGTCCTGACCCATTTCTAGAATGTACATCTCGTCTCTGCGTAGAATTCTTACAGAATTCCCCAAATCATTTCCAAGATCACAGGAATAGTTTCTGAGATATTGGCAGTCCTCCATTGTCTGGTCCAGATGCCATACACAAGCTCAGACTGATCGCTAACAGGATATTTGCACTTCAGGGACATGACCTAATCGACCAACCCGAATACGTATATTCTGAACCAAAAGAAATTAATTTTACTCCAGGATAATCCCTGGGTCATAGAAGATGAGTTATGGTGGACACTACTGGACGAATAACCCAGAGAACACAGCCTCAGACTCCATCAGGACAAGCTGAGCATTTTTGAGTTCAGTTTTAAAACATCCAGATATTTTTAAAAAATCTGATAATAGTAACGATGAAGTCAAAAGAATACTTACATGCTTTAGGATAGGGCATCTGATGCTTTAACAACTCTGGCCATGCTTACGATTCAATACTGATCACACTTCACAACTGCATCTGTGGCCAAAATACTGCACACGCTGGGAATCTGAAATAAAAACAGAATATGCTAGGGATACTCCGCAGGACAGGCAGCAGGCGCAGAGAGGAAAACGGTTAATATTTCAGGTTGACTACCTTTGGACAGAAATCTGAAATATGAAATAAATTCTAAAATGCAGAGGAAGGGGAAAGGGGAAAGGGGAAAGAAAATGAGGCTTGAGAGGCTAAAATGTCACTTAATCTACTAGTATATAGACTTTCACCTTCGTTCTTACCTCCCTTTTCTGCTTCAGAGTACTTCACTGACTGTAGAGTGCTTTAGCCATGAAAGGGGCTATAGAAATGCAAATTCATTTTGTTATTCAAGAGAAGCTCGTGAGTGCAATTAACCTTTCCAGGTGCTAGATATTTATAAATCTTTCTTTCTTATTCTAACTTTAGTACCTGACCCTCAACTGCTCTAAAGAATACTTTCCCAATCCAACAAGCATTGGCCAATAAACATTAAACAGTGATGGCTGCATCCCCACATAGAATGGAAAGGCAGCATTTAGTAAAGCAGGATACTGTTCATGAAACACAAGGTTGCCTGACTGCGACATGCTTCTAAAATATTGCTTACCATGACAACATTATTCCCAGCTAGAGTGGAGTCCCTGCCAATCAAGTTCGGTAACCATGTTGACAGAGACTGACTTTGAGCATAGGGTCTGTGAACAACTAGAGATATTACACTAATTGTATTTATAAATGTTGATATGGTTTTTGACTGGAGTCCTGTTTAATCCCTCCTTTAAGTAAACTCTGTTTTCTGAGTATGTTGAATTTTGGCCAGACAATGGACTGTTATGAGCCCAGATGTGCACGCACCCCACCTCCAATACTTTACTGGATATTGTGTATTTAGTTGGCATCATGTTAAAATAATTGAGGGAATTGGATACTTTCCCTGAACATAGGAATCTAGATTTTGGGATCTGGAATTTAAACAAAGCTGGTTAAATTTAAATTTAGAATACATTTCTTTGCCCAGAGTTGTAGGAATATATATATATAAAACAAGCCATTGGACACAGAATCAACCTGATGTAGTTGAAAAGGAGATGGCACAACTGAAATAGCACGAAAGGGATATCAAGAAAGAATGCAGTACTGAGGTTAAAGAATAAATAACAATAGCCATGGCTAAGACTTGTGTACCTTGACAGCTGACTTCTCACTCTGTTCCGGTTAATGTCTCGAGACCATGGCTAATTTCTTCCCTCCTCTTTGGACCAGAGACAGAGTCCCAAATGTGAAAACTTTGCTCCAGCTGACATGGAGGGTGGTGGTGGTAGTAGGGGGCACTGGCAGTGGGGCAGTTCATTGCAGTCTGAATGCAGTCAAATCTTGCGTTGGCCAACAACCAGAAAAATACAGCGAAGAAATGACCAAACTGAATAGAAACGAAAAAGTACACTTGAATTATAAGAAGCTTTCAGTAGCCTCAAAGAGTTAATATATGGAAGCAGTGAGGTGAGCTGTAACTGACGGAGCTTAGCTAAGTTTGAGGTGTATCACAAAGAAAACATTATTCAAAGCAAATAGAATGCTGATCTATATTGTAAGACCGGTGTTGTATTTACATAGCAAATTTCAAATCAAAATTCAGCTGATCCATATTGCTTTACAACCAATGAAGCACTTTTGGTTTGTAGGAAATTTACTGTCGATGAGAACGCAGAGAGGCTAGTCAAAAATGTAGCTTTGGAGAATTTAAGGATCTTGGATTTATTAACCTGTAGAGGTGTTGCTCAGCATAGATAAGACAATACAGGAACAGGCACAGAAATAGCAAAACTGGTAAATTTAAACAGTGCAGAATTGACCTGGTGCTGATGATTATCCACAAGCACATTTGGGAGTGTTAGCAGGAAGAATGTCTCACCTAGTGTTATCCACACCTCAAATGGACCCAGAGAGATCAATGGAGCCGAAATTCCTCCCAACTGGTCATGGGGTTGAATCAATATCTCTTTCCACCGAGGCAAATGCTTTTCAGCACATTCAGGTTATATTACAGATTTCCAGCATCTGTAGAATTTTGTCTTTGAATTGGTAAAAAAAAATGCAACAAGATGTCAGATTATTTGTTGTTAAGGAACTGGAGCAGAAGAGGGGAACTCTTGGCCTTCATTTGGAATTAATGGATCAAATGACCTTCATCTTTATCCGTCTGATAAGTGTAATAATGAGTGCCAGCACTAATAAAAAGAGGGGATAACAATAACATTCCTAAAATTAAGGGGGTATTCTTACAGATACTGCTTCTCGGTTGCCAATTCCTTTCTTTTACAAATGACTTGTGCTCATTTGGAGAAGGAGTAAGCCATCAAGTCACAGAAAAATACAGCTTTGAGAAAGGCCTATAGCGTACAGAGTTAATGCTGACCATCAATGACCCATTTACACTAATCCTACGTTAATTCCTACACTTGGTCTCCACCCATTCTCAGGACTGAGGAACTGAGTGTTTTCCAAGTTGGCTCTGAATTAGGTACTCCCTGCACAAATAGTGCAGATTTTGTTTTAAGTTCCATTGTCACCTTTCTGCATGAATGTATCTAATACTCATCCTCATGCATGCATCTCTGGCAGCATGCAGGAGATTTCTCCATTTCCCATCCTTGGACTTCTCTGAAAGAGACTGTTAGAATGGTCAGGGAGTAGAGTACAGTACTGCCCTGCCTACCTGAAACTGGATTAAGACTGCTCTTGCTTGCTTCTCTTTGTTACATGTGTTTGCAAGATAAAGCTTCTAGCTGCACTGTGAAAATAAGAAACTATTTGGGATGAGAGAACAAAGGGTTTAAAGAAAACAGGTGGAGAAATTATCTAAAAGTTGAAGCAAGTTAAAGCAATTAAAATTGGCAACAAAGAGTTAGGGTTCATTTCTGAAAGCAGTAGAGTTCAAAATTAATAAACATAGGTCAAAGTTGTGAAGGTTTCTAACAACCTTGTGAACCAGTTTGTTTTAAAATTTATATTTTAATTTCTGAATTAAATTATCTTAAAATTATTAAAGCATTATTACCCCTGTCATTTTTAGCCTATGCACTGGGGTGAGTGAGTTACATTAAAGTACTTCAAGACTTTGCCTCCATATTAATGAAGTACTTGAGAAAGTGTGAAGAAGCACTTATAAGGATGCTACTGAGACCAAGAGTGTTACAGACTTTGGGAGAGATTGAATAAATTAATGCTTTATCCTTAGCATAAAGGGGCCGTGAAAGAGACCTGATGGTGTTCTGTGAACTTATGTGTGTAGTGGACAGATGAAAATGGCATGTTTCTTTGTATAGAAGAGTCTAGGTCTAGTGGCCATCAACACCAGGTAGTTAAAAAATGCAATTGGCTAATAGGAGAAATTCCTTTCCTGAGTATGGTTAGAATGTCCAAACTGGTTAGCCCAGAAAGTGAATGAAACAAATAGATTAGAAGACTTATAGAAGAGACAGGATAATTACATGAACAAAAAAGTTATTCTGAATGACTGAGATAAAGCAGACGGAATATTAGGGACCTGTGTGGAGATACATCACCAATACAGACCAGGTGGGATGAATGGGCTGTTGCTAGTCTACACAACAGATGACTTTCACAGTTAACAAGGAAGGAAAATTATATTTAAACTACAAATCTCAGTTAAAGATGATCTGACTTCAAATGGCCCAGATGGTATAACCTCCAAACTACCTCAAGATCTCCTGATGATCTAACTTAAAAACTAGTCTCATTGATTTGTTCACCTCTTTAGACTGAGTAAATATTGAGCTGAGAACAACATGCAAGTGAGACCAGTCTGTCTCTACTCCCTCAGTTGCTCTCTTTTGTTTTTTAATGCAACCAGATTTCATTTGTTCCTGGTTATAGTTGCGAGTCATGGGGCTGGCTCCTGTACATTGCTTCCAATAATTCATCCTGTAGCAAAATAGACAACACAGAGCACTCCACAGGTCCAAATTCACCAATGTCAATGATTTGTGGCTCTTCACAAACTTGGAATCAACATCTCTATTTATCTGCAACTGATCTCTTGGGATCAGGTTGGCATTGTGGGCAAGCGACATTGGGCAGTATAACAAGATAGTTTCAAATCAGAGGAAGCTGAGGAGAAAGGAAGGATAAAGAGCCACAATTTCCAGTGGTGTACAGTCGTATAGTTTATGTACTCTGAGTCAGATTAGGATTGAGTTTAACCATAATGATCCTAAACCCTCCAGTCTCACGAAAGATAAAGAAGTCTGTTAGGTGATGTACCACAGGGGTTATTAAAATTTTTGTCATAAAACAACAGATTTCACAACCTATATCAGCCTGGTTCTGATTCCTCTTTACTTTTCCTTCAGAATAGCCATCTCTCATTCATAGTGTCATCACAGCACAGGAGTCCTCTCGCCCAAATGGTCAATGTACGCTTTTGATGCAGCAGTCAGTCTAGTTTATCTACTCCCTCTGTCCCTATAGCTCAGTTTATTTCCCTCATGTGCCTATCCCATTTCCTTTTGAAAGTGTTGATCATCTCCACTTCCACTACTCTCACTGGCTATCCAAAATGCCCATGCTTCTAACACCTCACCTTCTCAAAACCTATCGAAAAGATGAGTTGTCTCTACCCAAATGGACTGTGTTGTGCCAAGAAAGCCACACAGAAGGCCAGGATCAGGAGAACCCAACTGGTATTTGGACATTGCCTGGGCTGTATGTTAGGAAGAGTGAACAACAAACTAAATAGGTTTTGGTCATGGTCGTGAGTGATGGGCCACAAGTAGTCTATGCTGGTGTTTTGGTCACATCCCTCGTTCCATCTTGTTCCTTTCTATCCTACCAGCTTGCTTTAGAAAGGATGTAAATTTGATACAAGTTTAGAGGAAAAGTTACAAATGATGATCAGAAAGTTAAATAATGAGCAGAAATTTGTAAAGTTAGAACCATTCTCCTTTGTACACAGGTTCAGAGGTGACAGTAGAAGATCTCAAGACATTGAAACGTTTCAATGGAAAGATGTTCTCTTAGGGGAGTGGATCAATAAACAAAAATCATAAAACTAAAACAATTGGAGTGGTGATGAAAAGAAATGATTTTACATGGCAAGCTGTTAAGATTTGGAATGTTCCAGTTGAAAAGTTGGTAAAGCTGACTATAAGTGTCTAAAATAGAGCTGGACTGGATTACAATATTACAGACAAAATGCAGGGAAATGGTACAAAACATAACAGCTCCATCAAAGCTTACGATGGGCTGAGTGGCCATTTGTACTGTTGGCTTCTTGATCTCTGATACACTTTATTCCCCTTTTGTTCTCATGTAGGCATTTATCCAATTTCCTCCTAAATGCAGTAATGCTATTCACCTCAGTCTGTTCCTGTGGCAGCGAGCGAATTCTACATTCTAAATTCTGCATTCTATATTCAAAATTCTGTGTTCTGCATTCATCTCAAGTCATGTTTGCTCCAGAGTATAACCGGGATGGATGGAAATCTCAACTAAATGTAGCATCTTATCTTCTAAATGCTCCCAGGACTCAGCATTGAGTAAAACTTGTCCTCTATCCTGGTACAGGCATTCCATTTGTTCTCTCAACTATGTTCCTTCTTTATAACTTAAAATGCTTAATTTATAACTTTTCCTGGTGCTAATATAACCTTCACTATTTCCCTTTCCATGCTTCTTAACCTCCTGAGTCTTGTTATAAATTTCAAGTAAAATTGTACAGAGTTCCAGTTTCTTGATAATGCTGCGGGAGTTCAAATTGCTTAGCATTGACACTTGACAACAAAAATGTGTCCCTGGTCTCTCTGGGAATTGATTACACTTGCCTTCCATTAGAATTGTTGTATCATTTACCCAATGCACATCTTCTTTGCATGGAATTTCCCAAAGTATAGCCCTCTACATCTAAGAGAATTTCCAGTACAGCACCGAAGACAGAGCCTGCTGCAAACAGTGATCTGTCTACTCTGGTTCTAATTTCCTTTGTGGAATCAGGATTGCTTTCATTAAGGAATTTCGGAAAAAAGTAGTATCTGTTGACAATTTTAGTTAGATGTCACATAACCTCTCATTTTCTTGCCCTCACATTTTCTCTATTGGCTCATTCTTGTGGCACCTCATCTTCCCAAGGCCAATCATAAAACAGCCCTTTCCCAAATCCAATTAATTTTTTTCCTCTTAAACCCCCCCCTCCCCCAATAACTGATAAATAATTTATTTCATCAAAATGATTATCCATTCTTTTGGCCCAATGACTTTACACTCTGCCCCACCACCACTCCCCATATATCAAACCTGGAGGGGAAGCAAAAATTTTATGGATATGAGTATTCACTGTATCGTTTTGTGCTCCCAATTGCCACCTGCTGGTTTAAAGCAGTAAGTACCTTCTGATCAAGGTAACAGGGATGCGAGTCCACCTCATTTATCTGTTGTATTGCTTCTTGCCTAATACATTAGGAAGGGAGTGGCATAGGAAGCAGTTGATATCCTCAGGTCAAAGCTTCCCAACATTTGGATGACATCATCCTCTTCTCTTCAGATCTACTGTTGGTCTGCAGACTGAACAGCATCTGCAAACTGGTGTGAACTGACCTCTCGGATGAGAGAGGAATTCAGAAAATGCAAGGCCATAGTCTTTGGTAACTGGTCTGAATGGCCATTTATTCTCTTCACCGTCAGGTCCATTTACCTGAAAATGCTGGGAATATGGTTTGTAGGAGCCAGGATGGGCACCAAAAATCTGGATGGAGCCTATTAATGAAGGTGAAATGGAAATTTTGGGAGCACCACTTCTTTCAGCTGTGGGGATAAGTGGGACCGTTGTCAGTGAAGTTGTGTGTGTTATATGTCAAGGCCTTACTTAGCTCCTGCACTGCTGGAGAAAATTTGTTCCTCATGTTTCCAAGCTCCCATGAACATTACCACACTATTTTTGCCTTTTTGTACAACTTATTTAATTTTTAAAGTATTTTTTTATCATAATTTATAGTGTATTTTGTATTGGACTGCACTGCTGCCACAAAACTACAAATTTTACAACATAGGTGATAATAAATCTGATACTGATTCTGATCCAATGCAGTTATGTTTTGTGAGGTGACATCAAGCTATACTCTGGATATGCAGACACCAAGAGTCCCCACGTGTTCATGTTCTACCTGCCCTTATTGTTGATGAAAATGGATCTGGCCACAGTGTAGTGAGATGTTTCTTTCAGTTGGATTATGAAAGTACAATTGTAAATCTTGTAAAGAAATGGAACGATATGTCTACAGTTGTGAATGTTGACATATGACTATACAGCATTTTGCAAATTGTATATATATTTTTAGGTTTAAAACACAAGAAGAATATGTGTGGACATGGGAACAACTGTAGATGCTAGACACAAAACACTGGAGGGACTCGGGGTTAGGCTAGACCAGATGAAGGGTCTTGATTTGAAACAATTGTCTGTCCATTACTCTCCAAAGATGCTTCCTTACCAGCTGAATTCCTCCAGCTTTTTCTCTTGCCTAACAATGTGTGTCCCTGGTAAAGGCTGATTTATACTTGTGCGTACGGGCTACGCCATAGCCTACGCAAGTGGCCTATGCCATTGTGAGCATTTATTCTTGTGCATTGGTGTGTCTGTGTTGCTCTGCAATTCACCGCCAAAATGCTAGTTGGCGGTGGGGTTCCTATGCCACTGTGTTGAGTTTCTTCCTGTACTTCAAACAATGGCGATTGAAATTGAGCGCATCATGTTGGAGTTGGAGCTAATAAATGTTGAACAAGAGTTTCTTCTCTCTCAATTCTGAAATGGTAGAGAAGCAGCAACCGGAAATGTGCAGGAGGAAATGCGAAGCTACCAAACGGACCAATCACTGTTATTGCGATCTGCGTTGCCGCGGCGCGTACTTACATTTTGGGAGAGGTGCGCATTAGGCTACGGCATAGAGTACAGCGCTGTGTACGTGGCTACGCCGTACCTATGGCATACGTTTGTCGCAGAAGTATAAATTGAGTTTAAGCCTGAGTCACTGAGTTTGTACCATTTCTTTCTCATACATTTCATGAATAATGCAACAAGGAGGGTTCAGCCCTTTGGTTTGCAATGGTTCTACACCTGAATCCTTTCCTTGTAAAACTGTTTCAGTAGCTTTAGCAAGCCTCAGCACATGGTCTCATGCCTTCAACTGAACTAGTCTACAGCATTTGGTTGCAGATGGCTCCTTGTCATGGAAGACCAGTTTTGGTGGAAACCTCCATTTTCAGTAAAGAGTACCACTGACGAAAGTGAGAGAAAAGAAGAATGTAAAAGCCAGAAGATAATTAAGTGCTCATTTTAAAAGCCTAAAGGTTTGAAAAAGAAAAGAGGTCCAGAAGGGCATAAAGATTTTTAATAGATAAGGTATAGATGGTAATTCTATTTTTAGATTAGTAATATAGTGGCCTACACTAACCATTGCAGGTACTCAAATCTCACTCTGACAACCTGAAATTTGAATCTAGTTTAAATCCATTTGTGGTAAGCATGTTGTCACTGTATTATTGTAAAATCTATCAAGTTCATTAATATCCTTGAGCAAAGACATCCTTATATAGTCAGGCTCCCACCAACTTGGTTAATGTTGGTCTCAGGGCAATTACGGTTTGATAATGAGACTGTGTAAAATGAAAAATACTAATACTGAAAATAAAAACAAGGTTAAACTTTGCTAAAATCTCAATGAACCCGGTTATTTCTTCTCAGTATCAGCACCCAAAACTTCTAAGTTAGATCAAAACTCCATCTATTCCAACCCTTTATTGGAGGAAATTTGTGGAGAAGATTCTGTGTTTAAGTCCTTGCAAATGGCTAAACTTGCTTTAAGGGTGGGATGAAGTGAAAAAATTCCACATTTACTGCCTGCTTTTCATTTGTTAGATTTGTCAGCCATCTGATTTCAAGACCAAGTAACTCCTAAGCAGAACCTTGCTGGGGTGGTGATCAAACCAATCTGTGAGCCAGGTAATCCAGTCCTTTTGTAAATTTATTTCTTACTCACTGATTAGTCCTGAATCAAATTTCTTGGCAGGACATTTTGAAAACTGATGCATCTTTGGTGAACCAGATCAGAGGAAGACTGCAGGTGGAAGTGAGAAAAACATAAGCGTGTAGGTGACCCAGTGACATACTTTCATCCAGGAAGAATTCCTAAACAGACCTGCAATTAGTTAGCACCTTTCATACCCTCAGACATCCGAAAGAGCTTTCAAGGCAGTGACGTTTAAGTGTAACTCCTACAGGTATAAATATGGAGACATTACAAATAAACTAAACTCAGCAAGATCCCACAAACAGCAGAATGTGGCAATGGGAATATGGTAAAATGATAAACTTTGGCCAGGACATCAGGGAGAACTCCCTATTTCATATAAATGTGCTACAGCACATTTCACATCCACCTGACAAAGCAGATGGTGCCTCAGCTTAATGTCTGATATTGAAGCTGGTAACACTGACAGAGAGCATGTCTGAAATGCATGTTCAAGTGCTTATGCTGGTGTTAGCTACCTTCATACAGAACATGGAAATTAATGGGGATATGGAATTAAACAACATGTAGCTCAGAGACTATATGGCGCACTGCCCATGGAGACAAGAGTTTTTCCCTTTAAATAGACATCTCTACGTCTTTGTTTTGTCTCCAGTGATTTCAGAAGCAAACATTGTTCTACACTAACCTTAGTTCTTTGGTTTAAAATTAATAAGGGTGCAAACCTTTGAGGTGAACTGTCATATTAATAAACTTTTAAAATTTCTGTGATACCCTCTGAAAGCTGTTCACCCTTTGTAACGTGGCCATGTTTTCTATTTTCCACTAAACCCACTGTGCAAAAATAAATGGATACGACAGTTGATTAATGTTCGACTCTCTGCAAAAATGCTAATCTGTTAATTGATCGTTTTAATGGCTCCATTTAACTCCTCGTCACTCACGCAGTACTCAGACTAAAACACCGAAGTTCAAACATCCAAAGGATTTAAAGGCACAGCCTTATCTAATGAACATTTGGGCTTTCACTTACTGAAGCAATATCGTTGGTGTTTATTCCTGTTCAACTTCATAAAATGGATTAGGATATTGATCAATGGCAGGTGGAAGACATTCTGGTGAGGCTTTTCATGTGGGTCAGAGACTGTGTGTTGATGTCCCAATCCAGTGTTGCACAGCTGGAGGGCTCAACATTAGAGGAGTCAATTTTCAGTAGGATAAATGGAATTCCATGTCATTTGAAAGGACAGCACTGGTGTCACACAGTGCCCAATATTTATCACTCAACAAACATCTCTAACAAAATAGGGATGCTTACTTCTGTACCTCATTATATTGTGCACATTAGATACTGAGTGTATCAGAGAAATTTTACCCGTTCTGCTTCCTCTTCCTCAGTTCAGGTTCAGAGTCAGACAGAAAATGGCCTGATGGTTGGATTAAACATATCCAACAACGGTCAACGTCAGTGGGAACACATTGCCTGATGGAGTTTTCCATTAAAACCAATCAGGGTGGTGCACAATTGATGATGGATCATAGATGCTGAATTTAACATCTCAAGGAGAATAAATGGATATGGAAGAATGGACAAGGAAGTAGAAAGAAAAACCTTGCATTGGAACCATCATATGAAACCATCCACTGAGTCCCAATGTGTTTCAACATACAGCTAAAGTACTGTCACAGTTGCAATGCTGAAGCACAGCAAGATCCCACAAACACAACCGGATGAATTCATACTGCAATTTGAGAGGGAGAAGCATAACTCACATTTATCAGTATCACAATGGAATAAAGATAATTACAGAGGCATGAGAGGAGCCTGACCAGGTGGATTTGAAGAGGATACTGGCAGGGATGACGGCAGAGCAGAAATGGCTGAAGTTTCTGGGAATAGCTCACAAGGCCCAGGATAGATACAGTATGTCCCACAGAGGAAGAAGTTCTCAAATGGCAGGGGTAGGGAACTGTGGGTGACAAAGGAAGTTAAGGACTGCATAAAAACCAAGGAAAGGCCATATAAGGTAGCAAAAGTGAGTGGGAAGTTGTATGATTGGGAAGCTTTTAAAATTCAACAAAAGGCAACTAAAAGGTTATAAAAGGGGAAAAGATGAAATATGAGGGCAGACTAGCCAATAGTGTAAAGCAGGATACCAAAAGTCTTTTCAGTTATATAAAGAGTAAAAGGGAGGTGACAGTTGATATTGGACCACTGGAAAATGATGCTGGTGAGGTAGTAATGGCGATAAAGAAACGGCAGATGAACTTCGTGGGTACTTTACATCAAGTCTTCACTGTGGAAGATACTGGCAGTGTGCGAGGGGTCTGTGAATGTCAGGGAACACGAGCGAGTGCCATTGCTATTACAAAAGAAAAAGTACTAGACAAGCTCAAAGGTCTTAAGGTGGATAGGTCACCTGGCCCAGATGGACTACATCCCAGAGTCCTGAGAGAGGTTGCTGAAGAGATAACAGATGCATTGGTCATAATCTTTCAAGAATCACTTGATTCTGGCATGGTCCTGGAGGACTGGAAGATTGCAAATGTCACTCCAATCTTTAAGAAGGGAGGAAGGCAAAAGAAAGGAAATTATAGGCTAGTTCATCTAACCTCAGTGGTTGGGAAAGTGTTGGAATATATTATTAAGGATCAGGTTTTGAGGTACTTGGAGACTAATAATAAAATAAGTCAAAGTCAGCATGGTTTCTGTAAAGGGAAATCTTGCCTGATAAATTTGTTAATTCTTCAATGAAGTAACAAGCAGGGCGGAGAAAGGAGAGCAGAGGATGTCATTTACTTGGATTTTCAGAAGGCGTTTGATTAGGTGCCTCAAATGAGGCTGCTTAACAAGATAAATTCCCATGGCATTACAGGAAAGATACTGGCATGGACAGAGGAATGGCTGACAGGCAGGAGGCAATGAAGGGAATAAAGGGGGCCTTTTCTGGTTGGCTGCCGGTGACTAGTGGTGTTTTTCAGGGGTCAGTATTGGGACCACTACTTTTTACATTGTTTGTCTATGATTTAGATAATGGAATTGATGGCTTTGTGGCAAAGTTTGTGGATGATACGAAGATAGGTGGAGGGGTAGGTAGTGCTGAGGAAGCAATGCAATTGCAGCAAGACTTAGACAAATTGGAAGAATGGACAAAAAAGTGGCAGATGGAATACAGTGTTGGGAAATGTATGATAATGCACTTTGGTAAAAGGAACAATAGTGTGGACTATTATCTAAATGGGGAGAAGGTTCAAACATCAGAGGTGCAGAGGGACTTAGGAGTGCTCCTGCAAGACTCCCAGAAGGTTAATTTTCAGGTTGAGTCTGTGGTAAAGAAAGCAAACACAATGTTGGCATTTATTTCAAGAGGAATAGAATATAAAAGCAAGGAGATAATGCTGAGCCTTTATAAGACACTAGTCAGCCTGCACTTGGAGTATTATCAACAGTTTTGACCCCACAACTCAGAAAGGATGTGTTGTCATTGGAGAGAGCCCTGAGGAGGTTCATGAGGATTATTCTGGGAATGAAGGGGTTAACATTTAAGGAGCATTTGGCAGCTTTGGGCCTGTACTTGCTGGAATTCAGAAGAATGTGGGGGGAAGTGATCTCATTGAAACCTACTGAATGTTAAAGGACCAGATAGGGTGGATGTGGAGAGGATGTTTCCTATGGGGGAGGGGGATCCAGAACTAGGAGGGCACAGCCTCAATATTGAGGGAAGATCCTTTAGAACAGAGGTAAGGAGTAATTTTTTTAGACAGAGTAGTAAATCTGTGGAATGCTTTGCCACAGACAGCAGTGGAGGCCAAATCTGTGGGTATATTTAAGGTGGAAGTTGATTGTTTCCTTATTGGTCAGGGCATCAAAGGATATGGGGAGAAGGCAGGTGTATGGGGTTGAGTGCAATCCAGGATCAGCCATGATGGAATGGCAGGGTGGAGTGGACTCGATAGGCTGAATGGCCTATTTCTGCTCCTCTGCCTTATGATCAGTTTGGTAATGTGTATTTTATTTCGGGAATTTGTATAATATGTCAGGAATAAAGCTCCTGCCCTTCCAGATGATGCCAGTTCTGGAAATGCAGAATTCCCATAGTAACGCCTAAGTTTTTCTGCTCAATGTTACAGATGCAACATGCAGCCTACATCATTCCTCACCTTTTAATTACTCAACGACAACTCTGTGAAGGATAATTCCTTCGGTTAATTCACCTTTTCAGCAAGCCCTGATTTTTTTGTCTCTGCTTTCCTTCAGTTCTGGCTTCTTCTGCATTGCTGCCCCCTTCTGCTCCTCAGTGGTAGCATTTGCGCACTGTCAGTGTCATTACGCTAAGTATTGCCCTGACTTCCTTCTTTTGGGTTTGGTATCAAATTTTGCTTGTCTTTGTTGCAGTGGATCATGGGATGCAATTAAACTAAAGCTGCTATGTAAATGAGCAAAATCGTTGGAAGAAAAAGGATCCATAGAAATGAATGAAGAATCCCTCCATATCATACCATGATAGTATTCAGCAGCTATTAAAAATAGTTTGGACTGTTACTTCAACACTTATGGGATCTTGCTGTGTGCAGGTTGTCTGCTACATTATAAAACAAAAATACCTGCACTTCAAAAACAACAAATTGGTTGTGAAGTATTTTGAGATGCCTTGAGCGTACGCAGGGTGGGAGATATGTAGTACATACAAATATAATTTTTCTTTGTATTTGACCAACATGTAAAGAACATAGAAGTATTAAACAATAGATGCTGGAACTCCGAAAAAGAATAGAAACAGCTGGAAATATTCGTTAAGAGATTGAGTTCAACAGTCGGGAATTTATGTTGCAACTTTAAAAAAAACCTCATCAGAATACATCTGGAGAATTGCATACCATTCTGGAGCCTCATTATAGGAGTGATGTTGAGGCTTTAGAGAGAGTGCAGAAGAAGTTTACCAGGATGCTGCCTGGATTAGAGGGCTTGTGCTCTCATAAGAGGCAGGACAGACTTTGGTCGTTTTCTCTGGATCAGCGGAGGTTGAGAAAGGATCTGACAGCAGTTTACTACATTATGACAGACATTGATAGAGGAGAAAGACAGTAACTTTTTTCTCACTGTTGAAGTGCCTAACGCCAGAGGGCAGGTATTTAAAGTAAGAGGGGCTAAGTTCAAAGATGCTGTGTGGGGCAAGTTTTTTTTCCACACAGAGAATGCTGGGTGCCTGGAATGTACTGCCTGGGTGGTGGTGGTACAGGGATTCAAGAGGCTTTTAGATAGGCATGTGAAGGTGGAAGGATATGGACATTGTGCAGACAGAAAGGATGTTTAGTTGGATATTTGATAACTAATTTAGTTAGTTCTGCCCAACATTGTGAGCTGAAGGGCTTGTTCCTGTACTATGCTGTTAAATGTTTTAAGTATTATAAAAATAAATAACACCAAAAGGACTTCCATCAAAGGTTCAATTTTGAGCATACCTTCTACTGAATGGGTGGAGTTTAAAATCTGACCAGATGTCCCGCTAATAGTCGAATATGACACATAGACAGGTTATTAGGAATCAGTATTTCTAGCAGACACATGGTTAGGCACCAACCATCTCCTGACTTACAACACGTAATTCAATAGATCTCTATGACTGGATTTTTGGGCAGTTAGGTTCATTTTCTGGCTGGGAACATCAACTGAGCTGTGCAACAAAAATGGAGGGTTTCAGTATTTCAGGACAGGTGAAAGAGGTCTTCTAACCTTTTCTATCATTCCATACAGTGGAGTTAGTCATAGCTCAGCCATAATTTCAGTGATCAGCAGAACAAGCTTGAGAAGTCTAATAAACTGCTCATGTACCAATATATTTTCATAGCTTACAATTATATTCATTCTCACCTATCTCCCCTAGCCACAATGGAAAGATGGAATTAATCCTTGTAGCAGAAATATGGTTGTTAATCAAGAGTATGGAAAATTCACTCATTCATTCATTCTTCCATCTGACACCTTGGACTCTTGCCCTCTAGGGAACCTTGCTCTCCCACAATACTCCTGGAACCATTATGTCTCTTAGAATTATTAATTACCTCATAACCATCATTATCAATCTAATGTCCAATCAGACACTGATCCAATTAAATGAAGTTAATTGTTGTACTATAATATACTGTCATTTAGTTGCCCTGTGCCAATTCAAGCTCAGCTTCCTTCATATATAATGGACTAAATTGTTTAAGCTCTGAGCTGGGGTGGAAAATTTACAATAGCAAATTAACTAATTATGTGGTCCATGCCATTTCTCCTCTATGGATGTCTGTGGAGAGAGAAAGAATGCATTCTGCATTGTAAGTAGCTAACGATGGAAGGAGAGGTGAGCCACAAGCCCCCCACACTTGCTCCACCAATCAAGCAAAATCAGAGCTGATCTCTCCTCCAAAATCATTCTCCTGCTTCATTCTATTTTGTTTGCTTTCCTCAGTGCCCACAAATCTATCCTTCTCAACATTGAATCTACTCAACATTTGAGCATCCACTTTATCTTCATAGGTAGAGAATTCCACAAATTCACAACCATCTGAGCAAAGACATTTCTCCTCCTCTCAATGCCAGGAGTTGAACCCATAACCTACAAACTCTATTAGATTGATTCATTATCCATTGCACCAGTCTCACTTTGCAATCTGTACCATCACCATGCCGGAACCTATTGCAGATGGATGTTCCTGTTATTTTATTTCAATGATATTGCAGCCTGTGTGAAATCTGAATGTTGCCTTCACTGATGTCCTGTTCTGGGCACAACTGCAACAGGGCATTTAAGTCACCCATACCATCACAACTTTAACATCAAATGAGACCAAACTTTGAACTTGGATTTCAATTTAAGTTATAATACATCCATTTGAAACTATTATTTCAACTGTGGCTGAAGATCCAATCCATTTCCAAGTAAAGAAGAGCTAAGAATGGGGGCAAATATTAAACCTGGCCTTTGCTCAATTGGAGGGGCAAAGGACAGGTTGCACCGTTCAACGATGTAGGTTAAACAGTCTCACTGCTTCTAATGCAATAGTATGGTAGATACTTAATATCTAACTACATGGTTTTGTTTTACCAGGAGTTAGGTGAACTTAAAATGCAGAAATAATTACACAGAAACTGATCTAGTACTGCCTTCTGTGGACTTCAATGGCTGCAGATCTATGAAACTTCACTTTGTGGGACTATTTGATCAACACAAATTCAATCAGATTTTTTGTTCACTCTTGGAATATATTTAACACTGCATTACTATTATCCATCCCTAAGCCACTTCAGAGGATCATTCATACAATCGTAGAATTGTACAGCATGGAAGGGGACCATTTGGCTCAATTCATCTATGCCAACCAGTGGATGCTCTTCCTAGGATGTTACTTGATTGATCTACAATTTCCAGCAATTTATTACAATTTACTTGGTCTCCAGGGATTTCAACCAAACTGGGGCTGGTGAGTGCATAAACTCAAACCTTGATGGCTGTAGGATCCAATCATTATTCACGCACCTGGCAGAGGGCACCATATGTAGGCCCATACAGCACATGACCCTGTTGACTCCCTGAAGATGCTCCCAAATCAGCTAAGGATCAATTCAATGTTGGTGCGAACCTGATATGTAGTCTATCAGCTTTGGTTCCATTTGTTCAAGAACATTAGTGAATCAGTTGTTTTTTTTCTAACAATACAGCAATTTTGTAGTCACTTTGTAGTTCCCGCGGAACACTGTTTTGTTTAGCTGTATACATGTGTAAAGCAGAACAACAATAAATTTGAACTTGATTGTTTACTGACACCAGCTACTTATTCTAAGAGCTTTTTTTTAATGAATTCAAATTATAGAACAACCATGATGAAATTCAAATTTACTTTGTGGAAATACAAAAACACAATCAAAAATGCTGCAAATACATGGAAGGTTGGACTGCATCTGTGGAGAAAGGACTGCTGTGTGTCTCTAGCATTTTACTTTTTTTTAAATTTTTGAACTCATGTTCTCTGGATGATGGGTGTGTAATCATTAACCTCTCAAGTACTAGGTAAAATATGCTTCATTTCATCTACTAGGTAGGGAGAAAAACCTATTAACAGGATTGCTGCTTTTTCAGCACTTTGTAGTGGACAGCTGGCAAGTGTCCTCAATGAGTCCTGAACCTTTAACAAACACAGTAAGGCAATTTCCTTCCAATAACAACCTATTCCCCCTATTCTCCCATCCAACTCTCTAACTCCTGTCTAATTCTCTCACCTGAGCACACCATAAACTCCTTTAGCTCTCCAAGAACATTATATACTGCTCCCTAAACACATGACATTCTGCAGATGCTGGAAATCTAGAGCAACACAGACAAAATGCTGGAGGAAGTCAGTAGGTCAGGCGGCATCTATGTAGTTGCCGTCTTGGACTGAGACCCTTCATCAGGACTGGAAAAGAAGGGGACAGAAGCTGGCATAAGAAGGTTTGGGGGGCAGGGAGGAGGAGAAGTACAAGCTGACAGGTGATATCACACCATTTCTGAGCTCCTGCACAGCCCTGATTTGTTTTATTCTGCTGGCTCACAACTGCCCAGGTGCTAAAGTTTAGAACTCCTTTCTTAACCATCTCCATTTCTCCACATGGGTCCCTTCCATTAAATCATGTTTTTAACCTATTTCTCACCCTCTCTTTACAGCTGATAATACTTTGTTAATCGTAAACACAAAATAATCTGCAGATGCTGGGGTCAGAGCAACACTCACAACACACTGGAGGAACTCAGCAGTCAGGCAGCATCCATGGAAATGATCAGTCAACGTTTCCGGCCGGAACCCTTCGTCAGGACTGAAGAGGGAGGGGGTAGGAGCCCTATAAAGAAGGTGGGGGGAGTCCTGCCCCCTCCCCCAGCTGCCTATCACCTCCCTCATGGTTCCACCTCCTTCTACTACCCATTATGCTTTCCACTATTCCTTCTTCACCTTTCCTGCCTATCCCCTCTCCCACCCCTTGATCCTTCCCCTTACTGGTTTTTCACCTGGCACCTACCAGCCTTCTCCTTCCCACCCTCCCCCCATCTCCTTTATAGGGCCTCTGCCTCCTCCCTCTTCAGTGTTGACAAAAGATTCCGGCCCAAAACGTTGACTGATCTTTTCCATGGATGCTGCCCGACCGGCTGAGTTCCTCCAGCGTGTTGTGAGTGATACTTTGTTAATCCTGGGTTGTTTCACTTACTTGTAAAGGCACTATAGAAATGTAAGTTGTTCTTGCTAGGGTTCAGAAAGCTGGAACCCTACCCCATCTCTTGGGATGTAAACTGATCCTACATAGTTCATTCTAGTCAAATCTGCATATTCATTCTAACACAGTCAATGGCCTATGCTCAGATTGTTTGTTGAGGGCACCACAGTACCATTGTGGTTAGCGCAACGTTAGTACAGATCAGGGCGTTTCACAGCTTGGAGTTTGGAGTTCAATTCCAGCGCCGTCTGTAAGGAGTTTGTACATTCTCCCCGTGAACCACATGGGTTTCTTCCGGGTGCTCCAGTTTCCTCCCACAGTCCAAAGACGTACTGGATAGCAGGTTAATAGGTCATTGTAAATTATCCTGTGATTAGGCTAGAGTTAAATAGGTTGGTTGCTGGGCCGTGCAGCTCGTTGGGCCAGAAAGGCCTGTTCCACACTGTATCTCTAAATAATAGAAATAAGAAACTGCTAGATTCATCCTGCTAGTTGCTTGACACAATGACAATGAAATTGATTAATCAATCCATTGCTGTCAGATAGATTTACATGGATGATACCAAAATTGATCAGGCATGAAAATTACGGATAATTTATGTTAATTTAAGTTTACACTGACTTATGTTTGTAATGCACTGTGCTGCTCCAGTGCAAAAAATGAATTTTCATAGCACTTGTACCCTTGAATTCCAGTTATGAAGAGATTGGTTAGGCTAGGATCATTTCATTGGAACTGAAGAGGCTTGTGAGATGTATAAAATTACTTGGACGCTGGACAAGGTGAACAGCAAGTTCTGATTTGCCTTAACAAAGATAATCAGGGAACACAAATTGAATGGAAGGTGATGCTTTGGAAAATATTTCTCATTTCCAAATGATGGGAGTCTGGCACTTTGTCTTAAAGGGTTGTGGAGGCAGAAACCCTAAACCCAGCTAAAAGCCACTGAGATGAGCACCTCCAGTCACAGATATGGGTTAAAATGGTTTAGACCAACCTCTTATATGCCATTGACCCCTTCCATTAACCGAGGGTCTGTGGACCCCAGGTTGGGAACCCCTAGATAAGAACATTCTTTTTAGCCAGCAAAGACAAAATGAATTGAATGACCCCTTTCTGAGCTGCAAATTTCTCAGATTCTGTGATTCTATGAGCTGACAGTAGATCCAGAATGGTTGAGGGAAACTATCCAGTAATGCTGAGATATGGGGATAGTTGGTACAAAGGCAATCAGTTTCTCTCCAGCATTATACACTCAACATTGATCACTTCTCAGGATTTTCCAAGGAAATACTGGATAGCAATCAATGGGGTAACCCTGATTATTATTTCTCAATATCCTTTGCCAAAAAGACAGAATCCAATTGATGGTTCTCTGTTGTTGGCTTTGATTTAAGTCACACATTGAACTTCAGACTGATTGGCAAAGTGATGGTTTCTCGATCTACAGGATCACCTCGGCTGAGAATCTGTGCAAAGAGCAAAGCAGAATGCCAATAAACTACATTTCTGTGTGCAAATGAATCAATGGATAGAAAGACCTGCAAGGAAGAAAAGGTTAGTGCAATCATCTTAAATATCAGCACTTCTGTCTGTAAAAAAAGTTTAAATATGTGTTTGCGCCCATTATCTTTTCAGCAGATTCTTATAGAGAGATTGATGAGTTTCAATCCATGGGAGTAAGTCAAAAAGCTTACCATTTTCTAAGTTAAACTGTTTTATTTTCTTTTTGGGTCAATTGTCCGTGCCTTGCTGTAGTATGCATGCCCCAGGGAAAGCTAGGAGGTTGTACAGTTATCTCCCTTGGTATAATTCTAAACTATACAACCTACTACCTCAGCCTGGGTGCACACAGTGAGTGGACCCATCGATTCCTGTGTCAGAGGCTCAAAGACAAGTTGGGTTGAACAGAAAGTAGTTGCGAAACGAGTCCCGGAATGAGTCAGGGTGGTGTAGGACAAGGAAAGAAGGGAAAGTTTGTATTGGTCTGAAGTCTGAACTTAACCTATATATTTTCAATTTCTAAAGGTGTGATGGATGACACGGTACATCTGAGAAGGAGAAATATTGAGAAATTCATAAATAGGACATTGTTACAGACACAGACACACACACCTCACCAACACACACATGAAAACCTGAACACATACATGCCAAGTGAACACATACATTCACACACATAAACATTCACAGACCAGTTAGACCTCAACAACTTTAGTTCTAATTCTAGCAAAAAGAGTCATTGACAAAAGTAGCTATCAATAGTGTGACGTCTCCACCTTAATCAAGCAAGATATGGCCCACCAAATCACTTTTTCACCACTCCTACCTCCCCAGCTGCCACACCTAAAAGAAACCTCATAATTCCTCTGATGTTCAGTGAGAGGTATTGTGTAAGCAGCTTTCAGAACATGGTAACAGTAAGGCGTGTCTGCCACAGTGAATCTGCAAGATTTGTTTTCATTATCCATTTCTAACAACAGCTATCCTAAATCTGTTCTTTTTTTTAGCATTCATGGTTAATCTCAGGTAGAAACCATATTTTATACTGATTGATAAAGCTCCATCACAAGATTGTTCTAATTCACAAGAGAATTATGAAGTAATTAACCATAGGCTTTTTGGGCCACTGTTTCCGGAAGGGTAAGTTGAAGACTGGGTGAAACGGTTAATCTTGGCAGGGAGTTGCCAGCTGGGAAATCCACCTCATCACTGAGTCATGGATTGGGACTTCCACAATCCTTGTCCCACCCTGCTTCCAAAAGCACATGATTTAAAGTTGGTCCAAGTTACTTCAGATTAGAAGAATTTTGTCTAGATTATAAAACTGTTTATGCAAAATGACCTGTTCAAATGTTATGTCATTGTACTTAACTGATTATCATCAAGACATTTACTTGTGCAACCCAGCTTTTGTATCTGTAGAGCAAATAGTAAGAACTAGCCCGAGCCCCGGGACGTTCTGCAGGAAAGCACTGTTATAATATCTAACGAGAATTCGAACTGGGAGATGACAAATGTTGATGGCTGGTTGGTTCTTTACCATGTAGACACAGACCTATAGACACGAGCTTGTGAGGTACTTGAAGCACAAGTTCGGATCTACGGGTTAGTGGCAGCTGGCTCTGCATTGTTTCTGGCTTCTCTTCTTTCTCTTTGCCGACTTCACTTATCTTCTCTCTCATATCACTAAATCCATCAATCTTCCTCCCTTCCTTCTCCTTCCATTTCCTTTCTCTAACCCAGCTATTCACCAACCATCCTATCTTCCCTCTTTGCAAAGAAAGCAAAGCTCAGCCATGTATAAACCAAAGTGAAAGCTTATTGTTGAGGTAAACAAGCCTTAATTTACAGTTTTCTTTTCACTTATTGCAAATTTAAATTTATGTACTATAAATCCCTGCATCTCTCCAATTATATCAGATGAAATGAGGAAAAAAAAGGCTTTAAATAGTAACTATAAAAATAATATTAAACGCAAAACACCAACATTGAAATCTGGCTGCTCTTGTATCTATGCAGTGTCGTCTGTTGGCTTCCAACTTCAACTCCTGGCATAGGGTGACGATATCTCAGGAGAATGCGTTGTGTCTCACTAGGCCAAAACCTCTGGAATTTGAGGTCCTAAAGTATAAGCAATAAAGAAACAAAAAAAATAATTCACTGCTTTAACTGCCAGAATCAATAACTTGGTAAAATTAAATGGGACGATGTTTCTAAAATGTCGAAATTAAAAATAACTTTATCCTCTAATCTTCCAGATTGAATGTTAGATGGGTGTGTGTTTATATGTACATAAGATAAAGTTTCTTCATTAAATTAGTAAAATCTGAGAGATGAAGCTAAAGAATTGAGTGAAAAGTATATCCTTATCTGAGTACTGTTATTGGGAGAATTCTGGAAGGTTTGCTTTGTACCATAGCAGGCTTCTTGGCTGGCGACCCAGTCTCCTTCTGCATGCCAAGCTTGGACACAGTCTTTGTCTTGCAGTTTTATACTTGTCTCTCTCTCTCTCTTTTTTTTCCAATTATACCCGCCTTTATTCTTACTCCCAAAAATGAAGTGCTTGGAATAATTTTACTTGTGATTCACAGCTTAAGTCCCAGAAACAGACACACACCCATTCAAAGCAAGATTCTGAAAGTGATCCGAAATGTCCGGACAGGCTGTAGAAGTACCCCACCCCACCCCGCTTCCGAAAGTGACATGGTGCAAGGAAAACATTCTGTTTAAATACAAAGATATTTGCCTCACCTTTCTCTTTGCCCTCCGTTGTAAGGACGAGAAGAATTTAAAAAATAATCTAACCTATTTCCACAAGATCGAGATGTAGGATAATATTTTGGGAGGATTGAATGGATTCAAATAGAGCATTATCTTAGCCCTTCCTATTCCATTCACCCCTGCTACCTACCCATTTCATTGCACTCCCCTTTGTTCAGCCTCATTTTAAGGCACACTGCCTTTTATGACAAGAAGGCCTATTCTGGAGGCAATACTGCCAACGTGTGCATACGCACATATGCGGGCGCACGCACATGCACAAGTACACATGCGTAGTCTGAGCAGAATCTAATGCAATTTCATAATTCTGAAGAGGGAGGAGAAACAGAGACAAGCAAAGGAGATGGGGGAGGGGATGGAGGGATTTTGGAATCTAGTGTGTAATCCATAAAGGTCACCAAATAGACTTTAACCTATGCAAGTGGAATCAGTTTCACCTGTAAATGAATTCACTGATTGCATAAGCCAGCTGTTTCTTCTTTCTGTCTCAAAAAAATAGAAATTGCAATTCTTTTTCCTGTTTGAGGATCAAAATGGGAACGTTTGCCTTGGTTTTATTAAGTAAAGCAAAACAAAAGACAAGTAAGAATTGTCAAATGAAACTGAGATTAGAAGTGGGTCCCATCCACTCCAATGTTGCCAAGGAAAGCAGGCGAGAGGCATTGCCCAAACACTATGCATTCTTCCTCGATTCAAAGACAGAACCACATGGTTAATGGACAACATTCAGTAGGGAGAGTGAGCTGAAGACTTGCTGCTTCACAAAGACTTGAGAATATATTTATACACGCATGTGCGCTCGCGTGCACACACACACAAAATGCAGACAACTTCGGTGTTCACTTGTAAGTAAACTTCTCTCTATTTGTTGGTCATAAGCATTAAAGAAACACGAAGGAGAGGAAAGAAAGAGATAGAGACTGAGAATGAGAGAGAGAGGGAGAAAGAGATAGAGAGGGAGAGAGAGGGAGACGGAGGGAGAGAAGTGTGCAAAGGGCTTATTGTGGATTCTGGCACAATACCTGAAGTCTAACAATATGAATTTCAAAATCAGATGGTACCCTGTGAATCTTCAATGCAAAGACAGGATAAAACTGCTTTGAAATGCGGTTCTAGTGCCAAGTAATTTTAACATTTTTGAGTCAAGAGGCCCAGGTCAGGAAAGCAATAGAAAAGCTAGGGTGAACACAGACAACTGTGTGTAGGTATTCGCATACTGCCAGAAGAAACCATATGAAGTAATTCTAGCACTATAAAGATATTAACAGTTGTCCCGCTTTGCACCCATTACATATCCATTCAAACTGGAGACATTCCTCGAGCCTTATAACTTGGGAACTATATTCAAAGTAACCACTGCCGTTTAATAATACAATGGTGAAGGGGAAAGTGGTTGAAAACGCAAGTCAAAGCAAACAAAAATAAACCTCTACCCCCCCATAAAAAATGACCTGGGCACATCGTGTCCGAGGCATTGCTGGCTTTAACTCACCAGGAACGTCCAAACATTCCCAATATTGTTTTATGCTGCGCAGAGGGGTGTGAGAAGCTGGGGTCTTTTTGGAAGAAGGGCCAAGGATTCATTCAGCGATTGTCCAGTCGTGGTCGAAGCAAACAGATAAAAAGACTTCTTTTTACCAAAATAATTAAGTAAGTAACACACAGTCTGTAGAGAAAAAAATTTTTAAAAATTAACGTAAACTGAAACTAACCTCCCACCCCCTCACACCTAAAAGCAACACCCCCCCAAAAAGTCGTCTAGAGTCCCAGAACTGTTGTTCTGGTCTCTGCTTTAACTGCGCATCAAGAGGCAACATCTGTTTGTAAAACCGCCAACACTGAGCCTTTCGATTTTTTTTGGCATGCTTTTTAGAAGCAGAGAGCCATGACAGGGAGGAGAGAGTATTCACAAGCAGCTTGACAGCACCACAACGCCTCTCATAATCCCAAATTTTCCCCTCCCTCTATCATTCAGTTTTAACAAGCAGCCTCTTCCTATGAGTTAACAGCTGGACTGGAGGCACAGAGTTCCAATATACCTTCATCCAGTAAGGACAAGGCAGTTTCTGAAGGAGTTCTTCCCACCCCTCTCTCTTGCGAAGTCAACGTCTAATTTTTATTGTATGTGTGTATGCACGGAAGGGGGTGGGGGAGTGTTTGGGTGTTGGGGGGTGGTTGCGGTTGTGACACAGTGGAGAACTGATGAACCTTTGCACAATCTTTACAGCATCAACTGTGAAAAGGAGAAGGGAGAGTTGTGGGGTGTGAGGGGTGCGAGCGGAGAAGGTCAGAATTGAATGATTAAAAACTCAAAAGACTTTGCCAACTCTGTGACTAAAAGCAGAATAAGATAAAGAGAGAACGATGAGTAACAGAGAAAGAAAGACGGAGAGAAAAGGGAAGGGCCATTATGACATGATAAAGACGAGATCGAGGTAGGGGGGGTTGTGGGGAGGAGAGGGAGGGGAGAAGAGAGGGAGAGGGACGGGGGAAGAGTGAGAGGGATGGGTGAAGAGGGAGAAGGACGGGGAAAGAGGGAGAAGGACGGGGAAAGAGGGAGAAGGATGGGGAAGAGAGGGTGGAGGATGGAGGAAGAGATGGACAGGGACAGGGAAGAGAGGGAGCGGGATGGGGGACGAGAGGGAGCAGGGTGGGGGGAATGAAGGAGAGGGACAGTGAAAGAGGAAGAGGGACAGAGAAGAGAGGAAGAGGGATGTGGGGAAGAGAGAGAGAGGGATGTGGGGAAAAGGGAGGGAGAGGGGAAGAGGGATAGAGGATAAGAGGGGAAAGGGAGGAAGAGGGAGTAAGGAAACTGGGAGACAGAAAGCAACAGAGAGAAAATGGAGAAGTGGTGAGAGAGGAAAAAGGGGAAAGCAGGATTAAGTGGGAAAGGGAGGGAGAGAGAATGAAGATATGAGAAATAAGAAGAAATGATGAAAGATGGGGAAAGAGGGAGCAATGTTGAGAAGAGGAGAGAGAGATGATAAAACAAGAGACAATGAAAGGGAGGGAAAGAGAAACAATATACATACTGAGTGCATCGGATCCAGCCTCAATTACTTAAACAAAATACTGAAGAGCATTTTTCATGAGAAAGGAAAAAATACAGCATGTAATTACACATAAAATATTTTTGTGAAATGAACATACACTCTTAAAATGCCCTCACACAGAACAAATGCATACAAAATAACCAGGCATGTTACTATGGAGACTTGTGTAAACTCTTGAGCACAGGCATGAATCTTGGCCTTTCCCCCATATCCCATCTTGCATTCTGCTCACGGATTACTGCGGCAGCATTACACCAATCATGGACATTAATCTCTAGCTTCAAATGTGCTGACTGGGAAGGAAGCAGCTCAGGATCATTTTTCAAACTGAAAACCTAATTTGCTGCTTTGTACAGACAAACACATAGATAAAACACAGTGCAAGAAAGTGAATCAAAATAAGGGACTGGCTATGCAAGGGGAATAGGGGTTGGATTCAAACTGGATTACAATGTGCAGACACATCGCCCTTTCCTTTTCCTCACCCTGCCCTCTTTTCTGCATAAATGATTGCCTTATCACTGGAGATCTCTCACCAAATCCTCCAGTGCCCAGGTCTGCTGCCAGGCAATTGAGATGTCAGAAGAGCCACCAGCTCTCATGTAGCACTGATTTTCATTTTAACAGGCAGGAACAATGAATTGTTCATACCCTTACAGTCCAGCCAAAGGCTTGAAGACAGCGACATATCCGAAGGCAACATCAGCCGAGCAAAACACCAGGCAGTACAGCATAGCAATTCTTCAATTAGTAGGTTTTTTTTGCAAGAGAACACACAGAAACTAACATTTTAAATTTTGGTAATGTAGTGATTTTGTTTACATATTCTGTACATTCCATCGCTGTAGTCTAAATCCCAAGGCACATCTAAGCGCACGATAACAGATAGCAACATGTTTCGGTATCCAATTAAACTGCACAGACATTATATGCGTGTGGTATTAACACATATGAGGGAGAAATGTTGCTAGAGAGAATTCCAGCTCCAAAACACTGGAACATTGACAGTCAAAATACAGAAAAAAAATGTCCTCTCTCTTTCCCAACTTCCCATTCGTTTTCCAGAAAATGGAGTCTGCTTAAATTTCTGGAATTAAACTGTTCACCTTCTAACACATGTTAGGCTCACTTTGGCCCCCAACTGTGTCTCCCTCACCTCATACAGCTTTGCATGTAAGATTAATCTTCATATAAAAGAAAATTACATATCTCACACTCACGTACACAGTGCAAGCACATGAATTTAATTTTAAGCAGCCACTCCAAGGCTGTGGCCTTAGATCCTGTACTCTTGATAACTTGATCCAGCACTGCCTGAAACGGGTTAACAAAAAATTGAAAGAGAAAAAAAAGTTGTCTGGAACCGAACTCTTGCCTTCTGTGATTTAACAGCAAAGAGTGCAAGACAAGCTGGCTGCATAGCAACCTGAGATTGGCAGGCAGCCAACTCATTTCACTAGCAATTGATTGTGGCACTTAGCCATCAGACCAGGGCCTCAAAGACCAGTACCATCATGCATCTGACATTCACAGTCTGGCCCTCTGCCAAAGATAAATTCTCTTATTAAAAAAAAAGAGAGAGAGAGAGAGAGAGAGAGAGAGAGAGAGAATGAGAGATGGAGAGCTGCTAAATGCTGATTTAAAATGAAAGATAATACCTGGCCAGACAGCATCGAGATGTTTGTGCTCTCTTTCTATATGATTTTATATCTTTCTCTTTTCACTTGTCAGCTTGCTTCACATGACATCAGTTTTGTCAGTATGTATCCTGGCAAATAAACTACTAGACTAAGCATTAGATGGCTCTGCTATGTACTGTTCCCTAACCTTAGTTAACTCTCCTCCCACTTCTCTGGCTCCAGCCCTTTGTGAGCCAGAGGAAGTGGGGTGCTGAGTGCAAATGCTGATCACCTACGAAGCAAAGTGACCTCTGAACTCTGAACTTTATTCCTGCTCATTAATTGGATTTTTAAAGCTACATTAGTACTTCAATTGTTTATCTGATTGGGGAACCACTGTCAATTCCTAGTTAAGATCCTATTGCTACAAGTAATTTTTTGATAAAAAAGTTTTTGATTCAAAAGATAAACCACATGCCAACCGATTAGATTTACGATTAACTAAGTTTGATACAGCCATATTTCTACACCTTCTTGCAGGTTTTATCAGCTGGTCAATCCTATTTCTAGCACAATTAAATATTCCCCAATTTATTTTACTTGTATAGTTTACATTTCCACCAGTTATAAAATTATAACTACTTCCTCTCTAATAATCTTTTCAAAGGATGCAGCATTGTTCAGTATTAAAGGATGTTTGCTGCACTAACAATGATTTGTTTCAATCACAAAGGCAGTTGAAATCTGTCACCATGGCTGTAGAACTTGCAATTATATTAGTGTGAACATTAGCTTGTGGAAAAGCAAGCCAAGTGTGAGACTTGAGTCTGGTGTGGGTGAGTTCAATGAGAGAGTGCCCTTCCAAGTGTAAGTTCAGTGTAAAGTAAGCCTGATGTGAAGGAAAGCATAATATGTGATTTGAGAATGAGAGTGACCTGATATGATGTGTATTATGACTGTGAGCTGAGTGTGAATTGATTGTGAGAACGAATCTGATGTGTGAGCAGAGTGTGAGTGTGACAAATGTTTGCTTGTGTGTATAAACCTGCCAGAATTTTCTAAAGTAATGACTAAAGTACAGGATCAGCAGTAGTCTTAATGTGGATCTCTAGAAAGCATTTGATAAAGTTAGCTAAAAAAAACTTCACAGAAATTATTGAATTGCTGTCTAACTGGCAGGAGAGCACGAGCAGGGACAATGGGCAGGCGCTCAAAGCTATAGGACAATCATAGAAGTAATGAGTGATAGAGAGCAAAGAGCAGCTCGCATGAGTCACCAACTGTAGCCCCATGCAGGCCACGATCCCTGGTGACTTGCAAGAATCTATTTTGGGGTGATAACTTCTCAGGACGATAAAAAAAGATATTAATAGCTTGTGTACAGACAAAACTGAAGCAAATAGATTACAGTTCCATTTAGAATATGGAGAAGTTTCTAAATGCTGTAAACTTAGAAGCCGTGGAGGTTCAAAGAAACCTGAGGGTCCCTTACGGAATCAACAATATCTGCAAAAAATACTGAGCAAGGCTAGTGGAATGCATGTCATTCTACTGGGAGCAATAGAGTATAGGTGGGCAGAAGACATGATGCAATTATATGAAGTTTATGCTGTGCATTTTAAGGGTATGTTGTCCTTGGAGATGTTGCTCAGAGTAACAGGATTCTTGGATCCAGGGACTAAGTAACAAGCAGATCACAGAAACCCTGGAATTTAGTGAACTGAGTCATAATTTTATTCAAAATTTTCAATATCCTTATGGCAATAGATAGGGTTGATGGAAAGAAACTATTTCCAATAGTCAGCAAGTTTAGGATTAGGGGGAGTCACTGAAAAATTAGAGCTATACTATTCAGCAGTGAAGTTAGAAAATAGTTCAGCACACAGAGAATGTCAGTGATTTGGAACTTCCTTTTGCAAATGCTAAAATGATACCAGTTCATTTGGACTTGCTAATCTGAAACTGATAGATCTTGATAATCAAATGTATGTAGGGGTGTGGAGACATATGGAGTTGAGTCAGAGGTCAAGCATGATCTCATTGACTGCTGGAACAAGGCCAAGGCACTGAATGACCTTCTCTTGGTTCTATGTTCTTCAGCTCCTCCTTCACTCTTCCTTCTTCCCAAGTCAACAGTGACAGATGAGCTTAGTTTTCCAATCCATTTTGCTCCATTCTTGGTGACCAGGATGTATAGGAAATGATTTCACCCAAAGGGGAGACTGCAAATTGTCCAAAGAAAATATAACAGCAGGGATTCCTGCTCCTGATCGCTGTTCTGCAACTCCTCCTCTGCATGAGTCCTTTCTGTAGTTGGACAGAAAGATAAAACAGTGAATTACTCACCTCAAGACTCCCCAGAGCCTTTCCATCAACAACACACAGGTCAGGAATATATTTTCTGGAAGAGTGAAGATCCAATCCAATCTAGGTGTTCAACATCATCTCGCCAACTTGATCAACTTGATCCACTACCCTAGATATTCCACCCCCCTCCCCACTATTAAAGCACCATGGCTGCACCATGCACCATCTACAAACACACTTTACAATTCATTAAGCCTTATTTGTTGGTATTTGTTGGAATCTTACAAATTTGTTATCCCTACAACTAAGGTGACTGAGGTCAGTAGGAGGATAGAGACACCAGAATTTTACTTCTCCATCAAAGAAACTTAACTGACAGATATTGCCTTCATCATTGCCCTCACTGAGTCAAAATTCTCACACTTCCCACCTGACAGCACACTGGGAAGATTTTCATCACATGGGCTACAATAGTTCATGAGTAAGAACCACAACCATCCTATTGCTATCAAGGGAGGAAGAATAAAATTTGAACCTTGGTAAACATGTCTCGCTTGGGGGTGGGCTAGGATGCATCTAATCAGAGTTCAATATGAACCAGTAACTCAAGGATAGTGCTGGAATAAACTTAATCGGTACATTGATGGATAGATACAGTGCCTCAAAAAAGTATTCAGCCCCCGAATCCTTTGTTCACATAAGTCAATATTACAATCAGGGACTTTGATCAATTTAACTGAGGAGATTTATTTGTGAATCGCATGTTCCTTTTTTCACAGTCGAGTCCAAAAGCAGGAAAATTGTAAAGCATTAAAAACTAAACATACAAAAACTGAACTGTCAGCGATTCAAAAGCATTCATCCCCCTTTGCTCAGTACTTGACTGGATCACCACTTGCAGCTATTACATTCAGTAGTCTTTTTGGATAAGTCTCTTAGCTTTGCACAATTAAAAGAAGCAAGACTTGCCCATTCCTCCTTGAAAAATTGTATAAGCTGTGCCTGGTTAGTTTGGGAGCGGCAGTGGACAGCAGTCTTGAGGTCATTCCAGAGATTTTTGATTAGGTTAAGTTTCACGACTCTGACAGGGCCACTTCGGGACATGGTTGCTCTGGCAGTGTGCTTTAAGTTGTTGTCCAGCTGAAAGATAAACTTCCACCCCAGTTTAAGCTCTCTGGCAGAGGCTAGCAGTATTTTAATCCAGGATCTCTCTGTATTTAGCAGCATTTGTCTTCCCACCAATCCTGACCATATTTCCAGTCCTTACTGCTGAAAAGCAGCCCCACTGTATGATCAAGCAACACACATCAAAGTTGCTGGTGAACGCAGCAGGCCAAGCAGCATCTGTAGGAAGAGGTGCAGTCGATGTTACAGGCCGAGACCCTTCGTCAGTCCTGACGAAGGGTCTCGGCCTGTAACGTCGACTGCACCTCTTCCTACAGATGCTGCTTGGCCTGCTGCACGAAGGGTCTCGGCCTGTAACGTCGACTGCACCTCTTCCTACAGATGCTGCTTGGCCTGCTGCGTTCACCAGCAACTTTGATGTGTGTTGCTTGATCATACAGTATCTGCAGAATTCCTGTTGGTTGCCCACTGTATGATGCTACCTCCACCATACAGTACTTTACAGTGGGGATGGTGTTACCTGGCTGACGTACAGTATTAGATTTATGCCACATGGAACACTACAAAAATGTGTATCGTTGCCCATAAAGACTTTGTAAAGTATCACTTAGGAGATATTGTAAAGACGTGGAAGAAGGTCTTGTGGTCAGATGTGACTAAGGTGGAACTTCTTGGCCTCAATATTAAGTGGTAAATCTAACACAGCACACCATCCCTACTGTAAACTATGGTGGAAGTAGCATCGTGCAATGGGGATGCTTTTCAGCAGCAGGGACTGGACATCTGATCAGGATTGATGAGAAGATGAATGCTGCAAAATACAGAGAGATTCTGGATAAAAACCTGCTAGCCTCTGCCAGGTAGCTTAAACTGGGGAGGAAGTTTGTCTTTCAGCAGGATAATGACTCAAAGCGCACTGCCAGAGCAACCACGAAGCAGCTTCAAATAAAGAAATTTAATATCCTTGAGTGGCCCAGTCAGAGTCCTGACCCTTAACCCAATCGAACATCTCTGGCAAGACCTCAATACTGCTGTCCACCGCTGCTCCCCAACTAACCTGGCACAGTTTGAGCAATTTTGCAAGGAGGAATGGGCAAGTCTTGCTCCATCATGTTGTGCAAAGCTAACAGAGACTTATCCAGAAAGACTACTGGCTGTAATAGCTGCAAGAGGTGGTCCAACTAAGTACTGAGCAAAGGGGGACGAATACTTTCGAACTGCTGACATTTCAGTTTGAGAATTTTTAGTTTTTTTTTGCTTTATAATTTTCTGTTTTGGGGGGTCTGCTGTGGAAAAAAAAGGAGCATGTGATTCACAAATAAACATGCTCAGTTAAAATGAGCAAAATCCTTGGTTGTAATATTCATTTATGTGAACAAAGAGTTGGGGGCTGAATACTTTTACAACGCAACGTAAGTCTGGTTTTCATTTCACAGCTATCATTTCTTGGTCGTACAGAAGCTCTACGTGGGACGATGTATTGAAGGAATACTGCTGGTCACTATATATTAAATGTTCATTGCAATAGCAAGTGGAGCTGGAATACGAACATAGTTCTATCCGATGTCATCTGCCCTCTCAGGGGTAAAAATCCCAGGGAACCATTTTGAAGACAGGGTAGAGGGAGTGATATATTCTTCCAGGTATCCTGTAGGGCTACTATTAATTCCTCAGAATAATAAGTTATGCTGTCATTATCACTTTGCACTCTGTGGGAGCTGGCTACAGTAAATTTTACAGTGACTTTACATGGAAGTACTTCATTGAATGTAAATTGCTTTGGGATGTCCTGACATTGTCAGAAGTGTTACATAAACATAAACTGTTCTTTTATTATAAAAGGGTGGGAATTATGACAGTAGTCTTGTACAGACTAGTTTCGTTTACTTAATGTACATACTGTGATATGAGTTACTTCACTGTCAATTCAGGACTTAAAACAATTTATGCCGCTTCTTCTTTATGCATTGTAAGGATTTACACTTAAATATGTTAATGCACTCGGAGTGTCAAGTTTACATTATGTGCTGGAGTTTCAGTCATGTGAACCCACAACCTTCTGACTTTGAAGAGAAGCTGCTACCCAATGAGCCACAGTTGACACAATGCGTTTTACTGATAGTTGTTCATTAATAAGTTGAAAGAAAGTTCAGGTGAGGTGTACAGATGTCATCAAATACCTTTCATGTTCAGGGATTCAGGAATTGTTTCTGTCTATATTTAACTTGATGGGACTCAATCAAAGAGTTTTAACCATACCACAAGCAACAATAAAAAGCAGTTGCCGAACGCAAAAGCTGGATCTGTGCCCTCCCAGAACCCATTTAGTCCGCTTATTGCACTGAAAAGCTCTTCAGAACTCCCCGAATATGCCACAGTGAATTATAGTTTGATGTTTCTGGAGAAGTAGGGTAACAGACAGAATTTCAGGGAGAAGGGTGAAAACATCAGAGATGGAGATTTCAAATGCCACTTCTCTATCTCAAATGCCTATGCAAGGAGTCAAGGGGCGCAAGGAAACTGGACCTCATTGTGCTCATTCCTGGTCTAGTTTGCTAAACTCAAAAGACAACCAAAAGACAGCCATCCAGAAATTCTACAAATTTTACAGACACTGCTGTCATATGCTCTTGCTCGAGATCTAGTAACTCATCTTAGGCCCCTCATCTGTTTCATGGCATCTTGGACAAGAATTTGTTTCCTTCATTGGTGACCACACTGAGGCCTGTGAATAACTTCATCCTCTTGTGTCTTGCAAGTGCAATGAATACCTAATGAGAGGTTACATTGCTTCATGTGCATTTGCCAATTGTAAAACTATGTCAGCTCCTCGTTGTCCAATTTAGCTTTACAATTTTCCAAAATTTGGCAAATTAACTCTCCAATGTCCCTTCTAACCATTCCAATGAGTTTAGTTTCACCATTCTTTACAGATATCTTAGTGTGAACCTGTGCACACTGTAGGCATAACATACAATCCATCCCTCCCGGAGTAGTTCTTTGAAACAGCTGTGCAATTAGTCTTGCCCTAAAACTCTCCATCTTTCTCCTTGTTTAAGCTGCTCTCTAAAACCTATCTTCTGAGGCAAGCCATCATAATATCCCCTTATGTCCTGCGCAGGCATGTGACGTCGGGCAGTGAAGCCCGGAAGATTTAAAAGGTCAGAAATCCTGATTCGGGTTTAATTTGGAGAAGGAAGTCTGAGAATCGGAGCAGAAGTTCGGCGAGAGCCATTTTGATTTCTTCTTTTTCTCATCGGAGTTAAGAGGCGGGACTGCGCAGGCGTGTGATGTCAGGCAGTGAAGTGTGGAAGAATTAAAAGGAACACAGCCTTATACAGCCGGCAGAGTCGTTTTGCGGGCAGTGGAGTGAGCCGGGAGCAGAGTGAAGGCTTAAGGGCTTTGGCTCAACGGGCTTAGGCAGAAACGGGCGAGGCAAAGTAGGTTTGGTTTTCAATTTTTCCTGTTATTTGAGGGGAGGAGGAAGTATGAGTGTGAGGGCAGCTTGCTGTTCTCGGTGTCGGATGTGGGAGGTCCTGGAGTCTCCTAGCCTCCCGGACGTCCACATCTGCGCCAGGTGCATCGAGCTACAGCTCCTAAGGGACCATGTTAGGGAACTGGGGCTGCAGCTCGATGACCTTCGTCTGGTCAGGGAGAGTGAGGAGTTGATAGAGAGGAGTTACAGGCAGGTGGTCACACCAGGGCCATGGGAGGCAGACAAGTGGGTCACAGTTAGGAGGTGGAAGGGGAAGAGTCAGGTACTAGAGAGTACCCCTGTGGCTGTGCCCCTTGATAATAAGTACTCCTGTTTGAGTACTGTTGGGGTGGGGGGGGACAGCCTACCCGGGGGAAGCAACAGTGGCCATGCCTCCGGCACAGAGTCCGGCCCTGTAGCTCAGAAGGGTAGGGAAAGGAAGAGGAGGGCAGTAGTAATAGGGGACTCGATAGTTACGGGGTCAGATAGGCGATTTTGTGAACGCAGTCGGAGACTCGGATGGTAGTTTGCCTCCCTGGTGCCAGGGTCCAGGATGTTTCTGATCGCGTCCAAGATATCCTGAAGTGGGAGGGAGAGAAGCCAGAGGTCATGGTACATATAGGTACCAATGACATAGGTAGGAAAAGGGAAGAGGTCCTGAAAGGAGAATATAGGGAGCTAGGAAGGGAGTTGAGAAAAAGGACCGCAAAGGTAGTAATCTCGGGATTACTGCCTGTGCCACGCGACAGTGAGAGTAGGAATGGAATGAGGTGGAGGATGAATGTGTGGCTGAGGGATTGGAGCAGGGGGCAGGGATTCAAGTTTCTGGATCATTGGGATCTCTTTTGGGGCAGGTGTGACCTGTACAAAAAGGACGGGTTGCACTTGAATCCTAGGGGGGGCCAATATCCTGGAGGGGAGATTTGCGATGGCTACTGGGGAGACTTTAAACTAGCATGGTTGGGGGGGTGGGAATCAAATTGAAGAGACTAGGAGAGAGGAGGTTAGTTCACAAATAAAGAAAGTTAGTAGACAGTGTGTGAGGGAGGATAGGCAGGTGACAGAGAAGGGGAGCGCTCAGACCGAAGATGCAGGGGAGAAGGAAGAAAAAGATGGCAAAGTTGTTTGCACCATTAGGGATTAACAGAGAGCAAGAGGTGGAGAGTTTCTTAAATGCATCTACTTTAATGCTAGGAGCATTGTAAGAAAGGTGGATGAGCTTAGAGCATGGATTGATACCTGGAAATATGATGTTGTAGCTATTAGTGAAACATGGTTGCAGGAGGGGTGTGATTGGCAACTAAATATTCCAGGATTTCGTTGCTTCAGGTGTAATAGAATTGGAGGGGCAAGGGGGGAGGTGTTGCATTGCTTGTCAGAGAAAATATTATAGCAGTCCTTTGGCAGGATATATTAGAGGGCTCATCTAGGGAGGCTATTTGGGTGGAATTGAGAAATGGGAAAGGTGTAGTAACGCTTATAGGGGTGTATTATAGACCACCTAAGGGGGAGTGAGAATTAGAGGAACAAATTTGTAAGGAGATAGCAGATATTTGTAGTAAGCACAAGGTTGTGATTGTAGGAGATCTTTATTTTCCACACATGGACTGGGAAGCCCATTCTGTAAAAGGCTGGATGGTTTGGAGTTTGTAAAATGTGTGCAGGATAGTTTTTTGCAGCAATACATAGAGGTACCAACTAGAGAAGGGGCAGTGTTGGATCTCCTGTTAGGGAATGAGATAGGTCAGGTGACGGAGGTTTGTGTTGGGGAGCACTTCGGGTCCAGTGATCACAATGCCATTAGTTTCAATATAATTATGGAGAAGGATAGGACTGGACCCAGGGTTGAGATTTTTGATTGGAGAAAGGCTAACTTTGAGGAGATGCGAAAGGATTTAAAAGGAGTGGATTGGGACAATTTGTTTTATGGGAAGGATGTAATAGAGAAATGGAGGTCATTTAAAGGTGAAATTTTGAGGGTACAGAATCTTTATGTTCCTGTTAGGTTGAAAGGAAAGGTTAAAAGTTTGAGAGAGCCATGGTTTTCAAGGGATATTGGAAACTTGGTTTGGAAAAAGAGAGAGATTTACAATAAATATAGGCAGCTTGGAGTAAATGAGGGGCTTGAGGAATATAAAGAATGTAAAAAGAATCTTAAGAAAGAAATTAGAAAAGCTAAAAGATATGAGGTTGCTTTGGCAAGTAAGGTGAAATTAAATCCAAAGGGTTTCTACAGTTATATTAATAGCAAAAGGATAGTGAGGGATAAAATTGGTCCCTTAGAGAATCAGAGTGGACAGCTATGTGCGGAGCCAAAAGAGATGGGGAGATTTTGAACAATTTCTTTTCTTCGGTATTCACTAAGGAGAAGGATATTGAATTGTGTAAGGTAAGGGAAACATGTAGGGTAGTTATGGAAACTATGATGACTAAAGAAGAGGAAGTACTGGTGCTTTTAAGGAATATAAAAGTGGATAAGTCTCTGACAGTAGAGGAGACCATGTATGGACATATCTGAATGGGAATGGGAATGTCCATACATGGCCTCCTCTACTGCCATGATGAGGCTAAACTCAGGTTAGAGGAGCAACACCTCATATACCATCTAGGTAGTCTCCAGCCCCTTGGTATGAACACAGAATTCTCCAACTTCTGGTAATTCCCTCCCCCTCCCTTCCTCTATCCCTATTTCACTCTGCCCCCTCCCCCAGCTGCCTCTCACCTCCCTCATGGTTCCACCTCCTTCTATTCCCTTATTCCTTCTTCACCTTTCCTGCCTATCACCTCCCCCACCCCTTTATCTTTCCCCCTACTGGTTTTTCACCTGGTACCTACCAGCTTTCTCCTTCCCACCCTCCCCCCACCTTCTTTATAGGGCCTCTTCCCCTTCCCTCTACAGTTCTGATGAAGGGTTCCGGCCCGAAACACCGATTCATCGTTTCCACAGGTGCTGCCCGACCTGCTGAGTTCCTCCAGCGTGTTATGAGTGTTGCTTTGATCCTAGCATCTGCATAGTATTTTGTGACTTGATAGAGGTATTTAAAATTCTGAAGGGGATAGATAGAGTTAACGTGGATAGGCTTTTTCCATTTAGGAGGGGGGAGATCCAAACAAGAGGACATGAGTTGAGAGTTAAGGGGCAAAATTTTAGGGGTAACACGAGGGGGAACTTTACTCAGAGAGTGGTAGCTGTGTGGAACGAGCTTCCAGTAGACGTGTTAGAGGCAGGTTCGATTTTGTCATTTTAAAAAAATGGATAGGTATATGGACAGGAAAGGAATGGAGGGTTATGAGCTGAGTGCAGGTAGATGGGTAGGTGAGAGTAAGCATTCGACACGGACTAGAAGGGCCGAGATGGCCTGTTTCCGTGCTGTAATTGTTATATGATTATATGTCACATGGATGGTTACTAATGGTTACTGAAATATATCCCCATGAAGTGCCTTAGTATGTTTTACCATGACAAAGACCCTATACAAATACAACCTACATCTTTTTCAAACTGAAACTTTTCAGCTTAAAATAAAGAGAAAGCACTTTTTAAATCTTACTTATTTTAAATGACTACCATTGCTATTCTCACACATTGGTTTACTGGTAGAAGAGTGAACAGGGTTCACATCTCATCCACTTCATGATCAATGAGCTAACTCATGTTATTGCTATAAAGCTACGCGAGAGTCTGGAGAGACTCCTGGAGGTTCACAGTACCTGTTGAACCAAAAGTGGATCTGGGATAGAGGAGGAATATAATAATGTGCTCTAATTAATGATGACTCCAAGTACCTCTTTGCCTTTCCTCTCTTTACCCTAGATGGAGTAATAATATAGGCACAGTATCTGTTACCAGGCTGAAAGGTCAGATTGTGTTGAGGCTATCAACACTCCAGCCTAAGTCAGAAAACATACAATCCAATGTGACACTTCATTACAGTAACGAAGAGATTTCGAAGGGAAGCCCAGTTCACCTTTTAGGTGAAGTGTTAAGCCAAGACTTTTCATACTGTATAGATGGTGTAAAATATCCCACATCACAGACTCTTCAAGTGTTCTAAGTTATATTTACTCATCAAGCTATAGATGGCCTGCTCATTTATTCCATCACGTTGTGGGATATTGCTATAGAAACAAGCAACAGCACTGCATCATTGACCATATTTCAATTTTTTTTTCAACAGCTCTTAAACACTTTGGCATATTCTGAAGTTATGAAAATGTCAAATGCTCTTACTTAATATCTGGCTTGCTTCATTCTGAATCCAACAAAATGCAAAACACCAGTGAGTAACTTGTAGGAACCGAACTTTCCTTGTGATACATGATCAATTCTGAAAGCCACCAGAACTAGAGGGTTCAGAATGGACAAATGGAGCAGAAGTTGTTCTGAGTTTCTTTTGTCCCATTCTGACTCTGTACAATTTTCCAAATATCACAGAAGAGCATAAATAATCATCTCTACTTTCTATGTTGATTCCTTTGAATTGGATGAAAAAGAAGCATAAATGGAATGGTTGTAACAAAGGAGCTGATTTCCATTTAAATGTTCATACCTTTGTAAAGGATGTTCTAACAGGTACCAAAATAGCCTTTCCAGGAAAACACCATCACTTTCAGACAAGATCAATGAGTGGATCATCTGTGCTAACCCACACAGAGCATCAAGGTCTAAATTTGATTCCTGAGATTGTTGGGAGTTGGACAATGGATTCAGCATCACTGAGCTAAAGAGCATAATAACTGTAAAAAAAAAAGCCCGGATAGCCATTTGTGACCACTATTGATTGGCTTGGAAATAATGGTTATCTCTTATACTCTTTCACAACTTGCCAATATTCACTGTCCATCTATCTTGGAACTGGTCTAAGGTGCCACATACCAACAGATACCAGTATGGATAAATGCTTCCACTAATGATTTGCTTTTCTATGGGAATTTAACACAGTTTTTAAAAATCTCAACATAAACATACAAAATTTGACACTGAATTACATAAGAATATTTTAGAGAAGACAAGTCAAAAGCTTGATCAAAAGGGTGAGATTTAAGAAACATCTTAGAATGAGTGGTATGGAAACAAGGGAGGTTGAAGAAGGAAATTCTAGAGCTTAGGATCTCAGCAGTTGCAAGCACAACAGGGGAAGAGATAAACTGAAAGAGTGAAAGAAAAACAAAGTTACTGAAAACTTTTACGAAGTTAAAGAAGTCCATTGTGTCAGGATTGGTGTTTGGGGGCAATTTTCATCAAATTGCAGTCTTGAAAGGTGGAGATCAAAGTAAATTGGAAAATGTTCACTGGCCCTTGTTTCAGGTCCAATTGGCAGCTTTCTCTCTCTAATTTCCTCTCTTCCCACTCTTTGCAGGAGAGTTTCATTTTTTTACAGCTTTTCTCATCAGTTCATGCTCACCTTCTCTTTCCTCCGTACAATCACTGCACACACTCATGCCTATTCATTATCAACCACAGAAAAGTGTGGATGTTCTTACATTACATGGAAATTTTCCCTTCCCACTGATTGCTTAATTTCAAGAACAGTGGCATTTAGTTGTTTCTCTACTTACCATCTTCTCCAAATTCTTCTCCCCTTTGTTTAATGTGTGGTAACATGCCGCTATAGGAGTATTATTCTGCACCCAGTTCAACATTTTATCGGAACACAACAAATTAAACTGCCTTCTCAGTAAATAGATCTGAAGATATCATTCTGAAGAACTGTGGGGTATCTTCTCACGATACGCGAGTGGCCATTGTGACTGAGGAAAGAAATTTCCTTTAACTGAAGGGAGTGTAGTGTTGCTATTCTATACTCCAGAGGGCTATGGATCTTGGATCATTGAGCTGAGAGCAATAGACTTTTGGATACTATGGGAATCAAAGGGACATGTGGATTGAGAGGGAGTGTGAATAGAGGATCAGTCTTCGGAAATCAGAACTTTGGAAAGTCTCGAGTTGCATACTTCAGATTCTATTTTTCATATTTTAAAGTGAATGGAGTTCTCCCTTATGCCCTAGCTAACATGTGTCAATCAACCAGCACCATTAAAAATTGGTTTTTCACAATTATCTCATTGTTGTTGTTTGGAATTTGCTTGGTATTTCCTGTTGCCTTTTACTCTTTTACAGCAATAAATATAATTCAAAAAGTACTTTGAATTTGCAAAATGTGACCTCTGAAGTCCTTTCTTTGTGGTTTATTATCTATTCACTGATGCCTGGTTTGCATTTTGCTGGGACCATTTGTCTCTAGACCAGGATTAAAACTAAAAGGCGTAATTCCAGAGGTGAGAGTGACTGGCTTTGACATCAATGCAGCACTGCAGAGTGTGGTCTCAAAGTGCCCTCGCAAAATGAAAAAGGGTATTAAAGAGAAACACTTGAACAGCTGGTGTCATACCTCATATAAAGGAAGAAAATTGTAGTTGTAAATCAATCATACCAGCCGCAGGACAACACTAAGGAGTGTCCTAGGTCTGACCATTTTCAGATGCTTCATCAATGACCTTTTACCATGAGGTCAAAAGTGAGGTGTTCATTGATGGTTGTACATTCCATCCACAAGTCCCTAGCAAAGGAAGCACTCAGGTCTGCATGCAACTGAACAACATTCAGTTAAATTTTGGGGATGAGTGTAGCTCCAACAAATCTCCAACACTATCTGAAGCAGCGTACTTGATTGGCACCCCATCAATTACCCTAAACATTCTTTGGCTCCACTATGGACACAGATAGATAAGTATTCATTTTCTACAGAATGCAATACCATTACTTGCCCAGGATATCTCCATAGCACCCACAAACCTGCAGCCTTCACCAACAAGAACAAAGATAAAGATGCATGATTCCCCTCCAAGTCTGGTACCATCCTGTCTTGGAAATATATCATCTATCCTTCTTCATTGCTGAGAATAAATCCTGGATCTCCCTTCCTAACACTGTGTGAGTATCTTCACTTGAAAGATTGTACCAGATAAAGAAGGTGGCTTCCACCATTTTGTCAAGGCCCATTAGGGATTGGCAGTAAGTGTTGGCATTGCCAATGGAGCCCACATTCCAAAACTTATTAAAATAAGAACTGTTGTGCCAAAAGGGGTATAAATGCACAGCATAGGTGCTCAAGAGGCAACCAGGTGGCATTCCAAATGATGGCTGGAAGACACGTTGGGAGATGTGGGGATGATCAAAAATAGGATGGGTAATGGTATGCACACTAGACTGGGATAGAAAAGATGGGAAAAAGAATCAAAGACATTGAAGATAAAATGGTTTTGGCATGGACTAGATGGGCCAAAGAGCCTGTTTCTTTGCTGTACTTTTCTATGACTCTGTGACAGACAGAGGCCATATGGCCCATTTTATCTGTGCCAGTTCTTTGAAAGAACAATCCACTGTCCTTGAAAGCCTACAAATTTTGCCTATATCCAATATTCTTTAGAAAGTTGCATTGATTCCACCATTTCAATATGTAAATAAAAGTCTTATTCTCTCTCCCCGGTTCTTATACCAACAAACTTAAACTTACACCTTCTGATTAGTAACCACAATCTTGGGGGATGAAATGGCACTGGCCTGGGGTGGATTCTCTTCTTTGGTTGTCCATCGAAATCCAATGATGACGTCCACTCCTTTAACGGTGAGATCTTTGACGACTGTACAGTCCTATCCTGGACCCACAAGCTCTATTGCAGGTGGGACATGTATATGTAGTAGTGGTGGCAACCATGGCTGCATTTCTCCTGGCTCTCTTCTGCTGTCTTCTGGCTGTTCTTTCCATCTCCAGAATACGAACCCCGTCCCTACACAGCTGTCGCCAAGTGGTACGGTCAGCAGCAACCTCCTCCAGGTCCTTGGGTCTGATCTTGCACTTCCTTAAAGCATTCTTCGTCTGATCCTTATAGCGCTTCTTAGGCCTTCCAGCTGAGCGTCGACCATGATGTAGCTGGCCGTATAACACTCTGTGGGGTAGCCGACATGGGGGCATCCTTATCATGTGCCCCAGCCACTGCAGCTGATGCTGGGTGATCATGGCCTCAATACTTCTGCAGTTTGAGAAGAGATTAAAGCACATGGCATGATGAAAGATAGGGGAAAAATATTGAAACAGGAAGAGTTGAGCAGTAACAGAAAGGGAAAAGCAAAAACATTAGTCACAATTAAACACAAGCAAGATATGATTAATCATTAAGTCATTAGCCCAAGATATTGAAAAATAAAATTTTACTACTTGAAGAATGATTTGCATGATCTGCTTATTTTGGTAACTGTTATAAAACAATTGCACTCAATTTGAAGTACAATTATCTTTTAACATTTTACTACACAGTATGTTTTGCTTTAATTGTAATTCCAAGTATCAGTGCAAATTCTTTTGGTGTTAGCTTTCAGTTTAGAACAATCTGCTATGTGTTCTTCTCCAAAGCCGCAAGCTTAGAGACTCACTCATCAATGGTGACATTTTCTCAACATTGATGAAGGGTCAGCAGTGGGTAATTTTGTGGAGAATGAGTCAACCTCACTACAACCAATGAAAACTTCCAATACCTTTGCTCTACTTTGACTAAGATCTGAAGTTTTTTTTTTTCTCATTTTCTGTTGATTTATGCCACTAGGCATAACAACACCATTAGGCCCCACTGTGTTCAATTGTGGGCACGACATTTCTGGAGGGTGTATCAAGGGATTAGAGAAGATATTTTTAAAGGAGGTGAGGTGGTTCTGGGGTGATAGATTTCAGCTATACAGAGAGGCTGGAGACAGAGGGATGTTCTACAAACAGTTAACGTTAAGAGGAGATTTAACACCAATCTGCAGTGTCTTGAAGGACCTTGGCAAAAAAGAAACTGTTTCCAGTGATAGAAGAGTCAGTAGCCACTGACACAGAGTTAAGGTAACCAGCAAAGGGAGGCATGAGGAAAGCTTTTTTTATGCAGTGAGTTGTTATGATCTGGAAGCTAAATCAATAATAAGCTTCAAACCTTTAAAGGGGAAATATTATAGGACCGACCCTAAGAGAGAAGTACGTGAGGCTCATTGAATAGCTCTGCCAAGGAGAAGTGGTCTAAGTTGCCTCCTGGATTGTACAATTCAAAATCTTCTCTACTGAACTTCTTCTCCAAAGACCATCACCTTATCATGATGGAGAGGCTTGTGAGTTCCCGAGATCAATGCCATCTGGAGTTTCACTCCTGGTAGGATCACCCATGGCGGTAAGGTCAAGGGGGAGGTTCCAGACAAAGAAAGATCCTGACAATGGTGGAGCTGGTAGAAGATGATGGCACATCACAATGGCAGTGAAGGCAGAATAAGTCTGCAGTAGTGAAGGCTCATCTTGCACTCCATGCCACTGGATCCTGACCCCGATCTGTCAGGGACCGCGTGGTGGCTGCCTGTGCATCAGTCTCCCACGTTAAACAAAGACATGTACAGGCCTTCTCCATTAGGAGCAGAATATGTGGATCCTGGATTGACCTCAACAGCCAACTGAGGACCTACTAAATGACAACTCCTTAGGAGAACATCTTACTCTATTCATGATCACACTACTACTGCTAGTACTGAATTTGAAGCCTTGTGCTGAAGTCAATACCACGAGCACCAGGCATCCTCCAGTCCTTTGCCTACACTTTTGAGTCACTAAATCTTGAAATACTAAAAAAAAATTATGGCACAGGGAAACACCATCCAGCCTAATGTGCTTGCACTGTTGAGAATGATGCACTTTTCATTTCTCAGTCCAAAACATTGAAGACTAGAGGTTAACAACCATTAATGGCACTTTATTTACTAGCCTTTCTGTAACAGAGTACATAGCATCAGTAGCAGGTACAATTTTATCCTCATGAGGTCACTGAACAGTGATCAAGAACTTTGGTTCACCTTGCTCCTCCATCGACCAGGAACAGGGGTCATTGTGTGTCTTCTCGCTGATGATATCAAGTAACACCACACAGACCAGGAATTAGAGGGTAGATTTTGAATAAGTTAGTTTAGCTTCCGAGACACAACCACAGATAGTTAGACACAAAGGTGTTGATTCATATCCACTGCCCAGCAAACACTGGCAAAGTGTTGTCTGTTGCTCATTTAGGAACAGACTGCATGGTCTAAAGAGAAAGTAAAAGCCAGTTCCTATTACTGGAACTCAAACAAATTCTACAGTGCTTTAATTAGCTAATTACAGGCTTGTTAACTTAGTTTGGAAACAAACCAGCAGAAACACAAAAACTCCAATAATGTTGAGTTTGATAAGCTGAGCCTGTTGGTTTGAAGAGCAGCTCTGAAGTCCTATTTCTTTCCCCACAAACCTCACAGGGTACAAAGGTTTGGTTACAAGGGATTCATGTTGCAAGTGACTCAGAGATGACTAAAGCATTCACATATTTTTTCCTCAAGCTACAGCCAAGCACTAAAGAATTTTATTTTTTCAAGTCTCTCAGCCTGCTTCAGTAAAAACTCTGGAGCCAACTACCCAATAAGTTTTCTCTTCAGTCACGAGGTATCTGAGCAAGAAACTGAATGAGGTGTTCCATTAGCCGCTGCTCCATCACCGCAGAAATGTCTGGGATTTGAAACCTCTGCTCCCCTTGTAAGCAGAGATGCAATAGTTCTACATCATAACTTTAAAAACAAATGATACATTGGATTGGAGAATATTTACTCACGACAAATCTGAGCAAGGGTTTCAAGTGGTTGATCTATCACCAAAACGGTAAGAATGATTTGCAAGCATAGCTTTCACTGATCAACCATATTTGACCACAGACTTTTATTTCAGTATGCAACAAAAGAATGCAGGTCAATATAGGGATACTGGACATGCATCACATGTTAACCAATCAGCTTACATAAGCACTCAAATTTTAAAACACTTCCCGAACACTCTAATGTCTTTACAACCTATAAAAGTACTGCTGAAGTATTGCCACTGTTGTAACTTGGGAAAAACTGCATCATTTCTATACACAGCAAAGTCCAGTAAACAACAACATGACCATTAATGAGCAATAAACAATCTGTTGGAGGAACTCAGCAGGTTAAGCAGAATTTGTGGCAGGAAAGGAACTGCACATGAATCAGGTCGAAGTCCTGCATTAAAATTGTATTAGTGATTTTGATTGAGGGATATATATTAGTCAGGGCACTAGGAAGATTTCCCATGCCTTCTTCCAAGTACAGCAATGGACTCTTTTAAATATGCCTGAGAAGATTCAATGCTTCAGGTGAAAAATGGCATCCAATTCAGTAGGGCACTAGGCTCTGGTACCTTCCCCACTGTAGTTCAAAATCCCATCTTTTACTGCAATGAGTGAGAAGATACTTTTTTTATCTTTATGAAGTAATTACTGAAACAAAAAGGCACAAGAGACAGCAGATGCTGTGCCTGATAAGGATACAACAAGGCACTTTCTGAATGATAATGTAGAAGTTGCTCAAGGAGACAAGAGGAATTTATATACATTGATTTTAAAATAATCATTAAAATCTCAAAAAGGCTAGTAGCATGCTGGATTTGATATCTAGAGGTCCAAAATACAAGTAAACAGATGCTAAGCTATAGTTAAGCTTATATGCAATAACTTGAGCTATACTTTGTTTTCTTTATTTTATATATATTGTTTTTACTTTGTTGTTGTTTCTTTGCTATTTATTCTAACACCCACAACACCAGGTTCAGGAACAGTTATTACCCCTCAACCATCAGGCCAGAGCCAGAGGAGATAACTTCACTCACCCATTCACTGAACTGACTCACTTTCAAGGCTCTTCATCCCATGTTCTCGATATTTATTGCTTATGTATTTGTTACTTATTTTTTGTACTTGCATAGTTTGTTGTCTTTTGCAAACTGGTTGTTTGTCCGTCCTGTTGGGTGTGGTCTTTCATTGATTTTATTGTGCCTTTTGGAGTTACTGTGTATGCCTGCAAGGGTATGAGCTCAGGGTTGTATATGATGACATATATGTACTTTGATAATAAATTTACTTTGAACTTTGAATTATGTTTTTCCCTGTAAAAACTGTATACAATTTATGTTTGTTTTGTTAATGCTACCTTTCTGATGCTATGTCCCTGTTATGCTGCAGCAGTTAAGTTTTTCATGGCACCTCTGCACACGTGTATCTGTAAACATGACGATAAACTTGACTTTAACTTTGACTGGTTAGATCACTCCTGGAGTACTATAAGAAGTTTTGGGCATTTTGAGAATGCAGCATATATTTTCCAGAAAGGATGCAAGACGGGGATTACAATTTGCAAGGAGAGATTACACTAACTAAATTTGTACTACTAGGTTAACAGTGATTTAATTAATGTTTTCATAATATTTACAGTAGCAGGTAGGATTGAATGAGAAATGCATTCCACTGATTCTGGACACTGGCCCTGTGGAGCGCTGGCTAACAGGCTGAGTTATGGGTTTCAGGAATGGAATTAAGAAGTAGTCCACTACACAGTGAGGAGAAGCCATGTGCTTTGTTTAATTGGCTTACCGTTTGGGATTGACAGAACTTTATTAATGAAAGGACATGGAGCAAAGATAAGCTTATGGAGTAAGACTGCAAAGCGACCATGATATCATTTCATGTTGGAACAGGTATAATGATTTGAAGACTCTATTCAGGTCCCTGTGTTCCTATGGGTGTAGATGAGGTTTTCATTCCTCCTTGGCTTTATAGTTGGAACATGTGATGCCTACAATTTATGTGGTTAAATCAGTTGCTGAATTACATGAGATCCTTCAGAAAAATAGAGGAAATCATGCAAAGAGAGTGATCTACTACAGCTACAAAAACTTGGATTTAAATAGTATCCTTAACGTTGCGAGGAGTCATAGTTAGACAGCACAAAAACTGGCCATTCAGCCCAACTTATCCATGTCGCATGAATTTCACAGTTCTTTTAGGAGATAAATTTTGACTCTGGGACAAGGTGGTTTAAGACGTCTTTAGGAACTGTACTTAACCAAGCTTGTAACTATACTGCAACAATCTGTGCTTCAGGTACTGTACCATAATAGTCTGTGCAATCAAGAGCTGTTCCACAGCATACTCTAACTTTAAAAACTATAGTTCAGTGGTCTGTATCAAGAGGAATTAAACTCTAGTAACAATCTGTGAGATCAGTAACTGTGCCCTGCCAATCTATGCCATTAGGAACTGAATCTCCTTGAGGCAAAAATGCCTTAGGGGGTTGTGTGGAGCTTTTGGAAAGGAAACAAAAATATTTTAAAATTTAAAACACAGATCTGGGAAAATATGAGAAGTGCTCCAATGACCCGTGGCTGTGTAGGAGGAGGCTGACATTAACTTCAGTCTGACTCACTTTTACACAAACATATTTCTTTTATAAAGTAGTTGTTCTGCTATCCCAAGCTTCCTCTTCCTTTTCCTCTTTAAGAATTCAATCATTTCTAGGCCCTGAATCACTTCCCGTGCTGCCTGGGTAAAGGATGTGTATTAAAGGGCCATTGCCATAATTTCACGATAAAGTTGGCTAAAGCAAAGTTTCTGCTGGGAAACCTTGCTATGTTGCTAATACAATCTTTCTCCTGTGGTGATGCTGCAGTATGTATAACTCCTTCCTTCCTCAGTCACAGTCAACTTAACATATTTAAATGTTGCTAAAAAATTTGGTCAGACAGCTTACTCAAAAAAAAACAATAAACAGCTAAGATAAAGCAGAAAATGTTAGAAAAACTCAGCCGTATTCCAGCATTTTCTAGTTTTCCTTCCTATTTTCAGCACCTGCGTTTTTTTAAAATCTGATTTTCAACAAACAGCTGAGGGTTTAGGAGTTAGTGTTAAGTGTCTGACACCTGATCTCAATTGAGGAGGCAGTAAGAAGTTCTCCAACCCCATCTGGACGCACAGGTTTGAGGTACAAAAAAATTAGCCTGGCTTTCTGCCTCTTCATTCCTGTATCTATGACTTGATTAATTTTTTTTTACTCACAGAGGGTAGTGAGTTTCTGAAATCTTCTGGTGCAGCAGGTGGTGGAAGCTGGCTCATTAGATGCATTTGAAATGGAGATAGATAAACATTTGTTAATTAGAGAGGTATGGAGAAATGGAATAGAAGAGTTGAGGTCAGCGTAGATCTGCCATCATCATGTTAAAAGACAGGACAGGCTTGAAGGGCCAGGTAGCTATATTTTTGTGTTCTTATGTGTATGTGGAATCATGGCTAACATTCTCAGAGGTGCAATGTCAGAGGTTGAGTTTTACAGATATAACCTTAACCAAAACATCCATTTGCTCTCAAGTGCATTTTAAAGAGCTACTCGTCAACGTATTTTTCTCAAGCAATATTACTGAACACAGGCTGGTTATTTATCTCAGTACTGTGTGACAGCCGGTGATGAGGCTCTGACTGAGGACTTTCAGAGCTTTGGGGAAAGCGGAGTTACCCCTTAGTCATTCATTGCTCCCAGGGCCGCTCTGACCCAGAACGGTAGCACCTGTAAGGGTTCCTGCTCAGGATACGAGCGAAGGCCAACAGCAGATCCGGCAGGTTCAGTAACTGAACTTATGATGGAGAAGGTGGATGAGCTAGGACCTCAAATGACAATGGCTATAGTACAGGTGCATGAACATTTGGGAAAAGAAATGGCGATTTCTTCAGTTCTTCCAACGGAAGGCAATAGCAAACCACTGTTCTTAGATACTAGGTTTCCTAGAATCTACTTGCTAAGAAAACCATGGTCAAACTCACAAAATGTATCACACAACAACAGCATCAAGAGGATCTTCAAGACAATTTTAAAGATGCTTCGCTCGGTAGGGTTGATTGTGGTCAGCAGGGGATCCCCAATCGTCATCAAGCTTCTGCTCATAAAATTCAAGTAACACAAAAGAAAATTATTGCCACTTGGAATGTAAGAACCCTATATCAAGCAGGAAGATTGGACAATGTGATAAATGAAATGGAAAGACTAAAAATTAACATCATGGGAATTAGCGAAGTTCATTGGACAGGTGCTGAAACATGTCAGAATAGAAATAAAACACTAATTTATTCTTGTGGAACATCCCATACTAATGGAGTAGGAATTCTTATGGATGAAAACATGGCAAAAAGTGTTTTAGGACATTGGACATATCAAAAAGAGTGCTCCTTGTTAGATTCAGAGGACAACCATTTGATTTAGCAACTATACAGCTATATGCACCAACAGATGGAACAAATGAGGATATAGATAAATTCTACGAAGAGCTTGAACAAGCAAAGAATGGATGCAAATCTCAAGATATTGTTATTGTCATGGGAGATCTAAATGCTAAAGTAGGACAAGGTGCTGATGGAAATACCATAGGAAAATTTGGACTAGGGGAAAGAAATGAAAGAGGTGAGAAATGGGTAGAATGGTGCAAGATGAATAATCAGGTCATTATGAATATCTACTTTCAAAACCAGCCAAGACGCTTGTGGACCTGGAAAAGTCCAGGTGATAGCACCAGAAATCAAATTGACTTTATTACTATAAACCAAAGATTTAGAAACTCAGTGACTCAATGCAAAATGTATCCAGGTGCAGACTATAATAGTGACCGTAACCCAGTAATATGTCGTGTAAAAGTAAAACTTAAAAAACTAAAGAAGCAAAAACCTGAACAATCCCTTGACTACTCACAATTAATTAAAGAAGAAAACTTAACACAAAAATTTACAATTGAAGGAATAGATTTCAAGGTCTAGAAAAAGCTTATGTCAAAAAGCCAAAGAAGAATGGTTCAACCAGGAATGCGAGCAACTAAAAAGAATTCCTAACACTGATAGCTAGGAGGGCCATTTTGTTGAAGTGGAAGGATACATCGGCTCCCACTTTGTCACAATGGTTCTCTCAAGTGATGCTATGTCTTAGTTTGGAGAAAATTAGAAGTTGAACCTTTGAACCTATGTTTGATTTTGAGAAAAGATGGGGTTCATTTGCTCGTTATTATCATTTGAGTTAATTGATAGATTTCCTCCATGATCTAACTGTAAATTTTTGGTACATTTTTTTTTCTTGCTGGCAGTTTGATGTTTATCTTTAGAAGCTTTCTGTATGACGCATGGCTCCAGGGTTGAATACCTAATAGGGTTCTTTTTTCTTACTTTTTCTTGCTTAGTAGGGTTTTTTCCCTCTTTTTTTTAAATCACCAAAATTTTTTCAATCTTTAAAATAATGTTTTTTTTCTTGAGACATTTTAAGTGTTGCTTAATTTGAGGTACTCTTGTTAATTTTGGATAATAATAATAAAAAGATTTGAAAAGAAAAAGAAAGAATCCCTATTACTGATCCAAAAAAGGTAAATCAACAAATCAAGAATATCACTGGTAAAAAGCTCCTCTGTTCTTCAGGAGGATGTTTGAAAGCAAAATACGGTGGCATTATCATGGAAAAAGATGAGATTATGAACAGAAGGACTGAGTATATACAGGAATTGTTTGAAGAACATTGAAGGTCCAAGTATTTTAAAATCTGAAGTTCGTAATGTAATAAATAAGATGAAGAAAGGAAAGGTAGCAGGTTCTGTTGAATTAGTAATAGAACAAATTATCGCCCTTCAAGATTACGGAATTGAAAAACTTACTGATTTAATCAATGACATTTATGAGACTGGAATAATACCAAAAGAGATGAAAAAATATCGGTATTTATCACTCTTCCTAAGAAACCTGGAGCAACAGAATGTGAATTACATAGGCCCATAAGTTTAATGAGTCATATCACTAAGATATTTCTCAGAATTTTGATGACAAGAGCTAAAAGTAAGATACAAGCTGAAATAGGTAAAGAACTATGTGGTTTTGTGAAAGACAATGGTACAAGAAACGTGATATTGATGTTAAGGATACTATCAGAACGAGCTATTCAAGTGCAAAAAGATTTGTTTGTTTGTTTTATCGACTAGACAAAAGCATTTGATAAAGTGAAGCACAATAAGTTATTTGAAATATTACAGAAAACTCTAGACCTAGATTCGAAAGACCTCCGCCTAATCAGAAATCTGTACTGGGAACAAACAGCCGCTGTAAGAATAAATGGAGAAGTGAGTCAGTTTACGAAAATCAAGACAGGCATTAGACAAGGGTGTGTTTTCTCCCCTGATTTGTTTAATGTGTACAGTGAAACAATATTACAAAAAATAAGAGACATCTTGGGAATCAAAGTTGGCGGTGAAAACATCAATAATTTCAGATATGCGGATGACACTGTTAATTGCAAGTATGGAGGAAGAACTACAAAACTCATAAAACAAGTACAGAACTTTTGCTACTTAGGAAGCTAGGTGACATCAGATGGCAGGTGTGACATGGACATCAAAAGAAGAATAGGGATGGCAAAAGACACCTTTACGAGAATGAAGAGTATACTGACCAACACAAAACTAGGCATGATAACCCGCCTCAGAGTACTGAAATGTTATGTTTATCCAGTTATGTTATATGGATCAGAATGTTGGACAATATCTAGTAACATGAGGAAACAAATTGAAGCAGCAGAAATGTGGTTTTTGAAGAGGATGCAAAGAATATCATGGATGAAACGAATTTCTAATGAGGATGTAATGAACAGAGCAAGCACAAAAAGAGAAATAATGTATGAGATCATGAAAAGGCAACGTAACTTCATTGGACATGTGATTAGGAAAGAGGAGTTAGAATGCACAGTAATTATGGGAAAGATTGAAGGGAAGAAAGCAAGAGGAGGTAAAGACAAATGATGATGGAGACAACAGCCAGAGAACTGGAAATGAATACCAATGAGTTGATCCACTTGACCTGAAACAGGAGTGTGTGGGCCATGGCAGTCAAAGCTCAAACTGGGCATAGCACCTGATGATGATGATGACTGTGTGAGAGAGTCTGGTGTACACAAACTGGCTAATATTTATTATATTAGAACAATAACTGGACTTTTTTGGAATGTTGCATTTACAAAGCCAATACAGAAATACAAGTCCTGCTTTATTGAACGTTGCAACTATGGAACTATGGGTAGACCTTTTTAAAAAAAATTAATGTATAAGGTGATATAACCTAATGTATGTTGGCCCAGATACTGTGAACGAGTTGGAGAACTGCTTTCTTCAATAAAGGGTCCGCAGCTATTAGTCCTATCTAGTCATGAGACATGTAGCAGCAAAAGAATCCATGGATAACAAATTTTGGATGTTTTTGCTTGTCAGAGTAATAAGAGATGGATATCCAGGCTGTGAAATAGAACTAATCAGTTCCCCTCTACCACCACTCTGCTCCGTCTAGCGGAATTAGTCCTTACTCTTAATAATTTCTCCTTTGGCTCCTCCCACTTCCTCCAAACTAAAGGTGTAGCTATGGGCACCTGTATGGGTCCTAGCTATGCCTGCCTTTTTGTTGGCTTTGTGGAACAATCTATGTTCCGTGCCTATTCTGGTATCTGTCCCCCACTTTTCCTTCGCTACATCAACGACTGCATTGGCGCTGCTTCCTGCACGCATGCAGAGCTCGTTGACTTTATTAACTTTGCCTCCAACTTTCACCCTGCCCTCAAGTTTACCTGGTCCATTTCCGACACCTCCCTCCCCTTTCTAGATCTTTCTGTCTCTGTCTCTGGAGACAGCTTATCCACTGATGTCTACTATAAGCCTACTGACTCTCACAGCTATCTGAACTATTCCTCTTCTCACCCTGTCTCTTGCAAAAACGCCATCCCCTTCTTGCAATTCCTCCGTCTTTGCCGCATCTGCTCTCAGGATGAGGCTTTTCATTCTAGGACGAGGGAGATGTCTTCCTTTTTTAAAGAAAGGGGCTTCCTTTCCTCCACTATCAACTCTGCTCTTAAACGCATCTCCCCCATTTCACGTATATCTGCTCTCACTCCATCCTCCCGCCACCCCACTAGGAATAGGGTTCCCCTGGTCCTCACCTACCAACCCACCAGCCTCCGGGTCCAACATATTATTCTCCGTAACTTCCGCCACCTCCAACGGGATCCCACCACTAAGCACATCTTTCCCTCCCCCCCCCTGCATTCCGCAGGGATCGCTCCCTACGCAACTCCCTTGTCCATTCGTCCCCCCCATCCCTCCCCACTGATCTCCCTCCTGGCACTTATCCGTGTAAGCGGAACAAGTGCTACACATGCCCTTACACTTCCTCCCTTACCACCATTCAGGGCCCCAAACAGTCCTTCCAGGTGAGGCAACACTTCACCTGTGAGTCGGCTGGGGTGATTACTGCGTCCGGTGCTCCCGATGTGGCCTTCTATATATTGGCAAGACCCGACGCAGACTGGGAGACCGCTTTGCTGAACATCTACGCTCTGTCCGCCAGAGAAAGCAGGATCTCCCAGTGGCCACACATTTTAATTCCACATCCCATTCCCATTCTGACATGTCTATCCACGGCCTCCTCTACTGTAAAGATGAAGCCACACTCGGGTTGGAGGAACAACACCTTATATTCCGTCTGGGTAGCCTCCAACCTGATGGCATGAACATCGACTTCTCTAACTTCCGCTAATGCCCCACCTCCCCCTCGTACCCCATCTGTTACTTATTTTTATACACACATTCTTTCTCTCACTCTCCTTTTTCTCCCTCTGTCCCTCTGAATATACCCCTTGCCCATCCTCTGGGTCTCCCCCCCCCCCCCCGTCTTTCTTCCCGGACCTCCTGTCCCATGATCCTCTCGTATCCCTTTTGCCTATCACCTGTCCAGCTCTTGGCTCCATCCTTCTCCCTCCTGTCTTCTCCTATCATTTTGGATCTCCCCCTCCCCCTCCAACTTTCAAATCCCTTACTCACTCTTCCTTCAGTTAGTCCTGACGAAAGGTCTCGGCCTGAAACGTCGACTGCACCTCTTCCTAGAGATGCTGCCTGGCCTGCTGCGTTCACCAGCAACTTTTATGTGTGTTGCTTGAATTTCCAGCATCTGCAGAATTCCTGTTGTTTGCGTTTGAAATAGAAAAATGGGATTGCTATGCAGAAATAGTGAGAATGGTACGAAATGCAATTCTGGGAACTATGAGTCAAATTGGCTATTTGGCCTGTCTCTGGAATGTGCAGAACTACTTGTTGAGATGTACACCTTGACAGATAAGTTGAAAGATACATAAAAGATACAATAACACAGAAGGAGAGAAGCTGGTGGTCTTGCTGGCATTAAGACTGGTAGAAAACACTGGTGAAAATGTGTGGCACAAAGCACACATGAAATACACTGTAAAGTCCTTGAAGGAGCATTTTAGAAACTATAGGTAATGTGACTGATAATGAGCTCAAGAAAACTGTCATCTGGTGAAGCAGGAACATTCACAAAGGTTGCCTGCTGATCATTGTAAGGGTCATTAGATGTCATCAATTAAACAGAAGATTGAACAAAAGAGTTTCTAACAACCTGGTGTTATACAAAAACAATGTGTGCTCCAGAGATGGAAGCTAAAAGCTAAGTTCTTGCAGATACAAAAGGCAGTAAAAATAAGAAGGGTTTAAAGAAAGAGTTGGGTAGAGAACAGAAATGAGAGGAAACAATTACCAGTCTGGCACAGTGTACCAGTACGGAAGTGGCTGACACCATGTTTGTGATACAACCATACTGGCAAAAATTTACATTACTTTGGCCCTTGGCAGAGAAGCTGATGGAAAATACAAGTTCTGGACTAGATTGGTCTAAAAATTGCACAAGTAACCATAAAAGTTGATGAAAAAATGAGGCAGAGAGAGCAACCAAAGGAGTGTTTCCAGAGTGCTGTTAAAGGTCTTGCGCATAAAGCTGGCTGATGTCAACACATTTCAAAGATACCGCAGATTTTATAAGCCTTGGCTCTCTAATATATCTTGAATCTCAGGGTGTTTTATTTATTGAATCTGAGAATTAAGTGGCAGTGTTAAAACAGAGGCAAGGCAGAAAAGTCCTCCATTATCCATGCTGTGGTCAATATATTAAAAATGACTAATGCATAAGCAAGGGGCCGGCTGGTGGTGCAGTGGCATCATCACTGGACTTTGAGGCAGACGGTCCTCAGTTCAACCCCAGCCGGGTCTCAACCTGGGCAGCAGCAGTATCTGCGCGGAAGAAAGGCCTGGCAATCTACTTCCGTATCTCGCCATGAAAACCCTATGGACCCAATGGTCCATGAGGTCACAAAGAGTCAGACCCGACTTAATGACTGAACAATACACAATCAAGGCAAAGTTTGAAGGTACTTCCTGCAGATCAGACAGGCTGCCTCTGATACAGATATAACTTTTGAAAATGGTTATGAGGGAGTATCATTGATTAGGGAAATGGCAGAGGTGACACAAGTCAAGTTGGTGCAGGACACATCCAATTGAAAATTTAAGCAATACAGCCCAAAGCCACAAGGAAAGTTACCACTATGCACCACTAGATTTGAGTAGAAGCAGGTCAACAGTGTCACGGATTCCCAATATGGATATAATAATAATGAAGTCACAATGGAGAGCCATCAAAGCCAAAGGAAGGCTTGGGTGAGAAAGTGAACAGCACTGGCTGCGAAAAGGGGCCAGAGAAACTAACAGAAGCCACAGGTTATGAGCATGACTGGTCCAAAACCAACATTGATTCCAGTAGCATGGATTCTGGGCTGGAAAGAAGTCTACAAACTAAAGTCAAGGTGTGATAGAACTGTATGACAAAAACTAGATTGAGCAAGTGACAAATGATAAGAAAACCAAGGAAATTCAAGACAATGTGAAGTGTGATCAGTGTTGTTCACAAAATTTCAGCTGGACAACACTTCATACCAGAACCAACAAGTGAAATTAAGACCTAGTGATTTGATTCCATGATTTAGGAAATAAACGAAGTGATTAATGCATCACAGATCCCCTCTGTTGTCAGCCCAATGGGCAACTTTCTGGGGTGACAAAGCCCAAAATAAATATCTCAAAAATAGTGCAGCAGATGGATCAACCTTTAAGGATATATAGTATACAAAAAGAGAAATGCAGTTCAGGCATTGAAAGAAAAGAAGGAAAGTCCAGATGGAAGACAGCATTGAAACAAAGGCAAAAAAGACAAAATGTTAAATGGCTCTCAAAGTAAGGACACTATTGAGTTCTTAAAGCTGTCAAGTATATTGTATCTGCAGGAAATATTTACATTTATTAGATACTTGTGTTTATGTTTATGAAGATTGCATACTGTGCACAGTTTAGTTCAAAGAATCTAAGTAATTATGTAATGATACCAACCACAAAAATGTTAAGCACAGCTTGTAGTTAAGGGGAAAAGGCTAAGGAACTGAGTTAATTAGTTATTATATGTTAAATGAGTTATATGTTAAATTTTTCTCTTTGCAAACAACTTGTTAATTTTACAATTTGCTATTTATAATTAGCAGTTTGATTATATAATTTAATGTAGATAGTGGATGTATTTATCACTTTTAAATGGAAAACAGTGTGGTATATACAAACGCAAGGAAATCTGCAGATGCTGGAAATTCAAGCCACACACACAAAAAGTGCTGGTGAACGCAGCAGGCCAGGCAGCATCTATAGGAAGAGATATAGTTGACGTTTCCGGCTGAGACCCTTCGTCAGGACTAACTGAAAGAAGAGCTAGTAGGGGATTTGAAAGTGGGAGGGGGAGGGGGAGATCCGAAATGATAGGAGAAGACAGGAGGGGGAGGGATGGAGCTAAGAGCTGGAAAGTTGATTGGCAAAAGGGATATGAGGCTGGAGAAGGGAGAGGATCATGGGACGGGAAGCCTAGGGAGAAAGAAAGGGGGAGGGGGGAAACCCAGAAGATGGGCAAGGAGTTAGTGAGAGGGACAGAGGGAGAAAACAGAGAGAAAAAAAGGGGAAAGAAAAAAATATATACAAATGTATTTTGAAGAATTATGATGCAGTGTTATATCAGGCATTGTCAATTGAGAATAGAAGTCTTCACTAAAGCTTGGGCTTAGTATACGAGGGATGATTGATAAGTTCATGGCCTAAGGTAGAAGGAGTCAATTTTAGAAAACCTAGCACATTTATTTTTCCTACATTTACACACTTAGTCCCGCAGTCGTGGAGCATACGGATCCCTTCTTTGTAGAAGTTGGTGTCTTGGACCTCCAGAAGTGGTCCACAGCAGCAGTGATTCATAAGTTTGTGGCCTAAGGTAGAAGGCAATGAATTATTAACTTCAAACTTTCTGCATTTTCACTCAGAGTTGAACTGCACGTGCATGTAACAAGAGCTGTATAACTCATCTCCTTTTACCCTAGGCCATGAACTTATCAATCACCCTTGCTGTAGACCACTTCTACAAAGAAAGGACCCGTATGCTCCATGACCGCTGGACTAAATGTGTACATGTAGGAGGGGACTACGTTGAAAAATAAATTTGCTAGGTTTTCTAAAACTGACTCCTTCTACCTTAGGCCACAAACTTATCACTGACCTCTCATAAGTGATAATATTTGCAACAATACCAAAGAAGCCCACACTTTCCTGTCAATCCTACTGGAAGCTCTCAGTGTCTAACATTACAGGTGTTGTTGATGTTCTTTTCTGTGTCTTGAGGCATGTTGAGTGGCAACCTTGCCATTTCATTAGCATTTTTGTCTGGTTTTCACAAGGCAGGGTTGCTAGCACAATGGAAAGCATGCAAGCAGCCTGCCGGATTCGAACCTGGGACTACTTGCCTTGAAGTCCAGTGCTGATGCCACTACACTACCAGGCGCTAACATCACAGGTGTAGTTGTCCTTTATCTCAAAGTGCCACCCTGTCCTCTGCACTCCTGTTCCCACATCCTAGAGAGTTTGGTAATGATGCCAGGAAAAGAAGAAAAATTTCAGGAAAAAGGTGACAAAAATACTCAACCTGCTTCCAAATTACTTTGCAGCAAGATAGGTTGCCACAGAGCCCCACCCTAACACCACCACAATGTAAGGGATTCATTTAGTTTCCAACCACTTCTCCACTAACACTTCTAATTTTTTTCTTAGAAAAGCAGGATACTAAAAGTATTTTTCAGTTATATAAAGAATAAAAGGGAGGTGAGAGTTGACATTAGACCACTGGAAAATGATGCTGGTGAGCTAGTAATGGGGGACAAAGAAATGGCAGATGAACTTAGTAAGTACTTTGTTTCAGTCTTTACTGTGGAAGACACTAGCTGTCTGCTCGGATCTGTGAGTGTCAGGGAGCAGGAGTGAGTGCCATTGCTATTACAAAGGAAAAAGTGCTAGGCAAACTGAAAAGTCTTAAGGTGGATAAGTCACCGGACCAGACTGTCTACATCCCAGAGTACTAAAAGAGGTTGCTAAAGAGATAACGGATTCATTGGTCATGATCTTTCAAGAATCACTTGATTCTGACATGGTCCCGGAGGATGGGAAAATTGCAAATATCACTCCACTCTTTGAGAAGGGAGGAAGACAAAAGAGAAGAAATTATAGGCTAGTTAGCCAAACTTCAGTGGTTGGGAAAGTGTTGGGAGTCCATTATTAAGGACAAGGTTTCAGGGTACTTGGAGACTAATGATAAAATAAGTCAACATGGTTTCTGTAAAAGGAAATCTTGCCTGACATATCTGTTAGAATTCTTCGAAGAAGCACAAGCAGGGTGGACAAGGAAGAAGCAATGGATGTCATTTACTTAGATATTCAGAAGGCATTTGCTAAAGTGCCTCACATGAGGCTGCTTAACAAGATAAAATCCTATGGTGTTACAGGAAATATATGGGCATGGATAGAGGAATGGCTGACAGGCAGGAGGCAGTGAATGGGAATAAAGGAGGCCCTTTCTGGTTGGCTGCCGGTGACTAGTGGTGTTCCTCAGGGGTCAGTATTGGGACCACTACTTTTCACATTGTTTGTCAGTGATTTAGATAATGGAATTGATGGCTTTGTAGCAAAGCTTGTGGATGCTACGAAGATAGTTGGAGGGGTAGGTAGTGCTGAGGAAGCAATGCGATTGCAGAAGGACTTAGACAAATTGGAAAAATGGGCAAAAACGTGGCAGATGGAATACAGTGTTGGGAAATGTATGATAATGCATTTTGGCAAAAGGAACGGTAGTGCGGACTATTATCTAAATGGGAGAAAGTTCAAACATCAGAGGTGCAAAGGGACTTAGGAGTCCTCGTGCAAGACACCTAGAAGGTTAATTTACAGATTGAGTCTGTGGTAAAGATGACAAATGCAATGTTGGCATTTATTTCAAGGGAAATAGAATATAAAAGCAAGGAGATGATGCTGAAGCTTTATAGGACACTAGTCAGATTCTGCAGAACACCATTGCTCACCTTCCTTTGGCCTGAAAATCAAATGTTTGCCACTGCTCCTTGTTTCCTGTTCTAACACCAACAACTTACTCACGTGAACAGTCGCCTTTCTTATTCTCTGACTTTCAACTGTACTGACAGGAAACTATTATGACATTTAATTAAAAACTTCTTGGGATTTCATATATACCACATCAGCTACGTTGTCCTCACCAACCCACATTGTCACCTTATGAGAAAACTGAGGTCATTTCAGTGTTGTGTATATTAACAAATATGTGCTGCTTTTCCTCCATCAAATCACACTTGTCCATCGATTTTGTACTGACTTATCAGTTCTGGCAGATTTACCATCTTAGAGGTTAAGTTGAAATGAGCAGTAATTGTTGATTTTATTTAGGCATTTTATTAACATTGGCAGTATCTGATCCTCTACCACTATCATCATAACTGAGGGGGATTGGAAGAATATGGCCAGACCCTCAGCAACTTCCAAACTTATTTCCCTCAGCAACCTGAATACATTCCACCCAGATCTGGTGCAGGTACCAGATCTCACCAGCCTTGCAAGAACTTTCAACTTTTAGTCCATCTTAAAACCTTGACTGTCACTTTGGCAGCATTTTCTTCAATAAATACAGGTACACAATGCATCTCTCCCATGTCCTCCGTAATCTGTTTTTAAAGAATCACTCATTAATTCCATCCTATACCTCATTTCCATTTATTGGTTATGCAACAATAAAACCAACTTACTATCATTTTATCTCTTTGACCTCTATTTTCTTATCACCTACCCCTTGATCTTTCTATATTCAGTCTAGTTTCCACTTGAACGTTAAACCTTACGTTCATCAATTTCTGCCTCGTTTTACTCATTCTCCATCCAGGGAACCCTGGCTTTTGTCACCCAACCATTCAGCCTTATAGGAATGCATCAAGCCATTGGACAGAACAAATATTCTGCTAACAGTGTAATCTTTTCACCTTCAGGTCACAGAATTGCAGTCGTATGATCAAATTTGCAAGTTCCAAGCCGTTTGTAAATTAATAATTCCAGGATAACTTTCCAGCAACCAACTTTCTTTAGTATCATTGAAACTTTGGATCCTGATTTTTGAAGCACACCATAAATATTGACATGTTATATTACAATCACTGATGTCAAGAAATTATTTTCTGAAATTGATTAACAACTGGACCAACCTGCCTGTGTGTGAATTCTGAAATTTGAAAATCCATTTATCTGAGCTGGGCTGTAAAGATTCAGACATGCAGAAGTAATGCCTGCAGACTTTTATTAAGCTTTAGATACATATTTTAATGCACTGAGGCCACTGCTATACTTTCTCTAGCCTTGCACCCTCTGTGAACTTGAACTCATCAAAACCCCTACTACCTAATCCTAACTGGCACCAAAGCTCATTCATCACCCTGTGCACATTGACCTATATTGATTCCACATCAATTGCTCAGGTCCTAGCTTCTGAATTTTGCCCCATGCTAACCTTGGGTTTTGATATTCTGCGTGGGTAGCTCATCTCCTAGTGGTATGAATATTGAATATTCCATCTTCAGGTAACCCACATGTTTGGAGATAGAATATTCCAGTGTTCTCCCACAAACAATTTCCTGTCCATCTAGTTTTTTTCTACCTTTGTTCATCCCTCCCATCCACTTCTCTACCTGGTTTCATCTGCCCATTATCCCCTCCCCATCTACCCTATCATCTCCTCTGCACTTGGTTCTACATGTTACATGTTACCTATCAGCATCGGTCCCACCATCTACCTCCCCCCTCCCCCCACCAAACTGGTTCCATCTGCCCATTACCCATTCATCTCCTCTCCACTTGGTTACACGTTACCTTTCAGCATCAGACCCTCCACAAATCACCGCCCCCCCCACCAAACTGGTTCCATCTGCCCATCTACAATGACGCACCTTTTGCCTCCAGAGATGCTGCTTGATCCATTGAGATCTTCCAGCACATTGTATTTGTTGACTTGGCTACAGACTTCACTTTACGTTGGTCTAAACATTGACTCGTTCCAGAGGTAAGTGATGCTCTTTGATGACAAGACAGCACTTGACAAATTGTGGCATTGAGAACTCCTGGTAAAACTGAAGATAATGGGCTTGAGTCATACCCAGCACGAAGGCAAACAATTGAGTTTGCTGGGGTCAATTATCACAGATCCAGCAAAAGTTCTTCACGGCAATGACTAGGTCCAAGTATCCTCAACTGCTCTGCTAATAACACTGGCCAACAAAGATTTTGCTTCCTGAATACTTTTGGGTGTACCTTATGGATTCTGGGCTGCTGACCATGAAAAGCACCATGAAATTACTCTATCACATGCCATTGTTTTGGAATTATCTGTATTTGTTATTTCAATTCATAATTCAAGTCAGAATAACTGATGGCAAGATTAAGGAAGGCATTTTTGTTGGACAACAAAGCAAACAGGTCATCAATGACAAGCAATTCAAAGAACTTCTTGTGGGACTGAAGAAAATCGCATGGAAGACATTCAAGGATGTTGAAAATGTTCTTGGCAACTACAGAGCACCAGACTATGTGCAGCTGATTGACAACAGGCTTCAAGCATACAAAACCATGAAGTGCATTCTCATTTAGACTTCTTCCTGGCAAATCTTGCGTGCTGTCAGTGACAAACATGGTGAAAGGTTTCACCAGGACATTGCAGTCATGGAGAAGTAGTATCAAGGCAACTGGAATCTGTGAATGCTGGCTGATTATTATTGGACACTTCGGAGAAAATCCTCAAACAATGAGTACAAATGAAAATCATCAACAATAATTTTTTTTAGCTTAGCTGAACTTTTGCAAAGCTTCAGCACCATTATGCAATTAAGTGCATTATATTCAATAAAAGTTAATTTGTTGTTTCTCATGATACAAGTAGTCTGAAATTATATTTGTGTTCAGCTTCAAGTGGTCTAAATAAAACAAATTCTGAGGAAGCAACACTTCGAAAAAGTCCGTTGTCCAGTGTAATGTGTTCTCTGTCTATAAGGTGAGAAGTGGGCAGAGTCCACAATGTTTAATTCTCCCTTAATAATGCTATATACCTGTATCAATTCCTGGACAACCATAGCTGTAGTGCTTTTTTCAAGCTGAAGTGCAACAACCTATTAAGCTTTGTCTTGACCTCTCAAACTCATAGACCACTTTCACCAAGAACATAGGAAGCAAATGCACAGGAACACCATAGCCTCCAATTTCCTCTTCCTGGCACACAACACCATGACTTGAAAATATACGTGCCATGCCTTTATCAGCATGAGTTCAATTGGAACATGTTCATCACAAGGACTACAGTCATTCAATAAAGATGCCTCAACACCAACTTCTCAAGGACAAGTAGGGATAGATGATAATTGGTGACCTGGTTGGCAATGCCCAGAACAAACGTGAAAGAATATATAGTTTATACAGTCTTGCCCTCATCCAAAATCCATGCAGTTTGCATCCACTTGTGGCCAGAACTTGGGAGAAGAAAATGTATGTGTGTATATATGATTTTAAAAGGAATGATAGTATCACTGGCTGAGGGTAAGGTCATAAGGGTGTCACCCACAGTTGGCTCATGGTATATAATGAATTACATTAAATACCAAGTCAAGACAAAAGACAAACATGTTGCCAGCTGCTCAAAGAATGGTTGGTAAAATCCATTCTGTGCAATCTGTACAAATATTATGTCTACATAGTGTACTTTGGTCTCTAGGATTATTGATGCTATTGTATTAGAAGTCTTATGGAATGAACCCACATCTGTTTACAAAGTCTTTTAAATAGAAAGGAAGAATTTACTGTTTAATAAGTTTGGGTGCCAACTTTCATTAACTGTATCTCTATGATTTTTTAATCTGACTTTCTTCTAACAGCACTGACTAGCCAGATAGCCTTTTCCCTTTGCAATACGCATGACTGTTAAATGAAAGTGCTGAAAGAAAATGGACAAGCCGACCAATTTTTAACAGCCTGATGTTCTTCTCATTGTGTGGAAGGAGTAGCTTGAAGGTTAATCTTCAAATCTCTGAAACTCCAAGGCAATCCTAGAGGATTAGAAACGCTATGATCTTGAGTCAATTGAAATAGTGCTGGCTAAATTCAGCTAAATAACTAACACTGAGCTCTTAAACTATAATATTAGCTCTAACTAAATTCTCAAAAGGCTGGATATAGATGATGCCGCAAGAATATTTCCTGGACCTTATTATGCATACAGTCTGACATATCTTTGGAGCAAGACATAGTAACAAAAATAAGTTAGACCCAGTGGTCTTCACATCACATTTACACTATCTGATATCTAAAAGTAGATAGACCTCAATCCTTGGAACAATATTCATTTTGGCTGTGATTTCAATTAATGAGAAGGGGAAGTGGCAAGATCACTGCTATAATTCTGCTTATGTCATTATTGAACTCTGATGGTTTTTGTTCCACGTACAAAAGCCCAATGGAATGCTTTCCTCAGCTTAGTGGGATATATTCCTCATCTCCCTCTTCATATTGGCCATATCTACAAAGAATTATTGTGTTAATTGCAGCTTCTTTTTCAGAACAAGAATTCATAAATATAAGATGGTCACAATAGGATCTTAGGGAAAACATTTTCAGCCATTGATTACTCTGTGAAACTGTCTACCATGAGGACAGTTTGAGTTGAAGGGCAAAGATTGTGGCACAGGTTTAAAGGAATACGAGCTCTCTTTCTATACTGCTACAATTCTATGTGATGGAATCAAGGAGACACCAGACAAACATACGAGGGATCAAGCAACAGAAGAAAACCAATGGGGTAATATCAACACACACAAAATGCTGAAGGAACTTAGCAGGCCAGGCAGCATTTATGGACAAAAGTACAGTCGACATTTCGGGATGAAACCCTTCGGATTTCCAGCATCTGCAGATTTTCTCTTGTTTGTGGGATAATATCAAGAGGAATTTACGAGGACTTGTGCCAATGAAAACTACCAGCTTACACATGTTGGATTGAATGGCCTGGTTTTTTGTTAGAGAATATAACTGCATTTGACAGATGCACCTAGAGATTATTGTCCAGAGTATGAAACAAATTATCTGGCATCACACAGGATCCCTGAGTCATCTCTGAAACTAGAAAGCCAAAGTTCAATTGACGAACACACAAATAATCTGTTTGCATTAAAATCATTTTTAAATGAGCAAAGACAGTCAAGATCTCTGCCTCAATACAGAAGACAATGGAACCAGCCTAAACAGCATCCTTTCATTGGAGAGAAGCCACCAACTTTGAAGCTAAAAAAGACCATTTGATTACTAGATGCAGTCTCAGTAAGATGTTTAATCTTTGAAGTGAATCTCTGTGCTGTCCCCAAGACATCAGTTCAAAAGAATGAGAGAGGCTGCACTCCCCAGCCTGACTGAATGATCCTTTGCTTCGTTCCCTTGTTAGAACTGGACCAACAGTCTATTATTTAAAAAAAAACACTGTTCTCAAGATTTGGGAGATACTACTCAGAAATACTTATTGCTTGTCCCAAGTTACCAAAATAAGTTAGTGATGGTGGGCATTCTTCAGTGCAAGTACTTTCAAGACTAAATACCTGTCATTCTAAAACTCTATTGACTTGATTCACTCCCACATCCTGTTCAACCACTCGCCCTGACTTGCTGAACCTACATTAGCTCCAAACTCAGGAACACTTCAAGCTTAAGTTTCTAATCTCTGTGCTCAAATCTCTCCATAGCTATGTCATGACTTATCCTTGTAAATTCTTCCAGCCCTACAGTCCTTCAAAGATGTTTGCACTTCTCCATGCTGGCATCTTGCCCATTCTCCTATTTTAATTACTCTACCACTGGCAGCTGTGCCTGGGCCTCCCTGTGTCCCAAACTCAGCAATGTCCTCCAGTCTTTGAAGTTGTGATCTCTTGCTGCATCCAGCATTCAAGGGCATCAATCCCTCTGCTTCTCCATCCAACAGGAGTGCTGTGTGTGAGCATGAGTGGGAAGTGCTAAAAGGACATTTGTCCAGGGGAGGACAATAGGGAAACAGTAAAGGCTACCTTATTAAATATATTTAAGGCACAGATTTTTGCATAGCAAGGGAATTAAAGGTTATGGGGAAAAGGCAGGTAGGTGATCCACAGCCAGGTCCATCATGATCTTATTGGAAAGTACTGCAGGTTCCATGGGCCAGGTCCTGCTCCTCTTTCTTACGTTCTTATGTTGGTTGATTTTCAGCTGGATCTCATGCAATGACTGCAGATGCACAGACAACAATACACCCACGGCTCCGCTCTCTATATACAGACAATATACACAATCCTAGCTCTCACGAGTTGGAATTTTCCTGACCTTTCAGGTTATGATAGGGTCCTAACGTCTTGCTTCTCAGACCCAAAAGAACGATGGATAACTGCTTTAAAATTCTGTTTGTTGCAGCTGTGGTTATTTTATTTTCCTTCCTTGCTTTCTTTTCCCTTTGCGTTCCAATCTCTGTCAGAAGGCAGTGTTCCAACTCGTACACACCCAATCATGCTCAAATATCACCAGAACGGGGCAACGAATTGCAGAGAATCACAGAGCTATTCTAATTGGCAAAGGCACTCACTCCTGACTGGTCCCATAACTAACCAATTAAAACAAGCAGGAGAAGGAATAAAGATCGCTCAGCCTCGTAGTTCCTGCTGTGTGCTTTTTTTGCATGAAATTCAACAAAGCTTTGGTCATTATCTTGACCTGATGAAGTTCAGAAACAAAGGTGGGATATAAAGAACAAGCCAAACTGTTATTGCACACACAACAGAAGTAACATCACTTAAAGATACTGGAGATAACCAGGCCAAATTTTTCCTCCTCCCACACTCCAGGAATATTGAGGTTAATGGAGACAAACACAGAGCCATTTGTTTTAGCACTGCACCAGAATTCGCATGTGTGTCTGTCCTACATAGTCAATTAGTTCACAATTATTTGATGTTATTTTTTGCCTTTAGCCCAGCTTATATCAACAAACAGAATTTATACTAGCCACAAAATTGATTCCTGGAAGACTGCATAGTGGCTCAGATAGCAGAGCTGTTGCCTCACGGTGCCAGTGACCTGGATTGAGGCCTGACCTCTGATGCTATCTGCCTGGAGTTTGCATGATCTTCCTGTAAACAGTGTGCATTCCACACACCCCCCCACCCCCACCACACGGTTTCTTCAGCTTCCTCCCACTTCCCAACAATATGCAGGATTAATTGGCCTCTCTAAACTGTTTCTTGTGTGTAGTGAAGCAGGGGGAAGTTGATGGGATGTTGAGAGAATAGTTTATAGAGAAAATTAGTCAGAGGAAGAATATTGCATAGGGAACCAGCAAAGTCCATGGGCTGGAACAGTCTTTTGTGCTGTAAGGAAATAGGGAATATAGAATATATCAAAAGAAAGAAAGGCTTTCATTGGTAACATGCTTTTTCAATGACATCCCAAAGCTCTTTTCCTACAATGCTGTTTCGTCAAAGTTAAACTGAAACAACACAGCCAACTTGAATTTGACAACATCCCACAAGAAGAAATATGATAATAATTGCTAATATGTTTGCTAGTCCTGATGAAGGGTCTTGGCCCAAAACATTGACTATACTCTTTTTCGTAGATGCTGAGTTCCTCCAGCATTTTGTGTGTATTGCGAACATGTTTACATCTTTATGATGAGGGAAAATTATAAAGATTATAACTATTTTGGTCTAAAAATTTCCATTCAATTAAAACAAAGCTTATCTGAAAGGTAAGGGCAGCACTCCCTCAGTACTGCATTGGGGGTGTTATCTCTCTAGAGCAGGGGGCTCCAACCTTTTTTATGCCATGGACCCCTACCATTAACTGAGGGGTTCATGGACTTCAGATTGGGAACTCAATAGGATTCAATAGGTACATTTAATGTCAAATAGGTACATTTAATGTCAAAGAAATATATACAATATACATCCTGAAATTCTTTCTCCTGCTCCAGAGATATGTTTATGATTAAATCTCTAGAGTGGGACTTGAAACTCATGTCTATACAGCTCAGAAAGCAAGCGGTGTATCCATTTAGCTATGGAGGTGCCGTTCACTTTATCAAGATGAAAGTAATTTATTATCATTCCTGAATCCCAAGACGTTGAGGTCACCTTGCAATCTGACAATGGTTACCTTGATATCATGCCTGTGATGCTCTTTTAAAAAGCTAACAATTTAGCCCCACCTTCCCTACTTTCCCACCAAAACTCTTCAAATTATTTACTTCTCCAAGTACATATTCAAAGCTGTTGATCAATTGGATATATTTCCATTAGCTTTTCAAACTGTGGGGTCCACATCATAATAATTCATTGTGTAAAACAAAACCACTATACCTTTTGGTTCTTTGACCTAATTGCACACTTAAGATATTGCACCCCATTTATTTTCCTATCTAAAGAATGATAAGCATGAAAGCTGCCTTCATGATGAGCAACATTGATTGTAACACCACACAAAGTACTTCAGCCACCCTGCCCTTGAACTCACAGCATCTTGCATGCAAACTGACTCTTTGATCTCAGGCCAGTCAAATAACGAGCTCCTTCCCAACTGGAAAAATCAAGCTTTTATATGCAGGGATTGACAATTCCTAGGGACAGGCACTAAATTCTCCCACGTCCCCACAATCACTATGAAATCCCCCAACCTCTGAAGTTCAAAGTAAAATTTATTATCAGGGTACACACATGTTGCCACATACAATCCTGAGATTCTTTTTCCGGTGGGCATACTTAGCAAATCTATAGAACAGTAATTGTAAACAGGATCAATGAACAATAAACTGTGCAAATGCAAATATAAATAAGTAGCAATAATAACAAGCATGAAATAACAGAATACAGAGTCCTTAAAGTGTGACCATTGGTTGTGGGAACACCAGAAGTAGAATGAGTGTAGTTATCCCTTTTTATTCAAGAGCCTGATGGTTGAGGGGTAGTAACTGTTCTTGAACCTGGTGGTACAAGTTCGGAGGCACTTGTACCTTCTACCTGATGGCAGTGAGAAAAGACATCGGCCTGGGTGGTGAGAATCCCTGATGATGGATGCTGCTGTTCTACAGCAGCATTTCATGTAGATGTGCTCAAAGGTTGGGTGGGTTTTACCTCTGCACATGATTCAGCTACAGTATTTTTAGATTGTCCTTTCAAAACATTTAAAGTTTTTTTTCAAAGGCCTCTTGTAGAAATCACATGATATGATCAACATTTTAGAGTGGATGTAAGGGTATGGGATAAAGAGAAACCAGGGAGAAATAGAAGGAAAGGTAAGAGGAAATACAAAGAGGAAGGCAGAAGTGGGAAGTGAGTCAGATTGAATTGTGCAAATATACAAACAGAAAAGGTGACAGAGTAGATAGAGACAGCAAAGAGTTATTTAAAAAAGGAGAGGCATGGGCTAAAATAGGATGAGAGAGAGCAGGGAAAGGAGAGCAAGAAAGAGAAAGAGAAACAGAAATATCTGCCTGAGTAATCATGCCCAGTAGGTAGCGCTAAATGCATTATACAATATAATGGCAAAAGCACTCTCCAACCTACTTCCATTGACACCAATGTCTGGCCAGGGATACACTGTTGCACAAAGAGATTTGCAGCCCAGAAAAAGTCCCATATCCTGCTCTGGATCAATTCCCATTGAGTTCTATTCGCTTTTCTCATTGCAAAACTTTTGTCCACTCACAAATTTTTTTCCACCATTGTTTTCCTCTGGATATTCCATGTCTAACAATCTCCGGAAAGGAAGACAAAATGAGAGAGAGAGAGAGAGAAATGCAGAGAGGGAGGGGTAGATAAAGAAAGGGGGGAAAAGTGACAGAGAAAGAAAGAAAAAAATGAAAGGGAAAGATGGATTGAGCTGGGCACCAAGTGTAGTGTAATGAAATGGAGAAGACACAGATGACAGAAGGAAGAGAATCCCAGTAACAAAGATTTGAAACTTTTCACCTCCCCTTCTGTGCTTACAGTCAAGTTCAGTCACACTATGATACATCAGCTAGGTTTACCCCATCACTTGCATTTGAAGATTTGTACTTTTACATCCATTACTTTACATTCTTCACTTTCTTAGTCATATTTTATAACCTCACGAGCATAAGGCTGCACTTTAAAACATGAAGCTTGTCACTGCCTGGGTGACGGTATTACATCAGAGGTCATAACTGGGGGATAACAAGCCAGCAAGAAAAGTCATGCTCTGGAAGAACAGCACTAGAATCTGCCTAATGATAGTCTGTGATGATCAACCTCATACTTAACTGACTTGATCGTAAACTGCAATCTTTCATTATATGTGATCGGTGGGAGGTAGTACTCAGAATTCCCAAAGGGAATGAGGAATGCTCCAAAGTGTAAGCAAGAGAGTGACGGATGAATAAAAGTTGCAACATAATTTTTGGGAGTTTGCTCTGTCCGTTTGGCTTTGCATTAACATTAACAGATGCATTTTAATTTGAAGAAATTTCAATAACTTCAGTGAGACATGTATTCCCTCTTTGAGAATGCTAAGTCCGCTTGGTTGATTTCCATCATTTCCTGTTCTTGATTTGGATTTTCAATATTCATCCACTCTGAATCCAGACTAATCCCCACTCCAAACAGACTGATTCGCCCATTTCCCTACAGCCCCATTTAACCTTCCCTCAGGTCAGTGTCAGTGTTACTGAGAGGCACCATGTTACTACTATAACAACTATTTAGCATTAGCACTTGAGAAATCTCTGCCTTAACTTTATGTAGTATTTTTAAGGCAGGAAAGAGCACCAAAACCACCAGGTCCTTTCTCATTGACAGGCTTTTGGATTGTAATCTGGTCTAGACTTGGTGGAAATGAGAAGGAAGGAGTCAGTTGATTTTATATTATTGTGGGCAGCAGCCCTGACAACATTCTCAGACCTAGCTAGCACTGACAACTTAAAACAAATCTCTCTCCATCCCACTGCATATCTAATAGGAACAGCACTATGAAACTTTTGGTCAAACTAACAATCTCACATAGAAAGACTGGCTGACTTGGAAATGAGAGTGGTAGCGCTATTGCGTTATTGGATGCTTTTCTGTGAGGGGTCTTGGATCATTTGATGACCTAGACTGAATGGAACTGGATTAATTTAACTCAACATCTTACTCATCTATTGAGATTGGTAAAAGTCTTTTTTTTCCCTCCTCCCCTCATCATGATACAGTTCCCCTCAATAATGACAAAAAATGCAAGTTTGAATGACCCTTTACTACCAAATATTGATTGGTGTGTATATATAAGTTCAAAGTACATTTATTATCAAAGTATGTATACATTATACAACCTTGAGATTAGAAGCAGAGAAATAAGGTAGGAAGAGAAATTAGGAAACTTGACTTAATGTGGCAAGCACAGAAAAGGATATTCGAGGTCTATGATGAGAATTGGATTGATTACTTGGATGCAAAAAGGGCCAACACAAAATGGACTCATTCTGTATTATTATTTTACTATTTAAGTCTTATAAATTAGAGTGTTTTAAGATATTGATAATATTGAGTTAAGGGACAGTGGAAGGAACTTCAATTATAATTTTCCAAAAAGGAATTGGATAAGTGACTGAGAAAAAATCTGTAAAATAACAGGGAAAGGTCAGGAATCAACTACATCACACCTTCAAAAGCAAACACTGATCGATCAAAAGGCCCTTTCTATCATTTATCTTGCAACACTGCAATTCCAATTTCTATTTTACTATGTGCAAAGGAATATATAAAACCATTTTTATTTGTTACAGTGTTTTTGACAGAAATCAAGATTTATTTTTTTGAAAAATATTGTTTATATTGTCCCAAAGTTTAGAGATAAACACAGGAATCCTATGCCGTGGTACGAAGACTGCTAATGCATACAGGATCCAAAATTAAAATGCCTTCTCCAGTTCAGGAATTACACTTGGGTATCCAACTCTCTTAGGTGGTACCACAGTTAAAACAGTGTCACATCACTAAGTTCTGAAGTGATTTAATTAAGGATTTTATAATGATAAAACAAATTTACTGGAGTAGAGATATTAAAATCCTTACCACTTGATGGGAGAATTCAGAATAAGACATGACCTCAGAGTGGTAGACCTTTTGTTTAATCCCACAGAGCAGAAATCTAGAACTCAGTTTTCCAAAAGTCTGATCCCTGGGCAATAATTCTGAAATTTCCCAGTTTATTGATGGGATTTTTATCAGATAAGGATACCAACAGGTAAGGAGCAAGGGCAGGTGAATGAAGTTGAGATACAGATCAGCCATTACCTACCAAAACAGCAACATGTGTTCAAAGAAGTGAACTGTCTCCTCCCGACTGATTATCTGTAAAACAATTGTTAAATGTGTCAGGTTCAGTTAACTTTCTACTGATCAGTGCTGTCTTCTGAAGAAGAAAGGACTCTGATTATGGGATCTATTGCATCTCAACATCACATTCAGTAAGCTTCCTCCTTACAATGAGCCCTGCCAAGCCTGCTGGCTCTCAGTCCTTTGTAGGATGGGCAACTGGACATCAAAATCTCTAATAAGGAAAGGGGAAGCAGCAAGGATTGATTCTTTGTGCCATACATTTATCAGACAGAATGACTTCCATAAGGCATGGGGTACACTCAGGTGCTGCTGACTAATTAGTGTACATGGCAATATAATACTTCTTTAATAACAAGCATACTGCTGAACTGAACAAGACCATGAATATTATCATTGTGATGCCCAACTCACTACCACAATAGGCAAGCAGCTGGCTCTCCAATCTTCATGTTTGGCAGAAAGCAATGAAAACTTTTAACACAATTCAGCAGGTGGAATACATTTGGTTAACTGGTCCAGTTTTACAGCTTGTCGGATGGAACTACCTATTTTACATCTACTCAATATCACCACCAACTGACTTTAATGGCAAAAGTGGTTTAAAATGACTACCCCAAGAAACAGCTGCACAAGCTGAATTTTCTTTCATTAATTAATGAAGATGTAATCAGTTGGAATGATCAGAGTAAGCAGACTGGTAATTACAGGGCAGATTAACTGTTCTTCCTGTCCGGCACACACTGGGAATGGAACATGGAAAATGGCCAAACCAGCATTCTCGCTCTTTAAAAATCCATGACAGAGCCTCACAAGTTAGGATACTAATTTCCCAATACAGCTTCTTTGTATGCATCACAAACATCAAAGTGTAAGAGAGTCAAAAACTACATAATACTACCCCATAATCCCACAGCACTGAGCGCACCATTGCCCTGTTAGCCAACAAGGAGAATAATCTTTATATTTATTTGTTCTTGGGATGTGATGCCAGCTATTACTGTTAATCCCTGGCTGCCTTTAGGATGGTGGTGTTCAGCCTCCTTCTTGAACACTTGCACTCCATTTGGTGAAAGTTCTCTCATAACACTGAAAAAATGGGCAGTGCTAGGATTTTCAACCTGTGAAGGGATGGCAGATTTACCACCAAGTGAGACTTAGTTGGTGTTGTTCCTGTGCAGTTACCATTCTTGTCTTTCTAGATGGTGAAGGTAGCAGATTTGAAGGAACTCTCTGCAAGTGGTTTCAATGCATCCAGAACATGGAATAAACTATAACTACAATGAAGGAGGATTAGAGGGACTGAACAATAAACGGAATTACATAGGGCTACAAAGGAAGTGGTACCCCACATTGACTGTACTTCTTTGCATGACCAGACTTGGGTGAATGAAACATAATTTTGCAACAGAATATATATTATTAAGATAGCTGCAGCCTTCAGGATAATATAAACTGATGAATATATGTATGATAAACAGCTTGGAGATATATTATCATCTAAACTGCTTTACTTTCAAGCACATACACCGGTAGAGGGACCAATGGGTACACATTCAGAGAGCAGTGTATCGATACTTTACTTTGTGAGAAGGGCTTTAAGTACAAAGGGCTTTCAGAATCAGTTTAATATCACCGGCATATGTCATGAAATCTGTTGTCTTGGTGGCAACAGTACAATGCAATACATAACAACAGAAAAGTGCGAATTACAGTAAGTATATAAATATATACACACACACACACATATTTTTTGAGGCTTCACTCCTTGAAGATGCCCCAGATACTATGGAGGCTAGTGTCCGTGATGGAGCTGACTATGTTTACAACTCTCTGCAGCTTACTTTCATCCTGTGCAGTCGCCTCCCTCCCCCACCATACCAGACTAAATTAACCAGTTATTGGTGATTTTCCGACATACTGTGCACCGCTCTGTGTACAACCTCTTATGAAGGGCATGATGGGTCTTGGAGAGGTGATAGTGGATGACTCCAGAGTGAAGTTGCCAACTATTGTGGAAGAACTGAAGACCTGGATTAATTTCTTCATTGGTGCACAGTTTATTTAGTGACAAGGGCAAGATCAATCATGTGAACAATCTCTGGTTGCTATTCATCCCAATGAATTTCCTGAGAGATGTTGATTCTGTTGTCCTGACTATGCTCCGGTGTTGCTGCAGACCGAGTCTAGCAGCAAAGTGCCTCACTCCTAGAGTTAAGAAATTTACCAAATAAACTTGCAGCATGTTAGACCAAAGTTCAAAGTCAAAATTCAAAGTAAATTTATTATCAAAGTACATATATGTTGCCATATACACCGAGATTCGTTTTCTTGCAGACATTTACAGTAAGTACAAAGAAACACGATAGAATAAATGAAATACCTCACACACCAAGACAGACAAACAACCAGTGTGCACAAGACAACAAACTGTGCAAATACTAAAAGAAAAAAAAGATAAAAATAACAAATAAATAAGCAATAAATATTGAGAACATGAGATGAAGAGTCCTTGAAAGTGAATCCATAGGCTGTGGGAATAGTTCAGTGATAGGATGTGTGAATTTGAGTTATCTCCTGTGGTTCAAGAGCCTGATAGTTGAGGGGTACCAACTGTTTCTGAAACTGGTGGTGTGAGTCCTGAGGCTCCTGTACCTCCTTTCTTACAGCAGCAACGAAAAGAAAGCTTGGCCTGGGGGATGGTGGGTATCCCTAATGACAGCACTCCATGTAGATGTGCTCAATGGTGGGGAGGACTTTACCGGTGATGGATTGGGGCGTATTCACTACTTTTTGCAGGATTTTCTGTTCCAAGCGCTTTGGTGTTTCTGTACCAGGCCATGATGCAATCAGTCAATATACTCTCCACCACACATCTACAGAAGTTTGTCAAAGTTTAGATGACATGTTGTGCTTTCTCTGTAATGGCATTTACACCCAGCACATATCCTCTGAAATTATAATACCGAGGAATTTAAAGTTGCTGACTCTCTCCACCTCTGATCCCCAATGAGGCCTGGCTCACGGACCTTAAGATTTCCTCCTCCTGGTCAGTAATCAGCTCCTTGGTCTTGCTGACATAGGGTGAGGAGATGCTGTTATGCCACCACTCAGCCAGATTTTCAATCTCCCTCCTACATGCTGATTCATCACCATTTGATTCAGCCAATGACAGTGGTGTTGTCAACAAACCGGAATATGGCATCAGAGCTGTGCTTAGCCACACAGTCATAAGTATGAAGTGAGTAGAGCAGGGGCTAAGCACACAGCCTTGTGGTGCACCTGTGCTGGTGGAGATTGTGGAGGAGGTGTTATTGCCAATCTGAACTGACTGGGGTCTGCAAGTGATGAGATAGAGGATCCAGTTGACCAAGGAGGTATTGAGGCCAAGGTCTTGAAGCTTATTGATTAGCTTTGAGGGGATGATGGTATTGAATGCTGAACTGTAGTCGATAAAGAGCATCCTGATGTATCCACCTTCGCTGTCCATACGCTCCAGAGCTGAGTGAAGAGCTAATGAGATGGCATCTGCCGTAGACCTATTGTTCCAGTAGGCAAATTGGAGCAATCCAAGTCACTTCCCAGGCAAGGGTTAAAATGCTTCATAACCAATCTCTCAAAACACTTATTTACTGTGGATGTAAGTGCTGCTGGACAACAGTCAATGATGCAGGCTACCGTGTTCTTCTTAGGCACCAGTAAAATTGAAGCCTACTTCTGGGCACCTCAGACTGCTGGAGTGAAAGGTTAAAGAATCAGTGAACACTCCAGCCAGTTAGTCAGTACAGTTCTTCAGTACTTGGCCAGGTACCCCGTCTAGGCCAGTTGTTTTCTGTGGATTCACCCTCCTGAAGGATGCTCTCACGTTGGCCTCAGAAACTGAATCACAGAGTCATGGGGTTGTAGGAGTTTGTGAATGTGCCTCTATATCTTGTCGTTCAAAGCAAGCATAAAAGGCATTAATCTCATCTGGGAATGAAATCTTGTTGTCACATATGTCCAGTTCCTTTACAAAGTAAAGTGCCATGTGACCAGGTACAAATTCATTAACACCATCTATTTCAACAGAGAGCAATGGTTCTCTGGGGAGCTAGGTATGTTTTTAATAATTGTCATCTTTAAATTAATTGATTTAATTAAATGGTTTCGATTTTTATCAAATGCATTTAGTCATTTGAAGTCACACACACAGAACACTGGAGGAACAGCAGGTGAGGCAGCATCTATGGAGGGAAATGGACATTTTGGGCTGAGACTCTTCAAGATTGGCTAAAATATTTTTCAAGTGAATTATTTTTAATTTTTAGAAAAATCACCTTTGGCTTTTTAAGAGTATGATTAACTTATAATTATTTTGAATAGTTTTTAATACCTGCAAATGTCAGAGACAGTTACAAACATTCAATTCGTTTGATGAAAATGATAGCCAGTACGCTAGGGGGCATGACCTAAATGTCAGTGAAAGGATTTCCGGAGTGGGGTCTGCATTTTCTGAAAGAAACCTCTGACCTTGCTGATCAGGAGCCAATTTCAATACATGAGGTAGCGATGAGTGCATCTGGAAAAGGGGAGGGGATGGGGTGTGGAAGGTTTCTGAATTAGGAGGGGCCTGTTGCATACTGAGACAGGCTGAATGGAAAAAATCCCATGGGCCTGATGTTGTTACCCATTCAGTCAAGATTAAGTAGGGACTTACCCTGGGGAGTTTTGAGAGATGAAGGAGCCAGGGATGGTTTCATCTGGTAAGTGTTTGGTAACCAGTGGCCATAGGTTAAAAAAGGGTGAGGAAAAATAAGAAAGTTTTCTTATGGCACAACTGGAATGCACCATCTGAAGGTACTGCAGAACTAAAGTTAACAGGAGAATTTTTTTTGGAAGTACATTAACTTCTTTGGTTTGCCAGTATGTTGAACTCTAGAAGGGCTTCAGGACAGAACTTGTGCCATTTTGCTATCACTTCACTGCTGGAAGACAGACTACAATGGGTTGAGAGGTCACATTTGTACTGGGGCTTGCCCTACAATTTCCCATTGTTATGCATTGATCTATTGACATTTCGGTGAGGTTGAAAACACGCCAATGTACTTGGATTTCTATCTTTAGGGTGAAGAAGCTATAAAGTGGGACTAATTGAAAAGCTCTTGTAAAGTTGGGATGGTAAAGCTATGGAGTGTGGCTAATTGAACAGCCCTTTCAAAGAGCCAACGTGAATACAGTTGATAGAATGGTCTCCTTTTGTTATAAAATTATTCAACTGAACAGCAAATGTATGAAGCTATTTAAACTATACTTCTGGATGTATTCTGCACTGTGGCCACTGCTCCACTGAAAATGCCTCTTGTTTGGCCTGAGTAGCTAACATACACTTTGGGCTGTTTGCCACATCCCTCCTGCAACATGTCTGGGGCAAAGATACTGGCCAGTGGCACAATGAATACGAGTGCCAACTATAAGGCTGTTTATTGGAGACGTTAAAGTCAGCAGCTCCTTCTCTTGCACCCACACTCAACAATTCTGTAATCTGTAAAATGCTCCTTGATGCTTTGTGTAAGTCTAATTCAATAGGAGTGACAGTCACTTGAGGAAGCAATATAGCAAGTGACCAAAAGTTTTCTGAGAGGTAGATTTTGAGGAGCAAAATAAGAATGAGATTATGGTAGGTGGTTCAAGATGTTTAGGAAAAGACTTTCAGAATTTAGGACCTGGGTATCAAAAAGCATAACTGTTAGGCAGGTGCACAAAATAGGTCAGAATTGGAGGAGTTGAATAATGAGAAAAATTTGCCACATTGGATTTGATCGCATCATTGGGGAAAAGAGAGAGGATGAATTGGTTGAAAACAAGGCTGAGAATGGGAAGTAATGTAAATGAATGAAAGAGAGTCCATTTAAATTAGGTTACAAAACATATAGTCTTGGAAATAGGGTGTTAGCTGGGACAGCTTAGAAATAGTAGATAATAAAGCATGGACAAAAACTTTAGCTGGGTACAAAGGGGTTGTGAAGTAAGTTGACTTAGTGATGGAATAGGACTGGAAACTCATGCTGCAGGAAATTAGATCACAGGATTATGAATCATCTGGTTCATCCTTGGATAATGACTAGGGATGGCATCAGTGAATGACCGTAATACCATTTCCCTGCAGAATCCCACCATTCTTTGAGCTGCAATTCAGTCTGACCTTTGTTGATTGGTTTTGCAAGCTTAAAAGTTCTCCATGGATTTCCATAAAGCTACTGCAATATTCTACCTCAAGTATTTTCAACATTTATTAAAAATATTCAAGGAAATCATTAATTGTTTCAAAGGTTTTTCATGTGGTAATATTCTAGAATGTTTTTATCTATGGAGACTGTGTGGCAGCTAGATCAAGCAAAAAATCTGAGTACAGACCAAACACAAATACGCATTGCTTATCTTATTTACAGCAAAATAAAATGAAACTTACTGACACTCCTCTGCACAGTTTTCATAATTTTGTAGATGGTTTCCTCAGAATTCTGTGCAGAAACAGCACTGCAAAAGTTTGAGTGCCCAAAGAAATAATAGGAAAAGTTGTTTTATTTTCGAATGAAATTTTTCTTTCCACTCAAGTAGATATTTATCCCTGAGGGGCTACATTTCAATGACTGTTGACAGTCATCTGGTACCTTGCCCAGTCATCTCTCTTCATCCAGAAATGGGTCACAAACTTTTCCACAAAAAAACCTTTATCTAACCTGTTCAGCATTATCTCTTTCTCCCTATCTATTCTGTGTCTAACAGTGTGTATGCATCTGGCTGTGAGTATATATAGCTCCTTGAAAAAGTATTCAGCCACCAAAACTATTTTCACATTTTACTGTCTCATTTTCTAAATTTAAAATATATTGAAGTGGGCTTTTGAGCTAATCTACAAAGTATTCTGCATCATGTCAAATCAAAAAAAAAATTCCAAAACCTGTCAACCATTTACTAAAAAATAAAAATCAAAATTGTGAAGCTGAAAAAGTATTCATCCCCTTTGTGATTACTGTGCTAACTTTCCTCAGGTGCAATATACTACCTTACCAACTCATCCAATTTGTTGCTGTGGAAAACTGGAGGATCACTTGTTTTCAATGAATTCCTCCCTTTCTTTGTAAGGTCTAACAGTATGTAGATTTTCAACAGACCAAGCCAAAATGAAGACAAAAGAGATTTGAAGACAAAAGAGATTTCAAGACAAGTCAAGGAAATGATAATAGAGAAGCTCAAATCTTTCAAAGAGTACAAAACCATCTCAAAGGCGTTGAACATACCTCAGAGCTCAGTGCAATCCATCATGAAAAAGTGGAAGAAATATGAAACCGCAGCCACACAGCCGAGGTCAGGCTGCCCCTCTAAACTTAGTCGCCGGATAAGAATGGCTCTTGTATGAGAGGCTACTGTGACGCCAACAGTCACTCTGAGCGAGCTACACAAATCAGTGACTGCAAATGGAGATGAAGCTCATGGTTCTACAATCTAAGGTCTTGCACAAAAAGGGTATTTATGGAAGAGTGGCAAGGAAGAAACCCTGACTAAAAAATGCATATCCTTGCCCATAAAGACTTGGTACAGTGTCATCTAGAAGATACTATAAAGGTATTGTGGTCAGATGAGACTAAAATGTAACATTTTGGTCTCAACACTGTTACATGTGGCGTAAATCGAATACAGCGCATCAGCCAGGTAGCACCATCCCTATTGTAAAGCATGGTGGAAGTAGCATCATGCTATGGGGTTACTCTTCAGCAGTAGGGACTGGACATCTGCTTAAGATTGATGGGAAGATGAATGCCGCTAAATACAGAGAGAATCTTCTAGCCTCTACCAGAAAGCTTAAATCGGGGAGGAAGTTCGTCCTTCAGCAGGACAACGACCCACACGCTTCCAGAGCAACCATGGAGTGACTTCAAGTGAAGACAATTGATGTCTTTGAGTGGCCCGGAGTTCTGACCTGAACCCCAATGAACATCTCTGGCAAGACCTCAAGACTGCTGTCCACCACGACTCCCCAACTAACCTGACAGAGCTCGAGCAATTTTGCAAGGAGGAATGGGCAAATTTTGCTCCATCACGTTGTGCAAAGCTAACAGAGACTTATCCAGAAAAGGACTGTAATAGCTGCGAGAGGAGGTTCCACTAAGTACTGAGCAAAGGAGGGTGAATACTTTTGAACTGCTGACATTTCAGTTTTTGAATTTTTAGATTTCCATGCTTTAAAATTTTCTGGTTTTGGACTCCACTGTAAAAAGAAGAGCATGTGATTCACAAGTAAAAATGCTCAGTTAAATTGATCAAAATCCCTGGCTGTAATATTCATTAATGTGAACAAAGGATTTGGGGCTGAGTACTTTTACAAGACATTGCATATCCATCTTCAAATATGTTTCTTGCTGTGAGTCTGCATATGAATGCCAATATACAATCTTATCAATAATGACTTTGTATCTGAAGTCTATATGAAACTGACATGGCAGAGGAGAGAAGCCTTTCTCTGTTCCTGTTTCTTGTGTTCTTGTGACTGTGAGTATGCTTCTATTCTTTGTGTCTTCTGTCTCTCACACACTGTCCCTCACAAACTAGCAGTCAGTGGAAGGCATGGACCCTTTGCAATGAGAGGAACATAGGCCTCATGAATTTAAGGTCATTGCGTCTACTGATTGAGGACAGGAACCATAGAACAGTACAGCACAGAAAACAGGTCATTCAGCCCTTCTAGTCTGTGCCAAAACTTTATTCCACTAGTCCCACATGACCTGCATTCAGTCCATAACCCTCCAGACCTCTCCCATCCATGTACCTATCCAATTTATTCTTAAAACTTAAGAGTGAGCCCGCATTTACCATGTCAGTTGGCAGCTCGTTCCACACTCCCACCACTCTCTGTGAAGAAGTTCCCCCTAAGCCTTTCCCCTTTCACCCTAAAGCCATGTCCTCTCGTATTTATCTCTCCTAATCTAAGTGGAAAGAACCTATTCACATTTACTCTGTCTATACCCCTAATAATTTTGTAAACCTCTATCAAATCTCCCCTCATTCTTCTACACTCCAAGGAATAAAGTCCTAACCTATTCAATCTTTCCCTGTAACAGACCCAGCAACATCTTAGTAAATCTTCCTTGCACTCTTTCAATCTTACTGATATCCTTCCTATAGTTAGGTGACCAGAACTGCACACAATACTCCAAATTTGGCCTCACCAATGTCTTATACAACCTCACCATAACATCCCAACTCCTATACTCAATACTTTGATTTATGAATGCCAGGATGCCAAAAGCCTTCTTTACAACCCTATCTACCTGTGACGCCACTTTCAGGGAATTATGTATCTGAACTCCCAGATCTCTTTGTTCCTCCGCACTCCTCAGTGCCCTACCATTTACTGTGTATGTCCTACCTTGATTTGTCCTTCCAAAATGCAACACCTGACACTTTTTTGCATTAAATTCCATCTGCCATTTTCTAGCCCATTTTTCCAGCTGGTCCAGATCCCCCTGCAAGCTTTGAAAGCCTTCCTCGCTGTCCACAACGCCTCCAACCTTAGTGTCATCAGCAAACTTGCTGATCCAATTTACCACATTATTATCTAGATCATTGATATAAACAACAAAAAATGATGGTCCCAGCACAGATCCTTGAGGCACACCACTAGTCACAGGCCTCCAGTCTGAGAAGCAATCATCCACTATCACTCTCTGTCTTCTCCCACACAGCCAATTTCCAATCCAGTTTACAACCTCTCCATAGATACCTAGTGTCTGAACCTTCTGAACTAACCTCCCATGTGGGACCTTGTCAAAGGCCTTACTAAAGTCCATATTAGCAACATCCACAGCCTTTCCTTCATCTACTTTCTTGGTAACCTCCTCAATAAACTCTACTAGATTCATTAAACATGATCTACCATACACAAAGCCATGCTGATTATCCCTAATCAGCCCTTGGCTGTCCAAATACTTGTATATCCAATCTCTCAGAACACCTTCCAATAACTTACCTACAACTGATGTCAGGCTCACCACCTATAATTACCTGGTTTACTTTTGGAGCCTTTTTTAAACAACGGAACAACATGAGCTACTCTCCAATGTAGCAGCATACCCGTGGCTAAGGACATTTTAAATATTTCTGCCAGGGCCCCTGCAATTTCTACTGAAATGTTTATGGTACCATGGTTTGAATCTGCCTCCAGTGTCCAGGAATCCGCACACCAGAACCCACTATTCTGCCCGCAGTGCACAAGGACACCGTGAGATGTCAATGTTGGGCAATGCCAGCCCAGTCACTGAAGATGTTCCCAAAGTTTAAGAGAAGAGGTTCAGAGTATCTGAGAAACTGTAGGCTTTGGGCAGTCCTGCTGCCAGAACCAGGGCAGGCACTGGGTGGAGAGGGAATGATAGACAATCAGCAATCATAGATAGCCAGCGCTGCCCAGAAAAGTGCAAGTTACAGTGGCAAGAAAATGTGACTTTACTCCGACAGAGAGAGCTAGCAGTCAGTAACTGGAGATTAGGTGCAGAGAGAGAGAAATGAGATGGAAAGGATGGGGAAAGGGCTAAAAGTGAGTGGGGTGAGAGAAATGGGAGGGAGTGAAGAGAGGGGAACTGAGGAGCAGCTGAGCAGTTAGAGCTGGGGACAGAGTTGAGAGACCGACAGAGAAGCTACTGTGGCACGAGGGACTCAGGGAGGGGGTAATGAAGGAGGGGCTGAACCTGTGTGTGAGTGTGTGTGAGTATGTGTGAGTGAATGTTAGAGTGTGAGTGTGTGTGAGAGTGTAAGTGTGAGTTTGAGTGCGTGTGTGTGTCTGTCTGTCTATCTGTGTGGCTCCGCCCCACAAGCGCAGGCATTCACACCCATGTGAGGGCAAGGCTGTTGGATTATTGAAGTGCATTGAATCCACGCCTGTTCACAGTCAAATGGTCCAATGTGGAATTTTCCAACATGTGGTTGAGAGGAGTGGTTTCCCCACCCAATCCCAATGGTGCTGAGGTCAATGGTGGTGCAGCCCTAGCTGATATCAATCACTTGCTTTAGCAAAACCTGGAATACATCAGTTTTTTAAAACTATAATGTCAGCCCATAGCAGCACCTTTGATTTAATCAAAATACACCATTGTCAACCAGCCTTATATAAAGTGATAACAGAGACTGAGATCTGGTGAAATTTGATCTGTTGGAAGTATTTCAAGATCAATGAGAGGCAAGTAATATTTTTTTAAAATGTGAGTGAATAGGCATTCCCTAAATGGATCACTGCAGTGAATAAAGATTTGCATTTCCACAGAACCTTTCATGACTTAAGTCAATGAAATAGTTTTGAAATCTGGTTACTCTGTAACATTGGAAATACAACAGCTAGTTTGCACACAATATGCTCCCAACAGCAACAGCACCATGAAACTGATCAGATCAGGTGATGAAAGGTGGAGGGAGTGGTGCTTTGTTCGAGGGTTATGGGTTGGCCAGATAAACAGGCAGAATTCATCCCCTCTTGTGCAGAATGATGACACAGAATCTTTTGCTACCATATGAAATCAAACAGAGGTCTAACATCACATCTTGAAGATGACAACTTTGACAATATAGCACTCTCTCAGTACTGCACTGCAAGCAACTGCTTGGATTATGCATTCATGTCACTGGAGAGATGATCTGATGTCGAGACAGGAAGACCATCCAATGACTCATCAGGTAGAGAGTATCAAAGGTAACAATTAGAGAGCCCATTCTATCACCTAGTTATGGCATGATTCACTTTGATAACTTTCTCTGGTGCCTCTATTTAACACCCTCTATGAATCTGACAAAGTTCCTAGCCATTTTCCAGTAAGCTTGCTTAAAGTTGAAAGACAGTGCAGTGGCAAATGAGGCACGCACTGCTGGTTACAGCTTTACAGTTTCTTCATCATAGTACCTTCTGCATTCCTTCCGTCACTCATTTCACACTAAACAGCTCAAAGCTCATGCAGACGGTAGACACTATGAGCTCATCCTTCAGAAAACTGCTCCTCAAATTATCCCCAATAGTTTCCTCCTACCATTTTATATTATAAAAGAATGCTTCAAAAATCATCCTTAAATATGCCTTATCAAAATGATTTTAGGCTTATTTATCATGCTGATAACATAAGATAATTATGCCTTCTGTAGTCAATCAACAATCTTACCTGCATCATGTAGGCACTCTTGTCAAACCTCCTCTTCTGCCCTGGTCTTCCTTTGAGCTGTCAATACCACAGACTGTTAGGGACAATATCAACGAGTACCTCATTTTTTTTTCTTTCTCTCAGGTTTTCAGAGCCTGGCCTGACATTATAGAACAGGAGACCATTTAGTCTTTCACATCTGTTCAACCATTAATTTAATGAAGTTACACACCTATTTAAAATTCCACATACCCACCCTTGAAACACTTCAATATACAGGATTTATTTTTTTCTTTATAATGCATTTATATACTGTAATACATTGTGTTATTCTATAGTTGTATACAATATTACCATAATACATAAGGTCCACTATTATACTGTATATTGGGTCACCTTTGATGTCAAAGTAGTTAGTTTCTGCAAGTTGTGTGGCATTATTGCGTGTGCAGTTTCATGATATACGCAGGGTCCATGTTAATTTATCCTTCTAATTGATCTTTGAGCAAACTGGAACAATACAGTTTGACACACAGAACAATAGATTCCAACATTCTGAGGCTGCATTCCATGTGGTTAGTTCCAATGGGAGTTGCTTAAATGAATGTCAGCACACACAGCAATCCTTGCTCTTGCTCTGCTACTTCAGCTAGATTCAAACACCAAAATGTATAACAAGTCCATCGGCACAAACAAAAATCTATTGTAGATTATTTTATATTATCATTTGGCTGCAATCAGAAGAGATAAGTTCAATGCCAGGATATCCAGAGATCTTTTCTCTACAAGTGAGGCTAATACACATTTTCTACTCAGTGAGAAGGTGGTTGTGATGATGGGTGACTGTGGAAGCTGGTGAAAGCTATTTATTCCATGGACTTGCAGATATTGGCTAGTCCTTTTTTCAGTTTGTAACCCAGCAGTGCTTTCGCAAATGGCAATTCAGAGAAAACAGCAGTACAAGGTTCACATGGACGTCCAGACTCAAGTATGGATGGCACATATCCTTCTCGATAGGATATCAGTGAGCTAGCCGGGTCTTGGGCGACAAACAGAGCACTTTGTAGTCACCGTTACAGATATCAGGTTTCGGCTCATATTTCAGCTTGAGTTAAATTGACAAAAAAGTGAATTCAAATGCACAAATGCCAGGGTGGGATTTGAACTCATGGTCTCTCTGCTGCTTGCATCATACTATAAATCACCGCACTCTCTAATCTGAGGCTATTAAAACTTGAAAAGCTCATTTGCACTCAATTCGGTCTTTCAGTATGTTGAAGTTGGGTTACGTTCTTTCACTCTTCAGAAAAACACGATCTTTACAAGCAGGGTTTGAAATGTATGAAATCTTCTTAATTTGTTGCAAACCTTTTCCAAACAGTTTATTGCCATTTGAAGGTATATTGATTAGAATTGCACTTCAGGATATGGATTACTGACATTTTATAATGTAATCCTATAATCAATCCAGGAATGGAGATCCTGGGATGGATCTACATCCGAGTCCCTTACAGAATGCTTATGTACAAGAGGTGCTCCTGGGGTGCATTCAACTAGTAAAACTAATAATGGTTCCTTTGTTACGTATGTATCCTAGAGAACTGAGTGTCTTGCTGCAAACTTTAGAGAGAGTTAATGGAATGGAGTTACATATGGGCTAATGTGTAATGGGGGTAAGCATGACAGATTTTCCCTTTAGAAACAGTTTCTTTAGTAGCCCATTTTAGTCCTTGCAAGATTCTAGTAATGTTGTGGTCACTTTGATTGAGCCCTGCTTTCTACTTTTAGATTTTTAGAAGCCTCTGGATTACAAGTCCAGCCATATAACCCAGAGACCTCTGCACTCTGAGCCAGCCAATCTTTAAGCTCCTCTGTTTTGGGGGAGATCTATTGGTTCACATTCATCTGACTCACCAGCGATGTGAGGGAGGAATCCAGCAAATAGAAAGACTGGCGCATCACAGGATGCACAGTGCCCTTTCATTGGGTATCATATTGTGGGGTGTGTGCATGAGCTTTTGATTATGACTCAAAAGCCAGGGGAAGGTTGGCAATGAGCAAAAAGAGCTGATCTTAAACTTCCCTTTCACCCCACCCCCTTCCCACCTCCAGGGACAAAAGGGGGACAGACCAGCCTTGTCTCTGACTCATCACCCGCCAGACGTTACACAGAGGACCTGGCGTAGATTGACTACCCGCCTTGTCGGAAAGGACACAGACCCTGGCACAGAGTGGGCAGGAGGAAGAGGCAAAAAACACATCAAAAATAAATCTGATAAAAGGCCCCCTCTGTTGTCCACTCCTAAAGAGAATTCAACAGCAGCATGATAATCATCGAGGATATGAGCACAAGATAGAACCTGCTCTCAGAAGCCAAAAACAAATTGAAAGCCTTCGTAAGATTTATTATTGGATCATTTGAGCATTTGGCTATGTATTCACTTTTTAAAAAAAAACATTTTTTTTAGCTTCTCCCAGATTAACACTGACATGACCTTCAACAGAAATGCTCCCGACAACAAACATATAAACTACATTTTTTAAAAAAGGAATTCGGATCACAAACCTCCTCCTTTTTCTTTCTTGGTTTCTGTATTCTCGGTGGTAGATTCAAGGCAAATGACTCCCAACAATAAGCGCTTGTTCAGCTGGATGGCAGCAGCTGGGAAATGACTGCATCTGACCTATGTGCCAACGCTAGTGGTGCCAACTGCATGACATCACCAGGCTTCCCCTTTCCCCCCTCCCCCTTCCTCCATGCAGACAGTGGCCTGTGCTCCTCGGGAATCACGGGAAGGATGGTTGCTCCCTAGGCAACTATGTTTTATCCCCAAGGGGATAAAAGAAACCTTTCTTTTGATTTTAAATGGTAGTTCTTTTCTCTTTCACTTTATCATGGAAAAGCTAGTGTGTAATGAAAACTTACCCCCACCTCCCCTTCCCCATGACGAAGCATTAATTAAAAGGTTTCCTGAACTCGAAACTTTGACCACACTTTTCTGCATGGTTTTTTTAAATTCATCTCAGGATGAAACTGTTGCTGACAAGGCTGTATTTTTTGACCAGATAACATAATAGTGGGCCACCTTCTTAGAATCCAATGAAAAGGCCATTCCGTCCATTATGGTAGAACTGACTCCATTAAAGCTAATTCGGCTCACTCCCATGCTGCAGGAAATTCCCAAGTAACACACACACACATAAACTTCTGGAGGAACTCAGCAGATCAGGCAGCATCTATGGAGATGAATAAAGAGTCGATGTTTTGGGCTAAGACCCTTCATCAGATCTTGGCCCGAAACAATGAATCTTTATTCATCTCCATAGATGCTACCTGACCTGCTGAGTTCCTCCAGCATTGTGTGTGTGTGAGTGAGTGTGAGAGAGAGAGAGAGAGAGAGAGAGAGAGACACACACACACACTCTGGATTTCTAGCATCTGCAGAATCATATGTGTGTCAGGAATCCAGGGCTAAGGAGGATGGGTCACCAATAATAATTAAGGACAGAACTGGTGTTAACACATCAAATTATGAAAAATTGACCGCAGGGGGAGGCCGTTCAACTTATAATGTCTCCAGCAAAAAGACAGCTCTCCAGCTTTATCTTTTCCAGCACTTATCTCCATAGCCCCATGGGGCATAGTCCTTTAAGTAAACATTACAAGATATTTTGAAACATAATGATAGTTTCTGCTTCTACTACTCTTTCACCCACTCAGTTCCAGATCATCACCAACCTCTGGCTGAAAAATCACTGTTTCTCTAATCCTACTAATTACATTAAATCCATGTGCCTGGATTTGAACCCTTGTTGAGGGAGTGTAGTCCTTACTGTTTACTCTTAGGTGTTTCAAAATGTCATCCACTTCAGTGTTGTTCCCCCTCAGCCTCCTCTATACCAAAGAAAACAACCTTAGCCTATCCAACCTTCCCTAAGAGTTAAAATTTCCTCGTAGTCCTGGCAACATCTGCAAAGTCTCAGCACCTTCTCTAGTGCAATCATATCTACTCTGTAACGCGGATTATACTTGTGTGGATCAACTAGTTAGATCATACCTCAGTATTTTCTGCAGTTCTGGATACTAACTAGCATTCTATAACTAGGATCTATCCTGGGCCCAATACATTGATGTAATCACAAAGAGGGCAGGCCAGTGGCTATACTTCATTTGGAGTTTCAGGAGATTCGGTACGTCACCAAACACTCTTGCAAATTTCTATACGTGTACAGTAGAGAACATTCTGACTAGTTGCATTACTGCCTGGTATGGAGGCTCCAAAGCTTAGGATTGAAAGAGGCTGCAGAGTGTTGTAACCTCAGCCAGCTCCATCACGGGCACAAGCCTGCCCACCCTCAAGAACATCTTCAAATTGCGGTGCACCAAAAAGGTGGCATCCATTATTAAGGAGCCTCACCATCTGAGACGTGCCCTCTTCTCCATTAGGGAGGAGGTACAGGAGTCTGAAGACCCACACCCAGTGTTTCTTGAATATGCAGCTTGTTCCCCTTTGCCATCAGATTTCTGAATGGACCATGAACAGTACCTCACTATACTTCTTTTGCACTATGTATTTACTTGTATTTGTAACTTATAGTAATTTTTATGTCTTAGACTGTACTGCTGCCACAAACAACAAGTTTGACAACATATGTCAGTGATAATAAACACGATTCTAAATTTGAGTTCCCAAAACAAGCCTCCTTGCTTTTATATTCTTCTATCTCTTGTTTAATAGAGGAAAACATCTCAGCAAACCGGACAATAAATATAGTCCCAACCAATGACATTCTGCCACTTCAGCATTCATTTCTTCCACCACTAATGCACCACAGCTACAGCATATATCACTACAAGACACAAGGCAACAACTTGCCAAAGGTCTTTCAACAACACGTCCCAGTGAAAGACAAGGAGAGCAGATGCATGGAGCCACCACCATCTCCCAAATATTCCACTCTGCCATGAGCATTTTTTTCATCATAGCTGAGCCAACATTCCAGATGGGCTTCCTGAAACTGAGCCTATAGCTTGAGAATCGAATAATCAACAATTAAAAATCCAGTTAGAACTGTAAGAGGCTGACACCGAGCATGTGCTGGAGAAACCTTTACAAAGCTTCTCAAGAAGACCCAGAACATAAAACAATACAGCAGAGGAACAGGCTCTTTGGCCCACAATCGTGCCGATCTAGTTAAACTAGTAGTTTAATGCCTAACTGAACTAATATCTTCTATCTACACAATGTACACATGTACCTACCTGAGAGGCTCTTAAACACCTCTCTCATACTTGTCTTTACTGCCACCCCAGGCAGCACATTTCAGGCACCCACTTCTCTCTGTGTAAAATCTTGCCCCACATATATCCTTTGAACTCAACTCTTTTCACCTTAAGTGCATGTCCTCTTGTATTAGCCCCTCCAAGCTGATCACCAAACTTCACCAGCTTGGTATCAGCTCATCCCTCTGCAACTGGACCTTGGACTTCCTGACTAACAGACCCCAATCAGTTAAGTTAGACAACCTCTCCTCCTCCACTCTCACCCTGAACACCGGCGTGCCTCAAGGCTGTGTGCTGAGCTCTTTTCTGTACTCCCTTTTCACCTATGACTGCGTTCCTGTACATGGTTCTAACTCCATAATCAAGTTCGCAGACGACACCACGGTGGCTGGCCTGATCAGAGGGGATGACGAGACGGCCTACAGGGACGAGGTCCAGTACCTGGCTGCGTGGTGTGCCGACAACAATCTGGCCCTTTACACCCAGAGGACCAAGGAGATCATTGTGGACTTCAGGCATGCCAGGAGCCACACTCACGTCCCCATCTACATTAACGGAGCTGTAGTGGAGCGTGTATCAAGCTTCAAATTCCTTGGTGTCCACATTTCTGATGATCTCACCTGGTCCCTGAACACCTCCATCCTGATCAAAAAGGCGCAACAGCGCCTTTATTTCCTGCAGAGCATGAAGAAAGCTCACCTCTGTCCCAGGATACTGACGGACTTTTACTGCTGTACCATTGAGAGCATACTCACCAACTGCATCTCAGTGCGGTATGGCAATTGTCCCGTATCAGACCGCAAAGCACCCCAGCATGTGGTGAAAACTGCCCAGCGGATTATCAGCACCCAATTGCCCACCATTGAGAACATCTACCATAAACGCTGCCTGGGCAGGACGAAAAGCATTATCAAGGATGCATCTCACCCTAACCATGGACTTTTTTACTCTCCTCCCATCCGGTAGGCACTACAGGAGCCTCCGCTCCCGCACCAGCAGGCACAGGAAGAGCTTCTTCCCTGAGGCTGTGACACTGCTGAACCTCTCATCACAGCACTAAGCAGTATTGCACCCATATTGTACTGTCTCAGTACTTTCATATTTGTGTGTAGTACTTTTTTAAAATTCGCAGTTATTTTGTAAATAACACTATTCTTTGCATTTCTGGTCAGATGCTAAATGCATTTCATTGGCTTTGTATCTGTACTCGGCACAATGACAATAAAGTTGAATCTAATCTAATCTAATTAGGCATGTCAATCCCAGGAACAAGATATTGGCAGTCTACTCTATTCATAATAATAACCTTCTAAACTTCTATCAGGTTTCCCCTAAGTCTCTGCCCTTCCAGAGAAAACACCCCAAGTTTGTCCAACCACTGTGTATGTCCTCTAATCCAGGCAGGGAGACGGAGATTTTTTGGCTCAGGTTAGTTCTGAATGGTGATACTATATTTGAATGCCATAAGTGGGGAACTGGAGGGTTTCTGAGCCAGGAATAGACCTGTTAGACTGAATGGATTTTTTTCTCATAGTGTCCTGGTCACTTGCTGGATTAACAGGCAGCATTTGCAAGGCTCTACCCATAAGTAACTACCACGCAATAGTAATGAGGTTCAAATGGACTATGGACTTGGTTTAAATCAATTTTAGCCTTTGGAACTTTACCTGGCAGCTCCCACTTGGGAACTTTACACTGATTCCACTTTATTTGATAGCAGGTAAAATGAAGAAGAAGCTTCTATATATCTCCAAATGATCAACAGGAATCAAAGTGCAATAATATGATTTCTGAATAGTCCATGAATTATGAACACTATCTCACTATTTTGCTCTCTTGTGGCACTATTTATTTTTAATATATTCTTATTGTAATTTATGCATTTTATGTATTGCACTGTAGTGCTAAGACAAAATAACAACTTTCATGACATACGTCAGTGATAATAAACCTGATTCTGATGATCAAGAATTTAGATACAATGGACGAGGTCCAATTTATTGCAGTTGGGAGAATCTGACATTCTTTGAGAAGGAATGTTTAAGAAGAAATTGATAATGTTGTCCAAAGTCAGTGGGAATTTTTTTATAGAATAAAAAAGAGTATTTGGGATTATACAGGATGTATCAAAGTGCTTTACATCTAATGATGCATTTTCTGAAATGCAGTAACTGTTACAATGCAGAATAAATGAATGAGAGAGCATTTAATCAGAGGGCACAGCTTTAAGATAAGAACAAATAACAAGAAATTTAAAAAGCGATATTTTGACACAGTAAATTATTCTGATCAAGAATGCACTGTTGCAGGAAGTGGAAGCAGATCCATCAGTGGATCCACACAGAAAGTTGGATAAATACCTGAACATGAAAATCTGTCACTGGGGCACAACCCTTGAAGTGGACCCTCCTACTTCACTCTAAATCTTTAGTACGTACCCCATAATCTGATTTTGTAGGAAAGCAATTACTCTTCTTGTGCTCCCTCCCCATATGAGAAAGCGTGAGGGAATTTCAAATGCACAGCCCCTCACTCTTATAAATGGGAACAATCACTGAAAAGACCGTACAAATTATTATTTTCACAACCACCCACCCACCCATTATGGCTCAACTCCTCCTTAATTAGCTGCAAGAACTACCTGAGTTGTGCTAGCAGAAGACTCCCAACGTGACTGAGGAAAGGAAGTGTAAAGTGGAGAAATCGAAGGGTAAGGACTGGTGGGGTAAACAGGAGCAGAAAGGGAAATTTACGAATCAAGAAGTTTTCGACTTGACCTTCAAAGTTTTGCTTCCAGTCAGGGAAAGCTCCTGTATTCATTCACAAATGTGCAATAGAAACATCCACTCCCCACCCACCCTCCACCCCCATGCTCCTCAGCAGACTGAAGTTGACCATGGGCTGTCTCGATTCATTGAATTAGTTAATTTTGTCTGCAACAGCAGCTTGCATGGGGGTAAACCAACATCAGACACACAAAGCCCCCAAATACTTCAACACATTCACAAAACAGAGGCAATGGCAGAGTAACAAACTGTCTAAAGGTATGGGAATTCACTAGCTGACAGGCTGGCCACACAAGAACAAAAAAATTCTCAGCAGACCAGTGGCTTCAGCAAAACAAAGCAGATGTGTTTCGTGAACAAGCAACTGTTTGGTTGGGGTCTTGAGGGAGGGGCCAGGGAGGCAAGTAGGTACAAAATATATTATGTACTAATGTTCAGAACAAGTTAATTTTATAACCAGCTCCTCAGTGTGCCAGAGCAAAATTCATTACCTAAGACATTTATGACACTCAGGACTGCGCGGTTAAGCACAGCTCTAATGCCATGTTCAAGTTTGTTCACTGTCATTTGCCGAATCAAATGTGGTGATGAATCATCATATAGGAAGGAGATTGAAAATCTGGCTGAGTGGTGCCACAACAACCACTTAATCAATGTCAGCAAGATCGAGGAGCTGATTATTGACTTCAGGAGAGGGAAACCAAAGGTCCATGAGCTAGTCCTCATCAGAGGATCAGAGGTGGAGAAGGTCAGCAACATTAAATTCCTCGCTATTATAATTTTGAAGGACCTAACCTAGGCCTAGCACATAAGTGTAATTACGACGAGTTTGTGAAAGTTCAGCATGACATCTAAAACTCTGACAAACTTCTATAGATGTGTAATGCAGAATATATTGGCTTGCTGCATCGCAGCCTGGTATGGAAACACCAATGCCCTTGAATAGAAAATCCTACAAAAAGTAGTGGATCCAGCCCAGTCCTACACGAGTAATGCGCTCCCCACCACTGAGAACACCTACATGAAATGCTGTTACAGGAAAGCAGCATCCATCATCAGGGATCCCCACTACCCAGGCCGTGCTCTCTTCTCGCTGCTGCCGTCAGGAAGAAGGTACAGGAGCCTCGAGACCTGCACCACCAGGTTCAGGAACAGGTACTACCCCTCAACCACCAAGCTCTTGAACCAAAGGGGATAACTTCACTTGCCTTATTATGGAAATGTTCCCATAATCTATGGGACTCACTTTCAAGGACCCCTCATCTCATGTCCTTGATATTTATCATTTATTTTCTTTTTTTTTGTATTTGCACAGTTTGTTGATTTTTGCACACTGATTGAACGCCAAAGTTGGTGCAGTCCTTCATTGATTCTACTATAGTTATTATTCTATTGTAGATTTATGAAGTATGACCACAAGAAAATGAATCTCAGGGTGGTATATGGTGGCATACATGTACTTTGATAATAAATTTACTTTGAAGTTTTGAAATCTGAACATTTACTCCCACCAGAAGTGCTTTTCCTAAGTGAGCCCATTGTACATTCCTGATAAATTGGGGAAGGACTATTCAATTATATCAGCATCACGATTGATGTTGTGTCCAATTCACCTCAACAACTTTTAAAAGAAGGGAAGTTATTCAGTTCATCACTAATTTTGGTGTCTTTTCTATATGGCTAAGGTCAGCTCAATATTGAAGCAAGACCCAGAAACTTCTGAAATAAGGCATCCGCCCTTTGGAATCATCAGAATAATCACAAAAATAGGACTGAATCTGTAATTCCTCACATATTGATGGAGTTATTAATCATAATATTTAACTATTGTGTTTTAGTTTTCATTAGATTAAGGATTCAAACATACAATCATAGCCAATATATCAAACTTAGGAAATGGTAAAGGATTATGAGGTATATATTTTTTAATGCAATTGACTTACTCTACAATTACTGAGCACGTTTCAATTTTTCTAAAAATTTCTTTTCAAATAAAAAGTGAACATAAATAGGTTGAAAGGGGCAAATACCAGTAGAGTTCACTCCAAGACTCCAACCTGCGGTGTCCCTGGTCAGCTGAGGACAGGCATAGCATCAAATAGGGCTGCTAGTTGTCAATTTTTTAAAATAATTTTTTTATTCAATTTTCAAATTTCAAATAATATCTACGCTCCCCCTCCCCCTGTAACATACCCCTACCTAAAAAAACGAAAAAAACAGAAAAAAAGGAAGAAAGAAATTTTTGATGCACAATAGAGAATATTTGGAAAACCAGGTCAAGCTAACCATGGGACAATGGGAATGCACAGGTCTCTCTGCCTCTCTCCCTCCTCTCCTTGGTTGCTGCTTTGACTCAGAAGACAAGAGGCATCTTCCTTTTCTACATAACATCACAATTCAATAATTCAACTTTCAGAAGCAATATTAAAAGGAGTCAAAAATTGCAATGAATTTTCCACTTACTGCATTTTCGCTTACTTGGTTGGCAAAATTCAGTCTCCTTTTTAACCAGTCAGCACCCCTTATTGATTTTGACTGAGTTTCTCACCTCCCTGTCTGGTGATATTAGCTAACAGGCTATTGAAAGGTCTAGAATCTCAATAGCGTGGATGTAGAGAGGCTTTTGCCAACAGTGGGAGAGTCTAGGACCAGACCTCAGAATAGAAGAATGTCACTCAGAACAGAGATGAGGAGGCATTTCTTTAGCCAGAGGGTGGTGAACTTGTGGAATTCAATGCCATAGATGGCTGTGGAGGCCAAGTCATTTGATATATTTAAAGCGGAGGTTGATAGGCTCTTAATTAGAAAGGGCATCAAAGCTTATAGGGAGAAGACTCGATGAACTGATGGCCTAATTCTGTTCCTATGTCATATAGTCTTATATGAGCTCCACTACTACTTACCCAGGTGTACCTTTAGTATACATCACACCAGTTCAGGAGATAGTACTGTCACAATCTATCCTTTCTTTGTCTGTCATCTGGCTCTATATATGTTCTCAAAACATTCGACGATGTTGAATCTCTTGGATTCTTCTGTGTTGTGTGATTCGCTCCTAGCTAACTAACTGAGTCAACTTCTTTTAAAGTTTTATTTTTACTTAAGAGCACAGAACAGGCCCTTCCGGCCCATTGAACCGCGCTGCCCAGCAACCCACCTATTTAACCCTAGCCTAATCATGGGACAATTGACAATGACCAATTAACCCACTAACTGGTACATCTATGGAATATGGGAGGAAACCAGAGCACCTGAAGGAGACCCACATGGTCACGGGGAGAACATACAAATTTGTTTCCGGGGACGCCGGAGTTAAACTCCAAACTCCAACACCCAGAGCTGTAATAGTGTCACGCTAACTGCTATGCCTCCTTGGCGCCCAGTTATTTTGACATCCAACTGTTGTGACATCTTGCATGTACTGGCCTGTGCTCATTGGTCCCACAGCCTATTCACTTTAATATACAGGTGACATGCGTATAGCTCTCAATGTGGGGGAGGGGGGATCATCATCAAATAACCAATGGAAGTCTGGAACAGGTAAAGGCCTTTCGTGTTGTCTATGCTCCTCTTACCACTCATTCAGCTGGCAGTGAGCCCTTAAGTTCACTGACCCTGTACTGCATTGTTAACTGACAGTACCTCAATTTAAAAATACAAATTAACATTTAAAAAAAGATCCCTGCCAAGTTTCATTCTTCTTTACCTCTCAAACCATCATCGTTAGCATCCTCTGAATTTTCTGTACTCCTCTAATTCTACCGTATTGTACATCTCCCACCATCAATGTTGTGTTTTTTGCCTCCCTGTATCTTGAGCTCTGACTTTCATTCTCCGAATCGCTTCCTCCATTAAGACAGCTGGTTTAGAACCTCCTTCCTTGCCAAATTTTGATCACCTGTGTTAAAGTATCCTCCCTGACTCTGTGCCAGTTAGATTCCTGTGAAGTACTGCAGGAAGTTTACCAAAGGCATTGCAAAAATGGTTGCTTTGTCTAACTAACTCCCCACCATGTACCTGCATCTTTGCAAAATTTGCACAGAATTATTCTCTGAAGGTCAAATTTCCTGAAGAGAATTTGCAAATTATGGCCTTGCGCAAAACAGTCTTTAACAACATAAAATTCGCTCAGTAGAGCATCAGACTATTTACCCAAGCATCACGTTTGCAAACACAAAAGGGAGTGCCAAAGTCCCTAGACATAAATATATTTCCAAGTGTGAAAGCTTCTAGCAGTTACTGGAAATTTAATGGCACAGTGCTAGAGCAGAAAGCTGAGGGTGATAAAAGGGAGAGAAGGAGAGGGAAACATATCGAAGGAATAAGGCAGGACTGATTAAAAGGCCAGAGACAGATAAAAGTGCTGAGAGAATATGAAAGAATCGGGAAATCTTCAGCTGGTATTTATACCATCAGCTGCTCTCTATACTGTATTGACTTGGGTTATACCACGCCACAAAATTCTTTAGTGAAAACAAATTCAGGTCAGTCATCCTTTCGTACCTTAAAACCTTAAATCTTAGATTATCCATCAGTGCAGATTGGAGCATTTGATCAGCATGCGGGAGCGGCCAAAAGTCTCCGTCAATAGCAGGAGCTGGTTATGAATTGAGCGTAGTTCCCTTTAAACTAATACAGCAAGTGACAGGCATCAATGTCTTATGCAAATAAATGTACTGCACACAAAGCCATAATTCAGGTGAATGGGTCACGTTCACCTTGGTAACAATAGAATCAGTGGTAGAGGTTTGAACTCACATTCAAATGAAAGGTTAAAAATGAGGAAACAAACTACGAGGGGTGATTGTTAAGTTCGTGGCCTAATGTAGAAGGTGTCAATTTTAGAAAACCTAGCACATTTATTTTTCAACATAGTCCCCTCCTACATTTACACACAGTCCAGCGGTCGTGGAGCATACGGATCTTGGACCTCCAGAAAGTGTCCACAGCAGGGGTGGTTGATAAGTTCGTGGCCTAAGGTAGAAGGAGATGAGTTATTAACTTCAAACTTTCTGCATAAGAGTTGAACTGCATGTGCATGTAACGAGGGCTGTATAACTCATCTCCTTCTACCTTTTCTAATCACTTGCCTATCTTCTATTCAAAATCTCTTGCACTAAACCCCACAATGTAACTGGTATTAACTGATCATCTAACGCCAGAGGAATAGCAATCAGAGGTGAACTGATTTCCAATGATAGAAACCGGGGGAGAGAAAGAAGTGGAGGAGAAGGAAAGGAACATGAGTGGGAGGAGAGAAGGGAGAAGATGGACAGAAGAGGTGGGAGACAAGAGTCACAGGGTAAATTAGATTTATTTCTGTTCACCCACTTTTTTTTAATATTCCTTTCCTCAAATAACCACTTGAATTTATGTGTTCAGAATTTAGACTTTGTTCCAATGACAGCATGCAGCAGAGACGATCACATTCAGAATTTCCTTTGTATGAGAAAAGCTTTTCTGTCATTTAGTCCTTCTTTGTTGTTCCCTTAAAGCTGTCCTCTTCTTACAATCTCAAAAAGCAATGAATAAAATTTGCCATTCTATACCTTCATCATGTCAGTGAACTCCAAAACCTCTCTAATAGCATAAACAAACTGTAGCACTCATCAATAAATCATAACCCTTCAACTCCATTAATATCCAATGAACTGCAATAGCACATTTCCGTTGTCCTGCCTTTTCCAAAATTGGGGAAGGAGAGCAGCTGACAACATTCCAACAACAACTTAACTAATATCTTTTCATATTATATTTAACCCTCACCTATTTTCTTCTGATACAGAAGGAAGCCATTCAGCCCACCAAGTCTAGGCCAGGTCAAAGAGCATTCCTATCAATCTCATTCCCTCACTTTACTCTCGTCTGTGAAACATCCATCAACTTTCCCCAATTATCCTATCACCCACCTTCACTAGGAGTAATTCATACTAACCAACCAGCATTTCTTTGAGATGTGGAAGGAAAACTATGAGGGAAAACTATGCTGTTGCAAAAGAAGATGCAAATCAACAGCACTGGAGGTCAGGTTCAAACCTGGGTCACTGTTCACTTGTATTTTATCTGCCTAGATGCAGAACAAAGGAGTCTGTTTGCCCTTGCCATGATCAGTACTGGCATTGTAGTGGTTATCGCAACACTATTAGAGTGCCAGCAAATGGGGTTCAATTCCTGTTGCTGTCTGTAAGGAGTCTGTACATTCTCCCCATGACTGCATGGGTTTCCTCCAGGTGCTCCAGTTTCCTCCCACAGCCCAAAGACGTCTAGACTAGTAGGTTAATTGGTCACATGGGTGTAAAGAGCCTGTTATCATGTTGTATCTCTAATAAATGAATAAATAAGCAAGCAACAAAAAAAATGCCTCAGAGTTTAAATCACAGAAGAATGGCTGGCTATTTGAATCAGTTTCTCAACTAGTTCCTACTCTCTTCTCTTTTACCATAATCCAGCAATTCTTTTTCTTCGCTCATTTATTTATCCAATTCCTCAATGCAAGTTGTTCAATTAGCTATGTGAGTCGATCAGTAAAAATCCACAAAATGTTTAAGTGACTGATCTAAATCAAATTCGCATGCAGACCCATGTCAAAATACCTAAAGATCATTTACCAGGCTTCTCAAAGACACTGCAAGAGATGATGACCCAGTCTCCTTAATCTAAGGGTCATTTATCGCAATGTATATTACTAGACACGCTAATTTGACCTTGGAGTTCACAACGGTTCTAGTCTAGAGGTACATTAGCAACATACTCCTATTTTTAAGTGATGACAGATCACTGAATTCCCTGACTCTGCATCCAGTTGATCTGACTGAGATGCACTTGGACACACTCCTGTTGCCAGTATTAGATCCCTGTAGTGTTTCTATTCTTAAACACTGTCTCGCCAGCCTCAGCAACAGAACGCAGCCTATTATTAGAATGCAGATTAACAGACAACATGGAAGTAAATGGGGTAAGAGACCTTTGGCAATCTAATAAAAGGATGGCATTGCTTTCTCATTTTTAGAGCTTTGTTGTGCAACTTAATGAAAATTATTTCTGAAAGACTAAATGATTACTATTAATATACAATAATTAAAGATCAATGAACAGATATCTAGGAATGAATCAAAGACTGAAATCCAATCGAAGGGTACGGATAGTTTATTTGTAGGAAGTCTGATAGCCAGGAATTACACATCAGAATTTTGTTGAGGGGTTTAATTATTTTTATGCAGGAGTGAGTTCTAGACTAGAATTTACTTGAGGTGGAGGAACTCAGCAGGTCAGGCAGTATCTATGGAAAACAGTAAACAGTTGACATTTCGGGCTGAGACCCTTCATCAAAGGAAGGAGAGAAGTCAGAGTAAGAAGGTGGGGGAAGGGGATGAAGTACAAGGTGGTAGGTGATAGGTGAAACTGGGTCGGGAGGAGGTGGGTTCAAGTAAAGACCTGGGAAGTTGATTGGTGAAAGAGATAAAGGATTGCAGAAAGGGAAATTTGATAGGAGAGAAGGCCATGGAATAAAGGGAAGGAGGAGCACCAGAGAGAGGTGATGGGCAGGTAAGGAGATAAGGTGAGAGAGGGAAACAGGAATGAGGAATGGTGAGGGGTGGTTGCAAATACCAGAAGTTCCAGAAGTCAATGTTCATGCCATCAGGTTGTAGGCTACCCAGATGAAATATAAGATGTTGCTCCTCCAACCTGAGTGTGGCCTCACCACAGCAGTAGAGGAGGCCATGGATTAACATGTCGGAATGGGAATGGGAAGTAGAATTGAAATGGGTGGTTACTGGGAGATCCTACTTTCTCTGGTAGGGGCTTAGCGAAGTGATCTCCCAATCTATGTCAGCTCTACTTGAGGTGATTGAGAGCTCCCTCTACTGCACCTCTCTGATAGTTTTCCACCCTTGCCATGAGATCCACTTCAGGTTGTTTTGAGAGGGATCACTAGTTTCAGAGTCTTCTATCCAGTGGGCCCAGTGTTAAAGAGGAGGTGGCCAGTTTATTCTCGGAGTTTATTTATTGAGATGTTGTTATTTTCAAATCACTGACATATCTAACATTTAATGCTTATCCCTATTCACCCTAGAGAAGTTGGTGGTGAACTGTTTTCTTAAGCTGCTGCAGCCCTTCTGGTGAAGTTAGTTCACAATGATGATGAGCAGGGAGTTTCAACATATAGACATGGCAATGATGAAGGTCTGGTGATACATTTTCAACAGGGTGGCATGCAGTTTTGAAAGGAAAATCCAAGTGGGGGGAGTTCCAATGCTCCAATATTTCTTAGATTTCTTGGTAGTAGGGATCGCAGATCAAGAAGGTGCTGTTGCATTAGGCTAGGTGAGTAGCAGCAGTACATTTTGTAGTTAGTATGTATTGCAGCAAATGTGTACAAATATGGAGGGAATGTACCTTTGCTCCAAAGGGAAACAGTCCTAGCCTGTTCAGCCTTTTTACTTATACCTTCTTGATTAGTAAGGGTATCAAAGGTTACAGGGAGAAGGCAGGAGAATAGGGTTGAGAGGGAAAATAAATCAGTCATGATCAAATGGTCTAATTTTGCTCCTGTCTCATGGTCTTATATTTAGGGTGGTAGGTGGGCTAGCAATGAAACGTCGACTGTACCTCTTCCTAGAGATGCTGCCTGGCCTGCTGCATTCACCAGCAACTTTTATATGCGTTGCTAGCAATGAAGCAGCTGCTTCGTCCTGATGTTATCAAGCCTCTTGAACATTGCTGGAGCCATGCTCATACAGGCAATTCACAGTATTTCATTGCACTCCTAATTTATACCTTTTAGACGATGGAAAGGCCTTGGAGTGTCAGGCGATAAGTCGCTCACTACAGGACCCCTAGCCTCTGAACTACAGTATTTATGAGGCTAATACAGATCAGATCACCTTATTGTTATATACACCAGAGTGCACTGAAATTCCTTGCTTGAGTGAAACTTGAGTAAAGAGCATACATCATTATAATAATAAATACAACAATAAACGTAGCAACAAATGCAAAATGACAGATTGGTACAAAGACAATAGTACAAAAAGAAATACTTAAGTGATAATCGGGGAAATGGAGTTCTAAGTCAATCCTGCCTTCCCAGACTGGTGACAATGAAACTCAGAACTCAGCGATGGTAATGCAGTTGCGATAGCTGAACTTGTTCGTACTGGCATTAAGTAGCACAAACATTACCTGCCACTATTAGCCCTTGCCCAGCCTGAGGAACTCCTACTGTGATGTCATAGGGCTGAGATGATTGATCTCCAACAACTATGCTATCTTTGTGTGCAATTTTCTCCATGCACAACTGGAGTGTTTTCTCCTTGATATCATTGTCTTCAATTTTACCAGAGATCCTTGATGCCACACTTGGTCTTGCTGTCAAGAACAGTTACTCTCACCTCCCAAATAGAACTCAGCTCTTGATATCAATTTTTTGGAGCAAAGCTGCGATCAAGTGTGGAGAGGAGACGTTCTATTGAAATACAAACTTGATGAGCAAGTTATTGGTGAATAAGTACTACTTTCGAAGATAATCTCCATCACTTTGTCGTAGATAGTGTATAAACTGCTTGACTGGCACTTAGTCAGACTCCATTTGATCAACTTCAGAATTACACAGAACAGTAACAGGGCACTGCCACGTGTACCACATTTTACCACCCTGTATGAACCACTTCTTAGCCTGCCACCAATGCTACTGCATATCACCTTCCCAAAATATAATTCTTTCCTTAGTATTTATTCATTTTCTCCTAAATATGTCTATTTTACAGTTCGTGTTGTGTGGTAACCAAGTTCCACATTCTCCACACTTTTTGAGTTGGGAGGTTTGTCCCAAGTGTGCTACTAGATTTACTAATGACTGTAGCACATTTTTTTCCTATCAGAGCAGCATAAGAATCAGGAGCAACACACACAGAATGCTGGAGGAACTCAGCAGTTCAGGGAGCATTTATGCAAAAGAGTAAACAGTCGATGTTTTGGGCTGAAACCCTTCTTCAGGACCGAGAAGTAAGGGGGAAGAATCAGGGACAGGAATAGGCCATGGAGCTCTTCAAGTCTGATTTCATCCTTGCCTAACCTTCATAATCTTTCACTCCCTGATGGGGCTCAGGGTTGTATGAGGTGATATATATGTACTTTGATAATAAGTTTACTTTTGAACTTTTTGAAACATCTGTCTTAACCTTTGTGGCATTCTGGAGTAGATACTTCCAAAAATTCACAACCCATCCCAACTTAAATGGCTGATTCTTTATTCTGCAACCATGTTCACCATGTTTAGATTCCCCACATACTGTAGAAAACATCCTCTAAGTTTCTACCTTGTTAAGCTCCTCAGAATCTCATATATTCCAATAAGTTCACCTCTCATTCTTCTAAACTCCAATGAATGCAGGATTAATTGGGTCAAATTTTCCTCACAAGATTACACTTCAATCAACACAGTGAATCTCCTCCAATCAGTGTCCAATGCAATTATTTCCCTCCTTAAATCTATCTTGCCAAGATTTTTTGATTATTATAATCCAATTCCCACACTCCTTCTACATTATCCTGCATTTTTTCCCAATTGCCTTTTGAATCTGCTTCCATCAGCGTTTCAAGCAGCAGATAACATTTACTGTCATTACCTTTCAGCTTTGACTGAGAAGGCTGCAAGAATCAGACTTTAAATGACTCTTGATGGTCATAGACCAGCTCAAATTAGATATTAGCGTCTGAGTGATTTGCTACTGAATTGGACATCACATTCAGGAAGACTGCAGAAAGGCTGGTATGAACAATGGAGAAATGCACTTGTGCTGTAGAGTGCACCAGTCTGATATTAGGTTCAAGGCTTTCACTGTTCTTCCACAATATTGAATGTTCAACAGTAATATTGAATAGTGTTTTAGAAAAAGTTGCATTTAGCACCTTTCATGACTTCACAACAACCCATAGCATTTTACTGCCAAGTTCCAAAAATATTGGTAACAAAGCCTGTTGCTGCCTAACATCTGATAAACTGAAGATCATGATGAACACAAATCAAAGATTGACAGTCGAAAAGCAAGCAATGACAGATACTGGAAATCTGAAATTTGAAAAGAAAATACACAGTAGGTTCTGGTGAAGGGGCTGTTGAAATATTAACTGTTTCCCTCTTCAATGATGTTGATGAGCCTGCTATTTCAAGTATTTCTGCTTTTCTTTAATTTCAAAAATCAGCACTTGTTTTTACCTGAATATGCCAATGTGAAAAGTATATGAGGTTCAATCCCAAATAATATTATCAGCTGCTTTATCTAATATTATATTTCTCAAATTTAAATAAAGTAAAATTCCTCTCTGAAATTGCAATTTGCATTCAATAATAAATAAATTCTACCTTAAATGTACCAAAACATCGTTAAGATATTTCACAGGAGCCTTCTCAAACAAAGTGAAATACTAGGGAACAAAGTTTGTTTTTAAGCAGATTTGTTTTAGGAAATGTTCAAGAGGTAGCTCTATCATGGGTACAAGACTCCCCACCACCGAGGACATCTTCAAAAGACAGTGCCTCAAGAATGTGGCAACCATCATCAAGGACTTCACCATCCAGCACATGCCCTCTTCTCATTACTATCATCAGGGAGGAGATACACAAGCCTGAAGACCCACACCTAACATGTTAGGAACAGATTCTTCCTTTCTGCCATCAAATTTTTGAAAGGACATTGAACCCATGAACATTACCTCAATATTTTGCTTCCTTTTTGCACCATTTATTTATTCATATTTCTTATTATAACAAAGTAATTTTGATGGATTGCATTGTACTGCTGCCACCAAATAACAAATTTCATGAATCAAATAATTAACCTGATTCTGATTCTGACTAAATATTGATTATCACTGGTTCCTGTCTTCTTCATTTTCTCCTGTCATCCTTTTCTGATCACAATAAGCCCTGTTCGATAAGGGTTCTCGCACAACTGCATTTTCGTGCTACTTAGGTTTATACTTTATTGATTAAAGCCATTTAGGGATATGAATGCAAGGAAAGTAGACAGAATTGAGTGACAGTTCAGGAATAGTTACATTGTGGAATAGAGTTAACAGGCTGAATGGCTTCTGCCTGTTCCAGTATTCCAAAGACACCATATTTCATGTGTGAACCTCGTGAACAATTCTGCCCCTGTCCGTGTCTCTAGATGCACAATCTAACAGTGGAAACCCCTGAATGATTTACCCTTTGCTATTACAATGCCGCAGCCATCAGTGGATTTTGTACAGAACCAAGTCTAAGCATGGCAGCTACAGATCTCTGCGGCTCAATTCAATGTCCTGCAATGGATGTACATTTACGTTCCGAGACACTGAGCACATATTGGAACAAGAGCAAGTGCAGAAGAGATTTACCTAGATGTTGCTTGGAATAGAGGGCTTTAGTTACAAGGAGAGCTTGGATAGATTGGGATTGTGCTCACAAGAGGCTAAGGGGTAACCTTACAGTAGTTCATAAACTTATGAGGGAGAATAAATAGGGCTTTGTCTATGGGTTGTGCAGTAAAAAACAGTAGAACATAAACAAAAGGCAAGAGGGGAAGTATTTACAGGAGATCTTTGGGTAAGTTTTAATGTTTGCTCTAAGGTATAAGCTGAGGGCAGAGCTGGTAGAAGCAAGCAAAATGACAGTGTTCAATAAAACAGTAGGACAGGTGCATTGATAGGAAAAGAATAGAGTGATATAGGTTAAATACTGAAAAATAGAATGAGCATTGGTGGGTATCTTGGTCTGTGGGGATAAGTCAGGTCAAGGTCCAGTTTCCATACTGTATGACTCTATAACTCTACTATTAATGGAGAGGCTGAAGTTGTCCTTCTTACAAAGGGGTTATGATGGAGGTATTTAAAGTCATGATTCCTGTAAACAAAGTGAATGACCAAAGAATACAGATCATATTTTATGCTGTAAGCAATTTATTGATCAAAAGGGTAGCAGGAAAAGACTCAGTGGTAACATTCAAAAGCAAACTAGATTAATGCTTAAATATTAAAGTTTCTGAAGCAAGGGGGAGAGAACAAGAGTGAAGACTACTTATTCGATAATATCTTTCACAAAGTCAATACAGGTCACTTTGGGGCAAATGACCCATGCTGTATCAATGACTGTCACCTTGAATATCAAGCTGCATTTCCCAACATTTCCTGACTAAACTGCAATAAGCAAAAATTAGTAAAATTAGTACACAAACAGCAATGTTGGTAACATCTTTTTCAGGAATCTAATTTTCCTATCTATCTCTTTTATCTATTTGACCTGAAACTTACAATTCACACACTTCTCCCCCAATGCAACATCAGCAGCTCATCAAGGAGACAGCAGAAACTTCATAGATTCAGAGAGTCATGGCCCAATGAGTCCATCCACCCATTTACTTTCATGCTATTTTACTCCCTCTGTATGCCCATCAACTTAGTCCAGATTCTAACAACCATCTACGTTCTAGGGGCGACTTACAGCAGCCAATCAAACCATTAATCCACAAATCCCAGGCCTTTGCTGCTTTGAAGGCAACCCACTGTTGTTACTGACTGCTCCCACCTCCATCTTGCATTCTCTTGGCAGTCCCAACATAACTCAGACTGAAAACTGAAAGGAACAGCATGTGGGCAGCACAGTAGAACAGTGGTTAGCACAACGCTTTACATTACTAGTGACAAGGGTTCAATTCTTGCCGCTGCCTGAAAGGATTTTGCACGTTCTCCACGTGACTATGTGGGTTTCCTCTAGGTGCTCCAGTTTCCTCCCATGTTCCAAAGACACACCGGTCAGTAGGTTAATTGGTCATTGTGAGAAACTGTCCCGTGATTAGGCTGGGGTTAACTCAGAGAACTGCTGACTGTAAGGGCCTATTCCATGCTGTATCTCAATAGATAAATAAATAAGCATTTCACCAACTTAAGCTTTCTTTGCTCTGAAGTACCCAATGCCAATCCTACCTGCTCCTCAACAACACAGCATACCCAACCCACGATCTGGAGGTTCATACTTCTGCTTGGTACTTGAATGGTTAACTAGGGCCCAGGACTCGAATACTACCTGAGAACAGTTACTCAAAAAAGGGAAAAGTACCTTTGATTCTCAACTACCTGTGCCCAAGAGACTGCTCATAATATGATTCACCTATGTATTCAGATTTACATTGGAAACCTACTGGAGATCCGTTCTGCTGTGCCAACTGAACGTACCCAGTGACATAGTTACAACAGCCTGGGCTGTCTGCCAGACAGGCTGTTCAATACTAGGCAGACTGCTGATCAAGGGACTGGGGGAGGGGAAGGGTAGGTAGGATAGGGATGAGTGGGGGAGGTGGTGTTGGAAGAAAATGGCATTGCACAGCATCCAGGCATACATTTTTTTATTAAAGACGCTTTGGGCTTATCGCCTAATGCTTTACTTACATCAGTTAATGAGGTGTCCCATGTTCCAGATACATCTTACCAAGCAGGTAGAAAGAAAGGATTGTCCTGTTTCACTACGTTTTCTCTCTGCCTCTGCAATGTCTTTTTTTTCCTCTCTCCGAACACAGTCAAGCACAAAGGTTCATTGTTTTCCCTTTAGTGTGCCTCGCGCGGTACTTGCTAGCAAGGTCAACTATACCAGGTATCTGGTTTTAATTAAGTAACAGACATCACTGAACTACCTCGACACTCTATACTACAAGGTTGCTCAGTGAAAGTGGTCTACATACATACTTATACACACTCTCATACTTACACACTACAACAGTGGCCCACTGGCAGTCAAATATACACACTCCTATAGCTAAGCATATATATTCCTACATACATTCACTGACATGCAAATTCACACTCACTTGAGCATACACACATGCACTGACATGCATACCACCTCACGCTCAATCTAACAGACACAATAACACGCACTTTCACATTCAATTCATATGTAAACACTCTCACACTCATTCAGCATACACACACTCTATTCACACAGACACCATCTCACACTCATGTACACACTCTTGAACGTACATATTCACTCTACCATACACAATGGTACATTTCATTCATTAATACATATAGAATCAGAATCAGGTTTAATATGTCGTGAAATTTGATAACTTTGCGGCAGCAGTACAATGCAATACATGATAGTAGTTAAAAGAACTGTGAATTAAAGTGTGTGTGTGTATATATATATATATATATATGTAAGTTAAATAGTTAAATTAAATAAGTAGTGCAAAAACAGAAATAAAAAGTAGTGAGATAGTGTTCATGGGATCAATGTCCATTCAGAAATCGAATGGCAGAGGGGAAGAAGCTGTTCCTGAATCGCTGAGTATGTGCCTTCAGGCTTCTGTACCTCCTATCTGATGGTAACAGTGAGAAGAGGGCATGTCCTGGGTCATGGGGGTCCTTGATGATGGCTGCCACCTTTGTGAGGCTCCGCTCCTTGAAGATGTCTTGGATATGACAGAGGCTAGTAACTGTGATGGAGCTGACTAATTTTACAACCTTCTGCAGTTTACTTCGATCCTATGCAGTAGCCCTCCCTCCAAACCAAACTTTGCTGCAGCCAGTCAGAATGCTCTCACAGTACATCTGTAGAAGTTTTTGAGTGTTTTAGGTGACAAACTAATTCATTCCAACATACACACGTACTCATATACTCACTCCAAGCAAGTTCCCTGATGAGCAATGATGAGATTGATGCACATTAGGGATGATGAATTCTTATCTGCCTTTGGAGCGAGGAATTCCATAGGCAGGGTAAAACATGCTAATACTACTCTTGAGTATAGTTAGTCTAATGACCGAGGATAAATCTCTGGCCAAGTACTTATTCATGGAAACTCTCTCACAGACACACAAAACACTGAAGCACGAATGACCTCTCCCTTGCATTAACTTGTGCCATTTGCTCTAACTGTGAAGAAATTATTTTTTTCACATCTCTTGCTCATTATCAGCCCCATTATATCTACATCACTAATTGATAGCTAATTGATTAGCCATGAATTCTAATGGTTATAAAGGAATCCCTCCCAAATTTACTCATTTCAATATAAATTCCCCATGTTCACCTTCACACTTGAAGCAACAATTGTACATTCTAATCACTGGTGGTATTGCAGAGCCTCCATTGGGTGCAGAATGAAACTACAGTTTACACAGCCAGTTTCCATTATCAATGTGGCCAAAGAACTCCAAAAAGTAAAGGAATTGGCAGGAAGTGATTACTGATTTCTGAATGGTTCTCACTGCAGTTTCTACAACTTCCATGACTCCGTTCAGGTAGGTGAGTGGAAGTATTCCACTAAATGTTCACCTCTAGATTTTTGTACGAGCTTATCTTGTTAATGGTGCTGAGTTGGACGCAGTGATTATTTGATTATGGAATACAAAGTCTACCGTCCCATCTTTATTTTCATTATTCCATTATAAATCCCAATGATAACCTCATGCTTTATTATCCTTTCTTATGTCACGTTACAAATTATTTATGTTACAAATTATTAATTTAAAATATTTATCAGGAGTTCTGCATATGCAAGGCCCTTAGTGTTGTCAATGATCCTTCCCATCTGTCCAACGATCTCTGACCCTCTACCATCAGGAAGGAGGCACTGTAAAAGGACAAGGATACATGCCGGTGATAATAAACCTGACTCTGATTCTGATTCTGAGGACTGTTAGGATGAAAACAACTTCTTCCCCGAGGCTGTAAGACTACTGAACTCCCTACCGCCACCCAGGTCTCATCACGTATGAAGCACCAGTGGTGTTCTATTGTTTACTTTTTTTAACTTGTGTTGTAAATGCACCTTATTATTTGTTAATTTATGTATGGTAATATTACTTCATGTGTTATGTGTGAGTTATATGTACTGTGTTGTGCACCTTGGTCCAGAGGAACGTTGTCTCATTTGGCGGTATACACGAGCACAGTTGAACGACAGTAAACTTGAACTTGAACTTTAAGTTATGACACTGCACCAACTCTACCTGGGGAATGAGTACATTCATTTATTAGCCTTATATCATCTAACAGATAGTGTATTGTATAACATACATACAGATCAGTGCACTCAATATCAAACAATGAGTTGCATACTAAATACAGGAATTTACATCCCGCAGCACACTAGACTACTGGTTAAGCATATTCTGTATAGAGGGCTACCAAGCACAGTAGCATTTATTGTGTTATGCAATTACACAAGTATAGTTGGGCTGAGTTGCGGCCTAACTGGGAGAAAACTATCCACAAGGATCCATGGCAATTAAGCAGCATGACCAATTCTCCCTTGACTCTACCCATTAAGATCGAGAGGGGCACAAGATTCCAGACCACAACACATGAACCAATCAGTGACGAGATTTCCTCCCCACATCACATTGGGTTTCTGAACTGAATTGAATGGACTGTATTTCTTACATCCTTCACATACACAAGGAGTAAAAATCTTTACGTCACGTCTCCATCTAAATGTGCAATGTGCAATGTACAAGAAGGGAGGGGGAGGGAATTACCGGAAGTTGGAGAATTCTATGTTCATACCAAGGGGCTGGAGACTACCTAGACAGTATATGAGGTGTTGCTCCTCCAACCCGAGTTTAGCCTCATCATGGCAGTAGAGGAGGCCATGTATGGATATATCTGAATGGGAGTGCAAAGCAGAGTTGAAGTGGGTGGCCATGGGAGATCCTGTCTGTTGTGGCGGACGGAGCGAAGGTGCTCGACGAAGCGGTCCCCCAATCTGTGTCGGGTTTCACTGATGTAGAGGAGGCCGCACCGGGAGCACCGGATGCGATAGATAACCCCAATCTCCCAGTGGCCACCCACTTCAACTCTGCCTCCCACTCCCATTCAGGTATGTCCATACATGGCCTCCTCTACTGCCATGATGAGGCTAAACTCAGGTTGTAGGAGCAACACCTCATATACCGTCTAGGTAGTCTCCAGCCCCTTGGTATGAACATTGAATTCTCCAACTTCAGGTAATTCCCTCCACCTCCCTTCCCCTATCCCTATTTCACTCTGCCCCCTCCCCCAGCTGCCTACCACCTCCCTCATGGTTCCGCCTCCTTCTACTACCCATTGTGTTTTCTCCTATTCCTTCTTCACCTTTCCTGCCTATCACCTCCCTGCTTCCCCTCCTCCACCCCTTTATCTTTCCCCTTACTGGTTTTTCACCTGGAACCTACCAGCCTTCTCCTTCCTACCCTCCCTCCACCTTCCTTATAGGGCCTCTGCCCCTTCCCTCTTCAGTCCTGACAAAGGGTTCCGGCCCAAAACGTCGACCGATCTTTTCCACGGATGCTGCCCGACCTGCTGAGTTCCTCCAGCATGTTGTGAGTGTTGCTTTGACCCCAGCATCTGCAGATTATTTTGTGTACACAAAACATTGCAGGCATTACAATGCCTGTCTTGTCTAACAAGACAGTAGGCACAGTAGAGGGCAGTAGGTTGGTGTCGGTCCAGGCTCTGGATATTGAGGAGTCTGATGGCTTGGGGGAAGTTGGTGCCTTCTGCCAGATGGCAGGAGGGAGAAGAGTTTGTATGAGGGGTGCATGGGGTCCTTCATAATGCTGTTTGGTTTGCGGATGCAGCGTGTGGTGTAAATGTCTGTAATGGTGGGAAGAGAGACCCCGATGATCTTCTCAGCTGACCTCACTATCCACTGCAGGGTCTTGCGATCCGAGATGGTGCAATTTCCGAACCAGGCAGTGATGCAGCTGCTCAGGATGCTCTCAATACAACCCCTGTGGAATGTGGTGAGGATGGGGGGTGGGAGATGGACTTTTCTCAGCCTTCGCAGAAAGTAGAGATGCTGCTGGGCTTTCTTTGCTATGGAGCTGATGTTGAGGGACCAGGTGAGATTCTCCGCCAGGTGAACACCAAGAAATTTGGTGCTCTTAACGATCTCTATGGAGGAGTCGTCGATGTTCAGTGGAGAGTGGTCGCTCCGTGTCCTCCTGAAGTCAACAACCATCTCTTTTGTTTTGTTCACATTCAGATTCAGGTTGTTGGCTCTGCATCAGTCCGTTAGCCGCTGCACCTCCTCTCTGTATGCTCACTCATCGTTCTTGCTGATGAGACCCACCACGGTCGTGTCATCGGCGAACTTGATGATGTGATTCCAGCTGTGTGTTGCTGCACAGTCGTGGGTCAGCAGAGTGAACAGCAGTGGACTGAGCACACAGCCCTGGGGGGCCCCCGTGCTCAGTGTGGTGGTGTTGGAGATGTTGCTTCCAATCCGGACTGACTGAGGTCTCCCAGTCGGGAAGTCTGGGATCCAGTTGCAGAGGGAGGTGTTCAGGCCCAGTAGGCTCAGCTTTCCAATCAGTTTCTGAGGAATGATTGTGTTGATGATTAAAAGTGAATGCTCTTAAACTTTAGGCTTTCATCCCAACTTTGGGGAATATGAAACTTGGGTCTTCATTGGTCGCCACTCTGAACTGATTCTATCACCTATAGACTCATTTTCAAGGACTCTTTACAACTTATGTTCTCAGTATGTTTTCTGCACAACTTGTCCTCCTTTGCACATTGGTTGATTGTCAGTCTTTATTTATGTATAAGTTTTCATAATTTTTTAAATTTAGAGATACAGCGTGGAATAGGCCATTCTGGCCCTTCAAGCCATGCTGTCCCTGTAAACATAGCTTAATCACAGGAGAATTTACAATGACCAATTAACCTACTAACTGGTATGTCTTTGAACTGTGGGAGGAAACTGGAGCACCCGGAGAATACCCATGCATCCCACAGGGAGGGCATACAAACTCCTTACAGATGACATTGAAATTGAACTCCGAAGACCCGACTGTAATAGTGTCATGCTAACCACTGTGCTACCATGGTGCCCCAAGCAATACAGCTCAGCATAGGCCCTTCCGGCCCTTCCAGCCACACTACCCCAGTCACTCTCGTCAACCCCAATTAATCCCAACCTAATCACAGGACAATTTACAATGACCTATTAACCTACCATGTACATCTTTAGACTGTGGGAGGAAACTGGAGCACCTGGAGAAAACCCATACATTCCATAGGGAGGATGTACAGAGACTCCTTACAGGTGGCACCAGAATTGAACTCCAAACTCCAAAGCCCCAAGCTGCAATGGCATCGCACTAACTGTAACACTACTGTGGCGCACAAATTCTATTGAATTTCTTTAATTTCCTGTCAATGCCAGCAAGAAAATGAATCTCAAGGTAGTATATGGTAATATAGACATACTTTGATAGTACGTTTAATTTGGACTTTACTTTCCATTCTCCAAAATCTTGATCACATCCAAAACTGAGTTACCATGGTGAGACATTTGCCTACAGGGATATGGTATGCTGGTTGAATTGAGGGACACGTTGTTGAGGATTGTGATAAAGCAATGGGATTGATGGATCAGATGAGAAGTTATGTTGGATTAAATTGGCAAAATGGTGTATGTGAGGTATTTGGCAATCTGGCAGCCTTGAGGGGTATCTGTAAAGACGTAGACAAGGGATACGGTAAGGAGGTGAGGGATACAGTGAGGGGGGAGTTCAGCAGACATGGTAGGAACACGTGCTAAAGAGATAAAATACAACAATAAGGTTCATGGATAGTATGAGAAACTGGAGTTGAGGTTCATGCAAAAAAGATAGTTGCTGGCAGTTAGCAATATATTTACAAAGTAGCCATGTGGGATTTATATAGTCTTGTTTGGATTCTATTTATACCATAAAAACCTCATTTCATAACTTCAACAGTTCAAATGCCAATAAATTAAATGTGTTGCACAAAAGAAACTCACCCCCATTGACAAAGTGCCAGGTCACTGTGATGTCCTTCGCGTGTTTGGAATACCTCTGCCCATTATTTAGGCTGTCTATTTACAAAAACACAGAGGAAGAATTATGGTCTGAATTAATTACAGGACAAACTGTATTATTAAATACACTACATCCGGGTCAGAATGTCACCAGGGTCATGATCATTAAGTATGGAGAGCAGGGTGTTACTTGATATACAGGCAGTCCCTAGCTTACGTAAAGGTTTTCTTCCTGAGAACTGACTGCAAGCTGATTTCTCCATAAATCAGAATTGTCCATTTTCTATAGTAACCCATAAGATATCATTTGACTCACACTTGTTACACTGCCTCATAATTAGACTAATGAAATATATACTGTAAATCATTAATAAATACCATGAAACATTTTATTATTATTATTACTAGCTTGAAAAGTGATTTAAAAATGTAAGACAGAACTGCATGAAGTCAGATTTCTGTAAGTCATGTCATATGTAACCCAGGGAGTCCCTACACTTATTATCCATTAGTACTCCTTGATACTTCTATAGCTTTGTTTATATCAATAAAGACACTCCATCTCAGTATGACCTCCAGGAGGAGCACAACCTTGACGTACTTTGGAGTCTTGCATGCCTCAATGACCCAGAGAACTATGCTGGGTCAGGGCTTTATGCTTTGGCTTTTGGTAGGGTCACCCATGCCAAACAGGTCAAAGGGTAGAGGACAGACCAAGAGTGGTCCACCGGTCCTCCAGGTTCGGGGGTTCAGCTCAGGGCTGACTACCCTGATAGGTAAAACAAAGTTGTCATGGGAACAGCAATGAAGAATCCTTCTACATCTGAGTGTGACAGTATTCCTGAGTTTCCACCCAGGACTTGTATGACTGATAATAGTGAAAACTAAGAGGAAGCTACTGACATGATGAAGGAATCCCTGAATACTGCCCTAAGCGCCAGCGGCATAACAGGCAGATCAATCAATCAATCAACTCAGTATGTGGCCCTGGCAGGGGAGGATGGAATTATTAAAACCCATTTAATGATAGGATCATGGAAAGTCATGGAATCATGGAGTCACAGAGACACTCTTAGAACACGGAAACAAGACTTTCGGTCAACCAATTCCATGCCAAATATCAACCACCTATGTATCCTCATATTAAGCCAATGTTAATTAATTTTATTCTCGTTTCCCCATCAACTCCTGTGCTGATTCTTTTACAGAGTAATCCCCTACGCTTTGTCAGTAACCCAGAATGGTTAATCAAGAACTCAGTGAAGTCCGGGTTATAAGACAATAAAAATACGGAAACTATTGTAAACTTTTGATTTTGGATTTCACTCACGTTACCAGTAAACATTAAGCTGAGTATCTCAACTGAGGAAAACCAGTCCCAAATTAAAGCAGGGCAGATGTTCAGATTCTACACTGAACTACAGCACATGAACATGGAAGCACAAAGCAGGCTTTGTAATGTCAGAATACAGAAGCAATGCAAAATGTTTGAGCAAGTTCTATAAAGGTGAGACGAGAACTTGGGAAAGTTAAACAAGCTGGAGCACCTTTCTTCAAGGAAGAGACTTTTGTTTGGGTGGATGTGGAGAAGATAGTTCCCTTTGTATGAGGACATAAGACTTAGCGTTTATTAAAATAAAATGCAAAATTTTAATAAGCTTTTTAAGGTGAATTTCTTTATCCAGCAATTAGTGAGTAGGTGATATCACAAAATTAGGCAGATACATTAGGGGCATTTAAGAAATTTTTATATAAGCACCTGGATGATAGAAAAATTGAGGGTTATATAGGAGGAAAGGGTTAGATTGATCTCAGAGTAGGTTACCAGTCAGCACAACATTGTGGGCTGAAAGGCCTGTACTGTGCTGTAATGTTCTATGTGTGTTAAAATGTGGTGCAACCTAACAGCATGGATGCATTTAAGAGAAAGGGTAAATTAACGCACGAGGGGGAAGAGGAGGTCATTCTGAAGCATGAAAATGAAGTAATATGGGACAAGGTCAGAATGGAGCATATTGTCAGTGTTCACTTTCAAAACTGCGCCTTCCATGTTTCTCAGCAGGAAAGAATTAAAGCAGATCACAGCCAGTGCTTTCAAGCACCTCCTAATGGGCAGTAATGAAAACAGCTTCAGAAGAGGCCAGGAATATCACAGCACAGCACTGATACACACCACTCTTCCCAAAGTATCTATACTGGTGTTAAAGTTCTGCACCAACAAACAAGAAACATCTCTCAGCGCTACAAGAAAATTTGGCTTAATCCTCTAGAAATGAAAGATGATATTAACAGTTAGAGACCAATACGGTCTTTAAAAAAGAAGGCCATTGTCAGGGAGAGGGTGAAGAGAAATTATATCTTTCTCTGGGGAAATCCAGAACAAGCACCACAATTTAAAACTTGGAAGTCCCGTGTTAGAGCCAGCTTATTCAGGGTGATATGAAAAAAAGCTTGTCCTGACAAGGTGATAAGCAGAGAGCCATTGAGCATTAAGATTTATGGAAGCAAGATGGGGTTTAAGATACAGATCAGCCATAATCTGAGTGGCATAACAGGTTTAAAGAACTGAATTAACCCATTTTTCCCCTCTGAAAGCAACAGATTAGATGGATTGAATCTTTGGTTTGATGGGATCATTCTGGCCACTCAGTCAAGATCGCTCTGGAATTCTCTGTCTGCAGGAGTGGCGAAAAAGAACCAGTGTCTTCAAGGAACATTGGATAAGCACTTGAGAAAGAATCATTTCCTCAGCTATAGGGCAAAAGAGCAAGGGAGTGTGGGATTGATGGGATTGCTTTATTAGCAGCCAGCATTGATGATAGGCCAAATGTCTCTCCCTAAGCTATAACAATTCTGCCAGTCTGTGAACACCACACTTGGCTCTGAATTTAGTTTGGCATCAATAGTATGGGGGACCCCTCCTTGCATAGCGTGTGCAAGGCTGTAAAAAAATTCCCTAGCGCTGTATGGGAAAAACTATGAAGAAGGGCTTTACAGAGTGGAAGGATATAAAAATGACTTACTAATTATACTGTGAACAATTTGTATTGTTCTCCGACGGAAAATAAAAGACCTTCATTACAGATTGAAAGCAGTGAGTGTGTAATGAGCTACGTAGCCATACAGCAGAAGAGGGTGCTTAACTTAGGTAAGTTGCCAAGGCCTCTTCCCACCCTGTCTCTTGTAAACCTACTGATTCCCACGGCTATCTTGCCTATACCTCTTCCCACCCTGTCTCCTGAATTGACTATATCTGTTCCCACCCTGTCTCTTGTAAAAATGTTATTCCTTTTTCTCAGTTCATTTGTCTCCGCCACATCATTTCCCAGTATGAGGTTTTCCCTTCCAGGACATCAGGGATGTCCACCTTCTTCAAAGAATGGGGTTTCCTTTCCTCCACCACTGATGCTGCCCTCACGCATATCTCCTCCATTTCTTGAAGGGTCTTGGCCCGAAACATCAACTGTACTCTTTTCCATAGACGCTGCCTGGTCTGCCGATTTCCTCCAGCATTTTGTGCATATTGCTCACCTTTTAGTCTGGCACATTACAATCTTCAAGGCAGATTGAACTTAACAATTCAGATCTTCCTATTATGGTTCCAACATTCAGTCCCTTTTTCCCCTCCACCTCTGGTATTTCAGAGGCCTTTGCTCTCCTCCTATACCTCTCTCAGTCACCACTAGTGCCATTCACCCTATCATACAACTTTGCCCCTAGGTTCTTTCCATCCCTCACTTCCTCCGCCGCTTGGAACCCATTTCACAGGTAGATAGGGTCATAAAGAAAGCTTTTGGCACATTGGCCTTCATAAATCAACGTACTGACTACAGGAGATGAAATGTTATGCTGAAGTTGTATAAGATATTGGTGAGGCCTAATTTGGAGTACTGTGTGCAGTTCTGGTCACCTACCTACAAGATAGATGTAAATACTGTTGAAAGAGCAAAGAGAAAATTTACAAGGATGTTGCTAGCTCTGGAGGGCCCGAATTATGATGAAAGATTGAATAGGTTAGGACTGAATTCTTTAAAATGTAGAAGACTGACAGGAGATTTGATAAAGATATACAAAATTATGAGGGATATAGATAGGGTAAATGGTTTTGGCATGGACTAGATGGGTTGAATGGCCTGTTTCTGTGCTGTACTTCTTTACGACCGCTAACTTTTCTGTCTGAAGTACGGTCATCAACCTGTAACATTAATTTTATTCCTTCCTGGATGGATGCTACCTGATCTGATGAGTGTTTTGTTTGTTTCAACCTTTTCTGTACAGGGGCTGCCATGTGGAAAATTTCACAAGCTCCAACTTTCTTCCTGTCGATGATGCAATAACATACAGATCTGAAGAGTGTTATAAGAGCAACAGCAATGCATTTAATAGGCTACTGATCTATTTCATGATATTTGGGAGATCTGAGTGGATAATAGTAGTATCAACTTGCACCAAAAGAGAGTGGTCAACTTTAAAGCATTTTTCTTTTAATTTATACACTTGAAAATAAATCAGAATTGCAGGTCCATAATAATTACAAACAAAAACTAATCATTCAGGGAAACTTGTCTATTTTAGTGTGGTTCCCTTCTTCCTCATGGTTAAACAGCAGTTAGTGCTACTGTCACACAGTTCCAGTTCCAGGGACCCAGTTTCAATTCTGACCCTGTGTGCTATCTATGTCCAGTTTTGCATATTCTGTTCATGTCCAGGTAAATATCCTCTGGATGTTCTGGTTTCTTCACTCATCCCAAAGATGCACTGGTTGGTTAATTGACAACTAAATCATTCCTTAGTGTAGGCTTATGACAAAATAAAACATATGGGAATTGAAAGTTATGTGTGAGAGATAATAAATTGCAGGAGTACAGGGAAGTAAGGAAAGCAAGAATGGGACTAATCAGAACAATTCTTCAAGAGACAGTATGGGCACGACAAGCTGAACGGCGTTCTATTGTTGTGACAGAGAGCACTCAGTAAACATACTCATTACACGCGCATTCAAGCACATACAGAAACATTGTCATTTTGCTTACATAGAACTGAGTGTATGTATTTCAACGTCTTCCCTGGTATATTCTCATAATGGGTCCTAACCAAGCTGATAAGCTCGGGTTGGATTTATGGTGCCTTTACCGCCATACATGGTGGATATTCCATTTCTTTAGTAATGGGGATGTGTAAATGTGTATAAATGTCATCTAAATGTAATTGCAAAGAAAGCATAATAGCGCCTCTACTTCCTTAGGAATCTGCAGAGATTCAGCATGTCGTTAAAAACTTCGACAAACTTCTATAGATGTGTGGTGAAAAGTGTGCTGACTGGCTGCATTACGGCCTGGTATGAAAACACCAATGACTTTAAAAGGAAAATCCTACAAAGATACTGAATTTGGTCAGTACGTCACAGGTAAAACCCTCCCAACCTTTGAGCACATCTACATGAAACACTGCCATGGAAAAGCAGCATCTATCATCAAAGATCCTCACCACCCAGGACATGCTCTTTACTCGCTGCTGTCATCAGGTAGAAGGTACAAGAGCCTCAGGACTCGCACCACCAGGTTCAAGAACAGTTACTACCCCTCAACCATCAGGCTCTTGAACAAAAGAGGATAACTACACTCATTCTATTTCTGGTGTTCCCACAACCAATGGTCTCACTTTAAGGACTGCATCTTATTTACTTCATGCTCTTGTTATTTATTGCTATTTATTTGTATCTGCAGTTGCACAGTCTGTTGTCCATTGATCCTGTTTAGTTACTGTTCTATAGATTTGCTGAGTATGCCCACAGGAAAAAGAATCTCAGGGTTATATGTGGTGACATGTATGTACTCTGATAATAAATTTTACTTTGAACTTTGAAGTTGTTTGTATACAGTATTTAAAGTAGATGCTTCTGTTTATTTTGTAATGTGATTGTAACTACATTGTGGGATGCATCATATTCTAAATCATGTGTAGTCTGAAGTTAACTTTGTTGGTAATTAAAGATGGTATGTCTCAGTGTGCTGTGTGTAAAAAAAAAAGCTGATCACCCTCAGTTAAGGGAGGGAGATAGAAACTGCCAGGAATTCACACTGAATAAAATATTACAGAACTATTATTGTGTATACTGGTAGATAACTCCTTGTAAATATTGACAACTTTCTTTTCACTATTTTCACTAATTTTTGTAAGTTTGCTTTTTGACACACCTAATAAACCCTCTTGCACTAAAGTGCTAAGCGACTCCAGCCATTTTTCCTTTGGTCATAACCCTGACTCATTCAAAATACTGGAGGAAATCAGCAGACCAGGCAGCATCTATGGAAAAGAGTACAGTCAATGTTTCAGGGCAGCACTCTTCAGCAGGACTGGAGGAAAAAAAGATGAGGAGTCAGGATGAGGATTCCCAGCATCTGCAGATTTTCTTGTTTATCTATCTAACAACTATAAGATGCTCCACTACAATTCTTGTGTCTCATAAATGTGTCATTCTGCTCGGCTTCAACCACTAGAAAGAGAACAAGTTCCAGATCCTTAGTACCCTGTTTATAGCCTTTCCTCCCAGATTTTTATTGATTGGTTACTGACTCATCCACAACATCCCACAAACAGCAAGTTATAATTACATCGTGCTTTTAATGCAGTAAAATGCCCCAGGCTGCTTTACAGAACAGTAACAAATAAAACTTAACAGAGAGGCATATAAAGAGATAAAAGAAAAGGTCAAAGCTTGGTCAAAGGAGAGGAGGAGCGGTGAGAAGATCTGATTAAGTTTTAGTTCAGTGGGAGAGAGGTAATAGAAGGGTGATCGGGGTGACTAGCTATGGAATGGAGAACAGCATTAGAGCCATTATTGATAAATAAATTAAACCCTCCTGTCTCTTGTTCAGAACAAAGTCAGAAGGTATGGAATTTGCATATAGAACCAGTGAGTGAGCATTGTTGCTAAGCTCAGAGTTGACCTCTAGTGGATTCTGATGGATATGGAGAATGGGGGATCTTTGCATCATACAGGAGCCCAAAAAAAAACACCCATCACATGGAATTAACCAATTTATAAACTGGTGCTAAGAAGTGCCTTTATCAATTCCCAATAGGCTTATAATTGCTCTGTGTGCCCTTATCACTTGGTCCAAACAAGATAGGAAAATTTCAGATTTACATCGGTGAATAATGCCTTTGGGGCTAACTCCTCATGAGTGTATTTTGTCAAATGGAATAATGGGTTCATATCTCTAGGTGGGGCTTTCAGTCATTGCGTAAAATAGTACAAGTTATGTTTACGTTACCAAGAATCCACTGATCTGGACTAATAATCTAGAGTGCATTAATTTCCATCATGCTAATGAAACATTTAAATTCCAGTTAGCTGAATAAATAAATGTGCATGTAATGATAGGATCAGTTTAGTGAACATTAGTCCCAAAGTTCAATAGAAACCCATACTTCAATGGGAAAATAATCTGCCATTCTGAGCTTGCATGGGCCATTTATGACTCCAGAATCTCAATCGTTTGGTTGGCTCTGAACTGGCCTTGAGGTGATGTAGACATTTCCCACTCTAGTTATATCAAAACAGCTTGTTATTGTGGAGGTGCCTTCAGCTCATGGACAGCAGTAGTCAAGGAAGCAGCACAACACAATCTTCTTAAAGTCAACTGGGAACCAGCAATGAATGCTACCTTGCCAGAAATGCTCACATTCAGAAAGTTCGCTTTTTAACAAAAGCTTCTGGTCATTGTGAGAAGTTGAGGTTTTGCATCATTATCCACAGGGATTAGAATTGTTATTAACAAGAATGGTTTGGGCCCACTGTCCAGATGTATGGTTTGGCTTTATTAACCACGAGTTGTTTTGGGATCTTTTGCTAAGGATGTGACTTAAGGTCATTATCCACAGATGTGGTCTGAGGATCAATTTTGTAGATGTGTTGTTCTAAGGTTAATACATGCAATGGAAAGCTAGTAACATGATCACTCACCATTTACAGGTGGGGAAATGGGTCATTATGCAAAAAATGAATTGTAACAAGAACTCAGTGGATCAAGCAACATTTGTGGAGACAAAGAGATGGTTGTGGTTTTGGGTCAAGATCCTGTATGAAGACGAGAGAGAAGATAGCCAGTGTTTTGGAGTGAGAGGGAAGGGTGAGGTTGGTAGTTGACAGGTAGAACTCGGTGAGCGAGAGGATAGGAAAGGTGAACTAAGGGAGAAGAAACCCAATGGTAGGCGGGTGACGGGCTAATGGAACCAAGTGGAGGAGGGTGATGAATCTAGGTAACATGGGGGAGGGATAGAAAAAGTAAACAATAGGAGGGAGACCTCAGGTGCACTGGTGGGAGTAGAAAGGAACTCTGAGGGAGTGGGTCCCTGAAACTGGAAAATTCAATGTTGGTGCCATTGGGCTGTGGACTACCCAAAAAAGATATGATATGCTGCTCTTCTAGTTTGGGTTTAGCCTCACCATGGCAGTGGAGAAGACAGGGGACAGATAGGACATTGGTGGCCTGGGATCACTATACAAAGTTCTCACATTGGAATCCTATATATAGTTGTGGCATGGAGTCAATATCCACAGGAGGGGCCTGGCTTATTTTATTGCCCCCCCTCCCCCGTAGTGGTAAGGGGTGGCTCTGTGGTCATTCTCCGCAGATATGGTTTGGGTTCATAATCACACATATGGACCTTGGTATGGACATTATACATGTTCATTGCTTGGGATAATTATAGACCTATGTGCTTCCAGTAATTATCCATACCTGTAGTGGGGCCATTAGCCACAGAAGTCATATAAGCTCACTAAACACAGCTGAGACTTGAGATCATTATCTAAAACTTCTAAAAGTAGACAGCATTTTTTAAACATGGAGCTAGTCAAAGGAAGGTCACTCAACCTTTCTAGTCACTGTTACGGTTAATATTCCACAGGTGGCTCCTCTCACACACTTTAGTTAAAACGAACCATCACCCGGATGTCTTGTTCAAGCATCCTGATTTCCCTTACATGTATCAATATTCAATCACCAACATCCTATATTCTCAGCAAATCAGTGCAAAGGAATTCCTGTGAACTCCCTGATACGTTAGCGGCTATCTTATGCTTTGCAGCTCTCGTCCTGAACTCACCCACAAGTGGAAACAAGTTCTCCACACTGGATGTATTTACATTCCCGATGGAATGCACCCTTGGGTTCTGAAGGAAGTAGCTGGAGAGATTGCGGAGGCATTAACAATGATCTTTCAAGAATCGGTAGATTCTGGCATTGTAATGGGTGACTGGAAAATTGCAAATGTTGCTCTGCTATTTAAGAAGGGTGAGAGGCAGCAGAAAGGAAACTATAGACCTGTTAGCCGGACATCAAGTGGTAGGGAAGTTGTTGGAATCGATTGTTAGGGATGAGATTACGGAGCACCTGGAGGCACATGACAAGATAGGCTGGAGGCAGCATGCTTTCCTGAAAGGAAAATCCTGCCTGACAAATCTACTGCAATTTTGGAAATTGCAAGCAGGGTAGACAAAGGAGATGTCGTAATGTGGTGTACTTGGATTTTCAGAAGGCCTTTGACAAGGTGCCACACACGAGGCTGCTTAGCAAGATAAGATCCCATGGAATTACAGGGGACTTACTAGCATGGGTGGAGCATTGACTGATCGGCAGAAAACAGAGAGTGGGAATAAAGGGATCCTATTCTAGCTGGCTGCCGGTTACCAGTGGAGTTCCACAGAGGTCAACGTTAGAACTACTGCTTTTTATGATGTATGTCAATGATTTGGACTACGGTATTAATGGACTTGTGGCTAAATTTGCTGATGATACAAAGATAGGTGGAGGAGCAGGTAGTGTTGAGGAAACAGAGAGCCTGCAGAGAGACTTAGATAGTTTAGGGGAATGGGCAAAGAAGAAGTGGCAAATGAAATATAATGTTGGAAAGTGTATGGTCATGCACTTTGGTGGAAGAAATAAACGGGCAGACTATTATTTAGATGGGGAGAGAATTCAAAATGCAGAGATGCAAAGGAACTTGGGAGTCCTTGTGCAAGATACCCTAAAGGTTAACCTCCAGGTTGAGTCAGTGGTGAAGAAGGCAAAAGCAATGTTGGCATTCATTTCTAGAGGTATAGAATATAAGAGCAGGGATGTGATGTTGAGGCTCTACAGGGCACCCGTGAGACCACACTTGAGTACCGTGTGCAGTTTTGGGCTCCTTATTTTAAGAAAGGATATACTGACATTGAAGAGGGTTCAGAGAAGATTCACAAGAATGATTCCAGGAATGAAATGGTTACCGTATGAGGAATGCCTAGCAGCTCTTGGGCTGTATTCCCTGGAGTTCAGGAGACTGAAGGGGGGGGGGGGGGGGAATCTCAGAAACATTCCGAATGTTAAAAGGCCTGAACAGATTAGATATGGCAAAGTTATTTCCCATGGTAGGAGTCCAGGACAAGAGGGCACGACTTCAGGATTGAAGGACATCCATTTAGAACAGAGAAATTACTTTAGTCAGAGGGTGGTAAATTTGTGGAATTTGTTGCCACGAGCAGCTGTGGAGGCCAGTCATTGGGTGTATTTAAGGCAGAGATAGATAGGTTCTTGATTAGCCAGGGCATCAAAGGGTATGGGGAGAAGGCAGGGGAGTGGGGATGACTGGAAGAATTGGATCAGCCCATGACTGAATGGCGGAGCAGACTGGATGGGCCGAATAGCCTACTTCTGCTCCTATATTTTATGGTCTTATGGTCATATGTATTTAATCCTTTCATCGTGTTAAACATCTGTCCGTTACTTTCAGAGGAAGGAGAACAGTAGACGAAAGTTTGCCCAGCATTTGTAGCAGTTATGTTCTTTCAGTTGTGCTGGTATCTTCAGAATTGTTATATTCACATCTTCTCAGCGCCAATGTGCTTTTTGAAATAATGTTAAAGCTGTTCAGTGCACTTCATGCTCTATAAGCAAAATTCTTAAAAGTTTAACATTATATTTCTTTTATGTTCTATTTATCCAGCAATGTATGTTGTTTGAATTCTTTATGGCATTATTTACTTGTGTTGGTCTTTTCTCATGATTTATGTTTCTATATCCCAAGATACATATGTAAACAATTTATTTCCTTATTCCTCTTACCAAAATGAGCACCCTCTTACTCCACCAGATAGAACTTACTTTATCGATTATCAGCTCACTCTGTATCTCTATTTGTGGCTTCCTAGACTCAATGGCAGGACACCACAATATTAGCCATAGCTTTATTATGATGTCATTTGCACATTTCGACATCAACCTCAGGAGCATATCAAAACAAAAAGGCCAACTAACATTTCGGGTATGGACCCTTTGTCTGAATTGAAAACTCCTACCCTTTTTCTCAATGCATACACACAGAATGATACTTCTTTCTAAAGACAGCTTCTAATTGCCAGCACCTTCATGCAGTAAGATATCCTTTGACTGAGGCACAGAAACAAGCCCACCAGGGAGACATTAATACACCTTGAAGAGAATTGTTGACTCTTAGCTGCATCTTACAAAAGTTTAAGGAGAACATTTGAGCACAAAGGCTTGTCAACTGGAAGCAAGGCTAGCATTGCTGAGACTATGAAAATTGAGTATATGGAAGAGACTAAGAGTGGAGAAGTGCTAAGATCTCAAAGGAAGATACAAAAATAGGGATGGGCGAGACTATGCAGGGATCAGAAAATAAAAGTGAAAATTTTAAACCTGACATGGAGCCAATATACGACAACAGGCACAGGCTACAGATGATGCACTGGACTTAAGCGGGCGAATTGTGTTGTGGACAAGTGTGCGTGGACAGGCACTTGGTTGCTCTGCAATATCCCTGTTTAACCTATATTGTCTAAATTCCCACACCAGCTTGTCTTTATATTTCACCAAGACAAGCACCTGGACCATTGTGAAAAAATCAGTTATACACATTGCAGGAGCACAGTGATGATCTAATGTTTACACGAAAATGGCATCTTGCTCCCTGGCTTTGATGGTTCAGTAGGTGAAGGACAATTTTATAATTCCAAGTGTAGGGATGAGAGCTTTGTGAGATAGTCTCTCAGTTCATATTCTGGGTTAAAACACCAGTTCAACTTTTTCAATTACATCAGAGTTTCTTGTCTTCAGATGCAGTTAATTTAGGATCTTAAATCCCAATTTAATACTAAGTAAAACGACATTATATAAGCCAGGATAACTAGAAGGCAGTTCTGAGTCTGCTTTTCTCCACAGCAGGCCAACCTCTCCTATCAGTTTTCATTGATATGCTAAATACTATGCTAAGGCTTACTTGAGACATGGAACGTAGCAAAATGTTCATTATCGAGCAATAGAAAAACAGTTTGTGAACACTTTGAACACCAAAAGAAGATACCCAAATCATTTAGTCAATAACTGCACTTAACATTCAGGCTTAAGCAATGCAATTAAAACAGAATTAGTATTTAAAAAAAGCTTCCACTTAAATAGACCATAATACATAGGAGCAGAATTAGGCCATCTGGACCACTGAATCTGCTCCACCATTCCATCATGGCTGATTCATTATCCTGCCCAGTTCCACTCTCCTGCCTTCTCCCTGTAACCTTTGGCACCCTTACTAATCAAAAACCTCCCAGCCTTCGCTTTAAATAACCACCTTCATAACCCTCTGTGACAATGGATTTTACCAATTCACCACCCTCCAGCGAAAAAACTACAAGTTCTTCCTACATTGAAACAACTCTATGCACACTTCAGTCAATGACTTATTTCAAAATACAATCATTTGTTGCATTATGGGAAACATGGCCACCAATGTACACGCAAGGAGCTACAAATAATCTGTTGTTTGTGACTGCTGTTGACAGTGAGTGAATCTGGCATAAAATACAGAGTGTTCAATGTAACTGCAGTTACAGACTGAGCAAATAAACATCAGATCCCAAAAAAATGTTGAAATGTAATAAGCACGTCAGTCTCCTTCTGCAGTTGAACATTCCCATGTTTAATCGTGCAGTCTCAGGTTCCCTGACATTTCAGACTGGCACATTTACCAGCCAGTTTAAGTTGGCAGATATGGATCCACTTTTAGTCACCACTGACTGCTTGGTTTCCAGCTGCAGTCCATTTGGGTTTTCAGGGAACATGACAAAACCGAGGAACAAGGTGTTTTCTTTTTTCAGGAGTTTTGTTTTTTTTTCCTCTCACTGCAGAACACAAGAAATACAGTCTGGCTTCATTTGCACTTTTTGCTTTTCTTTTCCTTCTATACCCCTTTCCCAGTTTCATCTATCACAGTATGTGGCTTCCCCCAGATATACCAGCAGCATCATCCCCCGATGCAGGGACATTACCTGTTAGCCAGTGTTCAGGCAGAGGTTACACTTTAAATTCAACATTCAGAACAAAGAAAAAGGTTGATGGGGATTAAAAGAGAAACTGCATTCTGCTTCTTTCAACCCATCTGTTCTCTCCTCCTTTTGCTAGGATATTAACTTATGCAGACATACGTGGATGCTAAGAGCAACTGCGCCCAGGGGAAACTTACCTTAGTTGACTATGGGAAAGCTTAACAGTTCGGGATTTGATTCACACCCTGGACTATCACCTAGTTGCACTTACACCTACTGTGCTGAAGTGCTTTGAGAGGTTGGTCATGCCCAGAATCAACTCCTGCCTAAGCAAGGACCTGGACCTGCTGCAATTTCCCTATCGCTACAACAGGTCCACAGTGGATACAATCTCACTGGCTCTCCATCAGCTTTGGATCTCCTGGATTGTAGCAATAGCTATGTCAGGCTGCAGTTTATTGATTACAGCTCAGCCTTCTACACATCATACCTTCAGTTCTAATCAACAAGCTTCAAAACCTTGGCATCTGTACCTCCCTCTGCAACTGGATCCGTAACTTTCTCATTAGGAGACCATAGTCAGTGCAGATCGGAAATAACATCTCCTTCTCTCTGACAATCAATACTGGCGCACCACAAGAAAGTGAGCTTAGCCCACTGCTCTACTCTCTCTACACACGACTCTGTGGCTAGGCACTGCTCAAACATCATCTATAAATTTGACAATGAAACAACAATTGTTGGCAGAATTTCTGATGGTGATGAGGAGGCATACAGGAGTGAGATAGATCAGCTGGTGAGTGCTGTCGCAACAACCTTGCATTCAACATCAGTAAGATCAAGGAACTGATTGTGGACTTCAGGCAGGGTAAGTCAAGGGAACTCACACCAGTCCTCATCAAGGGATCAGAAGTGCAAAGGGTGAGCAGTTTCAAGTTCCTGGTGTCAACATCTCTGAAGATCTATCCTGGGTCCAACATATTGATGCAATTACAAAGAAGGCACAACAGTGACTATATTTCATTAGGAGTTTGAGAAGACTTGGTATGCCACCAAAGACTCTCTCAGATTTCTATAGATGTACAGTACCAACTGAGAGCATTCTAACTGGTTGCATTACTGTCTGGCATGGAGGGAGCGCACTACGCAGGATCAAAATAAACTGCAGAGTTGTAAACTCAGCCAGCTCCATCATGGGTACTAGGCTCCCCAGCATCAAGGACATCTTCAAAGAGTGACACCTCAAAAAGATGGTATCCATCATTAAGGACCACCATCACCCAGGACATGCCCTCTTCTAATTGCTATCAACAAAAAAAAGGTACAGGAGCCTGAAGAGACACACTCAACGTTTCAGGAACAGCTTCTTCCCTCTGCCATCCGATTTCTGAATGGACATTGAACTCACGTACACGACTTCAATATATTTTTACTACTTATTTAATTTGTTTTTATATATACATTTCTTACTGTAACTTAGTTTTTTTATTATTATATTTATATTTCAATGTACTGCTGCTGTAAAGCAAGAGATTTCATGACATATGCCGGTGATATTAAACCCGATTCTGATTCTGACAAGATAGCTTTCCTTCCTTGGAAGCTATCTGTGGGCAGCACATAAAATTAGACAGTCTCATCAGGTTCCTCCAGACTGCTAGCAAACTTTGTGACACCATGGAAGAATTACAAGTAAATTTGTCCTTTTCAACACTGACATCGACATTTTTCTTTCATCAGAGCTATTGACAGGGAGAGTGGGAATGTGTAATCTCAGTTAACTTCATTCCCTGCATAACATGAGGCGTCCAATAAAATGATGGGACTACACAAAGAACTCTGGAACTTAAGTTTTTATTGGCTCTGTGGGAGAGGGAAGAAATAGGTATGCAACATTCACAAATATTAGACTTCCATTAGGAATTAAGGAATGCCAATTAATTTGGGAACCCAAGACAATTCTCTTTTGACAAGGGATGCTGGGTGAATTATCTCAGGCCAGCCAATTGAACAACAGGTTTTGCAAAGCTATAGTGTTTTTAGCCATTGCTATTCCAATGTGTTTCAAAATAGCAGCAATCAAATAAAATTTGATACTGAAGAAAAGTAAGTTTCTTTTTTAAACACCATAGGAGTGGTTTTGAAGGAGCACCTTAAAAGGCAAAAAAGAAGTGGTGGAGGAACTCCAGAGCATGCAGAAATGAGTTCTAGCCACATTCTGTTCTGTGTGACTTACTGTTATAAGTTATGCAGGCAATGAGAACGTTTTATATTAAAACTACAAAATTAAATTTAAAATATAGACTACATTGATTCTTGAGATTTTCATGGGCATTTATGTAACCAATATAATAAAAACAAGCGGTGACATCTAGCAGGTTGATTAGCACCTGTGAAGGGAGAGAGAGTGTTAACATTTTAGATCAATAACCTTTCATTAATTAGACTGAGATCTATAACAGTGAGAAAACAGTGAGAATGTCTATGGAGACCAAATGATATAAGTAATGGTGGTGCCAGCTGATCAGTATGGTAGAGAACATTTATATAGTCCCAGCTGGTGACCTTTGATCAAAACTGGCCACTTCTTGCACAGACTGGAGAGGGTGGTTATCTGCAATTGTTGAATTCAACACCTAATGGCTGTAATGTGCCAGGCTGGAAGATGAGATACTCATTCCTTGAGCTTAGATTCAGCTGCATTGGAACAGTGTAAATGGTCAAAGTCAGGGGTCAAAGTAGGGTGCAGAATTAAAATAAGAAAAGGGAACAAGAGAAGGTGTTGGTGGAGCTGAAGAATGAACCAGAGCGACATGGAGAGAAATGTTCCTTCAGAATTTTGAAAGAGATGGGAAGAGAAAGATGTGCCTGGTGGTTGTACTACATTGACAGAATGCAAAACCAACAGATGACAACTGAATTGGAAATTGGTGAGGTGGAAGTTGAGAGCAAGAGGAACTCTAGCCTTGGATAGAGTAGGTCCACAGCAGGTCAGTAAAAAATCGCAGCAAGTGGACAGGTCTCTTGCATCTCCACAAGTGAATCCAATCCAAGGAAACAATAGGAGATATTACTTCACCTTTTCCCTTTCAGCTATCTGCCAGTTCTTATAAATGATCAACATATGAAATATAAACACTGTGTCTCTCTCTCTCCACAGCTGCTGCCTAATCTGTGGAATTTTTTCTAGAATTCAATTTTATTTCTAGCTTACACCATCTGCAGTGTTTGCTCTATCAGTGTGCATCTCACATTTGCAGTTCTTAGTTCTTTTTTCTATTCTTTTTATCCCTCCTTGTTTCATTCATCTCCTTTTATTTATATCTGATCTAGACAAGTTATCTGTGATTACAAAGCCTTCACCACTGTTTCTGAGCAGCCTCCAATACTACTTGTGCTATTCAGTCTTTACCCTATCACGGTCAATCCACTTTTCTTTTTCCCCTTCTCTCCAACTTAAAGCATATTTGATTTCTAAGTTTATTCAATCCAGCTAACCTGAAATCTTGACTCTCCTATGCAGATTCTACTTGCTATTTTCAGCATCTTCTATTTGTATTTCAGATTTCCAGCATCTGCATTATTTTCCTTTTTAACAGTTAGAAGTTTCCTTGCCATATTAACTCTGTCACATGGGGCCTACAGCACAGAAACATGCCCTCCAACTCACTGTGCCCATGCTAATTATTAAGCATCCATCTATACCAATTTCATTTACCAGCACTTGCTCTGTAATCTTCAATGTCTTGGCAATTCAAGTGCAGATCTAGATACTCCTTAAATGTTTAAGTTAGAGTACCTGTCTCCACCAAGTAGCGCACTGCAGATTCCATTCATCTGCTGGACGAAAACAATTTTTCCTTAGATCCTATCTGAACTCTTACCTATTACCCTATACCTATGCTGCCTAATTTTACATACTTACTTACTACAGGAGAAACACTGACTAATCAAACACTAACTTGGTTTAAAGAAACATGCCCTAATGGTATTTCTACAAATAATCCAACTCCCTCATTTAGATTCCAGTCTCAAACTTTCTCTTGTTATTTTTCATATAAGTTATCAGGTTAAGTCGCTACAAGTTATTCCTAAAGCATCCATAAATCTTTATATATTTCATGTGAAACTTTTCATTAGATTCTAGCACAGGAACTTTCCATGAAAATACACATAAATTCCTTGATTAAGTTCAAGACTCAATCCTCTTTCAGCCATTTATTATTTGATATATACACACACTATCCTAATTCCTCATTTAGAACTCATCCTTTTCATCTCTCTTAGGTCTCTGTATTTTAGATAAAAACTACTATGAAAAACTAGATTTCAACATTTAACTTGCTCCTGAGTACCCTCCTGAAGCCTTGATTAGATTCCAGCATTTGAACCACACTTCAGTATTTGTTATTGTGTGTATAAACCACTTGAACTTCCCAATTAGATTCCAACCTCTTACCAAACTCCAGGTACGTTACTCAAATAAAAACAACATATTTGTGCACTTCTTAAAAAAACAGAGGCTATAAATTGCTCCTCTTTTAGTTATTACAAATATAAATCATTTAAACCTTCAATTGAATTTCAGTCTTTAACTTACACACGAGGCCATTATTCTACACTAATTATGTCTGATGTATCCTTGTTCCTTCTTTTTGGTTCAAAAATACACCAACTTTTTTTTTATTAAGTTTCACTGCCAAAACAAAACATCAATGATTCTACCAATTTCCTTGTCTGAATGGACCGGAAATCTTTTGGAAGCTTCTTCTTTATCTTGGTGTATCTAATTGATTCAAATATTACAGCTGTGTAATTGTGTCAAGCTCTTCCCCAAATGGGTATTTTCTTTATACATATATTTTTACACTGTTAAGAGTAATTGCTCTATAGCGGTCCTTGAAGACAATTATTCTCAGTGAGTTTTTCTTGCTCTTTGATTTGCAAGGATCTTTCATCAGACTCCATGTCATCTGTTAGTAGCTTGATAAAAGCTTCCTTGGAGTGGAAAAAAAAGTAATCCTCAGTCTGTTGCCATGACAGCAGACATCTTTTGCTTCCATTCAGCCAGTGGGTAAGGCCCTGCTGCTACTCCTGTGCTATGAACCAAATCCTGCACGTTGATTAAATTAGCTTCCTCAGAAGTAAAAGTGTTAATTAAAGTATTAGTCTGGGCTGATTGATTCCTCAGAGTGAGGAGTTTCAGACCCCGTGTAATCTTTGACATGGTCACAAAACCCCAGCTTATTCGGCCTTTGTTATCAATTCAAATTAGTGCTAATAAATGTGTGAAAGTGGTTAAGTCAAGGCATGATGGAACACAAATCCTCTTCCAAAGTCTTTGATATTTTTCTGTTAATGCATTTTTTTAATTCCTTATCTTTCACTTCCTGGAGATCAAAATTTGTTGGAGGGCGGTTCCAGACGATTCATAAATGTGAAACACAGCTTCTCCTTCCAATTATATACTCCTCCAGGGTATCATCCCTGCACTTCCATTACCATCTTTAGCACAATCTCATAATTAAAAATGACTTTGCAACATCTTGTCAGTTGTAATCATTTTTTTCCTCCCCTTATCCTTCTCCTGAAGGCAACGACTCTTGGCTGGGCTATGATTCATGGGCACTGGCCATCATCTGATATCTCCTACTCTCGTGAACCTTGATGACACGTTTCACTGCAAGCGCCTCACATTTAAACCCAATCCCTAATCACTGCCTCAACAATAGGAAATAACTCAATGGCATATTGCAAAATGTGGCATAGGTCATTTGCAAACTGAAATACAATCTATCATGACGGTTTATGGCCTTTGATTAAAAATCCACTGTTATCCATAACACAAAGAAGGACTATGCATTTATGTAGCACCTTGAATGGGTTTAGGACAAATAAAAATTTCACAGCCAATGAAATACTTCAATCAGTGCAGTATGCATAAACAAAGAATTTGTATACAATTGACACTAACAAGTAATAAAGCAAGAAATGAAGTTAGATGAGATTGCAAGGGTAAATATTGGTTAGAACAATGGGGAGAGTTTACCTGCTTTTCACTGAACAACACTACAATAGCTTTTATGCCCAACGGAGAGGGAAAATATAGTCCTATTTTAATAACTCAGCAGAGAGACAGCACCTCTAGCTCAGTTATACTGCAACATTAGTCAACTTAAAATTGAGCGTACTATTCAAAAGTTATTACTGGCACTTATACATAACGTTAAATCAAAAGTACTTTTGGGAAATGTCAAGAAGAGCTCTTCCCTTTAGTGAAAACATCTCATAAACCTCTTGACTAAGTATTTTGTAGTCATACAGCAGGAAAGCAGGTCCTTCACTTGTTTGGGACACCACCAATTACATGTTTACACAAAAAGCTTATACTCATTTTATCCTTCGCACACTCCCATCAACCTCCCCCAGATTCTGCTACTCGTCTACACGTGAGGGGCAATTTACAATGGTCCATTTTTCTACCAATCTGCAGTTGTTTGGGAGGTGGGAGGAAACCAGACTCCATGGAGGAAACCCACACAGTTACAGGAAGAAAGTGCAAACTCTACACTGACACCACCTGAGGTCAGGATTGAACCAGATTACTGGAGCAGTGAATCTACCAGCTGCGCCACATTGCTATCCTAAACCTACTGACATAATTAAAATGGCAAAAGTGCTATATTTTTAGTTCTTTCTTCTGAAGAATTTTCTCACAGAGAAATTATCTCTTTTTTGACTGCTAGATATTTTATAATTAAACAAACCCTTTACTGAATCCTTTCAGAGAACCACTCTGGTTTGAGTCGATGACCAATGTCAGAGCATCTGGGATTAAATGAATAGTGATCATGAAATTTGAAACTAATTATTGAGTTTGCAGTTCTTTGAAAAATATCAAGACTGACAGCAATAGCAATAAGACGGGATTTTAAGGGCTATGGAACCAAAACATATAGAAAGGGGATAAAGACACAGATAAGCCATAAATTAATTGAATTGCAGACCAGACAAGGGGATGAATAGCTATTATTATTATTATAATATTCTTACTGGTGAAATGCAGAGGAAGGAGAATACATTTTGCCCCACATTGAGAAAATACATAAAAAGAAGCTTGTGATTTCCTGAGTTCCTCCAACATTTTGTGTGTGTTGCTCAGATTTCCAGCATCTGCAGATTTTCTCTTGTTTGTGTTGTGATTTCCACAGCCTCCACATCAAAGCACTGTATCTACAAGAACATAGGAAAAGTAGACCACCGGGGCCCTCAAGGCCACCCCACCCTTTCAACAAGATCAAGACTGATCTGCCTCAGGCCTTAAATTGCCCATTGTGTCAGTTCCACACAGCCCTCAATTCCCCACTCTTTCAAGAATGTACTCACCTCCTGTTTTAACACCTTTGGTGATCTAGCCTCCAAAACCCTATGGGATAGAGAATTCCAGTAACTCACTCCCCTCTAGGAGAAGAAATTCCTATCTTCACAGTTTGAAATGATCACTCCCTTACTTAGTTTCTTCATGATCCAACCAAACATTCAGCAATAGAAGACTATTCAGCTATTGGAGCCCATCCATAGAGGGTGTGGGCCAGCTAAAATGCAGAGGTCACTAGAAAGTTATTGAGGAAAAGAATGCTCAACTGCAGATAGTGTGCAATTGCAGCGCTATAGTGCTGACCTATCCATTGCAACCCAAAAACTAAACTGAACCCCCTTCAGTTCAATAGCAGTGGTACATTTTCCTAATGAACCTTGCTGTTGAGAAACACACATCAAAGTTGCTGGTGAACGCAGCAGGCCAAGCAGCATCTGTAGGAAGAGGTGCAGTCGACGTTTCAGGCCGAGACCCTTCGTCAGGACTAACTGAAGGAAGAGTGAGTAAGGGATTTGAAAGTTGGAGCGGGAGGGGGAGATCCAAAATGATAGGAGAAGATAGGAGGGGGAGGGATGGAGCTAAGAGCTGGACAGGTGATTGGCAAAAGGGGATACGAGAGGATCATGGGACAGGAGGTCCGGGAAGAAAGACAAGGGGGGGGGGGGACCCAGAGGATGGGCAAGAGGTATATTCAGAGGGACAGAGGGAGAAAAAAGAGTGAGAGAAAGAATGTGTGCATAAAAATAAGTAGCAGATGGGGTACGAGGGGGAGGTGGGGCCTTAGCAGAAGTTAGAGAAGTCGATGTTCATGCCATCAGGTTGGAGGCTACCCAGACGGAATATAAGGTGTTGTTAGCAACCAGCAACTTTGATGTGTGTTGCTTGAATTTCCAGCATCTGCAGAATTCCTGTTGCTTGCTGTTGAGAAAATTGTTTTTTAATGTTCACCTCAAATATGTAAAGCAAATCAGTTATGTTCTGCTAGACTGTCATAGGCAAGATATTCAGAGCAGCTTTGATTTCTAGAAGGTCCATTGACAATGGCTCTGAGGGAATTGAATAATAAACTTAATTCACCTCACAGTACATGCTGAAACTATTGCGTAAGTATGCCTGATAAATGCATGGAACATCATTAAGTATCAAGGACAAAGATAATTAGACAAATCATTCTGCTGACACTGTTTTAACTTTGTTGCCAGCTGGAGAGCAAGGATTCCCCCTGCTGGCTTCCCCAAAGAATGAGCCCAAATCATTAAACAAGCTATTTATTGATATGACTGACAGCAGCTCTCCAAAAACTTCCACAAAAACCATTGTAACAGATTGCTACACAGACCCATTCTAATCTGGAATTTGATCTGCTAAATGAAAGCTGAACCAACTTTTAAAAGAAAAACAGACTGATTTTCCTGGTGTTTAAGCTAACCATCTTCACTTCAGGATCTGTAATATTCAGGTGGGCAAGTATGCTTTCAGCAGCTGTGGGTGATGCCTTAAAACCATGGAATTAAAGTTGATACTGAACCTGACAATTCACTCTTTGAACAGCCGACCCAGATAATCAGTGTTTAATACATTTCATCCAATTTCATTTTTAAAAGCTATTTTTAACATGATTCTTGCCAATGTTTAATGTGTGAAAGGCACATTGTTAATCAGCCAGAACCCAATGCTCTCAAAAACCAGGTGGCTGAAGTGGATGGATTTTTGAAAAGCAGACAAAAAAAAACTACATTTGTCTTCGATCTCTGCAATGTGTTCTTAGTCGAAACATGTTAGGTGCAAGTTGTCCTCCTGAACTGGCCTGGAGTCTTCCAACACCAATGACAAATCTTTTGGATAACTGCTCTGAACACAGTAGAAGAATCATAGAACATAGAATAGTACAGCACAGTACAGGTCCTTCGGCCCACAATGTTGTGCCGACCCTCAAACCCTGCCTCCCATATAACCCCCCACCTTAAATTCCTCCATATACCTGTCTAGTAGTCTCTTAAACTTCACGAGTGTATCTGCCTCCACCACTGACTCAGGCAGTGCATTCCACGCACCAACCACTCTCTGAGTAAAAAACCTTCCTCTAATATCCCCCTTAACTTGCTGTTTAAAAGTTTTTTAAAAATCACATGTTCCTTTCAGTTTCTCTGAGAATTTTTACTTAATTATCACGAAGTATTGATGACTAGTTGTGTAAGTTTTGTTTTATTTATAGCACATGGATGTCACTGCGCATTCTTAAATATAGTTAAGAGTCAACCATATTCATGGTTGTCACAAAGAGGCCAAGGGAAGGGCAGATTTCCACTCCTGTAAGGCAAGGGCGAACTAATGAATTTTCACAATTAAGTGGATTCATGCTCACTGTTATTGAGATTGCCTTTAATTTACCCCTATTTAATTCCGAAGTTAACCTCTCCAGCTGCTGTGCGGGGACTTGAATCCATGTCTCTGGATCAATGCTCCAGAACCCTGCTTACCAACCAAGTAACTTAACCACCACACCACCTTGCCATAAACTAAGTAGCTTTGGAGTTATGAAAGTATAGTAATAGACTGTATAGAGAGAGATGAACGCAACCAGAACCATGCTGAAACTCCACTAGCAGGAGAATTTAAATTCAATGAATGAAATAATTCTGGTATTTAAAAGCTAATATTAATAATGGTAATCATGAAACTCCAGCACTGTAATAAAAAACAATCTGGTTCACTAATACACTTCAGGAAGCTTACTTACTGCCCATGACACCGCTAGCATTTAGGGCAGCAATGGAAGTCCTCCATCTCTGTCTGCCCATACAGTTGCACACAGATATAGAAGGATTCTTCATTGCTGTTTCCATAACAATTTTTTTTTACCAGTCAGGGTTGTTAGCCTTGAGCGGAACCTCCGAACCTGGAGAACTGGTGGACCACTCTTAGTCTGTCCTCTACCCTTTGACCTGTTTGACATGTGTGACCCTACCAAGAGCCAAAGCATAAAGCACTGACTCTAGCCATCATAGCTCTCCAGGTCATTGAGGAACACTAGTCTCCAAACCCAACAACAAGGTTGTGGTCCTCTTGGAGGACAATTCAGGAAAGGCAATCCATATATCTTAGCCAGTCTGACCCATATTATGATGACTCGTAACTAAAACTGTTTAGCAAGCATTAAGAACCTTGGTCGGGCAATAAATGCTGGCCTAGCCTACATCCCATGAACAAGTACATTAAAAAACTAGTTAAGAACTATCCATTCAGGTAGTACACAGAATATTGACTTCTCACTCAGAGTAGGAAAGTCTGGGGCTTTGATTAGATAGATGTGTTGGGTGACCAATGGCAAAAATGTGACTGCGGGTAAATGGAAGAGGAAGATCATCCCAAACAAATTAACAACCTAAGTTAGAATAGGACATCTGAATACTGTTTATGCTAATTCAGCTTAGGGATCAGCACAGAATCTGGCACTGTTATCATCTCAGTGTGGTAGGGTTCTTTTATAGAAATTAGAGAGCTAAGGAGTTTAAGCCTGTATAAACAAAAGATTTTTATTGAGAAATCAAAGCTGGCAGTGCACTTCAGATGCCAAGCTTGAAAAGTAAAAGAGAGAAAATAATTTAAATCATAAGTCATGCTTAAGCAATACTAAGTTTGTGCTTTATTTTCTCGGATTTACAGTTTAGAAATATATAGTTCCTGTCATCATTCAAGACATTACGTAAAAGCCAATGAAGCAATACCAAAATAACATCATTATTGTTATGAAGGAAATCCAACAGCCAACTTGCACAAAACAAATTCCGAGAATCTATTGGCATTTTCTTACTCCATTACCTTCTCAAAAGAAAACAACAAATTTCCTCCATTGTTAAAGCTAGCAATATTTTCTTGCTTATGCAAAATTCAACATCCCTCTATAAAATCCACCAAGAATGGAAAAACTGTTTTTTCACCTTGGAAACTGAGTCCAGACTCCTTCTCTGTTATCACCCATGCTGAATGAATAACTCTCTCACCTCTGAGTCGGTAGACTATGGGTTGAGTCCCACACCAAAGACAATTCACCAAAGAAAAAAACTGAGAATGCTTCTTTGTTGGGGGTGCCATCGCTCAGATGAGACATTAAACTGTCACAGGGAGATATAAAATACTCCATACACTATCTGGTAAAGAGAAGCAACAGCATAATCCCTTGGGTGTTAATATTTTACCCAGAGTCAATATCACTCAAATAGATTTTGCAATTTGTTAAGGCTTGCTGTGCAAAATTGGCGAATGTGTTTCCACTATTAAAACACTAACAACATTTTAAAACAAAAATTTTTCGACTGTACAGAGTTCTTGGACACATTCTGTGGAGGCTACATAAATACAAGCACTTTCTTCTTTAAAGGATATGTTTTCGACACATACTTCTTCAACAAAGCAACAGGATACCTTATTTAGAAGATGTAAAATGTCATTGGTACAGTTTTCTTTGAAACAGAAAATTCTGCAGTTCTGAAGGGGGCCTGTGCTAACCCTTTCAAAATGTGATTCAGAGCAATCTGCTTTTTCTCAGCTTTGCAAACTTCTACATTTTAAGTTTATATGCAAATCCCCTTAGGGAGTTGGTCCTGAATCTGCATCTACTGCTAGTTTTGATAGAAAATTGCAGATCACAATCGCTTTTTTTAATCCAAAGCCTTAAAGGATGAAAATGACATATCAATATTACCGTAAAATCACTAATAATAAAGAAAATAAACAGGTAACTCACAATGTCAATCATCCTGCTGGAGAAGACTCCTCTACCTTCTTTCTTGTATTCTCAGCAAATACTCTTCATCTGGATCTTCTGAGAAAACTCCATTTTGTTGTGCATCCTAACACAAGAAAAAGAATCAAGATATTGACAACCCTGAGATTTAACTAACGAGAAATACAATGATCAGGTGCATTCCACCCACTATGTCCACCAACCGAGTAGCAGATGCAACGCATGGCTGTCAAATTTGGATGGGGTAGGCTTGGAGTCTGTTACTTCCTCCCACCAGCCACTGCACCTCCCTGGCCCCACCATTGTGTGATCAACTCAGACATTGTCACAAAGTGATTTGTGGCTGTCAGTGAACCTGCCTTTTTCCTCCCTATCTACTGGTTTTATATGTAATAAACAAAAATATGCACTTTTTAAAAATTCGTCATCGTGGCTATCCCTCGAGGTCGAGGATGATGGTCTTCGTTCTGTTGATCTTCTTATGGGCTCTCAAGTGGCTTATGAGTCCAATCTTGGCTTTGAAAGTTCTTCCACATTCAGGACATGTAGTTCCAGACAGCAGATCAGGCTTTGGTTGTTGCTGCCTCTCTTTCTATTTTCTTCTCTTTTCTTCTAATTCTGCACATCTGTTGGCTTCGAAAGTTGCTGTTCCTTCTCGGATGATGGATTGCCAGAGTTTCCTGTCCTTGGCATTGGTTTCCCAATTGTTGATGTCGATGTTACATTTCTTCATGTTGGCTTTTAAGACGTCTTTGAATCTCTTCTGTTGTCCGCCTCTTTTACGTTTGCCTTCTTTAAGCTGGGAGTAGAAGATTTGTTTCGGCAGATGTTCGTCTTTCATCTGAACAACATGACCGCTCCATCTTAGTTGGTTCTTGATAACGTAGGCTTCAATGCTTGTTGTTTTTACTTCATTTAGCACACTGACATTGGTTCTTCTATCTTCCCAGCTGATATTTAAAATGTTTTAAGAATTACTGTGTTATTTAATGATCAAGTAATTTTACTCCCAAGTGTTCACATGCAAAACTAGAAATTAGTCCTTAAGGTGTGGGGATTTGTGGAGAATCACAGAGCACTGGCAACCTTAAAAGACACTCAATACATTTTGAAAATAACAAGAAGTAATTTTGAAACTGGACATTTTGCTGAATTAATAGCTCCTCTGTTTTTTTTTACCATGCCAAAATCAGACATTGAGTTTCCTAATTCAACATTAGGCCTTGAAATTTCCCTCAGTGGATCTTCAGAGCAAAGAAACTTCAGACAGAAATAGCAAACTAGACTGGGAAGTTAGCTTAGAGTGACACAGGGGGAATCAGAGGCCAATAATGATAACCTCCACCATCAGTTCATCTGTGCTCAACAAACCCAGCACGGAGCTGGAATTAGTGCTCGATACATTGTGTATTTCATTGGCCAAGTTGAAAGGTCTGTACCATTGTTATCTGAGTGTCCAGGAAATCCTGCTGAACCAAAGGGCATTGGCAACTCTGTATGACTGTAGTCTTGGAGACCTCTTAAATTGCTATTTCCCCATTCCTAACCCTAGGAGTACTGCTTCCCCATAGCCTTGCGAAGCTGTTTGTTACCTATTTAGAAGAGACTTGGACAATTAGTGAAATGGTCAATTCCCATTTTCCAATATTGTCAAAACTCATAACAGTCCTAAGTTTATTCCTAAACACCCAGCAATGCCAAGAATCATCATTGAGATTTGGTGTATGTTCCAATCATGAGACCTGAAAGACTAGCTATATTCAATTGTAGCTTTAATTCACAGCTTATCCAGAAAGAAAGTCAGAGTTCTCAAAATGCTACATAACCAAAGGAAGAATTTAGTACAATTATTTTTCTTATATATGCATAAGCACCTTGAACAGGGAAATACATTCAATTATTTATATTTTCTTGGAAATCAAAAAGAGTCAAAAAGATCTCAACTATACTTAAAAATGAATTTCCTTGGGAAATGATACACAAAGCCAGTTGCTTCAGCAACCTTCAATTCATCAAGCTTCCAACCACACAGTCAAACATCAAGTGCTTTTGGGAGCTTTGAGGATTTGCCTCTTGCCACCTAAATCCAAGTTTCTTTGGAATTGAATAAAGGACTCGCGGTGAGAGTTGAAGAGTTTATTACCCACTGTCAACATCACAGCAATCCCTCCGGGATATCAAAAATCTCTCAATGGCCAGCAGACATTTAAGCGTTTCCTTTAGCTAAATACCAATTTTCCACCAGTTAACAAAATATATACAGATGTATAAAACTTGCTTTTAATTTCTGTAGGCATACATAAATGTTTAACTCTCCCCAGCCATTCAACCACAGTGTATTTGCACAGAATTGGTTTGTTAGGCTTTATTTATGCTTTGAGAAGTAACTAGTAAATCCCAGACACATTTCCCTGAAATGAAGGATGGTACTGCTATGAAAAGTATCATGATGAATCCAGAGAAGTTCTTCTGAATTCTTCTGTCACTCTTGCATGTCATTTTTGTTCTACATATTTATTCCTCTGTCTTCCAAACCACCGCCCCCCCCCTCTAACTTTATCCTCTACGACTTCAATTTTTTGTTGACGATGGATTGGATTATTTCCCACAGAAGATTGAACAAAAATTCCTCACATTTCAGTGGTCATATGAAATCCACTGCAGACATCTGGAGGGTTTTCTTCAAATTATGGTAAGATGAAGTGAAGAGATCTAATTGAGTTAACCTTCACTGTTCTCTTTCATACAATCAAGGGAGAAGAGGGGATGTTTTCAAGGCAGTAAAATGCTATAATCTGAAATACCACCCAAAATGTTTAAAGCAGATTCAGTTGGATTTTCAAAGCTAAGGGGAAAGAACCATGGGAATGCATGGAATTTTATGGATAGAAAATCTAGAGAGACATGGTGAGCCAGGTGGTTTCTTGCACTGTATTATTCTATGGTTCTACAGGACTGAATTTACCCTAGATGGTAAAAGCAAAGTACAATCAAACAGTTAAAAAAAAACAAGCTGCTAGAGGAACTCAGCGGGTAAGGCAGCATCTGTGGAAGGAAATGGATAGTCGACATTTCTGGTCGAAACACTTCAGCTGGACTGCAGGTGCTTGTTTTTGCTTCAGATTTCAGCATCTGCAGTCCTTTATCTCTCCATATAACCAAGCAGCATTGTTCAAAAATATTCCTTGACTAATACCCAGCCTAGGTGGAATTAGCTAACTTCAGTCTGGGAGCAACAGCTGATTGTTACAACTGAATGTTCAGCATCTTTGCACTAGGAAAGAGAAAAATGAAATGCAGTCAGGATACTTGCTCCTGATGTCTATCAAGTGGAAAGAGTAAGAGCTGGGTGAGAGATATGATTCAGGTCTGGATTAAAGAAATACCCTGATAAAAAAAAGACATGGAAAATATGGATAAGTGACAAACTAAACAGAACATGGGTGCAACGTGCACACTAATATACAATTCTATCCATGCACAGAATTTAACATTTGTATGCTTAAGAGAAAGAACTATTACCTAGCCTCTCTTTCATCCGTAAGCCTTGATAGTTAAATTCAGCAGGTGAGTACAGTCCTTTGGCCTTGAGAATCTCAGCTTTACTGCTCAGTTTAAAGTTGGTTGATTGCAATGGAGCTAATTGCAGGGATTCAATAATGACTTAGTTTGCCATAATCCCCTAAACCACTATTTATCCCACAATCAACACTACGGAACTGTTCACCTGGCATATGGCGAATTGTGCTTGTGGGAGCTTGCTGTGCACAAGTTGGCTGCTTTGATTTCTGACATTGCAAGTGACTACTTTTCAAAAAAAACTTCACTGGCTGTAAAGTACACTGGAACATACAGAGGGCATGAAGAGTACGATAAAACTAAATGCTTTTTCACAAATGCAGGCGGAAGAATTTCATCCTTAGGGTAACAGCATGTTCAACATTAACAAAGAGGAGGACATTTAGATATTATTCTTGCTCTAACCCTTTGCAAATGTTTCAACATTCCACACTTTGCTTTTGAAAGGGCTTTCACCGCCTTTCTAAAAAGTGCATTTTTGATTATAACAACTTGCGAAAAATTCTCATTTGCCCTCTTGATTTTTTTCCCCAATGACCTTAAACTCACTTGATATGATTTCAAAAAAATACAGTTTGTAACCATTCCTGATTTAATCAAGTCATCTTTTTGAGGCATCAGTGTTGAGCATTGAGCTATTTCTGACCTGTAGGGGCTTTATTCTGGCCCATTTCTCTTGTGTTTACTGGGATAATTGCGCACAGATGGAACAGTCTGATGTATTATGCACGAGACTCAGAAAGTGAAAACACAAGTCTTAACCACAGGGAGACACAGCAGGGTGGGATGGAAGCACTGGAATTTTGTTATGAATCCAACCATCCTTCAAGGATGAACTATTCCTCTAATTAAAGAAATAGAACAAGGCAGGCTGTTTGATTCAATCATGGAGGCTTGTAACTCCAGTAGGCAGGCTGGACTGGCCTTGAGGCTGTGCAGGGTGGGTGATCAGGTGAAGGTGGGGGTTCAAGTAGAGAGCCATTTGGTCGTCACAAAGGTTGCAACCAACACAGGGACTGTCATAAGTGACAGCTACTGTGGCTCTCAAATAAATAATGATCTGCTCTTCACTTAACAGCAGCTTTATCTAAAATTAGGTTTTACGTATTTTTTGTATGCTAAAACATAATGCCAAAACAGGATCCTGCACAAAAAAAAACAAAAAGTGCTGAAATTGGTATTTAAAACGTCTGAAAGACACACTAGAATGAGACCCGCATTTTCTGCAGGGACCGTGTTCATACATCCCCTGAAATTTGGGGTCATAGCATTTAGAATGTACAATATACATTTTGGCTCTCATGGAAGAGACAAGAGTCTGCAAGACAGAGGAAAACTGTTTCCACATTCAATGAAAAGAACATGCAAGTCCTGGCCAATAAGATTCATAGTTGGAATAAGACACCGTGCTGCATTTGGCAGGCAGCAGATAAGCCAAGCTCATCACGAGTGCTGGCTAAAATAATCTTCTCCATGAGTGAGCATCACCACATAATACAGCAATACTGAAAGGAACTTCGGGTCCACAGGAGATATGTTATGCTAATCTGTGCACCACTGCTGTTATGTTGAGTCCTTTGTTCTTCAAGTGAAATGCCACTCATTGACAAATGCAGCAATGTTGTAGTAAGGCACTTCAGTATTTGAAGAAGGGTTCATTCATTCGTTATTATTAGTATATGCAGAGCTGTGATACAGGACCTGATGGATCCTTGTGCACCAAATTGCTTTCCCTACCTGAGTATTAGTGGATTATGCAGGCCATAATGATGGGTATACAGAGAACTTCACTAAACTTACATTGAAACTTGACTTTGCAGGCTCCTTAGGGGTAGCACCTTTCTTTCTGCTGAGAGTCCTTTACAGATTGTGCCAACAATGCTTCCTTCCACTGCTCAGCTGTGAGACACACCCTTAGGTACTACAGGTTCAGAAGATGATTCCAGGTCTGAACGGTTTGTCATATGAAGAGTGCTTGATGGCTCTGGACCTGTATTCACTAGTATTCATAGAATGAGGCATGACCTCATTGAAACTTATCAAATGGTGAAAGGCTTTGATAAAGTGGGTGTGGAGAGGATGTTTCCTATGGTGGGAGAGTCTAGGACGGGAGGATACAGCCTCAGAATTGAGAGGCATCATTTTAGAACAGAGATAAAGAGGAATTTATTTACCAGAGAATGGTGAATCTGTGGAATTCGCAGCTGTGGAGACAGAGTCTTTATGAACATTTAAGGCAGAGTTTGATAGATTCTAGATTGTTCAGGGCATGAAGGGATACAGGGAGATTGGGGCTGAGAGAGAAAATGGATCAGCCATGATGAAATGGCTTTGGAGACTCAATGGACTAAATGGCCTAATTCTGCTCCTATATCGTATGGTCTTATTGTCTTATGCAGTGACATATAGTCAGTAGTCTTCTTCTTCCTCCTGGTCCTTTTCCTCGCAATGCTCTCCAGGGTCTTCCAAATGGCAAAGTTCTGGATCTCTGTTTTCCATGTGGTTATATGACACTGTGGTTGGAAAAGCCACTGGGTATGATCACCCAGGGAAACAGGGGGACCATTTGTCCCCAAGAATAATGTTGGGTGGTGATTTTGTTCAACTGTGCAGACTGTCTCAACTGGAAGGAGCTATGCTCGCTTCAGGGAACAAAACATATATCTTTAAAGACAGCTTCTCATGATCCAGAACCAGTATCTCATTAAAGGTATGAAAATACTTGTTATTAATTAAAAGGAACCCCCAAGTTACATGAGAGCAGTCAATGGTTGTCTGCATTGGTGGGAAACTACAATTGCTGTCAAATCCCAGTGCCCAAGATGCTACTTGGTCCTCAATGAAATCAAAGCCAATGAAATCAATGTTTGTGAATATGGCGTGTCAATGATCTTGCTGATGCAGTACATTGGGAGACCTGCAGGGGGCAGCTGTAGACATTTGCAAAGATCCTGTGTAATGGAGGTTAGCGGTCAATGGGATCTCAACCTCCAAGATAGAACAATCCATGAAGGCCTGAAAATGTCACATTTCTCAGCAATGACACCTTGGATAGCCTGAGCCTGTGAATGCATATGGTGCCTCTGAACCCCCTTTAGGAATGGGCTGAATGGAAAGTCTTTGCTTCCTTCCCACGGTCCCTGAGGCCTCACAAGTGGTCAAAACAATCTCTCCAGTAACGGAATGGCCAGGTGGTGATACTACTTGGGAACATATGGAATGAGTATTTGAACTAATAAATACTGAATAAACCACATCCTTAAGCACACTCTGTGGAGTCTGGGAGGCACCTAAGTAGCATTATGTCCCATGCTCCCAATGCGGCCTCCTCGACATTGGTGAGAGCTGTCGTAAATTGAGGGACAGGTCTGTCGAGCACCTCTGCTCCATGTGCCAAAAGCAGAACTTCACAGTGTCCAAACATTTTAATTTCCATTCCCCTTCCCGTTATGACATGTCGGTTCATGGCTTCCTCTGATGCTAAGATACAGAGGGTGGAGGAGCAACACCTTATATTCTATCTGGGTAGCCTCCAACCTGATAGCATGAATATCCATTTCTCCTTCTGGTAATATTTTTCCCTCATCTTCTTCTAATCCCTACTCTGGCCTTTTACCTCTTCTCACCTGCCTATCACCTCCCTCCTCCTTTCCTTTCTCCTATGCTACAATCTCCTCTCTTATCAGATTCCTTCCCCTCCAGCCCTTTACCTTTCCCAACCACTTGGCCTCACATTCCCTCTCCTCCCCCCACCATTTTATTCTGGTGTGACCCCCACTTCCTTTTCAGTCCTGAAGAAGGGTCTTGGTCTGAAAGTCGACTGTTTATTCATTTCTATAGATGCTGCCTGACCTGCTGAGTTCCTCCAGCATTTTGTGTGTGAGGCTTTGGATTTCCAGCATCTGCAGACTTTCTCATGTTTATGATCTGAGTGGCATGCAGTCACTTCGGAAACTGCCCAGTCAAGTCTCCTGATGTTAACAGTGTCTCTTGAAACAACTAAAGGAATTTTACAAACTATTATGGTGTGCTTCTACATCTGCTGAGACTGCTACATAACAGTCAGAGTTTTAAACCTTGAGCTCCAATTTATGTTGGTATGGGTGGAATTAGTATATAATGACATTGTCAGGAATGTGCCTGACACCAGGAAAAGGTCAGGCACAGTTATGTGAGAGGAGACTGATCCAGTTTTGAGATTGCCATGATTTCACTTGGAAATTGGTACAATCTGTCCCAGGTAAAATCAAAGAATGCACGATTATAAAATGGAATCCAGATAGTTCGCATTTAGCTAGTGTTTTTATCTCTACAATAAAGTCCCAAGGCATTTCATAAAAGTGAAGTAAACAAGTATTACACTAAGTCCTGTAGAGCAGTCTTCATATCAGAGGTGTTTATGAGTGTTTTTAACAGAGTGAAAAACTTTCCAAGTTTTGATGCAAAGGGTGGTTGTGTTTTGCAACACATCACGTAAAAGAATGGAAGATTCAAATTAATTTCCAATGGAAATTAATTTGAAAATAAATAAGGGAGAATAAATGGCAAATCTGTTTCAAAGGCTTGCTACAAACACAATGCCACTCAACCTCCAGCCAATCTCAACTTCTCTCCTGAAACACTGATTATGTGAGCTTTTAGAACAGGTGAGCAATGGTTTGGTCTAAGAGGGAGAATTTAAGGAGCATCTTTAAAATAATCAGAGAGAGGTAGAAAGGTGAATTATAAGGGAGAATTCTAAACTTTGGTGCTTAGGCAGTTCGAATCATAGTTACAATGAAAATAAAGTGTGTACTAGAGAGAACTGTGAATGTAGGGGTAGTGTTGAATAAGTATTATACTGAGAAATCGGAAGTACCTACATTGTGGTGGCACTACATATAGGAGCTATCTTAATGAGTTGCATTACTGAACCTAAAGACTTGACAAATACACGGAAGGAAGAACAAAGTGCCATAAAATACATCTAATCTGAAAGATTTGTACTCAGCCAAAGTCACTCTGCTTTAAGTTATCACAATGATCTTCAGTACTCGATAAGGATACCAAATTTCGAAAATTTTCCCACAGAGCCCAGGAATTAAATGTTGGTCTCTGAAACTCTGCTGCCAGAACAAATATCACAGAGACATTCAACAAAGATATATTTTCTCATATAAATGTAAGCAAATGATTAAGAATTCATAAAACCATAGTTGGTAACTCTGATTAGAGAGTGATAAGCGTTCAAATCATGGCCTTGTTGTCCTTTTGAACTCAACAGTCCAGGGGCTCAGCAGTGCGCAGCATGATTACTAAGAGCACGCCTTTGTTACACAACGCTGAAGGGGGGGGGGGTGGCAGAAGAGCTGGGAGGAATAAAGAATGGAAAAAATAGAGGAACTGCATATAAAAAATAAGCATGAAAAATGTTTCACAGTCGTCATCTAACTCAAAGTTATTTCTCATAAGGGCAAAGTGACTTGCCAACAATGACTGGCACATTCCTACAGGTTTTCTGACATGACTTCTTACCTCCTAGATGGGCTGCCCATACTTTGGCTGTGGGTGCTTCAGTTTGTGGGAAAAATGCTTTATAATTGCAGGTCTTCCTTAAGCTCAATATTCAGCTCTTTGCACTCAATCTTTAAAGCTATTTTAATATCTCTGGATCCAGATAGTTTATGTTCAACTTAATGGAAATATTGAAGGCACCAAGGTTCACAACAATGCAATATTCAATAACAAAAAGGAAGTATATAAAACTAGAAATAAGATATTATTTGTTAATTAAAGAGCAGGAAAAATATTGAAGCACAAGGCCTTCGTGATTCCCCCAAACCACACATTAATTGGACATATATTATTGTTCTCAAGCCAGAATCTTATATGTCCCTCCCTCTCAATACTATTGGAGTATACTTACAATAGACAATAGGTGCAGAAGTAGACCATTCGGCCCTTCGAGCCTGCACCGCCATTCTGAGATCATGGCTGATCATCTACTATCAATACCTGGTTCCTGCCTTGTCCCCATAACCCTTGATTCCCCTATCCATAAGATACCTATCTAGCTCCTTCTTGAAAGCATCCAGAGAATTGGCCTCCACTGCCTTCTGAGGCAGCGTGTTCCACACCTCCACAACTCTCTGGGAGAAGTTGTTCCTCCTCAACTCTGTCCTAAATGACCTACCCCTTATCCTTAATCCATGCCCTCTGGTACTGGACTCTCCCAGCATCTGGAACATATTTCCTGCCTCTATCTTGTCCAATCCCTTAATAATCTTATATGTCTCAATCAGATCCCCCCTCAATCTCCTTAATTCCAGCGTGTAGGCAACCATGCAGGCAACAACTGTTTAAGAAGGTGCCTATTGCCACAGGGTAAGCAATAAATGACAGCCTTATCAGCATTGCCAACATCTAGAAAAGGACTTCTTTTTACAAGCAGCATCCAGAAATCGAATTATACTGTATTGTATTTACATTATGTCATATTCTGACTGCTGTATCAGAAGAGCGCAGCCCAATAATTAATGTCACTGGCCCTTCACTGAAGGACTGCAAGCTGCCTCCCATATCTTCATGTTGAGCAACGAATTTAAAAGCAAGTTAATCATAAATCTTATAAACAATTGCGCCGCATTTGTTTAAACACATTATTTTAGCTGGATAGTTTAGGAAGGACTAGGGCCTCTCAGTTTCAAGCAATCTATAACTCGATCTATGGTGACTGTTGAGGTCCTGTTTTACAAGGCAGCAGTAGATCCTTGGCATAAAGATTTTGTTGAATTCCTTCATGCAACTTGATGTGTTCTGGCTGGAATGGAGGTCTCCTCAAGCCAGAAGGAAGTAACAGGTAATCTGGCTCAAAAGAGTCTCCCAAACTAATTGCCATTGTCTTAGGGAGCCAAAAATTATTAACTTTTTCCCTCAATTTGACATTTAAGAAAAAATTCTCCCAAGTGACTACATGGCTTGCGTGCAAGTATATATTGTGATGTACAGCTCAGGTTGGAAGGATTGAAGAGCCTTTTCCTGTATTCTTCATTAGATGTATGAGATTGGTTTCTCAATCACAACAGATCTATTATTCTATGTGTATAAACCGGTCTCACATCTCAATTATATTCCAAACTGGAAATCATTCTTCAATGCGGTAAGCCTTTGAATGCTCACAGACATCTGTTATACGTGTAAACTGAATTCTAACCTGTAACCCACCAGCAGATTTTAGTTATTCTATATATAAAACAGTCTCATCTCCACAGGGGGAAAAAAACTCGTGATACATGAAGGACGATAAAGGTGGTGAACAAATAGGGGCAGAAGTTGCCCAAATACATGCAGGTTTATGGGATCATGCAAGCATATTTGCACAATACAACAAGGCCATATGTGTCACCCCTTCTAAAGCCAGCCAACTTCAATTCCTACCCGTGCCGCTGTTCCTATTATTACTTATTTCCCCAACAGTGTAAAGTTGTCATGCAATGTTCTAATGTGTAACAAACACTGCAATGACTTGAAATGGTAGATGTAACCTTCATATTTGTGAACTTTTAAACAGCATTTACATTAAGTGGTCTGATAATTATCATTAAGAACGCACTGATTTCCAGATGCCTGCTCAATTGCAGGTATTAGACTATTGAGTGCCCGAACTATTTACCTTTCTGTAACTCAGCATCTCCTACTCCTGCTCATGCATTCAAACAATTTCAGAACTGGAACTCCCTACATGTTCCCACTTCCTCTCACATTTACAACTCAAGCCTAATGTCTCTAATTATTAACTTTAATTTACCCTATCTTCTTTCCAGCTCATTTCACTCTTGGTGCTGTCTTCAATAAGGGGATTCAAGATTTCCCAATTAAACAGAGCCAGGTATATGCAGACAAGCACATATGTGTACCGGTATATATAGATCAAATAAATGCACCAATCCACATACATGTCAAGCCACATAGCAGAGTTACTCCGGTAGGGCAGACCACAGGCGAAAACACAGTAAATTTATATGAACACTATCGATGCTGAGTGACACAATGCAGCTAAATAACAGCAATTTATCTTCATGTACAGGATGTGCATACATGCACATGTATTAGCATATGTATAATCTAATAAGAAAAAGAACATGCACAAGCAAAGGCCCAACTCCAACACAAAACGCATATACTTACGTATTTCAGTTCTCTGACTAAAGTGATTATTTTGTTTTATATAAATTCATACTCTTCTTGGAACAATCTGAATCAATATTTCTTGTTTGTGGTTTTAATTCCCCACATTCATACTTTATCTTGCATTCATCTAATTCATACTGCTTCAGACCCCTCTCACTGAGATATGCCTTCCAGCTTGCAAGTGGTTTATTCAGTTTTAGAAAATTAATTCCTTGTTTTCCTTGTAACTGAGAAATGTGACCCATCTCATATCTCGTCTCAAAAACAAACTGCACTTATATACATAGCATCCTTAAGGTCATGACAATGTTGCAAGGCAGTACTGGAGTAAAGTAAGACAACAAAATTATATCAAGTCACTTATGGAGATATTACATTGGCTTCGTCAGAAAGGATTAATATTCAGAAGGTGAATAAGATTTGAGGAAGAAACTCCAGAACATAGGGTCTAAGTAGCTGAAGACTTGGCTGCTAAATGCTGGAGCAATGAAAATTGAGAATGAGCAAGAAGCCAGACTTTCATGGCGATCTTGGAGACATCAAACAACTATATATCTCTTCTAATGTTCTAACTAACATTCTCTCCAATCACATCCTTAGAACCTTGAAGAGTTTAATGAGAAGCTTCCTTGTTCTGGTTTTAGGGCTGCCAGTCTTGGAGGTTTTATCATTGGACCTCTCAGCTGTAGGGCCATGTCACCCACTTAAACTGTCCTTCTACAACACCACAGCCAGCTAGAATTGGCAACTCTAATTGGGAATTGACAATGAATGCCACCAAAATGTCCTCAAAACCCAAATGGTCAGAATGACTGATGCACAATGGCGGTCCCACAGAGCTTGGTTGATTCTTATTTCTGTAATGGTCCTTCAAGTTGATAAATCAATTACCACATTAGGCAGCTCACCAGAGGTGACAATTCGGATTTGGCTACTCCAAGAAAACATGGAATATTACACAACACTGCCACAGAAAATTAGAGATCTCAGTTATGAATTCCGGTCAATTTGGGCAGGGTTGTATTACACTGATTTCATTAGCTTACCTGAAGTAGTAAAATGGTACCTACATCAGGTTGAAATTCAAGCAATAGTTCAACATCTGGACAGACTGGGCTGCAGCCCACAATGTGATGAAATTTCAGTTGATTCCTTCATGTCTTACTCTTTGATGTACCAAAGGGTCCTACTAAACTGCTTGCAGCAAATTCCCATGATGATGTTTCAGAGCCTTGGGTGGCTCTGATTATGTGCAACATTTAGCTAAGACTTAAAGAACTACTTAAACACTGAACAAAAATAAACTTGACAGACAGTACAAGTTGAAGGTCAACTTTTCAACAATCTGCTCGAAGGATTCATGTTGAATGATGATGAAGATTTATAAAAGCTGCCTTTCCAAGCTTAAAAGTAGTCACATTCCCACACTGCACAACTTTACAGTTTAGAGATGAAACTAGTAATTAAACAAGCATGAAACAGCCCACACAAAATGCTGGAGGAACTCAGCAGGCCAGGCAGTATCTATGGAAAAAAGTACATACAGGTCCTGCCGAAGGGTTTTGGCTCAAAACGTCGACTGTACTTTTTTCCCATAGATGCTGCCTGGCCTGCTGAGTTCCTCCAGCATTTTGTGTATGTTGCTTGGATCTCCAGCATCTGCAGATTTTCTGTTGTTTGTGATTTGATGAAATGGCCCAGAAGTTGCTCAGCATGAAGTATATTTTTGTGCTCAACCATCCTCAATTACAAAGAAAAAGGGAAGATGTACATTTGTCTACCACCTTTTAAAACCTCAGTTCATTACATATCACTTTTAACAGCCAATTAAGTATTTTACTGAGCCACAATCTCTATTGTCGTATAGAATGTGCCAACTAAATTGTGCACAGGAAGAATTGTCTTTGGGGAACATTTTGGCCAGGATGCCAGGGAGAGCTGTACAATTCCATTTCTATATGATACAATGGATTCTTCAGCCTCTGGCTGATGAAGCAGGTAGTGCCATAGTTTAATCTCTCATGAAAGGCAGCATCTCCAACATTTAAACACCTGCCTGGAAATGCATGCCTCACAGAGTCAATGTGGTTTGTGGATTCAGTTTCCAGAAGTGTGACTTGAGCCTATAGCAAAGGCGAGCAGGCTAATAACTGAGCTACAGAAAAACCCAGCCTTGACGTAAAGGTTTTCATTTCACATAGAAAAAAAGGGAACTTAGATTGGTATCATGCTGTTGAAAATGCTGGGATATCCTGAAGTGCTTTCCAGCCAAAAGGGTATCTTCTGGAAATACTTTGAGAAGAACTGGCTTCAGTACTAACGTATAAGCAGTTAATCTGAACACAACAAGATCCTGAAAAAACACAAAAATTTGAGGGCCATTTCTCTTCCCACTTCGGCTTTAAACAATGATGCAGGGTCATCTCATCCACCACTGACAAAACAAAATGAAGAGTGGGTATTCACATTCATCTTAAATTACCCAGCATCAGTTACCTGGCACAGGTGAGCTATGAACACCAGGAGAATTTCCCTACAACTTGTTAAAAACACAAGAATATGAGAGAGAAGAAACAGTGACCACAGCTTTGTCCCCAAATGTAACAGCACTAAGATCTTTCTCCAGAAAAATTCCCCTTCTTTCCCAAAAGAGAGGTTTATCATTGTTCTAACACTTGCTGGTTGCTATGAATGTTTTCCCTGTATACTGTTGAAAAGCTCTTCTACAATTCAACCTTGCACTCAAGCACTTACGGAATCATTTCTACTTTGGATGACTGTGTGAAACAGACAATGTGAAGTCAAAGAAAATGAAAACTATGATGGCCACACACTGGGCTCTAGTCAAATATCAACTATTTTACACTGTTGCCCTCAGTTACAATTACAACATAGCTTTACACAAACCTCAATTTTTGCACACACGCGTTATTGCTCCTGAGACACACTCAAACATGTGTTTTTACATGCACACACATGCATCAATTCATGCAAACACTATCTTGCCCCACCATGTGTACAGATGTACATATTACACCCTGGGTACACAGCTGCTCCAAACACATACTCTTTCATGAAAGCAAATTTCCCTTGTGTATGTCAGCACTTGTGAACCAGATCTTAAGTTAGGCATGATTTTCTCTTTAAAAAGTGCATGGGTGCAAAAGTTTCTGCCTCTATTCCTTCACAAAAGCAAATTTCTCTTGTGTATGTCAGCACTTGTGAGCACAAATGTGTGCACACATACATAGGTACAAACCAACAAACACACACACCTCTCTTCAAATATACCCTATAATCATCTGTTTTCTTGAAATGTGATCATGCCTACATATATGGAAGAAGATTGCAACAATGTGAACAAGACTATAACAGATAATGTTTTAAAATATGGTTGATCATTTAATTCAATAAGATGCCCTTTTGTCGAAGTTTCTTCCCAGTTCTACGCTGACAGTACACTTTAAAACCTGCACCAGCCTCATTGACCTACAGGGTTAGTTCACCCACACTTAATAAACATTTCTTGACATTCTTCCAACTCAACCTCCAAACTGCACTGAAAGTTGATCCAATGAACACACCTAACTATGGACAAATTGTCAAAGGCGTTGTTAAAAATAAAAGTTATCTCTCTCCCAAATACAACACTGCCACAAAAGTGCAGCAATCCATGAATCAGAATTTAATTAAGATCATTGACACTTTCATGGAAAAAATTACATCTTGGAGCAACTTCTATTATGTAGTATTGTTAACACAATAAAATCCACTAAAGCTCTTCACAGAAGAAATACTAAACCACTAAGCAATTATAAAGTAACTTTAAGATTAAGGAACAAACATGGAGTAAAGAGTTAACTTTTAAGGAGGAGGAATAAAGGTTTGCAAGATGGAAAGGTTTAGGAACAGAATTCCAGAGCATAGGGCCTATGTAGCTAAGGTTGTAGCAAATAAAATCAAGAGGCCAGAGTTGGAAGACTAAAGATCTTGGTCTGTGGGTTTAGAAATGGATGCTGAGATGCGGAGGATGAGACTGTCAAAGGGATCTAACAAAGAGGGTTTGAGAATTTTAAATCTGAGGCATTCATTGACATTGAACCAGCGTGTCATAAAGCACTGAGATGATGGTGCAAATTAAAACATGGCAGCAGATGAGTTGAAGTTTCTGTAGCATTAATGAAAGATGTAAAGTTCGCCAGAAGACTACTGAATAGTGAAGTAAAACAAAACAGCATGGATAAGGGTGTCACCAGCAGATTAGCTGACAGAGGGTGGAGCGAGGTGTGAAGTGAGCAGAATTAGTGATTGAGCAGGTACATGACTGAAAATTCATCTTCACAAGTACACTTTAAATATCAAAACTAATTTGTTTAATTGCATATAAATTTAAAGAAACTTAAGAACAGAAGAATGCATTCAGTCCCTTAAACATACTGCACCCTTCAATGAGATCATGGTTAGGTATTCCGATTCCATTTACCCTCCTTGGATCTGTAATCCTTTAGTAGACTGGCCCAACAAGAATATATCAATTGACTTCCAGAGTTGCATTTTCCCACAACCCCATTATGTGAATTCATTGTCAAGATGCACATTCTTGGGCATCCATCTCTGGTTCCCCTGCACTCTCTAGTATACACACACACGCGCGCACACACATATACACGCATATACGTACACCCTGAGCCACATACGTACAGATAAATTAGTGGGATCAGTTGTGAACAAACATTTGATCAAACTTTATTTTGCCTTAAAAATTCAGCTCTTTGAGGTGTAAACACCTTTCCTTTTCTCTCTCCCTCTTCATACATACAGTCATCCGCAGACGCAAACTCACATTCAAACGACAAATATCTTTGGAGCTGAGTTTCCGCCCAGACAACTGTGGAATATGGGCAGAATTAAAAGATCTAGCGCATAAACACCGTGAAATTTTTAGCTTAAGCTGCATCCACAAACATTTTAAGAGTACTTGCGATCTTTGGCCTCCAGTTCAAAAGTACTTCTGCGATGGCAATTACTCTCGCCCTCCTCCCAAGTCCCTCACCCATGTACTTAAGACAGTTTCTCTGAAGAACTCTCGTTGTCGCTGACAGATGCAAGGACCTTCTACCGAACAAATTGCATTTTAATGCGGCAAAGCAGCAAGTCTTTCAGACAAGACACAAACTGAGCTTTCATATTCATTCCTAAATAGAAGAATGCATTAGCTGTCTGTTTATCATAACAGTGTGGGGTGATCGCACCGCAGACTCTTATACCTTTTTCTATAATGTACACGCAGACCCACATATACCTTCACACATGAATGTATACAATGTGCGCACACACTCACAGATACACGCACATACACATTCTCAAATATATACAGACACACACACACACACACACGACACTCACATATAGACACTCTCTCAGCACCCCCTCCAACCTCTCTCTCCGGACCACTGACAAGGATGGCACTTGAGAGTCGCAAGGGAGAAACGAAAAGGAAGTGAAACAAAAGGGACGACAGGGGCTTTGACTATGCAGCAGCTCAACCCTGAGCCTCCCCTCCCACTGTGACACTTGCATTCCAGAGCGAGACTGCCCTCACAAGGTTGGACAAAGGCATTTATTACAGAGATGGATTTGTTCTATGAATGTAATGGCTCTCACCTTTGGTAGAGTTGGTTTTTTTGTTGTATAACTGTACAGTCCTGCGGGGCAACCTCCCCAGTCCTCTCTCAAAAATACAAACAAAAGAAGGATTCAAATCACCAGTCGCTTCCAACAGCTTCGAGTCTGGACAAACGCATACTAACTTTACGTACACTCTTTCTGCCTCTGTCTGCCTTGTCTGTCTCTCTCTCTCTCTGTCTCACACACACACTCTCTTTCTGCCTCTCTCTCTCTCCCTCCCTCTCTGTCTGTTGTTCCTTTGAATGCTGTTTTGAAATGCTTATCACATCTGTGTTAGTTGGAAGACTTTCAGCCACAAGTTCAGTATTTTCAAATATCTGAAGCAAGCATCCATCTGCACACATCTGGAATTCAGCAGCCTGCCCCCTGCTAGCACATCCAACAATTAGTCAGCAAAAGCACAATGCCTCAGCACAAGAGGTGAAAATAATGCAGCACCTGAATTACATACAGACCATCACCAGACTTTCAGTGACTTAGACTTTTCTTGAGGTTAATTATGAGATGTCAATGTACAAGACAAGAGGGGATATAGAATAAGGTTGGGGGAAAGTGGTGACATAGGGAAGAGAAAATATCAGTAGGGAGAGGAATTTGGATAGGTACAATAATGAAGGAAGCAAATGTGGTGGGGAAATGGAATGGGTACAAAGTGGAAATTTGGAAGGGGTGAGATAATGGGGGTAATATGAGGAAATAGAGTGGGGATTGGAAATAAGAAAAAAAGGAGGGACTGGTGCAAGAGGGAATGTGGAAGGGGTGAGAGAACACGGTAGGAAGTGGAAGGAGGGGAGCAAGAATCCAGGAGGATCAGGTAAAGAAGAGAGAACTAGAAGAGAGAACTAGAAGAGAGCAATAGTGTAAAGTAGAGAAGTATAGAAGGGATAAAGGTATAGGTCAGGGAAGGGGAACGGAGGCGAATTAGGAGAGTATAGAAAGCAAGAGCTAGGCAGATTGAATCAGTGTTGAATGATGAGATGTCTGTAAGCTCTCCTGTCAAAAGAGCAAGGCTAATGACAGGGTTACACTGGGAAAATTTTTTTGATATGTCTGAGAGCATTCGAACTGAACAGCTGGCTGGTGGTCAAGCTTTAAGTGCTGCTCAAGATGCAGCCCAAGTGAGGTAGGTTTACAATTTACACGAACATAAAATACTCAATGCAGTCCTTGTGTGGCCAGTGCTGAACAGCTCTCCCAAAATCTTTCATCCCTTGGCATAATTTACAAATAAAGTTTAAAATTACAAATATCACTCATCACCAAATCTTGCAAGCAGTAACAAACTGTTATAAACTAAAGCAAGTCTCATGTGCAGCGTTTTTCATATCAACGAGCTTCTTTAGGCATTTATGTTAACTGTGGATTACCTGTATCCGACACAATGCTGCTAAATACTATTTAATGTGGAATCAACAGGGCTGTTTTCCCAGGAGTTGTTCCCTCCATTGTAACGATATTCCATATGTTCACAGTACAAAATGCCAGGGCTGTAGATGTTTTGAACACACACAAAAATACACACACAAGCACAAAAGCACACGTACTTAACATATATAGTAACACGAGAAACAGACTCAAATATACAGAGGTATACACACACACATACAAAGTCAAATACGCACGTACAGAAGCATACAAAAGTGCACTGAAGGATTAGAATAGATAGAAATTTGTCAGGGTTATTTGCAGTAACCCTGTGCATGCAAGGGTAAATAGACAATAACAAAAAGAAATCATTCCACACAAAGCCTTCATTATTTTCACGAAATGTATCCCTCTCTCCTTTTATCCGCTCATTCCGCCTTCCTCCCTTATCCCTCTCCTCTACTGACTGTCTCATTCTCCTTCTCCACTCCCGTTTGCAAACAACTCCCCGGAGCTGAGCGAACTCATCCATTAAAGGCGCCGCAATGAGATCGATGAAATGCAATAAGAAAAAGCTTTGCATTTCTGTACTTTATTAATTCGCTGACTAGCTCCAGCCATGAATCTGACACCAGAAATTAAACATTCAAGCGAAAGCAAAAATAAAGGGGGATTGTGTTGGGGGCGGGCAGTACTGGAGGTTAAACAAGGAGACGTGCTTGAAAGAAAACAGGAATTCTGCAATGTGGAGGAAGAAAAAAATTTTAAAAGGGAGTCGCGAAAAAAAAAGCCTACGTTTGCCTCCGAGCTTCAAGGACTGGAGAGCAGGGTGAGAGGAAGTTAAAATCACCCCGCTCCTCCCCGAGTGCTGATTTATTTAATATGAAGCTCCACCTCCCACCGCTCAAACCCCCTGGGGTCGTCTGACAGTCGCGAAAATGAAACTTGCAAGGGAACGCAAGAAAAAAATCCATCTGGGTGTAATTTATTTTTATCCCTCTCAACAATGTCAAGTTCCTTGATAAGACGATCAATAACCTCCCCAGAAACCTTCCCACAGACACTCACCCCACCCTCTACACACAGTTCTCGGGACCCCCATGGAGAGGTCAGCGGGGACAGGATTGAAATGACCAATGTGCCAGATCAGCTTTTTTTGTGTGTCTGAAGACGCAAACTATATATAAAATTAGAACTGCATGTCGGTGACTCTCCTGACTGCATTTTTACTTTGCACCAAGAGTTCAAATTTCCTCTATTTCATCTTCTGCATTTCGTGCCGGACTGCTAATAGCAACGACATACAAAGCAATGTGGCAGAAACGCAGACTAGCAGCAGAAGCCTAAGCACAAACACAGCACTTTCCTTCAAACACACTTCAACCTTTCTTTGTCTTGATGCATGGGAATGGGAGTCTTATTAATGCGAGAGTCGATTGCTTGTTACTCGGCCCCGTCTCTTTATTTCTCCACTCTTCAATTTGTCTCTCTTCATGGTTCTTGTCTCTCCGTGTCTTTCTCTGCCCATCTGCGTCTCTCGGTCTAACTATTTCTCTCTCTCTGACCTCCGTTTGTCTTCGCGTGTTTCTCCATCTCTGTATATTTCTCTTTCTAGCCCTGCGCGTCTTCGCATTCCTCTGTGCCTCCATTCTCCTGGGCCTTCCCGCTGCTTCTGCTCCCAAAATCTTGAAATTAGCCCTCCCCAGCTCCTTCGCTTTATTTTTTCTTCCCCTCTTCCTTCATCTATTCTGCTGTGTCTGACCATTTCTGACTACGTCACCATCCTTTACGGATTTTTAAACCCAATCCCTGTTTTATTTCGTTGTTCTTTCCTATTTTATGTCTGTTTCTCTCAGGCTCAGTGCCAGATTTACACCTCTAGCGCTGACCACACCCCTGCTGCTTCACCTCCATCACCTTCTCCCACATTTCTCTGTTCCCCTCTTCTCATTTTTTCTCCCTCCATTCCCCAACCTCTCTCCCTCTCTTCCCAGTTTCACCCAATCCATTCGCTGATTTCCAAACAATAAAACGCCCTTTGTGTGATAGTTTGTGACAATTCCAAGAATTGGATTATTTTATTTGTGACAGGCACGGTGCAATCTTTAACTGCGATCGCTGGAGAAAAATAAACCGGAAAAGTCTACGGCAACTGATCTCGCGCGCTCCTTCCTCGGTGACCTGCAATGATTTCGCGGTAAGGAGGCCGGACCAAGTCTCAACTGCAGCAGCACCGACCGCATCACTGCGGAATACAGAGGGTCAACTGTGCAAGGGAGGAGTAAAGGTCAATGTACTGGCAGGAGTACGTTTTGAGCGGCTGATTTATCATCCTGCCGTTGCTGTAAGTGTGGAGGTGGAATGGGGGCGTTGTGACACACTACACCGTTCTTGCTAAAAGGACGGAAGGAACATTAATCTTTAAATCTGGTTTAACTAGTCCCTTTTTCTCAAACATTTTGACATATGCACGTTAAAAGTACTGCTCAGATGCCGGAGGGGAAACCTTTCTAATCAGACCATCTGGTATAACTCCTCTCCACTTTGTACCGTAGCCTCAGTTGGCTCTTGTAATTTTCTTGCCAGGCGAGTCTCTCGGCTTCTGCCCCTTGCTCTCTCTCCGGTGGACAATGGCTAACAGGCGCTGCATTCATCCGAAGAATCAAGTTTATGTGAGAACTGCCTCATCTCCTGACCCCGTAATTTGCATTTGAATCACTGATAAAATGCGAAAGTGAAAAGCTGTCCTCGCTGGGCGAGGGACATCACGTAGAAGAACCGCAGACAAGGGTCTCAATGCTCTGGGACCCTAACTGTCTGCCGCTGGTATTCAGCAGATCTAATCCTTTAGCCATAAGTAAACACGATATCTGTTCTCCAGCAACTGGGTTTTCCAACTTTGCGTCGACTGCACGCAACCCTGCATCCTCCCCCCACCCACTGTCAACCAGCCAATATCATTCCTGTTATTTCTGCGCCGTACCTAGCACAAAAGAGTGCAGAGCCTCCAGAGGGCATATCATTTACATCCTGCTTTTTAATGGGAATCCCACACATAACTAACTATCTGTGTGAACCAAATACACCAGGAACTACCTAGTCCAACACAGGTGCCCCAGGAGCCTTCCCTGTGTGACCAGTACACCTTCATCTATCTCCAGCAGATGTCCCTCTCATGTACTGGAACAAACTCATTGTCACCTCCAGATCTTCAGATGGAAGGTACTCACTTTGTTTTACACATCCATACTCGGCTTCCCTGCTACCAAAAACTAACCTGTATTTCTCAGTTCTGATGAAGAGTTCCACAGCCCAAACGTTAACTGTTTCAACTTCCACTAATGTTGCCTGACTTGCTGATTGCTTTCAGCCTTTTTTTTTATTCCACTTTCACTTATTCCTTTCAGATCTCCTTGTTGCCCATTTCATACTCATTCATGCTTTTTGCACAAGCCAACCCTTACTTTCTCCTTTTCACACTCAGACTTGATCTCATCTTCCCCAGCATATCTGTTTTCTTATTCCAAGTTTCATTTCTCAACCTCATACTTCAAACTAATATTTACAAACGGGCTCAATTTGGCACTCTACCCACTGTACACAAACTCATACTTGCATCCTCTTACGTAAATTCTCTCATGCATGCTAGTCGTACGTACATTCCTCTCGGTCACACACATTGCACCTCCATCTCATACATACATTCACATTTTCTCATTAATGTATTAACAAACACAGACACTCACAAGCAGTCTCATACTTTATATGTACAATGACAACTATTTCATGCCTTCTCTATCACACATTCATTCTCTGTTCCTCCACCATCCCTCCCCTTCTGCCTCACTCTCTCCACCACACATCCATGCCCTTTTTCTGTATTTGCTTTGCCACATGAGGAGCAAGTAAAAGGTCACCAGCCATATTTATATCTCCACACACAAGCAAAATCTGATTTCCTTCAATTCTTCACCTTCTGTTGTTGGCCAAGCAGCATCAAACTGAAACAACAGAACAAACTGTATTTTGTTTGAACACAAACATAAATTTCCTGAGCTTTTGACAAATGGGTGTTAAATAAGGACGTAAGACAATAGAATTCTTCAGCATCCTCAGGTATAATTTGGTGACCAAAGTTTTCTCTCATTGGCACCAATTACTGTGATATCCTCCAGTTTTCCATGCCTCCAGCCACTCTGCGCTCATCCCAAGTCTGGTTGTTTTTGCATCACAAATTTTAGTCATCAACATTCAACAGTCTCAGCTGCAAGCTCTGCAGGTTCTACTCCCACCCCCAAAATACTCCACCACTCCCACTCCCTTAAAACAGCCCTCAACATCTTCTTATTTGACCATATTTATATGGCTGTTGGCCCAGTGTCACTTTGTTTGCTGATGCACTTATGAAGTACTTTACAAAATAAAGCTGTTGAGATATAAACCAGACAGCAAAACTGAACAAATGAGTCAGGTTCAGATCCAAACACTCTTTTTATATACTGCCTTTTCTACTTTCCATTAACACTGGGTATTTCATCCAAATTTCCCACAATTCCTAGTGTTTAAAAAAAACATATTTTTTTCCAAAATAATGGTTTAACTAAAAAGAAATGTCTCAATTCAAGTGAAATCATAGTTTTAATTTCAAACACAATAATGCAGCTAAGTTTCAGTTCCAGGAAGGTTTTTAATCATTATGAGTGCTGTTTGTGGGATCTTGCTGCACACACGTCAGTTACACTATTTGCTACAACATGGCGATAAAACTTCATAAAATATTTCATTGGTCAGGAGGCACTTGGAGATATCCTAAAGTCTTGAGGGGCCTTCTAGAAATGTGTCTATTCTTTTTTCATATTAATGACTGAAGAAAGTGAATTTATTTTAAGGTAATTTTTAATTCATTTAAAACATCCCTTGCTGCAGATTCATACCAGCTTTAATCTAAACAGTATCAGAACTGTGTGGATGTTAAAGGGTTGAATTTGAAAACATTGTTCAATGCAAATTTTGATTTAAATATATGCCTGCAACTCCAGTACTTATGAATACATAACAGATCCTTAAGTAAAAATGCTCAGTGTTTTTTTGATATTCATTTAGTCTACTAACGGAAAATGCATGATTTATGCTGGAGACTAACCCAAAAGCACTTGCTGTCTTCATGCCTCTCATTCATTACAGAGACAGAAGCCTGAGCAGGTCAGACACAGACAGTGAATTTCAATAGCTTGTCACAAAGGCCATCCCATAATGCCAAAAGGAATTTTCTAGAGAAAGATCTTTGCCACCCAAATATATGGTCTGCTATCTGATCATTCCTTTCAGCCGTTTGCAGATTTCACCTCCCTCTTGGTAACCTTGAGGAATGAACACGACAATTAAACGGGTTTTGTTTCTCCTGAACATTCCTGAAAGACACTGACTTGGTTGATCAATCTGCCAACTCATTTAATACCACTGTCAGGACTAAGGATGGAAATGATCTATTATGTTGATTGAGCACTTACTGTGGAGTGCAGTGGAGAAAAAAGGGCAGATGCATTGTAAGTCCCTCCATCTCAAGTCCTTGATACTGAGATATTGGCTCCAAGATGCTTGGGCCAAATGTCTGCCAGATTGACCCATCTGCCCTCATAGAATTTTTTAAGCTTTTAATATGATTACCTCTGTGGCTGTGCAGATTACAGAGATGTGCCATGAACTAAATGAATGGTGGAACAGGCTCAAGAGGGTGAATAACCTAATCATATGCCGCTAGCAGATCTGTTTGTGTGAATTTAATGAAACGGGATAGTGGCAAGAAGGGTTACTGAGCCTCACTGGGTTGTTGTGTCCGCTCAGTTTTCTTTCTCTTACATCTGTGAGCACCATCTCTTGCTGAAGCACAGACTCACAGGAAAAAGTGTCTCTAAAGAAGTCCACATGGACAAATATTCATCCAGGGGACTCAGCTGTATCTCGGTGAATAGCATCTATATCTCTCTCAGTCTGGAGTCACAGTTCCAGTGTCAACACAAGGTCCATCCTGACCATTGTCAAAGATGCTGCTTTTCAGGTACCACGTTAAATTGAAACTCTCTAAAAGATGATGCTTGTTTTGTGAAAAGAGGCCTGTTTTGTTGGACAATATTTATTCCCCGCCAGACCTCCATAATATTACTGTTTATGAAACCTTGTATAAATAATAATTACAACATTGAAAATCAATTCACTGGGATGTCCTGCATTCATGAAGGATGGTTATAAACGCCAAGTCTTTTTTTCCACATGTAATAAAAGCTACCACACCCGCTTAGGGCCCCAGGAACACCTTGCACTGAGGTCTGGGCTCCATCAACCTCCACAGCTGTCAACTTGCGTAGGTTCAGAAGTGCAAGAGCTCAGTGAACTGTGTGACCCTCAGATCAGCTTCCCCCAATCTGTCAACAAGACAGCTTATCCTCATCTTGTGGACATTGCTCTTCTGTGGTCTCTCCCTACAATACACTTCGCAAGCATCAAAGCTAGAATGCTTATTTAATCTTTTTGTGACCTCACCTGGACTGTCTTCTAACCTTCAACCAACCCTAAATCCAGCAGTTCTTGATTCCTTTACTAACATTCTTAAAAAAAACTACAGGCTTCCTGTGCTCCAAAACCAATATATAAGGTACCTTTATTGTATTAAAATACCCTAAGCCAGTTCATAATTTGTTGTACACTGGACAACAAAGATTTTGCTTCCTGAATACTTCTGGGAGTATCTTATGGATTTTGGGCTGCTGATCATGAAAATTAACATGACATTTCCCTATTGCACTTTTTTAAAATCACTATATTTGTTATTTCATTTCATAATTCAAGTCAGAACAACTGATGCCAAGATTAAGGAAGGCATTTTTGTGGGTCCACAAATCAATGACAAGCAATTTGAAGAACTTCTTGTGGAACCGAAGAAAGTGGCATGGAAGGCACTTAAGAATGCTGTTGAAAATTTTCTTGGCAACTACATAGCACCAAACTACATGCAGCTGGTTGACAACATGCTTCAAGCATGCAAAACCATGAAATGCAACATGTCACTCAAGATTCATTTTCTGCATTCCCATTTAGACTTCTTCCTTGCAAATCTTGCGATTCATTTTCTGCATTCCCATTTAGACTTCTTCCTTGCAAATCTTGCGATTCATTTTCTGCATTCCCATTTAGACTTCTTCCTTGCAAATCTTGCGCCATCAGTGACGAGCATGGTGAAAAGTTTCACCAGGACATTACGGTCATGGAGAAACGGTATCAGGGCAACTGGAATCTATCAATGCTGGCTGATTGGACACTTAAGCCAGAAACCCCAAACACGGAGTACAAATGAAAATCATCAACAAGACATTTTTGGCTGAGTTGAATTATTGCAAAGCATCAGCACCATCATCCAATTAAGCATATTCTATTCAATGGAAGTTAATTTCTTGTTTCTCCAAATTCCTACGTAATAGAAGTAGACTAAAAATATATTAGTGTTCAACTTCAAACGGTCTATCATAAACAAAACAAAATTCCCAGGAAGCAACTTTGTTGAAAAAATTTACCCTGTATTATCAGACAAAACATGACATTAAGCCACAGAAGCTGACAACCAATAGAGTAGCAGAAATTAAGCAGCATCTTAGAGGAGGAAAGCTTTGGATTCCAAAGCTACTAGCCCAGGCAGCTGAAAGCACAATACCAATAGTGCAGCAATTATTTTCATGGCTGCATAAAAACATTAACTGGAGATATGCAGATAACTGTCAGCTGAGGACACCCTGTCCCTCTGTGGCCTCTTCTGTGGTGTCTCAGCAATAAGTCCCAGCTGTGTCCTGTAACATATACCTTACAGTCTGGACATTCACTGTTTTCTGTTCTCTTGGTCATTCCTCCAGTAGCTGGCTATGCTGGGGTCCACCAAAATAACCCATGTTATTTTAAGAAGCTGCAGTCGCTTCTTTCCACAGTGCTGTTCTTGTGCGTACAATTTCATGTTCGGTATTGCACAATATTCAAAAGTCTGTGAAGTTTTATTGGAGTGAAGTAGATATTGTAACTGAATTGTACTGCACTGAAATAGCAATTTAGCCCATCCTGCCTGTGAGAGAGCCAACATATTAATCCCATTCCCAAAGCTTTTTTTTTCCTGCACTTTTCCAATTTTATGTAAGGAAACAATCCCATTTGAAAAATTACTAGTGAGTATGCTTCCACTACCATATCAGTTAGCATATTCTAGAATAATAACAACTTGCAGTACCTAATTTATTCTTTTGCACCCTACCTCTGGGCCTTTTGCCAAATACTTAAAGTCAGCATCCATTAGTTACCGACTCTGCCAATGGAATCTGCTCCTTTCCGTCTATTGTGTTCAAACTCATAATTTTGATCATTCTATTTAACTCCTTCAACTTTCTTGATGCACCTTTAACCTCCTTGGTGCAAGGAAATCATCACCATTCTCTCCAATAGAAGGAACTCCCTCCTCCCTGATAATGTTGTACAAAATATCTTTTGCACCCTCTTCTAGATCTTGACATCTTTCCTGAAGTGTAGCCTGAAAATGGATATTTAGCTTTCATATTCACTCTTGCGGTTAGCGTTTTTTCCCTCAGGCGCCTAACTAATAGGATTACAAACATGCACATTTTTAAAAATGTGCAGAATTTGTGTAGCCTGCCCTGCTGTTGTCAAGGTGACATATCAAAGTCAGTATAAGAATAAAAATATTTCCTTTAAAGTTATAATATATGCACAACAACTTCCAGTTATTTAGCACCTTTAACATAATAAAATATTCCAAAATGCTTAAGCAACAACAGTTTGTACTTATATAGCACCTTCAACACAGCACAATATCAGGATCTGCTCCAGTATTGGCAAAAGAAAAAATGATGATGACTCATACAAGGAGAAATTAGGACAGATGGAAAGCTTGGCCAATGAGACAGACTTTATGAGGCATCTTAAAAGATGTCTCGAAAGGTAAACAGGCAGAGATTTGAGGAAAGAATTACAAACCTTGGCAACTGAGTGATTGCCAATAATGAAGTTGTTAAATTTTCAGGATGCCAGAATTGAAGGAGCACAGAGTTCTGACAGTGGGAACTGGGGCTTGTTTTAGGGATGGAGATGATTGGAGAGATAAGGGACAGGATGGTCATGAAAGAATGCAACAAAGATAAGAATTTTAAAATTGAGCTACAACTAGCAAGGAATCAATGTAGGCCAATGGTAAAGTAATTACTGTCTCTGTTCATAAAGTCATAGAACAGTACAGCATAGGAGGATTTTTATCTGCAGGCTTGGAGGCTGCTCTTTCAAGAAGCTCAGACTCATTGTCTGCTTCTTTCCTATTATCACTGTGATATTAACCGATTTCTTTTTGAAAGCTACAGTTGCATTTGCTTCCATCATTTTTTATGCAATACATTCCTATCCTATAACCTGTGATAGTACTCCCATAAAGCACTTTTGGATGTTTTGCAATGTTAAAAATGCTATACAAATGCAATTTGTTACAGCATGAAGAAAAATGCTTGTCAGTTCAAATATCAATCCCCCTAATTCTGTGGCCTCTTGTTATGGGCCTTTCAGACCCTGGGTAGAGACTCAACTCATCTAAACCCCTTATGAGTTAAACCTGTCCATCAAGTCGCTCCTTGATCTTGAATTTATATTGCAGTTACAATTAAAACATGACATCTGGTGATGTCCCAGACCATTTTGAACCTTAAAGCAAAAATCTATTCTACAGCTAAACAAATATTTTAACCCAATAAACATTCTTGTCTGCTGGCTGAAATCTTGCACTTCCCATTAGTTCCACAAACTGTCAACAAGAAAACTTTTTCTCTGGATACATGTTACTCGCTAATTTTGGGATCTCTCTGACGACCCGCTGTTCTTTCAGAAAGCTCTCAGCAGTTGGAAGATCAGTCATCAATCTCCACAACTTTGGGTTGTCTAACACATCTCACTCTATTTCTAAGTACTGCCAGCGCATCAGACAAGAGATAGTTTATCATCTGCTCTCTCAGCTACTTTAGCACTTGAGAGTCAATTTCCTGATTGCTCCTGATGAGGCCTGATTGATCTGACGGTGCCTTATTTGTAACTGAACACCCCTCCAGTATTGGTGCTTTCTCAAAAAAGAGAGAAAAATATATACTTTTATAGCATCAGCTCAGTTTGTTAGACTGGTGGTTTGCAAAGCAATCAGAAAGGGATATTTATGTTTCCATAGCAACCAAAACCTGCAATGCAAATCAGTTCAGGTTTCCTAAGTAATATGAAGAAAAGATTCTAGGTTATTCGAATGCTCTGCTTCAAACCCCTGAAGGAGTGCAGCACCATTATGGTTTTCCTCCTGAACTTCCCCACACTAAACTTACTCTCAACAGTTGTGTGTTTGCAGCCATCCTTTCTTGTGCCTCTTGAGTCAGAAGGCTATGAGCAGACTGCATTCTGGGAAATCTGAGCCCATGTCCCAGGATACCTCAGTACAGTACTGAGGGAGTACTGCACCATCTGTCAGATCGTCTTCTAAATGAAATATTAAACTGCTGCTCACTCAATGTAGAGTTATTCAAAGTATATTGGCTATCCTGGTCACGATTTATCTCTCACCAGACCCCAGCACCCTGCCACAAAAAAACAGGTTATTTGTTCTTTGTCAAATGCTGCTTTTTTGTGTGCACAAGAGCATCAACATTTTAGAAGTATTTCATTGAATGTAAACCAATTTTAGATCTTCTGAAGTCTGGGAAAGCTATAGAAAAGTAAGTTTAACTGGGGGTCACTGGAGATAGAGATTTACCTTAAAATGTGTAAGTTTGAGCTAATTCTTTCCTGCCCTATCTCATAGGCAGAATCTGTCTGTAGAGCAGCTTCAGAGCAACTGTCACAGACTAATTATGTTAACTCTAACTAGGCTACAGACTGGATTTAAGATCTTCAGATCACATCATTAACTGAATACACAAAGTACCCTCCTCTCTACCTTAGTGTTAGCAAAGCTCCATATAAGTATATACTGTATACACACACACACACACACACACACACACACACACACACACACACACACACACACACACACACACACACAGACAGTCCTGAACATTCATTCCTGTATGTAAACAAATTAATTTCTGATCGAGACAACTGCCAGTTCTTCTTTATTAAGGACTTGCGTATTGCTTTTTCTATGGACACGATGTTCTTTCTCTTTTAACTGTAGCCAGTGTTTGGGGGGAGGGTCTAGTTGAAAAGGATATCAAATTTAACTCTGGAGAAATGAAAAGGCCAGGTCAGGTAGTGCCCTAACAGGATCTAACCTCCCAAGTGTTAGCAGTAGATGGACCACATCCTCTGCTTTCCTATAACCTGGACATTAAATGTTTATGAAACCACAGATCTAGTCACACATAACCCAGAATTGTTAACTGTGGGCTGAGTCTGGAGCTGAACAGCTCATGGTGGGGTTTAAAATGTTTTCAGCTTGCACTCAGCTTTATAAAGTTACACATTAGCTATGACGTGTGGGTAATTTAAACAGAGACGATTTGGTGATTGTAACCATGGGACAACTTGGATGGTGGTTTCAAGAAACACAGAAGGAGACCATGTGATTCATTATGATTGTAATCTCACTATTCAGTTGGAGACACACACACACACACACACCAAAGACCCCCATTATCCAGTCCATGGTCTTTTCTCGCTGCTGCCATTGGGAAGGAGGTACAGGGGGCCTCGGGTGTCACGTCACCAGGTTCAGGAACAGTTGTTACCCTTCAACCATCAGACTCCTGAACCAGTGTGGGTAACAGAGACACAGACAACAGAAACAAGACAACATACATGTTCATGTTGAAAGTCAGTCATGCACACACTCCTCTACAAGTACCACTGTCAATCCTTTTTTTAGAATGTCTTGGTGTCTTCAAATTCTTTGACAAATTGCTCCTGTTGACACCACAGTCCATGCTCTGGGAGGCCACAATCCCATTGTAATAAGCACATCTCTCATTCTTTGACAGCACACAGTGCTATAAAGTTCCTACATCCTGATAGTGGTGTCATAACACTCGTCCCATCAGGGCCTCTCTGTCATGCCCAAGGATTTATAATGTCAGATTTACATTCCTGACAATCCTTTATGTGATCTTTTTCAATAACATGTTCCATCTCTTCTTAGAGAATTGCCTCCATGAAAACATATTGAGCTGAACTCCTGGGAGCTCTCTTTGGGTTGATGAACATCAAGCAAGAAGGAAGAGGATTGGGAAGTAGGGTGATCAGGTGAGTTCACCTGTGGGACACCAGTGGCTGTTGGGAGGATGGTCTTCTACAAATCCTACGTGAAATGCGTTGGAGATACTTACACCCAAGTCATTCACCCCTGTGCCATTTTATCCCAATGAATAACCTCACTTGGAGAAGCCACAAACTCTGAGCATAGAAGGCAGGGCATACATATTGCTGTCTTTGATGGGTCTTTGAAAAAGGTATCCAATTAATTCCATTATTACATTGATGCTATATGATCTGCTATGTGTTTCCAATATTTTCTGCTTTTCATTTCACAGCTACCTGGTCTTTCCCTATGTTCTTGCAAATTAGCTCCCTATATTTCTTTATCTCCTTGGCCTGACCTCCCTAACATGCCAGTGCTGTAACCAGGCAGAGTGGAGATGACTGCATAATTGTCATTTCAATGAGAAGGCAAATGCAATGTTGGCATTCATTTCAAGATGACTAGAATATAAAAGCAAGGATGTAATGCAAAGCTGAGGATTTATAAGGCATTTATCAGACCATATTTGGAGTATTGTGGGTAGCTTTAGACCCCTTATCTAAGATAGGATACACTGGCTTTGGAGAGGGTCCAGGTGGTTCACGAGAAGGATCCTGGGAATGAAAGGGTTAATGTATTGCATGTGGAGGGGGGAGAATCTCATTGAAACCTCTCAAATATTGAAAGGACTAGATAGAGTGGACGTGGAGAGGATGTATCGTATAGTGGAGGGATTTCTTATAGTCTAGGGTTAGAGGGCACAGCTCAGAAAACAAGGACAGCCTTTTGAACAGAGATGAGGAGGAATTTCTTTAGCCAGTGGGTGGTGATCCAAGGAATTCATTGCTACAGGTGGTGGTGGAGGCCAAGTTATTGAGTATATTTAAAATAGAGGTTGATAGGTTAGGGGGAGAAGGCAAGAGAAGGGGGTTGAGAAGAGTAATAAATCAGCCATGATTGAATAGTGGAGCAGACTCAATGGGTCAAATTGCGTAGCCCTGCTCCTATGTCTTATGGTTTGGTGATTTTTCTGTTGGAAGTCACTGAGCTTGATTTGATGCATGTAATTTAATCTTCGTTCATTCCATTTTCCAGGAGAAATTACCTGCTCTTATTGGATAAAGTTTATTGGGTCAATGACAGGCAATTTGAAGAACTTCTAGTGGGACCAGAGAAAATCGCATGGAAGGTATTCAAGGATGCTGTTGAAAAATTTCTTGACAACTACAGAGCACCAAACTGCGCAGGCACATAGACGTCAGCAAGTTAGACCAGCGGGAAGAATATAAAAAGAAGACAGTTTTATAGAGTGTGCATCAGAGGAGCAGATGACAGAGTAGAGGGAGTCAGAGTAGAAGGGCTTTGGCTCAATGGGGCTTCGGCAATAACAGGTTGAGACGAGGTAAGTTACTTGTGAAGGATAGGAATAGGAAGTATGTCTGAGAGGCCGGTGTTCTGTACTAGGTGGTAGATGACTGATGTCCAGGAGACTACCAGTCTCCCGGAAGGCCACATCTGCGCCAGGTGCGTCAAGCTGCAGTTCTTTAGGGACCAGGTTAGGGAACTGGAGATGCAGCTCGATGACCTTCGTCTAGTCAGGGAAAGTGAGGAGGTGATAGAGAGGAGCAATAGGCAAGTATTCACACGGGCGTTGGGAGACAGGTAAGTGAGTAACAGTCAGGAGAGGGAAGGGCAGGAGTCAGATACTAGAGAGTACCCATGTGGCTGTCCCCCTTAACAATAGGTACTCCTGTTTGAGTACTGTTGGGGGCGACAACCTACCTGGGGGAAGCAACAGTGGCCGTGCCTCTGGCACAGAGTCTGGCCCTGTGGCTTAGAAGGGTAGGGAAAGGAAGAAGATGGCAGCAGTGATGAGGGACTCTATAGTTAGGGGGTCAGACAGGCGATTCTGTGGACAGAAGAAAGAAACACGGATGGTAGTTTGCCTCCCAGGTGCCAGGGCCCAGGATGTTTCTAATCGCATCCACGATATCCTGAAGTGAGAATGTGAACAGCGGAGGTCGTGGTATATATTGGTACCAACGACATAGGTAGGAAAAGGGAGGCAGTCTTGAAAGCAGACTACAGGGAATTAAGAAGGAAGTGGAGAAGCAGGACCACAGAGGTAGTCATCTCAGGATTACTGCCTGTGCTATGTGACAGTCAGTATAGGAATAGAGTGAGGTGAAGGATGAATGTGTGGTTGAGGGATTGGAGCAGGGGGCAGGGATTCAGATTTCTGGATCATTGGGACCTCTTTGGGGGCAGGTGTGACCTGTACAAAAAGGACGGGTTGCACTTGAATCCCAGGGGGACCAGTATCCTGGCGGGGAGGTTTGCTAAGGCTATTGGGGAAAGTTTAAACTAGGATTGCTGGGGGGTGGGAACCAAACTGAAGAGACGGAGGAAGGAACACACATCAAAGTTACTGGTGAACGCAGCAGGCCAGGCAGCATCTCTAGGAAGAGGTACAGTCAACGTTTCGGGCCGAGACCCTTCGTCAGGACTAACTGAAGGAAGAGTTAGTAAGAGATTTGAAAGTGGGAGGGGGAGGGGGAGATCCAAAATGATAGGAGAAGACAGGAGGGGAAGGGATGGAGCCAAGAGCTGGACAGGTGATTGGCAAAGGGGATATGAGAGGATCATGAGACAGGAGGCCCAGGGAGAAAGAAAGGAGGAGGGGGGGGAACCCAGAGGATGGGCAAGGGGTATAGTGAGAGGGACAGAGGGAGAAAAAGGAGAGTGAGAGAAAGAATGTGTGTATATAGATAAATAATGGATGGGGTACGAGGGGGAGGTGGGGCATTGGCGGAAGTTAGAGAAGTCGATGTTCATGCCATCAGGTTAGAGGCTATCCAGATGGAATATAAGGTGTTGTTCCTCCAACCTGAGTATGGCTTCATCTTGACAGTAGAGGAGGCCGTGGATAGACATGTCAGAATGGGAATGGGACGTGGAATTAAAATGTGTGGCCACTAGGAGATCCTGCTTTCTCTGGCAGACAGAGCGTAGGTGTTCAGCAAAATGGTCTCCCAGTCCTGCGTCGGGTCTCGCCAATATATAGAAGGCCACATCGGGAGCACCGGACGCAGTATATCACCCCAGCCGACTCACAGGTGAAGTGTCGCCTCACCTGGAAGGACTGTCTGGGGCCCTGAATGGTGGTAAGGGAGGAAGTGTAAGGGCAGGTGTAGCACTTGTTCCGCTTACAAAGATGAGTGCCAGGAGGGAGATCAGTGGGGAGGGATGGGGGGGACGAATGGACAAGGGAGTCGCGTAGGGAGCGATCCATGCGGAAAGCAGAGGGGGGTGGAGGGAAAGATGTGCTTAGTGGTGGGATCCCATTGGAGGTGGCGGAAGTTACCGAGAATAATATGTTGGACCCGGAGGCTGGTGGGGTGGTAGGTGAGGACCAGGGGAACCCTATTCCTAGTGGGGTGGCGGGAGGATGGAGTGAGAGCAGATGTGCGTGAAATGGGGGAGCTGCATAGAGGAAGGGCCATTGGCTCACAAATCAAGAAAGCTTGGAGACAGTGTGAAAGGGAAGATAGGCAGGTGATAGAGAAGGGATGCCCTCAGACCAATGGTCTGAGATGTGTCTATTTTAATACAAGGAGTATCATGAACAAAGCAGATGAACTTAGAGCGTGGATCAATACTTGGAGCTATGATATTGTGGCCATAACAGAGATTTGGATGGCTCAGGGGTACGAATGGCTACTTAGAGTGCCAGGCTTTAGACGTTTCAGAAAGGACAGGGAGGGAGGCAAAAGAAGTGGGGGTCTAGCACTGTTTATCAGAGATAATGTCACGGCTGCAGAAAAGGAGGAAGTCATGGAGGGATTGTCTACGGAGTCTCTGTGGGTGGAAGTTAGAATCAGGAAGGAGTTAATAAATTTACTGGGTTTAGATGGGGTGGAGTTAGGTGTGTTCAGGAAGGTTTCCTGACACAATATGTAGATAAGCCTACAAGAGGAGAAGCTGTACTTGATCTGGTATTGGGAAATGAACCTGGTCAGGTGTCAGGTCTCTCAGTGGGAGAGCATTTTGGGATTGTGTTCACAATTCTATCTCCTTTACCATAGCATTGGAGAGGAAAAGGAAGAGACAAATTAGGAAAGTGTTTAATTGGAGTAACGGGAAATATGGAGCTATCAGGCAGGAACTTGGAAGCATAAATTGGGAACAGATGTTCTCAGGGAAATGTACGGCTGAAATGTGGCAAATGTTCAGGGGATATTTGCGTGGCGTTTTCCATAGGTGTGTTCCAATGAGACAGGGAAAGGATGGTAGGGTACAGGAACCGTGGTGTACAAAGGCTGTTGTAAATCTAGTCAAGAAGAACAGAAAAGCTTACGAAAGGTTCAAAAAACTAGGTAATGATAGAGATTTAGAAGATTATAATGCGAATAGGAAGGAGCTTAAGAGTAAAATTAGGAGCCAGAAGGGGCCATGAGAAGGCCTTGGCGGACAGGATTAAGGAAAACCCCAAGGCATTCTACAAGTATGTGAAGAGCAAGATGATAAGACGTGAGAGAATAGGACCAATCAATTGTGACAGTGGAAAAGTGTGTATGGAACCAGAGGAAATAGCGGAGGTACTTAATGAATACTTTGCTTCAGTATTCACTACGGAAAAGGATCTTGGCGATTGTAGGGATGACTTACAGCCCACTGATAAGCTTGAGAATGTAGATATTAAGAAAAAGGATGTGCTGGAGCTTTTGGAAAGCATCAAGTTGGATAAGTCTCCGGGACTAGACAAAGATGTACCCCAGTCTACTGTGGGAGGCAAGGGAGGAGATTGCTGAGTGTCTGGCCATGATCTTTGCATCATCAATGGGGACGGGAGAGGTTCCCTTATTCAAGAGAGTAGAGATAGCCCAGGAAATTATAGACCAGTAAGCCTTACCTCAGTGGTTGGTAAGTTGATGGAAAAGATCCTGAGAGGCAAGATTTATGAACATCTGGAGAGGCATAATATGATTAGGAATAGTCAGATAGCTTTGTCAAAGGTAGGTCATGCCTTACGAGCCTGATCGAATTTTTTTGAGGATGTAACTAAACACATTGATGAAGGTACAGCAGTAGATGTAGCGTATATGGATTTCAGCAAGGCATTTAATAAGTTACCCCATGCCAGGCTTACTGAGAAAGGAAGGAGGCATGGGATCCAAGGGGACCTTGCTTTGTGGATCCAGAATTAGCCTGTCCACAGAAGGCAAAAGAGTGGTGGTAGATGGGTCATATTCTGCATGGAGGTTGGTGACCAGTGGTGTGCCTCAGAGATCTGTTCTGGGGACCCCTTCTCTTCATGATTTTTATAAATGACCTGGATGAGGAAGTGGAGGGATGGGTTAGTAAATTTGCTGATGACACAAAGCTTGGGGGTGTTGTGGATAGTGTGAAGGGCTGTCAGAGGTTACAACGGGACATTGATAGGATGCAAAACTGGGCTGAAAAGTGGCAGATGGAGTTCAACCCAGATAAGCGTGAGGTGGTTCATTTTGGTAGGTCAAATATGATGGTAGAATATAGTATTAATGGTAAGACTCTTGGCAGAGTGGAGGATCAAAGGGATCTTGAGGTCCGTGTCCATAGGATACTCAAAGCAGCTACGCAGGTTAACTCCGTGGTTAAGGTAGTATATTGTGCATTGGCCTTCATCAACTGTGGGACCGAGTTCAAGAGCCAGGAGGTAATGTTACAGCTATATAGGAACGTGGTCAGACTCCACTTGGACAGTACTGTGCTCAATTCTGGTCAGATCACTGTAGTAAGGATATGGAAGCCATAGAAAGGGTGCAGAGGAGATTTACATGGATGTTGCCTGGACTGGGGAGCACGCCTTATGAGAATAGGTTGAGGGAACTTGGCCTTTTCTCCTTGGAGCGACAGAGGATGAGAGGTGACCTGATAGAGGTGTATAGGATGATGAGAGGCATTGATCGTGTGGATAGTCAGAAGCTTTTTCCCAGGGCTGAAATGGCTAACACAAGAGGGCACAGTTTTAAGGTGTTTGGAAGTTGGTACAAAGGGGATGTCAGGGGTAAGTTTTTTTTTGTGTATTTTTTTACACAGAGTGGTGAGTGCATGGAATGGGCTGTCAGCGACTGTGGTGGAGGTGGATACAATAGGGTCTTTTAAGAGACGCCTGGATAGGTACATGGAGCTTAGAAAAATAGAGGGCTATGGGTAACCCTAGGTAGTTTTCTACGTTTCAAACTACCTGCAGCTGGCTGACAACATGCTTCAAGCATACAAAAGCATGAAGTGCAACATGTCACTAAAGATTCATTTTCTGGATTCCCATTTAGACTTCACATTGCAGTCATGGAGAAACGGTATAAGGGCAACTGGAATCCATTAATGCTGGCTGATTATTGTTGGACACTTAAGCAAGAAGCCTCAGAGGCTGAGAACAAACGAAAATCATCAACAGAACATTTTTAGCTTAGTTGGACTACTGCAAAGAGTCAGCACCATTATGCAATTAAATGCATTATATTCAATAAAAGTTAATTTCTTGCTTCTCCAAATTCCTACGTGATATAAGTAGTCTGAAATTATATATGTGTTCAGCTTCAAGCAGTCTATCATAAACAAAAAAAAATTCTGAGAAAGCAACACTTCCAAAAAAAAGTTGTTGTCCAGTGTAATTTAACACTGGCTTGGACTACAGGAGCTTGTGAATAATTCCGCCCAAATCTATTTGTAAGTACCGGATGTAGAGCCAACAAAATTCGGGAAATCTTACATTTATGAGTCAAGTGATTCCCCACTGCTCTCCACCACTGGGCATCATCTTATGGTCACCTGTGGAGAAGGAGTTTGCTGGAATCTCCCAGCATTTACAGTGGGGACCAGCACAAGATCAACGAGCACATTCACTTACATGGAGAATTCCCAAATGCAAGGAAGGTAAAAGTAGGGTCAATTTTAATTATGTTCATTTTGGTGTTTTAATTATTTGTGGAAGCACTTTAAATGTTTTTATTTTAAAATATTTTCTTAATTTCATGGACAATTGGAGTATAAAGCAACCAAAGTGATGCTACAGCTGTAATGTTAGTAAGACCATGTCTGAATTACTGTGTGCAGTTTTGGCCTCCCTGTTTAAGATTCAATATGTTGATTCCTGGAACCAAAGGGCTGCCTCATAACCAATTTTTATATAGGGTCAACCAATTTTTATCAGAGATTTCCAAAAAATGAGGGGTGGCTGTTCTAAAAGAAAATTCTGAAGTAAATTGAGAAAGTAGTGGTGAGAGAATGGTTCAGAATAAGGGGCCATCATATCAGGAAATAGGCAGGAATTTCCTCTATCTGTGAACTGTGAACATTTAGAGTGCTCAACCCCAGACACCCGTTCAACGTGAACTACTGAATAGATTTGAGGCTAAGATGGAAAATATTTTTGAATTTAGAGAGGTTGAGGATATGGAGAGCAGGAAGCGAAATGAAGGTAGGGTCAAGATAAGGTCATTCTTGATCTTACTACATAGTGGAATAGGCATAAGGGGCAAATGGCTACTCATGCTCCGTTTTATATTCCTTGTATATTTTAAACATTGTGTATTTGTTATTAATAGCTTTACAATATTCCTGCAGCATTCACATACATTAGAAATGTTTCTCAGAGACAAGCCTTGGCACCAACATTTCCAACAGGGTCAGACTTGTCTGTCTGCCACATGGATCAGTTATATCATGTGAGGCACTAACAACACAAAAGGCCACACCAATTTGCTCCAGTATAATTTAGTTATTTAGAGATAGAACACAGTAACAGGCCCTTCCAGCTCACAAGCTCATGTTGCCCATTATACCCTTGTGACTAATTAACCTACTAATCTGTACGTCTTTGAAACACGGGAGGAAACCAGAGCACCCGGAGAAGCCCACATGTAAAACTTGTTACAGACAGTGGCAGAATTGAACCCGTATCACTGGTGCTTTAATAGCATGACACTAACTGCTAGCACCACCACACCGCTCCAATTTGGTCAGAAACATTACCGAATTCAGATTCAGACAAGGTAAATGTCAAATATCAAAGTGTTTCAGGAGTAAATGCAGGCAGCTAAGTCCAATGAGCAAAAATTGCTCATTATTTGTTTATTTATTGAGATACAGTGTGGAGTAGGCCCTTCTGGCCCTTCAAGCATCACCGCCCAGCAATCCCCCCCGATTTAATCCTAGCCTAATCACGGGACAATTTACAAAGACCCATTAACCTACCAACTGGTACGTCTTAGACTGTGGGAGGAAACCGGAATACCCGGAGGAATCCCACACAGGCACAGGGAGAACATACAAACTCCTTACAGACAGTGGCTGGTATTGAATGTGGGGCGTTGTGCTAACCACTACTCTATCACGCCACCCCAAACCTAAAGTGAAAATGTGTAAACCCAGAAGCTTATGCTTGAAGGGCAGTCCTGAATGCAGGTGGTCTCATCTAGATGACATCGTCTTGCCACTGTGGCACTTTCTTGTGCAGTCAGCACTTTCGATTGAGATGAACACAGTGTTCTCAACCTTAGCTTGCAAGGCCTTCCTACCCAGTTACACTGTGTAAAATGCTGGACAATAAGTCTGTGCCCTGGGCATCGATTACTACACAATTACAAATGCAATACCAGCAAGGCCAATTCAACTCATTCAACTCTCGGAGTCAGAAGGTTGCCAACTCAATTCCCACTTCAGAGACATGAAACAAAGGCTGGCATTCCCTGTCAGCACTAAAAGAGCACCAGCTTAGATGCAGATGCTAAAATGAAGCCCTATCTACCCCCTCAGACAAATGTAAAAAATAAAATTATTTTAACAAACAGCAAGTGAATTCTTTTATTGGGCTGGCCAATGTTTACTCCTTAATCAACATCCGCAAAATATGTTATGTGGTCACCATCACAGTGGTGTTTGCCGGAATTTAGTTTCACCTTCCAAATACTAAAAGGCCTGGATAGAGTGAACGTTTCCATTAGGAGAATCAAGGATCTGAAGTCACAGCCTCACAATAAAGGGACATCTCTTTACAAATGAGATGAGGAGGAATTTCTTCAGAGGGTGGCAAATCTGTGGAATTCAATGCCACAGAGGGATGTGCAGTCCAAGTCATTAAGACAGAGAATGATAAATACAGAGTGCTAGATTGAAATGAACTGAGTTGAACTGAATATGCCTGGACTCTTTCAATTACTTTGTGGATTGGTGTTTTATCTTCTGTGCTTTTCATTTTTTGTCATTTGCGTGATTTGTTTTTTTGCACGTTAGGGGGCTTTGATGTTTTCTTTGAACAGGTTCCATTGGTTCCTTTGTTTTGTGGCTGCCTGTGGGGAAGGCAAATCTCGGGGTTGTATACTGCATACATACTTTGATAATAATCTACTTTGAATCTACTCGATTGGTAGAGGGTTTAAGGGATAAAGGCAGAGAATAGAATAATGGGGTTAAAAATAAAATCAGTCATGATTGAATGGTGGAGCAGACTCAAGTTACCTAATTCTGCTCCTAATATCTTAAAGAGTCCTAAGCTCTATTGCTTTATGGTGCTTCAAGACTGTGACAGGCCCTAGAGAAGTACAAGTTTCTGACTTCTTTTTGGCTTGCTGTGGATTAGCAACATAACCTCAGAAGCTACTAGTCTCCCCAGTTTTGGTAAAGCATCAGCCAGCACCCTGCCTATCAGGCAACCTCCCCACCAGAAACGATTTGACCAAAGGTAGGATCTTTGCTGAAGAAAGAATAAAAAAAAGTTGGAGAGCAGATCTGCTCCACTTTGCAGATATACTGTTCCCAAAGGAATAGACAGAAGCTCTAATTTCACAGCGCTGCGCACTTGAGAAACCAAGTCAGCTTTCTCCCCCGAGGGGCCCAGATCTGGCTGCAGCACAGACTGACCTATTTGTTAACGTACATCAATGAAATATTATTTTAAACTACATTCTGAAGGTAAAGTCAAGCCATCTGGATCACTGCAGGAGTCAACAGAGAATTCTCCGGTTTCCCTGCAAAGGCTCCACTCACAATAATCTATCATAATCGAGCTTTCAGGATGTTCTCTGGGAGTTATGTTCACTCCCCTCCCCACCAAGAAAAAAAGTCTCTATGGGCTAGACAAAACCATCTACCTCGGCCGGATCCAGATTTGCTGTTTATAGTGGCTAATGATGAATGTGAGATGTGACATTATGTCAAATTGAGCATCAAACATGGTCTCAGGGCTTGGAAAAGTAACACTAATTGTGCTGGAATCACAGGATTGAGCAGCACTGAAGGAGGATACCAAACTTGTGTCATCTCATTGAAAGATCTTTGTGACTTTACCACCCTTTTCTGTCATCATGCAAATGTATCCACATATATTCATATTAATTCATTTTGTCGAGCACCTAAACACCATCCGCCACAAGTGGACTTTCCGGTGGCCAAACAATTCAATTCCTATTCCCATTCATGTTCCGACGTGTCGATCCATGGTCTCCTCTTGTGCCAAGATGAGGCCACCCTCAGGGTGGAGGAGCAACACCCTATATTCTGTCTGGGTACCCTCTAACCTGATGGCATGAATACTGATTTCTCCTTCCAGTTAAAGAAATCCCTCCTCTTCTCTTGCCCACTCTAGGCTTTTACCTCTTCTCACCTGCCTATCACTTCCCCCTGGACCTCCTCCTATCCTTTCTCCTTTGGTCCGCTCTCCTCTCCAACTTAATTCTTTCTTCTCCACCCCTTGACCTTTCCCACTCACCTGGCTTCACCTATCACCTTCCAGCTAGCCTCTTTACCCTCCCCCCCACTTTTTTATTCTGGCATCTTCCCCCTTCCTTCTCAGTCCTGAAGAAGGGTCTCACCCCAAAATAGCGACGTTATTCTTTTCCACAGATGCTGCCTGACCTGCTGAGTTCCTCCAGCATTTTGTGTGTGTTGCTTGGATTTCCAACATCTGTAGATTTTCTCGTGTTCATGTTATTGAACCTGTTTCCATCAGTATAATCCAGACATTATGTGTAAACTTTCCTCTTATCCTCCTTGTGGCACTTTTGTCTAATAGCATAATGTATGGCCTCAGGTTCGAGGAGCTTTGGAGACAGCTCCATTAAATCTTTCCATACCATTTTCTGCCAACAATGAGAACACTGCAGCTTTTCCAATCATTCTTATCTCTATGATACAGTTAGGCTAGTCAGTCCATCAAGACTGCTCTTCCAGTTCCTGAATTATTGCAACTCTGTTCTCTAGCCTGTTTGTGACTATTCAAACCCACCCTGCAGGTTCAAAATTGTCTTTTCTTTTCCATTCCTCATTTATGCTCCTTGTCTAAAATGTTGGAAAGCTACTGAGGCAGGAATGCCTCATTGCCATCTACTCAGGGAGAGCACGATATAGTTGAATTTTATACTTGTGTAATGTCCTGGTAAAGGTTTTACTGCCAAGGTTGCAGGGTATTTCATGTAATGGTTTTTCTGTAGAAGCAGTGTGTTCTGCTGCCACTGTTTGGGTTACTGTTAAAGATAAGGGATGCTTAGGAACGTGTGTGTCATCCAATCATGAGGGTGGAACAGGGAGAAGGTTCTAGAGAAGGCTGGGGGAGCCACTTTTGTGACCGACACTGGTGTGGGTCAAGGTCTTTTTCGGTGGGAGATGAAGAGAGAAGGAGCTCGAAAGAACTGGCTGTAGGATTCGATCCAGCAGGAACATGCAATCCAATGGAGCCCAAGAGGGGAACTTTTACCACAGTGTGGTGAATAGGAGTTGGTGCAGTGAGTACATATTAGACACAACGGTTTCTGGAAGATTTGAGCTCCACCGTGCACATGTTACTGTTTAATTATAATGGGCCCTTTTTGTTTTTTCTTCTTTCCTTTAATAACGGTTTGCTTAAGTTAACATTTTTAAATATATAATTGTATGCAGTGTACGATCTGCTATTTTTTGCCAATGGGCGTTTTGGGGGGGGGGGGTAGTAAATCACACAATATTTACACAAACTGGAGTTCGGGTGGGCGAGACATCACAACCTCACAGGTTTGGCAGGACCAAAGTCGTATACATCCTAGACGTACAGAGCCTGAGAAAGGTGGTTTCCTCGCTGTGGAGTCCAGTGGCTGTTAGCGAGGGGCTAACAAGCCACATCTTCAGAGACACTCAGCAAAAAGGGGTTTCACTTGTTTGGGACAAGTGTTGAGGAGATTCAAGATTCAAGTTCAAGTTCAGTTTACTGTCATTCAACTGTGCTCGTGTATACCGCCAAATGAAACATTCGTCTGGACCAAGGTGCACAACACTGTACATATAACTCACACACAGCCCATAAAGTAATATTACCACAAATAACTTTTAAAAAATAATAAGGTGCACTTACGACAAACAACAGGAATTCTGCAGATGCTGGAAATTCAAGCAACACACATAAAAGTTGCTGGTAAACGCAGCAGGCCAGGCAGCATCAAATGAAGAATCCTTCTACATCTGAGTGTGACGGTATTCCTGAGTCTCCACCCAGGACTTGTATGACTGATAATAGTGAAAACTAAGAGGAAGCTACTGACATGATGAAAGAATCCCTGAATACTGCCAGAGATGGAGGATCTTCATTGCTGCCCTAAACGCCAGCGGCTAAGAAGCAATAAAGTTGTTATATCCCATAAATTGCCCCTGCGGCTTCCCCAGCCACCCCATTTTGCACGAAATGTGGTAACTAAAACTACATTGTATTTCATACCATGCTAACACCAAAGAGTAAATTTGTTACAGAAACAATTAATTTGATGTGCCTTTTTAACCACCATAACTACCTAGCAAGAGACTTGTGGTTATGAATTCTAAAGTTCCCTCTACTACTCTGCATTTCTCAGTATCTTACCAGTGGTTATGTAATCTTTTGCCTTGCTTATACTCAGGAAATGCATTATTTCACTCGTCAATAGATTGAATTCCATTTATCACTTTTCTGCTCACCTGCCCAGTCCTGTAGCCCACATTTTATTTTCGCACGAGCAATCACAATTTTTTATCATTTGCAAATTTCATAATTAAGGCTCCCACATTTAAGTCTGAATCATTTTTACATACAGTACCATATAAAATATATATATAACATATATACACATACCTGAGCCCAGTGGAGCCCTTACCTAGCATTACGGTCACTAAAACACCCTACACGATCTGTAGCTGCAAAACTGCTATTTGCAATTATACTTCAGTAGGCAAAATGGTCCAACTCTTCCCAAATAGTGATTTATTCCTTTCCTACTGGTTCCTTGGACCACAGCACAATGTCAACATTATATTCAGGGAGATGACTGGCAGTGTGAAAATGGCTGCTGCTCCAAAGTTTCATCTTCATGTCCCTATTCTGAATTCCTTTCCTCCATCTGGACCTTCTTTCAATCGTATAAGTCCCTGAGATATCTGCATCCCTCCATCTCTCCCATTTCCAACATTCCACCATTGGCAACCATGCCTCTGCTTTCTGAGCCCAAGCCTTTATAATTTTTTCCCTGAATCTCTCAGACTCTCAAACTCTCTTTCCCACCAACCCGAAAGACATTTCTTTAAACTCATCCATTCGCCCAAGTTTTTACTTACCATGTAGTTTACCTCCTTATGCACTTCAATATGGAACCTTGTCTCCTAAGATGAAGCTTGTAAAATTACCAGCTTGTTTGAATGTAAAATTATCTTCTTACAAATTTCCATTGCCTTCCTTCTTTTCAGTCAACCGACAGGTCTTTGATGTTCAGTGACTTTTTTTATGAATGCATGACATTTTAATCATACTATTAAAATGCAGCCTGTTCCCACCCATAAGGCTCAGCAAGTCCTCATCTATGTCGCACATTAAACTGCCTTGGAAATATACCATCATTTCATTGAAATCCTACAACTTCCGAGGAGGGACCTTCACCAGAAGGACTGCAGCTGTTAAAGAAGGTGGTACATCACTATCTTGTCAAGTTTATTTAAAGGTAGGGAGTAAATGATGGTCTTGGCAGCAATGGCATCATTCACAAAGGAATAAAACTGTCAGCCAAGTAGCTAAATAGATTATACACATGTATACAGTACTGTGCAAAAGTCTGAGACACGTAAAAAAAAATGTTAAGGTAAGTTGCTTTCAAAATAATGATACGAAAAGTTTCTAAATATCAAAAAATTTACTATAAAGAACAGTAAAAAAAATCTAAATCAAATCGATATTTGGTATGACCACCCTTTGCCTTTAAAACTGCATTAATTCTCTTAGGTAGGCCGGCTGGTGGCGCAATGGCATCAGCGCCAGACTCCGGAGTGAAGGCTCCCGAATTCGTATCCAAGTCGGGCCACCCCCCCGCGCACGCTTTCCATCCGTGCCGGGTTGAGTGTCGAGCTAGCCACTCGGCCTCATAAAAACAGAAAAGGGTCGAGTCAGGAATGTTCATATCGTGACCCGGTTAATCCGAAAGGAGACCAATCCTGACACCACACACCAGACAAGAATAGCTGACTGTCTGGTGCCACACGCTAAAAAAAAAGTTCTCTTAGGCATACTGTCGTGCAGTTTTATAAGAAAATTGGCTGGTAGGTTGTTCCAAGTATCTTGGAGAATCTGTCGCTGTTCTTCTGCAGACTTCGGCTGTCTCACTTGCTTCTGTCTCTCCAGGTATTCGGAGACAACCTCAATGATGTTGAGATCAGGGCTCTGTGCAGGCCATACCATCTGAAACCATATCAAAAATCTAGGGTGCCTAAGACTTTTGCACAGTATTGTAAATGGAGCAAAAGAAATCCCGATCTTTTTCCCCTAAAGCTGTTCATTCAACAAATCAACCTTGAGTAAATTTATAGACTGCAAGAAGCACTCACCTCTTCTTTCTTCTGCTCTTTCAAAACTTCCCTATTTTCTGAAAAAGGAAATACAGTTCACAATTAAAAAGAATTTTAAAATTTGCCACACAATGTAATATTGGGCCTTGTCGACTTTAAAGTTCCGGGCTTGTTAAACCAAAGTAAAATTCTGGCTGCTCATCACAGTAGGGATGAATACTGATGGTTCTCTTAAGTAAAGAGTTTTTTTTTGTTAAAAAGATTAAACTTATAAATCAGTGAGAAAGCAAGAAGTGGACATGATTTCCACTCAATGCTTCTGATTACCTGTGTAAATACGTCCTTAACTCGTCTGATGTGAAATTTCGATCACAAATGCTTCTAACCTTCCTAACCCTGCGACCGTTTACAGACTTAAGATTCTTCTGGAACACCACTCTGCTCCACTCCTGCTTTCATCTATATGTGCCCCATGCTCTTGAACTCACCACCTAAAACTACTCAACCAGTCTCTCTTCTAATCTGCTTCCTTAAACCTTCCACTTTGAAATCTGTCTTGACATCATTTTATGAAGCTTGAAGTCACATTTTGTCTGATAATGCCTCCTATACAATACACTGGCAGATTTTAATGTCTTTAATGGTGCTATATAAATGCAAGTTATTATTGTTGGTCTGTGCTATCATTGCCACAATTTTGGCCTTCTGGGCTGAAGCAGCAAATAAAGTTAGGCTGGGCTTCTTCTCTTCAGCAACATCTGATAACTACTGATGAGAAGTCTATGCATGTTGATCCTAGATGATGTTTATCTGCACTTCCCTCCAAAGATGAATAACCATCTGGTATTTGTTATCAAGGACGAAGAACATTTGAATGGGTGCTAACCAAGGGTCTGTGGTTAACAGTCATGGCTCTTAAAGCAGAAATGCATGGGTTCGAACCCACTCCAGCAATGGCAGCAGATTACACTGCAATATTGGCCAAGGTCCTGTCTGCCTTCTCACGTGGACACATATGATACCGCAGCATTACTTGGAAGAACAGAGGAGTTATATCAACTGTTGCGGTTTATATTCATCACTCAATCAACATCTCTAAAAAGTAGTTGATCTGGTCATTACCACGATGCTGTTTGATGGACTCTGCTGTGTACAAACTGCTTGCCATGCTCCCCCACATTACAACAGCAACAGATTAATTGGCTGCACAGATTCTGAGCTAAGGTCATGAAAGATGCTGTGTAAATGCAAACTTATTCTTTTTCTCTTACAGATCTGCCACTGGAGAAGCACAAGGTCAGCACCATCTGGGTAGAAGACCAAGATAATCAGACACAAGTATTTGATGAGATAAGGTCTTGTCAAATGGATCAAGAACCCAAGTACCCTAATCCATTAAGAAGAAATTCTTATGAGGATAGCGAATGGGAAAATGCCAACAACATATAATATTCACTTAAAACAGCTGAATTTAAGGGGTCACAATGAAATTCACCAGAGAACAGAACTGCTCCATCTGAGAGAGAAAGAAATGCCCCTCCAATTACTAGTTTTTATTTAAGAATAATATTTGGAATAATCTTGCCTTGGCAACATTATGGTTCTGGTTTTCACATTATGTAAGAAATACAGAGGCACTGGAAAAGATGCAGAAGTATTATATTTATCAGATTAAACCCATGCTGAGAAATCATGCTCAAGCTCTTTAGATAGAAATCTAGTGTTGGGTTAGACTAACAATAGAAGTCATTAAGATTATGAACCGTTGTACTGGACTGACACACAGGCAAGACGAGAAACAAGGAACAAAGTACACAGCATTCATTAATAAAATGCAAATGGAAGGTAGACAAAACCTTCATGTCTCAAGAGAGGTGAGAATGAGAGGCAAATAGCATAGTACCTTTAAGGGAAAACTGCACGTATGTAATATACATGATAGAATAAGGGATATGGTGATGCAGTTAAATGACAGAAATTGAGAGCAGGGTGGTGCATCTTAAACAACATGGATTCATCAGCCTTTTGGAGCTGTTTTTTTTTGCTGTAAGCAATTTACAATAGAACTTGGATCAGAAATGCTCTAGACAGTGCTGCTTTTCTTTCTCCTTCTCTCAGTCTGAGCTTTATCCATGAAGAGTGACGTACTGCAGCTTCACATCAGCCTATTGCTCTGATTAGTTTGAAGATACCTTTGGTTATCTCTACCTGACTGCAAATATTCTTCGTTCCCGAAAGAACTGATGCTCCGTGCAATGTCATCAAGCTGTCACACAGCCATCAAAGTATAATCCCGCTGTGTACACACTGGTCTACCCCAGTGGCAAAAGGCAATACATCAATATTGCATTCGGCTGTGCGTTGCAATGTTGTCTGTGCATGCACTGGGTCTAAGATTAGAAATGGCTGGGATCAGAGAACAGCTTGTCAAAAGGTACAACACTTCTTGAAGGAGGTGATGCTGTTTCAGGTACAGTTACTTCCATGTCTAGGTACAAAAATAATAGATATTTCATTTCATTCTGTTTTGATATACATAATATAATGAGAATGAGGAAAAGGAAGGCAGGGCAAACAAAGGGAGAGAACAGGGAGTGGGTTTAAAAGCTCACTGAAATAATAGTTGAGACTGAATGCACAATAAAGCCACTGGGACATGGGTTCCACAGCATTTTGCACAAAGTATAGACTGGTGATTCTAGTAACACTCAGAGCAATACTCAGACATATCGTCTTTCTGATCTTACCTCAAGCAGACATACTAACTGTCCTCTCGGGAAAACGCAAAAGGTCCCAGGACACGATTTTGAAGGAAGGCAGAGGAGCTCTCCTTGCTCTCTCTCTCATCCTGGATGATATTTAGCACAACACAACATCACTAAAAGAAGCAGTCCTGTTGACATACCCCTTTACTGATTGTCACAATTTGGTTGCTATACTTTAAAAATGATAGCAATGAGTACACTTGAAAAAAATATGCTTAACCTTGGTCTTCCATTCTCCTTATCTAAAAGGCAAGAACCTGCTTCAATACAATTCTTTTCTCTGCCTGATGTTATAAAGACAGAAACTGCCTGGTGTATTTTTCTGCCCTGCATCTCTCTTCCCATCCAACCCCATCTCCTCAAACTGCTGGGAATGAGGGTCTCATGAATGCAAGATGCCCTCCGATACATTCCCGAGAAGGCTAGATTATATCCTTGACCCCTGACACTAAATGCCAGTAGTAAATTAGTTCTGACAAACACAATGGGATGGGCCATTGGATTCCTAGTTCTTAACATCCAACATCTCCCTCCAGCCTCTGGTAAATTTCCCTGTTCCTATCCAAAGAAGCCAATTGAAAGACCACAGGGTGTAGGAGCAGGATTAGGCCATTTGGTCCTTTATTTGCTCTGCTATTCAATCATGGCTGCTCTTTTTTCCAACCTCATTCTCCCACCTTTTCCCTGTAAACCTTAACCCCCCTCCAATCAAGAACCTAAAATCTCTATCTTAAATATACCCAAAGTTTTGGCCTTTTCAGCCTTTTGTGGCAACAAATTTCACAGATTTGCCACCCTGTTGCTGAAGAGAATACTCGTCTCAGTTTTAAAGAGACACCCCTTTATTCTGAGGGTGTGCCCTCTGATCCTAGACTATCCTATTAATGAAAACAGCCTCTCCATGTCCACTCTATCCAGGCCTTTTGGAATCCAGTATCTACCAGATAGATTATCAACTACTTGCCTGCCTATAATCAGATAGTTACATATAGACAGCAGAGCTTTAGATGAGCTGATATTTTTCGGCACAGTAACTGATTTAAGTCTTCCCTCAGAGAATCACCTCTGTCATAATATTCTCAATATAGATCCTGGCTCTTTTCCCATCAGCTACAAGGGCAAAAAAAATCTCCCTCCGTGGAACTAATTCTTTACAACCTTAGTGTGCCAGGAAAATGCCATTTGAAACAATCTGGTCAAAACTTTAGCCCTTCTCCTGCACTCAGCAGTATCAGACTGTTTTGAGAATTTGGTTGGCTTTTCCAGCTTTCAGGTATCAATTCATTTTGGATGGGCAGTGAAAACTGCCTACAAGTATCTCACAAAATGTAATAGTTGAAATGAGAGTCAATCATGGTTGGCCCACTCTGCCAGGAAATTGGATTTCACACCACACAAATGAAAGAGAAACTCCAATTCATTCATCATCTTTTCCAGAGAATCAGAAATTTTAAAAGACCACAGGCAAAATTTAAACAGAAGCAACGTTTGGAGTTCTATCATATTCTATTTTTCTGTTACTTTTAGATACAATACAGCAAAATATAAAATATTTGCAATTAATAACTAACTTTCTCATCTACACCACTCCTCCCATGCACACTTTACCCTTCATGAACTCAGCTAATTGTGTGTTCTCCTCCCACAGATCGCATGCACTCTACTTTAAATGGACTATCTTTTCAGTAATTTGCTGCCCACTAGAAATGTCCACAGTATCTTTTCAGGTACTCTATCCACTCATTTCATCTCCTCACAGCCCACACCAGCTCTACTGAATTATAAGCTCTATTTGTTTTTAATTTCTTTCCACAAACCAGTTCACATTACCCAATCATAGATTCTACATGCCTATTCACCCTCCAGCATCTGGTGCATATCACAAGTCCTGGTTATGCGACCACTGGAGCCAGGCAATCTCTGAAGAGTATTGATAATGGCTGGAGTCACCCATCTTGTAAAGACACTACCCAGAAAGTGGCAATGGCAAACCACTTCTGTAGAAAAAATTGCCAACAACAATGATGGTCATGGAAAGACAATGATCGGTCCACGTCATACGACGCGGCACATAACAAACGAATGATTCAACCTCCATACAAAAACTCTATGCTTTTATGGACACAATCCTTCTATTTAACCTTTTTATTTGATAATAACTAATAAGGTTAAATTGGATTGGGTTTCAGTAATTTATTCAGAGCTACAGCATGCAAACAGGCCCTTCCGGCCCAACGAGCTCATGCTGCCCTATTACACCCATGTGACCAATTAACCTACAAACCCTTGCGTCTTTGGAATGTGGGAAGAAACCAGAGCACTTAGAGGAAACCAATGCAGTCACTGGGGGGGGGGGGGGGGGGAGATAACCCAGAATTGAACCCGGGTCACTGGCGTTATAATAACTGCTACACAGCCCTTGCTGCCCCTAACTTCTCTCCTTTTGCCCAAATAGAAGAAGCATATTGTAAAGTTGTCATGGCATTTGTGAATAATATGAATAAAATCATTATGGACTCTATTATAACACAGCTGGTCATTAAGGAAGTTCCACAGGACGACACAGTTGAACATGAAACCAGAGGAAACAATGGATCATAAGTCACACAGGAAACATTGACAGCAGTCTAGGTCCCAAAGTTACAAGCTCATTTATTGACTCTTATTTAAGTAAGTAAGCAAGCTGATTGCAACAACCAGGATTTACACAACAACATGAAGGTCACTGGAAAAAAGCAAATGTTGGTGGTGATTGCAGACTGCAATCCTTTCTTCAGTGGCAGAATATAGCAACCTAAATTTTAAGGGTGTCAATTGTAAAAGCTGCCGTCATTGGGGTCCAGTGTGGACAAGAATTTCTAATGCCAATCAGATCTCAGTGTATCACACATACTTCCACAGCAGCAGGCGGTGGTCTCTTCATTGTCTAACTACATTATCTTATGGTCGATTCACCTTTCAGATTAGAAGTTAAACTGTGGACCCAACAGTTAAAAAGTGAAAGATCTCCTAGCAGTATTTTAAAAAGAGTTAGTCTCACCATGACCAAACCGCTAGCTCTCCACTCAAATCCAGCTAGTCTTTTACTTATTTCTCCATCATTTCTGAAATAAAAATGGTAAATTAGTTGGCCATGGTCAATTTACCATTTGTGGGAGCTTTTTGTGCCTAAACTGGCTGTTACACTTCTTCCTTCATTGCCTGTGAAGTTCTTTGAGGTGATCATGGGTGTTACAGAAACCTAACTCTTTATTTCAATAATAAGACAATATATGGAAACAATAAAAGTAAAAATAATTAGGAAATTGTAACAGCCAATGAGAATAATTTCATTAGGCAGAGGGTAGTGAATCGGTGGAAATCATTGCTACAGACAGCTGTGGAGGCCAAGTCATCAAGTATACGGTGGATTCTTGTTAAATGGGACACATTGGGACCAGTATATTTTGCCCCAGTAAGCTGAAGTTTCAAGCAAATAGTTAAAAAGGTATTCAAAAAAAAGAACAAATTGGAACACTACCAAAACTACTGCAGTACAGTAAAACTGTATTTGTTCCTAATAGTTTTTGACAGAGGAATTAATCCAGTGGACACTACCCTGTTCTTTTGGTTGACTGTAAATGAACACAATCAGCGCAAACACCTAGTGCTGATAGTGGTCTGCCTTCATACAATGCTTTCGATGATTTCATCCTCCAAATTTTCATTTCCATTGTAACATTCAAGATGAGTGTCGCTACCTTCAAACTCTACGTAGTTCCTAACTTGTTGAAGTAGTGGAATCATTTCCATTTCACTCCCAGCTGTTTCTGGCATCTGCAAGCCTGAATGCTTGAAACCACAGTGAGCAAAATAGTTCTGAATTGTCTTACTGCTTATTACTTGCCAGCTATCAGCAACAAAATTCATTGCCTTTTGAACACAAGCACACGCAAATAGTACTACTTAAAAACTGTTCACTCTAAGCAAGGTATAGTGTCCAGTGGCCACACAATGTGCATGTGACTGATGCAATTTCCTGTCCCAATTAAGCAGCACGGAGTCCCAAGTAAACGAAGGGAATCCCAGCAACACACATCAAAGTTGCTGGTGAACGCAGCAGGCCAGGCAGCATCTCTAGGAAGAGGTACAGTCGACGTTTCAGGTCCTGACGAAGGGTCTCGGCCTGAAACGTCGACTGTACCTCTTCCTAGAGATGCTGCCTGGCCTGCTGCGTTCACCAGCAACTTTGATGTGTGTTGCTTGAATTTCCAGCATCTGCAGAATTCTTGTTGCTTGCGAAGGGAATCCCAACTATTTTCTCGAAATGTCTTGTTCTTAAAGAGTTGTCCCAAATAAGCAACTGTTCCAATTAACCAGAATTGTCTGTATTAAGAACAGAGATTGATAGGCTCTTGATTAGTAAGGGTGTTAAAGGTTATGGGGAGAAGGCAGGAGAATGGGTTTGAGAGGGATAATAAATTAGACATGATGGAATGGCAGAGCAGACTTGATGGGCCAAATGGCCCAATTCTGATCCTATATCTTATAGTCTAATAGTGCCAGTTTTAAGTCTATGGGTGATTAGTGTCTCTAATGGTTTCCATAAGCGGATCAAATCCCATACACTAAGGTCTGACATTACTCCTCAGTGTCTACAACATTCATATAGCTATCTTGTGGCTCGGCAACCAAACCAGAGTACAATATACAATAAACATGGCATGTTCTGACCAAAGCCTAGTAAAATTTAATCACACTTTCAGTCTTAATCTATTGTTTTGCCTGTATTTATTTGAACATTATTGACACTGATGATGGCAGATCATACTAATTGGAGATGTACAGCAGTGACTAGACAAAGATCAGGCTGTTTGTACAGTACTCATAGAGTCTGTTTGTCAACTATTTTCTACTGTGTGAATGCAGTTCCAGCTGAAATCAAGCTGTTGTAAAGCTGGCTCCTATCCTAAGCTGGAGATGAAGTCAGTAAGATGAAGAGCAGTGCCCACAAGAAGGCTTCATTACTTTCACTTGGAACACGATATCTTGGCACAGCAGCCAGCAAGAGGGAAAGGAGGGAGAACTTATAAAACAGAATTGTTCTATACGAGGCAGGCAAAGTCCGATTACAAACAGCCGACTAGGTCACGCAGTTTCATTCATATATCGGCATTTAGGACGGCTTATGGAGATTAAAATGTGAATGGAAGAGATCACCTTAGCACTGTTCTCATTTAATTTGATACGTCTCATATCCTGCACTGACACCTAATACCCATAATGATTCGGAATTTAGTCTTTCATGCTTGTGCCACATTCAACAACTATTTGTAATTATTAAGCAAAAACCTTAAGCAAGCAAAACATTGCCAGACAGTTCATATGAGCACTACCGAACAAAATTTCATCTTAACAATGTAAAGTGAATTAAGACAAAGAATAATTCAAGGCTAGAGAAAATCTTCATCACTGGAGATCAAGCCAAGAATGAAATGGGGGAAGTGAAGTGGGGATGAGATTAGTGTAACTGCCTCTGCTATTTGCAAGTTTACCAAGTTGGGATGATTTGAGACAAAGAAGAGTCTTAGAACGGATTTTGTTTTCACATACTGACCATCCTTGTCCTTCTAGGTGGTGGACCTTGAAGGTCAAGAAGGTGCTGCTGCAATTTCTGAGGTGCTGAAGTGTTAAGTTACTTGTACATTTTTGGGCAACTACACTTTAATAACATCCAGACTCAATGATAAATACCAACATGATAATTGAGGTAACAGTATGGTTGGTACAGTTGGAACCCCAGCAAGGATGAGCACCTTCTGGAAAGGATGCAGACCGACAGGGAAGAAAATAATCCAGGTTCTGAAGCTATAATGGGTAAATCAGGACATGGAAAGAATTCCAATTAAAGCCACACAGATGTTCATGCATGTTTCTATTAGGAGAATTTAGAATTCAGGAGGGTCTCCTTGTTCACTTTCTGAAATCGGAACTCGACAAAGGATCTGATGTCAGTGATTGTTCTCACACAAGATGTAATTGTAACTGTAGCCAGTTCTTCCAGTGAGACTTGATTCTCTGCAATTTGGTGAAAGGTTTAAGGGCAGTCTTTTAAGTCTTGAGGTAGGATCTATTTGCTACAAACGCAATCTAGTAATTATGCTTCAGCAAACTGTGCTTCCTGTTGTGATTGAAATGGATGAGAACCTCAGAAAATTTAATGCTCATTGAAACAGTGCTCACCTTGTAAAATTCCAGGACCTGGCCGTGATGATGCAGCCTGGGGACCCAAACGCAGATCAAAGTTAATCTATTATTAAAGTATATATGATACCTTGAGATTCATTTTCTTGCCAGCATTCACAGTAGAACAAAGAAATACAACAGAATCCAGGAAAAAAATTACACTCAAAGACAAGCAGCCAATATGCAAATGAAGGCAAACTGTACAAATACAAAATAATAACAATGAATAAGTAACTAAATACTGAGAACGTGAGTTGTAGAGTCTCAGAAAGTGATTCCATAGATTGTAGTCAGTGATCAGTTCAGTGTTGAGGTGAGTGAAATTATCCACACTGGTTCAGGAGCCTGATGGTTGAAGGGTAATAACTGCTCCTGAACCTGGTGGTGTGGGACCTAAGGCTCTTGTACCTCCTTCCTGGTGGCAGCAATGAGAAGAGAGCATGGCCTGGATAGTGGATGTCTTGATAATGGATGCTGCTTTCCTGTGGCAGCGTTCCTCGTTGATGCTCCTCATCACTGGTGGGGAGGGTTTTTCCTGTGAAGGGTTTTTTGAACTGCAGTCACTGTTGTAAGATATGGTGTCTGCTAATTTAAGCACAGCGGAGTTTCACAAATATTAAAGAAATGATGATGGGCCAACTGCTGAGGGTTAATGATTGTCATAACACCCTGGCTTTCCCTCAGAACATTTATATTCAGTTAAGGGAGCAGTGGAGCCTGGGTTTAATGTCTCATGGGAAAATTGGCACTGCCACAGCACTGTACCAGGAGTAACAGGCTAGACTATATGCTCAACTCTCTGGGAAGCTACTTGCCCGATAATTTTCTGACACAGGAATAAATGGATGTTAATTGTTTTGCAGCCTGGAACACAATAAAGATGTAAGGGGGAAGAAAACAATAGAATCAGAATCGGGTTTAATATCAACGGCATATGTCATGGAATTTGTTAACTTTGTGGCAGCTGTACAATGCAATACATGATAAATATAGGAAAAAAACTGAATTACAGTAAGTATATACATGTATATTAAATAGTTACATTAAAATAAGTCATGCAAAAAATAGTGAGGTAGTGTTAATGGGTTCAATGTCCATTTAGAAATTGGATGGCAGAGCGTAAGCTGTTCCTGAATTGTTGAGTGTGTGTCTTCAGGCTCCTGTACCTTCATGATGGTGGCAATAAGAGGGAATGTCCTGGGTGATGGTGGTCCTTAGTAATGGATGCCATTCAGCACTTTTAGCTTGTTCCCCCACTCATACCTGATCTACATTTCACCTCTATCTATCTTGCTTCCATAACAACTGTGCATCTGATGTATTTTGAACAGAGAAGGCTCAAGAGAGTAAGATTCAGGGGAATACATGAGTGCACTGAAAATGAGGAAGCCTGCGATAAAGAAACATAGTATCTGGAGAACAAGCTATTCCATGCATCCAGCCCTGGAACGTACTGGAGGGGTGGGTGGTAGGGTAACTGCCTCAGCCATGGGCTTGTTATGTTTTATGCATAAACTGTACTTACAATGCAGGTTCAGGTCGGCAATTTATCATCATTACTGCAGTGATGGAATGAGAGTGGGGGGCGGTTCTGAGGTTTTTAAGATTTGGGATGACTAATAAATAACATCAATGCATACTGCTGGCAAAGTCTGCTGTTCATTATATCCTTAGACTGCATTGCCCGGGGACTGTAGATCACCATTAGCAGAGAGGCCAAATTGCTCCAGTGACAGCTGTATTTTTTAGCCATTTTGAAAAAAAAAATAAATGAAATGACTTTTTTGGCCTCTTGTGGAGAGCAGAGATCACTTGCTGACTCTCTGCTTAGAGTAATGCATTGCGATGTGCAGAATAACCAGCCAGAGCTTCATCACTTCTCCCGAGCAAATGCTTCAAAGTGCAGGCGTCAAAGAGAAATCTGCGGCTCTCGCTTGGCAAATGGGAAAGGGTTCTGAGCAGAAACAGGCAGGGTCACCATAGCAAGTGCTTGATATCGCCTGATTCACCCTGAGCAGGATCCATCCTGCTAACCACCTCTCCTGCCTATTCACCTGGAATTAAAGATTAATCCGCCAGAAACTCATGCAAATAAAACCCAGGAGAATAACTGAGCGGGTGGGTGGTGTTTTTAAATGCAATTTATGAAATTCTTTTAATCCACTTGAACAATTATTTTACTAGTTTTTAAAATATCGGTGGTTCAGGAGGGAGAGGGGTGCTGTATGGCTGAAAGCTTGACTTTGGGATATCACGATGTTGGCATTTTGGATGGATGATAGATCAGTTGGCAGAGAACTTATAGACCCCGTGCAACCAAAGGGAAGAATGTGGGGCAATGCAGTTGGCAGTGAGGGGTCATGCAAGGAGATCTTCATTTTGACGTCCAATTAGTTTTCAAAACTTTCAAAGGGCACTGGGCTGCCTGAGGAGTCATCATTTGGAAAAGGAATTAAATCAAATCCCCATTTGCTCTTAAGTGGATCTAGAAAACCCCGTGGCACAATTTTTGCAAACAGTCAGGTATATTTTGCAGTGGCCTGACAAACAGTTGCCCTTTCAACCAAAGCTACTCCAACCAATTACTTAATGATTACCGCTCTGTAATTTGTAGGAGCTTGCTTTGTATACATTTCTACAGGGATCACGTGACTTGGCTGTTAAGTATTTTGGGATGCAGCAAGGTCATGCAAAGCACAATTTCACTTCATTTCTTTCTGTTGCTGCAAGCATCAGCAGCTTGAGGATAAAATGAATCAAATGTGCTGAAATGTAGAATATTGTGGTCAGTTCAGTTACATAATTACGTTGAGCAAACTCAAGTGACCAGTCTAACCTGCACCCCACCCAAGACTGAAGACCTATAATTAGTTTTGATCATGCATTCTGCTCGCCTTTGTCAGCTTACACATCCTAAACTCTGGAAACCAAAGATGAGGCCAAAAGCAATATTTAATCAGATCTTGCGAGAACCTTGACCTGCACCCGACAAATCGATCTTCTTGCCAACTTTGTCAGAGAGGATACAAACTTCCGGAAAATGTGATTAGGAGAGGGCAAAGCTACCTCCAAAAAAGTCTTCCTAATGGGATAATGCTACATGATCTTGTCATAACTAGTACCTATTTTATCAAATAGAAAAGCAGAAAATCTTTTGGTCGCATGCCCTAATTCAGGCACTGGATTGATAGATTCTGTTTTTGTGTGTATTGGAGACTGTGAGGATGTTTGCATCACCCACACCAGGACAGGTACTACTGCCGAACTGGCCACTCCTTAATCCACTGTTATTTCCATCACAAACATGAAAAAAATCTGCAGGTGCTGGAAATCCAAAGCAACACACACAAAATGCGGCAGGTCAGGCAACATCTATGGAAATGAATAAACAGCCAACATTTCCGGCTGAGACCCTTTCTCAGGGCTGAGAAGGGGGAAGATGCTAGAATAAAAAAGGTGAAGGGAGGGGAAGGAGGATAGCTACAAGGTGAGAGGTGAAGCCAGGTGGGTGGGAAAGGTCAAGGGCTAGAGAAGGAGGAATCTGATAGGTGAGGAGAGTAGACCACAGTCCCGATGCAATGACAAAGATATTGCCACTAGAAAAATCAAAGCTATTGACTACAACAAAGAAAGGTTTTTCCTCAGACAACTCACAAAAGACCCAACTCCCATCTAACAGGAATGACAGCATGTCCGAAGTACCCATACCGTCCTTGATGGCCGTCCCACCCTCTTGTAATTATCATTCCTGAAGAGATTATGGGCTTATCTACCAGCAAACATCTTTAAGAAAAGAGGCAGATCCTGACATCCGCCTTCTTTCAGCTACATGGAAAGATTTTTCAAGAGTCCTTCCCAACCACCTCCTTCCAGTGGCCAAAAAACGGTCTTGCAAAATGCAGTGTGGGCTTTGTCCAACAGGAGACTCATTGAACATGAGTTTCACCACACAGCGAACGCATGAAAAAAAATCACAGAGTAGCATCGAGCACTACTAATTGAGAGGGACTGTGGAGAAACCTTTTCAGATTAAACTGCCCTCTGAAGTTTGTCTCTACTTTACATCTGCTGCATGTCAACTGACATGATTCCTGTGCAGAATGGGGTTAAGCAAGTCTGCATCAACACTCCAACACTTATTCATTCTCACTGCAATATCACGCCTTACATCCAACAGGATTTCTGCCTGGAGTGATGCTACAGAGTGGTTAAGCGGTTATTCAACTTAGAGCATCTGTTAGGTCATTCCAACCGCAGCACTGAGCTGCAGCACGCAGATGACACTTGCATTAACACAGTCAGAAGCTGAGCTCCAAGTCATTGTTGACTCATCCGCTGAGGCATATGAAATCATGAACTTTACACAAGACATATGGAAAACAAATTTGACCCCATTGCACATTGCTGACCCCAGCACTCCTGATAATGGCCCTGAAAAAGTCAGATGAGTTTCCATAGCTACCTCTCAGTTAAAGCAGACATTGATATGAAATTTATCATCGTCTCTAGTGTATCAGCACATTCTTGGACCCACTGAGGAAGTGTGTTTAAACAGCTTTGAGTCTACTATGCATTAATAATCCTTGTGTACTGTAAACTTCAGATTTATGTACAACTTACAGTTGGCTCTTTAAAGCACAGGAGAGTTACCACCTAAACTGTCTTCACAAAATCTTTTCTAATCAATTGGCAGGATAGGTGAATCAAGATCAGCGTCCTCTCCCAGGACAATATCCCACAGCAGCGATACCTTAATTACTCTCAATCACCTCAATGTCAGAACATTCTCAAAACTAGCACTCTGTTCCAAGCTCTGTCCTGGAAGTGGTTAGCAAGAAGACAGAGGTTTGAAAATATGTTACATTCTCAAAGACCCTGGAAATACTGGGCTAATATCCACCCCAAATGGGATAGGAGTATTCAGGATGGTCCTGAGAACCTGAAGTCTCTTGGTCAGGAGCACATGGAAATAGCAAAAGGACTCCACCAGCCATAGTGCTCACTGCACCCATTGTATGGCATAATTATGGACTCCAATACAGAACTCACAGAAAACGAGTCATGCAAGTCATCCTTGATACTTAAGACAATGATTTATTTCTAAATCCTCATGGTTCAGCCTGATTCATCCTAAACCAGAGGAACTACAAGCTTTCCTAAAACCAACCCAACTGGGCACCTCATGGGTCTCAGGCATGGGTTGGGTTGCCAGACTCTAATAAACTGAACCGGGCGATGCAATTTGCAAATTAACTGTCAGGCTTGGAAGGTTAATGGAGGGAGGCCAACCTACAATGGAGTTCTGCAGGTCTGTTAGTTCAAAGGAATTCAAAGGGGACAAACTACAAGCAGACAATAGCTGGACATGCAGTGACACAGGAACCAGGCAGGAAGGAAAATAAGAAAAGCAAACAGGATGCCTCACTCTCAATTGTCTGAAAATCTCATTACTTATAAATGCCTGCATGTTCACTGAACTCTCTTGGATCTGGCTCCTATTCTCTTTTCCCCCAGTTGCAGTGCCGGGGGCACAGGGATTTGGGACGGAGCGAGAAATGGTGGTTTATTAAAGCTCATTCAGAACGCGAAACAAGCTTCCTTGCAAACCAGTAAACCCCAGCATGGGGCGATCATTAAACATCTACATGCCAGCAAGTAATGAAGTATGCCCTGCAATGCAAAGTCAATGTAACACTCTGGTCCCCCATTTAAGTCATTGCCTCTAATAGACTGGCACACTATTAGCAAATGCAATCTGTGCTCTTCCAATTACTTAACTCTACAGTGTGGACTCAGGCTGCCTCAACCCAAGTATAACATCTGTAGGCAAGAGCTGGGGGAGTGGGGGAGGGAGAGGGAGAGGGGGAGAGAAAGAGAAAGAGAGAGAAAGAGAGGGGCGAGAGAGGGGAGAGAAAGAGAGAAAGAGAAAGAGAGAAAGAGAGGGGAGAGAGAGGGGAGAGAGGGGAGAGAGAGAGAGAAAGAGAGAGAGAGAGAGAGAGAGAAGGAGAGAGAGAGAGAAAGAGAAAGAGAAAGAGAGAGAGAAAGAGAGAAAGAGAGAGAGAGAGAGAAGGAGAGAGAGAGAAAGAGAGAGAAAGAGAGAGAGAAAGAGACAGAGAAAGAGAGGGTGATATGTATGTATCACAGTTCTCAGAGGGTTAAAAAGATCTGAATTAAATTCTTGCTTCTGAGAAGCAGCTGTAAGCAAAAGGCCAGATCAAAACTTACTGGACATCAAACATCAAAATTATGAAGCACTTTGTGACAGGGCTTGTTGATGTGAAACAAAGTCTTCCAGATACACAGGTGCTTTTACAGTTCTTTATAGTCTATGGACATTGCAACGAAGGATGAAGAGACAGTTTCTGCACAGGATTATATTGAGAGAACTATCAGAGAGAAGTAACAATCAATCCAAAAGTTCTTCCCGTATTGCATTCACACCTACAGACTCTGATTGTAATGGTGCACATCTTTGGCCACAGGTAAAATTTAGGCGTGCTGACAACACTTTGAGTCTTTATCAAAACTTAGGTGAAAAAGATAATTCCATTAACTAATTTAACCAGTATCGCTAGCCCGAGGCTGTTGTTAGCAAATATTTAAAACACTTCAATTATCAAAATATTACTGAAAGAATAAAAACAATACTGAAGAAAGTTTCATGATTTTGAACAAAATTGCATTTCTATAATGCCTTACAGGATGTCCCAGTATCCTTCATAATCAGCCTACTGCAGGGTTGTAAAGTGTGAAACGTAGCAAGCTATTTACACACGTCAGAGTCCACGGACAACGAAGTGACAATGACTAGATAATCTCCTTTAAGTGTTGACTGTGAAATAAACATTACCCAAGCATTACCCTGCTCTTTTCCAAATTAAAGCCAGCTAAGAGGACACTGGTACAGGCAAGACCTGACTGATGACCTCAAATGCTCATGGAGAGCTGTGCTCCAGGTGAATGTTGTGTATCAAGGGATTAAGATCTCAACAGAAAGGTGCCACCGGTAACTGCTCAGCTCAGCAAGGGAGTGTCAGACTAGTCTGCATACTAAAGAATCGGGAATAGGATGAGAACCCACCACCGTTGGACTCAGAGCTGAGTATACTATCCACTGGAGCAAACAAACCTGAAATAGCTTTGTCATGGATTCCTCCCCTGTAAGGACGTCACAGGAAAAGAAAAAAACATCAATGAGAAAACACTGTCCGATCTCAGGGCACTCTCCCATGATACTTTGCTCTGGTGAAGACATACATGCTTTGACGCATTATTGAATGACAAAAATCATGAAAATCTATACTTAATTCTTGGTTTTAAATCTTAGTACTCACATACAATTGAAAAATACAACCCATACTGCACCAGATCAGAAATTTCCCTAAAGGTTAAAATAGTTTAATACTTTGGGATAAAGTACCTGGTGGAGGTACACCTGCAAACCATTGTTTTATTTCTTTGTGCATATGTGATAAATGTTGGCCTTATCCCTCCCTGCTCTTCAATTCACATTCAGATCTTTCAGCATGCCCCTGAAGTGACATCAGAACTCCACATTGAATATCTGTAATTTGCAAAGATCAGTATGCAAGAACAGCTTCTTTCAGCATTACCATCTGCTCGTTTAGAGTGCTGTACCACAAAATCTCTTGGTCCAATATCTAGCAGGCAGAACCACAGCGCTTCAAGATCATGATGGAGGCGGGGGTACTCTGAAAAATATCCTCAGCAGCTGCCCAAAAGCCCTGGGAGAAGGCCGCGACCATTGGCGCCATGACCAGGTGCTGGAGGCGGTGGCAGAAAGTATCTCCTCAGAAAGCAGAAACCCAGAAAGCCCATAGCCTCTGTCAAAGCTGGAGACCAACCATAGCCTCAGCCCAGATCACCAGCAGGCTTGCTTGCCACAACGTCTGACTGGCAACTGAAAGTTGATCTTAGCAAGCAATAAAAGTTCCCTGGCTTCATTGCATCATCATCACTGAGGCCTGACATGGTCATTCTGTCAGAAACCTCGAAGCAGATGGTCATGGTAGAACTGACAGTGCCCTGGGAAGGCCAGATTGAGGAGGCGTTTGAACATAAGAAAGCCAAGTACCAGGAGCTGGTAGAGCAGTGCCAGAGACAGGGGTGGAGGCCATAATGTGAGCCTATAGAGGTTTGCTGTAGAGGTCTTGCTGGCTACTCACTGTGCAGAACCTACTCTCTCCTTGGCATTACGAGGGCTGCAAAGAAAAGAGCCTTCAGGACCGTCACAATAGCTGCTGAGCGAACCTCCAGGTGGCTAAGGATTAAGAGGACCAATACTGCTGGGACAGAAGCCGGGGCCTGGTCAACCCTGGCTGGGTCACCTGGGCAAGAGTGTCTGACGTTGAAAGACCCGAAACACCCGATGACCCCAGCTTACGCCACTGGTGACGTGCCCCAGTCCATCCTAGGATGTATCTCAGCATCAGAGTGAGTATAGGATATGATAACCTCTACAGTCAAATAGCCTTCAAGACTCTGACAAAAACATTGGGCATGTAGATAAGAAGATAGCAGTAGCAAATGGAATACAGTCGGCTCTCCTTATCTGTGAGGGATTGGTTCTGGGACCCCTCACGAATACCAAAAAACGCGAATGCTCAAGTCCCTTATTCAACCTGTCTAAATGTGGTGGACCTTGGGACCCGGCGGCAGAGCTCTGAATCCATAGTGTTTCTGTTCGCGAAAATAATCACGATCGCGATTTAAAATTAAGTGGAAAAATAAAGCGATCGGAAAGAGGTGAAACACCATTGATCATTGGAAAAGCATCAGGCTACAGTCGGTCAACGATTGAAACAATTTTATAGGATAAAGTGAAAAAGCCCTGCCCCGATGAATGCTACAATTATTACTAAGCAACGCAGTGGTTTAATTATTGGGTTTTGGGTTTTGGGGTTTGGGGTTTTTGATTCTTCACATCAACCCGGCATGGATGGAGAGCACACTCGGGAGTGGTCTGTCACTGGATCAAACTCGGGAATTTCCATTCCTGAGCCCGGCACTGAAACATACGTTTCTTAAGTGTTTTATATGCATAGAAAGGCAAAACATATATACTATATACTAAGACAAACACTTGATTAACTGAAGCTAAATAATACCGGATGTACCTGATCCGACTTACTCAGTAAGAGAACTTCCGGTTTTTTTCGATCCCGATCCACGATAACCTACACACGTCCTCCCGTATACTTTAAATCATCTCTAGATTACTTATAATGCCTAATACAATGTAAACGCTATGTAAAATAGTTGTTATACTGCATTGTTTAGAGAATAATGACAAGAAAAAAAAGAAGTCTGTACATGTTCGAACAACAAATGCTGGAAGAGCACTTCCGGGTTTTCTTGATTCGCGGTTGGTTGAATTCACGCATGCAGAACTTGCGGATAAGGAGGGCCAACTGCACATCCCTAGGAACATTCTATTGGTCGCCATGTTTGAGCACTAAACTCGTGAGTTCTCTCCTTGAACCTCTGCATTGAGAGCACCTTGGGTCAGGCTGGCCCAATCCCTCCCCAGTTAGTGTCAAATTGTTTCTGATACTGTTCTTCTTGCAAAGCTCTATTACATTAAAAGTGTGATATTTGATGCAAGTGATTATTTATGTTCAGGAAAGAGAGTGGAGCATCAGGAATTTACTTTTCAAATGTCAAATGAAATGCCCCAAGGTTTGCAGAAAAATTAAGCAACTTTTGTGAAGAGAAACACTTCTGGTGTGAAAACTAATTAGCAAGCACCAAAAATCTCACAATAGCCCTGCAGTACCAGCAGTGATCCAGGAGAATGCTTGATATTTAATTGCTTGTCATTAAGAAAGCTCTTTGAAAAGTGTGAAAAGACAGATGTAGAATTTCTCACCTTTATCGACAGGTTTATCTTTCACTGCCTAATTGGCATGGGGACTGTAGGCATTTGGGTTAGCGTTGGAGAGTAATTAAATCGGGCTCAGCTACAGCCTGCTGAGGCACCTCCACAGGGCTTCTCATCTCCTTCCCGCTGTTCTGCCTGCCATAGATCTCTGGACTTGCTGAAAGAAAGAAGAGGGTAGGGGGTGGGGAGGCGGTGATTAGTGCAAATATTTGATGTTTTTAACAATGTGACAACCTTTCCAGTCTGCTAGACCAAATAAAAATCTGACACTCTAAAAGCAGCCATCAAACCTGACTTATTTACAGACCCTTGGAGCTTCTGTATCCATCAGGGATCCAGTATGGACAAAAAGCCCTGTTAGTACAATTGATTGCTTCCAAGTGGGGTCATACTGGTCTGAATTAAATCTGGGGTTTGTGATCATCTGCAGGTTTTCAAGGTAGGAAAATGCCCGACTGCATTTAAGGGGAGGCTACCTCACTCCAAGGAAATTGAGAGTATAGTTAATTAGAACTGCGAAGATACTCCTGTGAAGTACAAACCCCACCATAGATTAATCAATTAACAATGGTCATGGGAATGGGAGGAGGCCATTCAGCCCTTCTAGCCTCTTCTACCATTTAATTAGATCATGGCTGATTTGTTCATTAATCTAAGCCATTGTCCTCTCACCCTAATATCCATGCCTAACATAAACCTATCAATCCATCTGGAAATTCCAGTTGATCACTCCCACCCATTTGAAATGACAGAGTTTAACATTTCTAACATACTTTGTTCAGAAGGAGTATTTGTGCTATAAATTCTATGGATGGGGAATACGTCCTCTATGCCTTTGTAAAAGACACAATGAGGTAACACCTGAATGCTAAAGTCTGCCTCTGAAATTCGTTTCCCTGCTTTGACCAGAAATGGCAATAATTAACAGTGTCACCCTCAGCAACAAGTGGAGCTCTTCATGCATGTGTACAAATGTTGGTGCAAATTTCCAAAGTGAAGGCAATGCAAAGCCAGGGGAACTAAGACCACGCCTGGGTTTAGGAAAATGAGATTTCGGGGCAATGCTCTGCATGCACTCAGGTGTGATCCCTCCCCCACACTCCTCCCAACTCCAGGTTAGCTCGTGGATGAAAGACAATGCCAGAGTAACATTCTGCATTCTATCGGTCTCTATTTGCATCTTTGTCAGTTTCTACATTTCTGCCTCATGTCTTTTTCTGCATCTTTCCTCTGGATTCAACCAATCATTATTTTGGTTTCTCTGTCCCTCTTTCTGTTGCTTTTCTCTCTCCCCGTTATTATATCTGTTAATATCTCTTTCCTTTCTTCTTACTATCCCTCTATCCTCTCTTTCTCTGCCTGAGAAACACACACACCAGTCCTCATAGAGGGATCAGAAGTGGAAAGGGTGAGCAATTTCAAGTTCCTGGGTGTCAACAATCACTGAGGATCTATCCTGGGCCCAACATATTGACGCTGTTACAAAGAAGGCCCGACAATGTCTATATTTCATTAGGGGTTTGAGGAGATTTGGTTTGTCACCAAAGACACTCACAAATTTCTACAGAAGTACCATGGACAGCATTGTAACTGGCTGCATCATCGTCTGGTATGGGGGTGGGGGGCACTGCACAAGATCATAAAAAACTGCAGGAAGTTGCAAACTCTGCCAGCTCTATCATGGGCACTAGCCTCTATAGCATCCAGATGTGATGCCTCAAAAAGGAGGAAACCATCATTAAGGACCCTCATCACCCAGGACATGCCTTCTTCTCATTGTCACCATCAGGGAGGAGGGAGGCAAGCCTGAAGGCACACACTCAATGATTCAGGAAGAGCTTCTTCCCCTCTGCCATTTGATTTCTGAATGGACATTGAACCCATGAACACTACCTCATGACTCTCTTATTTTTACTTTTGCGCTACTTACTTAATTTAGCTATTTTATATATGTTTATTTATTTATTTTATTGTTTTAATTTTTTTTCTCGCCCCTCATGGGTGGTGTGTATGTGTATTTTCCCCTTAATCTCGGGTCCCCTACCAGAAGTCTGGGAGTTTGAGGTTTTGGCGAAGTATCCTTGCTGTTCCTAGTAGTGTGCTCTTCTGGACCGAGATCTCAGATGTTATTCCTGGGATTTGTTGGAACCACTCTCCCAATCCAGGTGTCATAGCTCCAAGTGCTCCCATCACTACTTGGATTACTCTGGCTTTAACTTTCCACATCCTTTCTATCTGTTCTTTCAAGCCCTGGTATTTCTCCAGCTTCTCATATTCTTTCTTCCTGATGTTACTGTCATTCAGGATTGCCACATCTATTACTGTTGCTTTCTTCTGTTCCTTGTCCAGTATTACTATGTCTGGTTGGTTGGCCAGTACCTGCTTATCAGTCTGTATTTGGAAATCCCACAGGATCTTAGCTCTGTCATTCTCCACGACCTTCTTGGGTGTTTCCCATTTGGACTTGGGAGTGTCCAATCCATACTCAGCACAGACGTTCCTGTACACAATTCCTGCAACTTGGCTGTGCCGTTTGCTGTATGCTGTCCCGTGCTGCATCTTGTACCCTGCTACTATGGGCTGGATGGTTTTAGCAGATTCCTTGCACAGTCTGCATCTTGGGTCTTGTCTGGTGTGATAGACCCCTGCTTCTATTGCTCTTGCGCTCAGCGTCTGTTCTTGTGCAGCCAGGAGCAGCATCTCTGTGCTATACCTCAGCCCTGCCATTTCCAGCCATTGGTAGGACTTCCTTATGTCAGCCACCTCTGATATCTGGTGATGGTATATCCCGTGCAGTGGCTTGTCCTGCCATGGCCCCTGGTCCTCTGACTCTGCTTCACCCACTTCCATTTCCATATCCCCTGCCTGCTGTCTGAAGTATTCTCCTAGCAGGTCGTCCTTAGGGGCCATCTTCCTGACATACTCATGGATGTTCTGTATTTCACATTTCTTCCAGGACTGTGGCCTTGACACTTTCTTTCCCTCTTTCTTTCTCTCTTTCACACACACACACTTACAGTAATTCACGTTTTTTTCCATTATCATTTATTGAATTGTACTGCTGCCACAAAGACAACAAATTTCACAACATATGCCAGTGATATTAAACCCGATTCTAATTACCCCTCCTTTAACTCATTTCTGGTTTCCATCATGGAACAGTACAGCACAGGCCAGGCCCTTCAGCCAATGATGTTTTGCCAACTTTATTACCTCCTCTAAAATCTATCTAACCTTTCCTTCTAATGTAGCTCTCAATTTTTCTATTATTTTTCTTGCCTCTTGATCGATAGGGTCTTTTAAGAGACTTTTGGATAGGTACATGGAGCTTAGAAAAATAGAGGGCTATGGGTAAGCCTAGTAATTTCTAAGGTAGGGACATGTTCGGCACAACTTTTTGGGCCGAAGGGCCTGTATTGTGCTGTAGGTTTTCTATGTTTCTATTGTAACACTAATTTTGTCTGTTGTTTATTAACAGGTTCCAAAGTCCTCTACATCACTTTTCCTCTGTCCTTGTGCTCTCCCTACCCCTTTGAAAGTGATTTTTTTCTCCATTCTTTCCTTCCAGCTTTCTGCCTGATCTCCACTCTCTTGCTTCTGTTGCCTGAATGTGGGCAGCTTAAACAGCACTCCATCCAGAACACAGCAGGTCAGTGGATGCACATTCACTTACACCACCACCAACGCATAGCACCAGCAGTCTGAACTATCTGCAGGATGCACTACAGCAAAAACACAAAAGTTGCCCTCCGAGTCACATACCATCCCGACTTGGAAATATATCACTGTTTTCTATGTGGTGGCTGGGTCAAAATTGGAGAATTACCTCCCTTGTGGATACACCCACTCCACAACAAGGAATGCAGCAGTTCAGGAAAGCACCTGACCACCATCATCTCAAAGACAATTAGGGATGAGCAATTAATTTCTGGCTCAGCCTGTGATGATTACTTTTCCCCTGAATTAATAAGTTTGATGAAAAACAAAGCCAAAGGCCTGTTACCCTCTACCACACTTGGGTTATAATTCCAATATGACCATTTTGAAATACAGCAAAGGAATATTTGTTCCTGAAGCAATCGCACAATAGATAGAAACGGACTTGGCTGCTTGTGGGACTTTGAAGAGAAGATGAATAGCTACAAAAAGGAGGGGGGGAGAGAGAAGGTATTTGCTGATAGGCTCAAAACAGTGTGTAGCAGCCAGACCAAAAGGCTGGCTTCTCTGCTGTAGATTTGATTTACATTAATGAAACCCACTCAGAAGAGCAAAGTCTTGTTAGCAGTCTATTCCAAAGTGCTGGTTAAGATTAATCAATCGTTGACCTGTAGGTTCAGTGGACAACAGACCACTGTTCAGTCAGTAAAAATGCTGTTCAACCAAAACATTTTGCTTAAGAGGCCTGAAGTCAGATTGACAGCAAACTCTAAAACCTATCATTAATGTACAATAGCTACTGGCTTTAACCAAATTATTATAATTACACAAATTATTATAATTATTTAGGTTTAAAATTGTTTCATAATAGCTATATAGAACCTGGAATAGGAGGCTGTCAAGGTTTTAATATTATTATCATTCAAGCATATTAATTTCCTTAGTGCAAGTATCAGTTATATAATAGCAGCTTTTGCTTTTCTGGGAACATTGTTCTTTATTAAAAAATGCACAAATCATAATCAATATTATTTTTAAGGATAAAATTCCTCGGGCGATATTTCAGCTAATGGTTCCAAGTTGGGTGGTATTAAGTACAAAGATCTCTCTCTCATACACACGGGTACATGCAGACCTCCAACTACAAGCTGCATTTCAATGAGAGAAGATTAATTGAGCACATTTGCTCTGGCTGACAGATCCATGCAATACTGAGCAAGTGCTGCATTGTTGTAAGTGCCACCTTTGGCCAAATGATAAAATGATCTGCTCTCTCAGGTGAGACAGCACTATTTGGAGGAATTCTTTCTCATTTCCTAGTCAACAGTTATCCCTTAATTAATCAATTAACCAATCCCTTAATCATTGGGCCAAGTAGCCTAATTCTGCTCCTATATCTTACGATCTTATTACCCAAAAAATTATTTCCTGTATTAAAAAGTGCACATATATGTTTTATATATAGCAGCAGGGAGCTTGGACCTGGTGGGAGCAGGTGATGGAAAGGAGAGAGGCGTGGGCCGATCTCAGGCAAGTAGAGCCACAACGAATCAAGCTCCTTGTCTGGGTGGTGTACGACATCTTGCCTAGCCCTTCCAACCTGCATAGCTGGGGGAAAGTTGATGCCCCAGACTGTCTGATGTGTTCCAGGAGAGGAACCTTGGAGCTGCTAACCAAAAGCGCTTGTTGAGGGCCAATACCACAGGAGACAAGACCCTCATGGAAACAAAAATCAGTAACAATAAATGGACCCAACCCTGCAATCAAACCATCACCTCTGTGAGAGCTTGAGAGCAACCAGAAGCAACAGTAAAGCCACTCATGGAGATTCTGGCACCACCTCACAACTGACCTGGAGAAAAAAATTAAAGTTTCCACAACACATTGTCAAGGCCACCTTGAGACCAAACATCCTCCTGGTCTCAGAGGCAGCAAAAACACATCATCCTGCTGGAGCGGACAGTGCTGTGGGAGGAGCATCTGGAGGAGAGCCATGAGAGGAAGCTTGTCACGTACGAGGAACTGGTCAGCAGAGGCAGGGATGGAAGGTAAAGTGCATGCCCGTTGAAGTGGGCTGCTGGTCTTTGCTGAACAGTCTCTTCCCAGAGCCCTCAGCATATTGGGTGTCGCTGGTACAAGGAGGCAGGGAGTCATCGGCAACATCACTGAGGCAGCAGAGAAAGCCCCAAGATGGCTCTGGATGAAGAGAGCAAGTCTAGGGGGATCTGCAGCACATGCTACCTGAACACAAGTCATCAGCCACGGCTGGATCATCTGGGTGAGGATGTCTGATGTTGAAAGACCCAAAACACCCAATGACCCCAGGTTAATGTGTTCAGAGCATCGTGAGATGTATTCTTTAAAACTCTTCTCCATACATTACAGCAGAAGCTAAATGCAATATTCATGACCACTTTATTGATACACTGCACTTCCAGTGTGTAAACATCTATCCAAGATATAAAATCAACTTGTAGTCTAAATGTGGTGCAAAGGAATGCATATTCAATTTTTTTTAAGATGCTAAATCTGGTAGATGCATAACAACTGTCATTAAAATTTCCCACACTCCTGATAAAACACTGGGTCTAACATAAAATATGGACAAGTAATTAAATCTACACAACTGTCATTTATCAGGAACCGACGGGCATAGCTGAGGCACATGAACGTTTTGAAATGTGTGGGCCTATCAGAGACAATTATATTTAAATTTGTATAACTTCCTTTTTCATTCTGAGGCCAGAATAAGTATCGTTATGTGGAGAAGGAATTGTATGCAATAAAATAATGATCAGATGAATTAAGGTGAACATAATTCTTTGTTTCTACGATTTCAAGCACTTGTATATTTATTTAGTCATGGGATGTAGATGTTGCTGGTAAATTGTTGATTTCAGATTGCCCCTGGGCTGAGCAGGCAGGTAAACGTCAATCACATTTGGTGGGTTTTGAGCCCCAATTAGGCTAGATTGGCTAAGGATGAAAGAGCTCCTTCCCCAAAGGATATAAGTGATTTTCTTAAACAAATTAGTGCTGTCATGGTTATGGTCACTGATGCTAGATTTTTTTTACAATTACAGATTAATTTGACTCCTTGAATTTGAATTCCTCAGCTGGAAAGGTTAGATTTGAACTCCTCTCTCTGGATCAATAGTCCAGAAATCTGGCTGCTTGTCCAGTAAATTTATCACCACATCATCATTATAATATCAATACAATCTGAGACATTCTCATTAAGTTGATTTATTTTTTTTACTTCACAGTGCTACTCAATGTTGAAGGTGTAAATACAGCTTTTGTCTCTCTAGAGATAGGTCTTCGGGCTGTTTCACAGACATACCATGCCAGCAACATAAAATATCTCTGAGGATCTATCCTGGACCCAGCATATCAATGCAGCTACAAAACGCAGGACATCAGCTATATTTCATTAGGAATTTGAGGAGATTTGGCATGTCACCAAAGACACCCACAAGTTTCTCCAGATGTACCATGGAGAGCATTCTAATTGGCTGCATCACCATCTGGTATGGGGGGGTGGTGGGGTTGGCTACAGCACAGGATCAAAAGAAGCTTCAGAGAATTGTAAATTTAGTCAGCTCCAACTTGAGTACTAGCCTCCAAAGTACCCAGGACATCTGAAAGGCAGCATCCATTATTAAGGACCCCCAGCACCCAGGGTATGCTCTTTTCTCTCTGGAAGGAGGTACAGGAGTCTGAAGGCACACACTTGCTGATTCAGGAACAGCTTCTTCCCCTCTGCCATCTGATTTTTGAATGGGCACTGAACCCATGAACACTACCTCACTACTATTTTATTTCTATTTTTGCACTACTTACTTAAACTATTATATATACACAAACATACACACACACAGATACTTACTGTAATTCACATTCTTTACTCTACTATTATGTATTGCATTGTACTGCTGCTGCAAACTCAACAAATTTCATGATTCTGATTCCTGTGAATAAAGACCATTCAGTCCTTCTTTCTCCCCATGCCCCTCCTTCCCTGCACTCTTTCCCAGACATCCACCCTATTGTGATGCCAAATAATGTCAATACTTCCACCCATTCCTGGACCCTCTTGCAGTACTCTTTATAACTGCCCTCCTCAATCCACCAACCCACTTATGCGACTGCGAGTCCACTGGGGAAGTCGGAAGCCCGATGTCTGCGAGTCGACTGGAGGGTGGAGACCCGGAGGCTGCCTGTCCTAGTCTTGGAGGACTCTTGTGTGTGGATGGGTTGGAGGGGCTTGCTTTGCTGCTGTTGTTCGTCTGAGCATTGTGGGCATGTTATGTTGGCGTATGAATGCGTGGCAACACTTGCAGGCTGCTCCCAGCACACCCTTAGATTGTGTTGGTTGTTAGCTCGAACAATGCATTTCACTGCCTTAGGCACATATAGATACAGTAGCTCGGGTGCCTAAAACCTTTGCACAATACTGTATCGCACTGCTCTGCTGCAAAAAAAAACTGACATATGTGAGTGATGATAAACCTGATTCTGATATGGGTTTCTATTGTGGACTGAGAATGGGAAGGGAGCAGGGAGAGGGGAATCATGGTTGGGAAAAGGGGAAGGAGCGGGAAGTACCAGAGATACATTCTGTAATAACCAATAAAACAACTGTTTGGAATCAAATTACCTTGCTGGGTGCGTCTGCATCTACACTCCTCTCCCGTGCCCGGCACTCCTTCTCAGCCACCTGTCTCACACCCCTCTGGCGGCACTCCACCCTGTGGTTAGTTGTGACTTTCTTCCCGGGTTTGATTGGAGCATTGTCCTGGGAATGGCTGAATTCTTGGAGACTTCAGGTCAATCCAGGAGCATTACAACACTATCCCTAATGAAGTGATAAAATTGTGAATCAGAATCAGGTTTAATATCACCAGCATATGTCATAAATTTTGTTAACTTTGCAGCAGCAGTACAATGCAGTACATGTTCATAGAGAGAAAAAGACTGAGTTATAGTAAATATACATTATATACACACACACATATATATAGTTAAATAAGTAGCGCAAAGAAATGAAATAAAAAAAGTAGTGAGGTAGTGTTTATGGGTTCAATGTCCATTTAGGAATCGGATGATAGAGGGGAAGAAGCTGTTCCTTAATCATTGAGTGTGTGCCTCCTGTACCTCCTTCCTGATGATAACAATGAGAAGGGGGTATGTCCTGGGTGGTGGGGGTCCTTAATGATGGACGCCCCGTTTTTAAGGGACCACTCCTTGAAGATGCCCTGGATACTACAGAGGCTAGTGCCCATGATGGAGCTGGCTAGTTTTACAACTCTCTGCGTCTTACTTCAATCCTGTGCAGTACTCCCACCCCACCCGATACCAGACGGTGATGCAGCCAGTTAGAATGCTCTCCATAGAAATTTGCGAGTGTTTTTGGTGATGTAACAAATCGCCTCAAACTCCTAATGAAATATAACTGCCATCTTGTCCTCTATATCAATCATATTAGACTTGCTGTCAATGCGACTGTTTTACACAGGTCCAAAGTCAAGGTCTACACTGTCTGTGAGTAAGAGTTCTGATGTGCGTTATGAAGTTTCACCGTGAATGTGCAGTACAGAACAAAATTTCTCAATACAAACTTTAAAAAAGCTTTAAGTAAAATTTATTTCTGAGATGTTTTAATTTCAACAACAAAAAAGCAAGTTCAGTATATAGCAATGAGACGAGACAGAGAGAGAGAGAGAGAGAGAGAGAGAGAGAGACTGAAAATAATATGGACTGCAAGTACTCTAATCTCACTGTGGAGGTTGGGGGGGGGGGTGAATTCAACCACACGTGATGCAAAACATGTTTTGGCAGGCTCTGGATTAGGATATGGCAACTATAAAAAGTGTGCCCATGCATCTTTTTATTGGAGTTCTATTAAAGGGTAAAAGTGTTGGTGCAAATAAAAGTTTTATACAGGACAATGGAGAACCCCCCGTTGTCTCAAGGGACTTATCACAAATAAAGTACTCTGGACGTGCAGTGACTTCTGTGGTTTAGGAAATATATGGAGTTAGTCATTTCCCTGGCATTGCTTCTTACTTTCGCTGAGCTATGACTCACCAGGTGCTATCTCGTGCTATCAGCGCACAATGCCGTCAATGAAATTAGATTCCAAAGTGGAGAGATAGGTGAGAATTGGTCAATACATTCACTGTCATTTTTTCCACAACCTGTTCTTTATCATACGTCAGGATTATCTTGCAAAATTAGGATAAGCAAAGAAGGATAAGGCAGAGATATGGATAAGGATGAAGCATATGTAGAAACAATATGGGCGAGGCAGGAAATGAGTCAAAAGGGAGCAGTACACTATCTAGGTAGAATTGTGTGGGCTCTTCCCATGATTACGTGCGCTTTCTCCATGGTCAATAAGCACTTTAAATTACCCTTTTAGTTATGGCAAATTGGAAACTGCCGGGTTTATGTCAGAGAGAGCAAGTTGCAGGTGAGGAGAGGGGACTCTGACTAATGATATTTTCCCTCTGGAAACCAATGTGGACTTGATTAGCTGAATAGTTTCCTCTGTGTTCATGTAAGCAAAAGTTAAGATAATATTGAATCAGGGTCATATATCCAAAAAAAACAGAAAGACAGCAATTAAGGATTAAGGAATACTGACAAAACAGTGATAAATTCTCAGAAACAGATCATTTCTATCTCAAAGGTTCTACAGGCAAGGACATTACAAATGCCTTAATACACAAGTCCTTTTGACTGGAAAGGTGACAAGTCAATGCACTGTTTAAGAAAGGTGACTGATGGAAACTGAGGAATTCTACACTCGTTAACTAACATCAGTTGTTGGAAAATTCCAATAAAGTGACACTTTCCTCAGGCCAGCAAGGAAACCAGAATGGATTTGAAAAGGCAGTTTATATCTTGCGAACCTGATTGAATTTTTTGAAAAGGTGACTAAAAAAGTAGAATTGACATTGTATTGAATGTCAATACATGTTATTTATATGATTTTCTAGAAGCACTGAATAAAGTTTGCACACAAGAACGTTATGTAAGGGTGAAGCTCACAGAATTGCAGGCCAGTTATTGACTAGGTCAGAAAATTAATTTAGCAGCAGAAGACAGAGAGAAGGGATAACGGACAAGTACACGAATTGGCAGCATGTGACATACTTCTGCACAAACTGTATTGTTGTTATAATTATTCAATGCACTGATAAATCACTTAATGATGAAATTGGAAGTCATGTATCCAAACCTGCTAATAGCACCTGTATAGGCAGCCTAGCTAAAATCACGCATCTTTTACTAACACATTAAACCAAAAAGAAAAATATCAGCCGATGGATTTTAGAGCAAGGAAATGTGAAATCATCAACTTTGGCTCTGAAAAGAACAGAACATAATTTTTCCTATTGACAGAATAGAATGCAGTCCTTTCTCTCACTCAAAGATATCAAGACACATGAAATAAAGGCAGATCTAATTCACAGATAAGATGTGTCCTCAATGAATAGATTCAAAAGTCTAAAGTCTGGAGTTATGTCTATCCTTTCCAGGGACTGAGACAAGGGCAGAGGAGGAATTTACAGATTAGTTTTACTGCCAATGGGAATCATTGAAGCCTGCTGGGAATCATTTATAACTGCACAGTTGATCTGGTTACAAAATGGAACAGACAGAAAATCTGTATTGAACTGTCCTGAGTACATTCAGTGATTCCATTTCCACAGTTCTCTGATACACAGATCTCCAAATATCCACAGCTACTGAGAAAAAAAATTCCTCCTATCCCTATGAGGAGAAACATCATCCTCTGTGCACCACTCCTTATCAACTTCCTCAGTAACTTTATATTTCACACCCCTCATTCTTCTAAATTTCCACAAGTACACATCCAAACCACTTGACTTTCTTCACACATCAATCCTTTAATCCCAGGAATTAACCTCATGCCCCCAAAGCAAGCACATCCTTCCTTAAAAATGGAGACTGAAACAGTGGCCAATACTCCAGGCATGTTCTTGCCAGTGCATCGCCACTTCCCTCCCTTTTGCTCCATGTTTCATCCTATAACGAACAACATTCCATTAGATTTCACTGCAACTTCTTGTGTTTCATATTAGACATTCAGATCCCCCTTGTACCACAATATTTTGTAGTCCATTTAAATATTTTGCTCTGTCATTCCTCCTTCCAAAGTGCAATATCATCAGTTTTTCACATTAGATTTTACCAACTTCTTACCCACCCATTTAACTTATCCATGTTCTCTTGCCACCTATGTTTGTTCCCCTCAGCACTTAATAATCATTGTATCATCAGTCTACAGTACCCTAATCTCCTCATGTTATTACTTCATCATGATCATCATAGAACCATAGAACCATAGAAACTACAGCACAGAAACAGGCCTTTTGGCCCTTCTTGGCTGTGCCGAACCATTTTCTGCCTAGTCCCACTGACCTGCACACGGACCATATCCCTCCATACACCTCCCATCCATGTATCTGTCCAATTCATTCTTAAATGTTAAAAAAGAACCCGCATTTACCACCTCGTCTGGCAGCTCATTCCATACTCCCACCACTCTCTGTGTGAAGAAGCCCCCCCACAATGTTCCCTTTAAACTTTTCCCCCCTCACCCTTAACCCATGTCCTCTGGTTTTTTTCTCCCCTTGCCTCAGTGGAAAAAGCCTGCTTGCATTCACTCTATCGATACCCATCATAATTTTATATACCTCTATCAAATCTCCCCTCATTCTTCTACACTCCAGGGAATAAAGTCCTAACCTATTCAACCTTTCTCTGTAACTGAGTTTCTCAAGTCCCGGCAACATCCTTGTAAACCTTCTCTTCACTCTTTCAACCTTATTTATATCCTTCCTGTAATTTGGTGACCAAAACTGAACACAATACTCCAGATTCGGCCTCACCAATGCCTTATACAACCTCACCATAACATTCCAGCTCTTATACTCAATACTTTGATTAATAAAGGCCAATGTACCAAAAGCTCTCATGACCCCAGTATTTCTACTATTTTTTAATGTTTAATTGTACATATGATTTTTTTTTGTGTTTTATTGCTGAGCAGCAGTGAACCATCTGATTGGCCTATCAGAGTTCTCCTTGGGAACTAGTTGACTTGATCAGCATTTCTGATCCGGCTATTGTTCACGATTGCACTTAATTAAAAAAACCTATGGACTCACTTTCAAGGACTCTTCATCTCATGTTCTCAATATTTATTGCTTACTTACTATTATTATTTTTGTATTTGCACACTTTGCTGTCTTTTGCACACTGGTTGTTTGTCCGTCCTGTTAGGTGCAGTCTTTCATTGATTCTGCTGTATTTCTTGTATTTTTTGTGATTGTTCACAAGAAAATGAATCTGAGTTGTATATGGTGACATATATGTACTTTGATAATAAATTTACTTTGAACTTTCTGAGAGTTACCAATTCAAATCTTACATCAAGCCACAGAAAAGTGTGTTGGGACAGGTATCAGTAAACTTGCAAGTAGACAAGTCTTTAAAAGTATCAAAGGAGAAGGGGGGTAGAGAGGAAGAAAGTCTTGAGTTTTGGATTAAGCAGCTGGAGGCATGACTACTGATGATGAACCAATAGAAAACAATGAATGCAATGAGTCGCATAACTAGAGGAGGCCACAGAGATGGGGAGAAGCCCAGAACTTGATTTAGGCTGAAGCAGAAAATTCTACCTGGTGTCCACCTCTTCAATGAAAGAACTGTAAGTAAACAAGAATTATTCATTTCTTTGTAGAAGTTCCAGGCCATACACTATTGCCCTTATTTCATGATGATACAACCTGATGATGTCTTTTCCAGAAGCACATTTATATATGTGCTGGATGGATCTATTCCCTACAACCCCCATGCAGTAGAGACTGCCTTCAGAATGCAGACAGGATATCTACTATCCGTCAATACCACTATGAAGCCGAGATGTAGGCTGGCCCTTCTACTATAACAACTCTAATGCAGCTGCCCAGACAGTGGAGTTATCATTTTGTTATAAGACGATGTTGGATTGTTACAAATTTAACAGCTTCAAAATAAATAATGCATATTTATTGATAAAGTCCTTTGCAACTAAAGTCTATTAGCAATGCTAATGAGAGATTTGCTGATTGGACAATTATAGATAAGTTCCAAAGACATGAACATGATTGATCAATATCTTTTTGCAGTAGAGGATTTACTTGGATACATTTTAATAAATCATTACCTTACGACTTAATTTTGGGGTAGAAATTATACCTTTGGTGTATTCAATAAGCTCTCAACAATAATAATGGATGTACATTGGAAAATGGCTCTAAAAAGGGTTAATGGAACCAAATCTTAGAATTGAATTTCAATACACATAACTTACCACCTCGTATGTTTGGTACACAAAACAAAAGACAAATGTCTACTCCAGTACTTTCTCTGAGGGATATTGCAACCTTATTGATCACATGAGTAATGGCAGATCAACCTCCATTTGAGGTACCAGGTACAGCTGACCTACAACTGCCCTGTCTAATGAACTCACATTTGTTACTTAACATGTCTACATGACCTCAAGAAATGGTTGAAAGCACTGGATAAAATAAAGGTTACGAGGCTAGACAACATCTCAGGGACTGAAGACTTGCACTTGAATCTCTACCCCAGCTATTTTAAAATAGTTACAACATTGGCATATAACAAACAATATGGAAAATCAACCAGATATGTTACAAATTAACATCAGTTGAAGAACAGGAAGGAACTAGAGAGCTTAGTGACATGGTGTCATGACAACAAATTTTCCCTCAATGTCAATGAAAGAGCTGGTCATTATCTTCAGGAAGTGGGGGAGGGGTGCAGTGCACATATTCCTGTTTCCATCGACAATGTTGTGGTTGAGAGGGCTGCAAATGGCCTGTCTTGGTCCAACCACACTGAGCAAAAACGCTCACCAGTGCCTCTTCATCCACAGGAGGCTAAAGAAATTCATCACGTCGCTGTTGACTCTTACCAACTTTCATTGATATATATACCAGAGAAAGCATCGGTCTGGATGCAGAACAGCTTGATATGGCAACTGCCCTGCACGTGACCACAAGGAACTACAGAGATTTAGAGTCATCTCAGCACATAACAGGAACAAACCTCCCTCCATGGACTGTGTCCATACTTTTCACTGCCTCAGTAAAGTAGCCAGCCTAATCAAAGACCCCACTCACCCTGGGCATTCTCTCTTCTCCCCTCTCCCACTGGGCAGAAGATACAAAAACCTGAAAGCTCACGCCACCAGGCTCAAGAACAGCTTCCATCTCACTGTTGAAATCTTGTATGATAAGATGTACTCTTGGCCTCACAATCTATCCTGTAATGATCTTACACTCATTGCTCGTGTACACTGCACTTTTTTGGTAGCTTTTACAACTTTTTCAAGCTTAATGCACTGTGTGATGATTTGATTTGTATAAGCAGTATGCAAAGGCGAGCTTTTCACTGTATCTTGGTATATTTGACAATAATAACACCCCAACACCATGGTAGCGTAGTGGTTAGCGTGATGCTATTACAGCTCAGGGCGTTCCAGAGTTCAGAGTTCAATTCCGACACTGTCTGCATGGAGTTTGTTCATTCTCCCCATGACTGTGTGTTTCCTCCCACAGTCCAAAGACATACCATTTGGTAGGTTAATTGGTGATTGTCAATTGACCTGTGATTAGGCTAGGGTTAAATCGGTGGGTTGCTGGGTGGTGTGGCTCGTTGGGCCGGAAAGGCCTGTTCCACGCTGTATTTCTAAATAAAATTTTAAAAAACAGTATGGTCACAAAGATCAGGTCAAATCCAATTAGTCAGTTGTCAATCTAGTGATCATCCAAGTGAAGGAAGCCTTTACTGACAGTGCTATCAAGTAAACTTGTCCGAATATTCTCTTTGGGGTTGGCCAGGATCACTCCAGATGTCATCGCAGCCTTGGTCCAAACATAAGCCAAAGGCTGAATTCTAGAGGTGAGCTGACAGTGATGTACCTCGATATCAAAGCAGCATTTCACTAAGCCTGGCATCAGGACATCCTGTTAAAACTGAAGTCAGAGGGTATCAAAGGAAAAGCGCTCCAAAGGTTGGAGTCATTCCCTGCACAAATAGTTGTCAAAGGTCAAATTTCCCAATCTCAGGTCATCACTGTAGGAGCTCTATGGTATGGAGCACTAGACCCAACCACCTTCAGCTGCTTCAACAGTTATCATTCTACCACCCTAAGGTTAGAAGTGGCCATGCTCACTGATGAGTGCACATTGTTTCACAACTCCTCACCAAATGAAATAGTCAATGCCGTCTGCAGCAACATCTAGGCATGGACTACCAATTGGTAAAAGTGACTGACAAAAGACCATCTCCAAAAAGAGTGAGGCTAACAATCTACTCTTGATATTCAATGATTAACCATAAGGGAGTTTCCATTATGGCAATATCATAAAGATACAGGGAGGAGATACAGAAACATCTTAGCCAAGAAATAAGACTGAAAAACAGCTTCTTCCTGCAGCTGAGTAATGCTAGCCAATGGCCTTTGAGTGTTATGGACTATCAAAGTCACCTGTTGCATGTAAATATGGGATTTTTATAAAAGTAAGCCATACTCCATTCATTGTAAATATTGGTTCTTGCAGGACTGGAGTAGCACCACAGTCTCGTTGACTTGAGCGATAACAATCAAGTTCTATTTTATTCACTACCAACTTAGCAGTGAACAGAAATTCAATCAGACCTGTCACATAAGTAATTTGGTTTCAAAAGCAGATCAGAGGCTGGATAATCCTTTAACATTCTGAGGACTTTCTACATTGATTGGGCACAGCTCAGGAGAAGGCCAGAATACACACCGCTTCCTGGATGAGTGCAGGGCCAACAAAACACCGTCTAAAACAAGGCAGCCACTGAAGTGACACCCATCACTACTGTAGACATTCATGTGCTCCACCTTCAATGCACAATGGCTATAGTTTGTATCATCTACAAAGTATACTGCAGAATTTGGCATGAGCTATTCTGATAGCACCTGTGATCTCCAACCCCCAAAATGGTCAGGGCCAGCAAGCACTTGAGAATACCAGGTCCCCTCAAAGTTGGTTCCCATCCTAATTTGTAAATATATCATCAATTGTTCCTCGCCATGGGGTCTTCATCATGGAACACAATCCCAAAAGCACTGCAGATGCAATTCCCCCAAAAGGACTGCAACAGTTCAAAAAGGCTTTTCACCACCACTTTTCAACTGTAGTTATTGATCAGCAATAAAAGAGGATTGTGCCAAAACAGACATCCTGGATGTAAATATAAAAAGTCAATCTTTGCCTACATCTGTCTCCTTACATTATACAACAGGAAACTAGCTTTCTCTATTCCCAATAATCTTAAAGTTAATGCGCCAGCATCACAGTGACCCTACTTCAGTCCCATTTTATTCAACTAAGCAGTCTTGCTTACTATATTGGTTGCCGATATTACTGTTATTCGCCAAAAGACTTTTTGTTGCATTACAAACCAGAACGTTTCAAGGTGTATTTGACAAACTGTTTGAAATTGAAAGATGCAAGAAAGAAAGTAACAGTGCTGGACTACAGACGCCAAAACGAGCACAATACGATAAACAGAGTTGCAGTGTTCTTCACGGGTACAAAAAAAATGACCTGGCCCTTGCCTGTCAAAGTGGTAACATCTAGAATTATCAAATCCAAAATTCATGAAGTTAGAAATGTCATCGACCTTCCAAAGAACAGAAGTCAAATGTTAGAGCCTCCAGCAATTTCACAGAACCTGTGTAATCTTCAGTTATGTGGTGACTTGCTATTGGTGGTTTATTCTTGTACTTTTATAAGTACCAGAGCCATTAATGGATCTAACAGCTAACTGACTGTCAAACACTTCACACCACTTCAGATCAAACCTGTTGGCAGCTATGCACAAGCCTAGTTTGATGCTCTTGGTTCCAATCCTGCAGGTTTAAGAACCAACTATATACAAACAGTCAATTTTGGTTTGATCACATTTGACAGGTATTTTGCACTGTTCTACAGATTAAGAGAAAAGGGAAGAGTTTGTACCTACTTGATACCATTTATGGCCTCATTAGGAACCAGTGGTTTACTGCCATGTAATCTTATTACAGTGGGATTGAAGCTGTCCTTAAACTTAATGGTACATACTTTCAGGCTTTTGTATCTTCTGCCCAGGAGGGGAGAAGAGGAAATGTCCAGGGTGGGTAGGGTCTTTGATTACGTTGGCAGCTCGACCGAAGCAGCAAGAGTGTTGACAGAGTCCGAGGGGAGTCTGGTCTCGGTGATATGTTGAGCTGTGTTCACAACTCTGTAGTTTTTCCAACCTGGCAAAGCAATTACCATACCAAACAGTGGTGCTTTATATGTTTTTTATTTAATTCAAAAATAAACTTTATTCATAACAACATATACAACAAAAACAATGCAAAACTTTTACAATTGTGGTCATTATCTTCACTAATTTATTTTTATATATATATATATAAACCAGAGCACCATTACCACATACGCAGCCCACCCCCCCAGGGTGATATATCCTTTCATTGTTTGAGGGGCTTCCCCACCCAACTCTGCATCTCCACGTCTGCCAGTGGAGGAGCCTAGAATGCTGCCTTCCCCACAGAGCCCTTTCATTGCCCACACCGAGCTTCAGTGCATTGCTCAGCTCATATTCCTGCAGCTTGGAATGTGCCAGTTGGCTGCATTCCCTCACGGATATGTCACTGTGCTGGAAGACCAACAAGTTTCAGGCAGACCAAAGGGGTCTTGCACTTATCTGATCACCTTCCAACAGCCTGTCTCAGTGTATGCCCCGGGAACAGCCCATAGATCATAGTCCTCTGTGACGCAGCTGCTGGGGCTGAAGCTAGAAAAGGACCCTTACATCCATCTGCACATCTTCTTAGTAAACTCGTAGTCCGCAAAGAGATGGCCAACCATCTCTACCCCACCATAGTCCGAAGGACAGAGTACATTGGGGTGATGTATTGGCTGTACAGAGAAGATTTTTCTGTGAGGGCTCTTATCACCAAAAGCCAAGTGAGGTCTTGGTGCTTGTTGGTGAGATGTGGCGATGAGGTGTTCTGCATGATGACTTGGACAGCTTGCTCAGGGAAACATCCCCTGGCCTCCATAGAGTCCCTGTCCTGCAGTGTCTCCAACAGCTTCCATGCTGACCACTGTCTGATGGATGTGGTTAAAGGAGTTTGAAGAACTCTTCTACAAAGGACATGCAGTGCAGCAGTGTCTGGCTTTCTGTGGTCCATCAATAAAAGCTGGTGAGGGTCAAAGGGGACATACTGAATTTCTTTAGCCTCTTGAAGATGTAGAGGTGCTAGAGTACTTTCTCGGACATGGCGTCTATGTGGTTGGACCACTACAGACTATTGGTAATGTTCACTCCTCGGAAACAGAAGCTCTCAACCATCTCGAAGTCAGCACCTATGACGTTCTATAAATAGTGTGTGTGTGTGTGTGCGCGCGCGCGCATGCACACTGCCCCCTTTCTGAAGTCAATGACCAGCTCTATTATTTTCTAGACATTGAAGGAAAAGTTGTTGTCATGACACCATGCACTAGGCTCTCTACCTCCTTCCGGTAGTCCACTTACCATTATTTGAGATTCGACCCACTAAGGAGGTGTCATCTGCAAATGTGTAGATTGAATTCTTTTCAAATCTTTTTATTGTTATATTATACAAAAGAAATAACACAAGTACATTGAAGTAACAAAACTTACAAGGCCTCAAAAAGAGATTATCTTAAAGATTGAAAACAAATGTGTGATAACAAAAAAAACCTACTAAGCAGAAAAAGTGAGGGGAAAAAAACCCATTAGGTGTACAACCCTGGAGCCATGCGCCATACAAAAAGCTTCTAAAAATAAACATCAGACCGCCAGCAAGAAAAGAAAATATACCAAAAAATTTACAATTAGATCATGGAAAAAATCTATCAATTAGCTCAAATGATAATAACGAGCAAATGAGCCCCATCTTTTCTCAAAATCAAACATAGGTTCAAAGGTTCGACTTCTAATTTTCTCCAAACTAAGACATAGCATCACTTGAGAGAACCAGTGTAGATTGAATTCGAGCAGAATCTGGCCACACAGTCATGAGCACATCGGGAGTAAAGTAGGGGTTGAGGATCCAGCCTGTGGGGCACTAGTGCTGAGGATAATCTTGGTGGAGGTCCTGCTGCCGAACCCTACATTGTGGTCAGGAAGTCAGGGATCCAGTCATAGAGAGATGCGTTGAGCTCCAGGTCTAGGAGTTCAGAGATGAACTTGCTCGGAATTTGAAACATCACTTTGTGATTTTTGAGCACAAGGCAGGTCTTGTTACTGAATAAAACTTGCCCTGACTTGGTGACCTGACGTTAGAGAATGGCTGCCTTGCCTTTTTCCTAATTATACAGTGAGCCCCGCTGTAAAGTGCTAAGCCCATGTACATCAGGCGAAAATGGGATCTTGCTCATCCCTTGATCCCTAATCCTTAACCCAAACCCAAGAGTTGAGAATGACTTACCTGCTAAAGGATCAGGGGTTAGATTAGGGAGGAATGAACTGTAGAAGAATGGTGGTGCTATGATATGAAATGGCCAATAGGTACAGTACCGACTCTCCCTATTCACAACTGTAGCAGAGAAAACCAAGATAAGTTTAAAGAAGCAAACAGTGTTGTGTGCCTGAAACAAGTGAGAATGTTGCAGTCACTTGGGATTTGATAACTAGAACTCATATCCCTGCTAACAGAAAGCTAGAATGTGTGTGAAGACTTTTAAAAAAAAATTCATGTCACATACTATTCACTGAATTAAACAAACAAGGGGGCATTTCAGGATACATGGTTCAACAAGTCTGTCCAAAGACCAAAAAAAATCTGGCACAAATGATTTTTAATCGGCATTTGCCTGGAGCCAATTTAAAAGCAGAAAACTGCTAATTGAATAATCTTGTAGACGTGGCTCAGTTAAACAGTTGTGCGTTCACCTGCCAAATAAAAATCCTTACTGCAGGTTAAACATGGAGCAGGAAGCTTGAAGAAATATTCCCCACTCTCTCTAGCAGCAGCCATTTTGAGACTCCAAAGAAATCTGTGCACAGAAGAAAATGTCTGCCGTTGTCCTACAACCTTAAAATATCTAAGGAATCAGTTTTCTCCCCCCATAGCTGAGGGTTTGGAAGCATCTTATACGCACAACAATATTATACAAAATTAAACTTAACACATTCAGTGCTTTACTCATTATAGCGTCTTGGTCAGACCACAATTCTATTCTCCACACACCACAAACGATAGGGGAAGAAGTGCTAGAGAAAATGCAAATAAATGGCTGCAATGATGACCCAGAGCTGAGGATTTACAGCTTCAAAAAAATAACAACAGGCTAGTCTGCTTTACTTTTGAAAAAGAGAATGCTGAGGGGTGACTGATAGAAAGAAGTCTTTAAAATGATGGGTGGTTTAGCAAGGTGGACAGAAAGAAGATGGGATAGAGCCCTAAGAGCAATAAAAACATTAAATAATCTAACGAATTAGTCAGTTCCATCATGGGCACTAGCCTCCGCAGTATCCAGGACATATTCAAGGAGCGAAGCCTCGGAAAGGCAGCGTCCATCATCAAGAACCCCCATCACCCAAGACATGTCCTCTTCTCATTGCCACCATCAGGAAGAAGGTACAGAAGCCCAAAGGCAAACACTCAACGATTCAGGAACAGGTTCTTCCCCTCAGCCATCCAATTTCTAAATGAACATTGAACCCATGAACACTACCACGTTACTTTTTATTTTACTTCTGTTTTTGCTCTACTTATTTTAATCTACTTAAAATACACATACTGTATATACTTACAGTAATTCTGTTTTTTTCCTATATTGATCATACATTTCATTGTACTGCTGCCGCAGAATTAACAAATTTCATGACATATAGTATGCCGGTGATGTTAAACCTGATTCTGATTCTCTACAAATGACCTACTGAGCACCTCCAAGAGCTCTGTTTTAGTTCACATTTCCAACAACTGCAACATTTTATTGTTGCTCTCACCAATCTAGGTTGCATTATCCTGTACATAACATCAAGTAGACTGCTTTATCCTATAACCAAACCATGTAGCCCTCAAATTCTTGAGAGTAACAGAACCCTTCGTGTATAATCCACACCTATAGCAGTCCAGATTATACTGGGCTACAGGCTGTAGTTAATGCACTCCATCCTACATTATCCCATGTAATGCACTGTGTACTGGTTAACCTTTAGGCAAGTTACTGTCAACTCCAACAGTCCTAGGAGTCATCATCATCATGTGCCATGTCACACGACATGGGCGATCGTGGTCTTTCCATGACCATGATTGTTCTTGGCAAACTTTTCTACAGAAGTGGCTTGCCATTGTCTTCTTCTGGGCAGTGTTTTTACAAGACTGGACTACAAGCTGTCGTATAATGGTTAGCACAATGTTTTACAGTACAGATGCCACAGGTTCAATTCCTGCTGCTGTCTGTAAGGAGTTTGTATGTTCTCCCTGTGACCACATGGGTTTCCTCCAGGTGCTCTGGTTTCTCCCCAGTTGGTAGGTTAATTGGTCATTGTAAATTGTCCTGTGATTAGGCTTGGATTAAATCGGGGGGGGGGGGGCAAGGGTTGCTGGGCACCATGGGTCAAAGGGCTGTAAGAGTCTAACTGCGCTGTATCACAATAAGTAAGTAAGACAGGTGACCCCAGCCATTATCAATGCTCTTCAGAGATTGTCTGCCTGGGGTTTGTGGTCACATAACCAGGACTTGTGGTAGGGGTATTGATACTAACTAGTTTCTTTAAAGTGTATTTCTCTTAAGTAGACTTATCTAAAGTTACCAGATCTACAACAAATAATCTGCTGGAGATCTTGGCGGGTCATGGAGCATCCAGTCTCGATGCAGGATCTGGACTGGAAACGTCAACCATACTTTTGCCTCTTTGGACGCTAGCGACGCTATTACAGCTTGGGATGTTGGATTTCAGAGTTCAGCTCTGGCGTCCCCTGTATGTATTTCCGTACGCTCCTTTCCGTGTGAGCACCGATTTCCTCTGGGTGCTCCTGTGTTCTCACACAGTCTAAAGACGTACCGGTTAGGAGGTTAATTGGTCATTGTAAATTGTCCAGTGATTAGTCTGGGGTTAAATTAGTGGGTTACTGGGTGGTGCAGCTTAAAGGGCCGGAAAAGCCAGTTCCGTGCTGTATCTCAAAATAAGTCAATAAAAAGGTTGCAGAAGTTACATCTTCCAATGGTTACTTTCAGTCAGATGAAGGAGGGTGTCCGTAACCAGTCTTGCTGGCTGTGGCTGTGATTTTAATGGCACCTCTGGCACCCAGCCACCCGAACCAGAATTAAGTCCTGGGGGTCTGTATTTGTCACTGAACTCCACTGGGGCATCTCCACACAGATCCTAAGACAGTCATACCTAGCATAGCATGCAAAACACTATTGATCTTGAGTATTGTCAGAATGCAGATTAGGAGGCAAAGTGTTTTTAATGTTTATTTTGATGACTAATTTCAACATTAATAGCTTTGAACTATCTCTGAATGTCAAACATTTTAAAACTGTGAAATTCAGTAGCAGCTTTGGCAGCAGACAAAGCTACCAAAGCTTTGCCTGTAGCTTCAGCCAAATGGGGACATTTCAGCTCCTCTGCACAACTCTGCCCGAGACCTAACCACTGGATGGACATCCCAACTGGACTCAAGGGCATAAGATCCCCCTCCACATCAGGTCCAAATAACTGGGCTTCTAAGAAATGCAAATGATGATTCCAGTTTGTAGGCTCAGGTCATCATGACCTGGCTCATTAAAACCCACCCACAGATTGTTTCTGGCAAATTCCATTTGATAAATTGGACATCATACAACAGGAATCCAGCCAGAGAAAGTTTTCTTGATTAATAAGTAAGCAGTGCACATTTTATATTGCATGCAAATGGACAATATTGCTTTCTAGATGGAGGACATATGGTAATTGCTCATGCCATAGGTCATCAAAACCAGTGTTAGTGCTTGTCAGTTTTCTGCTGCTCTGGTTGGGTAACAGCACGACAGACATTGACCTGTCATGAGATAATTGCACTGTGGAACCAGAGTGGGGAAAATGTAAACCTCATTACTACCTGCAGCTGCTGGGGTGAATAACACTGGTGTCTTTCAGTGAAATCCAGATAAGATAAGCATGAGTCAGGAGTTAGTTGGGCCATGTTTCTGTGCTGTAAATTGAAGACCATTTTCATCAGTGTCTAATTCCTAGGCTCTTTCAAATTTCTCTCTTAGGTGCTCCTTAAAACATCTCTTTGACCACCATTCCAGTCACCTTTTATCCTGTTATCTCCTTTAGGCGCCACAGCAAGCCTGTCTGGCACTCCTGGAGACCTACTCACAATACCACATCTATGTTGCTGTTAGCATAAGGTCAGAATCCAGAATTTCCCCCTCACAGTATCAGTGCTGACAACTCTACACTTTATTTGATCTCTATGCAGGATAGAAAGCTTGGATACCTGCCACGTTTTGAATCTAGCTCTAAGCAGGTTACATCCCAGAAATGGTGAGAGTAGGGCATGGTTGGGATCATGCCTTTCAAAGCCAAATAAACTCATTTGTGAGTTACAACCTTGAGCACACAGCAAACAGGAACTGCCTTTCACGCAGATCCTTGATTAATGGTTAACTTGGTTTCATGGTACAGTACCTCTGCACGCCAAGTCACAAAGGTTTTATGTTCTGGCCTTTACATACCTTTTTGGCTTAATAAGAATGATTTATAAGGCCCTGCTTTGCGTTGTAAATGTTAGCGTTTTCTGTATAATACCCGATTAAACAGCCAGGTTAGTGATATCTGTTTCATCATATACACAGAGAATTTACTGTCTTGTAAACTCCATGCAGTGCACCACTTCAGCAATTTTAAACAAAAAAGCTCTTCTATTCCTTATCTTTTATATCTTCTTCTGTAGGGCTTTCCCCAGCTCTGGGATGGGTCCAATCAGAGCAGAAAATGCTGAATACAAGTCAGTCCACTTTGCCCTCCTCAATGCTTTATAATGGTCAATTCAGATGAAGGGTCTCAAGTCAAAATGTTGACTTTTCATTATCCTCCACGGATATGGCCTGATCTGCCATGTTATGCCAGCAGTTTGTTTCTTGCTCTAGATTCCAGCATTTGCAGTCTCTTGTATCTCCAGAACATTTTGGATCCTGCTATAAATCGCAGGTCATTAGAACTCTGCAACCTGTATCTTTCTTATACCAAGTCCAAATCTAATTGCTCTGTACTCATCTCCCGATACTGGCATATTTCAGCATCTTGTGAATTTTAAGACTCCCAATGCTTTCATCACAATTTCACCATGGGTTGACGGAGCTGACGTGTCTTCCTTGTTGTTATTCCCTCCCTGGTCCAAAAAACTTCCAAAATGTCTGACCTTCTGCTCAACTGTGCTGTTGGGCTGAGTAAGGAGTCCAGAGGGAGGACGTACAGACACTCTGAGACAAGGCCACACGTGCACTTCAAACCAACTCCTCAAATTTATTCAAGGGCAGCCCTGGTAGCACAGGTAGTAAAAATGCTGTTTCATTGCTCCGGCAGATGGGGTCCAGTCCTGACCTTCAGTGCTGTGCGTGTGTGGTCTCCCAGTGACAACACGAGTATTTTCTGGGTGATCAAATTTCTCATGGGTGTGTAATATCGGTTAATTGTCTACTATAAATTGCTTCAGGGTGTAGGCAGGTGATTGAATTGGAGGGGAATGCTGGAGTGTGGGGACAATAAAATAGGGTTAGTGCAGGATTCATGATGAGCACTTTATGGTCATCATGGCTTTGATGGACCAAAGGAGTGATTCTTAGAAGCCTCTACACTTAAGAAGCATTATAAAGTCAATCTCATGCGTAGATTCAGTCGCACACTGCATGACTCCAGTGAATCAAATGACTTTCATGACAAACTGGTGGCATCATGATTATTGTTATTGAACAAGTTTTTTTTGAAATTCCAAATTAATTTAATTACTAGAATTTAAATTCCATACATATCATTGTGAGATGTGAATGTGCTGTTGAATCAATAGTCCTGAACTTTGCAGACCACCAGTCACTACATCGTGATGCTATTGTACCTGCGACCATTGCAGGAATGCAATTAATTCTGGCTTTGGGTTGAGCATTTAGTGAGTGTTGGATCTAGTGAGCAAAGTTTACTGACAGGTATTAAAACTCTATTCCTTTGAGACTTGCTCTGGAATGGTTATAGCAGGAGCCATTGCTCTGGTTATGATTCAACAACAAGACTGAGGTGGACGTTACACAGCTGTTTCATTCCACTGCCTTGCCTGGTTATTAATTGAAGTCTAAATTGGAGCATCTGATAACCTCCCTTTAGAGCAGAAGTCCCCAACCTGGGGTCCAAGGACTCCTTGCTTACTGGTATTGGTGCATGACTTAGAAAAAGGTTGGGAACCCCTGGTTTAGATAGCCCTTTTGGTTTCCCCTTCAAATTACCTTCTTGTCTCTGTACAAGACGATACGACAAAGTTGGAGGGGAAAAGATAATTTTCCACAACATCCCAAGACTCTTACAATCAACAGGGCTGTGTAACTAACAGAGAAAAATCAGAGCTCAATAGACAAGACTGCTTTCCTTAAGTAATTTCTGTTACTTATCATAAAAATGTAATGAATAGGAAAATTGCCTGTTTGACTGAAAGTCAAGATTCATCCAAAGGAATAATGATTATTATTATGCTCAATTTCCAATCAATGAATGAAGATAAGATTGACTGGCATTGATAATATGGGCAACCAATTAATTAATTTAATGTTTTTTATTTCTATGTCATTTTGCGTGACTCCATTGATTCCAACAAGCTTTTCTAGCTTTTCTTTCCCCTTGAAACATTGATGGGATTTCCCTCACGCAGGATGCTCACTGCTGCAGTGGAACTTAAACCATGTTATCATAAGAGTGACCATCCTTGGACCATGTGCATCACACCAGAATGGGACCCCATCAAAAGTCCCTTTCTTCCCTTTAATTACTTGGGCATTCTCACCCCACATTGCATCAATCACTCCCACCATAATTCCAGCCCCTCCAAGGCACAAGCCATTACACTTGATAACCTATTCATGAATCATGAACTGTTGAGACTACTGAAGGAGGCCTCAATTTCTCAACCTCCTTCCCATTTACATCAATGGTGCAATCCATCCCCTTCTGCACCCCAACCATCACAACCAAGGCCCCTGATATCTACCCCACCAATACCCCTCTGATTATGACAATACTGAACTCAAATATCCATCCCATACACTGAGTGACAGACAGCTCCAATGGAGACACTGACTGCTAAGCATCTGAAATCACAAATAATATGGGAACAGGCTCCTAGGGGATGCCTTTTTGATCCGGACAATGTCCAGCTGAGGTCTGCAGTAGGATAGAGATAAACCAAATGTCTGAAATATCAGCGTTAGTCTTCTGCTCATCTGGAGTATTATTTCCCCTGTACAATAATTTCAAGACCACAGCTTCTCAATGATAAGACCATACAACACAGCAGCAGAATTATACCATTCAGCCCATCAAACCTGCTGTGCCATTTCATCATGGCTGATCTATTTGCCTCTCAACACCATTCTTCTGCCTTCTCTCCATAACCTTTCATACCCTAATCAAGAACCTATCAACCTCTGCCTTAAATGCACCTAGTGACCTGGCCTCCCCAGCTGACTATGGCACCGATTTCTAAATGGACATCCCTCTCTACTGAGGCTGTGCCCTCTGTTCCTGGATTCCCCAACCAAAGGAAACATACTCTTCACATCCACTCTATCAAGGCCTTTCAACATTCAATAGGTTTCAACAAGATTCCCCTCATTCTTCTAAATTCTAGTGAGTACAGACACAGAGCCTTCAATCGCTGCTTATATGATAACCATTTCATTCCTGGAATCATTCTCGTGAACCTCCTTAGAATCCTCTTCAATGTCAGCACATCCTTAAATAAGGGGCCCAAAACTGTTTACAATACCCCAAGTGAGGCCCCACCAGTGCCTCATAGAACCTCTGCATCACGTCCTTGCTTTTATATTCTAGTCCTCTTGAAATGAATGCTAACATTGCATTTGCCGTCCTCACCAGATTCAACCTGTAAATTAACCTTTAGGGAATCCTACATGAGGACTCCCAAGTCCCCTCTGCATCTTGGATTTTTGAATTTTCTCTCCACTTAGAAAATAGTCTACACTTTTATTCCTTCTACCAAAGTGCACGACCATACACTTTCCCGCACTGTATTCCATCTGCCACCTCTTTGCCCATTCTCCTAATCTAAGGTCTAAGACCTTCTGCAGCCTCTCTGCTTCCTTAACAATACCTGCCCCTCCACCTATCTTCATATTGTCTGCAAACCTTGCAACAAAGCCATCAATTCCATCATCCCAATCAGTGACATGTAACGCAAAAAGAACTGTTCCCAAAACAGAGTCCTGTGGAACACCAATAGTCACAAGCAGCCAATCCAAAAATGATCCTTTATTTCCACTCTTTGCCTCCTGCCAATCAGCCAGCGCTCAACCCATGCTACCATCTTTCCTGTAATACCATGGACTCTTATCTTGTTTAGCAGCCTCATGTGCGGCACTTTGTCAAAGGCCTTCTGAAAATCCAACTACGCAATATTCACCGAATCTCCTTTGTCTATCCTGCTTGCTATTTCTTCAAAGAATTCCAACAGATTTGTCAGGCAAGATTTTCCCTTCAGGAAATCCTGCTGACTTTAAGACCATAAGATTTAGGAGCAGAATTGTGCCATTTGGCCCATCAAGTCTGCTTCACCATTTCATCTTGGCTGATCCAATTTTCCTCTCAGCCCCAATCTCCTGTCTTCTCCTCGTATCCCTTCATGCTCTGACTAATCAAGAATCTATCAACCTCTGGCTTAAGTATACATAAAGACTTGGCCTCCACAGCTGCCTGTGGCAAAGAATTCCACAGATTCACCACCCTCTGGCTAAAGAAATTCCCCCTCATCTCCATTCTAAAACGAGGCCCCTCTGAGGCTGTGTCCTCTGGTCTTGGACTCTCCCACCACAGGAAACATCCTCTCCACATCCACTCTATCAAGGCCTTTCACTATTCGATAGGTTTCAATGAGATCACCCCTCATTCTTCTGAATTCTAGTGAATACAGGCCCAGAGCCATCAAAGTCTCTTCATATGACAAGCCATTCAATCCTGGATTCATTGTCATGAACTTCCTTTGAACCCGCTCCAGTTTCAGCACATCCTTTCTAAGATAAGGCACCCAAAACTGCTCTCAATACTCCAAGTGAGGCCTCATCAGTACTTTATAATATCTCAATGTTACATCCTTGCTTTTATATTTTACTCCTCTTGAAATGAAAGCTACCATTGCATTTGCCTTCCTCACCAGACTCAACCTGCAAATTAACCTTCAGGGAATCCTGCACAAGGGCTCCCAAGTCCCTTTGCACCTCAGACTTTTGTATTTCCTCTCCGTTTAGAAAATAGTCAATCCTTTCATTTCTTCTACCAAAGTGCATGACCATACACTTCCCAACAATGTATTCCATCTGCCATTTTTTCACCTCTTCTGTAGCCTCTCTACTTCCTCAAAACTACCTGCTCCTCCAACTACTTTCGTATCGTCTCTAAACTTTTCAACAAAGTTATCAATTCCATCATCCAAATCATTGACATGTAACGTAAGAAGAATCGGTCCCAAAGCAGACCCGTGGAGCACTAGTCACCGACAGCTAGCCAGAAAAAGCTCCCTTTATTCCCACTCTTTGCCTCCTGCCAATCAGCCACTGCTTTAACCATGCTAGAACCTTTCCTGTAATACCATGGGCTCATAGCTTGTTAAGCAGCCTCATGTGTGGCACCTTGTCAAAGGCCACCTGAAAATACAAGTACATATCAACGGATCCTCCTTTGTCTATCTTGCTACTTCTTCAAAGAATTCCATCAGATTTTTCAGGCAAGATTTTCCATTGAGGAAACCATGATGACTACAGCCTATTTTATCATGTGCCATATCAAGACCTCATCTTTAATAATCAACTCCAACATCTGCCCAATTACTGAGGTCAGACTAACTGGATTATAGTTTTCTTTCTTTTGCCTCTCTCCCTTCTTGAAGAGGTGAGTGGCATTTACAATTTTCCAGTCTTCTGGAACCACTCTGCAATCTAGTGATGCTTGAAAGATCATTACTAATGTATCCACGATCTCTTCAGCTACCTCTTTCCAAACCCTGGGGTGAAGTCCATCAGGTCCAGGTGACTTATCTACCTTCAGACCTTTCAGATTCCCATACACCATCTCCCTAGTGATAGCAACTGCACTCACTTCTGCCCCTGACATTCATGAATTTCTGAAATACTAATAGTGTCTTCCACTGATGCAAAATACTTATTCAGTTCGTCTGCCATTTCCCTGTCCCGTTACTATCTCTCCAGCATCATTTTCCAGTGGTCTAATATCTGCTCTCGCCTCTTTTACTCTTTATATGTTTGAAAAAAATTTTTTGGAATTATTTTTGATATTACTGGCTAGCTTGCCGGCCAGTGGTGTAGTGGCATCAGCACTGGACTTTGAGGCAAGTGGTCCTGGGTTCGAATCCAGCCGGCTTCTTGCATGCTTTCCATCCATGCTGGGTTGAGCATCAAGCTAGCAACATAGCCTTGTAAAAAAGAACAGACAAAATGCTAAAGAAACTGCAAGGTGGCCAGCCTGTTCTACAAGGCGTAGAGAAGAGTAACAAAATTAGCTTGTTTACCCTCATCTTTAACCCCCCCCCTTTTTTTTAGTTGCCTACTGTAGGTCTTTAAAATTTCCAATCCTCTAACCTCCCACTAATTTTAGTTATATCATATGCCCTTTCTTTTGCTTTTATGTAGGCTCTGTCTTCCCTTGTCAGCCATGGTTGCGTCATCTTCCCTTTAGAATACTCCTCTGCTAACACATCTGACTTTAGTTTCTCCCACTCAAATTGCATGGTGAATTCTATCATATTATAATCACTGTTTTCTAAAGGTTCCTTTACCTTAAGCTCCCTAATCATAACACCCAATCAAGGATTGCTGATCCCCTAGTGGGCTCAACCACAAGCTGCTACAAAAAGCCATCTTGGAGACATTCCACAAAGTTTCTCTTGATTTCTCTTAAAGCATCAACTTGATTTCCCCAATCTGCATATTGAGATCCTCCATGACTAATGTAACATTGCATTTTGACACGCTTTTTCTACCTCCTGCTATAATTTCTAGACCGTATCTTGGATATTGTTCAGAGGCTTCTATATAACTGCCATCAAGGTCTTCTTATCTTTGCAGTGTCTTAACTCTACTTGAAGGGTTCTACAACTTCCGATCCTATGTCACCTCTTTCTAATGATTTGATTTCAGTTTTTAAACCAGCAAAGCTACTCCTCCTCCTGTCTATCTGCCTGTCCTTTCGATAGATTGCGTATCCTTGGATATTAAGCTCTCAACTACAATCACCTTTCAGCCATGACTCCATGATACCAATGCCATACCTGCCAATCTCTAACTGCGCCTTATTCTGTATACTGCATGCATTCAAGTAGAACACCTTCAGCCCTGTTTTCGTCACCCTACTCAATTTTGTCCCCCTTTTACACTGGAAACCATCCCATTGACTGCAATTTTACCCTATCATCTAGCTATCCTTCCTGAAAGTCTCACTATACACTAGTCTGCTTGTAAATCAACATCACTATCATCAACCCCATCACTCCAGTTCCTATCCCTCTGCCAAATTAGTTTAAACCCTTCCCAACAGCTCTAGCGAGCCTACCTGCAAGGATATTGGTTCCCTCAGGTTCAGGTGTAGACTATTTCTTTTGTACAGGTCATGCCTTCCCCAAAAGGGATCTCAATGATCCATAAATCTGAAGCCCTGCCCTCTGCACCAGTTTCTCAGCCACGCATTTATCTGCCATTTCATCCTAATCTTGCCATCACCTACACATGGCACAGGCAGCAATCCAAAGATTGTTACCCCAGAGGTCCTGTTTCTCCTCATTCTCCTCTGTTCCCTCTTTAGGACCTCCTCTTTTTCCCTTCTAATGTTATTGGTACCAATATGTACTAAAACATCTGACTGCTCACTCTCCCTCTTTAGAATGCTGTGGAGGTGATTTGAGACATCTCTGACCCTAACACCTGGGAGACAACACCACCTGGGTCTCTCTATCGTGTCCACAAGCTCCCTTATCTACTCCTCTAACTATGGAATCTCCTATAACCTTCTAGTCCCTTCCCTCCTGAGCCACAGCAACAGACTCAGACAGTATCCAAAGCAGTATACTTGTTATTGAGGGAACGGCCAAAGTGGTACTATGTACCGGCAGCCTATTTCCCTTCCCGCTCCTGAGAGTCACCCATTCACCTGCCTCCTGCAACCAACGGGTGACAATCGCCCTGGAGCTCCTATCATCTCCTCAGTCTCCCTTATGAGCCAAACAAAGGTCATCGAGTTGCAGCTCCAGTTCTTTAACATGTTCTCTGAGGAGCAGCAGTTCAGTGGTTATACAGCAGCTGGAGGTCTCCCAGAATTCCCACATCTCACACAAAGAACAAAGCACAGCCTCTGGCGTCCTTCTTACTGCCCCAATTATACATTTACAGATGAAGAGTGAGCAAAAAAAACCTACTAGATACTTATATCACCCACGCCTGTTATCACCCAAGCTTGTTGAGCCAAAGCCCAAAGTCTCCCCATACTAACACTGCCTCACTCCAACAATGATCGCTCCACTTGTCTCTGCCTTATTTTTATTTGACCTTGCTAATGAATCCCAAACTCGGATTGGCCACTGTCCAAGCTCTGAAATAAAAACAGCTGTGAAGCACTGATTTTCAAAGCTCTCTCCTTGACCTGTGGTGACGACACCGTTACTCTTCACCTCTACACTCCAAATGGCCACCGTTCAAGCACAGAAATGATGACTGAGTCTTCACATTTCTTAAAATCATTTGTAAGACCAGGACCACTGGAAGGCTACAACCTTCAGTCATCCCTGAATTACCTTCAGAAGGAGATGGTGAACCACTGCAATTTGTGTAGTGAAGAAACCCCACTGTGCTGTTGGGAAGGAAGTTCCAGTACTTCTACTCAGTGACGATGAGGGGATGCAGATATACACCCATGTCTGAATGGTGTTGAATGTGGAGAAGACATGCTTTGGAATGTCTCCATTGAGATTTGCTGCCCTCATCTTTATAGTCAAAGTCAAGGCATTAAAATGTGTTGTTGAAAAAGCCTTGACAAGTTCTTGTAGTGCATCTTGCAGACTATACACTGTAACACAACGTGCTATTAGTGGAGGAAACAAGGTTTATGTGGCGGGTGTTAAAGCTCTTGCCTGTAGTTGGGATTGTATTCATTCAAACAAGCAGATGGTGATCCATCAAACTTATGACTTAGAACTTGTAGGTACTGGAAAAGCTTTGAAGAGTTAGAAAACACAACAAAGAACAGGGACCCAACGTCCACAATCCTATTTGTGTTGCCACAGAAATTAGATATCTGCTCCAGTTGAGTATGTGGTGAATAGTGACCTTGCTACCAACCAAAACCCCAGTACCCATAAAACCGAGATGTGCCTGAATCAGATTAACAGCAGTATCAAGGGAAGGTAGTTAGGTTTTCTCTTGTTCAATATATTCATTGACTAGTTCTTGAGTAATATGAATGTTACTTCCCTTTTCTGTTCCCTCCTGAATACTGTCCAGCTCTTTCTACCTGTGGGCATAGATTGTTTTGTCACCTCAGGTGTTGGAAACGAAGTAAATACAGAGTATTTCCTGTGAGGAAGGACTATTATATTTTGCACAACTCCTTCCATTATTTTGCTATCAATTGGGAGCAGGTTGAAAGAATTTTAATTTATTAATTTAGCTTTGTCCTATTTAATTTGGATAGGATACACCTTGCAGCTCTCTACAGTATCAGTTTTCTCCTCCCATTTGATAGCAAAATAATGGAAGGAGTTGTGCAAAATATAATAGTCTGTGCTGAAGTAGCATGGGTTTAGGTTTGGCTCAAGGTATAGCAAAGATCTTTCTTTAAAATCATATGGAATGAATGAAATTGGCAGGAGGGTAATCTCTGTGATGCTGAGACTTCAGGTAGAGCCCAGAATGAATCACCCATACAGCACTTTTGCTGAAGGTGACTATAAATGTTTCATTGTAGTCTTTTAGACCTGTGCACTGACCCATGATGTCACTGAAGTCGGGAATCTTTGTGAAGCCTCCTCACCTGTTTAGCTATCTACTTGTATTCACAATTCAAAGCAACAGAGTTTACAGAGTTTGACTTGATTTATTGATTGCAGGTTTACTTAGTGCTATCTCTGGCATGCTGTGTTTGTTTTTAACTTGTGTAAACATGGACTGTGGCTTCACTAATCTGACATCTCACCTTTAAGTATGCCTGACAGTGTTGCTGGGAGCCCTTCTGTACATAATGATCCACAGACCTCCCCTGGCCAGATCATGTGAAGAATACTTTAGGTCATGTAGTTAAAGATTTGTGGTGGACTACAATTCTGCTGTTGCTGATTGGCCATAGCATCCCACGAATGGTTACCTTTGAATCACAATATGGAGCAGTTCTGTTCTGAGCCTATCTAATTTAATGCAATATAAGTATCACAAAACATGGAAGGTGTCTCTGTATAAAGGTGGAGATTTAATTCTATAGGAATCATATGGTCCTCCATCCTACCAATTTTGCCATAGACTGATACATTTGTGATAGACTGGGAAAGACATCAAGAAGGTTTTTCTTTATCACTCTTTTTGGTTCTTTCACCACAGATGACAGCTCTGTCCCTCAGAACTGAAATAGCTTGGTTCTTAATGATGCCCCTGAGCCATTCATGTGATCAGCTTCAAAGATCTCAGCCAGAGTATGTTGCCCTTGGTGTTTATTCCAAATGACGCCCAGTCTAGAGAAGCACTGACTAATCAAGGGAAGGAAGGTAGGATTGGTAGTGGAAATCACCAAACAAATTCCTTGCCTATTTTTGACCTGTGAATGAGACTTCATAATGCCACAGTTAACCTGAACTCACAGGCTTACTTATCCTTTACTGCATACTACTGTCCACGAAATGGGAAGATAATGTAGAAATCCCATGTTTTGGGTAACATCTCAGCCAAATAGTTGACTAAAACACAAGGAAATCTGCAGATGCTGGAATTTCAAGCAACACACATAAAAATTGCTGGTGAACGCAGCAGGCCAGGCAGCATCTATAGGAAGAGGTACAGTCGACATTTCGGGCCAAGATCCTTCGTCAGAACTAGACGAAGGGTCTCCACCCAAAACATCGACTGTACCTCTTCCTATAGATGCTGCCTGGCTTGCTGCGTTTACCAGCAACTTTTATGTGTGCTAATAGCTGACTAATCTCAGGTACAATTTTCCCAATTTTGACCGCTGTCCCTGGATGCACAATTGGTTTAGTGGGGTATAACTTTTCAAGTCTGAATTCATCTTGCATAAAGATACATGATCCACTTGGTTAATTTTTAATTGGACATTTTTTGGTTTTGATAAAAGCGAATGATTTGCTAGGTCTTTTAGAGGGCTGTTACAAGTCAACAATGTGTACCTGTAGTCACAAAGGCGAAGCAGGACAAGATAGTAGATTTCTTCCACTGAAGAAAATCGGTTAGCCCATTGGCTATCTATGATGCTCAAAGTCAAAGTCAAAAGTCAAAGTAAATTTATTATCAAAGTACATACAAGTAACCACATACAACCCTGAGATTCATTTTCTTGCAGACATACTCAATAAATCCAATAACCATAATAGAATCAATGAAAACCCGCACCAACTGGGCGTACAGCCAGTGTGCAAAAGACAACAAACTGCAAATACAAAAAGAAAGAAATAATAATAAATAAGCAATAAATATCAAGAAGATGAGCTGAAAAGTCCTTGAAAGTGAGTCCATAGGTTGTGGGAACAGTTCAGTGATGGGGCAAGTGAAGTTGAGTGAAGTTATCCCCTCTGGTTCAAGAGCCTGATGGTTTAGGGGCAATAACTGTTCCTGAACCCAGTGGTGAGAGTCCTGAGGCTCCTGTACCTCCTTCCTGATGGCAGCAGCGAGAAGAGAGCATGGCCTGGTTGGTGGGTGTCCCTGATGATGGATGCTGCTTTCCTGCAACAAAGCTCCGTGTAGATGTGCTCAATGGTAGGGAGAGCTTTACCTGTGGTGGACTAGTTGTCACATCGTAATCATCACTAATACTAGATTTTTGCTTAATGAATGTAAGCTCCTGATACATAGAGACCACTGCAGTTTAATAAAAAGAGCATACTTCAATAAATAATCCGTTGTCTGAAGGGCTCAGCAGTATAAATTGTCCATTTAGAACAAGTGACCAAAGATAGTGAGAACTACAAAACATCACAGAACAAATATAATGCAATGTAACACAAACATCCAATTATGCAAGGACTTAGCATAACACCTGGTCTCACCACTACAACCTTTAGTACGTTGCAACTTATCACACATTCAAGCTACCTAAAGCAGGTTAAAAGTCCTTTCAATTTCATTCCTGTGTTCTGCAGGTAGCAAGGAATTGGATGATGAGCATTGCAGATAAAGTAACTAATACCAGTTCTCCACAGTTATTGCCTATTAATACCCATGGAAGTGAAGACAAGATTTAGTGGATATTTTGATTTATGTCTCAGGATTCAAATCCAACAACCTCATCTGATTAGGGCAGAATGTTCCCAACCTTTATTATGCCATGGACCCCTACCATTAACCGAGGGGTCTGTCAACCCCAGGTTGGGAACCCCTAGGTTAGGGCCCTTATCATTGCAAAATATTCTGTGGTGGACCTCAGCAGCAATTATCTAGAGTTTACACATCAAGACATTATGACAACTAGCCAAAAACATGATTGAAAGGGTAGGTTTTAGGACAGTCTTAAAGGAGGAGAGAGTGTAATAGATCATTGGACAAGGAAGTACAAAGTTGGTGCAGGAAAATCAAAAACAAAAGGGAGCCAGGATTGGGATGAAATTCTCACGTCTCCCCTGATTTAAGGCTCTAGTACCTAATGAGCTGGGTTCATTTCAAATTGGCATAGGTTATTCCCATTTCATGGTTTTGACTGTGAGACAAAATATATAGGGGGAATGAATAGAAAATCTCTCTCTGACTCTGAAGGAATTATTATGGGAGTGGATATGAGGCACACCGTCAGAAAAGAGAAACGCTTGGTTTTATTTATGTCTGACTTGGTTAGATTTGATCTGAGGATGCTCACCTCTGAAATTTTTCATATTCTAGGAATTAAAAAATCATGACTCAATAAAGATTGTGCAATAATTAAACATCAGCAGTAAGGCCAGACATGGAATATAAGAGAATTAGCTCTGCAGTGTGAGTCACACACCCTTGCTCCATTTCCTGCTGTGTATCCAGTTATAATCTCCAAGGTGCCCTTTTTGGGTCCATAGTTCACTTTGTTGAAAGAAAGAGCATAGGAAGCCATTCAGCCCTCATACCTGTAGTGCCTTTGTGAGTGGCATTGGACATAAACATGTGGCGTATGTACAAAACAGTACCCTTTCAACCATTTCCATGATGAGTCAGCTAATAGACTGAATATCTGTGAAAGTATTCCAATGTTGAGAAGTAGGCAATAACATACATGATTTCACTCTCAAAGATCACAGTTCAAACATGAATACATACAGATAGAAATATAAAAAGGTAAATTACAGAACTCTTTAAACAAAACAACTAAAACATCAAAATACACATTTAATAAACAATTATAAATCTAGTTTAGTAATTGGTTTTGAGTCATACAGCCCAGAAACAGGCCTTTCAGCCCATCTAGTCCATGCCAACTATTATTCTGCCTTGTTCCATCGACCTACACCTGGACCATAGTCCTCCAATCCCATCCCATCCATGTACTGTATTTATCCAAAATGTTGAAATCAAATTTGCATCCAACATTTCCACGGGCAGCTCATTCCACACTCTTGCCACCCTCAGACTGAAGAATAGTGCCCTTGTGTTCCACTTAAATATTTTGCCTTTCACCTTTAACACATGACGTCCAGTTCTAGTCTCACCCAACCTCAGTGGGAAAAGCCTGCTTGCATTTACCTGATCTATGCCAGGTTCTGATGTTGAATCTACTCTTGAACTATTCAATAATAAATCTCAACTCCAAGCCCTGTCAATATGTTTGCATTTGGCACTGCACATCCAAAAACACCCACTGAGTCCAACTCAAATTCACGGCTGAATTGTTTATTATCTAGATTTGGTTCCTGTTTAGTGTTTACAAGATCTGAATGAACACTTTGGATTGACATAAATTTCAGCCAGAAAAATCTGAACTCCTCAAATCACTATGATAATTCATACGTCTTACTTGTTTGAGCCTGACTTGTTAGGTAGGCTAAGACATCAACATGCTCGCTATGTTTGAAAGTTTAGTAATTCTGATTAGTGCCATAGTGATGCCTCCAACTCAAATGTTTGACTCTAAAAGCCAATCTTAGTTGAACAAGGCTATAGTGCATTCTTAAACACACCTCATAAAGAGTTCACAGCTGTAAACCGTGATGCTGGCCTGATTTCGGCAAAAAAAAATGGCTGTAATATTTTGTTCTGAAGTTTAACTATCCCCACAACTAATCTGGTCAACCTCTGGGCTGCTCTATTCATAGCCAAATGGCATAAGGAGTGAGAGTAAGCTTAATACCATGCTGTTTTGGAAAGTTTGCCACAAGGATGACTAAAGTCATGGGCCATTGTCAGAAATGTGCCAGACTTAACTCTCCTATAGTATGTTCCATAGTGGTACTTAACCTTTGTATTAAAATTCAATCCACTTTGTATGATTACAAATCTGTACCATTTTGCACAAGTCTACGTGTATTGTCTGAAAAAGGTTTAAATAGATCAAGCACACACAGGAGCTTTGTGAGTTCTTCCTATAACTTTGGCAATAAATGTTTGCTCACCAATGGTTCAAGGTTACTGTCCAGAAGAGGCTGGTAAACAAAATCTCACGCAGTTGATTTCATACCGACTATTCTTGTACATTTAGTATAAAGTTCAAACAATATTTTTGCTCAAAGCAGCAGGTGTTGCCTCTCTCTGAGCCACTTAATGCATCTCTGTTCACTTGGCATCTCACTGTGATAAATGCAGAACAGTTTCATTCCCTGCAACTTGGTCAAACTCTACCTATCCATTCAATATCTGTCCAGAGACCCCTTTGAACACTAGGTCTTACTGTGCACACACTCCATCAGGAAAACTGCTTCTACATTCTCAAACTACATTATTTTAGGCTCTCACAAACTATTCTTCTTCAATTTCTCAGGTAACAGCACCTCACCAAAAATGTTCATTCACTCTCGATATACAGGTTGAATGGTTCTTGAGCTTATGTTCCCAATGTAACTAATTGGGACATTGGAGGTCCAGTGGACAGTGAGGAAGACCATCATGTCTTGCAGAGGGATCTGCATCAGCTGGAAAAATGGGCTGAAAATGGCTGTTGAAATTTAATGCAGACAAGCGTGAGGCTTAATACTTCAGTAGGACCAACCGGGGTAGGTCTTACACCGGTTGGTAGGGCACTGAGGAGTGTGGTAGAACAAAGGGATCTGGGAATACAGGTACACAATTCATTGAAAGTGGTGTCACAGGTAGATAGGGTTGTAAAGAAAGCTTCTGGCAATATTGGCCTTCAATGATCAATTATTGAGTACAGTAGTTGGGATGTTATGTTGAAGTTATACAAGACATTGGTGGGGCCTAATTTGGAGTACTGTGTGCAATTTTGGTAACTTACCTACAGGAAAGATGTAAATAAGGTTGAAAGAATGCAGAGAAAATTTACAAGGATGTTGCTGGGTCTGGAGGACCCGAGTTACAAGGAAAGATTGAATAGGTTAGGACTGTATTCTTTAGAAAGTAGAAGATTGAGGGGAGATTTGACAGGGGTATATAAAATTATGAGGGGTACAAATAGGGTAAATGCAAGCAGGCTTTTTCCACTGCGGTTGGGTGGGACTACAACCAGAGCTGCAGTTCTCGGGTGGGCCGCTGTGTTCCCATGCTCTCGAAGATGTTATCGAAATTCTGAGATTGTATGGATTGGACTGTAGTTCATATTGGGCTCTTTCAATTCAATATTTTTTCGTGTTCTTACCCACTCTTTCTTGTTGCCGATTTTGTGGGCTGGGGGTTTTGGTGATCTGTTAAGTTTTTTTGCGTAAGGGAGGGGTTGGGGTGTTTGGGGTTTGCAAGTTTTTGTTTCTTTTTCTTTTTGTGCGAGGGAGGGGGATTGATGTCTTTCTTTCAACTATTCATGTGGTTTTCTGTATTCTATTGCTATCTGGAGAAGAGACAAATTTCAGAGTTATATTCTGCATACATATTTTGATAATAAAGTGAACCTTTGAATTTTGTCACTCAGAGGGTCATGAGACTGTGGAATCAGCTGCCAGCGTGCTCAATTTCAACACTGAAGTTTGGATAGGTACACGGATGGTAGGGTTATGGAGGGCTATGATCTTGGTGCAGGTTGATGGGAGTAGGTAGCTTAAATGATTTCAGCATGGACTAGATGGGCTGAAGGTCCTGTTTCTGTGCTGTACTTCTCTATGACTCTGACATATTGTCCCAATCCAAAATTGCTGTGTTCATTAAACCGCGGTTGTCAATGCCATTGTCCGCTGCTACTGTTGCTTGCTGTGCTACGTGCTCTCAATGGTACGTGTTGAAGGCCTTAAATAAATTCCTTGCAAGTGGTCATGACAAAAAGCCAGGAGAAATCAGTTTTGGTGCTGCAATGTTATATGAAGATCATTAGGCAAAGTTCATCAATAATTTTCAACAATTTATAACAAAAATTATCTTCACCAGTAACCGCATCAACCTCCCGTTTGCATTAATCCTACATGTTCAAAGCTAGAGTAACTTGTTGAGGTGTTTACTGAAGCTGTTGACAATATATTGGTGGAAGTAGATGCAGCAGAGGTGAAAAATTGATTTGCACAAAAAGTAGATGTGCACAACAAAAAAAAGCAAACTGCTAGATAAACTCAGTGGGCAGGCTGCAGCGCGAAATAGACAGTCAGCGTTTCAGGTCGCGACCCGAGCTAGAAGGTGTATGCGGCTGTTGGAGATCAATAATCCCATACCTGGGACATCATTGTAGGACTTCCTCAGGGCAACACCCTAAGCCCGACCATCTACAATGGCTTCTTCAATGACTCTCCTGTCATCATAAAGTCCGAAATGGGTTTGTTCATTGAAAGTTGTATCATATTCAATTCCATTCGCAATTTCTCAGCAAGTAAAGCAATCTATGCCTGGATACTTCAAGATCTAAATAATATTCAGACAAAAGGTGATAAAGCAGCAGGTAATGTCAGATAATGATCAAGAGAAGAGAGTCTGACTGAGTATCCCGACTTTCAATGGGTCCCTCATCATCAAGTCCTATGATCACCCACCACTGACTTGAAACTCAAGTGGACCAGCCACTTAAAGACTACCAGATTAGAGGGAGAATACTCTGTAGAGAGTGACTCAACTTCTGACACCCCAAAGTTTTTCGATCATCTACAAATCAAGAGTGTGAGAGAGTGTGAAGTAGTCTCAATTTGCCTGGATGCGTACCACTCCAACAACATTAAATGAGCTCACCAAAGCATCCTGCTTGACTAATATTTATTGTGAGTTTGCTGAAATACTAGTGGAAGTGGAGATGGTAGATCCCCCACTTAAACGCACAAAGTATACCATATTCAAATTGCACTGTAGGTATTCGTTCATGCAATTCTGATGGTCCAAACCCACAGCCTTCATCACCAAGAAGGAAAAGGCCTTTGAGTACATAGGAACATAATCCCATGCAAGTTGCTTGCCATCAATTCCTACTAACAACTGTGGGAGCACCTTCATCAGAAGGACAGCAATAGTTCAAGGCAATGGCTCAACACTACCTTGTATAGAGGGACAGTTAACTCTGGGAGGAGATGGAGTTTGAGAGCAGCAGGGAAGATATTTCCAGAAAAAAACTGAAGAGGCCACTTCAGAAGATATAAAACCATGTGCGTGGAATTTTTCATTTTGAATGTCTGTGAAATTGGTACATTGTTGAGAAGTAGGCAGACCTTGCAATTCTGCTGTCCAATAGGATCACAATACAAACACATAGATATGGAGAACATAGAACATCAATTTAAAATATGTTACAGAACCTCTATCTTGAATATGCCAATTTAAAAAAAATACATCAGCATATAACTGGAAGCAGATAAGCAAGCGCAGGGTTGAAAGGTGTTTAGAGCTTGGCGTGTGACATGACCTTAAGTTAATGGAGAATATTATCAGAAAAGCTAACCAGAAAACAACCTAAAAGTCGGCAAGCAAAAGAGCCAGAACAGATGCTGAGTTCAGCAATGTTAATTGCAGGATGCAACAACGTTCGTGTTGAGGTTCAAAACTCAATTCAGGATCAAGAATTACACCAACATTATGAATAGGCTGGCTCCCTTTCAGATACATGCCTGGAAGAAAGATGAAGTCAATGAATAGAGAAGAAAATATGACTTCGCTCATTCTGATGTTTTGTTAGAAAAAGTTTCTTCTCATGCAGTACTTGATGTTGGATAAAAAGGGACAGCAGAGAAGTCAAAAGGAGGTCTGATGAGATTGAGCTGGGTTCATAGAAAATGCTGCTGTATTTTTAGATATTGTTGCCAAGGGAGGCATGTAGATAAGATCAAAGAGAAGCTTAGTATTAGATCTTTCCAGGAGTTCTGTAGTAATGGCATTTCATTGCATTATGCGAAGAACTTGTACAAAGAATTTCATGATCTTTGGATTCTTAAAACAAAATAATTATTTCCGAACTGTAATCACTGCTGTAGATGCCCTGATGCAGTCTCAACCCAAAATGTCAACCATTCTTTTGCCTCCACGGCAGCCATTTTGTACAAAGGATTGCCCCAGAAACAATGGAATAAAGATCTACGCAAATTGATTTTGGTGAGGCGGATATTGAACAGAAAAGTAAGGAGAGCTCTAAACCCACCCAATCACTGATTTTCTTCTACATTGCCTGAGAGAGTAGGTGGAGCCTTGGCTTAAGTTTTGCAGTGCAGCATTGAATGTGCTATGAGGATTGCATGCCCCAATCCCCACTGTGGGGCTTGAATCCATATGATCTTCTGATTGACAAGTGACCGCTCTGCATGTGGAAGTGAAGGCTGATGCCCCACCTCTCCTCAGGAGAAGCAAGTTCAGCAACCTATGTATACTCTGTTGGCGCTACAATGGAAAAATGTATGCTTTCCTCATTGCACTTCACTATTTCAGAGATCTTTCTGTGTTTAATATTTGCACTGGGAGCAGAAAAGCAAAGTGATTAGCATGTACAGGCAACCTGTGGTTTCAGCAAGTGGTGGCAGTGTCAGGATAAGATTAAGATAGAAATTTCATTAGCATAAATTAAAAGCATTGAACCCTTCTATTACTAAATAGAATGAGAGAGTGCAAGGGGGGGGGAAGGAGGGAGGGAAGGCAGGCACACATTGGTGGGAATGGAATGGATCTGATAAGATTTTTAATGGGATCTCAGTCACTTAACAGAGCTGAGGCTGGGGAGAACTCAAAAAAATAAATGGTCAATATAAAAGAGGAATGCTTAAGGACAACAGGGATAGATGAATCACCAAGAGAGATGATGTTATCAAGCCAAGGGGAAAGTTGTGGACTGATCAGCAAGACATCCATTTACAACTTTACAGCAATTTAACAGACAGGAATAGAAATAATGCTTTATGTCATGTCCACCATGGATGCTGAACAAATGAAACTATCAATCAAAAATTATTTTGCATTGAGTAGTTGCTGAGAATCTGAGGCTCTTCTTTTACTACAAAGATTCTTGCCTTGTATCTTAGCAGTTACTCCAGTGACCAAGCTCTTTGCGTGCGCCAGCTTAAACAGAGTCTATTGACCAAAAATAGAGTGACCAGGTCCAAGGTGACAAGTTGACTGAAAAAAATGGATGGACAACCCAACTATCAACAATATTTGGAGTAGTGCATGCAGTTCTGGGTCACTGCATTACAGGAAGGATGTGGAGGCTTTGTAAAGGATGTAAAAGAGGTTTACCAGGATGTTGCCTGAATGACAGAGTAACAGCTATAAGGAGAGGTCAGACAAACATAGATTGCTTTCTCTGCAGTGTCAGAGGATGAGTAGGAGTATATAAAATAATGAAATGCATAGTTAAGGTAGATAGAGACTTTTTCTCAGGGTCAATGTGTAAAATACTTGAGGGCATTAAGGTGAGAGGAAGAAACTTTAAAAGATTTGAGGCAAGTTCCTGTGCCCCCCCACCCCAACCAATTGCAACGTGCTGGCAGGAGAGGTAGTAGAAGCAGATACAACAGCAATGTTTAATGGTTAATGGTTGGGGTCCATGGCATAAAAAAGGTTGGAAACCCCTGTTTAAGAGACTTTTAGACAGGAATGTGAAGAAGCAGGGAATGAAACGGCACAGACCATGTGCACTTTAAACTGGCGTCATGGTTAACACCAGACATCATGGACCAAAAGGCCTGTCCCTGAGCTGTACCGTTCTAATTCAAAAGATGGGATATCCCGTCAGGGTTCCCAATCCAGATTGTAAGGTAGGAAGCCCCTCCCCAGCAAACTCATTCCAAGGCTCATCTAACCCACTTTCATGATGGAAGGTGTACATAAAGATGGGAGAACGTGAGCAAACAGAATGAATTAAGAAGAAAAAATACATTTCATATGCTCAGGATCATCAAGACATAGCATACTTCTTAAGTGCAATCGCTATTGCAATATCAGGAACAATATAGGTCAGCTTGCACAAAGACCCAATACACAGTAAGTCAAAATGCATAATTGCTTGGTTTTGGTCATGTTTGATTACACAAATATTAAGAGCACATGGACATCAACTCCCACACTCTGCAAACAGCAACACTGCATCCTTTGTTGATCTAAGATTAATACAAATTCTGATTCAAAGAATGTGATCTGACAGCACTGAACTCCCTCAGTAGTTCAAGAGTGTCAGTGCAGATCTCAAACCTCTGAATCCCTGACCTATGGGTTGCAAGTCAAGGATCCTATCAACTGGGACAGGAGATTATTTACATCTGCTTCCTGTCCCTTTCTGGGACCATGCCAGCAGTATGTTTTAATGTTCTTCTGCATGACCAAAGGTTACAGCCAAAGTAATCTGGAACATGCACACATACTTCAGCATGCTGAAAGCTAGAAGCACAAAAAGCCCTGAAGAAATCATGCTGAGGAGAAACCAGAGACTGTCAAGCAATAAATGTGGCCATCTGAAATTCAATAGCATGGGTCTCAAAGCTTGAAGGCCCAAGCCTCCTGCTCCCCTGCACCATGTATCAGGTCCTGTTGGGAAATGGGTGACAGACAGCTCATATTGGGTTTGGGTTGGGTCAGTGCTTAAAGGTTTGTTATTCTGGCGGCACTGATAAGTCTAGATTTTTTCATACAAGGAAAAGTGAGTAAGCAAAAAGCTGCTGTAGCACATTAGTAGCAGTTAGCTTCTTCTTGACAGGAAGGCCAAAGTAAAAGGAATAAGTATTAATAAGATCAACAATCTAATCTTAAAGTTTAGACAGAAAAAAAAACAAGCTTGGTTAATTGTTTCAGTTAATGATGTACTCCAAGCTCTTGATTAGATTCCAGCCTTTAATTCTTTCCAAGGTATCTTATTCCACAAATGGACACCATTCCCCAGTGCCCACCTTAACCATTCAACTATATTTCAGTTTGTAAATCATTCTGGAACATGCATTACTCTACATAGATGCCAACTATCTAGCCTCCTGCAGTCATGAACCTCTCAGTTTTCTCTCCGAGGCAATGTTATTGTCATTGTTAGTAAAGATACCAAAAAGATCCAACTATCAACCTATGAAGGACTACAAAAAAAAAGAACCTTGCCTCTATTTATCACTAGCTGAGGATGTACAGGTTTTCCCCTGCTATCCGAAAGTACAGCGTTCCTATGAAACCTCTCGTAAACTGAAATGGCGTAAAGCAAAGAAGCAATTACCATTAATTTATATGGGAAAAAATTTTGAGCATTCCCAGACCCAAAAAATGACCTACCAAATCATACCAAATAACACATAAAACCTAAAAATAACACTAACATATAGTAAAAGCAGGAATGATATGATAACTACACAGCCTGTATAAAATAGAAATAATGTATGTACAGTGTAGTTTCACTTATCAGAATTGGGAAGATTTAGCCAAAACCGATTTGTAGAGAAAAAAAAATCGGCATGTACACGCATGCGCACACACCTGCCCGCACAAGGCTTCACGGTCATGGCAGTCTTTCTCGGGGTAACCACAAGTTTAAAGCGGGCACCTTTTTTCATAAAAGCGAAAATCCTCTTCGGATTTCTTTCGGTTAGCGAAAACAGGTACTAATGTAGGTCTTTCGTAAAAGTGAAGTGGCGCAAAGCAAACTTTCGTAAAGCGGGGGACACCTGTATTGATGCCCAAGACACAAGAGGGTTTGCTCCTATACTTAAAACTATGCAATGGGTATCTTGAACAATCAGCACCAAACTTTGGGGCTTTTAGTATCAACCCCCAAAATACTCAAATTTAATGTCTCATCTGAAAGCAAGCCCCTCCAATAGCACAGTGTTGTCGGCCTATCGATTACATAAAGAGCAGCATTTATATGAACACCTTTCATAACCAAAAGGAATCCACGTGTTTTCTTGTCAACAAATTACTTTTGAAAGTTACTCTATTGTAATACAAGAAAAAGCAGGCATTTTGCATGGAGCAAGGTCCCAAAAGCAGATAACCTGATCCATGTGATTAGCTTCAGTTGCATTGCCCTTTATTTGAGAAGGATCACAGATACCACCTCTGCTGACTTTTAGTATGCCAGCTGCGCAATAAATATTTCTTTGGGCACTGGTTAGAACACCACAGAACATTAGTACCATGGGATCAATTTGCACTTCATTGATTTAAATGTAAAAATAGCTACATAGGTCTAACTCTATTTTTAAAAAACAGGGGCGTCCCCTTGCATTGCACCCACTGTCCCTTCTACCTCTTTAACCCCATGAAGGTCAGATTAGCCCCATGCCACAGCACAAGATCAGTAACACATTTTACAAGGAATTACAAGCAAGCAGCTATCTCCTCCAAGACCTTAACACTCTAGTTTAGTAAATTTACATGGGACTGAATTGTACTCAAATTGAAGGGTGGTGCAAGAAGCATGAATGTGTGAATGCGTAAAAGTCCTATTACCTCGCAACCTTATCAATGCATTTGATTGAAAACCATACCATTGGAAATTATCAGTTCTGCACAGAAACCACAAAGAACATCTGTGATCCACATAATTGTAACATTTATTAACAATGTTCAAAATGCAACAATGATAATCTTTCATAGCAGCATACAACCAATTAGAGCAGGCAAAAGCAAGCAAATTTGAGCAATGCATTTCAAATTCTGAGCAAAATTGCAAATACCAAATTTTATATCATTTGCGCAAACTTCTTTCTCTCTCTCACTTGCACACTCACATGCAACTTCTCAGACTGATGCATACAGGCATACTTTCACACAGATTCACACAAATACCTTTACAAATGAACATAAACTGTCAAACAAAAACACACATGAACACAAAGGTGTACTCATAAAGTAGAAGGGAGAGATACAAGAGCCAAATAAAAGTAAACGCATGATTCAGAAAGTGAAAGAATAAGGGAGTGAGGATAAAGCACCTAGAAAATTGGAAACTGAGAATAATGCAAGACGAGTCAGAGGTTAAGAATCGACTGCATCTTCTTAGAAAATATCGGCAATTATTGAAATCTGCATGAGTTGTTAATCACTTTGTTTTACGTAGAATACAGTTTGATTCTCTATACCTTTATACCGCAACATTCAGTACATTTGCTTCAGGGGGGAAAAATTAATCACAAAATGCAGTGGAAATTTTGAACCAAGGGGGAAAAAAAAAGTTTCCAGGATTGTGGGGTATAATCTCCAGGCTGCTAAATTTCAAGCGAAGACGCATGTTATCTTTTAATACACTTTGACAAAGAGCTTTTGGGGGTTGGTCCCACGTCTCGCCAGGCTGAAAGCACAAAGCCAGCTATTCACGCACCCACAACTACAGAGCACCGAGCAAGTCGGTTAAGAATTAAAAAAAGGACAAGGATTCAGAGGGGGATGCATATTAAGTATAAAGGGCTTTTTTTCGAAGTGTGTATATTTGTGCGTGCCTACATACGTGTGCGTTTATGCATATGCTTGCACGCATGTGCACGTGTCTGACAAGTAGAGATGAGAAACTGCACAACTTCGAAGAACAATCTCTAAAATTATTTAATTGAAAGCTTTAAAACAACATTTCCTAAAAAAATAACACATTTCCAAAATATATCAAAATCCTTACAGATTTTCTCTCTCTCTGCGGGAAAATGTAGGTAGCCAGACCAGAACACGTGCTCTGAAGTCGTCCTTCAACTTTAAGAAATAAACATTTTAAAAAAAGGTCTCTGAAATGGTAAGAAAGATTAACCATCCCTCAGCCTGTGTACTGACCTATTGGAAGTCCTCGATTCCACAGGTTGCTCTGCTTTTTTAAAAGTAAACTTCCCCTCTTGTATTCTCTCTTCCCAAAGATTTTTTTGCTCTATTCCTGTAAACAATGCGTTTCCTCGGTTAAAGTTCAATCAGAAAAGTCTACACTTTGTTAGCTTATCTGCTCAGAAGGGACGCTGTCAATCAGGTGTCCCTCTTGCAAAGCAAAATCCACTCTATATAATCTTCCAGTAAGTTTAGACTACAAGGCTTTGACGGACATATGGAAAAGTAAACAGAGCATGCTCAGACCAAGAAGCTGAGTTTGAGCGTTTTTAATACGCATTACTCCCTCCCAATGGTAGCTTCTTCTGCGAGTCCACACCCCCTAGGAGCTAGGAATGTACAAAGTCCGAACAACGCACTACCCAGACAAGTTTCTCGCTCTCTCCCTCCAATACCCCATCCCCCCGCAGAACATCAATAAACCTGGAACCACAGCTTGTGACCCATGGGTCAGATTGCCAAATAGGAGAGGCAAGCTAGATTTTCAGACGAAAGCCCCTGACCCTTTTTTTCACACAACTCCATTCCAAAGTCGCCCAGCTTCTTCAAAACAAGTACACCAGCTCAAAGCTATACATTTCAACGAGACTGGTTGCAGAAAGACCCAAAAGTTGTTCTGGGTCGCCATTTGTCAAAATATCCCTTCTTTTCAAATGGTTTCATTTCTTATTTGGTACTGCAAAAAAAATCTGATACAAGAAGCACAGTACAATAAAAGCAAGTCTACGCGTTACACCTGCTGGACAGTGTGATGCCCATGATAAAGCAGAGGCTGCACTGGGTTGTACACATAACAAAGCACATGTTAGCCTCTATAAACAACTGTTATGAATAACCAACATTTAACTTTCAAAAGGAATTTAAACATATACTTGAAAATTAAAAAGTGGCCAACATAAAACAGCAAGAGGTTAGCAGAACCACGAGTGGCCAAATGGAATTTCAAATTCCTGGGTGTCAATATCTATGAGAATCTATCCTGGACCCAACATATCAATACAACTACAAAGAAGGCACGACATCAGCTATATTTCATTAGGTGTTTGAGGAGATTTGGTATGTCACTAAAGACACTCGCAAATTTCTACAGAAGTACTGTGGAGAGTTTTCTAACTGGCTGCATCACCGTCTGGTACAGGGGGGAGGGTGCTACTGCTCAGGATCGAAATAAGCTGCAGAAAGTTGTGAACTCAGTCAGCTCCATCATGGGCACTAGCCCCCGTACTATCCAGAGTATCTTTAAGGAGCAGTGCCTCAAAAAGGCAGCATCCATCATCAAGGACCCCCATCACCCAGGTCATGCCTTGTTCTCGTTGCTACCATCAGGAAGGAGGTACAGGAGCCTGAAGGCACACACTCAGTGATTCAGAAACAGCTTCTTCCCCTCTGCCATCTGATTTCTGAATGGACATTGAACCCATGAACACACTACTTTCTTATTTCTATTATTGCACTATTAAATTTAACTATTTAATATACAGTATATGGGTATAGGGGACTCCAGATGGAGTCTTTACCTTTGATGTTACCTTTGATGTCTGGCATGCTGCTCCCTATCAGACAGGGTGGACGGGCATCACTGGTCCTCGTCCATCTCCTAAATCTCTCACGTGCTGGCTCCAAGCGCAATACCCTGGTAAACCACTTCAGTTGGCGGGATAAACCACGTGATAAACCACGGCACCACTGGGCGAATGACTTCCATGATGAAGTCATCGGCCAGGACGGAAAGGTTCTCAGATGAACTATAACGGCCGCATATTCACGACCAAGGCGAGCCACCTAGTTGGAGGAAATCGGCTATGGCCAAACCTGGAGAGGGATGGGCTCCGCCAGGTTTCAGATGCCCAAGACACACCGCATGATGAGCACACCAAAAAGCTGGTGCAAAGTCAAGATGGCGCCCCGACGACTCCACCAGGAGTTAAGGGCGCAAGAAGAAGAATACAGTATATATATTTATGTAAACACGAGGAATTCTGCAGATATATTTATTGTAATTCACAGCTTTTTTGCCTATTATTGTGTATTGCATTGTACTGCTGCCACAAAGTCAACAAATTTCACAACATATGCTGGTGATATTCAACTTGATTCTGATTCAAATGGTCCCTTTTGCTCTGTGAATTATACACAGGATAATTACTTAAAATTTAAGGAAGAGATAATTCAGTCCAACTATTCTGTGCTGGTGTTCATACTCCACACAACTCTCTGCTCATTCCTGATACTTCAGCTCTGCCTTTCAACAATATTTCTAGTCCCTTTCCCTCATGTGATTGCCTAAGTTCCTTTTGAAATTAACTAAACTATTAATTCAGTGGTTGTGTTATTTACGACAAATCATGTTTTACAACTGGCTTGGATTCGTTGTAAGATATTGCACAAATAGTATGGTTATACATTGGATACATACAGGATTGCATCATATACAAGTCCATGCACAGTACACTGCTATTAAAAATTTCACTTGAAAATTTTCATTATGATGCTGTCACAGAACAATTTGACTTAGTTGTATTTCTGCGTATGTAAAGGTTAGCTTTTAAGATGGGCTGGCTTAATCTAATCATTATCCTCGACTCCCTCAGATCCCACTGTCAGCTCCTGGGCCCTCAGAGGCTCCATCTTCCTCTCACTCCAACCCTACCCTCTCCACTGACACCACCAGCCTCCTCCCCCCCTCTGATCCCAGCTCTCATCTGTACCAGGTCTTTACCATTCCTTCCGATCTTCCACTCTCTGAGGCAAACCGCTCTGTTCTCAGTTAAGGGCATTACCTTTGTCCCCCTTTGCCCACACCTCAGCGAGTTCTGCGTTCGCCATGACGCTGAACTCTTCTTCCACTGGCTCCGTCTTCAAGCCTACTTCTTCAGCAAGGACTCTTCCACCCCCACCAATGACCCCTTCTCCCATCTTCAACCCTCCTCCTCTTCATGGACACCCCGCTCTGGATCTCTTTATTGCTAACTGCCGACAGGACATCAACCACACCTTGTTCCCATTCCAACCTCACTCCTTCCGAACGCTCTGCTCTCCACTCCCTCCACACTAATCCTAACCTTACTATAAAACCCGCCGATAAGGGGGGGTGCTGTTGTTGTCTGACGTACTGACCTCTACCTTGCCGAGGCACAGCGACAACTCGCGGATACCTCCTCTTATTTACCCCTCGATCATGACCCCACTAAGGAGCACCAGGCCATTGTCTCCCACACCATCACCGACTTTATCCATTCAGGGGATCTCCCATCCACTGCTACCAACCTTATAGTTCCCACACCTCGCACTTCCCGTTTCTACCTCCTACCCAAGACCCACAAACCTGCCTGTCCAGGTAGACCCATTGTCTCAGCTTGCTCCTGCCCCACCGAACTCATTTCTGCATACCTCGACACAGTTTTATCTCCCCTTGTTTAATCCCTTCCCACCTATGTTCGTGACACTTCTCACACTCTGAATTTTTTCAATGATTTTAAGTTCCCTGGCCCCCAACGCTTTATTTTCACCATGGATGTCCAGTCCCTATATACTTCCATCCCCCACCAGGAAGGTGTCAAAGCTCTCCGCTTCTTTTTGGATTCCAGACCTAACCAGTTCCCCTCTACCACCATTCTCCTCCATCTAGCGGAATTAGTCCTTACTCTTAATAATTTCTCCTTTGGCTCCTCCCACTTCCTCCAAACTAAAGGTGCAGCCATGGGCACCCATATGGGTCCCAGCTATGCCTGCCTTTTTGTTGGCTTTGTGGAACAATCTATGTTCTGTGCCTATTCTGGTATCTGTCCCCCACTTTTCCTTCGCTACATCGATGACTGCATTGGCGCTGCTTCCTCCACGCATGCTGAGCTTGTTGACATCATTAACTTTGCCTCCAACTTTCACCCTGCCCTCAAGTTTACCTGGTCCATTTCCGACACCTCCCTCCCCTTTCCTGATCTTTCTGTCTCTATCTCTGGAGACAGCTTATCTACTGATGTCTACTATAAGCCTACAAACTCTCACAGCTACCTGGACTATTCCTCTTCCCACCCTGTCTCTTGAAAAAATGCCATCCCCATCTCGCAATTCCTCTGTCTCCGCCGCATCTGCTCTCAGAATGAGGCTTTTCATTCCAGGACGAAGGAGATGTCCTCCTTTTTTAAAGAAAGGGGCTTCCCTTCCTCCACCATCAACTCTGCTCTCAAACGCATCTTTCCCATTTCACGCACATTTGCTCTCACCCCATCCTCCCGCCACCCCACTAGGAATAGGGTTCCCCTTGACCTCACCTACCACCCCACCAGCCTCCAGGTCCAACATATAATTCTCCGTAACTTCCGCCACCACCAACGGAATCCCACCACTAAGCACATCTTTCCCTCCTCTTCTCTTTCTGCTTTTGCAGGGATCGCTCCCTACGCGACTCCCTTGTCCATTCGTCCCCCCCATCCCTCCCCACCGATCTCCCTCCCGGCACTTATCCTTGTAAGCGGAACAAGTGCTACACATGCCCTTACACTTCCTCCCTCACCACCGTTCAGGGCCCCAGACGGTCCTTCCAGGTGAGGAGACACTTCACCTGTGAGTCGGCTGGGGTGATATAATGCATCCGGTGCTCCCAGTGCGGACTTCTATATATTGGCGAGACCCGACGCAGACTGGGAGACCATTTCGCTGAACACCTACGCTCTGTCCGCCAGAGAAAGCAGGATCTCCCAGTGGCCACACATTTTAATTCCACATCCCATTCCCATTCTGACATGTCTATCCACGGCCTCCTCTACTGTAAAGATGAAGCCACACTCAGGTTGGAGGAACAACACCTTATATTCCGTCTGGGTAGCCTCCAACCTGATGGCATGAATATTGACTTTTCTAACTTCCATTAATGCCCCACCTCCCCTTCCTACCCCATCCTTTATTTATTTATTTATTTATTTATTTATTATTTTTTTCTCTCTGTCTTTTTTTTCCCTCTGTCCCTCTCACTATAACCCCTTGCCCATCTTCTGGGCTCCCCTCCACCCTTCTTTCTTTCTCCCTGGTCCTCCCATCCCATGATCCTCTCCCTTCTCCAGCCTTGTATCCCTTTTGTCAATCAACTGTCCAGCTCTTGGCTCCATCCCTCCCCCTCCCGTCTTCTCCTATCATTTCGGATTCCCCCTCCCCCTCCCCCTCCCCCTCCCACTTTCAAACCTGTTACTATCTCTTCTTTCAGTTAGTCCTGAGGAAGGGTCTCGGCCCGAAACGTCAACTGTACCTCTTCCTATAGATGCTGCCTGGCCTGCTGCGTTCCACCAGCATTTTTTATGTGTGTTGCATTATATTCACAAATTATGTTACAAACTGAAAACTTACAGAACAAACAGGAGAAAGTCTACAGATGCTGGAAATCCAAAGCACCACACACAAAATAATGGAGGAACTCAGCAGGCCAGGCAGAATCTATGGAAAAGAGTAAACAGTCAACGTTTCAGGCCGAGACCCTTCAGCAGAACTGTTTACTCTTTTCCATAGATACTGCTTGACCTGCTGAGTTCCTCCAGCATTTTGTGTGTGTTGCTTACAGAACATGTGATTACAATAACAGATACATTGGAGGGGAAATCTGGTCCTGATTGGTTACATGAAAGTTAACAGAAAATCACTGCACACTGAAGCATCGTTTCATTTAACCCCCAGCCCAATTAACCCCTGACTGCTTAACACCCAGCCTGTTTAACCCCCTTTCCCTAGACCTATTTGATTAATGCCCCTGTTATTAATCCAGGGCTGCTGCTTCTTCCCTATTCAATTCAAAATTTAGCACCCTTATCTGGTTTCCCAACTAACTCCAGTCTGTTTTCCCCTAATAATTTACCCCCTGCACAGTTAACACCAAACTATTTAACTCTTTACTCACCAATCTGTCTCAGTTCCTTTTAACTCACTGCACAATTAATCCTCTGGCAAGTGAGTGATTAGCAACTGATTGATTAACTCTTTGGCCATTCAGATCCCCACTCCCAGCTGTTTTATCCCTCTTTGCTGCAGTCAAAGGACACTAAAATCAGATGTGCTGTGAAACAGACCAGCATTCCAGACATGCACTCAGTGGCCATTTTATTAGGTACAGGAGTGGAACCTGGTGTAGTCTTCTCCTGCTGTAGTCCATCCACTTCAAGGTTCAGCATGTTGTGCATTTAGAGATGCTCTTCTGCACACTACTGTTGTAGTGTATGTTATCTGAGTTACTGTTGCTTTCCTGTCAGCTTGAACCAGTCTGGCCATTCTCCTCTGACCTCTCTCAATAACAAGGCGTTTTCACCCACAGAACTGCCGCTCACTGGATTTTTTTTTGTTTTTTGCACCATTCTCTGTAAACTCTAGAGACAGGCATGCATGAAAATCTCAAGAGATCAGCATTTTCTGAGATACCCAAGCCACCCTGTTTGGTACCAACAATCATTCCATGGTCAAAGTCACTTAGATCACATTTCTTCCCCATTCTGACATTTGGCCTGAACAACAACTGAACCTCTTGACCATGTCTGCATGCTTTTATGCATTGAGTTGCTGCCACATGATTGGCTGATAAGATAATTGCATTAATAAGCAGATGTACAGGCACACATAAGAAAGTGGACAAGAGTATATATTTTACATCTTGGCTCCATCCATGATTAGGATTGATCATACAGTAGAAATTTCTTAAAAATCTCACATATGCATGGCAAAATAGAGGGCTCCTGGTACAATTTAAAATTACAGTTAAAAATTGTGAATAGTTTCTCAGAATAAATGGTTTGCAGCAAATAGGAGAATGCGAGTTTGGATAGAAGGAATCTGACTGGTTTTGGATCAATGTACCTCTAATTTGTAATGACTAGTATGCGCAAAAATCTTGTACTGTGCAATTTTTTTGCCCGGTGACAACATGTGTGCACTGAATTTTTCAGTGGGAGTAAACGTAAAGCTATCCTAAGGATAACAAAATTACCAAGTACAGTTTGTTGTTCCTTGTTTAAAAGAAATAAAACAATACACATCAATGAGTCTTATTTCTCATATACTACACAACAGCATGTAATGATATCAATCTTTTCACGTTATTAAACATATTTGTAATGGTCATCAAGCCATTCTGCTTTAAATGAGCTTGCAGTTCTTTTGCGCTTTGCGTCCTTTGCTTTTTTTGGAATTTGACATAGTGAGTCAATAAATTTCTTCAATAAAAACAGTATAAATACACCAGCTCTAAAATCTGTAGACAAATCATCACAAACTCCAGGTTGTCAACACCGTCCGCATCAGAAACCAGCAAAGGAAATGCAATTGTGCATGATCGTGAAATATACTTAACATGCCAATGAGGTAGAGGGTGACAACCTTTTGTGCGCAGTTTAAATTCCTTTGTGCGCTAGTAGCAAAAGACATGTGCGCTAATAGCAAGCGATGTGTGCGCGCGCACATATGCACACCTTAGAAGGAACATTGTTTAGGATTACATTTAGTGTTAAGGTTCAAATGGAAATTCTTGGATGTGAATGACACACAAGGATACTCAGTACTAAAATCCAAAGGAACCAAAGACTGCAAATAACTACAAGTCACATCTTCCAATCCTCCACCTATTTGCATGTTGCTTACCTCCCACAAAAATGTCTATTTTGTTGCTTTTCATTGACCCAGATCTAATTGGATTCCACAATTCCACACTGGATTTGGCCTGTTGCTCAGCAACAGTTCTGGTCCCCTGCAACATATATAATTATTAGCCACTTCGGCAAAATAAATGTAAAAGGCAGCTTTAAGTATTTATTGTTATAACATTACACTGGTCTGTAGGAAGAAGAAATTATTTGTTTTTATACCTTTTAGGGCTTTCCAAGTATGCCATGAGTCAAATCCCAGACTTGTCTAAGGTTTGCCAATTCTCCTGAATTGTCTTGGAGTCCGTGAAATGAACAATGAAATTCCAGGACATTGCTGAGAAAATCAGGAAGAAAAATATGAACTGAAAAAAATGTTTTCTTCAATTTATTTTAAATACTATAGATGATCAGTTATGAAAGCATTCCAGATGGGGAAAGATAGGGTGGGAAATCATGTGAACAAACCTCTGGATACATGGCCAACCAGAGCTGGCAACCATAGTCAAATGCCCCATGAAAGGGTGTGTGTTTATGTAACACACAAAAAATGCTGCAGGGACTCAGCAAGTCAAGCAGCATCTATGGAAGGGATTAAACAGTCAACCTTTCGTGCCAAGATGCACCAGTCCTGCTGAAGAGCTTGAGCCTGAAATGTCGACTGTTTATTCCCCTCCATAGATGCTGCCTGACCTGCCCAGTTCCTCTAGTGTTTTGTGTGTGTTCCTCAAGATTTCCAGCATCTGCAGAATCTCTTGTGTTCATGTTTTTGTAATTTTTCTTCTTCTTCATCTTCTGAGTTTTTATGGCAGTTGTCAAACAGCTTTAAGGTGCAGTACCGCCACCTTCTGAACTGGAGTGTGAGTCAGGATATCAAAATCCTGTATATTTATATCGGTATCAACTTCTGTAAATTAAGACCTGTATCCTTAAGGAGCTGCACTATATATTTAAAGCAATAATCCTGTGATCCTTTCTGCAAAATATTGTTAAGGTTAAAATGTATTTTATTCCATGATAACTTTAAAATCAACCATCCCCTCTCTCGATTATATCTTGGACACCTCACCAATGCATGCTCAACTATTTCTGGTTGATTACAATACTCACACCTCCCATTATTGTGTTTCTTCATTAAAAACAATGCACTATTTAACCCTGTGTGCCCAGACCTCAATCTCCATATTATCACCTCCTCCTTCCTGCTCTTTCCTGCGTTCCTCGACCATCCCACTTCTTTCTGGATATTATAGAGATGTCTCCCTGTTCTCTCTTCATCCCATTGTTTTCTCCACATTTTTAACATTCCTCTTTTAATAATGTTTTTCCATTTTCCTTTACTGTAACTTATTTGAATGTCCACATCTGCTCGTCTAATTGCCTCCTTTGCTACTCTATCTGCTTGCTCATTCCCTCTAATTCCAGCATGTGCTGGAATCCACATAAAACATATACAGAGTCCCATCATTTTAATTCTAAATAAAGTTTGTATAATTTCATACATAATGTCTTGTCTTCTCTCTGAATGTAAATATATTAGACTCCTGATTGTTGTGCTTGAACCATGATGTAGGTCAGTTAAACAAAACAAGTTATATACAGAAATTAATCAGCTCACAGACTTTTACCTCCCTGCATTAAATGCCAAAATAATGTAATTGCACTTTTAACTTAGTGGAACACCCCATTGTGCTTCTCAGCAGTCCTATTAAATTCAGCAGTGCAGGCTCATTGGGCCAGAAGAGCCCATCTCTAAATAAAAATAAATAATATGTCACTGAGCCATATAAGGAGCCGTTAGAGTAGATAACCTAAAGCTTGGTAGTTTGGAGGATTTTAGAAGCAAATTAAAGGAACATAACAGTTTTTTTTCTAGCAAGAAAACCCTTTGGCAGTTGAAGGCATTAACATTAGTGGCAGGAGTCTAACCAGGGCTCAATGTGGTTCAGCAGTCAGAGGCTTATTGGAACATGACAGCTTAGTTCTGGGTAACCCTTAATCTACAGAGAGTAGAATGGGAATGCTGGCCTGGCTTGCTTTGAAGTAATCAAGTTGAGTGGTCAAAAGACAGGCAGTAGCTTTTTCACGTAATGAGGTTAAGGTGGTAAATGTTTCCAGGGTTAGAAAGCCTTAGACTAGTCAATTCTGGAATCCACTGAGTCACTAGTTAGTGATCAAAGACAGTATTGGTTCCAACACTACAAAAGGTTGTCCAGACAGATTCTTGGAAGAGCTAACCATCCAGAGATCAAACTTGGGAACTTTTCACAGTGTTCATCTTCACATTGGGCAGAAGACTCCAAACCAAAGTATCAAACTCTGCAAGGGAGATTAACTGCTGCCAGTCACTCAATTTGATGAAGTAGTTTGTAGAGAAAATCATCTACCAAATTTATCAGGGTCTATTTTTTTCTAATACTCTTATTCAAATCTAAAAGGTTACAAAGTGTTGCTAATACCATCTGGATGGTAGTGCATTGACTGGATTCAGATCCTGGGAATCATTACTCACTGCCCAGGTGCTGGTGGGACAAATAAATGGAACATACATCTGTGGGAATGGAAAGTTGTTCATCAGTGAAATTTAAAGAGATAGGAAGTACTAAAAGGGCATGTGACACATTACACAAGCAGTATACAAATGTTAGACATTGCACAGAGTGTTTATAGGATCAAAAATGACATAGCACAGGAGGGAAATATTTGGCCCTGTATTTCATTTAATGCTTTTTCCCCACAGGCCTGTTTCTTTTCCCCTTCAAAAGTACATTCAATTCTCTGTTGAATGTCGTTATTTAATCTGTTTCTGTCATGTTTCAGGCATTCCAACTCACAGTTTATTGAATATAAATACACTTCCTCATGTCATTTCTGGTTCTTCTGCCAACTGCCTTAATTTGTGTATTTTGGTTGCTGGTTCTTCTGCCACTGGAAAATGTTTCTCTTTAACCCTTCATGAAACCTGCATCAAATCTTCCTATAACCTCTTCCTGGAAGGGAATAACTTCATGTTCTTGATCCTCTTCATATGACTTCAGTCCTTCAAGTCTGGCCCCAGTTCAGAAAACTTTTCCAATCAGTCAAAATCCTTCCCCAACTGTGCTGTCCAGAACCAAATGCAATAGTCTAGAAAAGGCTTGACTAAAATTTTCTAAAGGTTTAGTATATCCTTTTTGTTTTTTTGCACACTATTCATAAAAATGTGGAACAAGGTATCATTATGTAGAGCACATGAAAAGGAAAAAAAGGAATCTAAAGTAAAAAAAAATAAGGAAAATGTTGATAAAAGGAAGTGCATCTAGATTTAAACATTTATTGTTGTATTTCTGTATTCCTGATGTTCAACTCCCATTTGCATTATTAAGCGATAATGAAAATAAGAAGCCTCTTGAAGTCCCCGTTGTGAGAGGTGGAATTGGTAAGGCTAGACAACTGGGCACTGGTGAAGCTGAATGGGCCAATCCCTGTACAGTGGATAAAATGGATGACAGAAACATTGATGAACTCCAACCATATCATCGACTTTGGACAATGGAGACGGTGGGGGGGGGGGGGGTGGTCATTGATGGCCTATGCTCCACTGCCAGCTAAGGACCCAAAAGAAGAAGAAAATGAAATAATAAGAGATATTAAGATATGACCTGAAGTATTTTTAAAATGTTATCACTCTTTCACTATAGTGAAATCAGCAGACAATACGTGTGAAAAGATCCCCCAAAAGAAAAATATTTGAAGATACACGATTCAGAAACCCTACAAGTCTATCTTGTGAACATTTTTTAAAATTTGAATGTAAACTGGTTTGGCTAAAATGTAGGGGAAAGAATTTCTGCATGTAGGGATGCAGCCACAGTGGAATGGTCCCTACTTTTGTAGGCCGGATATTGAATGTTTTACTGTTGGACTCCGGCCATATTCCACCGAGATACAACACTGGGCGTAATGGGAGGTTGTTCCTGCCTGTGGCCATCGAACTTTGCAGTTCCTCCTGTGGAGGGTCAGACACCCTGAGACAATAGGCTGGTCCTGGACTTATTTTCCATCTGGCATAGTTTGCATATTGTTTGATTGTTTGTGGTTTTTGTATTGTTATATTTACGCTTTATTCTTGGTTGGTGCAGCTGTAACGAAACCCAATTTCCCTCGGGATCAATAAAGTATATCTATCTATCTATCTTTGCTGTGAGCAGCTGAATGGAATATGATAAGAGCAGGACATTACAGTTTTGCACCTACTCAGTTGTGCCTGGGAGTACAGTAAATAAAGAAACATTGATAACTCAAGAGCGGCCAGTGGAGGAGCGTGTAGTCAGGCTCTGCTTTCTGATGACCAACACTGCTTTGTTCATGCCATGCTGTGAGTGGAATAGTTCTGAAGAGTCAATAAGTATATGGGGTTAAAACTATCTTCAGCACAGCCTGTGACATCATGCCTACTGCCAAAGCTTCCGTTCAGAGATAGAGCCAAAGTAAAGTCTGACTATACTGTATTTGATGTCAAATGGCAGTCTGATAAGATGGTCAGATCATGAGCTAGTAAATTATTTTTATTTTCCCTGTGCAGATTTTCATCAACTGAAAGAAATCTTCTGCTGTATTTTTGCCTTAACTTTTTTAAAAAATGACTCACCCAGGAGATGATGAGATATGGAGGAGTATTTGGGTTGATGGATGTGACAGGTGAGGGGGAAGGAGAGCAAAGTGGGAGAGAGGGGAAGGGGATGTCTTTAAACATTATGTTCTGGCTATGAGTGTGGTGCAGGCTTGATGAATCAAATGATATGCTCCTGACTGGACCAGTTTGTCTGTCTATTCATATCCAGCATCCCTATACAGGAGAATACCCATTGGTCACCTCATTAATGGCAGGTTTGGAATTATAGATATAAGGAGAATTAAAGCAGTTGACACAAAATCTGTTGAGCACCACCAGAAGGAAACAACAGAGTCAGAAAATCATCTGAAACATTAAAACAGAAATGTCTCATTATTCCTTCTGTTTTCCTTTCAGTGGCTAATACTGAGAAAAAATTAAAGTATCCAAAAAGACACCCGAGGTAGCAGAACAGCACTCCATTCCTGACATCCAATAAAGGTCCCATCTGGAGTTCCCTCCCACAACCTCAGTGATAGACAGCAGACCTAAAACCACCAAGAATTCTGGAGTGTTACCCTTCCCTAATCTGGGGTCAGTAAGGTTCTCTGTAGCAGCTAGACTATTTCTAGGCTGTGATTAATCATAGTATAGGTTGAGAATAAGTCATATCCTCCTTTATATCTACACCCATCAAGGACAGCTATCCAGTCACCTGCAGCTCACCTTTTGCAATTTACTATCTCTTCCTCATCTTCTTCCATGACCCTCCATAAAATCTGATCTTCCTACAAAGCATTTAGTCATCCTAATTGCTCCTTTACTAATTCTATGTAGTTTTTTCAAAAATTACATCTCCCAGATGTTCTGTCAGTGCTGAGAGCACTGCGTTAAATAAAAGACATTACAGTTGCTGTACGTACAACAATATGACTGAATACCTGGTTCCAGCAATAACTGATCTTTCAGTAATTAATAACTATTGCATCATTTTAAGAACTGTCAAAATATCGCACTGTGCTTTCCTGGATTGAGACATGCAGGTAAAAGAATGGACAGGAAATGAAGCAGCAATTGGAACAAGAGAGACGAATGAAACAGAGTAATTGGAAATAACTTAGGTCAAATGTGCCAAGTCAGTGGAGGATTTAAGGGCTCAGTATCCAGAATGATTGATTGCGGGCTTCAGGAAGGGGAAGTCGAGGGAACACACACCAGTCCTCATCACGGGATCAGCAGTAGGCAGGACAAGCAGCTTTAAGCTCCTGGGTGTCAACATCTCCGAAGAACTATCTGGGCCCAACACATGCAATTATGAAGAAGGCATGTCAGCGGCTATACTTTATTAGGACTTTGAGAAGATTTGGTATGTCACCAGACACTAGAAAATTTCTGCAGATTTCTACAGTATTGTGGAGAGCATCCTAACTGGTCGCATCAGCGACTGCTATGGAGGTGCCACTGCACAGGACCGGAAAATGCTGCAGAGGGTCGTAAACTCAGCCAGCTCCATCATGGGCACTGGCCTCCCTACCATCGAGGACATCTTCAAAAGGCGATGCCTCAAGAAGGCGGTGTCCATCATTAAGGACCCCCACCGCCCAGGACATGCCCTCTTCTCATTGTTACCATCAGGAAGAAGGTACAGGAGCCTGAAGACATTCAGGAACAGCTACTTTCCCTCTGCCATCAGATATCTGAATGGACCCATGAACACAACTTCACTATTTTGCTCTCTCTTGTACTACTAATTTTTAAAACATTTCTTGGTCGTAACTTAGTCATTTTTAGGTATTACACTGTACTGCTGCTGCAAAGCAACAAATTTCATGTAATATGTCCCTGATCCTGATGCTGAATGTTGCAATTTTGTTCACAGTTCAGAAGCACTGTAGCTGAAGGGAAGACGAACGGTACATCAGAAGAACTGAAATTTCAGCCTGAGAGATAAACTGAGAGGACCGAGGGATGGTGAGGCCATGAGGGTATCTGCAAGGATTTTAAAATCATGTGGACAAAAATCTGCAAGTATCGGTCAACAGAGACTTATTGCTTTGCATTTAAATAAAGCCCACGCAATTGCAAACAGCATAGAGCCTTTGTTGAGGTGATAAGAGCCAAAGCAAAGAAAGCTTCCCTGCTAAGACAGTGCGGTCACAGCTTCAGCTGGAGGCACCCCATCATTTACTGGTTTATGAGGTCATTCAGAAAGGATCAAGTGTGAGTGTGAGTGTCTACTATGTAAACAACCTCAGCAGGCTTTTGTCTGCTTCACATTAGCCCACTTCACTGTGATTGGAAACATGTCCAGAAAGTCATCAAGCTCAGCGGAGACTGGGACAATGTTCCATTGCCACTCTCCCGTACCCGCACTCAGTTTAACAACACCACGCTTGGAACTTCTCCGAGTTTAAGATCCATGCAAGTGCTCAGAGTGTGATCTAATGAAGCCCAAAGAAGAGTATGGTTGCCTACTCTGGTTGGATGTATTCTTTTAGGTTATTCCATAGAATTACTAGCCCATCCACCTCAGTTCCAACATATTTGTATCTAATAAATAAAAATGTTCAAAGGAAATGTCAAAAATGGAATAAATTCTTATACCTGTTCAGATATTGCTCCTGGAGAGTTGCTTGTGAGGATCCTAAAGGCCAATCTTCACCTTCTGCAGATGCCAGGACATTCCTAAAGGCTGTCAATCCTGTGTAAAGGAAGGAGGGTCTCAGTTATTATATGCTGGTATTTGCAGCCAGTAATGAGAGGTACTATTGAGTACCTAAACAGGGTCAACAAGTCACAAGTAATACATCAGGTGTAGAAGAAAAGAGAGCAGGAAAAGTACCTTAAGGAAAACATTCTCAACATCATCAAAAGATTGTCTTTTCTACAAAAATTATTTACAGTAAAGTGTAATTTTTCAATTACAGTAAAATGGTATGGACTTGCCACATACAATATGCTCCAACAATAATAAAAACTATATTAACATGGATCTCCTGAGGTCTCCCCAGAATTATTTTCTTTGAAGCATCCCCCTAACCTCTTCTGAACCAGTCAAGCAATAGAAAAAGTGCTGGTCAGTGTTTATTAGCAGCCTTATTCCCATTTTTTTCTCTTCCTCTCTCTTCTAAAGACACTAAGTCTGCAAAACAGTTTGAGTGCCGGTTTGCAAAATGACTACCCCTCATGATATTGGTATGTACCCTATTGCACTGAATCCAGCATTACAGTTGGGCACAATTTTGTCCTCATCTGATGTGTGTTTCTGCACACAAACACAATTCTCCCAGGATTTGTTATACGCAAACATTACAGTATAGCTTTCTTTCATAGGAAAGCTGACTGAATTTTCCACACCCTGTTTTAGAAGCATTGAAGCTATTTGCTTCATTCAACCAGCTGAAACATAGCACACTTTCTGAGAAAGAACATGGACCCTTCTGATCTACGAAGGTCTCCATCACACTGCACACTGATCTTACCTATTAGGTTACAGGGGACACTTGTTCATTATTTTTCAGCTTTCCTTGTTACCACAGGATGTCCATCAAGCTCTGTATTGATGTAAGTGGTCAGGACTGGATTCGCTAATTGCCTTTACAATTTTCATTCAGTGAGATATAAACTGAGCTTGACAAGTTGATTCTAAGCAAAATACCCAGAAGATAATGGGGCTGAAATTCACTTGTGCAGCATTTTTATTTAAAAAAAAACAGGCTGTGTAATTTTACACACTTGCTATGTGTCCAGTCTAATCTACACTTAAAAAGACTTCAGTGAAGTAATTTTGGACATGGCATATAATTCCAACGGATGGAAACTCGCCCATTTTACACTCATGTCTAAAGTCAAATTATAGTCTATATCATCTCAAAGGGAAACCTTAAAATGGCTAGGAATTATCAGCATTAAATCATGTAGTTGAAATCAATCTTTTGCCTGCATGCTGCCCTTTCACCTCTGGGGCCCGAAGTCTGAATCCAGCCTGGGGTAATGAGTGATAAAGTCTCTTTTGTTTGTTGTGTCTCAGAGCTGTACGGAGCCTCTGAACCATAGCATACGGTCTCTTGGAACCCACGCAGTTATGTTCCTTATGCGTTTGCAGTATTATTTGAACTCCACACGGATGAAGGCTTGGAAGAAGACATTCTCACTACTGTTTTCTCACTTTTAAATACAGCACTTCAAGTTCTGCTGCCATCAGAAAGTTGGGATACAAGGAAATTAAGGGGAAGAGGGATTTAAACTTTGCATGGGGTCTGTCAATATGCCGCGATATGCACCTACACAACCCGCAAATTTCATATGCTCAAGCGTCTTATGTATATGAGATCTCTTACAGTCGTAGCCCATGCACGGAGATATGCCCTTTCTTAATACTAATTGTCACTGCATTAGTATTATTCAGAGAGATTGTGAACACAAGGAGCCCAACATTTTAATGGTACATACATGCTGCTTTCCTCTGCAGCTTGGACTAGTTAAAGATATAATCAGGTCACTTTGTGCTGTGAACGCTAGGGGTTGCGACTGTTTTGAACTATGCATGTAGGCCTTTCACCATTGGTAAGGCACAAGGGGGGGATCTCTGTCACTTTTATCTGGGACTGGGCTCAAAGCCAAATCTCAGATTTCGAAAGGACAATGTCCAATTAATGGGGACACAAAATTACATACAAAATGGTTGAAGTACAGAGAGGGAGACTGAGATAATCTACCAGTGACTGAGGGTTTTACTCCAAAATTTGGCAATGATATAGGAAAACAACACAGCTTGCAGTAAACTCTCTCACTCTCTCATATATTTCTGAAAAAAGGTGAAATCACAGCATTAACATTGCTTTCTCAAAATTTAAAGGCTGTTTCTTACCTTCTCTTCCTGTGAAAGTAAATAATGAAAACTGTAAGAGTTCTCCTCTATTTAACGGCCTCGTTCCCTAATCTCTAGTTTATTTCCTGACGTGCTTTTTTTCCACAGGAGTAGCTGTGTGTCCTGTCCGTTAAGCATGCTCTGTGATAAGTCAGGCATGTAAACATCAGTTCACAGCAGTAAATGGCTTGTAATGCTCCGGACACTGCCACAAGCACAGCAGGTCAGATGTGGGGCCGTGATGTCAAGGCAAACACCAAAGAGCTGCCACCCGTTTAGCCTCTTCTGTGCTCGTGCTCGTTATCCTCTTCACTTGTGTGAATCACTCTCCCTCTCTAACCTTCAGGATGGTCTGTTCCCTTTTTTTTTTACAGGCGCTTAGGTTTCACGACGGCATTGACGTTAACCCTTTAAGGACCATAGGAACATACCCGTACGAAAGAAAAACGGTTGGCAGCAGTGGCCAATGACATTCTTTCAGAGAGCCCCAAATGGTGGAGCCTGTCACCTCCCTTGGTCTTCCCTCACTCTAACCTTCTGTAGGCTTTGCATCGGCTAACCGTTATCTCCTGATTTATCTTTCACTTATTCTTTTCAGCTGTGGCAGCGTCCTGCTCTCTGAATCTCCTCCTTTCACACAGGTATTTTCCACAACCACAAAACCCCTTACAACTTCTTTCATACTGTACAGGATGCAAGATAGACCTCTATCTGATAGATGATCTTCCGTTATTCCATTAGCCTCTAACCTCAACACTCGCGCTCCCTGTGTTGTATCCATCATTTATGGTCACAGTCTGTCCCACATCTTCCATCCAGATGTTCAGAGTGGATGACTTAAAATAACAGCGGGAGCAGATTTAATAAAACCAGTCAAATGAGAATTGCAACTATGTTTGGAAATGAAAATATTTGCAGGCTGTGAAAAAACTAGGGAACTGGTGATAACCGAATCACTTTTAGAGCAATCCAGCATAGACACAAGGGGCTGAATGTCCTCACTGTGGACTTCATGCTCTCCATAAAGCACAGAAAATGATTCAAGAGATTTGTAAAACTGCTCATGTTGTTAAAATTCCAGATTAAAGCACAGAGTGAAATAAATAGAATATTGCCCCAATGAACAAGAGGATTACTGGGTTTACAAATCCCTTTGTAGTATGCACATAGATTCTGAAACTAGGTGGAAATATAACTGCATCATAATTTTGTTTTCCCCAATGCCTTGAGGTTGAAAAGACCAGTTCCAGATTGCCTCATACCGCTCTGGAAATCTGGTTGAGAACTTCTGGTGCAAGTTATCTTCTCTTCCTGCCACCCTCCACCAAACCCTGGCCCTGACCCTCAAACCTTGATCTTCATCTTCCACTTCTTGGCCCAATTCAAGTTCCTGGGTGTCAACATCACTGAGGATCTATCCTGGGCCCAACATACTAATGCAATTACAAAGAAGGCACAACAGTGGCTATAATTCATTTGGAGTTTGAGGAAAATTGGTCTGTCACCAAAGACACTCGCAAATTTCTACAGATGTACCGTTGAGAGCATTCTAACTGGTTGCATCACCGTCTGGTATGGAGGGGCCACTGCACAGGATTGGATAAACTGCAGAGCATTGCAAACTCAAGCCAGCTCCATCATGGGCACTAGCCTCCCCAGCATTGAGGATACCTTCAAAGGGCAATGTCTCAAAAAGGTGACATCCATCATTAAGGACACCCATCACCCAGAACATGCCCTCTCCTCATTGTTATCATTAAAGAGGAGATACAGGATCCTCAACGTTTCAGGAACAGCTTCTTCCCCTCTACCATCAGACTTCTGAGTGGCCAATGAACGTAGGAACACTACTTCACTATTTTTCCCTCTCCTATGGCACTACCTATTTCATTTAATTTTCTTTTTTTTAATATACTTATTGTAATTCATAATTTTTTATTATTATGTATTGCAATGTACTGCTGCTGCAAAACAACAAATTCCATGACATACGCCAGTGATATTACACCTGATTTTGATTCTGATTCTGAATTTTTGGTTCCAACTGCTCCCACATTCCCAGAAAATCTTAAGATCCTGGACTTGACTTCAATTCTGACACATTTTCAATGAAAGAAGTTGTAACCTTAGCTCAGTAGCTCAATGTCATTGGGTATTCCTGATAATTACATCAGTAGGACTCACAATCAAATCAGTGATCAGAGACAAACTTTAGTGAACATCCACAGTACCTATGTAGATAAAATAAAAATTTGAGACTCTGATCTTTAATATTTGATTCTAGTTACATGGAGTCTTTTTTTTCTGAACTGGAAAACTATTTTAAGATCCACTTACCTCAGAGACTTAACAGCATGAAAAATTGTTTTAAGTCATAATAAAGTACTCTTTCGTGACTCTGACTCTTTAATATGCCTGAATATCACATGATATATTTCAAAATGAAGTCCAAAACATTTGGCCATGTATTCAAGGTAACCACTGATTGATTCCACAAGGAATTTAGGAGAAAAATACTTACCCAGGGAATGGACAGAAAGCAAAATAACAGGGTGTGGTTGAAGGTGAGAGAACTTTAAGGGGAAACAAGGACTGGATCAGATATACTAATATGTGAGGCACGAGTAACTGGCAGAGAAGAGCTAGGTGGAATGGAAACACAAGAGATTCTGCAGATGCTGGAATCTGGAGCAACACACAAATATTAGAGGAACTCAGCAGATCAGACAACATATATGGAGGGCAATGCTTCATCAAGTCCAGATGAAGGGTCTCAACCTGAAACATTGACTGCCCATTACCCTCCATAGATGCTGACAGAGTTCCTTCACCTATTTATGTATAGCTAGGCAAATGGCCTGTTTCGTAAAATAGATTCAACAATCAATTCACATACCAAAATCTAAATTCAGAACTTCAGTTCATTAGATAAAGGTCAAGGTTCAAGGTAAATTTATTATCAAAGTACGTATATGTCACCATATACAACCCCGAGATCCATTTTCTTGCAGGCATTCTCAGTAGAACAAAGAAATACAATAAGAAAGATTACACCCAAAAAAAGATAGACAAAGAACCAATGTGGAAAATAAGACAAACTGTAGAAATGCAAACAAACAAATAAATAATACTGAATTGTAGAGAACTTGGAAGTGAGTCCATAGGTTACGGGATTAGTTCAATGTTGAGGACAGTGAAGTTATCAGTTCTGGTTCAGGACATGATGACTGAAGGGTAATAACTCTTCCTGAAGCTGGTGGTTCCAAGTATAATTGTCTACTTTTCCCAGGTACAATAGGAATCACAAGATTGAAAATGTGGGAACAGTGAGGTAGGCAGAGATAGAAGCTGGATTCATTACTGTACCTCAGTCAGACCTCATACCCAGTGATGCCACAGTGTATTCTATGGCTTAACTTCCTTCTAGGGCAAGGGGTCCACTGTCCACTTGCTTAATGGTATTAGTCCATGGCATTCAGAAAAGGTTGGGAACCCTTGTTCTAGGGTGTGAATTGGATTTGGTTCCTGTTTACTCTGAGTTTGATCCTCTCAGCTAATATTGGAATAGCATTTCAGTCACTAAAATTGGCCTCAGTGCCTGTGTTCGAATGGATGGATATATATATGATTGAAGATATATCACAAGGCCATCATTCTGTCACTCAGACCCTAACTGGGACTGAATCCCTTTCACCTAACCTGGCCTACATTGGCTCCCAGCCCAGCAATGATTTCAATGTGAAGTTCTCCTCCTTGCTTTCAAATCTCTAATTGGCCTTGTCCCTCCATATCTTTATAATCTCTTTCAGTCCTACAACTCTCCTGAGATTAGTGCATTGCTATGATTTCAGCCTCTTGCACATCCCCCATTCCTGCAGCTCTCCCAATAGCAACTGTGCTTTTAACTGCCTAAACACTACTAAGCTCTAGAATTTCGTCCCTAAATCCCTCTGTATCTCTACCTACATCTTCTTTCAGTTGCTCATTAAAACCTCTTTCTTTAATCAAGCTTTTGGTTGCCAGTCCAAATATGTGCCTCGGTTGTCAAATTTTGTTTGGGAATTGAGGCTGTGAAGAACCTTAGGATGGTTTGTTATGTTAAAGAAAAGCATAGAAATGCAAGTTTTTAAAAATGTTTCCCACAGCAGAGTCAAAACACATCATCCAGGAAACATATGGTCTGAGATTCCTAAAGGGAATAAGCAGCAGTGAAATTTTGCCCAGCACCATTCAATAACTGCAGACAAGAAAAAGGAGTTAGAGAGGTTAAAAAAAAGTTGGATAAATGACAAAATAAGCCATTAAAAGTACTGAATAAATAAATAGACTAGAACAAGCTTTGTTAATTCATCTTTAGCCTGTCAGCTTAAGCGTTGGATAGCAAGATGGAAAATGTTGAGATTGTTTAAAAGGCCATCACTGAATACCGAAATAATAATGTAACAGCTCCTTAAAAACCAATGCAAATTAATGCATCCTCATTAATATTTATGAACTGTAACCTTGGTTTGACCCAGACATTCAGCTGATTATCAGAGTGCTTCATATGAATAAACATTATGGCTAAAAAAAAGGAGAGGTCACTCGCCTTTAAACTTGATGGCCTCAGATAAGACTCTGGCCTCCTTAAATACATCACTGCTCCCTGCGAGAAAATGTTTCACAGGCCATTTATTGTCCATATCTGACAAACAGTGCAACACAATAATATCTCTTTTATTGTTTCTCGACGATGTTTGTTGTTATCACAACGAAAATTATGTGTTGTTAATCTGACTGTTATTTCCTTCTCCCACTCTACATATGCCAGACATCCCCTGGCTTGTTCTATGTATATGCAGTTTCTTCTCTCCACATCTTATCCCTGTTTTAACTTCACTGTCTTCATAACACGGGGCAGCACTTTGTCTACCCCGTCTATGATAACTCTTTGGTAGAACAATTTAATTTTCTATCACAATCTTCCTCTTTCCCCCAAAACCCTACAAATTTCAAGAATTCATCATCCATATTTCCCACCTTTTCCATTATGGGATTATATGTCTGAGGATGTGAGAATGAGGTTCAAAAAAAACTTAAATGTAGTGTTTCTGTTAAGAAAAGATAGCACTGTTCTCAAGAAAAGAGTTGGGCCTCCCTCTCGATATTGTTACATTCTACGTTTGTACAAGAAAATGTTTGCCAGGTCATTTATTGCCCAAGTTTTATAAAAATTCATTTACAGGATGGGGTATCACTGGTAAGGTTAGCAGTTTTATGCATCTGTAAGATAGTGAGAGGCTGATACCTCAACCACCTTCTTAAACCATTGACACCCTGCTGGAGAATGCTGTGGGTTGGAGAGTTCCAGAATTTAGACCTAGTGGCAGTTAAAAAAAACACCTTAAACTTCCGAGTCAGGACAATGTGCATCTTGTGCAACTGCAGGTAATGGTATTTCCATGTGCTTTGTCCTTCTTGCTGGTTGATTTTGTTGGTTCGGGAAGAGCTGTCAAAGAACCTTTGATGAATTCCTGTGGTGCATTTTGTGGATGATGCACTCTGTAGGCCTGATGGGCCAGCAAGAGAGTTAGTGCTTAGTGGAAGTTCTTAAATCCTCTTCAGTTTTCGTAGCAATTATTTTCAAGGCAGCGGATCACTGCCTCCTTCTCAAAAACAATCATTTAGAGAGAGCTTTGTAGCAGAGCAACAATGAATAATAATTCCATCTCACAGTGTTTATGTATGTTGAACTTCCTTACAAAAAAGCATCATCCTCCTCCAGACCTCAGCCAATAGGGAAAGAGGCAACATTATCATCTTGAGGGTTTGAAGGTTATGTTATCAAGATATATTGTGTAAACTTGATTTCTGTTTAAAATATTAAAAAGTAGACGAAACAAAGTTTGAAAATAATGAAGAGATTTGACAGGTTATATAGGAGGAAACTATTTTCCCCAGTGTGAAATTAAGAACAAGGCAGAATTATCTTATATAAAGATTCTGTAAGTCAGATCACATCTGCAGAGAGAGAAACAGATCAACAGTTTGATAAAATCATTAAGCAAATACATTCCTCCATAGATGCTGTCTAACCTGTTGAGTATTTCCAGAGAAACACACACAAAATGCTGGAGGAACTCAACAGGTCAGGCAGCATCTATGGAAAAGAATAAACAAAGTTTTGAGCCGAGACCCTTCTTCAAGACTGAGAAGGAAGGGGGAAGATGCTAGAATGAAAATGGTGGAAAAGGGGAAGAAGGCTAGCTAGAAGGTGATAGGTGAAGCCATGTGGCCGGGAAAGGTCAAGGGCTAGAGAAGAAATCTGATAGGAGAGGAGAGGAGAATGGACTGTAGGAGAAAGGGAAGGAGGCAGGGACCCAGGGGGAAGTGATAGGCAGGAGAGAAGAAGTAAAAGACATTTTTTATTTTTATTTCAACATTTTAGCATAAGAATATTTTGATTTGATTAAAATTAAAAGGAAAATTAACTAATTTACAAAAAGCAGTAGAAATCTAGAGTTCACTCTTGTGACTGAGGTAGTTTTGTGTTTGTTTGCCTTTCCTTTGATGAACAAGAGTGTGGGTAGAACACAAGGATGGAAGTCCATGGGAAATAAAGTTTATGTTATTCTCATCAGAGAGATATGCTGTTCAAAACCTCAGTACAAAGCAAGACGATTGTCTCTCTACACCTGTTCACAGCTTAGCAATGCTGGGCTTCTAGGGAAGAGGAAGATACGAACTTGGGGGGTTTGCTCAGGACGTCCCAACCACCAATGAATACTTGTTGAATGTTATCATATATGTGGAAAACAATGAAGCAAATTTTCACCAAGTAAGTTTCCCCAACCAGAGTATGATAAATTCTCATGCTATCTTTTTTTAAAGTGTTGGTGGAGGTGTAAGTGTTGTCCTGGATATTGGGGAGAACTTCGATGCTTCCATTTCAAATAGTGCCAATGGTTTTTATGCCCATCTGACAGGGAAAACAGGACACTGCTTTAGAGCGCATCAGAAATTAACCACCTTCTACAGTGCAGTTTTTTCTCAGAATTGTTTATTCAACAGTGCAGTCTTCCTCAATGCAGCCCCTAGAACAACCAAGTATCACTTCATGATGCTTCATTGTTAGAGGGGCTGCAGTGCAGAAGACTTCACTGTTGAATAATACCTTTGACAGCACAATGCTCCATCAATAACCATAAGATCATACAGCACAGAAACAGGCCACTTGGGCCATCCTGTCGATGCCAACTTACCTATACTAATTCCATTCACGAGCACTTAATTTAAGCCTTCTATCTTTTGTCAATTCAAGTGCTCATCAGATACTTTGTAAATGTTGAGAAAGTTTCTACTCCTACATCCTTTTGGGCAGTTTAATTCACATTCCAACCATCCTCTGCTCAAAAACAAATCTTTCTTCTATCCTCTATTATTTCTTATCTTAAACCTATGCCCTCTGGTTATAGATATCGCTGTTATTGGCAAAAGTATACTGCTACCTACCTGGTCTATACCTCCCATAGGTTTGGACACCTCTATCAGATCCCCATCTCTGCTCCAGGGAAGACAAACTCAGTACATCCAGTGTCCTCTTATAACGGAGTAATAAGGAGACACTCCACGTCCTTTCTATACCATGGTGACCAAAAGCTGCACACAATATTCCAGACATTGCCTCACCAATTTTTAATAAAGCTGTGCCATAATTTCCCTATTCAATACACTAGCTTATGAAAGCTAGACTCCCATGTGCCTTATTTATCACCTTAACTTCCTGGGCAGCAATAATCAGTGATTTTTGGATGTACATCAAGTTCTCTTTCTCTGAGAGCTCCCAGAATATTTCCCTCTGACTGTCAGCCTCTGCGATAGAGAAGCGCTCCATCAATAATGTCCATCCACCAAGAGCCCTCAGCAAGACATCCTCTGCAGTGCAGCAGTCTCTTAGTACTGCTCCTGACATTGCAACCTTTCCTTACCAAAGTGCTCCCACCACTGTGCTCCATTAGTACTTCCATTCCAACAGTGAAGCTCTCTCTGGACTACATCTCCAAAAATGCAGTGATGTTTGGATATTTCCTCTCTAACAGAAGTATTAGGTTAAAATATAAGCTGACTTTGGCTCATTTCTTTTCGGAATTGGCAAGGAAGAAATCTTGCCATGGTAGAAGAGGATCCGAGCTACTTTTATTGCATGCCCAGAAAGATTCTTTACAATGCTGTAAAAGATATAGTGAAGACAACATGAGGCTAAGGAAGCTGAACAGCCTGACTACAGGGAATTTCAGCTGGAGTGACTTTTACCAAGAACTTTAGGATCATAAAGGAGAAAACGTGAATCAGTTTTTTTTAAAAAACAGGGAAATTTGACCTACACTCACCACATATTTTTTGCACACAATGGAAGGTCTGTCTTTACAGAGCCCTAGTATTGTCTATGATCATTGGAATCAATATGGTACGAGACAGGAGGTCAGAGGTTAGAGGTCAAACCTGGAGATGAAAGACAGACTTACTTTTGAAATCACAAGGAAAATGACAGAGCAGACATTCTTGTGTACTCAGACACACACAAATACAACATTCCAAGTTGACAATCGACCCTGAACAGAGCATACATCAGACAGATTGACAAATACACACACACCAGATACAGACATACCACACAGAACACGCACAAACTAGATAGACAGACAGACATACAAATACCGTACACACACACTTCAGTTGGATAAACACACACTGATACTTTATTGGCTCCTTTCCTGTTTACCCTGTATCTCTCAGACTTTAGATACAACACTGAGTCATGTCATCTGCAGAAATTCTCTGATGACTCAGCCATAGTTGGATGTATAAAGGGAGGACAAGAGGACTGATACAGGGCCCTGGTGGAGGACTTTGTCAAGTGGTGTAAGCTGAATCATTTGCAACTCAACATCAGTAAGACAAAGGAGATGGTGATAGACTTTAGGAAGACTAAGCCTGCACTACTCCTTGTTATTGTTGATGGTGAGGACGTGGACGTGGATGTGGTGAGGACCTACAAGTACCTGGGGGTGCACCTGGATGACAGTGAAGCACCAACACAGAGACTGTGTACAAGAAGGCCTCTCCTCCATATGTTCTACCAGTCTGTTGTCGCCAGTACAGTCTTCAGTGTAATGGTGTGCTGGGGCAATGGCATCAACATGGGTGATGTCAACAGTCTCAATAAACTGATTAGGAAGGCTGGTTCTGTTATAAGAGTCAAACTGGACTCACTGGAGGCTGTGGTAGAACAAAGGACCCTACGGAAAATCCTGGCAATTCTGGACAATGTTTCCCACCCTCTGCATGCCACGATGGTTGAACAGAGGAGCACTTTCAGTCATAGACTGAGACAACTGCACTGCTCCAGAGAGCACTGTATGAGGTCATTCTTACCCTCGGCCATTAGGCTCTATAATGAGTCAACCTATGGCTGAGGAAGTGATAATTCCTTCCTGTTAGGCTGTTTGAGGTATCTTTTTTTTAATTCTTTCACACTTTTCTTCTAATATTTGTATATCTGAACAATTGTACTGTGACACTGTAATTTCCTTTGAGATCAATAAAGTATGTTTGTATGTATCTATCTATCTACTCACCTAATAGATAGATTCACACACAATGACTAAAGAGACAGACAGATAAACCCACTACACACACTCACAAACAAATGCATTGGGTAGATGACCTCAGCCAAACCCTGAACTAACAACCAGCCCACCCCACTCCACTCAGACCAGATAATTCCATCCGGATCACAACAAGATCAGATTTATTATTATTACACACACACACACACACACACACACACACACACACACACACACACAGACACACACACACACACAACTATATATCTATATCTCTAATACAGGCAGGTATACGGACATCAGACACACACCTAACTAGCATACACAGCAGATAGACAGTAAGATGCATACACCAGACAGACTGGTATATAAACACATCGCAAGCAGACGGATGCACACAAAAGCAAGCGTGCACACACACACACAGAAAATATAGCAAATATGATGGGCATAAAACATGTACACAGCAGAGAGGGAAACACAGGCTCACAAACCAGATGATCGCACAGACACACTCACAGACCTTCAGCAGAAAGACATGCTCACACACCACGTAAACAATGTCACATCACCAGATTTCCAGACAGACACACAGAGACACCATCACCTAACATACCAGATAGGAAGAAATTCATGCAAATAAAAGGCTGGTCATAGACCTATGCCTATGCATGTGAATACATACACAGTACACCAGATAGGCAGTCAGATATAAAACACACACACACACACACACACACACACACACACACACACACACACACACACACACACACACACACACACACACACACGCGCGCGCGCATATCCACACCTGATAGTCAGAAAGACACACAAACAAGCCAGGCAAATAGCCAAAGTACACATGAAATGGAAAGATACACAGACATGTACTTACAGTCACCTCAAATCGACAAACAGAAATACACACACACATGCGCGCACATCAAATAAACAACCACACAAGCACATGGACACTCATACAACGGAGAGACAAAAAGGCAAATGCAAGCATACAGTTGTGAATTACTTCCACTGTGATTTTATAGGTTCTGAGGTGGTTATTGATTGCAGTGTGAGATGTGCAAACTCCTCAATAGGTGGGGTGACTGGGTGGGTAGCTTGTGAGATGGTCAGCTTATGTGTGGTGTCTCTGTGCTTCTGATGCATGCCCTTGAGCTCCATATTACTGGATGCTCCTTCCCTACTTCGAGCGGCCATGGACCCCTGGATTTCTGGGAACGAGTGGAGATACTGCATTTGAGCACATCCTTAAACCTTTCCTCTGCTGCCTGATAATCACTTGTGAATTGAGAAGAGAGTATCTGCTTCACAAGACTGAAAATGTGAACCGTTTAGTGTAACTTCAGCCCGAGTGCTAGAGATATCAGCCTGGGAGAGGACGCTGCTTCACTTACGGTATATCCTTCAGTTTTGTAGAGTTAGTTTTGGTGACATCTTTTCTAGTGCTTTAAGATGCCTGAGGCATCTCAGAAGCATAGAGGACTCACTTTCAAGGACTCTTCATCTCATGTTCTTGATATTTATTGCTTATTTATTTACTATTATTTTTTCTTCATTTAACATTTGCACAGTTTGTTGTCTTCTGCACTCTGGTTGAAAACCCTTGTTCGGTGTGGTCTTTCATTGATTCTGTTATAGTTACTATTTCAAAGATTTACTGAGTATGCCCACAAGAAAATGAATCTCAGGGTCGTATATGTACTTTGATAATAAATTTACTTTGAACTTTTGAACTTTGAGGATATTGTTTTTTCAGTATGCCATGCGTTTTGTGTTGGGTTTTCAAACATCCTTTGTTTCAAACAACCAAAGACTTTGTTTCACACTGAATTCAGTGGCTCCCAAGATACAGTAAGTGGTCAATGGCTTCCAGGGTCTTGCCATGAACCATTATTGCTGGGGGAGAGCTGGTGCTGATCGGTAGACTGTAATAATCTTTAGATAAGCGTACCCAGATCTGGAGCAAACTCAGGACTCAATAGTAGAAATAACTGATAAAGATTTACTTGGAGAATAATACAGGGAACAATCAAACTAAGAGCTCCCTTACTCGGGACTTGAGCACACAGAACTTGAATCCAGGACTCAGCAATGAGCGCTGGCCCAGAATAACCCTAAATAACCCAGAATATAAACCTGCGCAGGTCAAAATCACAAACTAATCACTTAAAAACAAGAGGCATAATGAAACCATATTCACATAGTGAGCATCAGGAAAAACACAGTGACAGCTTAATGATAAAAGTTGTCATTAAACAACTCTAATAAACTCAAATAATGACGTTCAGGTGCGTCAAGACCTGCTGCTACCTGGCGCTAGACTGAAGGGCTCATGACATTGAGGGCCTTTGTCTTGTGGATGTTGAATGTGAAGTTCTTGCTCTCATGTGTTTCAGTAAAAGCATCAGCAAGCCACAAGGCTCATCCACTGTTGTAGTCTGATAACTGAGAGTTAGGTAACCTTAGTTCTAGGCTGGCATTACCATAGTTTGAATGGCTTTCCATGGGATGTTTCATTGAAGTAAGGTGCAAACACACACTTATGGCAAAAATCCAGAGAAGCGAAAACATATGTGTAAACCAAAACAAACAGACAGAGAAACACACAGTGTATAAATACTAAGATACAGATACAGCAAATAAGCAGTCACACCAAAACAGAGTGGACAGATATATGGACACTCACACCAAATAGACAATCAGCCAAATGGAGAAACACACACCCAAAGACAGGCATACAGACACACAGAGACACACACATTCACACACAGAAACATAAAGGAGAAGTCAAATATGCAGAAGCAAAATACTCCGACTATGCAAATCAGGCAACATCTGTTGAAAGAGAATAAGAGTTGAAGATTATGGGAAAGACAGAAAATTTATTTAACTTACAGAGAGGATGGGGAGAGGGATAGAACAAAGGAAATATCTCTGATAGGGTGATGCCAGGGTTTCTGTGGGTATAAGTTGCAGAGGTCATTCAGATGACAGGTGCAATAGGGGAGCGGGAAACTGAGCAAATACTATGAAATGAGAGTAGTTGGAGAGTGAGAATGCAAACGAATGCAAAAGTTGCAAAATGTAGGTTGATATGACATGTTCAAATGATCAGACCAACCTCATGGAAGGAGAATAATCTATGCCACAGACAGTGGGAGAGGGGGAGTGGGTTTGAGAATTGAAGTGATAGACAATAGGAGGCTGAGTCTATCCGAAATGCAGGTGCAAAGCATCATTCAGACTGCATAAGGTTTCTGCAATATGGAGAGCACATTGTGAATGGAATACCCTGGACTGGAAGAAGTGAAGGTGAATTACTGCTTCATTAAGAATTGTTTGGGTCCCTGGACAGTGGGAAGGGAAGGAGTGTAAGGACAGTTGTTGTTGCTTTTGTGGTTGCGTAGGCAAGTGCCAACTGAAAGGAAGTGGTTCCTAGGAATGAATGAGTGGATCAGGGAGTTGAAAAGGAAACAGTCTCTTTGGATTGCCCTTGAATGGTAAGTCCTACAAAAAGTAGTGGATACGGCCCAGTCAATCACGAGTAAAGCCCTCCCCACCATTGAGCACATCTACATGGAGAATTGTCGCACAAAAGCAGCATCCATCATCAGGGAACCCCACCACCCAGGCCATGCTCTCTTCTCACTGCTGCCATCAGTAAGAAGGCACAGAAGCCTCAGGCCTCACACCAACAGGTTCAGGAACAGTTATTACCCCTCAACCATCAGACTCTTGAACCAGAGTTGATAACTTCACTCAGCTTCACTTGTCTCATCAATGAAATGTTCCCATAACCTATGGACTCACTTTCCAGGATTCTTCAACTCATGTTCTCGATATTTATTTCATATTTATTTATTATTATTATTTCTTTATTGTTATATTGGCACAGTTTGTTGTAATTTGCACATTGGTTGAACACCCAAGTTGGTGCGGTCTGTCGTTGATTCTATTATGGTTATTATTCTATTATGGATTTATTGAGTATGCCCACAAGAAAACAAATCTCAGGGTTTTATATGGTGACTTTGATAATAAAGTTAATTTGAACTTTGGAATGTTGAAAGGGGAGGGCAAGATGTGTCTGGTGTTGGTGTAGCTATCAGAAATTGTGAAGAATGTCTAGGACTGGTGGGATGGAAGGTGAAGACATTCACAGCCAGACAGGTACACATACAGAAAAAACACCTCCCACACACACACATACACCAGACAGACAGACTAGCAGACATAAACTCATGCCAAACAAACATGCATGTACATGCAGAGGACACAGAAGGAAAGGTATGCCAGATACATGAGCATAAACACCACTTGAACACACACATACACCATTCAGACACAGACTGACTGAGGGACGAGACAGTCACATGAACACACACTCAGAGGACAGCCTGATCGACAGGAACATGCCCAACTCTCTCTCTTGCACACTCAAACACGTGCGTGCGCGCGCACCCCCCCCCCCACACACACACACACACACAAAAGTAAGGAAGATGGAAAAAACAACAATTAAAAGTCAATGCACTTACTGTATGTGAACTACAAAGGGGAAAATATCCTTTAAACAAATTCAGAGTGGATGAAAAGAAATGTAGGATTAGAAAAATAGCAGAGTCAGGAAGAAAGTTAATTTGTACAGTGAAAAGTAGTTCCTTCTGGTCAGAGCCATCATGGTCTTATTGAACATGCATGAAAATATGCAGTGTTAGCAAATGAGTTAAACTAGTTAAAATATTCATCAGGAAACCCCTAATACTAATGTCCTTCTTCTTGACTTTAAAAATATAAAATGTCAGAGCTAAGAGGGTAAAGTATGAGATTGGGCTCATTAGATTGTTGTACCCAAGACCTAGAAGATGCATAATGATCTAAGGGGCCTCCCAAACCATATGGATGGGTAATCTGTTAAATGTTCCAACAGCCTCAATAAGTGTAGCTATAATTATACAGATTCAGAAAATTACAAGTTCTTCCAGGCATTTTTTGATCCTGCCCGAAGTGATACAAAAGGTCTCAGTTCATTTGTGGGTACGGAGGGAGAATGCTGAGGCGATTAGTTCTGATCCTCACTGAAAGGCTGCACAGTTGAGTTTATATCAAGCAGAGACAGTCGAGCTCAGTTGTGATTTATATCATGGTTAAATTGCCTGAAGACACTCGTTACCTCGTTACAACAGCTTACATTTGCGTAGCATATTTAATATAATTTTTTATATTGCTGCATTTCTGAAATTCTCATGACATCCTGAGGACTTCCTGACAAAGGCTCTAAATAAACAGAATTTCCTTTATTACTTCTATTCTTCTACAAACTTTGTCAAAAATATCTTAACCACGCAAGAAGATATTCAGACAGGCAGCCAGATGATTGGTTTTGAAGGAGGTAAAGGTAAAAACATTCACGGTGAAAATTCCAGGGTTTAGAGCCTTGTAGCTGAAGGCAAGGTGTCCAGTAGCAGATAAAGCAATCAGATGAAAAGTCCAAACGTGCAGAGGTCCTGGAAGACTTTAAGACTGTTGGGGGTTGTGGTGAGAGGGGATCAGATTATGAAGACAGAGGGAGGGTAGGTTCCTGGAATGATTTAACAGAAGGCTGTAGATGATCAATTATAAAATAGATGCAAGAATGAGACTGGAAAACTTTTGCGAAAACTTTAAAGAGAAGCCATTATTAGGTCTACAGCAAGGGTTCACAACCTGGGGTCCACAACCTGGGGTCCATGGACCCCTTGCTAACTGGTATGGGTCCATGGTATAAAAAAGGGTTGGGAACCCCTCATTGACACTAATGTGCTGTGGATAAAGGGAAACTGGTAAATGCGCTAAACTTAGATTACATGCCATATCTTATGTTATTGTGGATAATGATAATTCATGGTGTATAAGACAGCATATTGGCTTGGAATAAAAATTGGCTGGATAACAGGAAACAAGTTGAAAGCATCAAATACATCTTTTTCTGAAGGGTAAGATGGAATGATCGGTACAACATATGGCCTCAACTTACTACTCTTTATATAAATAACTTGGATGAAGTTATGTGCCCAATACTCTAGGAGAGGTAATAAGGCGAGTTGCAAAGAGAAGAGAAGGAAGCTACAAAGGGATATAGATAGGGTAAGCAAATGGGAAAAGATCGTGCAAATGAAGTATAATGTGAAAAGCGTGGAATTATCCATTTTGGTAGGAAAGTTTATCATCTAGATGGTGAGGGACTCTACAGCTCTGAGAGTCCCTGGGGTCTTAAGTATGACTTGCAAAATGGTAGTATGCATATAACTAAAAAAGATGAGGTTATTTTTTTAAACCATGAGGGAAACTGAATACAAAAAAGAAATGGTAATGGCTGAGTTACAGAGAGCAAAAAACAACCACGTCCAGAATAGCATCCATTGTACCACTCTTCAGATTTAAAACAGGATAAGTTCTGATAAAGTTAACTACATTAACAGCAGGAATATATGGATTGGCTTTTGAAAAAAGGCTGGAGATACTAGGTCTTCATCCACTAGAGTTTAGAAGATGGAGTAGTAACAATTAAAACAATTAAGATCCCAAGGTGTCTTGATAGGGTGAATGTGAAGAGAGTATTTCCTCTTGAGTGAGATTCTCTGATGGCCGAGTCTTCGGAACTCTCTACTTTGGAAAGTAATGAAAGAATATGATGGCCTCTGAATATTTTTGAGGCAAATACAGGAAGACTTCTGATGAGCAAGTAGGTGAAAGGTGACTACTGATAGATGGGAAGTAGTGTTGTGGATGCAGTGAGATCAGCTGTGATCTTATTGAATGGCAGAGACAGATTCAAGGGACAGAGTCACCTACTCCAGCTCCTGTATGTTTGTAAGTCAATGTACAGGAAAGATCACAAGGGTGATGGGTGAATGAGACTTACTGTCTCCCTGAACAAACTCAATGCTAAAATCCAGGCTTGTGGGTGGATTAGTGGAGCCATTTAACTGGTACTACAGCACTCACAAAGCAATATTTTTAATGCACTCACCATGCTTTAAATAAACTCAGCTTTTGAAACCCTGGGATTTTCCAAAGACACTTCTTTCCTCAGAAAAAGGCAACTCCTTCAGAGAAGAGGGGAAAAACATAAATCAAATATCAGAAACTGTGATGGGTTTTGATACCAAAAGTCATAGCTCAATTGCGTAAAATAACACTCTTGTGAAGAGTGCTTTGTCTGTGTCGGGCTGTATACTCTGCATGGCAGTGATATATATGCACTTTAAATACATGTTGAGGTCAGAGATACACACAGGCCACAGCCTGTGATGAGCTGGACCCATCGATTACATAAAAAATGACCAGGTTGCTAAGCTCAGCAAACAAAGCATCTGTCATGGTAGAATCACCTCACCTAAGTCACGCTCACCAATCAGTGAATCCATGACTACAGCACACAGTTTAACTGTTCAGCTGCCTAGTTACGAGTGAGTAACTACAGAGGTGATTTCATATGAATGTGAAAGAAATTGGCTAATTCGATGCTCTTTCCCCAGATCATGGTCTTGTACTCAGAATAAAGGGGCAACCATTTAGGACTAAAATAAAGATAAATATTTTTGCATGGAGGTTGTAACATAATCTTTGTGGACAATATTGATTTATCTGATTAAGTTGCTTTTTAGGAACTTTCCATTCCATATCATATACTGCATTTCCTTAACCTTGATTAATGAGGAAGAAACCGAAGAGCTGGGAAGCAGAGGGAAAGCAGTGCAGGAAATAAAGTAAAATCAGATTCAGAAAGAGAAATAAAGTTATAGAAGAATGGGTTAGAGAAAGAGAGACAGCAAATTGAGAACGCCAAGACGTTAATTAAAATGTGATCTTTCTAATATCTCCCAAAACAACTCGCAACCTGGAATGAAACTACACCCTTGGTTTATCAGAAGACTGTTGCATAGACAAAAATTATGTTAATATGGCATCATCAAATTCTGAGCATACCTCTGTGAGAACCAGTGATTAATATCATGGATTCTTTCCTGTTTCAGGATGGTTATGTACCTCAGTGATATTTTTCTAGTGTTCAGCTCACCCAAATAATATGAACAATAATGTAATGCCCCAAATTCACCTTCGGCAAGGTTTTCAAACATTTTGGTCTCAATCACAACTCATTACTTTACACCCTCAGAACAGCCAGCTTTGAATGCTTCTGGTTTATCCTGGATAATATTTAAGGAGTTGTGCCCCTATAGAAGTCAGAACATATAACAATACAGCATAGGAACTGACCCTTTGACTCATGATATCTGTGCCTATGCACGGTCAATAATCCTCCATTCTTTGCCTGTTCGTGTGTCTGCTTAAGTGTATCTTAAATGTTGCTATTGCATCTGCTTCGACCACTACCCTTGGCAGGGTCCTCCACGCACCTGCGCTCTCTATGTAAAAAACTTGTATGCAAATCTTCCTTGCAGGAGCCCCGCCAATCTTCCCTGTACAGAAATTGTATGTGTCACAAGTTCCCCCCTCCACCTTAAAGTAGGGATTCCTAACCTTTTTATGCCATGGACCTCTACCATTAACCAAGGGGTCCATGGATCCAGGTTTGCCCTCTATTTATGTGTGTCCTCTATTTGACAATTGAAAAAGAATCTGATTATCCACTCTAACTGTGCTTCTCGTAATTCGGTACACTTGTCAGATCACCCCTTATCTACGACTGTCCAGAGAAGACAATCAAAGTTTGACCAATTTCTCCTTACAGATAATATTCTCTAATCTGGGCAACATGTCTTCTGTACCTTCTCCAAAGCCTCCACATCCTTCCTATAATGCAATGACCAGAACTGTATACAATCCTCCAAATGTGGCCTACCCAGAATTTTATACAGCTACAATATGACTTCTCAACCTTTATACTCTATACTCCATCGATGAAGACAAGTATGTCATATGCCTTCTTTACCAAACTATTTAATTACACTGCTACTTTGAGGGAGAGATAAACTTTCACCCTAAGATTCCTCTTTACGGCAATGCTCCTGAGGGTCCTATCGTTTACTGTATGCTTTCCTCTTGCAAAGTGCAACACCCTACACACATCTATATTATTAAAACCGTTTTCCATTCCCAATTGGTCTCTATCTTGCTGAATACATTGACAACCTTTCTCACAACTCTGCCAATTTTTGTGGTGTCTGCAAATGTATTAATCAGCATACCTATTCTTTTATCCAAATCGTTGATATAAATCACATACAACATTGGTCCCAGCACTGATTATTGTGCAACACCACTGGTCCAAGACCTCCAGGTCAAATAACAAACCTCCATCACTATTATGGTCCTTAATGCTCCATTATGGTCTTAGACAATAAGACGGTCTTCTATGACCAAGCCAAATTGAAACCATGGATCTCATGTGCCTTTTATCTTCTGGATCTTGAGGGACCTTGTCACATGCTCTACTAAAATTCATGTATCCAATATCCACTACCCTACCCTCATCAATCATCTCCACCACCTCCTCAAAAAAGATCAATCAAGTTTGTAGAACATTACCTCCCACTCACAACACCACGTTGATACTCTCAAACAAATCTAATGCTTTTCCAGATGCAAGTGGTTCCCATCCCGAAGAATCTTCTCCAGTAATTGCTATACCACTGATGTAGGGTGTTGTGTATTTAATATTTCAGTAATATTTGAGTATTTATATTGTTTGATTAAGCATTCTTATTCATTTAAATAATTCATTACAGGTTATATGTATAAATGCGTGAATTGAATTCGTCAATCAGGCTGCCACTTGATATGCACACCTCACTTAAAGTAAACACAAAGGTAGACTCCCGAGTCTGCCTTTTGAATTAGTTTAATGTTTTGAAGTTAGAAAACATAATAGAGGGTTCATCATCCTGTTTGTCTCTATTGTGCTTCTTAAAAAGAGAAACAACACTGACAGAGGAATCTTGCTTGTGTTTGAAGAAAATACAAAGATCTTTGTCAAGGCGCCATCAATCTCCTCTCTTATCTCTCTCAATAACCTAGGATACCTGGGAGTACCACAGTAGTATGGAGTTTAGCAAAATGCTATTACAGCTCAGGGCATCAGAGTTCGGAGTTCAACTCCAGTGCCCTCTGCAAGGAGCTTGTACATCCTCCCTGTAGAATGTGTGAATTTTCTCCGGGTGCTCCAGTTTCCTCCCACAGTCCAAAGATATATCAATTGGTAGGTTAATTGGTCATTGTAAGTTATCCTGTGATTAGGCTGGGGTTAAATAGGTGGGTTGCTGGGCTGTGCAGTTCAAAAAGGCTGGATGGGCCGATTCTGTGCTGTATCTCAATGAAATAAAATAAATCCCATTGGGCTCTGGTTGGCACGGTAGCATAGTCGTTAGCACAACACTTTACAGTACCAGTAACTCGGGTTCAATTTCCACCGCTGCCTGTAAGGAATTTGTACGTTCTCCCTGTGACCGCATGGGTTTCTTCCAGGTGCTCCCACAATCCAAAGATGTACCAGTTGGTAGATTAATTGGTCATTGTAAATTGTCCTGTGATTGGGCTAGGGTTAAATCGGGGGTTGCTGGGTGGTGTGGCTCAAAGGGCCAGTTCTGCGCTGTATATCAATAAGATAAAAATCTATCCAATTTAATGGTTTTTTAGAGCCCCAAATCTTCTCCTTTTTGATATCAAATGCCCTAGAATGTTAGTATTACCCTTAATCCTCCATGCCGTTCCCTTGGTGAAATTTATTGTAAAGCCTGTATAGAGGACGTTTATGATCTCATGGGGAGAGGAGGTGCGGTAACTGGGATGCCTGTTTGTGTCAATCTATTTTGGGTTTGTTTTGATTATTGCATAATGTCTCTGTGGATATATGATGCATTTGACACTGTGCTGTTCACTGCTGCTTTACAGAAATCAAAACATGTCTCTATTAGGAAGCCTTCCAATTTTGGTGAAAGCAACCTTTGCTTTCACACCTGGAGGGGGTATTTGAGTGCATTGCAAAGAACTCAAAAACTCATGTATTCAGAAGATACTAACCTTGTAGGTGCCTTAGCTACAACTTCCAGAACTCACTGATCTCGGCACTGGGAAGCTGCCTCCTACATTCACTATTCTACTGAAGCCTGTACAGTTCCCATCATGGCCACCCATTGTACTTAATTATAACACTCACCAACAGCTGAAAGAATGTTGTATTATGTTCTAACCCTTAAGAACTTCTTCTTGAGGTCAAAGCTATGAGGAAAAATACAAGTTATGCAAGAAAACACAGCTTTCTTGCCTGTTGTTCCTGAAATTAAGTATCATTATTTGAAGGAACAGTTCGTACTACTTTGAAAACAGTGCTGATAAATTTTACATTTTTTCAAACTGTTTAAGGAGATTGGTAATATTGTTTTAATTTTGGAAAAATGGCACAATTGAATTTCTAGGCCATCTCATTTAATTGTTCACTCACTGTCTGAGTAAGAGGTTAACTGGCAGTCAATTACAATTATCATGCCGTTAAGCAGGTGCTTGCAACTGTTAATTACAAGGTGCAATTTCCTGTGATGAGTTTAATGGGCAATAAATGTGCAAATACAGCAATTTCATGAAACTCACTGGGAGGTTTAGGGCTAAATGCTGTTTGCAGAAAGGTAGCAGAACAGCAGCATTAATCTTACAATAACATACAGTTTGCAACATAGGGTATATTTTTCACACCAGTGGTTTTTCATTAATAATGGTCAGCTGTGACTCAAGGCAATGCTTGCTTTCAGTAAAATCTGGGCCATTATTTTAAGAGCAGAGCGTAAAGAGAAGCTTTCAAAAGATCCAGCTGGAGCCTGGCTCCTTACTGTGAAACTGTGCATCTTGTTTGAGAATGCACGTGCGAAGATTAGTAGGAGAAAGAATCAAGACCAAGCTCACGTATGAACCCATACAAGGTGCATACCAACTTGTCACACCTGAAGGAAGGGTTGGGTTCAAATCAATTACACATGACTGGTTTGCTGCAAACCATGACAAAGAAACTGAACGTCCCACACAAAGAATTCTCCAAGAGTCAGAGGGGGAAAAGAACAAGGAGAAATCTTTGAGAGATTGCAGTCTGGCCTTTAGCTAATTGCCTGAAATCAATCAATACTCCTCCAAATAAATGATGACCTCATACCTTATACCATCAAAACCAAATGTGTCTAGTTAAGAACCAATCAATTGCTGTTGAATATATTGATTGCTCTCTGCTCTCCTCATTAGAAATACAATAAGCAACAGCCTATCATGCATTTTAAATGGAGATACTAAAGTATAGGTTTTGGTCTGAGACTCACAGCAGACCCAAGTTATGCTACTGGTTCAATGGCACTCATTTGTAACATTCCGTTCCTTAAGGACAATTACATTTGGGATCTTAGTAAGGAAATTTATGGGTGGAACTCTCCCTTTGGAGTTTGAAGGTTGTGGGTTCAAGTCCAATTACAGAGAACAGAGCTCAAGTTCAGATTGACATGCCTGTGGTGCATCAGAACTGCTGATTTCCTGATGACACATTAAACAAAGGCACATTTGTACTCTCAGATTTAGATTAATTTATTTATCACATGTATATTGAAACAGGCAGTGAAAGTGTTGTTTGTGTTAACAACCTACAGAACCTAAAGATGTGCTGGGGGCAGCTGACAAGTATTGCCACATATCATACCCACAATGTTCAGCAGAGCAGCAGCAGTAACTTTTTTTTTTTTTTCTCTCTCTCTCTCTCTCTCTCTCTCTCTCTCTCTCTCTCTCTCTCTCTCTCTCTCTCTCTCTCTCTCTCTCTCTCTCTCTCTCTCTCTCTCTCTCTCTCTCTCACTCACTCACTCACTCACTCACTCACTCACTCACTCACTCACTCACTCACTCACTCACTCACTCACTCACTCACTCACTCACTCACTCACTCACACACTCACACACTCACTTCCAACCCCAGGACAAGCTACATACATCCAGCTTCAACTGGACTTGTGGACCCGCAGACATCGAGCCTCCAATTTCCCCAGTGGACTCGTAGGCTTGAAGGCCTCAGTCATTGAGCCTCAACTTCCAGACATCCAATGCTTTTAAAGGGCTCCATTGTGTTATTTTGAAGATCAACAGGGGAGGGAATGGAAGAGGAAGGGAGGGGGTGTGGTACATGGGTTCCATGGATATCTGGCAAAATATTTATTCATTTGGATTATTGTTTGTGACAAGTGTTTCTTATATGCTAACAGTAACAGCACATTAAATCTTCTTCAATGAGTATAAGGCAGTTTGAGATGCCTCAAGGTTGTGAAAGGTACTACTGAAATGCAGGTCTTTCTTTCTGTAATGGTCACTATATACAGTAACTTCTGTAGATGCGACAGATATTTGATAAAAACACAGGAAACAGTGTGAAAAGAATGAACTGGAGAGGACAGAAACATAAGCATATTACAGCAGTAAATTTAATAAATGAGACTATTTTGCTGAAGAAATATTCAATCTGAAGTAGGGATGTCATGGTAAGGCAATATATTGACAAATAACAGCACAGTGGAATGCTTTCTGTAATAAAATCTTGGTTGCCAACTAAATCATTTCCAGTATATGAAGCATTTAGCTCGATCAGGGGTGAGCCCATTGAAGCAACCTGACTGACAGGTTGATGAAATGGAGAAATTCAAGTTCAGTAACAGTCTCAGCGCTGGCAATTTTTGATGAAGTTCGGTCAATTTCAGGTCAGGAGCTGACTTGAAATTGACCACAAAGGATGCAGTCATGAGTATTTCCCGCAGATGAAATTGAATGAATGGTTTTTTTTGAAAAGTATAATTAAATTGAGGACAACTGCAGCAAATAAGGGAACAAATTGATCAATTCTAAAACAGAACACAATAAAATACTCCTGCCCTGATCAGGGAATCTTCCCTTGAGTCTAGCTTCTAATTTTATCCTTTTCTATCTACCCTGTCAGTGGCACTATACTCACTACATAGCAGTGTCAGTGTGTTGTCCTTGCCCTTTGAAATTCATGCCATTGAAGAAATAGTCACAGGAGTCATAGAGTTGTACAACACAGAAATGGGCCCTTGGGCCAACTATATCCATGCCAAGTATCTTGCTCTTTTATACAAATCCCATTTGACCATACTTAGTTAGTATCCTTCTGTGCCTTGCCAAAACGTCTGTTAAAAATACAAGGGGTGATTGATAAGTTCGTGGCCTAAGGCAGAAGGAATCAATTTTAGAAAACCTAGCAATATATTTTTCCTACATTTACACACTTAGTCCAGCGGTCGTGGAGCATACGGATCCCTTCTTTGTAGAGGTCGGCGTCTTGGACCTCCAGAGAGTGGTCCACAGCAAGGCTGATTGATAAGTTTGTGGCCTAAAGTAGAAGGAATGAAGAGAAACTTCAAACTTTCTGCATTTTCACTCAGAGTTGAACTGCACATGCATGTAACAAGAGCTGTATAACTCATCTCCTTCTACCTTAGGCCACGAACTTATGAATCACCCCTCGTAATTTAGTTAGCAGTCTCTACCACCTCCTCTGACAATGAGTTCTATGCGAATAATACCACAGGAAGTATGTGGCAGCAATAATGAGAATGCAGAAGAGATTCACCACAATATTGCCTGGATTGGATGATCTTAACTAAGAGGAGAGATTGGGTTTGTTGACCCTTGAGTGAAAGTTGCTGAGGAGTGACCTGACTGAGGTATTTAAAACTATAAGCAATGCGATACATGGATAGGATAGATACTTGGAATCTTTTTCTCATTGTAGGGTTATGAGGAGCAAGAGAGCACAGTTTTAAGGTAAGAGGAAGGAGTTTCAAAGAGGATTTGAGGGGAAAGATTTTTATAGCCAAAACTGCCCAACGCATCACCAGCACCAGCCTACCCTCCATCAGACATATAAATAGAAAGGTGCCAAAAACGGGCCAGTAACATCATGAAAGATCCCACCCACCCTGCTCATGGACTCCTTGTCCCACTCCCATCAGGGAGGAAGCTACATAGCATCCACACCAGGACCACCAGCCTCAAAAACAGTTACTTCCCCCAAGCAGTAAGGCTGATCAACACCTCCACCCATTAACACACCCCTCCACGCACCCAGCCACCACTACTGTATCATTTCCTGTCAGTCACCTTATGTGCAGACACTCCTGTGCTTAGTATCACAATATCTTCCTACGACAACACTGGTGCCAAGCTGTATGGGTCCTAATGCCCTTCCCTTGGACAACATTGGTGTCGTGGAGAAGGGAGACTTGCAGCATGGGCAACTGCTGGTCTTCCATACAACCCTGGCCAGGCCTACGCCCTGGAGAGTGAAGACTTTCCAGGCGCAGATCCATGGTCTCGAAAGGCTAATGGTTGCCTTTATCTTCCTTGGAAGGCCGTGAACTCAAGGGAATAATTCAAGGGCAATATGGAGTAATGGGTGGATGTGAGATTTGAGGTGCAGATCAGCTGTGATCCAAATGAACAGTGGAGGCTTGAGTGAATGAATTCTTATTCTTTACTCTAATTCTTGCCTCAGAAGTGCTGCCTCTGCAGCAGTTTCAAGGGAAGGTGGGAAAAGAAATAAGGTTCAATAAGAAAAAAAAGCATTCATTCCTGATATGAACAGGAGTTATTGGCATTACTTCCTTTGACATATTTCAATGCAAATTTATATCAAAGAAAAATGGTGCTGAAGGGGTTGTCAACACACACAAACACGTTTGACCTAAGCACGTGTTCTAAATTGGCTAGATAATCCCTGTCTGCCATGCCTTTCAAATTTAACTTGAGACCTTTCATGGGGATTTCTTGTCCTGTACTTAATAGTGGTCCATTGGACAAGTTTTTGATCCATACACCATCATTTTCTATGTTATCCGTTTTGAAAATTTCCTGCAGTTTCTTTGCAGTGTTTTCTGCTTCTTATCCATAGGTGTTGGTAACCCTGCACTGCAGCGTTAATTCCAATTTATCTGCAGTCAACTATCTGCAGACATTCATCTTGTTTTCCCTTTATAACCTGATTGTATTTTTTAAGGCAATTACGCACATCAGCTTTGGGCATCAAACACACAAATACATTTGTGCATGCAGATGCGACCACAAGCACATACACACACATACAGTGTGATAGGATCTGCAGCAGTCTCTGTCAACCTTTCTGATAGACCCACAAGAAACACCTTATTCATTATTTTCCAACCAAGCTACAATTAGATTTTCCAAATATTGTGCCTTTGTATGAGGGAGCTGTGGAAACAGACCTTGTTGGAGTAGGACCATGCGATGTGGCTCGTTGAACCTGCTCTGCCATTTAATGCTGTCAACATCAACACTATATTCCCCCTCTCTTTCACATCCCTTGATGTCTTTCAAAGCTCACAACTGGTCACATAATACCAGAGGTCATGGGTTAAGATTGAAAGATGAAACGTTTAAGAGGAACATGAGGGAAAACTTCTTCACTCAGAGACTGGTGAGAGTGTGGAATGAGCTGCCAGCACAAGTAGTGCATATGAGCTCAATTTCAACATTTAAGAGAAGTTTGGATAGGTACATAGATGGTAGGGCTACGGAGGGCTATGGTCCCGGAGCAGGTCAATGGGAGTAGGCAGTTTACGTGGCTCAGCATGGACTAGATAGGCCAAAGAGCCTGCTTCTGTGCTGTATTTTTCTATGATTCTATATGCTGACTGGTGGTGTAGTGCAGTGGTCCCCAACCTCCGGGCCGCGAAGCACGCAGGGGTGCAGCGGTAGCAGGAGCACACCCAGCACATCTTTAAGAAAAAAGCTGAAATAAACAAGCTAATTAATTAGGTGCCGCCCAGAAGCCAGTCTTTGTTATAGGAACTGAGGTGGAGAGGGTCAATAACTCTAAATTCTTCGGCATTAAGGATTGATGTTTCTCTCTCTGAAAAGTGTCAGAGGATCTGTCCTGGGACCAGCACGTAACTGTTATTACAAAGAAAGCCCGGCAGCACCTATACTTTGTTAGAAGTTTGTGTAGATTCAACATGTCACCTCGATCCTGACAGCCCTGTCTTTTCAGCCTGTCTGGGCTGGCGTTTAAATTGACCAAACAATGGAACAGCTAAGGGCTCCAGCGCCCTGGAGAGAGGAGTGAACATCGCGTAGAGCAAGTGAAATCGGCAATCGCCTCTGATCTGGGCTGGGCAGCTCCTAATTAATTAGCTTGTTTATTTCAGCTTTTTTCTTAAAGATGTGCTGGGTGCGTTCCGGCTACTGCTGTACCCCTGCTTGCTTTGCCTCCCAGTATTGGTCCACGGACCGGAGTTTGGGGACCACTGGTGTAGTGGCATCCACACCAGAATTCGAGGCGAGTGGTCCTGGGTTCGAATCCAGCCGGCTCCTTGCACGCTTTCCATCTGTGCTGGGTTGAGTATTGAGTTAGCAACTTGGCCTCGTGAAAAACAGACCCATGCTAAAAAATGGCAAGGTTGCTGCCCGATGCACTACAAGGCATGGACAGGAACAACAACGATGCTATACAAACATCCATCTACCAACTGCAATTTAGCAATTCTCATTTTGAATTATTATCTTAAAATTAAGTCATATGCAAAAATAGAATGCTGTGTCTTAAATTGAAATAGCATTACAAATTTGCACACTTCAAATTATAGGGATTTGAAAAAGAACATCCTGCTTTAATTTAGCATCTTTTTACTGTTCTCATAAATGTGGTGTATCATTCACAGTAGACTACTTTCAAATCCAGAAGGAGTGAGCCTGCACCTACACAGCACTTTTCAGAACTACAGGATGACCCACAGCAATTTATAACCAGGGAAGTACTTCTTTAATTGTGGTCACAGTTGGAATGTAGAAAATGTGGAACCTGATTCGCCCTGGAGCAAGGTGAATAATGGCAATGAAATTAATAAACAGATGAACCGCAATGGTGGACTTGTTTCAGGGATCACTGTTGACCAGGATGAATGGGAAAACTCTCCTTCAAACAGTGCGATAGGATCTTTGACGTCCAATTGAGAGGGCAAATATCTGAATAGCTGCCATCTGTCGATGCTATATGTCTACATGGCCCTTAAAACCAGTGTCATCTTTCTTTGGCTTTAACTGTCTGCCTAAATTAAGCACTCAGATCTCTGCATTGGTTCTGGAACATAAACTTGAATTTAAAAAGCAAGACCACTCAAGATAGTTTTTAAGGAAGATGTCAGGAAGGAAAAGAGAGGTTGAGGGATTTGGTAAAGGAATGACAGAGTTTAGGACCGAGGCAGGTGAAGGCAAGGCCATCAACGAAGAGGGTAAGGAAGTAAGCAACAGAAGAGGCTAGAGTTTCAGGAAGGGGAGATACTTAGTTAAGCAGCAAGAAGTATCTTGGTCCACACATGGATTATGGACAATATGCAAGACATACTGGCAAGAGAGATGATGCACCTGTGGTCTTTCCAAAGGGGGTAAGCTCATTCACTTTCCGGAAAGGTTCAGAACAAATAAATCAGAGTAGAACCACAACCTAGGAAACTGTTTGGACCAGGGGTTCCCAACCTGGGGTCCATGGACTCCTTGCTTAATTGCATTGATTCCTGGCATAAAAAAGGTTGGGAACCCCTGGTTTAGCTCATACCAGTGGTTGCCTGTGGAGAACAGCTGTGTCATCACCAGATAGGAAGTGAACAACAACATCAACAATTTCTAACTACCAACTTCCACTTTTCATTCATCAAATTGCCCAAGGTGCTTCTCAGGAGGATTATCAAATCAAAGTTCCCACCAAGCCACATAAATAGGTAAAAGCAGATGGCCAAAACTCTGAACAAAATGGCAATTCATAAAAAGTATCCTCAAATGAAAAAGTAGAAAGGCAAAGACCTCTGAACAGGAATTACAAAGCTTAGGTCAGCATGTCAATGGGGCAGACTCAATGGCCAATAGCCCAATTCTACTGCTTTGTCTCATAGTTTTATGATCTGAAGGCATAGCTGCCAAAGGCGAAGCAATTAGATTCAGGGATGAGAAGTGTTTGTAGGGTTGAACATATTTATAATGGAGGAGGGATTTAAAAACAAGGATGGCATTTGTGAAATCAAGATGTTGATTAAGGTCTGCAAATGCAAGTGAAATGGGTGAACAAGATATGATGCAAGTTTGAACCAGAGCAATAAAGCTTTGGTTAACATTGTTTATGGAGTGTAGAATAATTGAATTGACTTCATTATTTAATTCTTCATATACATGAGGAGTAAAAATCTTTACGTTACGTCTCCGTCTAAATGTGCAATCATAGTAATCTATAATAAATAGTATGTACAACAATATGACATAGAAATACAGTTGTGTCAGCATGAGTTAATCAGTCTGATGGCCTGGTGGAAGAAGCTGTCCTGGAGCCTGTTGGTCCTGGCTTTTATGCTGCAGTACCATTTCCCGGATGGCAGCAGCTGGAGTAGATTGTGGTTGGGGTGACTCAGGTCCCCAGTGATCCTTTGGGCCTTTTTTTTCCCCACACCTGTCTTTGTAAATGTTCTGAACAGTGGGAAGTTCACATCTACAGATGTGCTGGGCTGTCTGCACCACTTTCTGCAGGGTCCTGCAATTGAGGGAAGTACATTTCCCATACCAGGCAGTGATGCAGACAGTCAAGATGCTCTCAATTGTGCCCCTGTAGAAAATTGTTAGGAACTGGGAGCCTATGTCAAACATCTTCAACCGTCTGAGGTGAAAAAGGCACTGTTGTTCCTTTCTCACCACACAGTCAGTATGTACAGACCACATGAGATCCTCGGTGATGTTTATGCCGGGGAACTGGCCAAGAGTGTTTTCTATTCATCTAGTCAATAGGTAATAAAGACAGGAATCAAGATCTAGGAGCAGATAAGAGAAAGCTTGGAAAGAGTTAAGAACTGGCTCAGTTACAGGCTGTGGTCAGGGAGAGGAATGGAGTCAGTTGCTAGGAAATATAGATTGTGTGGGAACAAAGACAAAGTCTTCAGTCTTCCCTATGTTTTGTATCTGTTCAAATTCATATCACTAAGTACACAGTAACTGGGGTGGAGGTGCTGAGTAGAGTTCTAATTTTATAGGTCTAAAGTTCTAAATTCTAAAACCTTTCAGATATGGGAGGTTATAGCTATCACGAAAGCCTGAACAAACTGGAGCCAATATCTCTGGAAAAGAGCTGGCCTGATAGAGGTTTTTAAAATGAGGAAATAATTAGATAGTTTAAATATGGCGTATAGCTTCCTGTCACATAGAAGTACAAAACCAGGGGCTATTAAAAGAAGATAGTCACCAATAGATAAAGATTTCAAGAAAAATCTCTTGGCCATAGATTGTTGGGAATGTCAAATTCCCCATCACCATTAAACGTTATTCCTTCTTTGCCAATGGGTCTAAATATTGAAGCTTCCCACCTTGAACAGCACGGCAGCATTTCTCAAAATGCTGGTCTTGGCAACAATGTTCATACCTGATCATTGAAGAGGGAGCAATCAAAATCAATGATACATTTAAAAGAAAGAAATTATTGGTACATGAGGGAGAGAGGAACAGCATGATGGAAGAAATTATGGAGGGAGATTCACGTAGAAGATAAAATCCAAATCAGAACACTAGGCTGAATGGTCTACTTGTGTATGCATTATGAAGTGAAACATGTATATAAATACATTATTGAAATATTAGGCATTTTATTTTATTTAAAACTTTTGTAAAACTATTTATTAGGAGAAAAAACATGGTACTTTACAGAAATTTATCACCCCTTTAAGATTACATAATGTGTTCCGAAATCTGTAAGGAATTAATTCCATTTGTAACAGATCCTGGGCATTTAAATATAACCTGGAATATGCAATGGATAGGCTTACTGGTGTGTTCCACTTACGACCTATAGTAAAGGACCTGCAAATTACTGAAGTTGCGTGGCATAAACGCTCCACAACACTATGGGTTTGCATCAGTTAACCTGTGTCACTGGCAACATCACATTTTGAAATGGACAGAAGTTGCCCTGCTGCCTAGTTCTGAAGATGGAGGGAATACTGAGGGGTAAGAGAATCAAACCAGCTAGTCTGAAGAAATTGAATATAAATTATTCGGAGTGCTTTGTTAACTGAAGCAACACACACAAAATGCTGGAGGAACTCAGTAGGTCAGGTAGCATCTATGGAAATGAATAGAAAGTCAACGTTTCAGGCTGAGACCAAAATTCAGGACTGAGAAGGAAGGGGGAAGATAACAGAATAAAAATGTGGGGGGAAGGGAAGGAGGCTAGCTGGAAGGTGATAGGTGAAGCCAGGTGGGTGGGAAAGGTCAAGGGCTGGAGAAGAAGGAATCTGATAGAAGAGGAGAGGAGTCAATACGAGGAGGGTACCTAGGAGAAGTAATAGACAGGTGAAAAGAGGTAAAAGGTCAGAGTGGGGAATAGAGGAAGGGGTTGGAGGAGGGAATTTGTTTACTGGAAGGAGAAATCAATATTCATGCCATCAGGTTAGAAGCCACCAAGACAGAATATAAGGTGTTGCTCCTTTACCCTGAGGGTGGCCTCATCTTGGCACAAGAGGAGGCCATGGACTGACACGTCAGAACAGGAATGGGAATTGGAATTAAAATGTTTGGCCACTGGGAAATCCCGCTTGTGGCGGATGGAGCGGAGGTGCTCGACGAAGTGATCCCCCAATTTACAATGGTTCTCACCAAAGCTTCAGGGGGCATCAAGCAGCATTTGCCATTGGGCTGCCACTTACATGTGGAGTTTTTAAACTATCTTTTTTTCCTCCTCTCAACTCTCAGTCCTGATGCAGGGTTTCCACTCAAACGTCGACAGTTCCTTTCCCCACACAACAGCATGCTTGACCTGCTCAGTTCCTCCAACAGATTGTTTGTTGCTCCAGATTCCAGCATCTCCAATCTCTTGTGTCTCGAGAAACAGAATGTGAAGGGAGAGTGCAAAGTGGCAGCAAAAGTAATTACATTATCAAGTTCTGTATGATTGCAGCACCAATGTAGTCATGAATATATTAGAAAAAAAATGTTCAGGGAGAGGGTCTGAATTGGACTGAAACAAGAAGTGTTCCAAGTCCAACAAGGACACAGGCACAGCTGGAACAATCCTTGTTTCAGTCCTATTCAAAGAGGCTGTTCCCACCATGACTTTCTGTTCCCCCTTCTATTTCTGTTGTCAGCTTATCATCTTGAGAGTTGCCTTGGAAGCCTAACTTCCAGCCTTTCAGTTCAAGTCTGCGAATCAAGGTCACCCAGGCATACCAAGACAAGATGAAGATGCACACGAAGGATTCTTAGGAATCATTTACTATTTGACAGTTATTCTACTAATTCTCAAGTAATATTGGCCTTTAACACATGGATTTAATTGGATATTAACACCTGAAATATGTACTATAATGGTACTTAAATACAGAATACAAGTGATGGGATTGAGAAGTTTCTGTTGGATCAATATCTGTACACAAGTGGTCAATTTCTCTATAAGAATGGCATTAACACATGGACAGGCAGGCATTGGGGGACATGGACCATGTGAAGACAGAGGGGATTAATTTGGATTGACAGCATGATCAACACAAACAGCATGGGTCAAAGGACCTGTTCCTGTTCTGTGTTCTATATTTAAACACAGGATCTGAATCAGAATCAGGTTTAATATCACTGGCATATATCGTGAAATTTGTTAACTTTGTGGCAGCAGTACAATGCAATACATAATAATGTAAGGAAAAAACTATGAATTACAGTAAATATATATGTATATCAAATTGTTAAATTAAATAAGTAGTGTAAAAACAGAATTTTTTAAAAAAGTAGTGAGGTAGTGTTCATGGTTTCAATATCCATTCAGGAAATGGATGGCAGAGGGAAAGAAGCTGTTTCTAAGTCGCTTGTGTGTGCCTTTAGGTTTCTGTACCATTAGTGACCATTTTCCAGTCAGTTCTCAAGGATAACCCTGAGCTTCCAGCCACCTGTTACTTTTGTTCCCTGTCCTGCCTCTCAAATTGCTCCAATGATGCTCAGTGTGAATTCAAGGAAGAGTACAGTACCTCATCTTCCTACTAGCTACAATGCTAATATTGAGATTAACCATTTCCATTAAATCCAACACCCTCTACGCTCCCCTCCACCCCCACCCCAACCCATCCAAAACACAGAATCCTTTCTCACTGGAGTGTTTCAATTACAGGCTATCACCAGATAATGGATGGGTTTATTTTACAGGCAACCACAAATTGGTTTTGTTTATACATCAAAAAATACACAAAATTCACTCAATATGGAAACCATATCTACACAGTATTGCAATGAAAGGCATCAAAATCACATAAGACTGATAGGAAAGAATAATTACTAACAGTGGGGGAGAGAGGGGGAGAGGGGAGAGGGGGAGATGGGGAGAGGGGAGAGAGGGGGAGAGAGGGGGGAGAGAGGAGGAGAGGGGGAGAGGGGGAAAGGGGGAGAGGAGGAAAGGGGGGAGAGGAGGAGAGGACGGGAGAGGGGGAGAGGGGGAGGGGAGAGGGAGAGGGGAGGGGGAGGGGAGGGAGAGAGAGAGAGAGAGAGAGAGAGAGAGAACGAATGAGAACTCGTTCTGCCCCTTTAAGGAATGGATATATCTGTGCACATTGGATCTTTGAATTTGCTATTATCACAGGTGCCTGCTTGTATGCAAGGTTGTCCATAAGCTCAAACAACAGGAATTCTGCAGATGCTGGAAATTCAAGCAACACACATCAAAGTTGCTGGTGAACGCAGCAGGCCAGACAGCATCTCTAGGAAGAGGTACAGTCGATGTTTCGGGCCGAGACCCTTCGTCAGGACTAACTGAAGGAAGATTTAGTAAGGGATTTGAAAGTGGGAGGGGGGGGGAGATCCAAAATGATAGGAGAAGACAGGAGGACAGAGCGTAGGTGTTCAGCAAAGCGGTCTCCCAGTCTGCGTCGGGTCTCGCCAATATATAGAAGGCCACGTCGGGAGCACCGGACGCAGTATATCACCCCAGCCGACTCACAGGTGAAGTGTCGCCTCACCTGCAAGGATTGTCTGGGGCCCTGAATGGTGGTAAGGGAGGAAGTGTAAGGGCATGTGTAGCACTTTAGCAAAGCCATTTCACGCACATCTGCTATCTCAAAAGCATCTCCCCCACTTCACGCACATCTGCTCTCACTCCATCCTCCCGCCACCCCACTAGGAATAGGGTTCCCCTGGTCCTCACCTACCACCCCACCAGCCTCCGGGTCCAACATATTATTCTCCGTAACTTCCGCCACCTCCAACGGGATCCCACCACTAAGCACATCTTTCCCTCCCCCCCCCCTGCTTTCCACAGGGATCACTCCCTACATGACTCCCTTGTCCATTCGTCCCCCCCATCCCTCCCCACTGATCTCCCTCCTGGCACTTATCCTTGTAAGCAGAATAACTGCTACACATGCCCTTACACTTCCTCCCTTACCACCATTCAGGGCCCCAGACAGTCCTTCCAGGTGAGGCGACACTTCACCTGTGAGTCGGCTAGGGTGATATACTGCGTCCGGTGCTCCCGATGTGGCCTTCTATATATTGGCGAGACCCGACGCAGACTGGGAGACCGCTTTGCTGAACATCTACGCTCTGTCTGCCAGAGAAAGCAGGATCTCTCAGTGGCCACACATTTTAATTCCGCATCCCATTCCCATTCTGACATGTCTATCCACGGCCTCCTCTACTGTAAAGATGAAGCCACACTCAGGTTGGAGGAACAACACCTTATATTCTGTCTGGGTAGCCTCCAACCTGATGGCATGAACATCGACTTCTCTTACTTCCGCTAATGCCCCACCTCCCCGTCGTACCCCATCCGTTATTTATTTATATACACACATTCTTTCTCTCACTCTCCTTTTTCTCCCTCTGTCCCTCTCACTATACCCCTTGCCCATCCTCTGGGTCTCCCCCCCCCTTGTCTTTCTCCCCGGACCTCCTGTCCCATGATCCTCTCATATCCCCTTTGCCAATCACCTGTCCAGCTCTTGGCTCCATCCCTCCCCCTCCTGTCTTCTCCTATCATTTTGGATCTCCCCCTCCCCCTCCCACTTTCAAATCTCTTACTAACTCTTCCTTCAGTTAGTCCTGACGAAGGGTCTCGGCCTGAAACGTCGACTGTACCTCTTCCTAGAGATGCTGCCTGGCCTGCTGCGTTCACCAGCAACTTTGATGTGTGCTGCTTGTCCATAAGCTAAACGTTTGTAACATGGGAACAGTCTGTAACTTTCATGAAGTTTATCTGACTTTTTGTTTCAAGTACCCTAAACTTTTAAACTATCTTGCTTTTTAAAATAATAGTTTGCTTGTCTTTGTTGGTTTGCGTTCTGTAATAGAATGTGCAATCATTTTCCTTACCCATCACTCATTATGCAATCTAACAAGCTTATCTTCCAATTTTACCAGTTTCAACAAAGGGTCTTTAACCCGAAATGTCAGCTCTATTTCTTTCTCCGTTTATGCTGCCTGACCTGCTAAGCACTTTTGGTATTCTTTGCTTTCGTTTTGGAATTCAACAGCAAGTCTCGTAAAGAGGAAGAAATAAACAGAGAAAACAAATGATTGGACAATTGGATTGATTGAAAAAGACAGAATAAGAGAGGGACAATACAACAGGGAAATATGGAAAGATTAATTTATAATTTGAAATCTCCAACAGCAATTAATACTTGAACAAATGAGACTTGAATCTAAATTAATCATTTCAGCCCAGTGAGATTGATTTATCGTAATTGACATTTAACACATCATTAGATGCGTCCTTAGACTTGAAATGATTACATTTAGTTTTTGTTAGCAAGTTTGATTTGCAATTACTGATCAAATGCTGCAACATCACGGCATTCAATGTCTATCAATGGTGAGCCAGCAACAAGAAGTTGCTTTCATAAAGCTAACGGGAGATGTGTAATGCAAAAAAAGAATCTTTTTGATTTCCATATTGAACTGTACAATTTCCACCCTAGCCTGAAGTTACAATACTATTCAATATAAATCAAGGGAACCAATCGCCTACCATGCAGTATAAAAGGAAAAGAGAGGGTATATAATATAGCAAAAATGAATGGGAAGTTAGAAGATTGGGACGCTTTTGAAAACCAACAGAAGGCAACTAAAAAAACCATAAGGAGAGAAAAGATGAAATATGAAGGTAAGCTAGCCAAAAATATAAGAGAGTATACCACAAGTATTTTTTTCAAATATCTAAAGAGAAAAAGAAAGATTAGAGTGGATATTGGACCACCGGAAAATGATGCTGGAGAGATAGTAATGAGGGACAAGGAAATGGCGGACAAACTTTATAAGTATTTTGAATCAGTCTTCACTGTGGACAACATTAGCAGTATGCCAGAAATTCGAGAGTGTCAGGGGGCAGAAATGAGTGCTGTTGCTGTTACCAAGGAAAGGTGCTTGGAAAGCTGAAAGGTCTGAAGGTATATAAGTCACCTGGACGAAATGGATTACAGACTAGGATTCTGAAAGAGGTAGCTTAAGAGATTCTGGATGTATTATTAATGATCTTTCAAGAATCACAAGATTCTGGAATTGTTCAGGAGGACTGGAAAATTGTAGGTTTCACTCCATTCTTCAAGAAGGGAGAGAGGCAGAAGAAAATAAATTATAGGCTAGTTTGCCAGATTTCAGTGATTGGGAAGATGATGGAGTCCATTAGTGAGGATGAGGTTTCAGGGTACTTGGCGGCATGTGATAAAGTAAGCCAAAGTCAGCATGGCTTCCTTGAGTGGCAATCTTGCCTGACAAAGCTGTTGAAATTTTTTGAAATAACAGACAGGATAGACAAGAAGAGTCAGTGGATGTTGTTTACTTAGATTTTCAGAAGGTCTTTGACAAGGTGCTGAACATGAGGCTGCTTAACAAGATAAGAGCTCATGGTATGACAGAAATGATGTTAGCATGGATAACTGATTGGCAGGAGGCAAAGATTCAGAATAAAGCTTATTCTGGTTGGCTGCCAGCGACAAGTGGTGTTCCACAGAGGTCGGTACAGTCAGAATCAGAATCAGGTTTATCATCACCAGCATGTGTCCTGAAATCTGTTAATTCAGCAGCAGCAGTTCAATGTTATGATGCAATACATGATAATATAGAAAGAAAAAACAAAATCAGTAAACCTATTTGAGTAAATATATATATATTAAATCATTAGATTAAAAATAGTGCAAAACAGAAATAATATATATATTTTAAAGTCGTGAGGCTGTATTCATGGGTTCAATGTCCATTCAGGAATCAGATGGCAGAGGGGAAGAAGCTGTTCCTGAATCACTGAGTGTGTGCCTTCAGGCTCCTGTACCTCCTACCTGATGGTAACAGTGAGAAAAGGGCATGCCCTGGGTGCTGGAGGTCCATAATAATGGACACCACCTTTCTGACGCACTGCTCCTTGAAGATGTCTTGGGTATTACGGAGGCTAGTACCCAAGGAACTGACTAAGTTTACAACTCTCTGCAGCTTCCTTCGGTCCTGTGCAGTAGCCCACCCCCCCACTGCCCCCCGCCATACCAGACAGTGATGCAGTCTGTCAGAATGCCTTCCATGGTACTTCTTTGAGTGTTTTAAGTGACAAACCAAATCTCTTCAAACTCCTAATGAAATATAGCTGTTGTCTTGCCTTCCTTATAACTGCATCGATATGTTGGGACCAGGATAGATCCTCAGAGATCTGGACACCTAGGAACTTGAAATTGCTCACTCTCTCCACTTCTGATCCCTCTTTGAGGATTGGTATGTGTTCCCTTGTCTTACCCTTCCTGAAGTGCACAATCAGCTCTTTCGTCTTACTGACATCGAGTGCCAGGCTGTTGCTGTGATACCACTCCACTAGTTGGCATATCTCACTCCTGTACGCTCTCTCATTACCACCTGAGATTCTACCAACAATTATTGTATCATCAGCAAATTTATAGATGGCATTTGAGCTATACCTAGCCACACAGTCATGGGTATATAGAGAGAAGAGCAGTGGGCTAAGCACACACCCATGAGGTGCACCAGTGTTGATTGTCAGCGAGGAAGAGAAATTATCACCAATCCGTACAGATTGTGATCTTCTGGTTAGGAAGTCAAGGATTCACTTGCAGAGGGAAGTACAGAAGACCAGGTAGCTTATCGATCAGGATTGTGAGAATGATAGTTTTAAACGCTGAGCTATAGTCAGCGAGCAGCATCCTAACAAAGGTGTTTGTTTTGTGACTGCTCCTTTTCATGTGATATGAAACACTTTGGATGACGGAGTTGATGGCTTTGCGGCCAAGTTTGCAGATGATACAAAGAGAGGTGGAGGGACAGGTAATGTTGAGGAAGCAGGGAGTCTGCAGAAAGATTTGGACAGATTGGGAGAATGGGGAAAGAAATGGCAGATGAAAGATAGTGCAGGGACAGGTATAGTTATGCACTTTGGTAGAAGGAATAAAGTCATAGACTATTTTCTAAACAGGGAGAAAATTCCAAAATCAGAGGTACAAAGGGACTTGCGAGTCCTTGTGCAGTATTCCCTAAAGATTAACTTGCAGGTTGAGTTGGTGGTAAGGAAGGCAAATGCATTGTTAGCATTCATTTTGAGAGGACTAGAACAGAAGAGCGAGAATGTGATGCTGAGACTTTATAAGGTATTGCTCAGACTGCACGGAGTATTGTGAGCAGTTTTCTGCCCCTTATCTCAGAAAAGATGCATTGTTATTGGAGAGAGTCCAGAGGAGGTTCACGAGAATGATTTCAGGAATGAAAGGGTTAATGTATGAGGAGCATTTGATGGCTTTAGGCCTGTACTTGCAGGAGTTTAGAAGAATAAGGGGGGGATCTCAATGAAACCTACTAAATATTGAAAGGTGTCGACAGAGTGGATGTGGAGACGATGTTTCCTATAGTGGGTAAGTTTAGGACTAGAGGGCTCAGCCTCAGTATAGAGGGATGTCCATTTAGAACAGAAATGAAAATGACTTTTTTTTCTCCAGAGGGTGGTGAATCTCTGGAATTCATTGCCATGGATGGCTGTAGAGGACAAGTCACTGAGTATTCTTGAAGCAGAGGTTGACAGGTTCTTGGTTGGTCAGGTCGTCAAAGGTTATGGAGAGAAGGCAGGAGAATGGGGTTGAGAGGTATAATAAATCAGCTATGGTGGAATGGCAGAGAAGACTCAATGGGCTGAGTGGCCTAATTCTGCTTCTATGTCTTATGGTCTTATGTTAATTACCCCAAATCCAGTTCCCATTAACTCCTCTCACCTAATTTCCCCATTTTCCCCACTTTCGAATTGACATCGGGAAAGAAAATTAAATTTTAAAAAGCTTATTTTAATAGATCTGTCTTCATGTCCTGAGTGCTGCAAGGTAGTTTCATTATGTGGAATTCATCTCTGAAATTGAGTCGGGGAAATACGGCAACTGTAGGCATATATGTCAATTCGCGAACAATGAATGATCATGTCATCTCAAAAGCAAATACTACAGATGCTGGAAACCGTAAGTAAAAAAAATACTGGAATTCTGCAGCAGATGGCACGGTATCTGTGGGGAAAGAAATGGAGTTAACAGTTTTGATGAAAAGTATTCAAACCAAAATATCCTGATGCAGGGTTTTGACCTGAAACGTCAGCAATACCTTCCCCCCCACAGATGCTGCTTGATTCACTGAGTACCTCCAGCAAATTGTCTTTTTTAGCTTCAGATTAAAGTATCAACAGACTCTTATGTCCACAAATTGATGCCACCAGGCCTGCCGAGGATGTCCAGTATTTCTTGTTCCCAATAAGATAATTTCCTCCATTTGTCTTAACTGAAAATTAAATCCTGGCTAGGGCACTGGGAAAAATTGTCCCTGGTATTTTGTAATCATAGAGTGCAGCACAGGAAAAAATCCATTTGGCCCATTATCCTTGTTATATCTCTCTCACAGAGCTATCAACTAGTTACTCCATTCCTTTCTGCTGCTCTTTTACTAATTCCTGACAAGTTATTATTTTAAAATATTTATACAAAGTTAGTATTGAATCTGCATTCACCAGTTTTTCAGGTAGAGCAATACAGACCAGCACTGTTTGCCAATTTTAAAAAATCTTGTTGCCATTTTGCCAGCTAAGTCTATGGGTCCCATCAATGGAAATAATTTCTCATCGTTCTATTCTAAATCTCTCACAATATTGAAATTCTGTAATAATTTTCCCCTTAACCTTCTCCATTCTAAAATTAGAACTCCCATAGTTATTCCACGCAACTGATTTCCCCTGATTCCCTGTTTCCATTCTGATAAATTACCTTGGCATCTTCTCAAAGGCCCTGACATCCCCCTTGAAAAAATATATATATATAGGTTATGAATTGGGCCTGATACTTCAGCCTTACAACTAACCATTGATTTTGACTGCTGAAGATGAAGAATGATGACTTGATTAGAGTGATAGCCAGTACCTGTGTCCATCATCTTTGCAGGGATAATGGAGAAGATTGGGGGGAAATAGATACCAATAACTGAGACCTGAATTAGTTTTCAGTTCAAATTAGGTGAGGCTAATAATAATTGATGAAGAACCAGATGCTCCCAAAAACGAAAACAGCAGGTGTTGGAAATCAAACCCAGTGACGTTGGGAACACTCAATGGGTGAGACAGTATTTGAGAAAAGAGGAACAGATTCATGTGTCATGTTAAACATCCTTCATACATCCAGGAATGGAAACAGAACAATTTTTAAAAATTTTGAATCATAATTGTGATTTCTCTGGTGAAGAATCATATACCAGAAGCAAACAGTTCAATGCTTTGATTGCTCCAAAGCTACTCTTTTGAGCTAAATACAAAGGCCCCTCAGGCCTTTTTTGGAAATACCTTTGTTTTGCTTACTGTGATATGTATCTGTGCAGGCAATAAATATCAACCAGACAAAATTTCACATTTTCATTTGTTTTGCTTTAAGGGGCCGCAGGCTTTTTAAAGATACTCTTACAGTCAATTATTGGTGGGATGCACTGGTCAGTGTTGTGATAATGAACAGCAAAATCACGGGCAGAAATGAGAAGAAAAACAAAAGGAATCCACAATAGCATGAAAGAAATGCAAGTTTTTCCTTACAGATACAATTGAGCCAAAGGCTGAAATAATCCATAAATGCTATAGGTATTAACTTAGTTGTACTTAAAAGATGCCTCAACGTTTAGTTTCTATTAGTTATTTAAATTCTCAAAAATATTCTTATTTGCTTGACAATGAAAAAAGGCCCAAACTTAACAATAAATAAAAACTGAAAAAATTCAGGCCCTAACAATAATAACAAATTGATTTTGCAGTTTGCAGGAAAAGTAGTAATCAATGATTTGAGCTGTTTGCCACCAGCATATTAATCTCTACCAGAACAACCTCAATTATTATCGGCCTCATCTCTTCATCGCAAGTTAGCACATGAAAATAAGAACTCCTGTTCTACAATGCTTAAAACAGAGAATTGCCCCTCCCCTCATATTTTCCTTATCCCTTTTCCATGTTATCAATGCCATCTTGCAAAATTGTATTGGACCTTTAATAGGGTAAAATAGGTCATGTAACACAAGGCCTCGTGTAAAGATATTGCAGCAAATCATAAGAGCTTGGTCAAAGATTTTAAGTCCCACCTTAAAGTGGGAGATTTCACTGCATGAGACCTTGGCAGATGAAAGAACTGTGCAATGATTAAAATTAAGGTTCATCATGAATCAAAGGAACACAGAATTGTTGGGATAGAAAAGGTACGGAGATGGGCAAAAATGAAATTGGGAGGGATTTGAAAACAAGAATAAAAATTTTTAAATCAAGGTGTTAAGTTGAGAGCCAACATGGGTCAGAAAGCATAGAGGTGGTGAGTGCAACAGACTTAGTGCAAGTTAAGGATGTCAATCTTATTTCTGACTTCAAAGTCATTCCATTTCAAATGAAATGCTCAATGAACTTTGAGGGTAGAAATGAACATATCACATCACCCTCTCTCAGCAGTTAAGTGTGAACTGAACTTTGATCTTGAGGTACAGCAGGGACACTGTGTGTTATGTTCTACAATGTTAATTATTGGTCAAGGCTTCTCAATGCGGCATGAGCTTTGTTGCTCAGTAATAAAAATCCTTTGCTATGTTTCCCACAGTGTGTTTCTGACAATATCTCATACTCCCCAGCTCTAGAAGCTAATTTATTGGCAATAACATGAATTGGATAATTGAACTAAGGAAAACAATGATGATTTAGTGTGTTGTTAATTAGAAGCTAAAGTGAAAGAAAATAAAAGGACACTCTAGATGCAGTCAGAGATCAGGTTGCAGGGTCATTCAGAACCGCATGGAGAAGTTTTGTTTACTTTTCCTTCTGGCAACTTCCCAAGGCCTCCCCAAAACCTGTCAGGGTAGCTGTGGTTTAGAATATACCACTCTTCACTTGATCCTGTTGGAGGATGATGCCAGAGTTCTGGGTCGACAGTTCGTGCATTGGTCTAATGAACACTGAGCGAACTGAATATGGACTCTTTTGATTGTGTGTTTTATTTTATGTGTTTTCACCTGTTCTTTCTTGTTGCTGTTTGGGTTTGCTGCTGCAGATCCCAGAAACAGGTCTGGTGGACCCTGAGTTTTGCTGCAAGTCTGAGAGCCACAATATGTATGCCAACACTTGGGATAAATGTGAGATTATATTATCATCACAGATGGAGCATAAGAGAATTTATGGTGCTATTTTGAAGAAGGACAGAGGAACTTTGCCAGTATCTTGGCCAATGTCTATTCCTCAACCAACTTCACAAATAATTTTAAAAAATGCATGCTTGCAGTTTAGTACCCATAGGAATTTACCACATACAAAACCAGACAAATTTCCATCCTTTTGTCTTCCGAAGGACTTCAAATTACAGCCCATCTGCACACTGTGGTTGTTGCATCTGGACGGGATGCCTTCTGCCACTTGTACCCATGGCAAATAAAGGATGGACTGACCATTTACTGCCTTGCAGTTTGTGCAGTCTTGCTCAGTTCAAGTTGGCCATGGCATTGACCAATTATTACCTGCAAAATGTTTATGTTGAGAATACCGAATTATAAAATGAAGAATATTTTTTAAATTACCGTGTTTTAAAATCTAGCATACTTTTTGTCATCTCCAGTTCCAACCATCCAGGATCAACTTAGTCTCTTGCCCAACAGTGCTGTAAGCAATATCCAGATATATTGACAGTACCTGTACTTCATTAGGCGCTTGAGGAGATTTTATATGTCACCAAAGACACTTGCAAATTTTCACGCATGTACGGTGGAGAGCATTCTAACTGGCTGCATCACCGTTTATTATGGAGGGGCCACTGCATAGGATTGAAAAAAGCCGCGGAAAGTGCAAATTCAGTCAGCTCCATCATGGGCACTAGCCTCCCCAGCATCCAGGACATCTTCAAAAAGCAACGACTCAGAGAGGTGACATCCATCTGTTATGTTTTGTTACTTCAAAACATTAAACTAATTCAAAGGAAGACATAGGGAGTCTGAAATACCTGTGTAACTTCGTCTTTTACTTTAAGCGAGGCGCACACGTATCACGTGGCGGCATGATGACGTATGCAATTTACGTATTTATATATATAAAACCTGTAACTAATTATTTAAATGAACAAGAATGCTAAATCAAAGAATATGTATATACACAAGGTAACTCAAATATTACTGAAATATTAAATCCACTTCACTCCTCCATGCTTAGCTATAAACTCCAAATCAATAGAATGTATCTCAATTATATACACAGTATACCATATAATACAACTTCCGTACAGATATCCATAGCATAATAAATTTTAAATTGACCCATTCAGGCTTAAAGATTTAATTGCTGTGGAAGATTTTTTACTCTTGTGTGGGATAACATCTTTCCTGACAAGGGAGATCGGCTCTGCTTGGCAGATCAGACTTGTCGCTGTGAAAACAATCTCAGGTTCTGGGGCCTCCTCCGTGATGGTTGTAGGAGTTGACTCTGAGACTGCAGGAAGTGGTTCTGACAGCTCTGGACATCCCTCTTCTTTCCTCCCTCTGGATCTACTTTGATCTCTTTCTTATTCTTTCTCACATTCACAGCTTTTATTGTACATATTGCATTGTGACCATAAAGTTCACAGATTTCACAGAATATGCTAGTGATGTTAAACCTGATTCTGATTCTGATACAAGGTGTTAAACAAACTCATTATAAAATGACTGGAAATGGTAAAAGGGCCTGGTTCACTAGCAGTCCAATGTTAATTCAATGAAGAATCAAACCTACCTGTTGCAATTTCCAGCTCGTTTTGGAGTGTACTGAAGTGGAGGTAGCAGTGGGGACAGGACCTAACAACAGAAGAATCAACTGAGTAAATCTCCAGGAACATCTACAAAAATGTCAACAATATTAACATGCATCCTATGAAGTTTTGAATTGAGCTGGATCATTCTCAATCTTAATGCAAAATTTCATATTATGGTCACTCTTTTCTAAAGTTCTCTTTACAACAAGATTATCAGTTAATCCTTTCTCATCCACAGAATGAGATCAAATATAGTGTAGTTTCTCATTATGCATTCAGTAATATTGCCCTCAATCTTATTGCTGCCAGTCTACATGTACGTTAAAGACTGCATGTATACCATATTAGTCCTGTTACATCTCCTGTAATTTATTTATGCCATGCCCAATATAACAACTACCACCTGGTAACTCATTAGCAATGTTTTCTTCCCTTTTGTAATTTTTAACCCAACCAAGATTGATTGCACATCATGTTCTTTCAACCATGATAATTTCCTACCACTGCACCGGATCTCTTCCCTAGTTAGTAACCCTACTCCACCTCCTGTTTTTTTTGCTTGTCCTTTCTAAATGTTAAATATTCACCTTCTAGCTTCAATCACGCTGCAGCTAAATTTCCTTTAGGGCAAGTAGATTACATTCATTGACTTTGATTTGCACAAGTAATACTGTACATCTGCTTTGTTGCAAGAACCACATTTAGATATAGGAGTATTGCTTTTGCCATTTTAACATTTTTCTGTATGTTGACCCGATTTGCTGTTGGCCTTTGTTTATCTTATTTAATTATTTGCCCTACTATTTTTCCTTGCTGCCACATGCTGCTGATGAAAGGTCTCAGCCCGAAACATTGACTGTTTACTCTTTTCCATAGATTCTGCCTGGCCTTCTGAGTTCCTCCAGCATTTTGTATGTGTTGCTTGCTTTTAGTGTTTGCACAATTTGTTTTTTTTCCCCTCTCTGCATAATTGGGTGTTTGATAGTCTTTTTCTTAATGGGTTCCACTGGGTTCTTTGATTTGTGACTGCCTGTAATGAGATGAAACTGAGGGTTGTATAATGTATACATACTTTATAAGTGTACTTTGAACTTTGAACTGTGTTGTTTCTATCCTTCCTGGATCTCCCTTGATATTTCCAACCCCTGTCAAGCTGGTTTTAGCTCTTCCCACACACCATTAGCATGCCCCGTGATGCCCATCCAGTTTGTCCAGTTCTCAGTTGTCCCAAAAACGCTTCCAAGCATGCAAAAATCTCAATTGCTCTCTTTTGCAATATCTCTCCAGCCACAAATTCATTTGCTCAATCTTCACATTTCTCTATTTGTTAACACAGGTCAGTAGGAAACAGGTACATATTGAAGTGCAGGCAGCAGACTGTTGGGTGAACTCACTCACAATGGGTCATTGGGCTGAAGAAGACCCAGAGAAAGTAAGCATGCATAAATTAAAAAAGGTAACATTGGTGAAAAAATATATTCAACTTTCATCTATAATTCTACCAATATCCCAAATATTACCCGTTTCTTAAAGTTTTGGACCAAATCTCAAAAAGCACTCAAAAATCTTTCCGGAAATCAAAAAAAAATGGAGTTGTATGAATGGATTGTGGCCAGAATCTGGTTTACACTGATAGTTCAATGTTTAATTCCTTTTTTGCCAAAAAGGAGTTTGATATTTACCTAGTCGTAAATAACAGGAACTGGGGAGTTAGACCCCCGTGGAGCATTTCAAAGGGGCTTGCCTTGAAACTATTGAAGACAATGCTGGGAAATTGAGTTTGAGCACTACAAAAGAAACTCTGCAATTTTACAACCTTACATACTTTTGGTATACAATGCAAGATTTTCTTCCAGCCTTACATCTAATGTCATCCCATTCTTTTCCCTATTATGGTTTCGGTAGGAACATGGGCCAAGCCCTTTGATTGGAACATACAGTACTTAAGGCCTCCGTTGGTCGGGGTTGATATTGGATGTTCCATCCTAGTTGTCTATGTGCAAGCCAGGGCAGTACAATACGGAGAGCAAGCTGTTGCCCACGCAGCAGGCTCCCCCTCTCCACACAGCTGATGAATCCAAAAGAATGCAGAGACCAATACAGTTTAGCACCAGCAGCGTTGCAGGAGTTGCCAGTCAGCATTGAACTCAACATATGACTGCCTTAGGAACTCTAGCTCCGGATTTTTCTTCGGGATTTACTCCCAAGGCCTTGCCTATAGCCGCAAGGCAGCAGAGGTTTGAGATCAGAGTTTTCCTTCTCCTAGATGAGCTGCCAACGATGGCAGAAAAGCTCCACCTGCCCGGAACGATTGGTTTTAAAGTGCCAGCAATCTGCTGTTGCCCCTTCTCCTATCAGTAGAAATGGTTCCACCAGGCATAGTAGTTAAGCTACACCTGTTGGTCTGAATCTGGATGTCAGAGGCTCTCTGTGGCACACAGCTTTGGCAGCAGTTCATAGGTAATGAGATCTTATCCCAATTACCCCTACCCCCACCCCTGGTTGTGACAAATTTAAGGACATACAGTATATAATTGATTATAATTGGTTAACTCCCCATCAATCAAACCCAGATCTCACATTGAGTTCAGTTCCATCATGCGTGTTATGTAACTATCCTCCACTCGGTGTATTTGAGTGGAGAAATAATTCTGCTTTATCTGGAGATTATGTTTCCTCCCATTTCAGTTAGAAGTTCAGACACTAAATTAAAACCACATACCCTGATCCCTACTTCAGATGTCAACACTCACTCTGGTTTGATTACTGGGGAGAGAAAGATATAGTTGAGATTCCAAACCTGTCTTCATCTGATGCCCAGCAGGGTTCTACCTACATTATCGCATTTTGATCTAACTAATCTCAGAAACACTGCTGAAAAATCACATCACATTAGGAGAGGAAGGACACGGTAGTATCAACCAGGCTTCAGTAAATAGCACTTAAAATCCAGCCCTTTGCTCATGATCGAGTACTGGAAGAGTTTTGTACTGTGGGACTTATGTTAAATCATGTTCTTATCTGCCCTCAAAAAATGCTGGTGAACGCAGCAGGCCAGGTAGCATCTCTAGGAAGAGGTGCAGTTGACGTTTCAGGCCGAGACTCTTCGTCAGGACTAACTGAAGGAAGAGTTAATAAGAGATTTGAAAGTGGGAGGGGGAGGGGGAGATCCAAAATGATAGGAGAAGACAGGAGGGGGAGGGATGGAGCCCGGATGGTGGAGAGCAGGCAAGGAGTTATAGTGAGAGTGACAGAGGGAGAAAAAAAGAGGGAAAAAAGGGGAAAAATAAAAAATATATGAAATAAATAACGGATGGGGTACAAGGGGGAGGTGGGGCATTACTGGAAGTTTGAGAAGTCAATGTTCATGCCATCAGGTTGGAGGCTACCCAGACGGAATATAAGGTGTTATTCCTCCAACCTGAGTGTGGCTTCATCTTTACAGTAGAGGAGGCTGTGGATAGACATATCAGAATGTCACTGGGTGCGGCCTTCTATATATTGGCGAGACCTGATGCAGGCTGGGAGACGTTTCGCTGAACACCTACGCTCTGTCCTCCAGAGAAAGCAGTATCTCCCAGTGGCCACACATTTTAGTTCCACGTCCCATTCCCATTCTGATATGTCTATCCACGATATATATGACTTCTCTAACTTCCATTAATGCCCCTCCTCCCCTTCACACCCCGTCCCTTATTTATTTACTTTATATATTTTTTATTTTTTCCCCTTTTTTTCTCTCTCTCTTTTTTCTCCCTCTGTCACCCTCACTATAACTCCTTGCCTGCTCTCCACCCTTTGGGCTCCCCTCCCCCTTCTCTTTCTCCCCAGGCTTCCCATCCCATGATCCTCTCCCTTCTCCAGCTCTTAGATCCACCCCTCCCCTTCTGTCTTCTATCATTTCGGATCTCCCCCTCCCCCTCCCACTTTCAAATCTCTTACTAGCTCTTCTTTCAGTTAGTCCTGACGAAGGGTCCCGGCCCGAAACATCAACTGTACCTCTTCCTATAGATGCTGCCTGGCCTGCTGCGTTCACCAGCACTTTTTGTGTGTGTTGCTTGAATTTCCAGCATCTGCAGATTTCTTCGTGTCTGCATTCTCACCTATCCTCTCAGGTCAGTATGAGGGACTCAGTTGGATGCTATATAGAAAGGAGCTGGGTAATCTCAGTGCTCTAGACAACATTAGTGAAATAGATTAACGTTTGTCACTGTGGCACCTTGATGTGTGTAAATTGATACAACTGTGTTGAATGCAAAAGTGAGCACACAGAAAAGAATACCTTAGTGAACATTAAGCATTTTTGGAGACATGAGACATTAGAAAGGCTATATGATCATCAGATTAGGTATCATCCATATAAATTGGGCCAGTATGAACTCTATAAAGCATTGATAAAAAGAGGAGAATTATTTGATTTTATTAAACCTTTCACATTCTGAATGTCTCAATTAGCTTTGGAGCTAATGAGATTTTAATTGCAATTTTGTAGGCAAACACAGCAGACAATTGAGCACAATAATAGCCCAACAATCAACAGGTAATGGACCAGTTAAGACTGTTTGGTGAGAATTATAGTATAGAATTCTTGGTTATTGTAGGAAAGTGCTTTATTGTGCACTGCAGCACTAACTGAGGCCCATGATAGCATAGTGGTTAGCGCAACACTATTGCAGCTCGGGGCGTCAGAGTTCGGAGTTCAATTCCGACGCCAGCGGTGAGGAGTTTGTACATCCTCCCTGTGAAAACGTCGGCTTCCTCCAGGTGCTCCAGTCCATCCCACATTCCGGTTAGTAGGTTAATGGGTCATTGTAAATGGTCCTGTAACTGGGCTAGGATTAAATAGGTGGGTTGTGGGGGCAGCACAGATCATTGGGCACTGTATCTCCAAATGTAAATACAAATAAATAAGTAATATCTCCACCTCCATTTCCCCACATTGTATGTTAAATACAGAATTGATACCATCCATGAAGGCACACACATTTGATCTTGAACTGCATCATTTTCTCTTACTGCAGCAACAGAGTAGTTGATCTTTCCAAAGTATATCAGTATCTGAAGTCTTGCTGAGTGGATAGAAGAGCTGCATTTGGTCTAGAGAAAGTCAGGAGACAACTGATGATCTGTAATTTCATGCTACGTAATCAATAAAACTATGTAGAATAGTCAGTTTCTCATGTAGCCATTACAAAGGGTACACATCACCAGACGAATGAATAGCAACAGAATGATACAAGGCCTTTGTGGATGGACTGTTGATGGCTGCCTGGGGCTTAATTGACTAGGAGTGCAGCAGAGGTTCTTCTTTAAAGAAAGCCTTTTTGTCTCACTTTCACTTCATATCAACTGGTAGTTTACAGAACAATGATCAGAGAATACACAACTTCAGAAAGGAAAGAGGCAGCAAGTGTTTGAGCAATAAAGAGTTTGTCTCTTTGAATTGGGCATTGTTTACCCAGATTAACTAACCTCCCATTTTTGAAGCTTCTTTATTCAATGCTATTGTAGGGCAATCTGAACAAGTGTTAATTACCATCTGCCAATAATATTTATAGATTATTTATCTAGAACTTCAATATGGCATGCTACAGAAGCATTATGAAATAAGAATTGATAGTAAACAAAGTGATGTTAGGACAGCTTGCTCAGAGATGGCTTCAAAATGCCGAGAAGCAGACCAGCAATGATACTAATGTAAGGACTTTCCAGAGGCTAGCACTATCACAGGCCGCGAAATACCAGAAATGGAGGGTGACATATCTTGAGAGTTATGGGATTGGAGAACTTAACAAATGAAATGCTGGGGGGACCCAGCAGGGTCAGAATCAGAACCAGGTTTAATATCACCAACATATGTCATTGAATTTCTTGTCTTTGCGGCAGCAGTACAATGCCATACGTAATAATAGAAAAAAGCACGAGTTACAGTAAGTATATCTACAGCATATTAAATAGTTAAATAAGTAGTGCAAAAATAGAAATAAAAAAGTAGTGAGATAGTGTTCATGGGTTCAGTGTCCATTCAGAAATTGGCAGAGGGGAAGAAGCAGAGTGTCAGGCAGCAGACGTTTCAGGCCAAGGCCCTTTGTCAGGACTAGAATGGAAGGGGGAAGAAGCTAGAATAAGGAGGTAGGTTGAGGGTAGGAATATGAGCTAGGTGATGGGTGGGTGGGTGGGGGGAGGGTGGAATGAAGTGAGAAGCTACAAGGTGGAAAAGCTAAAGGCTGGAGAAGAAGAAATTTGATATGTAGACCATGGGAGAAAGGAAAGAAGGAGAGGCACCAGGAGGAGGTGATAGGCAGGTGAGGAGAAGAGATCAGAGGCCAAAGTGGGGAATAGAAGAATAGGGAAGGGGTGTGGGGAAATTACCAGAAATTAAAGAAATCAATGTTCATGACTTCAGGTTGGAAGCTACCCAGGTGGATTATGAGGTGTTGCTCTTCCAACCTGAGAGTAGCATCAACAAATTCCCATTAGAGGAGGCCATGGAATGAGATGTCAGAATAGAAGTGGGGATTGGAATTAAGGTGGTTGGCCACTGGGAAATCCTACTTATTGTGGATAGCACGGAGTTGCTTAACACAGTGTTGGTTCAATCAACATCGGGTCTCACCAATGTAGATTAGGCCACACCAGAAGCACCAGCTACAGTAGACGGCCCCAATAAATTTGCAGGTGAAGTGTTGCCTCACCTGGGAGGACTAGTTAGGGCCCTGAACAGAGGTGAGGGAGGAGATGTATCGACAGGTGTGGCACTGCTTCTGCTTGCAGGGATAAGTGCCAGGAGGGAGATTAATGAGGAAGGACAAGGGAGTCACAGAGAGAGCAATTCTCGCAGAAATTACAGGTGTTTGGTCATAGGATCCTGCTGAAGTTGGCGGAAGTTGCTGGTGTGCTGGATGCAGAGAGTCATGGGGTGATAGGTGAGGACAACAGGAACTCTATCCATGTTAAGGCAGTGGGAAGATGGGTGCGGGCAGATGTCCTGGAAATGGAAGAGATGCAGGAGAGGACAGCATCAATGGTGGAGGAAGGACAACCCTGTTATTTGAAGAAAGTGGGCATTTCTGATGTTCTGGAAAGCGTGATGCCACAGAGGAGAGAGCAAGACAATGTATATCCACACAGAGCTTTTGCTAGTTCCAGCTCAAATCTGAAAACAAAACACCACAACTTTGTAGATCATTCCTTAAGCAAATCACTTGGACCTATACCAAGCCTTTCACAATCTCAGGACCTCAAATGCTTCACAGCCTATGAAACATCAGAAAAGTACGAACAATGATTTGGTGTAAGCAAACAACAATTTGTGTAGAAACAGTAAGGTCTCACAATTAGATAGCAAAACCAGATTATTTGCTCTGGTATAGCGTCTCAAGGGCTAGATATTGACCCCAGTATTAGGTGGAATAATCCTGCGCTTTCAGTCGAGACAAGAAGTTATGCAGATATAATCTCCGGCTAAAAAGATTGCAATCTGAACAGAGCAGCATTTCTTAAATACTACCAGAACTCCCCATTATGTATAAGCAACAACAGTAGGAATGATAGCCCAAATATTACTGTATAATGCACTTTACATGATAAAAATGCATCATGTACACAAGCTTTATGGTATACAACACATACTTTGTAGAAGTATCATATACATAATAATTATAGGGAAAAATCAATGTACACAATATACATTATATTATATACTATACCATACACTAACTCTGCTATTTATTGTATATCATTTATATTATAGTACCATACAATGCACTGGGCACTATATTTAGTGCATCATAAGTACAATTAAAGTATATCAAATTTACTCCAGATTATATAATGTGTATGATATATGCTACAAGCACTGTATTATATATTCTGTACTGAAATATATTCTAAGCACCTTAAATGATGTTATAACCTTCTTTGTACTTAGACATTGGATGATTTCTAATTTCTCACATACATAGTCAATATTGATTTACCTGCCTGTTTGGGAATAGAGATGGTAAATTGCAGCCCTGGATGCAAACACCATTTTACGTGCAGATTCATCTCTGAGCAGGGAGATTAGAGCAGTCGACCTAGTATGCCAGTGACAGACTCCTTCAGTACCTTGTGCTGAATTGATGCTTATGTAAAAATATTGAACAAGAGAGCGGCTGCAATTTATTTGAACACAAACCATTACATAATCCTTCAGCCCACGAACAGCACCATTATAAAACATGCCAGGTGTCAGTGTAAAGGGCACCAACTAAAGGAATTAAAACATGGAATTTGCTGCTTCTACATTAACCCCTAAATTATACATACAGAATATATCTAGTGGATAAAATGAGAAACCCTCAGAATCTTCATGATTATTACATTATGTTAAAATGCTATTTCTTGCCAGTAAAAATTATTCTCCAGAATATTATATTTGCAGAGAGTTGCTTCTTACACGTGCTAATAACATTATTAAAGGCTTCCTTCCAACTACTTTTTCCAGAAAAATTATAAATACATGACATTACAAATCATACTAATGCCATTCAGTCTCAAAGGTAATCTATCTCTTTGAGGTTTGAAAAACCTTGCAAGAATGGTAAATCTTAAATTCACACATGAGTACTGAAATCCAAGATATGGCATAATTGGGTCTCAAAATTTTAATTCACCCTAGATCTTGTGCAATAACCAGTGGTGGGTCAGTTGGGCTATACTCAGAATCACATGGCATGAAAAACAGGCTGTTTGATCCAACTTGTCCACATTGACTAGTGGGCCCTTTTCTGTATTAATCTCATTGCCCAACATCTGGTCCTGCATCTCCTGTATCCCTTCTGAGAAATGGAGGAGATGCAGGTGAGGGCAGCATCAATGGTGGCAGAAGGGAACCCCCATTATTTGAAGAATGTGGGCATCTCTGATATTCTGGAAAGTGTGATGCCACAGAGGAGAGAGAGCAAGACTACTTATGTCCACACAGAGCTTTTGCAATTCCAGCTAAAATCTGAAAGCAAAACACCGCAACTTTGTAGATCATTTCTAAAGCAAATCACTTGCACCAATACGAAGCCTTTCACAAAAGTGTGATTAATGATTAAGTATAAGCAAACACCAATTCGTGGACAAACAGTAAGGTCCCAAAATTAGATAACAAAACTAGATTATTTGCTCTGGTATTGTGACTTGAGGGTTAGATATTGACCCCAGTACCAGGTGGAATAACCCTGATCTTTCAGTGTAGACAAGCGGTTGTGCAGATAAAATCTCTGACCACAAAGATTGCAACTTAAACAGTGATAACCCTCCAGACCTCTCCCATCCATGTATCCATCCAAGTTATTCTTAAAACTTAAGAGTGAGCCCGCATTTACCATGTCAGATGGCAGCTCGTTCCACACTCCCACCACTCTCTGAGTGAAGAAGTTCCCCCTAAACCTTTCCCCTTTCACCCTAAAGCCATGTCCTCTCGTATTTATCTCTCCTAATCTAAGTGGAAAGAGCCTACTCAGATTTACTCTGTCTATACCCCTCATAATTTTGTAAACCTCTATTAAATCCCCCCTCATTCTTCTACGCTCCAAGGAATAAAGTCCTAACCTGTTCAATCTTTCCCTGTAACTCAACTCCTGAAAACCCGGCAACATCTTAGTAAATCTTCTCTGCACTCTTTCAATCTTACTGATATCCTTCCTATAGTTAGGTGACCAGAACTGTACACAATACTCCAAATTTGGCCTCACTAATGTCTTATACAATCTCACCATAACATCCCAACTCCTATACTCAATACTTTGATTTATGAATGCCAGGATGCCAAAAGCCTTCTTTACAACCCTGTCTATCTGTAACGCCACTTTCAGGGAATTATGTAACTGAACTCCCAGATCCCTTTGTTCCTCCACACTCCTCAGTGCCCTACCATTTACTGTGTATGTCCTACCTTGATTTGTCCTTCCAAAATGCAACACCTCACACTTGTCTGCATTAAATTCCATCTGCCATTTTCTGACCCATTTTTCCAGTTGGTCCAGATCCCTCAGCAAGCTTTGAAAGCCTTCCTCACTGTCCACAACGACTCCAACCTTAGTGTCATCAGCAAACTTGCTGATCCAATTTACCACATTATCATCTAGATCATTGACATAGACAACAAACAACAATGGTCCCAGCACAGATCCCTGAGGCACTCCACTAGTCACAGGGCTCCAGTCTGAGAAGCAATCATCCACTACCACTCTCTGTCTTCTCCCACACCGCCAATTTCAAATCCAGTTTACAGCCTCTCCACGGATACTTAGTGTCTGAACCTTCTGAACTAACCTCCCATGTGGGACCTTGTCAAAGGCCTTACTAAAGTCCATGTAGACAACATCCACAGCCTTTCTTTCGTCTACTTTCTTGGTAACCTCCTTGAAAAACTACAAGATTCATTAAACACGATCTACCATGCACAAAGACATGCTGACTACCCTTAATCAGCCCTTGGTTGTCCAAATACTTGTATATCCGATCTCTCAGAACACCTTCCAATAATTTACCTACTACTGATGTCAGGCTCACTGGCCTATAATTACCTGGTTTACTTTTGGAGCCTTTTTTAAACATCGGAACAACATGAGCTACCCTCCAATCCTCCGGCACCATACCCGTGGCTAAGGATATTTTAAATATTTCTGTTAGGGCCCCTGCAATTTCTACACTAGTCTCTCTCAAGGTCCGAGGAAATATCATGTCAGGCCTGGGGGATTTATCTACCTTTATTCGCTGTAAGGCAGCAAGCACCTCCTCCTCTTTAATCTCTATATGTTCCATGACACTACTGCCTGTTTCCCTTCCTTCCATACATGCTATGCCAGTTTCCTGAGTAATTTTTTTTTACTGATGCAAAAAAACTGTTTAAGATCTCCCCCATCTTGTGAGGCTCCACATATAGACGACCACTCTGATCTTCTAGGGGACCAATTTTGTCCCTTATTATCCTTTCACTCTTAATATACTTGTAGAAACCCTTCAGGTTTACCTTCACATTATCTGCCAAAGCAACCTCATGTCTTCTTTTTGCCTTCCTGATTTCCTTCTTTAGCATTTTCTCACATTTTCTATACTCTTCAAGTACCTCATTTGTTCCTTGTTGCCTATACCTGCTATACACCTCTCTCTTTTTCTTAACCAGATCACCAATATCCCTTGAAAACCAAGGTTCCCTATGTCTGTTAACTTTGCCTTTAATCCTGGCAGGAACATGCAAACTCTTGACTCTCAAAATTTCACCTTTGAAGGCCTTTCACTTACTGATCACATCCTTGGCAGAAAACAACTTATCCCAATCCACTCTTCCCAGATCCTTTCTCATTTCCACAAAATTGGCCCTTCTCCAATTTAGAACCTCAACTCGAGGACCAGACCTATCCTTATCCATAATTAACTTGAAACTAATGACCTTATGGTCACTGGACCCAAAATGTTCGCCTACACATACTTCTGTCACCTGACCTGTCTGGTTCCCTAAAAGGAGATCAAGTATTGCATCCTCTCTCGTAGGTACCTCTATATATTGATTTAGAAAACTTTCCTGAACACATTTGACAAACTCCAAGCCATCTAGCCCTTTCACAGTGTGGGAGTCCCAGTCAGGGTGAATTAATACTACTATCAGCAGTACAATACAACACTGTACATGATATTATAAAAAAATTGAATTACAGTAAGTATATATATTAAATAGTTAAATTAAATAAGTAGTGCAATACCAAATATATAAAAGTAGTGAGGTAGTGTTCATGGGTTCAATGTCCTTTCAGAAGTCAGATGGCAGAGGGGAAGAAGCTGTTCCTCAATCACTGAGTGTGTGCCTTCAGGCTTCTGTATCTCCTACCTGATGATAACAATGAGAAGAGGACATGTCCTGGGTGATGGGGGTCATTGATGATGGATGCCACCTTTCTGAGGCACCGCTCCTTGAAGATGTCCTGGATACTACGGAGGCTAGTACCCATGATGGAGCTGACTGAGTTTATCACCCTCTGCAGCTTACTTTGATTCTATGCAGTAACCACTGACCGCTACCCCCCCACCCCCCACCCCCCAATACCAGGCGGTGATGCATCCAGTTAGAATGCTCTCCACAGTACATCCGTAGAAATTTATGAATATTAACAAAGCATTTCCAATAATGGGTTGGGTTCTCTTCCCATGGAAACACCATCAACTGGAGGTTCCAAAAAGATCAATATCGCTGGCTCCTAATTCCTTATTTATATGCTCCTCCTTACCTCCATCATTTTGGGGTCAGCTTCCTCACTTACACAGATGACACTGGCTATGGCCATCTTATCCACCCCCTCCCCCCAGTCATTCATTCTCTAAGACACAAGAAAATAGTTGATAACTAGGTTTATTCGTGAAGCAGAGCTTGCTAGTATTTCATAGTATGACTTTTGAAACTTAAGCAGTAAATGCTGGAAGTAACGGTCAAACAAGATCTGTGGATAGAGAATCCGGCCCAATGGCTTTCATCAAAACGAGCAAAACTAGAACCTTTCACAACTTTTTCTCATTCTGATGGAAGGCTATTGACCCAGCCTCTCTGTCCTCAGACAATGTCTGCTCTGCTGAGTTTTGCCAGTCTCTTCTCATTTCATTTCAGACTTGCAGCATCTGAAGTTTTAATTGGCTTTGCTGTTGTCCCTGGGAAATTAAAAACTGAAACAGTAATGCATTTCAAAGTTCAGTTAGTCACACCATGCATGACAATTAAAGCAACAAGTATTGTCCACATTCAGTGCTACATCCCTCTCTGATGACAGCTGTTGGTCCATGGTAAACCCCTTAAGGAATCACAATTTCTCAAGATGCGCAGGTACTCCACCCAAACTTAACAGGACATGCCCACAGGTGCAGGGTTCGGGTAAGGTATCAAACAAATCATGCTTTGGTCAAGCTGGCACTATGCAAATGAAAATAATTTGCCGCATTTTTCAGTGCCTGCGTGTACACTAAATAGGGAGAAAGCTAAGTGACAATCACTTTACCACCCGCAGGTCTGAGGGTGATGTGATGCTGTGGTGGGGATCTATTCAACAGAAATCTGGCCCGTTGTCCAGAATGACCAGTTCTAAATCCTGGCTGCTGTGCCCATGCATTAAAAGGGGCTGCGGGTGTTAGACGGGACTTTAATTGTCACAATAATATTATCCCCTATTCTTCAGGGTAATTCTTTGCCTTGGGGACTGGGACATCTTTCCCAGTCCTTACCTCAACATCATCCTGTCCACTTGATGGAGCCTACCTATTTTTCTTGTAATGGCCCCTTGTGCATCTTCCACTCTCATTTGATCCCATGTGTTCCCAGACTTTAAAGTCCCGCTCTCTGGAATGTTTTTTTTGTGGCTGTATGTTTTTCTGCTATCATAACCATGTCTACCATATGTGCTGTGTGCTGTTGGTAAAGCTTTTTGTACCTTGGCCCCAGAGGAATGCTATTTTGTTTGCCTATATTCATGTACTGTATGGTTGAATGATAATTAAACTTGATCTTGATTCTTTATCTTTTTCCCTGATGTTATCCTACAAATTCCCAAATCCAACACACTCAAGTTCACAACTTAGTCTGGATATGGAATCAACTCGTGATTAATAGTTTAATAATTAATAGTCTCCGATTGTATCCCAGAATGTGAGAATCCACTCTATCAACTGTATTTCAGAGTCCAAATGGTTCTAATACTTGAACATTGGCAAAAATGATGGCTGTTACCAAATTGTCAATGAGTATCACTCCAAAAGTGAAGAAATTAGAAACAATTAATGCTCTATGTATTTTTTATGGTATTGAGATAAAATGAAGAGAAAGCTGCATTTCTGAAAGGGCTCTATTGGATATATTAAAGCATTTTTACAGATGACTGCTGGAGTGGACTTGGAGGCGATTCAAAACAGTGGAACCGAGGTGAGCCAGAGTGGAGGCAGCGGGGTCCAGGCCCAAGGATGAGAATCAAGCTGACGCTTGACCAATTTAGGTTACTGGGCTGAATTGGAAAGATTGGGTACGGGCTAAATTGAGACAGTGGGTTCCGTGCCCAAGAGCGCGTTGAAGTGGCAGGGTCCCAGGTCTGAGTGCGAAAAGTGACCTGCTGTTTGGCCCATTTAATTGCTGGGCTAGATTGAAAAGGTCAGGGTGTTGCGGCTGGAAAAGAGAGACAGGCCAGTGTTCAGCTCACTGCTCAGCGATGCTTACTCACCTCTGTGCTGAACCAAGGCTGTGGCCTGCAACTAACGGTCTCCTGGATCGACTGTGACTGGGTTTGTAGCTGTGGATCCACTTCTAGTGTTTGCACGATTTTTTTCCTGCACATTGCGTGTTTGATGGTCTTCGTTTTTAATGGGTTCTATTGTGTTTCTTTGTTTTGTGGGTGTCTGTAAGAATCTCTGGATTGCTGCCTGTGCCATGTGCCAATGAAGGCAAGCACAGGATGATTTGGCAGATGAATGCCTGGCTGAGGAACTGATGCAGGGGACAGGGTTTCAGATTTCTGGATCACTGGGATCTCTTCTGGGGAGGGTATGACCTGTACAAAAGGAATGGGCTACACCTGAACCCGAGGGGGACCAGAATTCATGTGGGCAGGTTTGCTTGAGCTGCTGGGGAGGGTTTAAACTAATTTGGCAGGGGGATGGGAACTGGAGTGACAGGGCTAAGGATAGGGATGTTGGTTTACAAGCAGAGGTAGTATATAGTGAGACTGTCAGGAAGGACAGGCAGATGATAGGGCAAAATTGCTGTCAGAGGGATGATTGACAAATACAGGACTAAAGGTGTTATATTTGAATGCACGCAGTGCACAAAATAAAGTAGATGATCTTATAGCACAGTTAGAGATTGGCAGGTATTACGGAGTCATGGGTGAAAGATGATTGTAGTTGGGAGCTTCATATCCAAGGATACACAATCTATCGAAAGGACAGGCAGGTAGGCAGAGGAGGAGGTGTGGCTCTGCTGGTAAAAAATGAAATCAAATCTTTAGAAAGAGGCGACATAGGATCGGAAGATATAGAATCTTTGAGGGTAGAGTTAAGAAACTACAAGGGTAAAAAGACCCTGATGGGTGTTATATATGGGCCTCCAACAGTAGCCAGGATGTGGGATACAAATTACAGCGGGAGATAGAAAAAGCATGGCAAAAAGGCAATACTATGTTAGTCATGCAGGATTTCAATATGCTGATAGATTGGGATTGTGAAATGCCTCCAAGGCAGCTTTTTGGAGCAGCTTGTGGTTGAGCCCACTAGGGGATCAGCAATTCTGGATTGTCTGTTGTGTAATGAACTGGATATAATTAGGGAGCTTAAGATAATGGAACCCTTAGGAACCAGTGATCATAATACGATCGAGTTCACCCTGCAATTTGAGAAGGAAAAGCTAAAGTCAGCTATCTTGGTACTACAGTGAAGTAAAGGAGATCATAGAGGCATGAGAGCGGTAGACCCAAGTTGACTGGAAGGGGACACTACCAGGGATGACCAGTAATGGCTGGAGTTTCTGGGGACAATTCGGAAGGCTCAGGATAGATACATTCCAAAGAAGAAGCACTCTAAAGGCAGGATGATGCAGTCATGGCTGACGAGGGAAGTCAAATACACCATAAAAGCAAAACAGAGGGCACATAATAGAGCAAAAATTAATAGAAAGTTAGAGGATTGGGAAATTTTTAAAAACCAATAGAAGGCAACTAAAAAAACCATAAGTGGGGAAAGATGAAATATGGCTTAATTCTGCTCCTATGTCTTGTGGTCTTATGCTAAGTTTATATATAGTATACATACTTTGATAATAAATATACTTTAAACTTTTGAACTTTGAAAGACCTTATAGGCAGAAAATGTTGGAAATATTCAGCAGATTTGACATTAGAGAAAAACACATCTGATAGCCCTTAATACCTGCTGACCATTCCAACATTTTTCCATCTTTATTTCCTATTTCCAGTACTTGTTTTTCCACACTTTATTTACTTTTGAAATGCAGTCTATTATGTTAAAAAAAACACAAGAGCACTGCAATGTGATAGTGAAGAAATAATGTGTTTTCCAGTGACGTTGATTGAAAGGTATTTTTGTCTAACTCCCCTGTTTTTCATCAAAGTAGTGCTATGTGATATTTTACCTTCAGCTGAGAGAGCAGGCAGAGATTTGGTTGAACATCTCATTCACAGGATGGCACTTCTGATAATGTAATATTCTTTCAGTGGTAGCACTGGAAATTCCAGACCGAATGTTATGCTAGAGTCTCTGGAGACAGCACACAGTTCTCAGTGAGAACTGAGTCAGAGCTGAAACATCACAGTGTCACAGCTGATCTTTTGGGAGCTTTGCTTGTTCCATCATTCATGAAAATGAGGAGAAAAAGCAACAGATCAAAGAAAAGATTCCAAATGCATACCATCTTATAAGTCTTGCGGCATTCAGTACCCATTTTGATCAGAGACGTTGAGGGAAGGGGTAAGGGGTTGCCGTTGGGGGCAGTAGTATCTGCATGACACATGAAAGTTGCCAGGTGGAACTGATATAGAAGACTAAACTAGCAAAGAAAACTGGAAATAAATGCCCAGGAGGCCATTCAGCCCATGACACTCAATGAAAAGGATCCAATCCTCCCTCTCCATTCACAATCCACAACCTTGTAGGTCACTACACTTCAAATACTCAACTCTTTAAACATTAAGTGGGCTTCTGCCTCCACCACTCTTTCAGGCAGTGAGCTGTAGATCCCTTTTTCCGACATGGTGCCCAAAACTATATAAGAACCCTCTGACACTGGATTCATATAAACATGTTTTTTTTTTCACCATTCATTTGAAAGATTATATGTTCATGGCCTTAATATGGAGATGCTGCATCAGGCCTTGTAAAAGGTCAAAGGAAAGTACAACTTGGTTATCTGCTGTTTGTCCAGTGCCACCACCCTCCCAGTTCACCAGGTTAAGTTATAACATAGAACAGTACAGCACAGTATAGACTCTACAGCCCACATTGTTGGGCCAACTTTTTAACTTACTCCAAGATCAATCTAACACTTCCTTCCCACATAGTCCTTCATCTTTCTTTCATCCACGGGCCTATCTAAGAGTCTTTTAAATGTTCTTAATGTATCTGCCATTTCCACCACCCATGGCAGTGTGTTCCATGAACTTACCACTTACTGTGTAAAAAAAAATTGTCTCTGATATCCTCCCCTATACTTACCTCCAATCACCTTAAAATTGTGCCCTCTCGTATTAGACATTTCCACCCCGGGAAGAAGTCTCTGACTGTCCACTCTATCTATGCCTCTTATCATCTTATGCACCTCTATCAAGTCACTGCTCATCCTCCTTTTCTCCAAAGAGGAAAAAACTCTGGCTTGCTCAACCTTTCCTCAAAAGACATACTCTCTAATCCAGGCAGCATCCTGGTAAATTGCTTCTGCACCCTCTATAAAGCTTGTACACCCTTCCTGTAATGAGGTGACCAGAACTGAACACAATATTCCAAGTGTGATCTCACCAGAGTTTTATAGAGTTGCAATATTACCTTGCGGCTCTTGAATTCAATCCCCTGACTAAAGGGCAACATACCATACACTTTCTTAACTACCCTATCAACTTCATGGCTACGTTGAGAGATCTATGGACAAGGACACCAAGATCTCTCTGTTCCTCCACTCTGCAAAGGGTGCTGCCATTAACTTTGTACTCTGCTTTCAAATTTGGCCTTGCAAAGTGAATCACTTCACACTTCTCCATTGAATTTCATCTGTCAGTTCTGCATCCTATCAATGTCCTGTTTTAACCTACAACAACCATCCATGTTCTCCACAACACCACCATCCTTCATGTCCTCTGTAAACTTAGTAACCCATCCTTCCACTTCATCATCTAAGCCATTTATAAAAATCACAAAGAAGGGGACCCAGAACACATCCCTGCAGAATATCACCAGTCAGTGACTGGCAGGCAGAATATGCTTCACCGACTATCACCTTCTGCTTTCTGTGGGCAAACTAATTCCGAATCCATGCAGCCAAGTTTCCCTGGGTCCCATGCCTCCCCATTTTTTTGAAATCATGTGGAACATGTTGAACGCCTTACTAAAATCCATTAACACCACATCCACCACTCTACTTTCATCAATGTGGTTTGTCTTCACCTCAAAGAATTCAATCATGCTCACGATGCATGACTTGCAATTCACAAAGCCATGCTGAGATCCCTAATCAGGCTATGCTTCTTCAAATACTTGTAAATCCCGTCTCTAAGAATCCTCTCCAATAGTTTGCCCACCACTGAGGTAAGACTGAGAGATCTATAGATTATCCCTAGTACCTTTCTTGAACAAAGGAATAATATTTGCCACCCTTCAATTTTCTGATACTATTCCTGTGGCCAGTGAGGATGCAAAGGTGCAGTGATCTCTTCCCTTGCCATATTAACCTGCCATATATCCCATCTGGCTCAGGGACTTATCTATCCTAATGTTTTTCAGAAGTTCCAGCACATCCTCTTTCTTCACCTCAACATATTCCTGCACATTAGTCTGTTCTATACTGACCTTATATTGGTCAAAGCTCCCCTCACTGGTGAATACTGAAGCAAAGTATTCATTAAGGACCTCCCCTACTTTCTCCGACTCCAGACACATGCTTCTTTTTTTTCACTGATTGGTTCTATCCTCACTCTAGTCATCCTTCTGGTTTTCATGTACTTGTAGAACACCTTGAGATTTTCTTAATCCTACTCATCAAGGCCTTGTCATGTACCCTTCCAGCACCCTCAAGTCCATTCTTAAGCTCCTTCCTGGCTACCTTACAATTCTCAAAAGCCATGCCTGATCTTTGCTTCCTAAACCTGAAAAATGCTTCCTTCTTCCACTTGACTAGATGTTCTACTTCGCTTGTTAATCATGGTTCTTTCACGCTGCCATCCTTTCCTTGCTTCAGATGGGACAAACCTATCCAGAACCCTGTGCAAATGCTCCTTAAGCAACCACACTCCCAAGTTCCTGCCTAACAGGTTTGTAATTTGCCTCAACCAATTAAATTCTTTCCCATATTATCTGCTCCTATCCCAGTCCAAGGCTATGATAAAGTTCAGGGACTTCTGGTCACCGATCTCCAAAATGCTCACCCACTGAGAGATCTGTCACCTGACCAGATTTACTGCCTGGTACTAGATCCAGCATGGTCTCTCTTCTAATCATCCTGTCCACATATTGTGTGAGGAATCCTTCCTTGACACAACTAACAAATTCTGCCCTATCTAAACCATCTTCACTCATGAGGTGCCAATCAATATTAAGGAAGTTGAAGTCACCTATGACTGCAACCCTGCTAATTTTGTACTTTTCCAAAATCTGCCTACCAATCTGCTCCTCAGTGTCTATCCTCTCTCTAGTCACTCTCCTGTGCTTCATGTACTTGTAGAATGTCTTGGGACTCTAGAGAATACTCCCAATGGAGTGGTTGCTCCCTTCCTGTTTCTGACTTCCACCCACCCCGACTCAGTAGGCAATCCCTCCATGATGTCCTGCCTTTCTTCAGATGTGATGCTATCCCTGAATAGCAATGACACTCTCCCACCTCTTTTACCTACCTCCCTGTCCCTTTTGAAACATCTAAACCCACAATATCTAGCAGATATTTCTGGCCATGTGATACCCAAGTATCTGAAATGACCGCTACATCACGTACTGATCCATGCTCCAAGTTCATCACCCTTGTTCCTGATACCTCTTGCATTAAAGTAGACGCGTTTCAACCCATCCAACTGATTGCATTTATGCCCTATTCACTGTCTATCCTTCTTCGCAGTCTCTCTACACATTGCATCTACCTTAACACTAACTGCTCGATCTTCTGGTCTATCACCCACAAGGACATTGCTCTCACCCCATTTTAGGTATAACCTGTCCTTTTTGTACAGATCATTTCTCCAGAAGAGAATCCCAATGATCCGTGAATCTGACACACTGCCCCGGCACATTCATCTGGCATATCATCTTATTCTTACCCTCACTGGCATGTGGCACCGACAACAATCTAGAGATGACTGCCCTTGAGGTCCTGCTTTACAGCTTCCTTCCTATTTCAGCACACTTCATATTTGCTCTTCAGGACCCCAACACTTTTTTCCAGCTATGTCATTGATACCAATATGTACCACGACTTATGGCTGTTCACGCTCCCCCTTCAAAATGCTATGGGCCCGACCTGACCCCGGCATCTGGGAGGCAACAGATCGTCCGCGAGTCTCCTGTCTCCTCCCTGAACATGGAATCCCTTATCACCTCCCTCTCTTCTTTTCCAACCTTCCAATCAACTCCGGCACACCCTCTGAAAAGATAAAGGACCAGAGCTGGAGGAGACGCATTTTCTTCATGATAACATTACCCTTTCATTAAAATGGGAACGGAGGCACGTGTTTAATGGTTATCTTGGCGAAACGGGAAAATATACACAAACGAAGGAAATCACAGACATTAAACACGGAAAAGGGCAAAGAATAGAATAACCTAATGAGTATAGTACACAGGTCGCAAGTTAATGGTTCCAAATAAACATCGCCTTAATGAACTCAGCGTTGCCTGCGCTGCCGTGCGCCAGTACCTTGATCTCTTTCGCATTCTCTGAATGCCGCTAGATTATTGAACCGAATGCTGCTTGTAATCAAAGAATATAACCGCCTGCACAAAACGTACACCGTATTAATAAAGAAAAACACCTACGCCAGCAAAACTGAATGAAAATAAATAATCTCGGGAAACCTTGTAATTTATTCATCGGGTTACGAACAGCAGCAGCTCGTAACGTAGTTGTTTAAATGCTGAGAGACCTGCTATCATATGCTGAACGTCGGAAGGTTCAATTTGTTTTCTCAAACTTCGACGATCCCGCGTTTATTTTACTGAACAAGCCTCAATGCGAGACTTTTACATGTATCTCTCTAAATTTTACACAGGAATGCTTCTTTCCCGCAAAGGAAGATTTTCCCACGGATTTTTTTTTTGTTCGATTGTTTGCCCTGTCCTTTCCCCAACCCGCCCTTCCGCCTCCCGGGCCCCTATTTTTTTTCTCTCTCCAAATCCTTTTGAGCTGTAATGAAATTCCATGTAGGACGTTTTATTTAGTTCGTTTTAAAGACTGTAGTGAGCGAAATGCGGTAATCGGGCTGTTGCCGGTTTAAATCGGATTTTCCGCGATGCTGTCAGCGAATTCCTAACATCTCCATTAACACCACAAGCATTTGAAAAATTACATACTTTATTGAAAAGAAAATCACACCCCTCCCTCTAAATATCCCATATGTCGGGGTGGGGGGGGGAGAGAGAGAGAGAGAGAGAGAGAGAGAGAGAGAGAGATATGGAAAACTCACCAGAGAAACGACCCTTCCCTTTTTTGCCCAGTATTTAGGCAGAACCCCAAAACAGAGAACTTAAGTACTCAAGTACTGAAATCCTACCATCTGTTTAAGTCTGCAATAAAATACAACAAAAGTGGCACTGCATATACTAAACTTCACAATTCACGCATGCAGCCGAAGGGTTTTGCAAATTTATTGATCGTTATCTTGCTTTCTTTCCCTTTCCATTACCTGGGTTTGATGGTAAATTCTGCATCACTCGTTCAAATGACATAACATGTATTTTAGGCAACAGATTTGGTAGAAGAATTCATATTCAGCTTCAGGTTTATTTTTAAAATATGCGTGGAAATGACGGGTGACTCGCACGAGTCGTATTATTAAGTGCCAGACTGATGAACCCATTTAGACTCGGGGGTGGCACAGCCTGGGCGACGGCAACTTCAGTGACAGCTGCTGTATATATATACTGTTATTTCACACGCGAACTGGTGAAACAAATAATACAAATGAGGTGTGATTCGGGTTGAAATGAACTTTGTGCCATATCTCTGAAAATCTGTGCATTTGTGAGCGCTTTTCTAAATAACATTTCTATGTCGTCTACCTAACAGGTAAAGGCACACGTGAAATCTATGCTAGGAATGCGATGGTTAGTGCCAGGTAAGAACCCCATCAAGAAACCTGCAAGCGAATCTCGAGTATCAATTACCCAAGATCCCCAAGTGTAATTGCATTACTACCTTAATAATGCGCTAATCTTTACAATGACAACATTGGCTGGATGGAATAAAAGGAGCCAATAATTTGACATCACTGACAATTTTAATTCATGTTACTGGGTGAAAGTCTTCTTTCCTGCCACAATTTAAGGGGAGGTCTTCATTTTTGCTTGCTTGTTCTGCCGCTCGAGACCAAGCCCAAGAGATCGCAGCATCGAAAGGGCTGACGGTTTTGTTTTGGCTTAGTGCCAAATATTTCATTTTCTTCACGCCCCCCCGCACCACCCGTCCCCCTTCCATCTTCAATCCGTCTCTCAGCGTGGGCCAGACTCCAAATGGCTTTGTTTAAAGACTTTGATGTAAATGCTGCAGTGCTCTGTTCGCGGTTGTTTCGGGAGGAAGGTGTGTGTGTGTGAGTGTTTTGGGGAGAGGGGGTTGCCTATCGCTTAAAATTGATGTTTGTTGATTTGCAAAGTAGCATCTCGAGGGGCACAAAGGACAACAATTCCAGATTTTCATGATATCGCACCGATCTTGGCTGGTGGAGTCGCCTTAGTTCTTCTTTTGCCTTAGTTCCCCTTCGTTAACACCCCCCCACCCGCCGTCCGCTTTCTCTTGTTTTAAGGGGAATGGGGGGGGGGGGGAGGCGGGCTGCCTATTGTCAAGTAGCGTCCATCATTGCTTATTCAGCAGTGCACGCCGCTCAAGCTGGAAAACAAAGCCATGCCACTAAGGCAACGAAAGTTACGGTGGGAAAGATCCCGGATTTATTGCTCAGGAACTCACAAGCCCCCCCCCCCCATTGTAGTGACAAGCCGAGGTGTTGAAGACCTTCCACATCTCCATGTTTTATCAGTAGAGACGTCCAATCAACCCCTTTCCCTGTATGGTACACACTTCGCAAGACAGTTTCCGCGCTCGAAATTACAACGTCCTTTCTTCCTCCCACCTTTCCGAAGCAGCTTTCCAAGCGTATTTAAAATGTATAATAGAACCGTTATCGACATATAAGGCGCCGATTTTAATCTAATTTACTTTAATTTCAAACGGGGGTTTAGGGAGAATGAGAAGTAAATCGTTGGACGAAAATACTCTTAAGACTGGTCGTCCCTCGTGAAGAATATGCACTGGGGGAAATTAAACATTTGTAACTAAATGGAACTTCACTGAAAGCCGCATTTAATTAGTGAAATGTGTAAAAAAAAGATATGGACAGGAGCCAGAATAAATCTGCACAGAGGCAACAAAGAGGTTATTTCCCCCGTGTTACGCTTTCACCCAAACACAAAAGCCGAGCTCATGGGAAAACCTAGGCCGATTTGATAATCCTAACCTTGGTTATTAAATTAGCGAAAATATCGATTTATAAAAAGCGAGGAGAGGGTGAAAACTCGACGGGCAAATACAGACGCGCAATGCAAATGAGCTTCCACAACCAGCTGTTCCAGCAAGAGCTGCTGGCTGGTATCTGCAAATGAAACAATTTTACACCAAGTTTCCATGGCGATTTCATTAGCTAAACACATCTTCAGTGGCTTGCTATCAAAACACGAATGATTTTCATCCTCGCGTTTAAAGCATGAAGTAAACGGGCGACCTTCTCAATCTAGAAATGAGCTTGCTTAGCGCACTTACAAGATAATTAAATATGTACAGAAATGAGCGGTACTGTATTATATTTTCACGCGTTGTTTCAGCAAGGTTCCAAGATGCTCGTTAGTCAACGTGAAGCTTCAATGGCGGGATGAAGGAATATTTTGTTTATGCTATTATTCGACTTTTTAGGAACACACTGGGGAGTCAAAGAAAATGATAGCCATTTTATTACTAAATAGAGAACAGTGTTGCCGTTCGTTCACAAAGCTCGGTGTTTCATGTTTAAGGAAATTGCCATTTTGTAGCTCAAGACAGTGCAGGCAGAGAAGAACTAAGTGACCGCCCAATAGACTAAACAGGGGAGCAAGCAGGTGCCTTCTGGTGCCAGAGTCAAGGATATTACTGAGAAGCTGCAGAACAAGCTCAAGGGAAAGGTGAAGAGCCAAAGGCTAAAGTCTATACTAGTTCCAATGACATTGTTAAAAAGAGGGATAAAGTCATTAGGCACTACATCAGAGAAACAGACCCTTTGGCCCATCTAGTATGTGCCAAACTATTATTCTACCTAGTCCCATCGACCTGCACCTGATCAATAGCCCACCATACCCTTCCCATCATGTCCTCATCCAAACTTCTCTCAAATGGTGAAATTAAACCACAACCACCATTCCACACTCTCACCACCATCAGAGTGAAGAAGTTCCCCCTCATGTTCCCCTTAAATATTTAACCTTTCATACTTAACTATGACCTCCAGTTCTAGTCTCATCCAATCTCCTGACCAGCCGCATCATCATCTGGTACGAGAATTGTAAGACATCTGACTGCAAGTCCCTACACAGGATTGTGAGGACTGTTGAGAGGATCATCTGGCAGTCTCTCTTCCACCCAGCAGAAAGTGCTGTGTACTCAGTCCCTCAGCATTGTCAATCCATCCAACAACAATCTCTTTGACCCTCTCCCATTAGGCAGGAGGTACCATAAACATTAGGACAAGGGCTGTTAGGATGGGAAACAGCTTCTTCCTCCAGGCCGTAAAACTACTGAACTCCCTGCCAACACCCAGATCTCATCATCTATGAAGGCCAGTAAGACCATAGAATCATGAGGCCTCACAGGAAGATTTTGATGAGTTAGTAAAGAAAGTAAGAAGCAAGATCTCCAATGTAGGAAAGGTTGAGCAACATGACTGGAAGAAATATCTTCACAGACAGGTTTGCTAGTGCTGTTGGAGAGGCCAGTCAGTATGATGAGAAGCTGAGTAGACATTCAGAAGGCTGAAATAAAATTAGAGAGAGAGATTTGGAAGGCAGAGGAAAGATTAGAAAATAGGGGAAAAGGGACAAAGTATAGGAGAGTGAAAATCTGGTTGAATGGTGCCACTGGTGCCACAACAAACAACCTCTCACTGAATGTCAGCAAAACCAAAGAGCAGATCATTGACTACAGGAGGAAGAAGCCAGAGGTCCATGAGCCAGTCCACATTAGGAGAATGGACATGGAGAGCGCCAGTAGCTTTAAATTCCTTGGTATTATAATTTCAGAGTTTCTGTCCTGGGTCCAGTACGCAAGTGTGATTACAGAGAAGGCCTGACAGTGTCTCTACTTGGAAGTTTGTGTAGGCTCAGAATGTTACATAAAAATTTGATACACTTTGATGGAAAATATCCTGACCGGTTGCACCATGGCCTGGTATGGATATATCAATGCAGAGCAACAGAAACATTTACAGAAAGTAGTGCATACAGCCCAGTCCATCACAAGAAAATTACCCTCCCCCCCACCCACCATCAAGTACAATTACATGAAGAGATGCCACAAGAAAGCAATACCCATTATCAGGGCTCACCGGGCCCCCCATCCCCCCAACCATCCAGAACATACTCTCTTCTTATTACTACCAATGGACAAGAGGTATAGGGCCTTGGGGTGTCTCACCACCAGGTTCAGGAACAGTTATTACCCTACAACCATCAGTCTTCTGAAATGGCACAAATAACTTCACTCACCACAACTCAATGTAACTGAACCTCCAGGATCACTTTCAAGGACTTTTTATGACTCATGTTCTTAGTGTTTTTGTATTTGCACAATTTGTCTTCTTTTGCACATTGGTTGTTTGTCAGTCTTTGTTTGTGCATAGTTTTCATAAATTCTGTGTATTTCTTTATTTTTCTGTAAATGACTGCAAGAAAATGAATCTCAGGGCAGTATATGATAACATATGTACTTTGATAATAAATTTTACTTTGACTTTGAATCTGGCTGTGCTTATTGATATATATACCCTAATACTGGGAGTTTAATGAACAAGATAGATAAACTCAAAGCCATGGGGCAAGGTATTTTTCACTGTAACTGGAACATGGGGCATAAAGAGACTCAAGACTGGAAACTTGGCTTTCTTGGCTACAGGGTTTGCAGATGACAGAGAGGTTAATACACAAAAAAATAAAGATGGCAATACTAGTTACATTATACCTGTGTGAAGGTGACTGGGTAGCAAAACTGTGCCTCACAAGTCGGGTGAACACACTTTGGCCGTTGTATGTGGAGTTTGGATGTTCTACCCCAGGTGTGCTTGATGGCTATTGTAAAGTACATATAATGTAAGGGTGTGTGTGTGTGTGTGTGTGTGTGTGTGTGTGTGTGTGTGTGTGTGTGTGTGTGTGTGTGTGTGTGCCTGTGTACGTGCGCGTGTACGTGCGCAAACAGTGGAGATTGTTGAGCATGAAAAAGAAAATGGGGAATGAAACTGATGGGAATACTTTGCAAACTAGTTGAATGGGCTGAATGGCCTCCTATGTCAAAAATGGCAAACAAATGCTTTTGCGAGTGTACTGAAAACCTCTCAACGGTCTGAGAGAGACAGAAGAACAGACCTTTGGGCAGATTTCTGACAAGTGCAAAAGCACTAAACAATAATCACGGGAAATATTTCAAATACTTGAAAGTTCACTAGGATACTGCCAATGTAAAAGGCATAGAGCAGGGGTTCCCAACCATTTTTATGCCACAGACCCCTACCATTAACCAAGGGGTCCATGGACCCCAGGTTGGGAACCCCTGGCATACAGGAAATCCAGAATTGAATTCAGGAGAATTCTTGTTATGTAGCATGGCTGTTAAGGGTGGGGAGGGGAAAACTGAATTCTGCATTTGGATTTAGGGAATGAAGCTTGGCCGATGAGAAGAGTAGAAATGGGGAAAGCATTTTTGTGCCAGTAATCATAATTTGGTTAAATTTAATTTTGTTATGGAAAGGAGCAAGATTAAAATGGGAACCAAGATTCTGAACCGGGGACTTCATAAGAGATGGTAGATGTTGGAATAGTCATCTTGAAGAGACTCAATCCAAAACGTCGACTATTTATTTCCATCCATAGATGCCACCTGACCTACTGAGTTTTTCCAGCAGTTTTTTTTTGCTGAATTTAGGTCTGATTTGTCAGAAGTGAGCTGGAAACAGATAAGGTTAGGTCAGCTTGTGTTAGGCATTCAAACAGGGCTTTGGTGTTCAATAGGTTCTTGCAGAGGGAAATGGGATTGAGAGCCTTCTGGGTGTCAAGTTGTATAAAGGACAAGATACGGCAACAAAAAGAGGGAAACTTTAGGAAACCAGGTGCCACAGAGGTGTTGCAGATAGTGCTGCTGTAACACCTGTGCCTCTGGTTATGTCTATGTGGAATTTGCATGTTCTCAGTCTGAGCACGTGTTTTTCTTCTGGCTGCACTGGTTTACTCCTACATCAAAAGACAACTTTATTGTTAGGTTAATTAGCTTACACAAAAAAAAACACTGGCATGGGTGGCTGGTGAGAGGGTATTAATATGTATGTCTGAAATAATAGGTACAGAATTGATTAGATTGTTTCAAGAGCTAGCATATACTTAATGGACTGAATGGGCTGTAAGGAAAGTTTAAGCAATATGAAATATTATGAAAAACACTGGACACAATGCAACAGAATACCAAGAAAATATAGAATATATAGAAGTGAAATTAAGGGAAATTAGGAACATGTAAAAAGAGTCAATGACAAATTACTGGCAAGTAATATCAAAGAAAACTGAAACATGTTATCTCAGTACACATGAAACAAAAAGGTTTACTAAGAAGAGAGTAGAGAAACAACAAATTTCACAACATATGCCAGTGATATAAAACCTGATTCTGAATGTATTTGTAACAAGCTCTTTGGGCCTGTGCAGGGAACCGAAGAGTGTTAGGCTCTGAAGTTTTTAAGAGCACCTGATTTAGTTAGTTGTTGTTTAACAAGAATCATTAATCACTTAGATTTCCTGTGTTTTTCTCGAGCAACTTGCTCTTTGTAACATGATTTCCTGGTGCTTTCTGTTTAAACTTGTTGAGTTTATTTTGAAAGACTCGGGGATTTCATGTTACTTGTATTATTTAAGTGGATGCCCGATTAGTGCTAATCGCGGGGTCCTAGATTTAAGAATGTTACTTCTCATGGTGTTCCTTGGCCGAACAACTGATGTTCTGTTGGAATTCTTATGAATGAACTATGGTTGCTGTCTTTATGTTGGAGTCTGTCTTTACTCCATACTTGGGTTCCAACATTGCCAGTGCACATCATGACAGTATTAGGGACTAAATAGTGTAGAAGTGGAGGACGTGGGCAAGATTCTTAATGAATATTTTTTGTCTGTCTTCACAAAAGATTGGGATGATACCAATGCTGCAATTAAGGAGGTTAAGTGTGAAATATTGGATATGATCAACATGGGGGTGTATTACGGACTTCAGCACTTTGAAACATGGATACATTTCCAAAACTGGATGCAATAAATCCCAGGGTGTTAAAATCAAAGGAGAATATTACAGAGGGTCATATTACAATGTTATCAACAGGAGAATGGCAAAGGATTGAGGAATCCTAAAGTTACGATCACAGTTTTAAAAGTGAATAATGATAGGTCAAACAAGAGGAATTCTGCAGATGCTGGAAATTCAAGCAACACACATCAGAGTTGCTGGTGAACACAGCAGGCCAGGCAGCATCTCTAGGAAGAGGTACAGTCGACGTTTCAGGCTGGGACCCTTCATAATGATAGGTCAGTTTGTTTAATTTCAGTGTTGGGAAAGATGGTGGAATCAATTCACAGTGGCAACATTAACCTTGATTTAGAAGGATGCAGCTTAATCAGGGACAATCAGAATGATTTGTTTACGAGAAGTCCTGTCCTACTAATGCGATTAAGTATTTTGTGTGGGTAACAAAGAAAGTCAACGTGGACAGTGCATTAGGTCTCATCCATATGGAGTTTAGCAAGGACTTTGACAATGTTTCCATGGCAGGCTGATCAAAACAAGTAAGAACTCGTGGAATTCAAGGGAGAAAAGAAAATTATTGACCGGTGTTTTTGTGACCGGAAGCTTTTACAGGTGGGGTTCAAGTTGACTCAATGCATAGTCCTTTGTATTTTGCAATATACATTAGTGATTTTGACAGTACAGAGGGCATGATAAAGAAAATTACAGGAGATACAACATTTGGTCATGTGGTTGACAGTGAGTAGGGAAGTTTTAGTATACAGGAAATGTATGTGGTCTGGTCAGTTGAACAGAAAATTTAATGTTTGTACAGTAATGCACTTAGGGAGTTACTACACGGCAGGTGAATATGCAATAAATGGGAATTTACTAAACAGCATTACAGGAAAGGTGCGATTGAAAGAAGATTGTGTACAGGAGGCTTTTGAGGAAGGATGTTGCAGGGACAGGTTATGTGGAAGGCTTTGATTAGCTAGGGCTCTTTACTTTGGGATGGAGGTGGCTGAGAAGAGACTTTTGAGGTGTATAACACTATGATGGGCTCAGCTGCATAACTAAGAAGGATCCATTTCTTTTTATCAAGGTGTCAAAAACATGAGGGCACGGACTTATAGTAAGGTAGAAGGATAAGAAAGCTGAGGAAACATCTCCCTCAGGCAGTGGTGGATGTTTGGAATTCACTGCCTGAATAAGACAGAAACCCTCATCACTTTTAAAAAATATTTGGATGTGTACTTGTGGAGATATGAGCTACAGGGTTAGAGAGTAGTGAAGGATCGGGGATTAGGCTAGGTGCCTCTCTTTCAACTTGTACAGATACAATGATTTTTAAAAATAAATCTGTTATTCAATAAATTGTGATACAGATCTGGATTAATCTAATTAAATTGGGCTAATATACTTGAGTGACTGAATGGCGCCTCTAGACAAATTTTAATGTCTTTTGGATAAAATACAACAAAACAGTCATTAAGTAAAGAGTATGTTCCGTTTTCATGTGGAAACAGCTATTTGAAAAACTCAGCACACAAAGATCGGCAATATATTGGAACAATAATCAGGACAGCATGAAGTTAAGGCTTGTCTAATTATTCTGGATAGATTCCAGCAGTGGCAGTATAGTAATAAGCATCAAGAGCTCACTCTATAGCTTATGTGGGTTCCATTGGCCTCTGCTTATTTACGTGTGCTTGCCTTCATCAGCCTATGCCCACTTGGCTTCTCCGAGTCAGATTGTATGTTCATGTCCCATCTTCAGATTTGAGCACAAGCATTGAAGCTCAGTGCAGTACTGAGGAAATGTTGCAAAGCCCTCTTATTTCAGAGACCCTGTCTAATCTCAGAGCGATGTTGAGCCCTGCGTTCTGACTGAAATTTGACACTCAACTAACATTACCAAAACAGGTGATCTGGTTATTATGGCATTGCCATCTGCAGGCGATTACAACATACAATTTACACAATGTGATAATGGCTAGACTATCTGTTTCAGGGGTCTTGCTGCAGGGAGAAATATTGTCACAGAAACAGGAGAAAATTCAACCAATTTTCCTCGAGTCAGTGCGATTTTATATTCCTGGTAGTAGAGTTGAAATGAATGTTCTATCAAAAGAGGACACCTCTGACATGCTGTACACCTTCACTTAGATGTTAATGCAAGATTAGAGAACTGAGCTTCTGGTATAAGACTTGAACCCATGACTTTCTAACTCAGATATGTGAGCATTACTGACCAAGGCACTGGAGCATCCAAATAGTTTTTTCTTCATGAGTTACATAAAAAGCAATTAATGTTGTCACAATATCATGATAACTGAATGTTAGTGATGAGTCAACCCTTCTGACTCAGTGAGAGATTTCTTAATGCTGAATAATACCATTCATCAGAAATAATGTAATCTCATTCTTCCAAAGGTTCAGTTCAGTGAGGGTCAATGTTCCCTCTAATTTGTAATGACCAGTGTGTGCAAAAACCTTGTGCTGTGCAATTTTTTGCCCAGTGACAACAACATATGCACACTGAATAATTTCTTCAATAAAAACAGTATAAATAAGCCCATTCTAAAATCTGCAGATAAATAATCGCGAACTCTGCGTTGTCAACACTGTCTGCATCAGGAACTGGAAAAGGAAATGAGGTTGTGTACGATCGTGAAATATACTTAACATGCCAACGAGGTAGAGGGTGACAACCTTTTGTGCGCAGTTTAAATTCCTTTGTGCACTAGTAGCAAAAGATGTGTGTGGGCACACACATGCACATACCTTAGAGGGAACATTGGTGAGGGTGCTGCATGGGAGGGGAAAGAATGAAATGGGGAAAATCAGTGGTTATGGCTTTATAGAATGCCTATTGTAAGCCATAAACTTGATTAAAAGCAGTTCAATTGAGCTAGACAGCACAAGGACAGAGTGTCCTAAAGGCTTTTTACTTCAACATTTACATTAAAAATTAACAACTAAAGGCCTCAAAATCTTTTCGTGCAGTAACTGCATTTCCCCTTGCCCTCAGGATGTTCAACATCAATCTAAGGAAACTAAAAGGACAATCAAGGTTTTCTTTGCAGAAAACAAGTTAATACATACATTACATTTTTTAAAAAATATATTCACTTCCTAAAAAGAATATTGATATTTCAACAGATGGTCAATAATTAGCCCTATCCAGTATCACAGGAACAAATCATCTGGTTATAATCACATTGATATTTCTGTGAGCTTGCCATGCACAAATTGGTTAACACCCTTTCTACATGGCAAGAAAGACTATACTTCAGAAGCTTTTCATTTACTGGGATGTTCTGTATTAAAGAAAGGTTCTATAGAAAAGCATTTTACTTTCTTTGCAGTCTATGTCATTCACATTGATCCTATCTGATCTGCTCACTATTCCAATGTCTGCACCTATTGGGCTAGGTTCCGGTAATAAAAAGTTACTGGGTATGAAAGTAAGAGAAATATATTGTATCCATCTTCACAAAAGAAAAAAAGTCGTGGAAAAAGTGGAGAATGACAGGTCTGGAATGGATAAGGAGCTCAAAGGAATTATCATTACCAATAAATGAATATTGAAGGAATTAATGGGGGCTGATAGGCAATGGTTAAACTCATGAACTGGTGACCTGATACTGAGATTTAAAAACAATGACAAAGACAATAATAGAATATCGTCTTCTAAAATCCCAAGGATTCTGGAATGGTTCCCATGTTTTGGAAAATAACAAATGTAGCCCCATCATTTAAGAGGGATGTGGAAATAAGGAACTATAGACCAGTTAACTTCACACCACTTGCAGGGAAGAAGCTAGAAGAAAGAAATGGCAACAGGACCGAGCAGAGTCAAAATCAATTTATTTAAGGACTGTCATGTTTGATGTTTGTTAGATTTTGTTGTAATTTGCAGAATAAGACCATAAGACATAAGAGCAGAATTAGGCCACTTGGCCCATCGAGTCTGCTCCACCAATCCATCATGGCAGATTTATTACTCTCTCAACCCCATTCTCCTGAATTCTCCCCATAACTTTCGACCTGACTAATCAAGAACCAATCAACCTCTGTTTTAAATATACTCAATGACTTGGCCTCCACATCCATCAATGGCAATGAATTCCACAGATTCACCCCCTTCTGGCTAAATAAATTCCTTCCCATCTCTGTTCTAAATAGATGTCTCTTTATTCTGAGATTGTGACCTCTGGTCCTAAACTCAACCACGATCGGAAACATCCTCTCCAAATCCACTCTGTCAAGGCCTTTCAATATTCAAATGATTTCAATGAGATTCCCCCTCATTCTTCCAAGCTCCAGTGGGCATAGGCCCAGAGCCATCAAACATTTGTTAACGCTTTCTTTCCTGGAATAATTCTTGTGACCCTCCTCTGAACCCTCTCCAATGCCAGCACATCTTTTCTTAGATAAGGGGCCCAAAACTGCTCACATTACTCCGTGCAGTCTGACCAGTGCCTTATAAAGCCTCAGCATCACATCCTTGCTCTTATATTTTAGTCCTCTCAAAATGAATGCTAACATTGCATTTAGCTTCCTTACTACCAACTCAATCTACAAATTAACCTTTAAGGAATTCTGCACAAGGACTCCCAGTCCCTTTGCGCCTCTGACTTTGGAATTTTCTCCCCATTTAAAAAATACTCTACGCTTTTATACCTTCTACCAAAGTGCATGACCATACTCTTCCCTGCACTGTATTCCATCTTCTACCTCTTTGCCCGTTCTTCCAATCTGTCCAAGCCCTTCTGCAGACTCCCCGCTTCGTTAACTCTACCTGCCCCTCCACCTATCTTTGTATCATCTGCAAACTTGGCCACAAAGTCATCAATTCCGTCATCCAAATCATTGGCATATAACATGAAAAGAAGCAGTCCCTATACTGACCCCTGCGGAGTACCACTTGTCATTGGCAGCCAACCAGAGTAGGCCCGCTTTATTCCAACTCTTTGCCTCCAGCCAATCAGCCAATCAGCCAATCTTCTATCCATGCTAGAATCTTGTAATACTATTGGCCCTTATCTTGTTAAGCAGCCTCATTTGTGGCACCTTGTCAAAGGCCTTCTGAAAATCCAATTAAGCAATATCTACCGACTTTCCTTTGTCTATCCTGGTTGTTGCTCGCTCAACAGAACTTCAACAGATTTGTCAAGCAAGATTTCCCCTTCAGGAAACTCTGCTGACTTTGGCCTATTTTATCATGCGCCTCCAAGTACCCCGAAACCTCATCCTTAATAATAGACTCCAATATCTTCCCAACCACTGAGGTCAGGCTAACTCAGGGGTCCCCAACCTTTTTTGCACTGCGGACCGGTTTAATATTGACAATATTCTTGCGGACCGGCCGAGCGGGGGGCGGGGGGGGGGTAGGGTTGCCAATGGACAAGAGTAGCAGTCAAATACATTGAGCTTACCCCTGAGAAAGACTACAATGACCATGAAGCCTTGCGCGGGCACCAGTACGCAGGCATAACCTGTGCACGTGTGTACCAGCCGATCTTTTTTCCCTGCAAATTGTTTTTGGCGATTCTCTTCGGGGGGGGGGCAGGGTGTTAATCATGACCGGAATATAAATGATAAGTGGCTAACACACTCAATTTTCTTTTCTAAAAGGGTTTATCTAACGAGTTTAATACCAAACACACAGCGCGTATTTTCCTCGCATGAATATAGTGATAAGTCAATTACCAGGGAAGGACAGGAGAGATTGAAGTAAGTGTTGAACGACTTCCAGTAGAAGTGGTAGAAGCAGGTTCGGTATTATCATTTAAAGAAAATTGGACAGGTATATGGAAAGGAATGGAGGGTTATGGGCTGAGTGCAGGTTGGTGGGACTAGGTGAGAATAGCGTTCGGCACGGACTAGAAGGGCCGAGATGGCCTGTTTCCGTGCTGTAATTGTTATATGGTTATATAAGTCACATATAGTCAATAGCATCATAACATGTTAAGTAACGTTTGGATATTAAACACACAGCATATATTTTCCTCGTATGAACATATAAAAACATTGCAACACACCAATATCGCTGAATCACTGGGAGCCCTGGGCTTGTTTCCTGCAACAAGACGGTCCTATCAAGCGGTGATGGGAGACAGCGATACTCAAAGGGGGTTCCTTATGTCCAGTCTATTCCGCAATCGAGTTTTCGTTGCGTTCATTGCAGAAAAATGTTGGAAATGGAAGCAACGTTTTCAGTGCTTTCGTGGCTATCTCAGGATACTTAGCCTTGACTTTGATCCGGAATGCCGGCAGAGATGTTGTGTCAAACATACTTTCCAGCCCGTCATCATTTGCAAGCTCGAGGAGTTGATCTCCTTCCCGCGCTGACATGCGTCCCGGTAGCACATGCTTTGCGGCCTGGTGGTTGGGGACCGCCGGGCTAACTGACCTAAATTTCCTTTCTTCTGCCTTCCTTCCTTCTTAAGGAGTGGAGTGACATTTGCACTTTTCCAGTCCTCCAGAACCATTGCAGAATCTAGTGATTCTTGAAGGATCATTACAAATACCTCCACATCTCTTAAACTACCTCTTTCAGAACCTTCGGGTGTAGTCCATTTGGTCCAGGTGACTTATCTACCTTCAGAACTTTCAGCTTCTCTTTAGTAATAGCAACTAAACTCAATTCTGCACTGACACTCTCGAATTACTGGCATACTAATTACTTGTTAAGTTCGTCTGCCATTTCTTTGCCCCTCCGACCCAATTCTACCCCTCCGGTGTCATTTTCCAGCGGTCCAATATCCAACCCCTGCAGAAGACCACTTGTTACTGGCAGCCAACCAGAATAGGCCCCCTTTGACTCCTGCCAATCAGCCAATATTCTATCCATGCTAGTATCTAACACTCAATCTCCAGCTACGCTACAAGATCATCTACCTCTCTTGTACTCTTTACATAGCTGAAAAAAAATCACTTGGTATCCTCTTTGATACTTTTGGCCAGCATACCTTCATATTCAATCTTTCCTCTCATTTTTTTTTTAGTTGCCTTCAGCTGGTTTTTAAACACTTCCCAATCCTCCAGCCTCCCACTAATTTTTGCTCTATTATATGCCCTCTCTTTTGCTTTTATGCCTATTTTGACTTCTCGTCAGCCACGGTTGCCTCATCTTCCCTTTAGAATACTTCTTCTTTGGGATGTATCAATCCTGCGCCTTCTGAATCGCTCCCAGAAACTCCAGCCATTGCTGTTCTGCTGTCATCCCTGCTAGTGATCCCATCCAATCAACTTTGGCCAGCTCCTCTCTCATGCCTCTGTAATTTCCTTTACTCCACTGTAATACTGATACATTTGACTCTATCTTCTCCTCTCAAACTGTAGGGTGAATTCTATCATATTATGATCAGCGCCTCCCAAGGGTTCCTTTACCTTTAGCTCCCTAATCAAATCTGGTTCATTACACAACACCCAATCCACAATTGCCTTTAACTTAGTGGGCTTAACTACAAGCTGCTCCGAAAAGCCATCTTGTAGGCTTTCTACAATTCCCTCTCGTGGGATCCAGCACCAACATGATTTTCCCAATCTACCCGCAGATTGCAACAATTTCCTTATCTACCTGCATATCGTAACATTTCCCTTATTACATACCTTTTCTATTTCCCATTGAAATTTATATCCCACATCCTGACTACTGTTTGGGGGCTAAGGGTCTTTTTACTCTTGGTGCTTCTTAACACTTCCCACAAAGATTCTATATCTGATGATTCTATGTCACCTCTTTCTCAGGATTTGACTTCATTTGTTACCAACAGAGCCACTCCACCCCGCTCTGCAGACCTGCCTGTGCTTTTGATAGAAGCTTAATGTTAAGCTCCCAACTATGATCTTCATTCAGCAAGGTCACAGTGTCCACAGTGTTCTACTTTCCAATCTCTAACTGTGCTACAAGATCATCTACCTTATTCAGCATACTGCATGCATTCAAGTATAACACTTTCGGTCCTGTATTCATCACTCTTTTCAATTTTGCCTCCATGTTGCACTTCAGCTCATCCCACTGACTGCAATTTTGCCCCATCATCTGCCTGTCCTTCTGCACAGTCTCACTGCACACTGTATACAGACAAGAATAGATGAGGGTGAACCAGTGGATGTGATATACTGTATTTAGACTTCCAGAGGGTCTTTAGTAAGGTGCCATATGAGAGATTATTGAACAGCATTAGAGCACATGGGATTTAGGGTAATACATAAGAGTGTTGCATGGATCAGCGCTTGGTCCCAGCATTTCATATTATCTGTCTGAAATGAATGAGAAGATCAACTGTAATATTCCAAGCATCCAGATATGACAAAGGTGGATGGCAACATGGGCGAAGAGGAGGAAACAGAATGATTTTAGGAGATTAGAGCAAGTTATGTGAATGGAAAAGACCAAGACTGTTTAAATGTGGAATAATATGAAGTCGTCCAGTTTGATACAATAATTGAGAAACTTGGGACATGTTTTTTTTTGAATGGTGAGAGATTGGAAGATGTTAAGAAGGACTCAGTCCTTGTACATGATTTGCTGACAGTTTCCCTTTAAATATAGTAAATAATTAGGAAGACAAAAGGTATGTTGACCTTTATCGCAAGAGGATTTGAGTAATAAGGTAGATAAGTCTTGTTTCAATTATATGTATAGCACTCGTGAGACTGTATCTGTAATATTATGTACAGGTTTAATCTTCCTATATTTATGATACAGGGAGTGCAATGAAGGTTCAGCAGACTGATTCCTAAGATGGTGGGTTCTTTCTTTGAGAAAAGATTAAGCAGATTGGGTTTAGTAAGAGATAATCACATTGAAACATATAAAGTTCTTGTTGAGCTTGGCGGGCTAGATAATGTCTTCCCTGGCTCGGATGATTAGAATCAGTAGGGGTTCAATCATTCAGGATATGGAAAGAAGAAATTTCTTCACCTGGGTGGGGGGAGTGAATCTATGGAATTCTCCTCCCAATAAATCAGTGGAGGGAAAGTCACTGACAGTATTCAAGAGGCCAATATGTTTTTAGAAATTAAACTAGTGCAGGGAAATGATGAAATTACACATACAGTATCCACCATGATCTTATTGAATAGTGAAGCTGGGACATGGAGCTGAAGGGCCTACACTTATTTCTATTCTATACATTCTAATGGTCTGCTCCAAGACTTTTTCCAAAATAGTAGTCAGTTCAATTTATTCTGCACTTTGCAAGTGTACTGCACACATTTCTGAGACAACTTTAGTTAGCAATTAGAAATAGTTTCAAAAACCTCATTAGCAGCAAATGAAAATGGAAGTGAAAACAAAGCAAACATATGACTTGAATTGTTGGCTTTAATTTCATTCAAGAATTTTTTTTGCAAACAGAATGACAGCAATATTAATGAACTGTGAAAGGAAATTTGTGCAAGCATACTAAAGACTGCATCAATAAGTTATCAATAGCTGCCTACAATTTGTTAGAAAACAATTTTATGGATATATACTTTCAAAAGTGAAGCATAGATAATAATATGAATGCAATTATATTTCATTTGTGAAAATATTGATCGTAATTGATTGGATCCAAGATAAGCTAGATAAAGATGGAAATGGACAGGACACTGTCCTTTGTATATATTTCATAAGTTCTAAATTAAATTGAAAAATATATGCACATCACAATTTCTGAGTTGATACATTGTCATATTAGCAAGAGAGAGAGAGAGACAAAGAGAGCACAGCAGAGCAAGAGAGAGAGAGAAGGGGCAAGAGAGAGTGGGGCGAGAGAAACAAAGATTCATAGAGAAAGGAAAAGAAAGGCACAGACAGTCAGAGAGACTGCACTTTCTGGTATTGGCAAATAAACATTATTTGATATAATGATCTTCCACAATTGTAAATATTTTAATATGTATCCCTCCATTGTAACCATTAAACATTTACTTTAGTGACAAAACATTAGCATAAAGTTTTCTTGGATGAAAAGATTAACAATTACGGGTCATATTTTTGCTGTTTCAGAAAATGTCTTACATTTCTTCACAAAGAAATGCATTACTATCAATTTTTTTTTACTCAATTTGTGAGCACTCACGTTTGTATTCAAAATGGAAATGAGGTGTGGAGATTGAATGTTGCAAAGTGCAAGGCCAAGGCTTGCTTGATTGATCTCTCTGTCTAGACAAAAGCTGTTGGAGAACCCCAGATATGTTTACACGTGGGATAATTGTGGAATCTATTTGGGTTTCTCAGCTGCATTTGCCAACACAAGAAAAAAGGGTTTCTGCTCCAAATATTTAAAGTTTTTCTCTTTCCCCCTTTTATTATTTAATTTCAATTTGCAAATGAGAATTTTGCGAATTTTCTGGCTGACATAGTATATTGATACAGAAAATCATAACAGTTTTAATGGTTTTCATCCAATTCTCTGAATATTCATATCAGATTTAGTCCTAATTTTACGTCTTAAACCCAGTAACCAATCATATTAGGGTTTCAGAATTTCAGATACATCAGCTTAACAAAATTTCTTAATTCAAACTGAGTTTTCTTTAAATATCATACAAGGATAAAACACATTACAAAGTTGCTCATTTCCATCTTAATTTTACAAACGACTGTGTGTATGTGTGTGCATACGCGTGTATGCGCACATGCACACACATGTATACATTGGTAATTACTCTCTTTAAATCTAAATATACAAATAAAATCAAGGCTTTACCAAACTCTAGTAGCAAAAATAGTTCAGCCCTCTATTGAATATGTTTACCTAGCTCTCAGTCCCCATTGTATTTTTTAAAATAATAACACCTTTTGTGCCTGATTACTTTTCAAGCATAATTGTGGATTTGTGACTCCCATTGCCTGGTTATGTTTAACTGCACTCTACTTAACTATAATGGTGATGCTAATTTAAATTGCACAATTATTAATTGTACTTATTAATTGTATTTCATCTGAAGCACGCTGAAATGCAATTTCAAGTTCTGGTTAGATGGTGAATTTCGAGATGAATGGATAGTAAAATTCTACTTCACATAAAAGTGCTAATCAGAATCACAGTGATTTTCACCTCCCTTCTCCACCTTGACTATATTTCTCTGGGCATCTACAAACTCTGCAATACGGATCACCTCTTGTCATAATATTTGTATCCTTGCCAAGGTTAAGTTTCAAGCACCCTGGAAACCTTATCCCGGAAGGCAGAACATTGGCTCAGGAAGCAGAGGAAGGCACACCACTGCTTGTCTGGAAGATATATTGTCAGTTTGGGTGTCTAATCCAGTGGTCATTGTGTGCAATCCTCAGTGCATGCAATACTGATAAGTTTTATCATAAAGAACACAATGATTCTTCTCAAATATGTTCCAACATTCAAAGAAATCCAGACTTGCTTGTATGTTAAGCCTCTCCAGCCATTTTTATTCTGTACCCTTTTATACCCTTGTTTGCTAAAGTCTAACAACTTTAAAGAGTTTTTCTTAACTTTTCTGTTGGAATGTTCTGGGTTTAATTCAGTCTTTCTCCTATTGTCTTAGAGCAGAACGAGTTTCACTCCATTTACCTTAAATTCTATAAAAATCTTAAAAATGCCAAACAATTCACACTTTAAACTTGTGGAATTTCCTGGAAGATACGCCACATACTTGTTCCGTTTCGCTACCATTTGCAACCTGATAATCTCCTGATGAATCTCTGCAGCACTCTTAACAATGTCCAATTGTGTTCTGTAAGCCCAGAAATAAACACTGGGATATACGCGACACCAATAATACCTTAATTTTCTCCACCCGCCATTGAATAAGCAAAGGTCTTGTTGGTGGAGAGGGAAAGACATGGGAATATTTGTGACATAGTAGCATAGCGGTTAGTGCATTGCTTTACAGCGCCAGCTAGCAATCATTAATTGGGGTTCGATTCCCACTATTGCCTACAAGGAGTTTGTACATTCTCCCCATGACCACGTGGGTTTCCTCCAGGAACTCCAGTTTTCTCCCACGCTCCAAAGAAATAAAGTTGGGGTTAGTAAATTGTGGTCATGCTATGCTGGCGCTGGAAGTGTGGCGACACTTGTGGGCTGCCCAGTGCAATCCTTGCTGATTTGATTTGATGCAAACGATGCATTTCACTGTAATTTTGATGTACGTGACAAATAAAGCTAACCTTTAAAAAAAGGCTGACAGCACTTGTTGCATTTTGCTGTCTTCCTTTGTTTTACACACACTTCTATAAATTAAATTGCAGAGTATTGCATGCAGTAAGCAATGGATTAGTCACCCAACTATACATCTCCCAGATAAGTGGTTCTACTTACAGATAGGAAGTGACTGCACAATGTATCCACAGCAGCATTTTGGGATGATAACTAGATAGTCTTTAATTTTTTTTAAATTATTTTGGTTGAGGAGTTAACATAGGCCAGGATATCACAAAGAATTCCCCTTCCTTCCCCCAAATAAAACAATGACACCTTTTATATATAAACATACCAGACAGGACTTTCATTTAACATCCCCTTCAAAGACATCACCTCAGACATAGCAGTGCTTTCTTTGCTATTACAGTTGAATTGGGAGTCTGAATGACATGCACAACTCAAGGCAGAAAACCTGTCCCTGAACCTGGATAGTTTGTCTGGTCAGTAGCAGAACCCAGACACACTTCTGCACTAAAGTCCCACACAACCCTTCTGATGGGGAAAAAGAAGCTACTGACCTTGTGAGTTTGACTTGTTTTCACAGTTGAAGGTTGTTTCACTTCTTGCTTCAGAGAGAGAGAGAGAGACACACACACACACACACACACACACACACACACACACACACACACACGCAGAGCAACAATCTCATCCAGGGAGCAGAATCCACCAGCCTTCGACTTCTGGTCGTCTGCATCTTTGCACTTCACCTTACAACTGGAAGGAAAAGAAAAGGGTAGATAAAAAGACGCTTTGCTTTTTGAGATCCAAGAAAAGAAGACAACAAAGGAACAATTATAAAACCTAAAGCTATACAGGAGGAAGAGCAGAGTAAGATTAAACTTGAATAGCCTCCTGTGCAGTTTGAGTCTGTGACATTGAGAATAACTGGAAATGGGAAGTTTAAACGGAGAGAGCAAGGGATGACTAGAAATATATCTGACCTACATCTCAGAAGTATGGGTGGAATGGATGGAATCATCAAGATATAAACAGGGGCTGACAGTTCATGGTTTTAATTGCAACATATCACTGGCACCAGGTTACCTGTCATCAAGGACATATATACAGAAAGGTGCCGGAGAAAGGCCAGCAATATCACGAAGAACAAGAATTCAGGTTGTATATTGCATACATTCTCTAACATAATGGAACAGTTAAGGATCCCACCCACCCTGCTCATCGACAGTTTGTCCCACTCCCATCAGGAAGGAGGCTGCATAGCATCCACAACAGGACCACCAGACTCAAAAACAGTTACTTTCCCCAAGCAGTGAGGCTGATCAACACCCACACCCATTAACCCACCCCTCCTTACCACTACTTTATCATTTCCTGTTAGTCACCTTATGTACAGACACTCCTATGCCAAGCATCACTTTATGGACATACAGTCAATCTATATATATATAAGCTATCTTATGTATTTATATTTGTGCTTTTTAAATTATTGTGTTTTTTTGCGCTGCATCGGATCTGAAGTAACAATTATTTCATTGTTCTTTACACTTGTGTACTGGAAATGACTTTAAATAATCTTGAATCCTAAACTAATTACACGCTGAATCAAAGCATTTCCACTTCAAATACTAAAACCCTTGCCACCTGATAATAACTTTTAAAAGACTACACTCATTCTGTATTTGATAATTCTATCTTTAGTGCAACACTGAGACACACACAGTTCTCAGAAAGGAAGTCAAGCTAGAAGTGACAGTAGGAACTCTGTCCAGAAATTAGGTATGAACCATTAACATTACCAGCCAAATACAGCAATACAACTATTAAACTAGACCCTCCCTCCAGGATAAAAGCAACTATTGTTCAGCATATGACATTTTCGATATTCAATACGAAGGCAAGAAGGAACTGCATTTCCTATTCCAGAAGCTGTTTTCTATCACAACAGTGCAGCCATATTTCTGTAATTCTGACTTGGTCCTTTGTTTATGAGGCACTACAAGACACCAGCTTTCAACTATATGCAACTCATGTAACGAGTTGCAGGAATTCCAAACTGCATTCCTTCTCATTTTCCCAATCTCAGGGAATAACGTTACCACGTTACCAGCTGCGGACATGGCCCAAGTGCGGAGTGAGAGACACTGAAGCAGGTCGATAGTTCACAGACTTTAATGCGAACAGTGTTAAAGGGAAAATAAAACAATAAACGCTAGGCCAAACAGGGCTGTTAACTAAAACTCTCAAAAGGAAAATGAAGCCAACACTGCGGCTGAAAAGAACATATAAACATTAAACGAATACCCCTAGTCTTCAGGGTCAGTTGACTTGAAAGTCCAATACCTTAGGGAAGGCCGAATGCAAAACAGTAGCAAAGTGTTGCTATGCTCTGTCTGAGTCTCGATAAGCACTACGACATCGAGTATGGAGTTAAATACTATCACAATATAATAATGATTAGCTGACATGTGCAAATTCACAAGCGCAATTGCCATATCCGTGGTTGTGACAACTATCTACCATCTGCAATATTATACATCTGTTAAAAGCAAAATGCTACCCTTATTATATTAAATTTAACAGTAATTCTGGGCTTAATTCTCCTTGATATACATTGACACTGAAGTTTAACAGCAGCAAGATCGGAAGCTATCCAGTCAGTTGGGTCATTCTGCACAGGAGAAAAGCATTTGTCTGATATGGCAGTTCTTTCAAATGACCATTCATAACCTACCCTCACGCTTGTTCCTTATCACCTTGTTTTAATCTCTCTTCAAGTGTATATACCTAATTCTCTTAAAGTTAAAGGATAGCTGGCGGCCTCATATCCCGGTGAGTTAGGGACATGCCTGTCCCAGCATGCAAAATCAGCTCTGGCAGACTGGACGGATGAGATCTAACAGTGAGATCCAACAGCCAGGAAGGCAGAACTGTAACACTCTGCGGAGAGCGAAGGGCAAGATGAGGCATAGAAGATGCAACCAAGGAAGAGCCCAGTTTGTGGCACTTGACTCAGACGTTTGAGTTCGAGAGAGTGGAACTGCCTCAGTGCAATGGCTTTTTCACTTTAAAAACTCTCCCACACAGGTCTCCTGTCATCGTCAGACATGATGGACAACCACCACCACCTTAAAGTTACTAATAAGTCTGTTCCTGCTACCCTTTCAGCCAATGCACACCAGCTGACGACACACCATAGAAAAAAATTTACTCATTGAACCCCAACCCACTGTCCACCCAATATCAGAACTTTTACCAATTATCTTAAATTGGCATTCTGCTTACCCTCCTACTACAGCATAGAAACTGTTCAGAGACAGGATGTGCTAAGTGGTCTTCCCCAATGCTGTATGATTCCAGAATATCCCAAGAATCCCTTCTCCAAACAGCCATTCTGCCAATGTGAACCTGCTTACTGGAAATTAGAACGAGGAGACAGACATTTCAGCAAAGCAGAGGTATGACCTCAGCCAGATCCTCAGTCCTCTAGAAGATGGGCACCATGGTGGCGTGCTGGTTAGCACAATACTTTTACAGCTCGGGGCGTCAGGGTTTAGAGTTAAATCCTGGCGTCCTCTGAAAGGAGTTTGTACGTCTTCCTTGTGGAATGCGTGAGTTTTCTCTGGGTGCTCTGGTTTCCTCCCACAGTCCAAAGACGTACCAGTTAGTAGGTTAATTGGTCATTGTAAATTTATCTGTGATTAGACTAGTATTAAACTGGGGGTTGCTGGTGGCATGGCTCAAAGGGCTGCAAGGGCCTATTTCGTGCTGTATCTTAATAAATAAATGTTAGTATACAGCAATATGTAGTAGCAAAATGCTAGTTTTCCAATTATGGCTATTAGATATATTTAACTCTCCCATCCATCTGATCTAAGCTAATGCTTACAGTGTACTCTATGCCAGCCTTCTCCTAACCTTCTTCTACCATCCTTCCGGTCTTTTTCTTCCTCATGTTCATAACTAGCTTTCCTCTAAATGTATCTGTTATCCTTCCTAAGTATTAATACTTAAGTTTCCTATTGAAATTATTCATGGTCCTTATTTCTGTTGTAATCTGGTGACTCAGTACAGGAGTAGGAAAAAGACAGTATGGGGAGAAGAAAGAGAGAGGTTGGGGGGTAAGGAAGAAAAGATAGATGGAGATAGAGTGGGACAGAATGGTACAGAGATAGCGAGAGATAGAGAGCTAGGAGGGTGGAGGGGAAGTTGTGGGTAGGTGGGGGGAGGAGGTGGAAGAGGCAATGCACACAGAAACCCGATCTGAATGACTTCTATTAATTGAGTCACCCTTGTGGCTTGGTATGCTGGTTTGTTTCAAACTGTTCAGTCAGGTGGGACTGACCATGCTGATGGAAATATTTCCAAGGAAGTGTTTATGAGCCCTCATTTCTCAAACTCTCTGTATAACAACCTCCCACATTTACACAAGGACAACTTAGTTATGAGTTTTAGACTGACAACACACTGTTTTATCTTCACTTAAGTAACACAAGATCATCCATCAGCCTTAACGGTGTTCTGTCAACCATGGATCTCTGATCTCCTGTCTCCAGCAACATTCAGAATCCCACCTCATACTGCCTCAGGGACTAGAATGCCATTACTAAGCTAAACCTTCACTCCAGGGCTAAAGGATGTCATAGGTTGATTTAGTGTTTTACTGAGTATCTGTGCAACCTCAACGCAGAGTACATTCAGTATTGAAATACATTAGATAAGCAGACAACCTTATCTCCTACTAAAGGAGGAATTCATATCTAGCCTTGTTACAGTAATTCTGACAATCCCCAGTCACAATGCACTAAAATACATCAGCCATTCACTGTGCAAATCACAATAATTTACAGTGACTCCAATGCTTTATTTTTTTTATTGCTTAATAGATCATGTCCTTTATTCTTCAATTCTGCAACAAAAATACAATTTAACTTTAACTTTATGCATAGAGTTCCTTCATATTGTATTTTATTTAGGGATACTTCACGGTAACAGGTCTTTCCAGGCCAATGAGCCCTTGCAACCTGATTACACCCATGAGACCAAATGTGCAGTCTCTGGAGAACAAAGTTGAAGACTGGAGGGCAAGATTGCTCCATCGGAGGGAAATGAGAAACTGTTGTGTACTATGTCTGCGTGAGACGTGACTTTCTCCCAGCACGCCAGATACAGCAATCAGTCCCAAAGGCGTCTCGATTTACAGAATGAACCAAATGTTGATTTGGAAAAGGCAAAAGCTGGAGGTGTGTACTTCACGATAAACTCTCAGCAGTGCTCCGATGTGCCGGTTTTGTTGAACTCATGTTCCCCTGACCTGGAACACCTAATTGTCAAATGCCATCCATTCTATTTACCTAGGGAGTTCGCCTTCATAATCCTGACTGCAGTTTACATCCCACCAGCGGCCGACTATAATCAAGCACTTGGTATGGTCTTTCATTGATTCTATTATGGATTTATTGAGTATGCCCACAAGAAAATGAATCTCAGGGTTGTATATGGTGACATATATGTACCTTGATAATAAAATTACTTTGAACTTTGAGGTTGCTAACTGTACATCTCTGGATGTCTTTGCCCAATAGGATGGAGATAGATATTTTGAACCAAATGTAACTGTAACCCCCAAGCTCTATTGCAATTTAGGTAAGTGGGATTCTTTATGTTGAATATACAGTATTACTGATAGCTGTATCACATGAATATCCTACCAGAATAAAGACTATAATCCATCCTGAAGGATATATCAAGTTTTAAAGAATATATATATAACAAAATCTACTGCACTCAAAATCTGTCACTGGTAATATGATAAATATGTTATATATAAATAAATATTATTCATTATGTTAAAGACTTTTTGACAGCATGCAATGCAGTTGTAGAAAAGAAAACTCAAGTACAGAGATTTCTATTGCCTAGAAAAACTCACCTACATAATTAGTCTAACGTCCTTACAAAAATGTTAGCATTCATTTCGAGAGGACTAGAATCAAAAGGCAAGGATGTAATGTTAAGACTTTATAAGGCATTGGTCAGATTGCACTCAGAGAATTGTGAACAGTTTTGGGCTCCTTATCTAAGAAAGGATGTGCTGGTCCAAAGGAGGTTTATGAGAATTGTCCCAGGGATGAAAGGGTTAACATATGAGGAGTGTTTGATGGCTCTGGGCCTGTACTTGCTGGAGTTTAGAAGAATGAAAGGGGATCACATTGAAACATACCAAATATTGAAACACTGAGATAGAGTGGATGTGGAGAGATGTTTCCTATAGTGGATGAGTCTAGGACCAGACAGCACAGCTTCAGAATACAGTGAAGTCTATTAGAGATGAGGAGGAATTTATTTTGTCAGAGCGTGGTGAATCTGTTGAATTCATTGCCACAGATAGCTGTGAAGGCCAGGTCATTGGGTACACTTAAAGTGGATTTTGGTAGGTTCTTGATTAGTAAGGGCATCAATCATTACGGGGAGGAGGCAGGAGAACCGGGTTGAGAGGGAAAATAAATCAGGCATGATCAAATGGCAGTGCAGACTTGATGGGCCAAATGGCCTAATTCTGCTCCCAAGTCTTATGGTCTAAATGCAGTGTGCCAATCCAATTCAGAGTTGATTAATATTATTGTCAGAATGTACAGACAGAATTGGCCATTCAGCCCATCAGTTAGTGCTAGTATTTATGGTTCTCCTCTCCACCCCCACCACAAACATTTCCTTTTTTCCCCTCAGTATGTATTCATCTAGCTTCCCTTTAATAGCTTCTCACCCACAACTATTCCAACTGGTAGAAAATTCCATATTCTGTGGTAAAAATGCTTCTGAACTTGTATCCAGCTAACTTTAACTGAAAAGGTCAAATAACGTAGTACAAAGGCGACAATTTATGAATGAACTTTTCAAAATGAGAATCAGATAATTAAAACGGTTCTTTTCCATTTTACTGCCTCTACTAAGGCCTGATAAAGCACAGACATTAGTTCTTAATGGACAGTTATTAGCCAGTAATGACACAATATAACAGCGGTTGTGTGTTGTACTCCATTCGGAAACTCTGTTTAATTGACTGCAATGGAACCAAATTTTGGAAGCTGAGGACAGCATATAGCAACAACTATACTGCACATTTAGTAACCCTATCCTAGCAACTGCTTTATTTGTTCACATTTCAGCCACCACTCGGAGCTCAGCAGCTCCCTAGTTAATTTTCCCCCCAGGCGTTATTGATACCATTGAAATTACTCTAAGGAGCCAAATAACAGTCTAGACACAATAACAAGACCTAAAAGAAGGCTGTCCAACTGGGAGGCAGGTAATGTGGCCTCGCTGAAAGATGTTTAACTAGGAACTGCCATAGCCCTAACACAGTGTGTAAATATAAAAGGCAATGAGTTCATAAGAATAATAGTAGTAACCTTCATTTATATAGAGCCTTTAACACAATAAAACATGCTATGCTGTCATTAAATTAAAACCAGCTCCAAACCACATATGTAAAATCTGTACAGAAGATCAAAATCTCAGTGAGGGGAGAGTTAAAGAGATGTTGAGGTGTAGGTAAACCCCAGAGCTTCTAGATCTGTGGTAAAACAGACCAGCCCTGATTTTAAAACTTTGATGGACTCAATAGAGTGACTGCAAGGAAATGGTTTCCTTTGAGACTACTCGGAACTGAACAGATGGCCTTCGATGGTTGAGCTCTGATAACCGGGCATGTGCAAGAGATCAGAATTGGAGATCGGCAGAGACCCCAGGGCTGAAAGTCATCCCAGGACAAGCGTAGACATGAAAGGTCTGGAAAAAGGAATGAGAATTTTAGCAGCTAAAAGGCAATCAAAAAGCTGTACATGCCAGAAATTGGAAATAAAAACAGGAAAGCACTCAGCAGGTCCAGCAGTATTTATGGAAAGAGAATCAGTAAAGGCTTCAGGTTTCAGAGCTCAGAAAGAGAGAGGTCTCAGACTTGGAACATTAACTGTTTCACTTTCCACAGGTGCTGCCTGACTTACTAAATATTTCCCGCATCCTCTGTTCTTATTTTATATTTGAATTTTAAAGCTCAGATTAATCCAAGCATAAGAGTGAACATAACATCAGAAACAGAAGAAAGGAACAAGCTTGCTTTACTATTTGATAAGATCATAGATGTTGTACCTTATCTATTTTCCTTACACAATCCCCCAATTCCTGGATTCCTTTAGAATCCAAAAATGTGTTGGCCTTTTCCTTATGTATATCTTCAACCGAACATCCAGAACCATTGAATACAGGATTCCACAGAGTTATGAAAAAAGTGGTGGATTAACAGGATTGAGCAACTTGGGATCTGGGGAATAAGATTCAAAAAAAGTCAGAGCAATGGAGGATGCAGGCGCATAGTTTGAATCAGGTTTATTATTACTTGAATTTGTTGTGAAATTTGTTGTTTTGCAGTAGCAATGCAGTGCAATACATAAAACATACTATAGACTAGAATAAGAAATGATGTTACAGTACTGTGCAAAAGTCTTAGTCACATATGTATAGCTAGGGTGCCAAAGTAGACTGAGAATGGGAATGGGGGCAGGGAGAGGGGAATCATGATTGGGAAAAGGGGAAGGGGGAAGGGGGAAGGGAGAAGGGAGGGAGCAGGAAGCACCAGAGACATTCTGTAATGGATCAATAAACCAGTTGTTTGGAATCAAATGGCCTTGTCTGGAATCTCAGGGCTGGGTGTGTCTGCACCTGCACCACACCCCACCCCAGCACTCCTTCTCTGCCACCTGTCCCTCACCCCTCCCATGGCGCTCCACCCTCACCATTCCCAACGTCCTTTGCCCCCGCCAGATTTACAAACTTGCTTTCTGCTCCACGTTGACAATAGAGTACTGCGCAAAAGCCTTAGGCACCTTTGCTTTTTTTTAATATATACACGTATACACACCGAAGACTTTTACATAGTACTCTATACAAATTAAATAAGAGGTGCAAAAAGAGAGCAAAAAATATTGGGGTAGTGTTCATGGGTTGGTTCATTGTCCATCCAGAAATCTGATGGCGGAGGGGAAGAAGTTGTTCCTTAAACATTGAGTGTGGGCCTTCAGGCTCCTGTACCTCCTCCCTAATGGTAGCAATGAGAAGAGAGCATGTTCTGGGTGATGGGGGTCCTTAACGATGTATGCTGCCTTTTCAAGGTGTCCTCGATGTTGGGAGACGAATGTCCATAATGGAGCTGGATAGTGTTTTAGGAGATGGCGAACCGTTAAAACTTCATTAAAAGGGGAAATGCTACCTCAACTGCATAAGTATCATTTACACGAGGACTGTGCGAAGAGGCAGCTTACTAGATGAGAATCTCTGTACAGGTTTTGAGATAATTTTGTTCTATTGAGGAAAGCTGCTTTAAGTATTTATGCAAGTTCTGACTATACGAGTTCTGCCATTTGCTCCTGATTTCCTCCCATGTACCATTGCTGGTAGTAAACTGGTTACTGTAGATTACCCCTTACTGTAGATAAACGGCAAAAGAAATAAAGGAGGCTGAAGCCGCATATGAGAGTGAACGAAGTAGCAAAGTACAGGTTATACAAGGAATGAGTCAGATGGGATTCCTACATTGAAAGATAGCAGGAATCCAGTGGTTGAATTGCCTTCTTTTGTGATACCATAAACAAGTTGTGGTCCAGTATTGCAGGACGTAGTCGCTTCTCAGCAAATTATCACAGTTTGGGCACCATACCTCCAGAAGGACATCTTGGCTTTGGAAGGTGTAAGATGCAGATTCATCAGAATTATACATAGGATTCATAGGTTTACTAAAGGGTAATATGAACCTCCAGTCTTGGAGAAATCAACTTGCTGATGCAAAATAATAATTCCCTCAAGGGATACACTCTTGACTAGATGAAACTGTAAAGTTGGAGATGGTCCATTCAGGAAATCCTTTTTTCCCAAAAATAAACATAAACTACAGTGGAAATCTGAAATTCTACACAAAAGCTAAGCTATCAAACCAGAAATTGATAGACATTTGATTTGTTGTTAAGGGATGCAGAACGAGGACGGGAAAATGGAGCCAATATACTGATCAGTTATAATCAAAATGAGTGGGGAGAATGGACCCAAGAGGCTGTTTATAATTAGCAAGGTGCAGCAGTTCTGGAAGAGTATTTCAAACAGCAGAAATCTAAAGGGTGATTCAGATTTAATCTAAAGATTATCCTAGATTTTCAGGGCTGTAAAGAGGTACAGCGTTTGGTTTAATATCTCTTCCAAGACAACAAGTATTAGAAATGCACTGGAGTTGCAGTTTAGATATTATTGGCTGCAGTGCAGGCTGAAGATCAATAACTATGCCATTAGTTCACAACTGTTAGGTGGGGGTAGGGAATGGTTATGATGAATGCCACAATGCCAAGGTCAGAATGCAACATCCCATGGCATTACTTCCAAAGTTACTCCCTGGTGTCCTGACTGACACATTTTGCGATCACGACAATAGATTATCAGCTCATTATGTCATTGCTACAAATGTACATACATTTGTGTGAACTAAGAGGCCAATCAGCCCCTCAGATCTGTATTGCTGTTCAATATAACCATGGTGATCTGATTGCAGCCTCAGTTGCACGTTCCTGCCAATTGCTGATAAATTTTCTCTTCCTCTGTATCTTATCTTTGCTTTAAAAATATTGAAGGACTTTGCCTCCATTGCCTTTCAAAAAAGAGCTCCAAAGATTCATGACCCTGTGAGAGAACCAGTTTTGTCTCACCTTTGTCTTAAATGGGGGACTCTAATTTTTAAACTCTGATCACTCGTTCTAACCTCTCCATCCTTCAAGACTGCACAGGGTTTTATGTTTCAGTCATGTTGTTCATTATTTTGCTAAACTCCAGTGGGCATGTTCCTCACTAAACAGCTCACCACCAGGTACCATTCCATCAAAAGTTTCACTTTATTGTTTCAAGACATTCACACCTTGCCTTAAATAAAGAAACTCAGCTGTGCACAATATTGCAGATGTCATTTCACCATAGCACTATTTTACTAAGGTGAAACGTCCCAACTTTTGTATTTAATGTCCCTTGCAATATTGGTAATATCTATAATTACATCTGTACACCAGCATTTTGTGAATAAAATTTGGACCCCAAGCATTTCAGAGCTTTGCAATCTCTCACCAACCTGACAATATACTTGTTTTTTTTAAATTTTAAGTCCAGATGAAGGCTTTCAGCTCAAAATGTTGACTGTTTATTCCCCTCCATAGACGCTCGTCTTTGAGTTCCTCCAGCATTTTGTGTGTTGCTGTAGATTTCCAGCATCTGCAGAATCTTTTGCATTTATGGACTTGTTTTTGTTCTATTTTTCCGCTGAAATGGGCACGTTTACATTTTTCCACATTGCACACCATTTCTCAGATCCTTGCCCACTCATTTTACCCCTCTACGCCCCTTTGAAGCTTTTCGGTGTCTTTTTACAACTTAATTTCCAGCTGCATATGTGTCATCAGCACATCGAGCAACTTTACCTTTAACGTCTTCACTCAATTCATTTATAAATTGTTAACAGGGATTGACCCTAGTGCCAATCCTTGTGGTAAACCACTTGTTACATCTTGCCAACCATAAAAGAGTCATAAACACAAAAGATTCTGCAGATGCAGAAATATCAGCCTGTGAGTTTGACGTCAGTGGTGGGTAAATCGATGGAAAGTATTCTTAGGGATGGTATATATAATTATCTGGACAGACAGGGTCTGATTAGGAACAGTCAACATGGATTTGTGTGTGGAAGGTCATGTTTGACAAATCTTTTTGAATTTTTTGATGAGATTACTAGGAAAGTTGACGAGGGTAAAGCGGTGGATGTTGTCTATATGGACTTCAGTAAGGCCTTTGACAAGGTTCCACACGGAAGGTTAGTTAGGAAGGTTCAATTGAAGTAGTAAAATGGATTCAGCAGCGGCTGGGTGGGAGACGCCAGAGAGTAGTGGTGGATAACTGTGTGTCAGATTGGAGGACGGTGTGTAGCGGTGTGCCTCAGGGGTCTGTACTGAGTCCAATGTTGTCTGTCATATATATTAACGATCTGGATGATGGGGTGGTAAATTGGATTGGTAAGTATGCAGATGATACTAAGATAGGTGGCGTTGTGGATAATGGGGTAGGTTTTCAAAGCTTGCAGAGAGATTTAGGCCAGTTAGAAGAGTGGGCTGAAAGATGGCAGATGGAGTTTAATGCTGAAAAATGTGAAGTGCTACATTTTGGTAGGACTAATCAAAATAGGACATACATGGTAAATGGTAGGGCATTGAAGAATGCTGTAGAACAGAGGGATCTAGGAATAATGGTGCATAGTTCCCTGAAGGTGGAATCTCAAGTGGATAGGGTGGAGAAGAAAGCTTTTGGTATGCTGGCCTTTATTAATCAGAGCATTGAGTATAGGAGTTGGGATGTAATGTTGAAATTGTATAAGGCATTGGTAAGGCCAAATTTGGAGTATTGTGTACAGTTCTGGTCACCGAATTATAGGAGTGATGTCAATAAAATAGAGAGAGTACAGAGGAGATTTACTAAAATGTTGCCTGGGTTTCATCTCCTAAATTACAGAGAAAGTTTGAACAAGTTAGGTCTTTATTCTTTGGAGCATAGAAGGTTGAGGGGGGACTTGATAGAGGTGTTTAAAATTATGAGGGGGATGGATAGAGTTGACCTGGATAGGCTTTTTCCATTGAGAATGGGGGAGATTCAAACAAGAGGACATGAGTTGAGAGTTAAGGGGCAAAAGTTTAGGGGTAACATGAGGGGGAACTTCTTTACTCAGAGAGTGGTAGCTGTGTGGAACGAGCTTTCAGCAGAAGTGGTTGAGGCAGGTTCGATGTTGTCATTTAAAGTTAAATTGGATAGATATATGGACAGGAAAGGAATGGAGGGTTATGGGCTGAGTGCAGGTCGGTGGGACTAGGTGAGAGTAAGAGTTCGGCATGGACTAGAAGGGCCAAGATGGCCTGTTTCCGTGCTGTAATTGTTATATGGTTATATGGTTATATAGATGCTGGAAATCCAAGGCAACACATACACACAAAATGGAGGAAATCAGGTCAGGCAGCATCTATGGGAAGAATTAAAGAGTCGATGTTTTGTGCCGAGACCCTTCATCAAGACCGATTATCCTGATGAAGGATCTCAACCTGATAAATTGCCACAGAAAATTAAAAGCTCAAGGTGTAGGAAATTACATATTGACATGAAGAGAAGATTGGCTGGATAACAGGCCAATCTTCCTTCCTTTTCCCTGTTATCTGGCCAATCTTCTCTCCATGTCAATATGCAATTTCCTGCACCTAAAGCTTTTAATTCTCCATGGCAATTTATCAAATCAACAAGGAGGTAGAGTGGCTGGTAGAAAGGTGTGAGCACAACAACTTGAGTCACAATGTCAACAAGATCAAAGAGATGATAGCGGACTTTAGGAAGGTGCAGGCTGACGACTCTCACTGCACATAAATGGCTCCTCTGTGGATAGAGTTAGGAGCACCAAGTTTCTGGTAATGTACATAAAAAGACGTAAGTAAGGTTGAAAGAATACAGTGAAAATTTACAAGGATGTTGCTGGGCCTGGAGGAAAGATTGAGTAGGTTAGGACTTTATTCCTTGGAATGTAGAAGACTGAGAGGAGATTTGATAGAGGTACACAAAATTATGAGGTTGGGTGGGACTATAACCAGAGGTCATGGGTTTAGGGTGAAAGTTGAAAAGTTTAAGAGGAACATGAGGGGAAACTTCTTCACTCTGAGGACTGTGAGTGTGGGATGAGCTGCCAGCACAAGTGGTGCATATGAGCTTGATTTCAAAGTTTAGAGAAGTTTGGATGGATACATAGATGGTAGGGGTATGGAGGGCTATGGTCCCAGTGCAGATCAATGGCAGTAGGCAGATTAAATAGTTCAGCATGAATAAGATGGGCTGAAGGGCCTGTTTCTGTGCTGTACTTTTCTATGACTCTATAATGGATGATCATAGCTGGTCCCTCAACACCACCTCTTTAGTCAAGGAGGCACAGCAGCTTCTCTCTACTTCCTGAGGAGATTAGGAAGAGCGAGGCACCCCCCACCCCCCATTTTAACCCATTTTTACAGGAGCACCTTTGAGAGAGTCATGACCAGGTGCATCATCGTCTGGTATGGGAATGGCAAGGCTTCTGACTGCAAGATCCTACAAAGGATTGCAAGGACGGCTGAGAGGATTGTTGGGGTCTCTCTTCCACCCCTCAGCAATATTTACCAGGAGTGTTGTGTACACAGGGCCCTTAGCATTGTCAATGATCCCTCCCATCTGTCCAACAATCTCTTTGACCCCCAATCATCAGACAGCAGTGTATGTGGGGGGGGGGGGTGGTTAGAGGTTATCATCCAAAACCTTCTGTGATAGCCCTCTTACTATGCCGATCGACCTGGGCAAGGTGCTCAGCCAGGGCACTGAGATGGTATATGTATGGCACCTATGTTCCAGACACCACCCCATGGGGAGCCACGGATAGGCCTAGGAGCTGCATATCCAGTGTGCCATTTACTGTCCAGGGTGTGCCCACCTTCACGGCACCATTCAGAGTAGAAGCAGTTGTCCCAGGAACTGATAACAATGGTCTTAGGTTACCGGCTCACAAAGAAAGGTGGCACTTGTGGTCCAGAATGCTGCACCTACATTCCTGGCGAGTCAAGGAACATCACTCACCTGGCTGATCACACATGAGAGTTGGGGGATAAGATTAAGTGGGGGACCAGCTCATTAGCTATTACACTCCGGGGGAGGGCTGGTAGCCTTTTGGGATGCAGGGAGGCTGGTGGACTACTGTAGTAAATTGGGGGTGACTATTGGATTTATAGTACTGGGTATTGTACTTTTGTGTTTTATGTAGTTTAGTGGTGTGCTTGTGAGGGTCATACAAGCCTGGGTGTTGAATTTTCACAGTGTTGTGTCTTTTGAGGGGTGGAATGTCATGTGCAGGTTAGTTTACTTGTCGGTCAAAAGCCACTCCTACTGTGCAGGTTATCGATTGGCCCAGTTGAAAGATGCAGCAACTTTTTTCCATTGGTTGCCTTGTGTGCCATGACACAGGCATCTGATTTCAGGCACCTCAGCGGTATAAGAGTAGCACGTGTGGGAGGCTCAGTCCCGTAGTACACAGTCGACATTTCGGGCCGAGACCCTTCATCAGGAATGGCGAGAAAAAGAGATGACTTTAACTGTTCTTATATAACATCTTTAATAACAGATTGGAACATCTCCCCATGATGGGTGTTAAGTTAGCTGATCTGTAGTTTTGTGCTCTGCCTCTCTCATTTTTTGAGCATAGAAGTCATATTATTTATTTTCTAATCTTGTAGTGTCTTTTCTAATGAAAGAAATAGTTCAAAAATTAAAACCAGCACATTCATCAACTTAAACAACAGGAATTCTGCAGATGCTGGAAATTCAAGCAACACACATCAAAGTTGCTGGTGAACGCAGCAGGCCAGGCAGCATCTGTAGGAAGAGGTGCAGTCGACGTTTCAGGCCGAGACCCTTCGTCAGGACTAACTGAAGGAAGAGTGAGTAAGGGATTTGAAAGTTGGAGGGGGAGGGGGAGATCCAAAATGATAGGAGAAGACAGGAGGGGGAGGGATGGAGCCAAGAGCTGGACTGGTGATTGGCAAAAGGGGATACGAGAGGATCATGGGACAAGAGGTCCGGGAAGAAAGACAAGGGGGGGGGACCCAGAGGATGGGCAAGAGGTATATTCAGAGGGACAGAGGGAGAAAAAGGAGAGTGAGAGAAAGAATGTGTGCATAAAAATAAGTAACAGATGGGGTACGAGGTGGAGGTGGGGCCTAGCGGAAGTTAGAGAAGTCGATGTTCATGCCATCAGGTTGGAGGCTACCCAGACGGAATATAAGGTGTTGTTCCTCCAACCCGAGTGTGGCTTCATCTTTACAGTAGAGGAGGCCGTGGATAGACATGTCAGAATGGGAATGGGATGTGGAATTAAAATGTGTGGCCACTGGGAGATACATCGACGACTGCATTGGCGCTGCTTCCTGCACGCATGCAGAGCTTGTTGACTTTATTAACTTTGCCTCCAACTTTCACTCTGCCCTCAAATTTACCTGGTCCATTTCCGACACCTCCCTCCCCTTTCTAGATCTTTCTGTCTCTGTCTCTAGAGACAGCTTATCCACTGATGTCTACTATAAGCCTACTGACTCTCACAGCTATCCGGACTATTCCTCTTCTCACCCTGTCTCTTGCAAAAACGCCATCCCCTTCTCGCAATTCCTCTGTCTCCGCCGCATCTGCTCTCAGGATGAGGCTTTTCATTCTAGGACGAGGGAGATGTCTTCCTTTTTTAAAGAAAGGGGCTTCCCTTCCTCTACTATCAACTCTGCTCTTAAACGCATCTCCCCCATTTCACGTACATCTGCTCTCACTCCATCCTCCCGCCACCCCACTAGGAATAGGGTTCCCCTTGTCCTCACCTACCACCCCACCAGCCTCCGGGTCCAACATATTATTCTCCGTAACTTCTGCCACCTCCAACGGGATCCCAGCACTAAGCACATCTTTCCCTCCCCTCCTCTCTCTGCAGTCTGCAGGGATCGCTCCCTACACAACTCTCTTGTCCATTCGTCCCCCCATCCCTCCCCACTGATCTCCCTCCTGGCACTTATCCTTGTAAGCGGAACAAGTGTTACACATGCCCTTACACTTCCTCCCTTACCACCATTCAGGGCCCCAAACAGTCCTTCCAGGTGAGGCAACACTTCACCTGTGAGTCGGCTGGGGTGATATACTGCGTCCGGTGCTCCCGATGTGGCCTTTTATATATTGGCGAGACCCGACGCAGACTGGGAGACCGCTTTGCTGAACATCTACGCTCTGTCCGCCAGAGAAAGCAGGATCTCCCAGTGGCCACACATTTTAATTCCACGTCCCATTCCCATTCTGACATGTCTATCCACGGCCTCCTCTACTTTAAAGATGAAGCCACACTCAGGTTGGAGGAACAACACCTTATATTCCATCTGGGTAGCCTCCAACCTGATGGCACAAACATCGACTTCTCTAACTTCCGCTAGGCCCCACCTCCCCCTCGTACCCCATCTGTTACTTATTTTTATGCACACATTCTTTCTCTCACTCTCCTTTTTCTCCCTCTGTCCCTCTGAATATACCTCTTGCCCATCCTCTGGGCCCCCCCCCCCCTTGTCTTTCTTCCCGGACCTCCTGTCCCATGATCCTCTCGTATCCCCTTTTGCCAATCACCAGTCCAGCTCTTGGTTCCATCCCTCCCCCTCCTGTCTTCTCCTATCATTTTGGATCTCCCCCTCCCCCTGCAACTTTCAAATCCCTTACTCACTCTTCCTTCAGTTAGTCCTGACGAAGGGTCTCGGCCTGAAACGTCAACTGCACCTCTTCCTACAGATGCTGCTTGGCCTGCTGCATTCACCAGCAACTTTGATGTGTGTTACATTCATCAACTTTGCAGCTACTTCCTTTGAGACCCAAGAATGAAGTCCACAGGACCTGGGTACTTGTCAGCGAATAACTTGCTCAGTACCACTGTCCTGGTGATTACTTTTTCAATGTCATGTTTATAGTTATTTATGGGAATACATAATTTAAATCATATATTATCTCCTTATTTTCCATTAATTCTCCTAGCTCACTTTTTAAAGGACAAATGCTTCCTTTATTAGTGCGCTTAAATATTCATAAAAACTCACATTATCTGATTCTACGTTTCTATTGAGCTTTGTCTTTAATATTTCCTTCCACATTAATCATTTAGTCATTATAGACTCAGTGGTCACTTTATTAGCTACATCTCTACACCTGTTCGTTAATGCAAATACTAATCAGCCAATCAAGTGGCAGCAACTCAATGCATAAAAGCATGCAGACATGGTCAAGAGGTTCAGTTGTTGTTCAGACCAAATATCAGAGTGAGAAAGAAATGTGATCTAAGTGACTTTGACCGTGGAAAGATTGTTGGTGCCAGATGGGGTGGCCTGAGTATCTCAGAAACTGCTGATCTCCTGGGATTTTCATGCACAACAGCCTCTAGAGTTTACAGAGAATGGTGCAAAGAACAAAACACATCCAGTGAGTGGCCGCTCTGTGGACAAAAATACCTTGTTAGCTCCTTTTAGCTAGTTCTATTTTCATATCCTCAACACTGCCCTTATTTACATTGAAGTACCCATTCTTCTTTCCCTCAAACTAAATGTAAACTTCAATAATTTTATGATCACTGCTATTTAGGGGCCTCTTCACTATGAAGTTATGAATTAATCCGACCTCCCTGCATCATTCAAAGGTCTACTGCAGGCTCCCAAATATGTTACTCTGAGAAACTATCATGAAAAATCTTAATGAAAACAATGTCCACCTGATCATTCTAACTTATATATAGATTAAAAATGCTGTGTGATTATCACTCATCCTTCTGACAAGCTCCCATTATATGTTCTTTTATACTGAATTCTATCATCTGGTTACAGCTAGAGGTCTGCAGAGCACCCCCACAATCCTTCTGCTAGGGGGCTGTAGACAACTCCCACAATTGATTCCTTACCTTAATTACTTCTCTTCTCCCAAACCATTGCTACAGCTTTGTTCCTTGGTTGTGGGATCTTCCTGTTCAGAAGCTGGCTCCCATGTTACAACAGTGACTCCACTTCAAAAATAATTAAATGAGTGCTTTAGCAGGTTCTGAAGTCAAGAAATACACTGCATAAATGCAGGTTTTCCTTTTAAATATCTCAAGATGCAGAAACTTGCATTGTGTTGGAAGGTCGCATAGATCAAAACTTCCTTACTGTGCTAGAAAGGATAAAAGAAATGATCCTTTCTTTCTTCCCTCTCATTTCTGCTCTCCTTTTCCCATCACAATCGTCAGCCTCTTGTTTCACTAATCTTATTTTGATCCTATCAGGCAGAGGGTTTGAAGACTGGAATAAAAATGTAACATTAAAGCAGTCAGAAAGCTGAGAACGTTCTTTACTAAAATACCAACTACATAATAACATGCCTCCTTTTGTCAAGAAAACATATAATTTACAAATAAAGTGAGTCCTATAATCATTATGATGAATGTGCCAGCTGAAATTTAACTGTGTGCCCATTATATCATGATTAAGGTTATGCCTGCATTGTATAATTAGAGCACATTCTATTTACAGGTTAATTTGTTTTTTTGCCACTCTAAAATACTCTGGCCTTTTCTTAAGGCACTGCTTTATAGTGGTGTCATTCAGTAGATCCTTTGGATGCAGAATTATAGAATGAGGCCATTCAGCCCAGAATGTCAGAAAAGAAAACCTGATCTATACAAAAAAAAACACAAATGACCTCAGGGTGTTCAAAATGGCTTGCAACCAATGAAGTAACTTTTAAGTATACACTCAGTGGCCATTAGGTACCTTTATTAATTATGTTTGTGGTCTTCTGCTGCTGTAGCCCATCCACTTCCAGGTTCAATGTGTTGTGCATTCAGAGATGCCCCTCTGTACACCACTGTTGTAACACGTTATTTGATTTACTGTCACTTTCCTGTCAGCTTTAACCAGTCTGGCCATTCTCCTCTGACCTCTCGCATTAACAAGGCATTTTTGCCCACAGAACTGCTGCTCATTGGATGCTTTTTGTTTTTTGCACTATTCTCTGTGAACTAGAGATTGTCCTGTGTGAAAACCCCAGATCAGCACTTTCTGAGATATTCAAACCATCGTGTCTGGTACCAACAATCATTCCATGGTCAAAGATACTTAGATCACGTTATTTTCCCCATTCTGATGTTTGTCAGAACAACAACAGAACCTCTTGACCATGTCCGCATGCTTTTATTGAGTTGCTGCCACAGGATAGGCTGATTAGATATTTGCATTAATGAGGTGACCAGGTGCACCTAATAAAGTGGCCACTGAGTGAGGACACCATAGGAAATGCAACAGACTACAGAAAGATCTCACAGATGGGAAAGCCCAAACACTGTAGTTTGTTTCAGAAATATTGATTGTGGGGTAAATAAACCCCAGAGCATTTGTTCTCTCATGGTTTACCTCACAATATTGTCCCACAACTTTTTATGTCCACTTAAAAGGACTGATGATGCTCCAGTAAAATTTTGCATCTAAGTGGCTACGCTCCACCCACCCTCGGTATTCCTCTGTGGTCAAAAGTGACTGGAACCTTTAATGTTCTGGCTCAGGGGCAAATATGCTACTCCTGAAGACCTGCCAATTTGCCAAATATTTGAAAGACCTCTCAATTAGCTGAAATCCCATGATCTATACCAATACCCCATCAAATATTTCCTTTTCTAGGTATCATTTTTTAAAATTTATAATCATACTGCCTTTAGGTCATTCTGCCCTTCCAGGCAATTAGTCATCATAATGTGAAATTCACAATGTATATGAACATCTGCTTAGAAATTCTGGTGTAGAACATGGACATGCTGGGTTGGGATGGTAGCAAGGTTTCAGTGAGCACGTGGGGTGGGTGAGTAAGGAGTATGGTTTCCAGTGTGACACGCTGTTTCCAAAATTTATAGCATGGTTGTCCTGGGAGTACCTATTGATGGTTATTCCCTTGACAATTTAGTTTAATTTTCCCTGCAGTGCATAGCAAAGAATATTAAAATGTGCACGACCAATGTGGAAATTATGTTGGACATTCAAAAGCATGCTGGTTCAACCATCCAAACTGGGAAGTCGTTGTACTCCAGTTCAAGTGGAGGATGAAGAAGATTTCAATTGCTTTATGCTGAGATTTTTTAAAAAAGTGCTATGCGATTAACTTTCACTTCCCAATCTTCATAGGTTTCAGAAGAGGTTTTTTTCAGAAATGTCTGCGTCAGTGCAGTGGGTATACATTATTATCCCTTAGGAGGGTACATGCCTATTATAAGGGTTGATAATCTCAGTACAGTACTGACGGAGTGCCACACTGCCAGGGGTGCAGTCTTTTGGATACATCTTTCAACTGATGCCTAAACTATCCCCTCAGAATGATGGCATGGCAATCCTATTGTACATTTTGAATGAACAGGTGAGCTTATGCAGTCGTGGGTAATATTCATTTTCCAATTACCATTTGCTTCGGATTTTGGATTTGAATGGTTTAATGAAGACTCTGCAACAAAGCAGAAAGAACTGCAGGCTCAAGGGCAAATTGAAGAAAATTTCCCCAACCTAAAAGTGGAAACCTTACAAAAACATAAATTGTGTTTGTGTTGTTGGGAAATGTTACAGAATTCAAAGAAACTCGGCTTTAAAATCACTCAGCTGCATTAACATCTACTTTCTTTCCACTTCTGCAAACCCCCCCAGTCCTCCAGTCTCACTAATTTTCATTTTCCAGCCATCTGATGTCATTTGCTTGGACTCAAGCTCTTAATACCCTCTGAAACCCCTCACACCTTTTTCCAAAGGATACTATTAAAACCAGTCCTAACATCTATCCAAATTTGAGGATGGTGTTCAATTTCCCTTCATTGGACTGCAGTGAAACAATGCTAAAACAGGTAGTTCAAAATGTTGAAAGAGAACACAAATGCAAGCTGCAGTTAAAAAAAAATCAGACTTTATAAAGCACAAAGCATTCAACCAGCAGGCAAAGCTTGGTAACCAGAGCAACTATAATCGCAGGTCTCTTGTACACTGGATGTGACAGCTCTAGGATCATTCACTACAATTTATCTGCAGCCCTAGCTAGACCTGGACTCAGAGACCAGTAGATTTTTTTTTGTTCCAAAAAGCATTAAGTGATAGCAGATGACGCCAGGAATGCTGTGACCCTGTTTCACCAACACTGCCTTCTCTATTAACCCCGGGAAAGCAGACTACGTGGTAGACGCCTGATGCTGTTCTTCCTTATCATCGTGGCCACTTTGTGCCAAATCTTGTTGACATAACCCATTAAAAAAGGTGAAAGTAAACAGTGAGGTCCAATTCCAATACCAGCATCAATATTATACAATGTTAGGAATATTTGAAGCCTAAATATATCCAAGGCTAAGTACACAGCTGTAAGAACACTATGAATCTATTGCATTCCATTCCTTCCTCCACGTCCACAGATAATTATCACTCATAAGTACGTGAGTCTGTGCAAGTGTATTTGTGTGTTCATCTGTGAGAGTGACAATATTGTCGGAGAGTTTTAAGTTCCATTTAGCAGCAGCAGATCACATGACTTCCAATTTCTTCATGTTCCAAGGTTAACCCTTAGGGGGTCATGGTAAAGTGTAGAACAGAATGTACTTTTGTACCTTAGAAAAGCAAGTATTCCTTCACAGTGGGTATGCAGGAGGAGGCCAGGGTGAAAGGGAGAAGGTATTATTTTGCAAAAGGTCAGAGGTGCTGAGAAAGACCAGGGACAAAAGGAACAGCTCAAGACTGGGCTCTCGTAGAAGAAGAGCCTTTGTAAAGAGGGTCAAGTCAAAGGTCAAACAATACGATCGGGTTTATGCAAAGCTGAAGCATTCAGTCACCAACGATTCCATTCTGATCTCAACGCGAATAACAAGGACATGTGGGAAAATGTTCAATGTGTTGGGGGCTGGGGATGTAGAGAGGGAGCATCGTTGTTCAGAAAAGAAGCTAGCAGAAGATGGCACAGTGTGAACGATGATGCTGTTTCACACATTGGCAGACCAAGGAGGATGGAAGGTTTCCCCTTATTTCATCATTCTGATTGTAATAAAGTGAACATTAATCATCTGTGGTAGCTCCACATGAAACAAATTTGCTGCCATTCTAAACCTCCCCCTTACCTACATGCTTGACCCCCTAGTAAAAGGCACAAAGAGAAAAGGAAAGGTGATAGTAATGAAAGAACCTGTATCTTTATATCATCAGGATGTCCAGAATATTTACAGCCAATTAAATAACTTTTGAATTAAAAGTAGTAAAGTGGACAACAGTTTACAGTACCAGCAACCCAGGTTCAATTCCTGCTGCTGTCTGCAACGAGTTTGTACGTTCTCCCCGTGACCGTGTGGCTTTCCTCCCACAGTCCAAAGACATACCGGTTGGTAGGTTAATAGGTCATTATAAATTGTCCCGTGAGGCTACAGTTAAATCGGTGGGTTGAGGGCAGTGTGGCTCGAAGCACTGGAAGAGCCTGTACCACGATGTATCTCAATCAATAAAATAAAAATAGCCAATACATACACCACAAATTGCCACCAACTGCAATAAACTGGAGATTAGACTGGAGATAACCTGTTTAAGCCCAGATATGCCTATTGATAAATAATTAACCAAGACATGAAATAGGAAGCCCATGCTCTTCTTTAACACAATGTTGTGGCATTTCTTTTTAAATATCTATATGAAATGACAAACAGGCCTTAGTTTAAAATAAGAACTGAATGGCCAGGCTTCCAAACAAAAAATGCAGCGCTCCTACAGTATTGCACAGTAGCATCAGCTCAATTCTGAGCAGAAGTGGAAATGTCACACTGGACTGAGGCTAATCATCTTGACAAGAGGAATAAATACTGTATTATTCTGTGAGGACAGCCTTTAATTTGTTCTCATTGGATGATGACATCCAAGATATTCCACCACAGGTGCCGGGTCTTTTCCAAGTTTATTTATGTGAAACACGCAGCATGGAGTTCTGTTTGCTGTTCAATAATCATGGAAGAAGGATGTGGTGTATGCACCTCACCTTAAACCTGCTGCCACTCCCCTTAGTGTTGAATTCAAGGGAGGAGGTGAAATAAGGGAAATGTATGATAGAATAAGCTGTTATTTTATTCATCCATTTTATTCTATGTACCATATGTATTCCTTCTGACTTGGAGATGCAGGTAGTGGAACCTTTTTATTGTTTGCATGACTTGTGGTTTTTTTTTCCCTGCACATTGGGTGTTGGTCTTTTTTTAAATTGGGTTCTTTCAGATTTCTTGTTTTGTGGCTGCCTGTAAGTAGACGAATCTGAATATTGTATAATTTATACATACTTTGATAATAGATGTACTTTGAATCCTTTGAATGCACAAGTACAGTTTCAATATGGGTGCTAGAGACCAGGTGGCAATGGGAACCTGTACCCTCTGCCCTCTCCCCTGTTGAGCATTACTGTGAAACGTGGAATTGCATACACTCAAAATTCACTCTGCTGTTTTTTTTAAGATTTAATTAAATATTCCAATGTACTTTTCCTGAACAGCTGTCAAACAAAATTTGAACCTGAGGGGATATTAGGGTAAAAAAAAACAAAAGACTGATTAAACCGATAGATTTTAAGGAGTACTTTAAAAGGAGAAAGGTAAAAATACAGAGGATTCATGACAGCCAGATGTGCACTGACCATATGTGAAGCAATTCATTTCAGAAATGCACAAGAAGCTGGAATTAGTGGATCATGGAAACTTTTGATGGATGTAATGCTAAAGGAGGTTACCAGATAGGAAAGGAGTATGAGAGCATCTAGGGATTGTAGATTGCACAGTATATCTGACCCAAGAACAAGATCAATACTGGAAGGAACGTGAGAAAGTGTTACCTTTTCTGAGCACTGACTGCATGGGTAATCATGGAAGAAAAATACATGAATGGAAGTGGAGGAAGAGATAATAAAACTGTTTTCCCCCCCAGACAGCAGAAAGCAGGAACATGAAGTCACTTGCAGTCTTCCCACTTCAGAAGGTGTGATTTCAGTTGAAACTTCAATATCAGGGCCCTACCTTAGGTGGTAATAAGACATTTCAGGGCAGTATCTGACAAAATGTTCTCCTTGGTTTCCTGGCAAACATCTGCCATTCAATTTTTTTAAATTGCTTAATATCTGATTCCTGTTTGTGGAACTTTGCTATGCACAGATGTGTTTCTTCTACTACAACAGCACTCACGCTACTAAACATACTTGTGCAGTAATGTACTTTTAAATAGCAAAAGGAGCTATATAAATACAAGTACTTTTACTTCCCTTTCCTTACTAATGTAGAATGTTCTCTCGATGCGAACTCATGCTATCAGGCAGTGAGACATCTGTGGCCAATTTTTTCTCATTCATGGTGAACAGGTTTCTGCTGATCAAAAGCAAAACATAGTGGCCTCTTGAACTGGTTGCACAAACAATGTGATCATTAAAGCAGGCAGCTGAGGAAATGGGCTGCAACAGGAATGCACATTAGACATGAGAAAATTTTAATTTTCTTTGACCTTTCTTCAGCTATTAAATATACCAACACATTTTACTCCAATCACTGTAGGCTTCATGATGCATTTTGCTTCTGTGGTGAGCACTCAGTCTGCTGCCAGCACACTTCACATCTACTTTATCACAATTAATAAAACCTACACACAAGATCAATTTTGTTCAGTCTCAGGTATTGAAGACACCCGTGAGATAAATGCCTTACTGCAGAATAGTGCTCTATCTTTCAACCAACCACTAACATCATTATCACATTAACACACACAAAATACTGGGGAAACTCAGCAGGTCAGGCAGCATCTATGGAAAGGAATAAAGAGTTGATGTTTTGGACCAAGACATCAGCTCTGTATTCCTCAGCCCAAATCATTAATTCTTTATTCCTTTCCATAGATGCTGCCTGACCTGCTAAGTTCCTCCAGCATTTTGTGTGTTTGTACTTTGTACTTGCAGTATCTGCAGAATCTATTGTATTCATTATTACATTGCTATTTGCAGGGGCTTTGTATGCATAAGTTTCCTGTTGCATTTCTAACATTACATAACAGATTTGTTTTCAACCGAAGTTGTAGCATCATTACCTGGTAGAAGCCAGCCAACTCAGCAAATCTTGGAGACTAAATCTCGGACACTTAAAGAGGTACTCCATTGCCTCTACCAAACCTCAGGACAAATAGTACCAAAGGTGGTGCAAAATGCAAATTGTCTCCTTTTTATGATAGGCATCAGAGACTGAATGTGGTAGGACAGAGAGAGACTAGAAGATGCTCAAACATAAATGGGCACCAGAAAACTCAGCTGAAAGAATTGCCTTCAAATTTGCTCCTTAGCGTGCAATTTGTGCTTGTGACTCAGGCTTGAATTAAAACAACCCGAGATCTTGCCATTATTTTGCGAGCCAGAGGCCCACTGGGAAATGAGTCTGGCAGTTCACTGGCTTAATAGTGTTTGAAAAAGAATGATGGAAGGAGGCTCAGGTGGAAAATAAATTTTTAGTACAGATCAGATAGGCACAAACTATGCAGCACAAAAAAAATTGCACATAAAAGCTAGCCAGTTTCTAATTCTACTTTTACATTCTTTTTGAAGGCTGGACATAAACTAACTTTCCCCTGTTGAAGCAGCTGAATTCTGTTAGGGTCAGGTTTCTTAAGTGCTAAGCTACAGTTTCTTTTTGTTATTTGACCACTCTATAGATCTGGAATTAGGTGATGCTCCACATAGCCCTGACAAGATTCAAGTTTTATACATTCTTTATGCTAGCTCTAGAGTTGGGTGTCAATAGTTCATACCAAATGTCTGGGTGCATAACCCAAAGGTTTTCCCTTCCATTTCATCCCTTGGTGCTTCCTGCTTTTCAACAAGAGGGTATCACTAGCACAAGACATCAAAGGTAGGTGATCAATCTGTCTCATGCCTCTGAAGCAGCAAATAGAAAGGTAAACTATTAGCATTCTATACCCAGGAGTCTCCTCAGCCCAAGGCTGTAGCTGCAGCAAAATTTATGGAGAAAAATCCAAGACAGTCTCTCCCAGATCAACATGTTGTTCTCTGATCAACATTAAACCAATCAGACATTGAGTGATTTTTCTTTCCCTTTCCTTTGTCCAAATGCAAGGTATGGCATCCACTCCAAGGGGTTGGTGGAAGTCAGCCAATTCAGCAGAACCAGAGGATTGAATACGAGACCATCCTGGAGTGCGAAGGCCTCCTTGAGGAATAGGAGGAGGCAGAAGCCGCATGGGGTATTGCTCTTGATAACCAAAGAAGTTAAAAGTTGAACAACACACACAAAATGCTGGAGGAACCCAGCAGGTCAGGCAGCATCTATAAAAATGAATGAACAGTTGACATATTAGGCAGAGACCCTTCATCAGGTCTAGAATGGAAGGGGGAAGAAGCCAGAATAAGAAGGAGCGTGGGGGGGAGGGGCGCGGGAAGGAGTACGAGCTGGCATGTGATAGGTGAAACCAGGTGACGGGGCAGGTGGATGGGGCAGGAGTAATGAAGTGAGAAGCTGGGAGGTGATAGGTGGAAGAGATAAAAGGCTGAAGAAAGATCTGATAGGAGAGGACAGTGGACCATGGGAGAAAGTGAAGGAGGAGGGGTACAAGAGGGAGGTGATGGGCAGGTGAAGAGAAGGGGTAAGGGGGGAGGGAGCCAGAAAGAATGAAGGGAGAAGAGGGGGAAGGTTACCAGAAGTTAGAGAAATCGATGTTTCTGCCTTCAGATTGGAGGCTACTCAGATGGAATATGAAGTGTTGTTCTTCCACGCTGGGAGTGGCTTCATCATGGCAATAGAAGAGGCCATGGACCAACATTTCAGAATGGGAGTGGAAAGTTGAATTGAAATGGGTAGACACTGGGAGATCCTGTGTTTTGTCGTGGATAGAGCAAAGGTATTCGACAGCAGTGTTCCAATCTGCGTTGTGTTTCACTAATGTAGAGGAGCCAGAATGAAAGTAAAAAATTTCTTATGGTTATGGTTGTATTGGTAATGATGGCACTTTAATGCATATGTACCAAGGGGTTAATGTGATATTGTTAGCATACGAACATATAAACCATACATCTACTCTGTACTAGCTCACATACCTTCACCTCTGAACCTAGGAAAGCTGCTGCTGAGATATATCCTAGGATGCACTGGGACACACCATCAGTGACGTAAGTTGGGGTCGTCAGGTGTTTCGGGTCTTTCAACATCAGACACTCTCGCCCAGGCGACCCAGCCTGGGTTGATCAGGCCCTGGCTTGTGTCCCAGTGGCACTGGTCTACAGGTCACACCTCTTGATCCATAGCCATCTGGAGGCTCGCACAGCGGCCTCTGTGATAATTTGATGGCTCTTTTCTTTGCACTCCCCATAATGCCAAAGAGAGTCGGTTCTGTACAACGAGCAGCCAGTAAACCTCTACACCCCACCTCTATAGACTCACATCGTACCCTCTGCCCCTGTCTCTAGCACTGCTCTAGCAGATCCTGGTACAGTATTTGGCTTTCTTATGCTCAAACGCCTCCTCAACCCGGTCTTCCCAAGGCACTATCAGTTCTATCATGACCACACTGGAATATAATTTAACAATAATCTCATCTAATCCAGCAGAGAGCAATGCTTGAAACTTCCCTATTAAGGTTGTTAACTCTGGTTAAACAGATTCCTGGAGACCGTAGCATGTGTCCACCTACCTACAACCAACCCAGTCAAAAGTCCCACTTCACATTCATACAGAAAGAAAACAGATGCATTATCTCACTGGCACATACTTAATTTGTCTATCTTCTTCAATATTTTTAGAACATATTGTGTCTATGATGACTACATTTTGTATTAATGCAAGAGATAAATCTTTCAGTCTGGGGTCTCCAGGCAAATCTGAGAGGGTTGACAGCCTTAAGATGTGCATCCCTTGGGTAACTCTCTTTCTGAGAGCATTCCATGTAACCCCCCAGCACTTTCTTTGCTGTCGCAGAAAGAACTGAGAGCAAATGCAGGCTCTCACATGCTCTTCCACTATGCAATGTTGTCAACATCAATCTGCTTTTACTATTCCTGAGTATTTCAAGATTTGAACCCCTCGCTAGTTTTGTCATGTCAATCCACGACAAGATGTTTAAAGGGGAAGGAAATAAAATAAAATATCCTGCAACGGGCAGCTGGAGCTAAAGAATATGCCATGAGTGATCAAAGCCAAGGACATGTGAACTTGGAGCCCCAGACAGATGACCTGTTGACCCCAATGCTTTTAGTTGGCCTGTCAGCTGCAGCGTGGCATGCATGGATCTGTAAACCCTTGACAGAGCTGGGGGGGTGGAGGGGGAACTAAAAGCATTTAAGCCAGTGAAAATTTGGAGTCATACTCTATTACCCAAGGATATTATTCATGCAGAAAATGAGGTACTTTAGAGGCAGCATTATACACATACCTTCAGCAGAGCTGCCTTCTCACTTTGCCAGGCCTCATTGCTGGCTCAAAATGCCTCTACTGAAAGAGTCTGATTTAAGACAAACAGTGTAATTTGCTTTTCCTATTCAAATTTACACATTTAAAGGGGCACCATCTAGCCTTGTGATGGATGTCTCGCAAATTTACTAAGTGTAAAATAAACATGATTGGGTAAAACTGAGCCTTATTTTCACCATGACATAGCATTACTAATAAGGTCCCAAGCCTCATATGCAATATCATAAGAAAATGTTACAAATATGTGCATCTCATGATATTAAATACATCTGCCTGTGCTCTACAAAAGCCAGAAAATTCAAATAGCTAAGGGTGTGTCAGCAATTTTACAAAATAGCAGGATACAGGAGGTATTGGCAATATCTCAGTGAGCAGAGCCTGAAAGTGTAGGTTTAAATAGCACAGCAGAGGTTTGAGCACAAGCTGGCACTCCACAGCAGCACTGAGTAGGTTACATATTGTTTGAAGATGTCTCTTTCAGGTGTGATATTAAATTAAGAGTTCATCTATCTTCTCTGGTAGACATTTATGCGACAACTCCAAAGACAAGCCTAAATTTATCAGTCATGAAACTGCACTAAGTTTTGTGAGCCCTGCTGTATGCAAATTGGATGAATATTTCTACTTTACATCAACAACCAGACTTTAAAAGTTTTCCTGTGCAATTACAGGAAATTTGATTACTGCGCTTTTACTTTGTCCCTTCCCACTACCCAGGAACTCAGATAATCCCTTCAGGTGAATCAGCAGAGCACTTCCTTCTTTTCCAGCTTAATGTAGTTCCACTGGTGCTCACAATGTGGTCTCATCTTCATCGGGAAACCAAACACAGATTTTTTGCAGAGTGTTCAGTCTGCAGGGACAACCTTGAGCTTCCAGTTGTCCGTTACTTTAATTCTCTATCCTACTTGACCCTGGCCTGCAGCACAGGTTGACAGTGTTGTTAAGAAGGCGCTTGGTGTGTTGGACTTTATCAACTGTGGGATTGAGTTCAAGAGCGGGGAGGTAATGTTACAGCTATACAAGACCTTAGTTAGACCCCACTTGGAGTACTGTGTTCAGTTCTGGTCATCTCATTGCAGGAAGGATGTGGATATTATAGTGAGAGTGCAGAGGAGGTTTACAAGGATGTTGCCTGGATTGGGGGAGCATGCCTTATGAGAATAGGTTGAGCGAACTTGGCCTTTTCTCCTTGGAGCGATGGAGGATGAGAGGTAACTTGATAGAGGTGTACAAGATGATGAGAGGCATTGATCATGTGGATAGTCAGAGGCTTTTTTCCAGGGCTGAAATGGCTAACACGAGGGGGCATAGTTTTAAGGTGCTTTGAAGTAGGTACAAGGGGGATATCAGAGATATGTTTTTCCACTCAGAGAGTGGTGGGTGCGTGGGATGCACTGCCACTGAAGGTGGTAGAGGTGGATATAATAGGGCTTTAAAGAGACTTAGATAGGTACATGGAGCTTAGAAAAATAGAGGGCTATGTGGTAGGGAAATTCTAGGCAGCTTCCAGAGTAGGTTACATGGTCAGCTGAAGGGCCTGTAATGTGCTGTAGATTTCTATGTTTCTACGTTTCTAAGTACAGCATATTTCATTTGCTTTGCTACAACTCAATATCCCAAAATACAAAAGAAAAAACCCACCTATAGTTTCCAAAAAACCTTAAAAATATGCAAAACAGAGGCATATGAAGTCTGAGGATTGGAACAGTTTACAATGCAACTAAAATAAATTTATTAAGAGAGTAAAATTTAATTATGGGGGTAATGTTACAAGAAAAATATAAGTGCACAATGAAAACTTCAAAAAAAGCAAAAAGAAAAAGATTAGTGAGGACATTTGTAGGTTCCTCACAGAAACAAGTGAATTTATAACAGGGAGCAAAGAAATGGAGCAAAAAAACACATAGTTTGGTTCTGTCTTCACAGAGGAAACACAAACAATTTCTCAGAAATGTTATTTGCAAAGAATTCAATAAAAAAAATTAAAGGAAATTAGTATTAGTAAAAATAGTACTGCAATTAATGGAAGTGAAAGGCAATAAATCACCAGGTCTGACAAACTGCATCCCAAAGTGTTAAAGTAAATCATTTTGGAAATGGTAGATGCATTGGTTGTCATTTTAAAAAATTCTGTTGATTGTGGAACCAGATTGGAGTGCAACAAATAGGGCTCTAACTTCTAATAAAGAAGGGGAAGTAAAAACAGAGAATCACAGACCAAAGTTCAAAGTAAACTTTATTATCAAAGTACATATATATCACCATATACAACCCTGAGATTCATTTTCCTGTGGGTATACTCAGCAAATCTATAGAGTAGTAACTATAACAGGATCAATGAAAGATCAACCAGAGTGCAGAAGACAACAAACTGTGCAAATTCAAATATAAATAAATAGTAATAAATAACAAGAACATGAGATAATGAAATAAAGAGTCCTTAAAATGAGATAATTGGTGTTGGGAACATCTCAATGATGGAACAAGTGTGTGTAGTTAATTCACTTTTATTTAAGAGCTTGATGGTTGAGGGGTAGTAACTGTTCCTGAACCTGATGGTGTGAGTCCTGAGGCTCTTGTACCTTCTACCTGATGGCAGCAGCGAATAAAGAGCATGACCTGGGTGGTGAGGATCTTTGATGATGGATGCTGCTTTCCTGTGACAACATTTCATGTAGATGTGCTCAATGGCTGGGAAGGCTTTACCTGTACAAGGCCAAATCCACTACTTTTTGTAGGATTTTCTGTTCCAGTAGGCTTAACAACAGTAATAGGGAAAATGCTAATAATTGCTTTAAATGATATGTTTCCTGAATACTTAGAAAATACTTAATTAAACAAATTAACACAAATTTATGAGAGGAAATCTGTATTTCACAGACCTACTAAAGTTTTTTTTCAGGATGTAACTGCCAGAATAGGTAAGGGATAACCAGTTAATGTGGTATATTTTGGATTTTCATAAAGTTATTGATAAGTTGCTCAAATCACAAACAAAAGAAAATCTGCAGATGCTGGAAATCCGAGCAACACACACAAAATGCTGGAGGAACTCAGCAGGCCAGGCAGCATCTATGGAAAAAAAAGTACAGTCAGCGTTTTGGGCCGATTGTGTGTTGATACGTTGATCAATAAAGGTTAGTGTGCAAAATTAAAGCACATGGAGGCAATATTCAGACCAATGGAGGGATAGTCTTTATTGCAAGCGATATAGAATATAAAAGAAGGCATGTTTTGATCCAACTTGACAGAGCACTAGCTACAGTTCTGGTCTGCATGTTTAAGAAAGGATAAAATTGCACCGGTTGTTGAGTAGAGAAGGTTCATTGGGTTGATGTATGAAAAGAGGATGAGTAGGTCGGGCTTAAGCTCACTGGGGTTTGAATGAACAATGATCTTATTGAAACATATGAGGTTCTGAGGATGAATGACAGGGTAAGTGTCAAGAAGATTCTGCAAAGGGTCACTCATCTAGACCAGGAAGAATTTCTTCTCTTCGAAAATTTGGATCCCTTGCAGCTCCTTATCCAAGGGAACTGCGGAGGCAGATTTATTAAATACATTCAGGGTAAAGATTGTCAGACATTTGGACTGTAACAGAGTGAAGGGGAATGGAGAGAGAATGGGGCAGTGCTTTTGAAGCCAAAATTTGGATAAGCCATAATCTTAATGAATGTAGGCTCAAAGGTCCAATTAGCCGACTCCTGCTCCTTATGTTCCCGCTGGCTGACGTCTATTGCATCAGAAGCACCAAAACACAAGCAAAAATCAGAGAATACGTGAAGGGTTTTGACCTCATGAAGCTGAAATCTCTTTAACGTCATTAAAAAAAATCCCTCTTTTCAGGATCTCTGAAAACACAAGTAGTTCAGTACATCTCTTACTGGAGCTGCACACTCCGATCTTGTTCTCTGCTGTTTTTCATATACCTTTTCAGAAATTTAGAGACTTCATTTTATTACATAGACTTCTGCCTCAGGGTTTCTCCTACAATCCAAAGACATACCAATAGGTAGGTTAATTGGTCACTATAAATTTTCCCATGATTAGGCTGGTGTTAAATCGGGAGCTCCTGGGCGGAGCAGCTCGAAGGGCCAGAAGGGTCTATTCGCTGCTATATCTCAATAAATATAAAAATATAAATATAAACACATTCCCTAACTCTATTATTTCCTTTAATTTGCTTTTAATGCTTCCACCACCAGTTTAAGACTCACGTTTATTATACAGTATTAACATTTCACTATTTGTTATTTCAGTTGGCATTAATTCAACACAGTATTTTTTCAGTTTCAATTCCTTCAGAATGAGTTCATTTTTACAGCTTGTCTTATTGCCTCTGAACTGAGTAAAGAGTTCCTTTGTATTCAGGATTTTCTTGCACTTGCTGTCAGTGCTGTTGATAGCCAATTCCTTACAGTTGCTGCAACCTGCTTTTCTTGGGATAAAAGTGGCATTAGTATTCAACATCCAGGACGGAGTAGAACTTTCAGAAGTAAATGTCAAGCAGTCAAGCATCCAGATTACTGACCAAAATTGCATTAATGTAATAAACTTTCAATGGAACTCAAAACAGGATAAATTTTAAATACAGATGATAACTTAAGAAAAAAATCTAATAGCCTCTACTGTGCATTTGGAAGTGTGATACTTAGGCCATGTAACCTAGATTCGATTCAGGCCTACACTGAAAACAAACATCTGAAGTGATTAACAGTTAACTAAATATTTTACAGGTTTTGTAATGTAGGAAATACCATAGCTAGTTTGTTCATAACACATTCCTATTCACATCAGATAATCCATTTTAGTGATGTTGATAAGTGGAAAATACCAGTTAGGACACCAAGGAGAATGCATTGTCCTGTTTAGATGGAATCTTACATTCAAGCAAAGAGCAATTAATATCTCATTCTCAATGCAGCTCCTTTGACAATGATGAGCTTCCTGTGAATGGTGGGAGCTTAAGTTACTGGAGATAGGTTTAGGATAATTACATCAGAGAAGACCATTTGGTTCATGTCAGCTTCTTATAAATCAAACCAGTTTATCATATTTCCACTTTTCCCTCAGACATGCAATTTTCTTTTTCCCCCTTTAAGAGCGGACTCATTTTTCCAAACTACCAGCCTTTCAGACAATGTACTCCAGGCTATAACTGTCAGACCTGCACAGACAGGCACCTCTCAGTCTGCACCCAGCTAACAGGAATCACCCGCCACTCATTTCCAACTCATCACCTACAGCCTATTTAAACCCAAATCTCATCCAGTCCTTGTTTACCCATTGAACCAGCCAATCTCAATCAGTTGCTCCTAGCCTTCAGTTATTTTGTTACCTGTCGTGTTTAGTATCTGTTCTTTCTTGTTTTGTGACCCTTTGTTGCTTGTTAATTTGCAGTTTATTAATGAAGTGTCATTTACTGCAAAATCATCTCCACTGCTCTGCTTTTGGGTCAAGCCTCCTTTACATAAGGCTCAATGTCTTCTATGCTTGCTTTGACCATCAAAACATGGAGGAGCCATCACAAACTCCCACAGCCCCCCATAACCCTCTGAGGCCAATGTGTCAAACACCTTCAGGAGGGTGAACCCATGAAAAGCATTTGGCCCAGACAGGGTACCTGGCCAAGTAAAGACCTGTGCTCATCATCTGGCTGGAGAATTCAGAGATCTTTAACCAGTTGCTTCGGCAGTCTGAGGTACCCAACTGTTTCAAGCAGGCTTCAATTATACCAGTGCCTAAGAGGAACATGGTGAGCTGCTTCAAAGACTACCATCCAGTAGTCTTCATTCACAGTGATGAAGTGCTTTGAGAGCTTGCTGATGAAACATATCAACTCCTGCCTGAGAAGTTGGATCCACTCCAATTTGCCTACCGGGGCAACAGGTCAACAGCAGATGCCATTTCATTGGCTCTTCACTCAACCATGGAACATCTGGACAGCAAAGGTGCATATAACAGGATGCTCCTTATCAACTACAGCTCAGCATTCAATACCATCGTCCCCTCAAAACTAATCAATAAGCTTCAAGATTTTGGCCTCAATATCTCCTTGTGCAATTGGATCCTTGATTTCTTCACTTGCAGACCCCAATCAGTTCAGATTGGCCACAAGAATCTCCTCCACAATCTCCATCAGCACAGGTACCCCACAAGGTTGTGTACTTAGCCCCTGCTCCACTTGCTTTACACTTATGAATGTGTGGCTAAGCACAGCTCCAATGCCATATTCAACTTTGCTGATGACACCACAGTTGTAGGTTGAATCAAATATGGTGACAAATCAGCATATAGGAGGGAAATTAAAAATCTGTCAGAGTGGTGTCATCAGGAAGAAGGTACAGGGGCCTCAGGTCCAACAGCACCAGGTTCAGAAACAGTTTTTACCCCTCAACCATCAGGCTCTTGAACCAAAGGGGATAACTTCACTTGCCACATCATTGAAATGTTCCCACAACCTAAGGCCTCACTTTCAAGGACTCTTCACCTCATGTTCTCAATATTTATTATTACTATTTTTGTATTTGCGTGGTTTGTTGTCTTTTGCACATTGGTTGATTGCCCAAGTTGGTGTGGTCTTTCATTGATTCTGTTATGGTTATTCTATTATGAATTTATTGAGTATGCCTGCAAGAAGATGAATCTCAGGGTTGTATATGCTGACATATATGCACTTTGATAATACATTTACTTTAAACTTCTTACATTTCCTGACAATAACTGCTTGGTACATGAAGCTTGGTACTTGGTGATGAATCCACTTAAGTCATCTGTGCCCTTTCTGCCAGTGGAAATAGTCTTCCTTCTATTCACTTCATCTCAACCCCTCAAGATTTGAAATAGACTATTTTTAGTTGGTGAAAGGCCAGATGCATTACAGCACATTGGCAGAATACTGTGCATATTGAATAGAACTATGCTGAGACTCCAAGAGTAAGATTATGTTGGGAGACAGGCTCGAACTTACAACCTTCTAACTCCAAGGCTAATGCACTAACCAATGAACCAAGGATAACGGATCTGTCTTAAGATAAATTGCAGATTCTTCAAGTCACAGGAAGAGACAGGGAAGGTCTGCTTGCAGTACAGAATTTGGAGTAGTGATCATCTGATTTGTAGTCAGAACCCAAAAGCTCATCAATAAAACTAATCATTTAAAGCAACATTAGTAATATGGTCAATTTCATTTCTTCGGAGGGGATGGAAGATTTCATTGAAGCCACTTCCTTAATCACATTTCAATATAAAGTTTTTAAGTGAGGCTGGGAATAATTCTGTTGACTTTGTAGGACTCCAATAATATTGTGATTATTAGATCAATTAATGGAAATTGCACAAATTGTTTGGAAATACTTGGCAGTAATCTGTGCACTGAATTGCAGCCACTGGTAAGAGTTAACAAGAAGCATCAAGCTGCAACCTTGAGAGTACTGTAAGTTATTTCCAAAGCATCACACAGAAAATGCTGGAGAAACTCAGCAGGTCAGGCAGCATCTATGAAAATGAATACACAGTCAATGTCTCGGGCCAAGACCCTTCTTCAGGACCAAAAAGGAAAGGGGAAGACACCAGAATAAAGAGGTGGGGGGGGGGGGGCGGAGGAGGATAGCTAGAAGGTGATAGGTGAAGCCAGGTAGGCGGAAAAGGTAAAGGGCTGGAGAGGAAAGAATCTGATAGGAGAAGAGAGTGGACCATAGAAAAAAGGGAAGGAGGAGAGGACCCAGGAAGAGGTGATAGGCAGGTGAGAAGAGGCAAGAGGCCAGTAGGGAGTAGAGGAAGATGGAAGGGGAGGGAATGTTTTTTAACTGGATGGAGGAATCGATATTCATGGCATCAGGTTGGAGGCAAACCGAGATGCAATATAAGGTGTTGTTCCTCCACGCTGAGGGTGACCTCATTGTGGCACAAGAGGAGGCCATGGACCAACATGTTGGAACAGGAATGAAAACCAGAATTAAAAAGGTTGGCCACCGGGAAGTTCCACTTTTGGCAGATGGAGAAAAGAAGCTTGACGAAGTGGTCCCCCAAGTTAACACAAAACTAAGAGGCTGCACAGGTGCCCTCCTATATGCAGAAGGATGGAGCAACTGATAACCTGCATTCTGGGTTGTATTTAAATTGTGTTTTCATTGGCGAAGAACCACCATGTTAACCCATTACACCTTCTTCTTTATCCTCAATACATTCTTCTTCTGTTATCTTTCACTGAAACTCTTTGTCAGAAGAACTTTGGCAGCCAAGACTGACTTAGGAAAAGCATGCTCATTCCTGAGACCAAATAATGACAATTTTCCTCAGCATCCTGTCTCCTCGTGAAGTTTGTACCTCCACCAAAATCCTTTCAGTTCCCAGGACACTATGAAGAGCTGCAAATGTAATATGTTTAACCTAAACAAACCAGAAATGGTAGTAGCCCTTGATTGACTGACAGCTAAATAATTTTCAGTTAAATTCTAATTTGGAGTTCTTCAATTCACCAAGTTCTACATCTAAACAACTTGCACTCACTGGTCACTTTATTAGGTAACCCATGTACCTGCTTGATAATGCAAATATCTAATCAGCCAATCATGTGGCAGCAACTCAATGCATAAAAGCATGCAGACATAGTTAAGAGGTTCAGTTGGTGTTCAGATCAAATGTCAGAATGGGGGAAGAAATGTGATCTAAGTGACTTTGACCATGGAATAACCATTGGTGCCAGACTGGGTGGTCTGAGTACCTAAGAAACTGATCTCTTGGGATTTTCATGCACAGCAGTCTCTAGAGTTTAGAGTGAATTGTGCAAAAAACAAAATACATCTATTGAGTGGCAGTTGTGTAGGCAAAAAGGCTTTGTTAATGAAAGAGGTCAGAGGAGAATGGCCAGACTGGTTCAAGCTGGGCAACAGTAACTCAAATAACCACGTGTTACAACAGTGGTGTGCAGAAGAGCATCTCTGAGTGCATAACATGTCGAACCTTGAACTGGATGGGCTAGAGCAACAGAAGACCACAGACATACATAGTGGCCACTTTATTAGGTACCTCCTGAAAATAATAAAATGGCCACTGAGTGTTGTGAAATTTGTTAACTTTGCAGCTGCAGGACAATTCAATACATGATAATAGAGAGAAAAATAAACTGAATGATAGCAAGTAAATATATAAATATAACAGTAAGTAGTGAGGTAGTGTTAACATTCAGAAATCGTTTGGCAGTGGGGACGAAGCTGTTCCTGAATCATTGAATGTGTGCCTTTAGGCTCCTGTACTTCTTTCCTGATGGTAGCAATGAGAACAAGGCATGACCTGGGCGATGGGGTCCTTCTTGAGGCATGGCTCCTTGAAGATGAGTGGTGAGTGTGTGGAATGGGCTGCCGGCAACGGTGGTGGAGGTGGATACGATAGAGTCTTTTAAGAGACTCCTGGATAGGTACATGGAGCTCAGAAAAATAGAGGGCTATGGGTAACCTGAAGTAATTTCTAAAGTACATGGTCAACACGCCATTGTGGGCCGAAGGGCCTGCATTGTGCGGTAGGCTTTCTATGTTTCTAAGGTGTCCTGGATGCTGGGAAGGCTAATGCCCATGATGGAGCTGACTGAGTACACAACTTTCTGCAGCTTCTTCTGATCCTGTGCAGTGCCCCCTCCCCCAATACCAGACAGTGATGTAGTCAGTTAGAGTGTTCTCCACGGTACATCTGTACAAATTTGTAAGTGTCTTGGGTGATGGGAGTCCTTAATGATGAATGCCGCCTTTCTGAGGCACCTTAGAAATAAACCCTAGATATAGCCATAGAAACTCTTCCCTCTTCTAAACTCTGGAATATAGAGCTGCATTTTATTCTACCTCTCATCAGAGCAGCCACTTCCATCCCAGGAAATACAAAAGAGCAGTTTGTAAAATCATTAAAACTGTACAATGCCTTCCCAACGTTAGGTGTGAAAATGGTGAAGGACTCCCCCATCATTCTGTGTATCACAGTGAAACAAAGCAGAACTGACTTGAATGTACCCACACACACTTCAGGTGACTGAGATTATGTTTAAAAATTGCGTGTATATTATGCTTTAAATGTAGAAAACTATTTCAAGTGCTTCAGGAAAAAAGATCACCTATTTGTAAAAGGTGGCATTATAATGGTCAAAGAGATTGGTGAAATACATTGTCTTAAAGGAGAAAAAGTGAAGCATTGGAAGCATGTGAGGAGGGATCTCTGAAGTGTAAGGGGTAAATGGATGAGGCCAGGAGGTCAACAGTGAAGCAATGTACATTTGAGTGAACTAGGCCAGATTTAGAGTGGAGCAGTAAGGCTAAGGAAGGATTTGAACCTGAAAATAAGAATTTTAAGGTTACCTACAGTGTGATCAGCACTTTAATGCTAAGCAAATCTATAATGTCACTCTTAGACAAGATGCACTAAAGCATTTAACATCAGCTGAGCACTTTAACACATCCTTTCTTCACAAAAATGCAAGCGATCCTGTTTTGCAAAACCTTAACTTCCAGTTTCCATTGTGCAGTCCTGATGCTTTTTCCTCTTTTTGTCTGCTCTATGTTACAAACATTCCCATTTAATGCTTCATTAGCATTCCTCCTGTGAATCGTACCTCACTCTTAAGTCTCAACCTTGATCGTCCTTTTGGGGGAAAAGAAAGACAAGACAAATCCACATTTGCACATCTATAAATACAAAATCAATAAGGCTCAGACACTTTCCACTTGAAGGATGCACTTGAAAGTCTTCTTTTATTTCTTCTCTTCAGAATAAGCCCCACACGTCTGCATTTCTGTTACTCGAGAAGGGTTTAACTGCACTCACTAAATCCTTTTATATGAACATCAAATTGAGATTATTGGATCCTATAAGCAAGTCTGGGTAATGCAATATATATTTAATCCACAGATCATAAAAGATGGGACACTAGACTCTTTAAAATGTCAGAAGTCCATATGTAGGAAGAAGTGTGTTGCAACTCACAGTCCTCAGTATGACAAATTAAGATAGTACATTATGGCCCAATAAAATCAAGGCTCACAAGGAAGAAATCATTGATTTATCCCTCCTTGGAGGTTTCACAAGCTCCAGTGAAATACTGCATCAACTTCTGCTCTTATTTGACTTTTAAACTAACCTATTTATTGTTAAATGTTACAGAATCATGTCATTTTAAGAGAGAACTGAGAGATAAAAAGTGCAAGAGAAGGGGCTCATTTTAGATCCTCTTGAAAACCACCAGTACAAGAAACAAAAACATTAGATGCCCTAAACCCATAAAGCTTTATTTAATGCAGAATGTATTTTTTTGTCTCTGCTTTAGTTTTATCCCTTTCTGTCCTGAATATATTGATGCCTGCACAATGTGGTTCAATAGTACTAGATCTTCCTTACCCAGACGTCACATCTTATACAGCATTCTGCCGCATGTGTACAGGAGTTTTGCTAAAATTTGAAAAGCAACCAAGTGCATTTATGAAACACATGTAGTGTAATAGGGGAGCAACAATGCCTTCATCATTATCTACGCCCCTTCTGTCTATCTAGGGCCAGTGGTAAGACAGGTAACAGATCTACCTTCCTGTGAGTTGGGGATGACAAAGCATCTGGTCCAGGGAGTGGAGATGAAGGAGCGTTAAGTGCTAGATCTCTCTGGCTCCAAGAGTGGAGCAGGCAGCAAGCTCGATCCAGGTCCCTCAGCAGTTTTTGTGGAAAAAAAATCAACTCCACTTAGCTTTGCTGAGCTGTGCTAGCCAGGTACATTTAAGAATAGCTGCCCCCTGCACACTTAACCAAGTAGCCAGACTTCATATCATCCTAGACTCTTTTGAGACTGTCACACTCAAGGCTAACGTTTCGTGAAAAAGTGTAATTATCATGGAGAAACAATATCGGGGCAGCTGGAATCCATCAATGCTGGCTGGTTATTGTTGGACACTTAAGGAAGAAGCCTCAAACACTGAGTACCAATGAAAACCATCAACAGAACATCTTTAGCTTAGTTGAACTATTGCAAAGTGTTAGCACTGCTATGTGATTGAATGCATCATATTCAATAAAAGTTAATTTCTTGTTTCTCCAAATTCTTATGTGATACAAGTAGTCTGAAATTATATTTGTGGTCAGCTTCAAGTGGTCTATCATAACCAAAAGAAAATTCTGAGGAAGCAACACTTTCGAAAAATATTGCTGTCTGATGTAGCACACTGTCACTGTCCTGATGTCGAAAATACACAGCTTATTTTCTCCAAAACAGCAGCAAGGTAGATGACAAATTTAACTGTGTTCCACAGTAATGTTCATTCAGGGGTAAGCATTTTAAGCTTCCACTTAAGCCCAGTTTCCTGAATCCTGTTCCCTATAATCGATGTTGTGATAGCAATTCTATGTAAAATAGCCAGCAACAATCGAACTCCCACCTCTTGCAAAGTTGCAAGGCACAATGTCCAAAGTCATGCTAAATAAAACAATTCCCCACTGTATAATGTTCAATTATGCAAGCTTTCAGCCAGGAGATGTATTTACTCAGAAAAGACCAATACTAAACAAGTATGTTCAGGTGATTAATGTAACATTGAACATGCCATTGAACTTCCTTAGATACGATTTGAAAATAATACATTAAAGTATGTACTTGGACTTGTCCTCTTCAATATTCTCTCAAAAATCAAAATGAGCAGAGTCAAAATCTGAATTTTAAAATAGATTCCTTTTTTTTAAGAAGCATCTAACCTATTTTGCTTCTGGCCCAGCAACTCATCAAGTTTTAAATTATTCTTGCTTTCAAATACATCCAAATATGGCTCCAACTCTCACCCATCCCAGACTAGAACCATTCAAACACCAACCCTGCCTCCACAGCCTACCTTCAAATCTGGTCTCCTGCTGCAACACTGGTTACTTGAACTTCAGGCTGGTAAAGACACTGAGTCTGTAATTCTCTCCTTCACTTTATCAATCCTCATCCCTTAAGTGCTTCTCTGACCAAGCTTTTGGCTTCCTATCTTAACAACTCCTTCTTCTCCAATTATTGGTTAAGTCAGCAGAAGAATTTATAAATCCTTCATATCCTGTTATACTGTCTGCTCTAATGCTAGTATTAACAACCAACTTTTACACAACTGTTTCCTCTACTTTTCAAGTAGAGCAAGTCAGCCTTCATGGCCTTGAATTGTCACCAGAAGCTTACAATTAATGGTATGCTTTTGAAGTGAAATTGCTGTTGTAATAAACACAGCAGCTCGGAGTGTATGGCAAAAACCCAGAAGGAGCAATGTGAAAATAACCTAATAACCTGTTTTACAAAAAACATAGAAACATAGAAAACTACAGCACATTACAGGCCCTTCAGCCTACAATGTTTTGCCGACCACGTAACCTACTCTAGAAACTGCCTAGAATTTCCCTAGCGCATAGCCTCTATATTTCTAAGCTGCATGTAGCTATCCAAGAGTCTCTTAAAAAGACCCTATTGTATCCACCTTTACTACCTTCTCTGGCAGTGCATTCGACGCACTCACCACTCTTTGTGTGGAAAAACTTACCTCTGACATCCCCCTTGCACCTACTTCCAAGTACCTTAGAACTATGCTTCCCCGCGTCATCCACTTTAGCCCTGGGAAAAAGCCTCTGGCTATCCACACGATCAATGCCTTTTATCATCTTATACACCTCTATCAAGCCACCTCTCATTCTCCGTTGCTCTGATGAGAAAAGGCCGAGTTCACTCAACCTATTCTCATAAGGCATGCTCTCCAATCCAGGCAACATCCTCGTTTTGATTGGGACTCAAATTGTCGAGGACATGGGGAGAGAACTCCATTGTTTTTCAACAAAATTACGTTGTGGAATATTTTATGTCTGCACCTGAAGAGCATAACAGGCTTTGGTTTATCATCTCATTTGAACTTGAGGATGCTATACTCTAAAGAGTCCTGCACTCAAGTGTCAGTCTAGATTTTCACAAGTGAGACAGCTTAGAACCTTATGACTCAATTGTACTAGACGGACAAACCAACAATGAGACAAAGGGAATGATACTAGGACAAAAGGTCATTACTTAATTAAAACAGGCAGGTTTTAAGCAAAATGTTACGAAAGGAGAAAGATGTGGAAAGAAGTTTAAAGAATGGAGTACAAAGGTGCCAAAGTATCAGCAGCTGACATCAGTGAAACTTCTCTTTAGGAGCAAAACTGCTTTTGGAGTTATAAAACCTGTTACAATTAGGACCATTTGAACCAAACCAAGAACATTACTGGACTCACTGTGACCCATGTCCTATTGTCATGGCTGGTTGATTTTGCCTTAGCAATTTTATTTTTATTTATTGACATACAGCGTGGTATAGGCCCTTCTGGCCCTTTGAGCCGTGCCATCCAGTAATCCGCCCAATTTAACCCTAGCTCAATCATGGGACAATTTACACTGACCAACTAACCTACCAACCTGTACGTCTTTGCAATGTGGGAAGGGTTTCTTACCCAGAGGAAGTCCACACGGTCACGTATAAGCTCCTTACAAGCAGTGGCAGGAATTGAACTTGGGTTGCCGGTACTGTAAAGTGTTGTGCTAACTACTATGCTACCATGCCACAATGTCAGAAAATTTGTAATTATTCATATACAATATGATTAAACTGAAGTTGAATTAGGTCAGAGTGTTAGTCCATTAGAGTTGTTCACCTGCACTTCAAATCTGCAAAGAGTTCCTGGACCCCTTGTTCCAGGGTGAAAGGTGCTTTCACGTGCAAGTTTTTTTATGGTATAAAGAGGATGAGAAGAGGATGAGAAGAGCATCAGCAGACCCTCTCAGATTCTTTGACGTGATTCTGAATTTGGTAATCTGTATAAATAAAGAGAAAATTGTTCACCCAAGGTGTGTTGCTCCTTTCTTTGTAGCTACTGTACTTCTCAGGAGCAAAGAAACCAGATCTGAAGTCAACAGCTGTTTTCCAAATTGACGAACTTGGAATTAATTAGTTCACAAAATTAAGTAGGCAATAGCCAACAGCATATCAGTGGTGAGAACATTGGCAAATGCTTGTTTTTCAAATTGGAGAGAACATCTAGTGCTGTTCACTGGAATCTTTGCCATGTTTTAAGTACGTTTGCACATGTTAGTGACCTGGACTTGGGTACACGGGTTGCAATTTGAAAGAAGGCAGGTGACAGAACTTAGATGTATGGAAAAGAATGCAATGGATCGAAACAGATTTCAGAAAAGCCTGGCAGTAAAATAGGCAGATGAAATTTAACACAAGGAAGTGTGAAATGAAACATTTTGTAAGGGACATACCAAAATGCTTTACCAAAGTGCACTGTGACCTATTACTGTCATGGCGAGTTGGCCATGGATTGGTGATAAGACAGAACATCTATATTATTGTTAGATCTAAACTAAGAAATTACGTCATGTTATTTGAGTAGTTTTATAAAGTTGGGACATTTCATGGTTGATTTAAATTATGCAAGTCAGGTTTAAACAATTGATAGAAGCCAGCAACGAGGAAGGAAGCACCAGCAGACACAATTGCATTTACTCTTTAAACTGAGCCTATGGCAGATCAGCTCCTCGATTTGGTTTAGGCCCAGGTAATACATTACTGGTACACAGTGAGGGAAAAAAAAATGTGATCTTGTTCCCATTAGAATTGATTAACAAATTGACATTGATGGGGAGGATGAAAAAATTGCTTTTGGGGACTCACTCTCCCAATTTGATTTGGTGACCCTGTGAGGTAGTCTAAGGAGGTTTTGTTCAATCCTGACTACAAGGATTAAAGAAAATAAACCAGGCAATTAGTGTAGAAGTTAAACTTTTACAATGATGCCTGAAAGGTTAGCAGAATATTTGCCCAGGTTAGTGTTTTCTGTAAGGGATATTCACATGCCAAACATTTTTCAAGGATAAAGAAGGAGTATATTTTCCACTCATTGATTAGATTTACATTTTATTAATTACACATATTCAAAGAAAAATAATCACACTAGAAAATGCTGATACAACTACTTATAGTCAAAGTTGATCAGGCAGTTTCAATGCACTAGTAACCGAAGTTTCCTGCTTTGAAAGAAGAAGAAAAGTACACATTCAAATGTATTTCACTCCGCTTGTCAGCATGTGGACACCCCATTTAATTATATAGTGAGTGTATGGATCCCTTAACACTTGGATCTAGCCGATTCCCAAGTCAATCCAAAACCTAATTTGCCAGTATGAGATCTCATCGCACCAGGTCATTTCCAACAGATCAGTACAGAATGAGAGATTTAATTCATTTTGGAACCACAGGAAAAATTAATGATGAAGTTCTAAATGAAAACATAATATTTAAACAAGTGCCCACATAGTAGCTCTATTCTTTATGACTTTAATTGATCTGCTATATTGAATTTTTTCAAAACCTTTGTCAGTAATTAGGAAAAAAAACTCGACAACAATCTTCCACCAAAAGGACAGTACTTCAGGGATAGCCCAAAAGTACAGGCAGTTTTAATTACTGGTACTCCTAAATTTTCAGTTCATATTCAATCCAGTTAGGTAAAGACTATTAAAATGAAGCTTCCTTGACAAGCATGCATTGTCCGGCACACACTGTTAATTCACTTGCACATTTAAAAGCAGAACCCGTCAAAGGCAACTTCTGAATGTGCTGCCTGTGCAAAAGAAAACAAATAGCATATGTAAATAACTACATACCTTTGGCCGGGAGAAAATTCTTTGAGATGCAAGTTATGCTGCTTCTGGTCGAAGTTCTGTGCGTTTTGAATCAGTCAGATCAGGCTAAGTCAGTGTGTATGAATCTCTCTCTCTAACCCCGTGCCCCATCCTCACTCACAGAGGGACATTTTAAACTGAATGTTCAGGACTGTGCGCGTCCTCTGCACGTTGTCGTTTATATATCACTTCCCTTTATTCATGAGCGCTCACAGCTTGTGATATATAGACTTTTTTTTAACCCCTTTTTGGTACGTGTGCAAACACACACACACACACACACACACACACACACACATAATTGATTTGAAGTCGAAAACAAATAGCGCCTTATTAATGAATTTCTTGCCATTTTTTTTAAGAGGAGGGGGTGGGGAGGCAGGATAAGAAAGTCCAACTTCCTCCATCAATTGGCCTACACTTATCGTCGGGAGTCATTGTCACCAGTGGTCAGGGACATGAAACACACCCTTTGAAAGGAGTTGATGTGATCCCAAATCAATGCCTGCCCAGCAAGTTCGAGGTGTAGGCGGTTCCGCGGTACTGTCAAACCCGCTCAATCATTTCCAACAGCAAAAAAATCGAAGAAATGATCCCTCAGCCCTTTCTTTTTGAGAAAATGTCCCACTTCGTTTGTCCTTCCTAATCGAAAACTGCTTTCTTCCGTGAATGAATGCAACGATCTATTATTCCGCTGAGTCTGTACATTCGGCGATGATTTAAGCGTCTGATATTGAATACAGAAATAGGGGTTTCGGAACACGCAAGGCAGTCCCAGAAATCTGCCATCCCAATTTCGTAGACCTAGAGTATTGCTCAAAGCGTCGGGAAGAAGGGGGGAAAACTCGTCTTATTTGACTGAGACCCCTCTCCGGGGAATCAATCGCCAATAATTAGAGATCAATCAGAAATAACTGAAAAGCCAGAAGGACAAGGGGAGCATTATTACATTGCAAAGGTTCACTGTTTTTCAATAATTACTCATCCCTTCATCTCACGCCGCATCATTCACCTGAAACAAAATTAACTTAAGGCAAATTGAAGCGGGTCCAGAATCGACACACAGACAGACAAACACACAAGCAGGGCGGCAAATGGAGAAATATTGCTAATTAAGGAGCCGATCGCTCCCTTTCTTAGATATAGGTCCAATATAACATGAATTAATATAATACAATAAATAATAATATAATTATAATACATAATATAATACAATGTTAATACGGGTCCAAACTATTTAACATCTACCACCGATTCAGCCGAAGGTGGGAATGATAATTTTGATGGAAAAATAAGGTAACCATTTTGTTTTCGTTTTACAATAGACTTAACTGCAACTTTCCTTCTTTAGTATATAGAACATTCGAAATGACAGATTTACAGATAATGAAGAATTTTTGAAGAGATGTCCACACAAGAAATTCGACTGGCAATTGATGCACCAAAAGATCCCACACACAGAAATCTGTAGCAACCAAATAGTCTGCTGATGCGGGATAAATATTGGCTAGCACGTCAGATAGAATTCCTCTGCTCTCTACTAAACAATGCTACCCACTGGAAAGGACGGGCAGGTTGAGATTATTGGGCCTGTTCCCGTTTACTGATGTTAGCGATTTCAAAGGAAACCTCGGCATTTAGTTATTACAATATCAGTTAATCCCAGACATCAGTGAAAGCGCCGTCAAATATGGGAGTTCAGGACTTAATGACAGATCTGACTACTGGAATCTTCTTGCTCAGATTCCCAGAATGGCCTTGGTAAAGTCGTCCAACAAACCTTGACGGTGATGGCAAGGCTTTGAATAAGGAAATGAAGGAGAAGGCAAGTTATTTTAAAAATAATATTTCACGTTAAGTTATCTTAATATTTCATAAACTTTTTGGACATTTGGGTTAATGTTTTAGTTTTAAGTCTTTCTTATAAGTTTTAAATGAGTTAATTATTTATTTCATGTTTAATATGGTCCTTAGATGGTCAGCTTATAAAGCATGGATAGTTGTCAAAATAATTCAGAGAAGTTGGGGTCCTTATAGCACCGCTGGGGGGGGGGGGTGGTAGACAGATGTTTTATGTCAGCAAGAATGACCCTCTGCTTCAGGACTATGAAAATACAGAATGGGAGCACCGGACCGGCAAGATCTGGACAACATGTTATGCAAATCTGTACCAAATTCCCCCAGTATTGCACTGGGAGCACTGTATAATATGTTATTATAGTAGACGTGAACTCACAATCTTCAGATTCAAAAGCTGGAAGCTCATCAAGTAAAACATGGGTGACTCTGAGGAATGAGGTACACATGGGTGGTGCACTCTTCATAAAGTTGGAAAGGAAGCCACCTGGTAGAATTGTCAAAAAAGGTTCTCTCAATTCTTTTCAAAATCTTAAGGTAATCTTTTATATTTCAGGAACATAAACGTGGTGTGAATGACCAATCTTTATAATCTAACCTTTGGAGTCATTGTAATACATCAATATATCTGCAAGGCAATCCTTCAAAGGCAACCTATCCTTCCTAAGTTCCAGAGCTCATAATTGTCCATACATTTCTCCAAAGGCATTTATGTCTTGGCAGAAAAGCCTCATGCCTTTTACAATATTTGGTTGCTAGTTATCAAGGTTAATGTTATGCTAGCAATTATAATCATTTTGTAGCTGGTTATTTAAATGTAATGATATAATAAATATGCTGGAAAACTAGAATAAAACAGAAAATGCTGGAGATACTCAACCATGTGGATGGCAGCTGTGAGAGAGAAGCAGAGCTAACTTTTCAGGTCAATGATCTTTCATGTTCTGAAATATTAACTCTCTTTCTCCACAGGTGAATATCACAGGATCTTCAGTTCTGTTATGAATCTTTTCTGCAACTGGTTAGATTACACCTGGCAATACAGTTAAGTATAGCCTCAAAATAGTTCAAACTTACCCCACCAAAAAAAGATAATTTTAATCTTTTTTACTTTATCAGCAATAAAACACATCATCTAAGCTGTTTTCAGTACTTTATTCCTCTTATACTTTTTAAACTTTCCAAGAGGTCACAACACCAACACACACAGGTCTGCCTTGCTCCATGTAGTTCCTACTAATGGTACACATTATTTGAGTCTGTTCATGAAACCTTGCTGTCTACTTCACTCAGAGAAGGAAAAAGCTCTCTCAGAATGAAGCTAGGTCTTTTAGAACTAAAATGACAAACATTGCATTGTGTTAAATTAAACAGGAACATACCTGATAAGAAGAACATGATTTTAATGTACCAAACCAATTGGTAGAAATTACAATTTGCAATTGCTCAGTGGATATATCCAATGCTAAAATTGAAGTTGCAAGTATAATTTGTATGTAGTCATGAGAGTGGTGTGTGTGTGTGTGTGTGTGTGTGTGTGTGTGTAAAATTCAGAACCATTCCAGAATCAGGCTCAGTTCGCCAAGAGTTTAAATATTCATCGTGATTTATGATGAGCATTTGCAATTTTCCTTCTGCGGGGTGTTGTCTATTTACAGAACACCATGCTGAAGGGAATCTGAATGTCTGAAGCACTCAGAGGTCATGGCCATTGAGGGTGTGATTGTCTGAAACAGATTTTAGACCAATTAAGTTTGTCTTTGTCTCCTGACAAGCAGGAGCAGTTATGTATAGCTTGTTTAGGAAGGTTAACCAATTACAAATCATTTTAATAAGCAGTGATAGCATTAATTAGAATGAGCAGGAGAGGTAAAATTGCTGGGATTGTATAGGATTCCATAAAAATATTCAGGAATTTGCACTTTTATCCTCAGTGCATTTGTAGAACATTACTTGTGATAGATAAAGGCTGAGACAGTACCACATGTACTTAAGTGTAAGACTTTGCAAAATACTACTTACTTGAAGTTAAGCAATGTTAATCTTCTTATATTTCAGTTTTACAACTGTACAGAACATCAGAAAAGGCCACCATATATTACCAAGGATATCTGAATATGCGCTAGTACCAATCACTCATTCTTTGACGCATTCTATATATCTGTCTTGCTTTTTTTCTAATTTCTTGCATGGATGAGAATTACATTTTGGAAAGTGATACAATGGTTCTTGGCTTTAACTCTTTAAACACTGATTTTAGTTGCCTCTATCTTCACTGAATTCTTTTCCACCCAGTTTGATTTCATTAACACAAGAGATTCTGCAGAAGCTGGAAATCCTGAGTAACACACACAAAATGCTGGAGGAACTCGCCTGATGAAGGGTGTTGGTCCAAAATGTTGGCTCTCTATTCCTCTCCATAGATGCTGCCTGACTTGCTGAGTTTCTTCACGCATTTTGTGTGTGTTATTTGATTTCATTATTTGTTGAGACCAACAGAGACTAAGTGCGTTTAGGCTTCAGTCAAAGGCTGTGGTTTCAATTGACCAATAGACAAAAATGAACACTAAATTTATTAGAAGACTGACCCCCTTGTGCCACTGATAATGTCCTAGATTAATACTATAATTCAGATCAGAAGTTAAAATAAAGCTGTTTCTTCCTCCTCAGCTGCATGCAAAATATACTTTGGCACTTTTTGAAACAGAATAGAGAAGTTCGGAACTCCCCAGCTATTGTTTATTTCTCAAATAATATTACAATAAAAGATTATTTGATTATTATCACGATGATGCTTGTTAGACCCTGTTTTAGTTGAATTATTTGTTTCTTTTCTGACATAATCATGTCTACACATGAAATGTTACTTCACTGGGTTTAAAGTGGTTTGGTACTTTTCAGAGGTTATGAAAATAAAACAGTAATAATTTTTAAGTATGTAAAGAAAATCTGGGCTTTAATTTCCGGCAAAGAGTTTAATACCACAGGGAAATCTATCAAAAACTCTGTGACATTTCCTCTTGACCTCAAAGACAATCATGCATAAGATACCAATCTAATATTGTACAGCTTTAAACTAACATGTCCACAATTGTATTCTTGGCTTCAGAACAATATGGGGCCTATGGATTCACAGAGACATTTTGATGGTTCTGGTCCAAAGTTATCCTTCAATCTCATTCAAAGCTACGTTCTGAACAGTTGTCATCCTGGAGATAAAGTGACTATTAAGATTCCATTTCACAATTTGACTTTCGAGTAGATTTAGTGCATTTTTACTCTCCAGTCTCATTTAGCATTTCGTGCTCTCTAATTTTACTGTTATACTTTAAATATATTTGGAGATTAGTTTTGTGGCAACCGTGATCTTCAAATTTTCATGCTTCTGAGATGTGGATACCCCAAATAAGGTAGTATTTATCTGGGTTATGAAAACAGAAGGCCATTCAGCCTTTCAGACCTATTCTGTCATTCACTCAGACAATATATTTTACAGAATCTATCATTATCAGTTTTGAAACTTTTAAATAACCCCTCACCTATTTCCAGCCTCAACAGTTTTATTTAGGAGACAGTATCAAATTTCTATTAACTTTTGTGTGAGTAAGTGCTTTCTGATCAGACCAGTTAAAATTGTAAAGCAATGCTTCCTTGTTCTGTATTCCCTTATCTGCCACATCATAAGAACAGAAGAATAGATTGGCTCCTTAAGACGACCGCGTGATTCAATATTGTTGGTCTGATCTTGGCCTTATTTCTGTCGAGTTCGCAAATCATTTGATTCCCCTGTAGCCCAGAAATCTGTCTAATGAATCCTTTAATCATGTTAAACATGTTAATTAGATCACTCCTTAATCTATGATACTCAAGAGAATATGAATCTAGTCCATGCAAACCTTGCTCATTAATTAATTATTTTAGTTGACTGTGTCGTAAAATTGATTCACAAAGAGTAGAACATGGTTCACTTACAGGCCAGTAGAACATGGTTCACTTACAGGCCAGTAGAACATGGTTCATTTACAGGCCAGACCAAGCAGAAATGGCAGACAACTATCCATGTTGAACATTTTGAATCAGTTGACTATTCATCACAATCCAGCAGTTTTTGTGGTCATATTATTAGATTTGGATTAAAGACAAGCTTGTGCCTAAATTTTCCCCTTTAAATTCTGTCCAATTATTTTTTCAAAATCAATATTGAATTAGCTATTTTCACTTTTCAGCTAGTGCATTCAAGATCTTAAAGCACTGAAATAAAATAAAATGCCTATTGCCTGTAGTACTTTTATCAATAGCCTTAAATTCATGTTTTCTTGTTACCAGCTTTTCTGATATTGGGGAAAAACTCATCTTATTCACTTTGTCAAGATATTTCACAATATTGTTTGTTTTTAATCAAATCTCCTTTTACTTTTCTTGCTCTAACAGTCTCAAGTTCTCCATACAATTGAAACAGTTTATTCCTGGTGGCATATTAAAAAATCCTTTCTGTAGTTCTCCAAGATGCCCACAAGGAAATGAACGGCAGTGTATGGTGACATATATGTACTTTGATAATAAATTTACTTTGGCATTGAACTTGAAGATCTAGAGTTGCTTCCTAAAGTGAAAAAGCTGTGAGTAGTTGCTGAGGGAAAGATTCAAATCCACTTTATTTTCCATCTTTGTTGGAGTAGAGGATTATGCTATGTACCTGGTTAGACTTTGCATATTTGGATCAAGAGCACTTGACATTGATAATGTAAGATGCTGCAGGCCTGTTTCCCTTGTTTGGTTATGAGACAGGTGGCTTGAGGGCTGTGTAGCCTCGGTTGTAGAGAGGACCAGGCCTCAAGCTGTGGGCTTACCTCCTGCTACAGTCCAGGTGAGGAGACGCTGGAGGCAGTGCAGTATGGCGTCCATGCTCAGTTGGGGGCTGCCCTCCAGTGTTCGATTGTTGGAATGACAGGCTGGGTTGCTGGGAACTGTACCATCAATTTGTGGGGGATGTCGTTCAGAGTCTTGGAATATATATATTTGCTTTGGCATGACTATGTTTTTATTTGCTCACTATTATAAACGTGCTGCATATGTTTTTCACCTCGGCCCCAGAGGAATGCTGTTTCGTTTGGCTTTATACATGTATGGTTGAATGATAATTAAACTTGATTTGATATGATTTGATTTGACCCTAACTGGCTTTCACCAGGCAGTGGAGCTCTTTTGGCCTTAGCAAATGATGGGGTCAAAAGTCTATTCTTTTAAATATCCAACAAACATAGGAATGAAAGGTAAGAAAATAGAGACAAATAAAGAAAATAGAGTGAATTAAAAAAGAGAAAGTTAAAGCGATGAAAAAATCCAACTTCCTGAAATATTATCATACAGAACTTAGTATTATCAGAAATGAGAATCAGGAGTTCAAATTATTCCAATTCTGGATCCAAAGCAGAAAGAATTTCAACTTATGTTCCTTTCTCGTTAGTCAAGACATATGGATTACTAGTCCAGTAACTTAATTTCTTGGCTGCCATTGCACTGTTTTGGTTGCATATCATACACAGATTTTTTTAATATTCCCTAAAACAGGTGTTTTCATGTATGTTTCAGCAGCAGGATAAACATTAGACGTCTAAATCACAAAGGGATAAGCTATACTGATTGACAATTCCCTTGACAAGAGCCCTCCCTGCCCATTGAACTGGCTATTCATTGCTAAGTCAGTCTTCAATTCAGCTATTAATTTTGCACCACTTTATCTTTACTGGGACACAAGACCTTGTCAAGTAATCAAATGGTAGATACCAAAATCTGAAAGTTTAAACTTATCAGGAAATGCTAGACAGGCCAGCGTTTTTTTCTTTGAAAAGATAAAGGTTTAAGTGATAGATAATGACTGGGCTTGATAGGGCAGACATTATCTTTGTGAAGTGAGACAAAAATCAGTGGTCATAAATAGAAAGTACTAACTATTCAATTCAATAAGGAATTTAGGGGAAACCTTACACAGAGCGGTTAGAATCTGGTTGATACATTTAAAGAGATTCCGGAAGAGGAGGAAGGAATAAAAGGTTATGATAATAAAATTTGATGAAAAGAAATTGAGAGGGCTCATATGGTGTATATAAACATGAACATGACCTAGTCAAGCTGAATGCAAATTTCTATTCTGATATACCATGTAATTCTACACCACATATTCTAATCTACTAAATAGTGTTTTCCCAAATGAACAGTTTCCCCTCAAAACAGCCTGCAAAAAAAAGTACATAAAAACTATATGTATAGTTGTGTGAGATCAACTGAGCCTCTTAATGTCTTTGTGCTTCCTCTAGACTCCATGGCTGTAACTGGATCTGGCTTCCTGTGAGACAGGAGCTTTCATTACACCAGAGTGGACCGGTATATCTCTTCTGACAATGCTTATTAAACTCCCCTCCTCCCACTCCACTCCACTCGACCGTATGACATTGCCCCAGACACTAGCTGTCTGAGTACAGAAGGGCACTGCTCATTGTCTTGTTTCAATTCAAAAGTTGCATTCCAACAATCTGACAGACACAAACAGCATCCTTTTAATGCCGTTTGATTAGGTCCATTGATTTTCTCTGCTCAGGAAATCGAAGCTGCTGAGATGGGCGGCTGAAAAATGATTCCTTCCGTAAGATTTATGTATTTAATAATTTATAGCCCCTATCGAATGCTGGTTTGATTACATTATGTGCTGCTTGGAATAATTCTGGGGACAGAAAGTACTTACACAGCCCATTATACACTGAGAAAGGGCAGAACAATTTAAAGGTTTTCCTTAAGCAATCCATGTTTAAGATTTTACAATGATTCCAGCTTAATCACCACAAACTAGTTAAGCAAATCAGTTTCAGCATCTAGAGGTGGTTCTGCTTTGTCTTTTCACAAGTTGGAAAGTTTTGGTTTGTACCATTTCCTAAGGGCACATAGACAGCAAATAAATAACTCCCTCAATAGGTCAACATATAAGGGCAAGTCCCGTGCAGTATGCAGCCAACGACTAGCAGGTCAGCGCTGAGTTGATGTGTCACTAGATCATTATAGTTGATGAAAACCATTTGCTGTGCACCAAGTCACCCTTCCCATTACACCCTACCAGTCTCCAATCTAATTGTTTCTTGAGGGATAATTGTTGGCTGTGCCACCAGGGGAATGTCCCCCACTCCTCTTAAAAGTAACATGCATGTAATGATTTAATACCTCATTGGAAAGCAAACTCCTCTGACAATGCAGCACACCCTCAGTATTGAACTGGGTATACTAGATTGAACTTTTTACTCAAGTCTATGGGCAGCAAGGTAGCGTGGTGGTTAGCACAACGCTTTACAGTACAGATGACCCAGGTTCAATTTCTGTCACTGCCTGTAAGGAATTTGTACGTTCTCCCCGTGACCATGTGGGTTTCCTCCGGGTGCTCCAGTTTCCTCCCACAGTCCAAAGACATAGTGGTTGGTAGGTTAATTAATTATTGTAAACTGTCCTGTGATTAGGCCAGGGTTAAATTACGGGATTGCTGGGTGGCGGGGTTCGAAGGGCCGGAAGGGCCTTTTCTGTGCTGTATCTCAATAAATAGATAAATTAAAAATAATTATTCTGACTCATTTACTGAACTATGGCTGAAACTGTAATAATTGAGGGATTAGTACCACATTGGTGGATTACTTCTTGTGGTGCATTAATAAATGCAAGATATTAAAGAAAATTTGCTTTCAACTTTGTTGAAAGTTCAGTATATCACCCTCATATTCACTGATTAGAAAACACTGCACTGTGTGGTCATCTGCTAAGTGCTGCATTACAGCCTGGTATGGGAACACTCATGCCTTTGAGCTGAAAATCCTACAAAAGTTAGTGGATTTGGCCCAGTACATCACGGGTAAAGCCCACACAACCATTGAGCACTTATGAAAGTGCTGTTGTCGGAAAGCAGCATCCATTGTCAGAGATCCTCACCACCCAGGCCATGCTCTTTTCTCACTGCTGCCTTCGGGTCAGGACTCACGCCTCAGGTTTGGGAACAGTTGCTGCCCCTCAACCATCAGGCTCTTGAACAAAAGAGGATAACTATACTCATCTATTGAGATCTTCCCAAGGCAAATGATCTCACTTTAAGGACTCTTTATCTTGTTATTTCATGCTCACATTATTTATTGCTGTTTGTTTGTATTTGCGTTCGCAGTTTATTGTCTTCTATGCTCTACTTGATCTTTCATTGATCCTGTTCACAGTTACCGTTCTATAGATTTGCTGAGTATGCCCACAGAAAAAAGAAACTCACGGTTGTATGTGGTGACATTTATGTACTCTGATAATAAATTTACTTTGAACTTTGAAGTTAGCTGACATATCTGGAGTATGTTAGATATATTTCAGTGACATGATACAGTCTAGTCAATGTTTAGTGCCTGGACTACTTACTTGAGAGGGTAAATTCTAGAACTTCTAAATGAACTCGATCTTTTTGTTTCCATTTCACTGACTGTAATGTTATTCTTGGGCACTGTTAAAATTAACACATTCACAAAATCAACGGCATAACACTGGAACTAAATATATTGGATCCTGGGGACAAGTTGTACAGGCTAGATTTGTATTCTGTCTTCTCAAGGGGAGTTACTGAAGAGTAGGTGAATGCTAGGCTTGGCAGCAATATCTGCATCATTTAAAAAAGAAGAAAATATACTTTGAGCACTGATTATTTAAGGAGTATTCTAACCGAGGTACTTAAAGTGATTATATTAGTTGATATCCGTATAGGATTGTATGTCTGTCTCCTTTGTTTAGAATGCTCTCAAGTTCCTCTTAATAAACACCCAAGATTCTGCAAATGCTGGAAATCTTAAGTAACCCACACAAAGTGCTGGAGGAACTAAGCAGGCCAGGCAGTATCTGTGGAACAAAATGCACAGGCGATGTTTCAGGCTGGGACTCTGATGAAAGACCCTGATGAAGAGTCTTGACCTGAACTATCAACTGTTTATTCTGCGCCGCAGATGCTGCCTGACCTACAGAGTTCCTTCAGCACTTTGTGTGTGTTAGCCGAGTTCCTCTTTGCCTTAGCTGCTTCCATACCTTTACAGGGTGGCAGCAAGGCCACGATCTGAGGATCATTGCAATTCCTTATTCTTGCATGTTCCCAGGTTTCATTGTTCCACTGTTCATGACCATGACTTTGGCAAGCCTTAAGTTCTGAGCAGCACACACAAATTGCTTGAAATCTGTGGAAATGAATGGGTACTTTTTGGGCTAAGATCCTACATCAGGACTGTAAAGGAAGGGGAAGATGCCAGGTTAAAAAGGTAGGAGGAGGGGAAAGCTGATAGTTGAAGCTAGGAGGGTGGGGGAGGGAGAGAATGAAGTAAGAAATTGGGAGGTGATAGGTGGAAAAGGCAAAAGGGCTGAAGAAGAAAGAGTCTGATAGGAGAGGAGAGTGGACCATGGGAGAAAGGGCAGGAGGAGAAGCTGCAGGGGGAGGTGATAGGCAGGTGAGGAGAAGAGGTGAGAGGCCAGAGTTGAGAATAGAAAAAGAGGGAAGGAGGAGGGAAAAAATTACCAGAAGGAGAAATTGATGTTCATACCATCAGGTTGGAGGCTACCTAGATGGAATATAAGGTGTTGCTCCTCCACCATGATGGTGGCCTCATTGTGGCAGAGGAGGAGGCCATGGACTGTCATGCCAGAATGGGAATGGGGATTGGAATTAAAATGGTTGCCCATGGGAAATCCTGCATTCTGTGGATGGAGCAGAGGTGCTTGGCAAAGCAGTCTCCCAATTTACGATGGTTCTCACCAATGTAGAGGAAGCTGCTTTGGGATCACTGGATGCAATAGACAACCCCAACAGATTTGCAGGTGAAGTGTTGTCTCACCTGGAATGACTGCTTGGGGCCCTGAATGGAGCTTAGGGAGGAGGTGTGACACTTTTTCTGTTCACAGGGATACGTGCCAGGAGGGAGATGAATGGGGAAGGATGAATGGACAAGGGAATCACAGAGGGATTGATTCCTGCAGAAAGTGGAGAGTGAGGGGTGGGGTAGGTCCAAAGGTACAAGTTAGGAGCAGGATTAGGTCATTGCCCCTGGAGACTGCTCCTCTGTTTAATCAGATCATGGCTGATTTCACTGTAAACTCTACTCCACATTTCTATCTACCAACAGTAACCTTTCACCCCTAGTTTATCAAGAATCTATCTACTGCTGCCTGAAATGTATTCAAAGCCTCAACCTCCATCACCCTTTAATGAAGAGGTTTTCAAAGACCTCTCAGAGAGAACCTTTCATCTCATCTCTTTCTTAAATGGACGCCACTATACTTTGAACCATCACCCCCCCACTGGCAGCTCTAGAATCTCCCACAAGAGTAAACATCCCCTTCACATAAGACCATAAGGTCATAAGATTTAGGAGCAGAATAAAGCCATTTGGACTGTTGAATCTGCTCTGTCATTTCATCATGGCTGATCCATTTCCATCTCACCCCCGATCTCCTGCCTTCTCCTCGTATCCCTTCATTCCCTGACTAATCAAGAACCTATCAAACTCTGCCTTAAATACACCCAATGATTTGGCCTCCACAGCTGCTTGTGGCAACAAATCCCACAGATTCAACACTCTCTGGCTAAAGAAATTCCTTTTCGCCTCCATTCTAGATGGATGCCCCTCTATTCTGAGGCTGTGTCCTCTGGTCTTAGACTCCTCCATCACAGGAAACACCCTCTCCAAATCCGCTCTATCGAGACCTTTCACCATTCGATAGGTTTCAATGAAATCCCCCCTCGTTCTTCAGAATTCCAGTGAGTACAGGCCTAGAGCCATCAATCGGTCCTCATATGGTAACCCTTTAAATCCCGGAATCATTCTCGTGAACCTCCTCTGAACCCTCTCCAATGTCAGCACATCCTTTCTTAGATAAGTCGCCCATAACAGCTCACAATACTCCAACTGAGGCCTCACCAGTGCTTTATAAAGCCTGAACATTACATCCCTGCTTTTATATTCTAGTCCTCTCGAAATGAATGCTAACGTTGCATTTGACTTCCTCACCACAGACTCAACCTGCAAATTAACCTTTAGGGAGTCCTGCATAAGGACTCACAAGTCCCTTTGCACCTTGGATTTTTGAATTTTCTCTCCATTTAGACAATAGTCTATGCTTTTGTTTCTTGTACCAAAGTGCACGACCATATACTTCCCGATGCAGTATTCCATCTGCAACTCCTTTGCCCATTCTTCAAATCTGTCTAAGTCCTTCTGAAGCCTCCCTCCCCACATCCACCCTGGATTTTATATTTTAACTAAGTTGCCTCTCACTCTTTTAAACTCCAGTGGATATAAACTTAGCCTGTTCAAACAGTTTGTATGAGACAAATATTCCAAATCCAGGTGTCAGTCTGGTAAATCTCCTTTGAATCAGAATTACTGCACATTTCGACGGAGATGTAACATAAAGATTTTTACTCTTCATATATATGAAGGATGTAAGTAATAAAGTCAATTCAATTCAGAATCAGGTTTAGTATCACAGGAATATGTTGTGAAATTTGGCAGCAGTATAATTCAATACGTGATAATTCTGTAAATGTACTTTGAACTTTGGAACTCTGCATTTATTTATTTCTGTATTCTGAAAATAAGCATATAATTGCAACCATCAGGTTTTGGAGTTTTTGCAGTGGACTTTTCCCTCCCCCAACCTCCATTTCCCACCCCACTCCTTTGTAAGGCTGGCCCCTTTTCACTGTATCACTCAAGTACGCCCAAAGCACTTCACATATAATGAATTCTGGAAATGCAGTCTTCGCCGTTATGTGGGAGGAGGCAACAGAATTTTTTTTCACACCGCAAATTTTTGCTGTATATCAGAAGATGCAAGTGAACTAATACTATGACCAAAAGCTTGGAATTTTAATCCTGATTTCTAAGCCCTGAGAGGTCAAATCTGGATAAAACTTCCAACTGCATTTCTGTGGGTCACAGGGTAACCAGTTCCTTGATTGGTGATGATTTGAATATAAATTTCATTTTTCTCAAAAACAAAAACTGCACAATCCTGTACACATTGATGTTCATATTGTTAACTGATCTTACAGCCGTAGTCTGGACACTTCAGTTTATAGAAAAGATTACAAATCTTTTTATTTTGCTGCTTGTAGAAGCCTAATGTGAACATATTGTTCTAATATGAGAGCAAGTAACTGTTTACATAAGCCCAGCTAAATGGTGAGTACTTCAGGACTTAAGTGCATCATATACAGTATGATGACATCTCAGAACATTATCGGTAGACTGCTAAAACAAAAACTGAAAATGAACAAAATACTTAACAAGTCAGCACACATCTCCGTTTTCCTTCCTCTAGATGTAGCCTGGTCTGCTGAGCATTTCTTGCATTTTCTGTTTTTGTTTTAGATTTTCAGCATCTGCAGTATTTTTTATTTGCACCAGTAGCATGCTGTGTTATTAGAGGTGTCACTTGTTGGTTTAAATATGGTATTGGGTGCCCATCTGGTACTATTAAAGATCCTATGGAACAGCTCAATGGAAAACAGTTCTGTGTGCACTGCCATTTTCCCTCACAACATACAGTACTGTGCAAAAGTCTTAGGAACATATATATGTAGCTTGGGTGCCTAAGACTTTTGCATGGCACTGTAGTAATTTTATTAATGTTTCATATATTGTACCACAGCCACCAAAAAAACCCAACAAATTTCGTGACACATATGAGCGATGACAAACCTGATTCTGATATGGGTCTCTTTTGTCGACTGAGAGTGGGAAGGGGGCAGGGAGAGGGAAATCATGGTTGGGAAAAAGAGAAGGAGAGGGGAGGAGTGTGAAGCACCAGACAGACATTCTGTAATGATCAATAAACCAATTGTATGGAATCAAATTACCTTGCCTGGAGCCTCATGACTGGATGTGCCCGCACCCACTCCAACCCCCCACCCCGGCACTCCTCTGCCACCTGTCCCACACTCCTCCCCGGTGCTCTACCCTCACCATTCCCAACATCTTTTGGTCCCACCAGATTCACAAACTCACTCGCCGCTCCACAGTGACAAATACAGTACTGTGCAAACGTCTTAGGCACTCTAGATATATATATACTCAAGACGTTTTCACAGTACTGTAGCTTCAAAGCCTTTTTGTATTGTTTTATTGGGAACTTGCTTACAAAATAGATGACATTGCTTATCTGAATTGCAGGTTACTTCACTTTATTGAAAGCAATCTTGCTTTCAATGTTTCTGAACAGTGATAATATAAACAAAAGACTCAATATTATTTCAAATATTCCAAAGAAAAATAACGTGATAACCTCAGATAACCTCATAGGATGGCTCTGGATAACATTCTACCCCTACCTTAGGATAAATCAAACTAGTTTTTAAGACGTTCCAAAATTTCAGCCTGAAATATCCAAGCAGAATGCACATCCTATTTATTGACCTCTTTTGTGTAAAGAACTTCTGGACACAATTCCTAACATTGCTTTTATCTGGCTTAAAATGGATGTATTTTGCAGTGTTCCATGTGTAGCTATCTCCTAGTGTTTATAACTTTATATATCCAGGTTATTATAAAAAGCAAATACTCCTAATAAGTAATGTGAACACTTCCAATACAGCGTGCTCTCTGAGAAAACAGGTTTTCCTAGAAATGGACAGTAGACAAAAATATTCTACATAACTAATACACTGCTAGATGAGTATGGGGCTGAGAAGATTTACTCCCAATTAATGAATTCTGAAAGGAATTTAGTGGAAATAGAAGCTTTACCACAGTTGATTGGTCTTCATATTTAATGCTTGTGCACTTCCTCTCAGTTTTGAGCATTTTCCTGATGATCTGTATGTACCATGAGGTTCGAATCTTCACAATTTTCTATCAATAGTTCAGTTCAGCCTTTGCCTGGGATATAATGTGAGTCTACAGCCAGTACAATGTGCTGTCAATTACTTGAAGGATCATCGGTTCGAAAAACCTGTTCTGAGCTTTGCTAGTGACCTTGCTCTGTTAATCCTCATCTAAGAAAGCATTCTGTATTCTAATTTAGAAGTAGTTATGGTTATAATTACTAAAATATAAATTTCAAATCAGACTCGGTCAGTAATTACAAATGTAAAAACTCCTGGTAACACTTCTTATTGCAGGATTTATATCCGTGCTTATTTGATATGAGCAGTTTGTAAAAACTTCCACTTGATAAAAATACAACAAAGATGATGCCATTTCAGACAGGTTTCTCAAAGTTGGTAATATCAGCCATGGCTCAGTGGGTAAAGAATCAAGAAGTTGTGAGGTTAAGCCAGAACTCTGTGGTAACACCTCGCAATGCAATCAAAGGCAATGCTGCACTGTCTGAAATCATAGCGCATTAAATCTAGGTCTTATCTGTCCTCCTACAGGACTTTAAAGACGAGAACTGTTTTCTCTGGTGGCCTGGTCAACAATGTTGCCTCAACCAACTCAACTAAAAGCTGATTATCTCATCATGTATTACATTGTACTGCTGCCACAAAGTTAATAAACTTCACAACATATGCTGGTGATATTAAATCTGATTCTGATTATCACATTACTATTTATGGAATTATACCATGGATAAATCAGTACACCACCTATGTTTAAAATAATGACTATAATAAAAATACTGTATATATCACTGGATGCAAAGTACTTCGGGATATCCTACATTATGTAAGGTGATAAGTTTCTCTACTTCTCTTCCCACCTTTGAGATACTTTCGTGAAATACCTCTAAATGTTTACCATATTAAAAGTGATTTATAAATGAAAATGGTTATTAAGTTGATGAGAAAGTGGACAAAGAAAGGGTTAATAAGGATGTTTGGTCAATGCACATCAGCTTCAAGACTCATTGATACTTTCAGCAAAGTGTTACATGATCAAGTCCTTCCCAACTGATAAAATGGTAATTATCTTGATATTGAAAACTGCTTTTAAATCAGCCAGAATGTTTAAGTACAGAAAGGGTCCCACACAGTAAGTAAAAGGTCAATGGTAAGATGTTTATTCCTGTGCCATGTCTTTACCCCTCTCGGCCCCCCTATGGTCACTGTATTCAACACTCAGGCGCCACACACTGAATAGAAAGAAACAAATAAAAGTGTCAACCCTGGCTCAGTAATGGTTCAACACAATGTAAACCAGGTCACCCAAAATGCTGCTGCACATGTCCTGACTCATTCATGTGTATGCCCATCACAGCTTGCTTGCTGAATTACATTCAGTGGCCATTTGATTAGATACAGGAGTGCAACCCGGTGTGGTCTTCAGCTGCTGTATCCCATCCACTTCAAGGTTTGACAAGTTGTGTGATCAGAGATGTTCTTCTGCACACCACTGTTGTTACATACTCACTTACTGCCCGCTATGCTACTGGCGTTTAGGGCAGCAATGAAGGTCCTCCATCTCTGTCTGTCCTTAACCACTTATTTACTGATTGATTGATTGATAAAGTGTGGAGTAGGCCCTTCTGGCAACTTTCAGCCACACTGCCTCGCAATCCCCCAATTTAATCCGAGCCTAATCATAGGACGATTTACAGTGACCAACTAATCTACCAACTAGTACGTCTTTAGACTGTGGGCGGAAACCGGAGCACCCGGAGGAAACCCACGTGGTTACTGAGAGAACATATAATCTCCTTATAGGCAGCAGCGGGAATTGAACCCAGGTCCTCTGTACTGTAAAGCATTGTGCTAACTGCTATGCTACTTACCGCCATCTTCTCTATAGTCCTCCAAGTGTAGTTCAGGGTCCTGAGTGCTGCTTCTACGGGACGGTGCCAAGTTGTCTTTGGTCTCCCACATTTCCTCCGGCCTTCAGGGGTACAATGAAGTGGTCTTGATGATGGGGTTGACTTCTCTGCCAAGCTTCCTCTCAGTTTTCGCTACTGTCAGCTATGCAAGACCCAGATGGAGACTCGGGAATACTGTAGAACACAGATATAGAAGGATTCTTCATTGCTGTTTTCATAACAGTTTTATTTGACCAGTCAGGGTTGTTAGCCCTGAGCTCAACGTCCCCAAACCTGGAGGACTGGTGGAACACTCTTAGTCTGGACTTTACCCTTTGACCTGTCTAGGATGGATGGGTGACCTTACCAAGAACCAAAGCACAAAGCCCTGACTCTAGCCAACATAGCTCTCCAGGTCATTAAGGCATGCAAGCCTCCAAACCATGACAAGGTTGTAGTCCTCTTGGAGGCTTATCTGTGGAACATATGGTTATTTGAGTTACTGTCATGTTCCTGTCACCTTGAACCAGTCTGAACATTCTCCTTTGACTTCTCTCACTAACAAGGTGTTTTTTGCCCACAGAACTGCTGCTGAGTGGATGTTTTTTTTTCACTTCTTGCACCATTCTCTGTAAACTCTGGAGACTGTCGTGTGTGAAAATCCCAGGAGATCAACAGTTTCTAAGATACTCACAAACACCAACTACCATTCCATGATCAAAGTCATTTAGATCACATTTATTCTCCATTCTGATGTTTGATCTGAACAACAACTGAACCTCGACCATGTCTGCATGCTTTTATGCATTGAATTGCTGTCACATGATTGGCTGATTAGATATTTGCGTTAATGAGCAGGTGTACTTAATAAAGTGACTGTGAGTGTATGTTCAGCAAAGATTTGATTTTACAATTCTCATTCTCATCTTGTAATTCCTTCTATGACCCTGCTCTTCCCTATCTCTGCAAATTCCTCCTGCCTTATAATACTCCAAATCTCCACTATTTTCCAAACCTGACCTGTTCAGCAAATCTGAATTTAATCCCCCAGTCACTGAATTTAATCCCTCAGTTCTGTCTTCAGCTGAAGATGCTCCTTCCAATTTACTACTTTGACCAGGGTTCTAGACATCTCCCTCACTACTTCCTTGTGACATTTAATATCAAATTTTGTGGGATGTTTTACCATGCTAAAGGTGCCGTATAATGGCAGTTGCTGTTCTTGCACTTATGGCACAAAGTTCCTCCCCAAAGAAGAGGGGTCATAATCTAGAACAGGGGCATTATTCTGCAACTGTACAGGGCACTGGTGAGGCCGCACCTGGAGTACTGTGTGCAGTTCTGGTCTCCTTACTTGAGGAAGGATATACTGACTTTGGAGGTGGTGCAGAGGAGGTTCACCGGGTTGATTCCAGAGATGAGTGGGTTAGACTATGAGGAGAGACCGAGTCGCCTGGGACTGTACTCGGTGGAATTCAGAAGAATGAGAGGAGATCTTATAGAAACATATAAAGTTATGAAAGGGATGGATAAGATAGAGGCAGGAAAGTTGTTTCCACTGGTAGGTGAGACTAGAACTAGGGAACATAACCTCAAGATTCAAGGGACTAGATGAGGAGAGAAGTCAGAGATGAGGAGGAACTGCTTTTCCCAGAGAGTGGTAAATCTGTGGAATTCTCTGCCCAATGAAGCAGTGGAGGCTACCTCAGTAAATATATTTAAGACAAAGTTGGATAGATTTTTGCATAGTAGGGGAATTAAGGGTTCTGGGGAAAAGGCAGGTAGGTGGAGATGAGTCCATGGCCAGATCAGCCATGATCTTATTGAATAGCGGAGCAGGCTCAACGGGCCAGATGCCCTAGTCCTCCTCCTCCTATTTCTTATGTTCTTATAGACAGAATCGCTGAGATGCTGCCATTTAGATGAGACAATAGGCTAGTATTCTTAGATGGATATTAAAGATTTTTTTGGCACTCATTTGGAGAAGAGCAGAGTTCTTCCAGGCTCCTATTTAATTAAAGATCCCAATTTCTGTCTCCTCCACAAGCAAGAACATTTTGTCTATTGAACTTATTACACTCTTTCATCATTTTAAAGACTTCTTTTAGGGGTCACCCTGAACCTTCCCTGTTGAACGCTTGTTCAACTGTTCTTGATAGCTGTAGGGTAATGATTTTGGTAAAAACTTTACAATGCTTCTGTATTATTTATTATAACATAGAGACCAAGCACTACATAGAGCTCCAACTGTGGTCCTACCAGGGGTCAATCAAAGTTTAACATAACTTCTCTGTCCCTTGACTATGGAACACTGTTCTTTATTTGACATTTTAATGGTTTTATTACCCTGAGCTGACTTGATCGTGTAAACTTCATGAAGCTCCACTTACATGTGTGTTTATCTTCAGTTTTGCATAAGCGTTATTATATGCATTTCTTGATGTGAACTGGTCAAATTTCTTTTTACCAGCAAACTTCAATAAACACTTGGGTTTTCTTTCTCTGTGTCAAGATTATTGAAAGACTATAACAATATATCTCACTTTTCTTTCTAATACTTAGAGGTACTGGTAAGACGTAGGCATGAAACTTCACTTATAAGTCAATAAATAAGGCATGAATTGTAAATTTCAAGAGCTGAAATTATATTTAGAATCTAGGTCTTAATTCCCTCCTTCCCATTTCCAGTCACAACCTTCCTAACACATGGGCTTACTGTATTTTCACCTCACATCTCATCAAGATTTATGTTCACACTGGATACAGTGGCCAGCATCCATTTAGTGCCCATTCTCAATAGCTATCTCAAGGCAATAAGACCTAGTATATTATTCAACTGTAGCTGGCATTAAATTAAACTCCAATCGTGTCTTTGTTTAATAATCTCTAACATGGAGGAATGAAGGGTGGAACATGATTTTTTTGTTCTTCCAGAGTTTGTTTTGAAGATAAAAGAAAGCTTTTGGCACACTGGCCTTCATAAATCAAAGTATTCAGTACAGGAGATGGGATGTTATGTTGAAGTTGTATAAGACATTTGTGAGGCCTAATTTGGAGTACAGTGTACAGTTTTGATCACCTACCTACAGGAAAGATGCAAACAAGGTTGAAAGAGTACAGAGAAAATTTACAAGGATGTTGCCGGGTCTGGAGGACCTGAGTTATAAGGAAAGATTGAATACTTTATTCCTTGGAACTGAGAAGATTGAGGGAAGATTTGACAGAAGTATACAAAATGATGAGGGGTATAGATAGGATAAACGCAAGCAGGCTTTTTCTACTGAGGATGGGTGGGACTACAACCAGAGGTCATGGGTTTAGGGTGAAAGTTGAAAAGTTTAAGGGGAACATGAGGGGAAACCTCTTCACTCAGAGGGTCATGAAAGTGTGTAATGAGCTGCCAGCACAAATGGTGCTTGCAAGCTCGATTTCAGAGTTTGAGAGAAGTTTGGATAAGTACAGCACAAGGATGGTAGGGGTACAGAGTGCTATGGTCCTGGTGCTGGGCAATGGGAGTAGGCAGTTTAACTGGTTCGGATGGGCTGAAGGGCCTGTTTCTGTGCTGTACTTTTCCAAATAATTAGAATCATTTGGCACAGCATGATGGTAAAAGTGATAATCACCTGTATGTTTGACAGCCTTACACTTCATTTGCCTTTATGGTTAAAATAATTTGTTCTTGGCTAGAAGAATATAAGGTCAAACTGTATGTCAAGAATTTGAAAATAGCTCAACAATGACACCCCAATGCAATTGTAAGGATATGTGACATTGCCAATGTAGGATAAGACATCAGTTCAAGGCACTGTCTATTATTTGAAATCAATCAGGTGAATGCCTATTGTCCCACAAAGAGCTTGATCTCCTTAGAAATTTAACCAGATACACGTTAATCCATCGTAGATGGAACTACGGTGTAATGCTGAACAAACATATATTGTGTGTGAAACTTTGGAAAGAAAGTCATAGAAATAAAGGTTAGAGTTCCCAGAATTTTGTTTGGAAAAACTCTATTTGTGACTTCCCAGCACAAACAAAAGGAACATAACATTAGCAAGGGGAACAGCACCAAACACAAAATGCTGGAGGAACTCAGCAGGATAGGCAGCATCTATGAAGAGGAATAAACAGTTGATGCTTCAGGCCAAAGCATTGACTGTTTTGCTCCCCATTTAGAAAACAGTCTATGCCTTTATTCCTTCTACCAAAGTGCATGATCATACACTTTCCTACATTGATTTCCATCTGCCACTTCTTTGCTCATCCTCCTAATCTGTCCAGTTCCTTCTGCAGACTCCCTGCTTCCTGTTATGTCCAGAAACTAATCGAAAGGAAAACACAGGAGCCAGGAAAACATGTCTACTTAGTTTTTCTTTAGCGACACATTCACGTATGACATGGTGACGTAATGACGTTTGCCATTCACGTACTTCTTGCATATAACCTATAATGAATTATGTAAACAAACAAAGATGCATAATCAAAAATATATTTACAATATTATTGAAATATTAAATACACGACACTCCTCCCTGCTTAGCTATGAACTTCGTCTCAATATCGAATGCATCTCAACTCAAGTATATAACTTATTGTTGTCTAGTCATTATATTATTTTATATATATATATATATACATACACACACACATACACACACAGTATACTATATAATACCACAACTATACAGACATCCACCACAGAGTAAATTTTAAATTGTTCTATTCAGGCCTAAAGATTTAATCACTGTGGAGGATTTCTTACTCCTGTGGGATAATGTCTTTCCTGTCAAGTGGGGTCAACTCTGCTTGGCAGGTGAGATTTGTGGCTGTAAAACAATCTCAGGCTCTGGGGCCTCCTCTGTGGCAGTGGTAGGAGTTGATTCACCCTAAGGCGAGGCATCACAGGCAAGCTTCACTGGACGATGTGGATCATAATGTGTGAGTGCAGTGCCTGACATCACCATTTCCTTTCTCTTTTGGAACGCCACCTCACACTGCTTTGTCTATTGCCATTTCTTCCTGGTCTGCAGTAATGTGTTCAAGGAGTGGAGCACTGTAGCCAGGTTTGGCGAGAACCTGTTATAGCAATTGCCAAGTCCCAAAAAGAACCACAACTGTGACATTTCCTTTGGCCTTGGGGCATCCACCACTGCTTCAATGTTCTCAGCACACTTATGTAAACCTTGTGTAAACCTTGTGTGTCAGTGGTGTGATCACAGTAAGTGATGCTTGGCTTAAAGAATTCAAACTTGTTGCGTCATGCTCTGAACCCGTAATCTTATAATCTTTTAGACACTGTCTTGAGTTTTTGTATATGTTCCTCGTCATCCTTACCAGTAACAATGATGTCATTCAAGTAACACTGAGTGCCTGGACATCCTTGCAGCACCTGGTCCAAAGCTTTCTGCCAGAACGTAGGTGCAGATGCTATTCCAAAAATAAGCCTTTTACAGTGATAAAGCCCATTGTGAGTGTTTATGTGAGAAATATTTTGGGTTCTTCTTCCATCTCCATCTGCAGGTAGGCCTCAGCTAAGTCTACTTTGCTGAGTGCTTCTCTCCAGAAAGGTTTTTAAGGACATCGTCTCTCATGGGCAGAGGGTATTGATCTACTTTCAGTACTCGGTTGATGGTGACCTTAAAAGCATCACAGATCCTGACAGACCCATCCTTCCTGGTTACTGGGACCACTTAACCTTGGAAAGAATTCATTCAGCTTCCATGTGATTTAGCTCACTGGTCATTTTATCACAGATAGTATAAGGAGCCAGCTGGGCTTTGTAAAACTCAGGAGTGGCATTTTCATTTAACACTATTCTATTCTTGCTATATTTAAGTTTTCCAATGCCATCCTTGAACACTGCTGTGGCATCAGCCAGTATCTTTCTTAATTCACTTTCAGTTGACTCTATTACAGAGGATGTGGCATGCAAATACTGGATGGATCATCAATCAAGTAGTTGTCTCAGCCAATCACAGCCTCCCAATGCCGGCCCTCCTGTTTTTATCACATACAAGCCCAATGTGGCTTGTTGCCTGTTGTATTTCACTTTACGAATGTCATTCCCACAGGAGTTATCTTTTCTCCAGTATAAAATCTTAGTTGGATATTGACAGGCTTCAGTTCAGAATCTTCAAAATGCCATTCAGACTCATTTTGTGGAATGACTGAAGTGGCTGAGCCAGTGTTTAATTCCATTTTAATTAATTTGCTGTTCACTTCTGGTATAAACCAAATTGCTTATCTCTTGTTAGTTTTCATATTGTAAATCTCAAGGCTACTCAGTCCTGTGTTACTCTCATCATTTTCAGATTTCTCATCAACATCACGCAGATTAGTTCTCGTTTTGAAACTGCAACTTGGCATTTTACCTTTTTCGCCTCCCTGTGCAGTCCATTTATTTTTGGCTGCCTGACATGATCTTCATATATGTCCTACTTTGTTGCATTTTCTGCAAGTTTCTGAACCAGTGTGGATAATTTCACTCACCAGAATGTTGAACTGATAGCACAACCTACAGACTTACTTTCAATTACTCTACAATTCATATTCTCAGTATTTATTAATTATTTTTTTAATATATTTGCACCATTTGTCTTCTTTTGCACATTGGTTGTCATCTTTGTGTGTAGTTTTCCATTGATCCTATTGCATTTCTCTGTTCTACTGTGAATGCCTGCAAGAAAATGAATCTCAGAGTGTCATATACGCACTTCAATGATAAATTTACTAAGAACCTTGAACTTTGAATATTAGATCAGATGCACACATAAAGGCTTGCTTAGAGCAATGGATTTTAGGAAGCATCTAACAGAAAGGCAGATGAGCAGAGAGAAGAGTATCAATCACAAGCATCAAGCTGATCTTTTTCAGGGGGTGGCAATGCTGGAAGTTTGGAATGAAACTGCCAAGAATTCCTCATGCAAGTGCCAGGAAGTTTGGGATTTCTATTCATTCATGCATGCATGCAGAAGTCACAAACCTATATGAAAAGGCTGCAACTCTTCAGCACTATTTTAAATATTGCAATAATTTGATTAATTTTTCAAAGCTGCATTGCCTTCAGATATTTATCAATGTCGGAAGCCTTCACCATGCTCTGATAATTGGCTAAGTAAGCAATGGCTTATTAAAACTTGTCTATTATTTTTGTAGGTAGGGTCTGCTCTTCAGTCTCACATCCCACCCTTGATGTGGTGAGCAGAATAGTCTACTGCACTGTAACCTGTCTCAGTGACTACTCCCCAATGAATTACATCCACAGTGAAGAAGTGTTTTGAGAGACTTGTTGAAGCAGATCAGCTCCTGTTTGAGTGGTGACTTGGATCCACTCCCATTTGCCTACTGAAGCAACAGGTCCACAGCAGATGCCATCTCATTGGCTCTTCACACAACCCTGGAACATCTGGACAGTAAAGATGCATTCACCAGGATGTTCTTTATTGATTACAGCTCAGCATAATACCATTATCCCCTCAAAGTAAGGCATCCGTTAGTCTTGCGAGACCATGGATCTGCGCCTGGAAAGTCTTCACTCTCCAGGGCGCAGGCCTGGGCAAGGTTGTATGGAAGACCAGCAGTTGCCCATGCTGCAAGTCTCCCTTCTCCACGTCACCGATGTTGTCCAAAGGAAGGTCATTAGGACCCATACAGCTTGGCACCAGTGTCGTCGCAGAGCACTGTCTGATTAAGTGCCTTGCTCAAGGACACAACACGCTGCCTCGGCTGGGGCTCGAACTCATGACCTTCAGATCGTTAGTTGAATGCCTTGACCATTTGGCCACCTACCCACATCCCCTCAAAACTAATCAATAAACTCTAAGACCTGGGCCTCAATACTCCCTTGTGCAATGGATCCTGGATTTCCTCACTTGTAGACCCCAGTCAGTTTGGATTGGCAAAAACATCTCCTCCACAATCTCCATCAGCACAGGAGCATCGCAGGGATACGTACATAGTCCTCTGCTCTACTTGCTTTATACTTACGACGGTGTGGCTAAGTACAGCTCCATATACAAGTTGCTGATGACACTACTCTTGTGGGCTGTATCAAAGGTGGGGATGAATCAGTGTACAGGAGGGAGATTGGAAATTTGGCTGAATGGTGTAATCAAAATAACCTCTCACTCAGTGTCAATAAAACCAAGGAGCTGATTGTAGACTTCAGGAGAGGTAAACCAGAGCCAGTAATCATCAGAGGATCAGAGGTGGAGAGGGATAGTAACTTTAAATTTCTGGTGTCATTATCTCAGAGGACCTCTCTTGGACCCATCATATAAATATAATTGCAAAGAAAGCACAATAGCACCTCGACTTCCTCTGGACTCTGTGGAGCTTCGTTATGCCCTCAAAACCTTGGAAAATGCCTATAGATGTGTGGTGGGAAGTGTTCTGACTGGCTGCATTATGGCCTGGTACAGGAACACCAATGCCTTTGTGTGGAAAATCTTGGATAAAAGGTAATGGATTCAGCACAGTACACCATGGGTAAATCCCTCCCAACCATTGAGCACATCTACATGAAATATTGCCATAGAAAAGCAGCATCCATCGTCAGAGATCCTCACCACCCAGGCCATGCACTTTTCTTGCTGCTGCCATCATGTAGAAGGTACAAGTGCCTCAGCTGATGGTCTCACTTTAAGGACTCTTTATCTTGTTATTTCATGTTCTCATTATTTATTACTATTTATTTAAATTTGTATTTGCATAGTTCACTGTCCATTGATCCTGTTGACAGTTATTGCTCTTTAGATTTGCTAAGTATGCCCGCAGAAAAAGAATCTCAGGGTTGTATGTGGCGGCATGTGTGTACTCTGATAATAAATTTTACTTTTAACTGTAGAGCCTCATTCCTTGGAGCAAGCGCTTCACAATTAATTTCTGTGAGAGGTGCAAAATGGTTAATTTTGATGTTTTCTCATGTGTCAGTGATGGGCGTGGATAGGTTGTCACCGACTGAAAACTCAGAGCCATAATTTTTTTTTTACTGACAACAGTCATTTGTAGCTTTTCCATTTCTGATAAGGGAGTGCTGATCTGTAATATTAATTCTGTTTCTCCCTCCACAGGTGCTGGATCTTTCCAGCATACTTTCTCAGCTTTTCTTTGCCTTCTGAATGTTATTAGGATCTCAGTGATGTGTATCCTTTTATAGATGGGTTCTCCCTGAGAGATACATTTCTTGAACATTGTACTGACAGTGTGATCCCATTTTAAATGCCTTCCATGAGACAAAATTGATCAAGTGTTAACATGTACAGTTTTAAAACATGTCGTATTGAAGGCCAAGGATTAGGTTTTTGTTAAATAAATACAATCCATCTTGTTTTGCCCACCGGCTCCAGGATATCTAGAGTTATATTCAGCAATTTAACTATATTTTCTAATGGTTAGAGTAAAGGCAGTTAATTGCAGTGCAACTACAGTATCTGCAAATGGACTTTCCTCTGATCGAACTGCATTCATGAGTACTCTTCCTGAAAAGATTTTTGTGTCTGGGACATTGTCTGGTAAATGCGAAAGGTGTCTTGCATGCCAGAGTTGATAATATGTGCAATTTGTCTTGAACTCTGCTTCCAAAACCTAGTAATGTGCAATAACCCATTAAATCAGTATACCTATATACACATGATTGACACCCAAAGACATTTGTCTTTTATTGCTGTGAACATTGAATTGGAAGATGCCCCTTCATCTTAAATAGCCTGAATCTTTCTTTAACTGAAGTGTTAGCTGAGGTTATGTTGTTTCATTTATAGAGTGAAGCTTAGTTTTTTAAAAAAAGTTTTATCTTTCTATAACTTCACCTCACCCTACAATCCTTTAATATCTCTAGGTTCCTCAAATTCTTTTTGTACTACCCAATGTATTTATCTATGGAAGGACTTGTTTGGACAGCATCCAAACAAAAACTTTTCACTATCTTGGTATGTGTGGAAATGATAAACTAATGGCAATTCTACCCACATTTCCATTTCACCCTGTATCAGACCACAGCTCTTTAACTCCTTCTATAAACCTGTAATCATCTCTACTTCACTTATATTCCTCCTTCAAGACATTGCCTCTTTAAGCAAGATTTTGCCTATTTGACTTCATTTACCCCCTTGAGGCACAGTGTCAAATTTGTTCTATAAACAGCAAAGAGTGGGAGTAAACGGGTCTTTCTCAGTTTGGCAGATTGTAATTAGTGTGTACTGCATAGACTGGTGTACTGCATACTTGGGCCCTGGCTATTCTCAACCTACATCAAAGGTTTGGCAGAGGGGACCGAATGTAATATTTCCAAGCTTGCTGATGACACAAAGCTATGTGGGCTTGAGATTAGTGAGGAGGATATAAAGAGGTTTAAAGAGGACAGAATCAAGCTAGGTGAATGGATAAGAGCATGGTAAGAGGAATAGAATGTAGAAAAAGAATTATAAAATGGATGACCAAAGCATTTGGGAGGAGGTTTTTTTTGTTTTGTAACTCCAGAAACTAATCAAAAGAAAAACTCAGGAGTTGGGGATACTTGTGTACATAGTTTCTTTTTAGTGAGACATGCATATATGATGTGGTGGCATAATGATGTATGCCATTCACAAACTTCTGACATATAACCCATAATGAATTGTGTAAACAAACAAGTATGCTTAATCAAACAATATTTACAATATTACTCAAACATTACTGAAATATTAAATACACTACACTCCTCCCTACTTAGCTATAAACTCTAACTCAATATAGAATGAATCTCAGCTCAAATATGTAACGTGCCGCTCTCTAGTCATCATATATACGCACACACTATATAATACAGCTACTATATAGACAGCCACAGCACAGTAAATTTTAAATTGTCCCATTCAGGCCTAAAGATTTAATCGCTGTGGAGGATTTCTTACTCTTGTGGCTTAATGTCTTTCCTGACAAGGGAGGATTCTATCTTGTAATTGTGTCCTCCAAGAACTAGAGTCCACCTCTGCACTCGTGCCGCTGCTGTTAGTGAAACACCCTTCTGTGGGTTGAAATGGATTCTAATGGTTAATGATCAGGAATGAGGGTAGACTCTCTCCCATACAAGTACTGGTTGAAATGTTTTACACCCCAAATCAGACTCAAGGTCCCTCTGTTTTTTTGTGCATAATTTTTCTCTGCAGCGGTAAGGGAACGTGATGTAAAGGCTATGGGGTGTTAACTTCCATCACTCATAACGTGACATGACTGCACCTATATCATAAGGCAAGGCGTCACAGGCAAGCTTCACTGAATGGTGTGGATCATAATGTGTGAGTACAGTGTCTGACGTCACATTTTCTTTGTCTTTTGGAAAGCCACCTCACACTGCTTTGTCCATTACCATTTCTTTCTGATCTGCAGTAAAGAGTTCAAGGGGTGGGGCACAATAGCCAGGTCTAGCAAGAACTTGTTATAGTAACTGACAAATCCTGTAAAGACTACAACTGTGACATGTCCTTTAAACCTGCATTGATCTGGTGTATGTGAGCACCTGCTACAGTGGTAAAACAAATTATTCAGCCTAGCAGGGTTTCTGTTTAAATACTACAATTTTGTTCACGCTCACTTTCATTCCTGACTGCAACTCAGTTGCATGTCTGGCTGCCGTTTCTATTGATACAGCAACTTCAGCTGCTCTTTTAAATGTGAGTTGTGCTTCAGTTAAGAGCTATTTTTAAATGCTTTCTTGTAAGATTCCACAAACTAAATGATCTCTCATTGCATCATTAAGCCCATCACTGAACTGACAATGCTCAATTTTGTCAATTCAGTCATGCAAGATGAAATGGACTCCCCTGCCTTTTGAGTCCACTTCTGAAGCCTAAAGTATTCTGTGATCAACAATGGTTTTGGTTCTAAATATTGATGCATTATGTTCATGATATCAACAAAGCTTATTTTGGCTGGTTTGGTTGGAGTAGTCAAACCTCCAAGCAAACTCTGTGCTCTTCCACTAATTGCACTCAGCAAAACTGGCACTTGTTTCTTATTGGCTATTCCATTTGCTTTAAAATATTGCTCAATTTGGGGGACTGTCTTGTCTCCCTTTCTCTTCACCATTTACACCTCGGACTTCAACTACTGCACAACGTCTTGTCATCTTTAGAAGTTTTCTGATGACTCTGCCATAGTTGGATGCATCAGCAAGGGAGATGAGGCTGAGTACAGGGCTACGGTAGGAAACTTTGTCACATGGTGTGAGCAGAATCATCTGCAGCTTAATGTGAAAAAGACTAAGGAGCTGGTGGTATACCTGAGGAGAGCTAAGGTACCGGTGACCCCTGTTTCCATCCAGGGGGTCAGTGTGGACATGGTGGAGGATTACAGATACCTGGGGATACGAATTGACAATAAACTGGACTAGTCAAAGAACACTGAGGCTGTCTACAAGAAGGGTCAGAGCCGTCTCTATTTCCTGAGGAGACTGAGGTCCTTTAACATCTGCCGGACGGTGCTGAGGATGTTCCATGAGTCTGTGGTGGCCAGTGTGATCGTGTTTGCTGTTGTGTGCTGGGGCAGCAGGCTGAGGGTAGCAGACACCAACAGAATCAACAAACTCATTCGTAAGGCCAGTGATGTTGTGGGGATGGAACTGGATATTCTGATGGTGGTGTCTGAAAAGAGGATGCTGTCCAAGTTGCATGCCATCTTGGACAATGTCTCCCATCCACTACATAATGTACTGGTTGGGCACAGGAGTACATTCAGCCAGAGACTCATTCCTCCGAGATGCAACATAGAGTGTCATAGGAAGTCATTCCTGCCTGTGGCCATCAAACTTTACAACTCCTCCCTTGGAGGGTCAGCCACCCTGAGCCAATAGGCTGGTCCTGGACTTATTTCCTGGCACAATTTACATATTACCATTTAACTATTTATGGTTTTATTACTATTTATTATTTATGGTGCAACTGTAACGAAAACCAATTTCCCCCGGGATCAATAAAGTATGACTATGACTATGACTAATTTGTTCAGTATACATCATCCAGTTATCTATTGTGCAATTGAACACATCTATCTTTCCAATGTAGCTAGTCATTTCTGTTTTTTTAAAATTTATGATTATTATCAGCCGGTACTCACTGAATATGAATCTGTGAACTCAACTGTCTCTGTCCCCTTCTGAAGAAACATGTGTTGCACCTCAACAGGTAGGTAGCTGCCTCGGGTTCACCACTGTTATGTTTTATAACTCCACAAACTAATTGAAAGAAAAACACGGGAGCTGGGGGTACTTGTGTACGTAGTTTGTTTTTAGTGATGTGGTGGCTTAATAATATATGGCAACCTGTAATGAATTATGTAAACAAACAAGAATGTTTAATCGAACAACATATTTACAATATTACTGAAATATTAAATGCACAATAGATATGTATAAAGAATTGTTATTGCAGCAATATAGGCTCTTAGTGAGATCATGCTGACAGTATTGCTTATAAAGTCAGCTTCCTTATCTAAAAACGTGAAATAATGCTGATGAGGAACTGCAATGAGAATTCATTGTATTAGTTCCAGGAATAGCAGCTGTTTCAGATGAGGGGACACTAAGTACATTAGTTCTGCATTCTTTAAAATTTAGAAGAAAGAGAGGTGCTCTCATTGAAACTTACGAAGTTCTCGTAGAGCTTGATAGATTGGGATCAAGGAGGATGTTCCTCCTGGCTGAACCAGGATCCACAGTCTCAGGGTAGGAGATAGGTCATTTATGAATATGGTGAGTAGACATTTCTACACTCAGAGGGTGGTGAATCTTTCAGATTCTCTACACTCAAGAACTGTGGAGGCTCTGTTGTTGAGGTCATTCTAAATAGAGATCAATACATTTCTGCATAGTAAAGGAATCAAGGAACATAGGTGAGTGTAGGAAAATGACGTTAAGATAAAAGATCAGCTATGATAATAAATGGCAGAGCAAACTCAATGGGCTGGTTAGCCTACTCCAGCACCTAATTCTCTTACATTATGCTATGTTCTATAACATTGTTCAAGGCTCCTTGAAATGGTTTGCTACATACAAGGTGCTATTGAAATGCAAAATGCAGTTGTTCATTTACTGTATTTTTAAATTTCTTTCAAAGGCAAAGAACCAAAATTTGTTGATTATTTATAGTCCTACAGATGTTCATGTACTGTAATTCTCAATGGGGAGAATTTTAGGTGCAGGTGTAAAGCCTTCCTTTGGTTACCAATGAAATATTCTACCTTATTAGAGGATGAGCCAACTAAAATAATTAATGTGACGAAAAGATATGATCTGATAGATCAAGAGGTCAACTGCCCTGAAATTTACCTCTGGTCAGTAGGACTAAACGCAGTACATAGTAGTAGTGGCTGCGTATTCAACTCTACCTCTGACATTTAGTTTAAGAAAAATCAAATGCAGAGCTATTAAAATATAGCTTATTCTATAATCAGTGCACTGATACAGTATGTACAAATATAACATTTAAAATACATTCAGACAGGTACATAGATAAGAAGGGTTTAGAAAGCTATGGACTAAGTGTAGTCAAATGGCACTAGCTAAGGGTTGGCACCTTGGTTGACATGATCAAGATAGGCCAAAAGGCCTGTTTCATGCTCATAACTATTACTATTTGGGTTCAAAGACTCACAACCTCTAGGGAAAAAAAAAATCACTTAATCACTGTCTTTATATGTGTGACCCATTATTCTTAAATGGTGACTTAGTTCCAGATTCTTGCACAACAGGGAACATTCTCTCCACATTCACCCAGCTGAGATCCCTCAGGACCATATGTTCCAATCAAGTCACCTCCTACTTTCCTAAACACCAGCAGATACAAGCCTAACCTGAACAATCTTTCCTCATGGACAACCTGTGCTTTCCAGCTATAGGTTAAGTAAACCTTCTTTGAGTAGCTTCCAATGCATTTATAATCTATTGTAATCATCTTAAATAAAGCCTATTCTGTATACAGTACTCCAGACCTAGTGACCTTATACCCCAATGTCTCTACTTTTGTCTCCATTTCTGCTTGCAACAACTAACAATCTGTACATGTCAGGACGCTGGAGCAGGGATCCAATTGCAGACCCAGTACTGTACACACAGTGATATTATTTGAGTAACAAATCCCAAGATGTGAACAAAGTCAGTCTCAAAGTTCAGGCAGAGAGCAAAACATCCAGAGAAATCCAAAAACCAGAATCGGGAAACAGGCAGAGTCGATATTCAGACAGACAGAGTACAGATACAAATGCAGGAAAGACTCAGGAAAATTCACTGGCACAGTCTGGCAACAAACAGGTGCAAACACAGGACTGAAATACACTGAGTAATAAACAGAGAGGCAGATGATAGGTGGAGCACAATGAGACACAGGTGGCAGCAATGCAGGTAAAAATAAGCAGCAGATGAGAGATGGCGTACTCAGTAATACAAAGGCCAGAGTAGAACAGGAATGGGGACAGGAGCACGTGGTAATACAAAACCACAGACTGATGGCTAAGGGGGAACACACAAAAATACAGCATTCAACTGAAGGTACTGACAGTATATGAACCTTCCATGAATCATGCAGTAGTTTATTTCATCTGTATCACAGGGCTCTAAAATCTCTCATCGTATGCTTTTTAAAAGTTCCCTGCCCAGTTCACGTTTTCCTCAGTGTTTACCATTTGCCAGAATAGTCAATTCCCTTAACCTATCTATCCCCTTTTGCATGCTTCAACAAGTATTTTTCAACCTAACATTGCTTCACCGGCAAATATGGCAATAATAAATTTATCTGAATCACTTAAGTAAATTATTAGTGTTTTAAGAAGGCGATAAGTAGGATCAATGTACTCAAGAAGAATGGAATAGTAGGCTGTCCAAAAAAGTAAAAGCCTGTGGGCTCTAAGGGAGAGTGACAAATGGAATCCAAAATTAATTCAATGGCAAGAAGCAAAGGCAGATGGTTGATAGATGTTTACATGACTGGACTACTGTGACCAGTGGGGTGCATTTCTTGATCCTTTGCTTTTCATAAAATATATTAATGATTTAGGGCAAGGTAAAGAGATTTGCAGATGACTAAGGCATAACTGTCTGGTTGACAATCAAGACCAGAACTCTGCTACCAAAAAATTTGAATGGTCTTTTCAGCTGAGCAGAAAACTGGCAAGTGGATTGTAATCTAGAGTGGAGTGCTATTGATTACAGTGTGTGGGAGCATTTTCTTTGCAGGCTCCTTACGAAAGTTCTCCGTTAGTAATTCATTTATATCCTGTTTGGCTAATATCTGTCTCTTCCATTCAACTGCAAGAACCTCGAATGCTGATCAAGAACATTCCTCCTGTGTCGTATCTCTAGCTGATGATCTTCGACTTGAGTTACCTTTCCTCTTCTTCCTATGATATTGGCTGCTGTCCTTGTTTTCTTAGGTTATGCAGTATGTAGCAGATTATGATGATGTTTCCACTTGTGTTACAAGTCCTAATTGATGTACATACTAAAATCTCACCTTGAGGAGAACGCTACCATTTTCCAGTATGGTCTTATTAAGGAATAGCTCTGAATGGATACTTAGTGAGGTTAGATAGTGTCCAAGGAAGAAGAGGATAGCCCGTCCCTCAGGATCCATCCTCGCCAATGCTGTTAATGCCTGGTAGAATGGACTCCCTTAGAATGAAGGAGTCACTTCTCCAAACAAAGTGGAAATTTTCATGAGGAGATTCTGTTGATGGTCCATAATGGCTCTCATACTGAAAGGAATGGAGATCTCTTTGGGAGCCTGAAAAAAATAGAAAATAGAAAACAACAGGCCAAGCAGCATATGCAGAAAGAGAAATAGAAGTTCATATCCTCTTTTATTAATGGGAGGTTTTATGGAAATATGAGTGCAGTGAACAGCTGATTACATGCATGGGAAGCCAGCAAAGCCAGTGAAATGTTTCTTCACTGAAATAAAGGTCAATTTGATTACTCCCTTGGGTGCACAGAGTCAGGGTAATCTTTTTATTACTCTGGAGGCCAGAAAATTGAGAGATATTTTCTGGCTGCATGGGAAGATCCTGCAGCTCAAACATTGAGAGTCAAGGTGAGTACCATTGAGAGAACAATCCAGGGATGAAAATACCGCCGAACATCTTCCCGCAGAATATTACCTACCTCAGTCTTGAGAAACCTGAGCTTCTGAATGACTCCAGTGACTCTGCAGATTCTGTGGAAGTAAGTTGTTGGTTGATAGATGTGGCTTTGCTTTCTGTGCCAAGGTTCCTCATCCAGCATTATCAGACAGCTACGGCCACAATACTGTCTCCATTGACGGAGTGCTGCTGGCAGTGTCATTGCAAGTCTCACTCCTGAATCTCTGTCAATATCATGAGAGTGTCCTGATATTCAACAAAAACTAAACAACAATACACCTTGTTGCACCTGGGCCTCAGAGAAAAGCTGTCTCATTCAGCTATATCCATGTATGGTCTGAATGACAATTAAACTAGATTTGATTTGATAAATCGGCATGATGTGTTCCCAGTTGCACAAAGATTTCTATTGAAATGCCCAGTCCTGTTCTGCAATGGACATAGTTTCATCCAGAATGATTATTATAGTAATCTGCTTTGGATTAAATTTACTTTTGTACAAAAAAAACCCCAAGGTCAAAAGAACATAAAGGTTAGGAGCATAAATTCCTTCCCTTTCTTCTAAAGTCCATAGAATACAACTGTGATCTATCTAATCTCTCCACATATGGCAAAACCTTCATCCCAATAATCAGCCTAGTAAATCCTCATTGCATTCCTCAATGGCAAGCATACAATTTTATTGGTAAGGAAACCAAAACTATGCACTTATTCCAAATGCAGTATAACTGAGATTGTACACCAAGAAAAGCCAAGACCTCCATCTCCTGGAATTACAGTTGGATGGAGGTATCATCAGCTCCTGATTCCTCATTATTCCAATTTTCACAATCCTGAATCATTCTGCCTCATCACAATGTGAAATTACCTTCACCATACAGATAGCAAGAAGGTCTACTTCCAGCTTCATAAGTGCAACTATAAATACTAACTTGCCACTTGTCTATGTATTCCAAGAATTAATTTGGAATGTTCTCCTCTTCAATGCTAATCCTATTCTCTGTACTCTGTTCGAGATCATTAGTTATATTGCATTAAAGTGTATCCCCAAAAAATACACATCATTAGCCTTTTGTGTGCAAGGTCACTTGAGCCTGGGATAAGATCATCCAAATTCAGTTCACAAAAGAGATCTTACAAGTGGCAAGAAGACATTGAACTCATTGTTGTCGTTCCTTTCTGTGCCTTGTGGCACATTGAGTGGCAACCTTGCCGTTTTTTTTAGCATTTGTCTGTTTTTTTATGAAGCCGAGTTGTTAGCTCAACACTCAACCCAGCATGGATGGAAAATGTGTAGAGGACCAGCTGGATTTGAACCTGAGGCCTCAAAGTTCAGTGTGGATGCCATTACACTGCTGGCCGGCTTCATCTCATTGGATGTTAGAAAAAGATCATAACACAATATACCATGCTAACACCCAAGTGAAGCACATGTGGAAAAGTCCTCAGCAAGCCTTTCCCATTTTTAGTGAAAGCCAAAACCCGGGCAAAACTCAATAAGTTTTTGTTATATATTGCTTCCAAATGAGGTATAATTTAGTATTTTCTTTGTGCAAATCAAATGTTTGTGGGTTTGTCCATAAAATTTTTAGACAAGTATAAATTATATAAAAATGTTCTGCCTAATGTAATTTACGGCATTGTTTTACAATACAACTGTGAGAGCTTGGGAACATCGGAGCCGGGGAGTGGTCGTTTTTGCAGGAGTCTATTTGTGTTGTTGAAACAAGACCTATTGTAAGATTTGGTACTAAATGTCCCAATTTCCTGTCCAATGAGAGCATTAAAACTTGCTGGGCTGCCAGCTGCCATTCGAACTTCACCAAACAGCACTGTTGCCTCTAATTTGTAATGACCAGTTCTAAAATCTGCAGACATATCATCACAAACTCCATGTTGTCAATACCGTCTGCATCAGAAACTGGAAAAGGAAATATGATTGTTTACAATTGTGAAATATACTTAACATGCTAATGAGGTAGAGGGTGACAACCTTCTGTGTGCAGTTTAAATTCCCTTGTGCATTAGTAGCATAAGATGCGTGTGTGCGCACACCTCTGAGAGAACATTGCCCAAGAGGTTTCTACACTAGACTACCTGCACATCAATCTGCTATCAATATGAAAAAAAAATCAAACACTAAGTTTGAATTTGGGTAGTGAGAACTGGCAGGTTATCTTCCTATTGGAGATGTTGCTCATCAGATTAGAATGATTTCCTTGACTTTAGAAGATCTTAAATATATTTAAGTGATATATACCTTGAAATTCATTCACAATCAAAAGCATTCAACAGACTGTATAATATTACCAGCCTATTGTATTTTAATCTCTGAAATTCCTGCCATTGAAATCAATGCAACTGAATTTTAAGGCAAAATACAATGTCCTTCTGTTAAAAAAATGACATATTTAGCAGTTCCCTTCCATGCCTTGTGGCACATCAGGCAGCAACCTTGCTGTTCCTTTAGCATTTTTGTCTGTTTTTACGAGGGCAAGTTGCTAGCTCAACGCTCAACCCAGCACAGATGGAAAGCGTACAAGAAAGCTGGCTGGATTTGAACCCGGGACCACTTACCTCAAATTCCGGTGCTGATGCCACTACACCTCTGGCCAGCTATTTAGCAGTTCTAACTATGAATCAATTTCTTTTGATAGACAGAGAAAAACTATTTCTCTGCTGGGGAAAATCTAAAGCAAAGGGACAGACTGTCAAGTGATTCAGAAATGAAGTCAGGAACCACTTTCTCGCTCAAGTATGATTGAAATCTGCAACTCTCTTCTATGTTATAAGAATTCAGGACAACTTAAAAGATTAAAATTAAGACTGATAACACTCTTAAAGAAAGGATCTGGCATTAAGGCAGTTTGATGATGTTCAGGTACAGATCAGCCGTAATACTAATGAATAATGGATTAGATTTAATTTGGATCTTCTTGTTTCTATGTTCATGGTAATGTGTTCACTCACCTTATGGACATTTACATTCCAGTGGTGGTTTCTGATCTGTGATCAGGAAGGGGATTTTGTCTGATCTTTTGCTTTGCACTCTGGGGCCAAGAGCACCACTGCCATCCCAATCAGGTTCAACTAACAAGGACAATTGCTTGGGTAACAAAGAACAAAGTCGATGAAGCTGTACTCTTACCTGAGCCACGATGTTGTAGGCTCAAACTGACTTGATCTTATAGTCTTACCAGGCATCAGACTAATTACTCAGGAATGTCTACAGTATTTGAGATGCTGTCTTTCAGATGAGCCTTTAACCGAGACCCTATTGTACTCTCAGATGGATGTAAAAATCCCAAGACAATATCTCAAAGATAACTAGAGCTGTTCTAGCCCATATTTGTCCCATATTACCTGTCAGATGATCTGATATTTATCACAGAGCTGCTTGTTGGAGATTGTAATACATTACAATAGGGACTCTACTTCAAGAAGTATTTCACTGTGGAATAGAAAGAGCAAACAATTGAAAGCTTTCTTGCCACTGGCAAACACTGGCAGGACAGGACAGAGTGGCATAGGTTCAACAGTGACCTCTGATACTGTCTGTGTGAAGTTGCATGCTCGCCCTGTGACTGCATGCGCTTCTACAGCATGCTCTGGTTTCATGTCACATCTCAAAGATTATAATTCCATGACTGGCATTTGGTTTCTACCATCCCAAACTTCTCTGCCTCCCCTCAATCCCACTCTCCCCACTCCATACAACCAAAATGCTAGCCCACTTATGGACAAGGTGTGATAAGATTGTGAGCTCACATCACATTCTGCAAGAAACAATAGGACTTCTGAACCTGTTCTGGCAGTTCAAGAATGAAAGGCCAATTTGTTATCACTCAAAGCTCTATTCCAGCAATAGATCCTCTCCATTGTCTCTCCACCTACCCCTACCCTCATACCACTGATAACATCATATCAAATTAATGGGATTAAATGGAATATAACCTGGCTAATAGGAACCAATATATTAAATCAGAACATCAAACTATCAGTTTCAGTACTAACCTGTATCGACACGGTTGTAATTTCACCTATTCAAGATACAAAATTTTAAGTCTCAAGGGAGCATTCACTGAAAGCAGTTTTCTGTAACAAAGTACAATCTTTTATATGTTCTCTGTTAATATCAGAATACTGGATATCATACCCTGTTTTCTGTTGACTTGGCTGATTTAAGGAAGGATTGCAATGAGATTTGGTGCAATTAGTGTCAAACATTCCAGAGCTCCCTCTTTCCAATTCTACTTAAGGAGAAATAAAAGATTTAATTTTTATAGTGCCTTCCATGCCTTGAGGACATTCAAAGTATTTTACAAGCAATGAAATACTTATGAAATGTATACAACATGCAAGTAATAAGCAGAATATTAGCAAAGAGATAATGACAAGATTTTATTTGTGATGTTTATTAAGGCATAAACACTGGCCAGATAATCAGGCATAACTTGGCTGTTCTTCAAATCGTGTTTATCTGTTCTTTGACAACCAGCTGCAAGTACGGGGGGGGGGGGGGCTTAGTTTAAAATCTCAGCTGTAAGACAGCATATAGACCAGAATCTGAAGAATCAACTGAGATTTTTATGCTAAAGCCCGTGGTGTACAATTTTAACTCATATCCTGCTAACTTAAGAGGCAAGTAGCATCTTCTGTAAAGGCAGCTGATACAACTGTGACCCATGCTTCAAGCTACTTTCTACCGAGTATAATTCCCATCGTTTCCTCAGTACTGTTCCTTGCCTGCATTAGCTCATGGTACAGCCTCTGGACACTCAGGTTTGATCTTGAGTCAGATGGTAATGTCCCACTTAAGAAATTTGAAGAATTTGATCTATAATGATACTCCAGTGCAGGAGATAAAAAGTGTTGCGGTGTCAGAAATTGCATTGCCTGGACGAGATATTGAATTAAGGTAGAACCTACCTTCTCAGGTGAACATAAGGATACCAAGTTCAAAGAAGAGCAAGGAAAATCTAGCAGTAATCCCCCAAACAATAACCAAAAGCAAGGAAAGATTCTTTTGAACAGTCATTGAACTAAAATATTAATTAATTTCCCATTCCAGCCAGTTCAGCTGATATGTGCAGCATTTTTTGCTCTTATACCTTGACACAGGTTATTCAGTCAGATTGTTCTGGAACACTTCATCTGCAAATAAATTCAGTAATGTATGTCATATTTACAACTTCATTTTGGGGAGTTTGGCCTGGAGAATGATATTGGTATTGTTTCCTGTGAATTTGAAGGATCTCACGAGGACAACATTGGTGATGTTCTACCACTACCTGAGATACCTGCTGTAAGTAGTCCAGATTTCCAAAGCATAGAAAAAGAAACAGAGCACTGTTTCCCAGTGAACCATGAGTTTTGCACCAAGTTTATGGTCTAGAAGGTGTTGAACTTCAAACGCTCTTTCCCTCAATCAACCAGTGGCTATGCGGATGCAATGAAGACGATGGTGAATTTCATTGGTCATCTCTGTGTTGCTGAAAGACAGCTCCTAAGATATAATAAAAGGTGTATGTTTCCCAGGGTCTAAGTGAGAAACTTTACTATCTGAGAACAGCCTTGTTCAGTGGGTCAGATTGGTGGAGAACTTCTGTCTTGATGATGCTGAGTGCAATGCCTCTCTTCTTGTTTCTTGTTTACCTCCGTAAATAAGTCAATAGTAATTGGAGCACTGTCAATGAGTGTGCTCAAATACAAGATCGGTTACAAATACAAATCAAGTGTGACAGTGGGAAAGTATGTATGGAACCGGAGGAACTAGCAAAGGTAATTAATGAATACTTCACTTCAGTATTCACGGTAAAAAAGGATCTTGGCGATTGTAGGGATGACTTGCAGCAAACCAAAAAGCTTGAGCATATAGCTATTAAGAAAGAGGATGTGCTGGAGCTTTTGGAAAGCATCAAGTTGGATAAGTCACCAGGACCGGACGAGATGTACCCCAGGCTACTGTGGGAGGCGAGGGAGGAGATTGCTGAGCCTCTGGTGATGACCTTTGCATCATCAATGGGGATGGGAGAGGTTCTGGAGGATTGGAAGGTTACGGATGTTGTTCCTTTATTCAAGAAAGGGAGTAGAGATAGCTCTGGAAATTATAGACCAGTGAGTCTTACCTCAGTGGTTGGTAAGTTGATGGAGAAGATCCTGAGAGGCAGGATTTATGAACATTTGGAGAGGTATAATATGATTAGGAATAGTCAGCATGGCTTTGTCAAGGGCAGGTCGTGCCTTACGAGCCTGATTGAATTTTTTGAGGATGTGACTAAACGCATTGATGAAGGTAGAGCAGTAGATGTAGTGTATATGGATTTCAGCAAGGCATTTGATAAGGTACCCCATGCAAGGCTTATTGAGAAAGTAAGGAGGCATGAGATCCAAGGGGACACTGCTTTGTGGATCCAGAACTGGCAAAAAGGCAAAAAGTAGTTGTAGACAGGTCATATTCTGCACGGAGGCTGGTGACCAGTGGTGTGCCTCAGGGATCTGTTCTGGGACCCTTGCTCTTCGTGATTTTTATAAATGACCTGGATAAGGAAGTGGAGGAATGGGTTAGTAAATTTGCTGATGACACAAAGGTTGGGGGTGTTGTGGATAGTATGGAGGGCTGTCAGAGATTGCAGCGGGACATTGATAGGATGCAAAGCTGGGCTGAGAAGTGGCAAATGGAGTTCAACCCAGATTAATGTGAAGTGGTAGGTCAAATATGATGGCAGAATATAGTATTAATGGCAAGACTCTTGGCAGTGTGGAGGATCAGGGAATCTTGGGGTCTGAGTCCATAGACTGCTCAAAGCAGCTGTGCAGGTTGACTCTGTGGTTAAAAAGGCATACAGGGTATTGGCCTTCATCAACTGTGGAATTGAATTTAGGAGCCGAGGGGTAATGTTGCAGCCCACTTGGAGTACTGTGCTCAGTCCTGGTCGCCTCACTACAGGAAGGATGTGGAAGCCATAGAAAGGGTGCAGAGGAGATTTACAAGGATGTTGCCTGGATTGGGGAGCATGCCTTATGAGAATAGGTTGAGTGAACTTGGCCTTTTCTCCTTGGAGCGACAGAGGATGAGAGGTGAACTGATAGAGGTGTATAAGATGATGAGAGGCACTGATCGCGTGGATAGTCAGAGGCTTTTTCCCAGGGCTGGAATGGCTAGCGCAAGAGAGCACAGTTTTAAGGTGCTGGGGAGTAGGTACAGAGATGTCAGGGGTAAGTTTTTTTACTCAGAGAGTAGTGAGTGCATGGAATGGACTGCCGGCAATGGTGGTGGAGGCGGATACAATAGGGTCTTTTAAGAGACTTTTGGATAGGTACATGGAGCTTAGAAAAATAGAGGGCTATAGGTAAGCCTAATAATTTCTAAGGTAGGGACGTGTTCGGCACAACTTTGTGGGCCGAAGGGCCTGTATTGTGCTGTAGGTTTTCTATGTAAGAGCTGCCTACACACTCCAGCTTGACTACTGAATTTCAGGTGACCGTGGTTCGGGAGAGTGGTTGTTGTGGTCTGAATAGTTTCCCAATGTTTCTCAAGAGCAGATTGACTCTGACTGCAAGTTTATTGTACATTGTAGTGAAAAGGTTTGAAAAATGTCAGCAAATAACACGGTCTTACTTGTCCCCATGTTTTAAACTGATGGGTTAGAATCATTGTTTGTGTACCATTATAAACCAAATGTATTGTGGAGATGAATTTCTGCAGGCAGTGGAACTTATGGAGATGCTCCACGATTCTTCCCAGTTGATGGTCTTCTGGTACACACATCAAAGTTGCTGGTGAACGTAGCAGGCCAGGCAGCATCTCTAGGAAGAGGTACAGTCGACGTTTCGGGCCGAGACTCTTCATCAGGACGAAGGGTCTCGGCCCGAAACGTCGACTGCACCTCTTTCTAGAGATGCTGCCTGGCCTGCTGTGTTCACCAGCAACTTTGATGTGTGTTGCTTGAATTTCCAGCATCTGCAGAATTCCTCGTGTTTGCGTTTTTAAATTCTCCTGGTATACCCTGCTCTTTCCAGATGTGGATATTGAGATTCTGGATTTGCGACTAAAGCCTTTCACTGCTAATTATTAGATATTTTGTCTGTTCCTGATAGATATACAGTCAGTTCCTGAAGCTGTTTTTTCTCAGTTGGTTCATGGACTTTTCAACTTCCTGCTGTCAGGATTAATGGCAAGGCTGGAGCTGATAGGTGGCCGTGGCAAAAGGACGGTCACTTTAAGGACAGAATCTGTTGGAGGATGTCTCTGAAGTGTTGCTTCCAGTAAGTTTTAACTGCCTCTCTTACCTCACCCAAGTTCACCTGATTTGGAATCTCATTCGGGTAGGGCTTTTGGTTCAATCTAATAGTACTCTGATTCAGAAAGCTGCAGACGAGGCCAAACAGGGCTTCTACCTTGATCTTGAAAAATTCCCTTTTCACATCCCAGAGGGAGAAAAACTGGGAGGGCAAAGATGTAATTCTTTGTATGCTGTACAACTATGTGACACTCAAATATTTGACAAAGAAGCACTTAAAGGCTGCTAGACAAGAGCCAAGGAATAACACAAGTATATTGAATGGCTATCTTCTGCCATAAATTTTAAATTTGAAAATTCTATGGTCCCGGAGGAAAGCTTCACTGACCAGGGCAGAAGATTGGAAACCTGTAGTTGGAAAATTACTCACAGAGCTCAGATTCACAGCATCAGCTTCTGGCTGGAGAAGCTGTTGCCCAAGAGCATGCACAGAAAATTAGCCCAAATCATTTTAATTCTTGGAGCATACTATAATAGCTCACTTGCTAGTGACAACAATCACAACTAATAATTTATTCAATGTCTTTAGTGCAGCTAAATGTGTGAAGGTACTCACAAGAGTATTAACAGACAAAACTTTTTGTCAAAGAGGTTGATTTAACTAGTCTTAGAGGAGTATCTAAAGACAGTGAGGGGGTTCCAGATCTTGGAACTAAATGATTGAAATCATTGACAAGATAATGCTCAAATCTCAGGAGTGAAGTTTATATCTCCAAGCTTTTGACTCAGACGTGCAAATGTTTTCCAGTCACTGACACATGGCTAATAGCTTGAGAATATTTCATTTGTGTCCATCACTTGTGGCAAGAATGAGTGAATAAAAGCCATTTGGAATCCCTACTCATGATTATCTTCCACCAACCTCTGTTGGAAAATGTCCGTCTGTCTGCCCATTCTGCCGCTGGTGTTTAGGGCAGCTACGTGGGTCCTCCATCTCTGACAGTACTCAGGGCTTCCTTCATTGTGTCAGGAGTTTCCTCTCAGTATTCACTACTGTTAGTCATGCAAGTCCCAGATGGAGACTCATGAATACCATCGCACTCAGATGTAGAAGGATTACTGTTTCCAGAACAATTTTGCTTTACCAGTCAGAGTTGTTAGCCGAACCCCCGAACCTGGAGAACTGGTGGACCACTCTTTGTCTGTCCTCTACCTTTTGACCTGTTTGGCGTGGGTGACCCTACGAAGAGCCATAGCATAAAGCGTTGACGTCTCTCTCCAGGTCATTGAGGCATGCAACCCTCTAAACCACGACAAGGTTGTGGCCCTCTTGGAGGGTTGGAAAATGTATGCACATGGATATCAGTTGAGGTCAACTGCCTGTCTATATATGGTGACATGGCTTGCCAACACCCACTGACCATGCTTGCTTTCAGGCACTTGGATAAGATAATGAGCTAACTTTATCTTTTTTCCTTTGTAAGTCTTAATACTTTGAGAGGGAAGAAATTGAAAGGAAAAAATGTAACACAGTAATGACTGCATTTCTAAACTCTGCCCAGACACTTTGATTTCAAATCCTCAGCACATCCAAGAACGTTATTCTTCCCGGATTTACCAAAGCATGTAATGAATAACTGTCATCACAGCACAATTCATTCCATTAATAATGGTATTACACAATGCATTTTCATATTTCTTTATGACGTAAAAGGAGACCATTCAGCTTGTCAATCAATGCTGAATCTCAGAGTATGCTCACCAATCCTATTTCCCCAATTACCAGGGGTAATTGATAAGTTCGTGGCCTAAGGTAGAAGGAGTCAATTTTAGAAAACCTGGTACATTTAGCCCCACCTACATTTACACACTCAGTCCAGCTGTCGTGGAGCATACGGATCCCTTCTTTGTAGAAGTTGGCGTCTTGGACCCCCAGAAGGGGCGATTGATAAGTTTGTGGCCTAAGGTAGAAGGAGACGAGTTATTAACTTCAAACCTTCTGCATAATCACTCAAGGAGTTGAACTGCATGTGCATGTAACAAGAGCTCTATAACTCATCTCCTTCTACCTTAGGCCACAAACTTATCATTCACCCCTGCTGTGGACCACCTGGAGGTCCAAGACGCTCTCGCTACATGCACGTGCAGTTCAACTCTTTGAGTGATAATGCAGAAAGTTTGAAGTTTCACCAGCATTCACCCCTGCTGTGGACCACTTCTACAAAGAAGGTACCTGTATGCTCCATGACTGCTGGACTAAGTGTGTACATGTAGGAGGGGACTCTGTTGAAAAATAAATGTGCTAAGTTTTCTAAAAGTGACTCCTTCTACTTTAGGTCACAAACTTATCAATCATCCCTCGTATCTCTCTACAACCAATTCTCTCTTACGTGCTCTTTAGTGCCTCACATGCTCTTTAGTGCCTCACATATTCTCCTGCCATGAACTTACCATCAGATCCTGATTCTTCTGTGATCCAAAGTTTCTTCAGAAGTCAAGAATGAGGCACAAAACTGATTGCTTACGGCTATTTTATTAGGCATTACAAGATCAAAGAAGAACAAAAAGAAGTGTCAAGAGAACAAAGAAAAAAGTTGTTAAGGTCATCTCAGACCAGATTAGAGATAGCAGCAAATTCCAGTGATAACAATTAACGTATAAAATAGACAGATTCCAAGTAGCATGATACCTGCTACCGAAAACTACAAATTTTCCAGAAAAATACAGAAGCAATTCTACTATAATTACTGGAAGATTCACTGAAAGTTTACATGTATATAAGTGATTATATAAAACATACAAGTATAATAAAGTTAAACAAGAAAAATAACAATTCTATGCCCCAATTCGACTCTACTCCAAGGATAATTTACTGTACACTGCTAACCTATCTGTGAGATATGGGAGGAAACCAGAGCATCTGGAGGAAATAAGTTCATGGCCTAAGGTAGAAGGGGTCAATTTTAGAACACGAAAAACATGCAGACTCCACATAGACAGTATTCAAGGTCAGGATTGAACATGGGTTGCTGGAATTATAACGCCAAACAACTGAAACTTGAAGATGCTGGGGAGTAGGTACAGAGATGTCAGGGGTAAGTTTTTTTTACTCAGAGAGTGGTGAGTTCCATGGAATGGGCTGCCGGCAACGTTGGTGGAGGCAGATATGATAGGGTCTTTTAAGAGACTTTTGGATAGGTACATGGAGCTTAGAAAAGTAGAGGGCTATAGGTAAGCCTAATAATTTCTAAGGTAGGGACGTGTTCGGCACAACTTTGTGGGCCGAAGGGCCTGTATTGTGCTGTAGGTTTTCTATGTAAGAGCTGCCTACACACTCCAGCTTGACTACTGAATTTCAGGTGACCGTGGTTCGGGAGAGTGGTTGTTGTGGACTGAATAGTTTCCCAATGTTTCTCGAGCAAATTGACTCTGACTGCAAGTTTATTGTACATTGTAGTGAAAAGGTTTGAAAAATGTCAGCAAATAACATGGTCTTACTTGTCCCCATGTTTTAAACTGATGGGTTAGAATCATTGTTTGTGTACCATTATAAACCAAATGTATTGTGGAGATGAATTTCTGCAGGCAGTGGAACTTATGGAGATGCTCCACGATTCTTCCCAGTTAATGGTCTTCTGGTACACACATCAAAGTTGCTGGTGAACGTAGCAGGCCAGGCAGCATCTCTAGGAAGAGGTACAGTCGACGTTTCGGGCCGAGACTCTTCATCAGGACGAAGGGTCTCGGCCCGAAACATCGACTGCACCTCTTTCTAGAGATGCTGCCTGGCCTGCTGCGTTCACCAGCAACTTTGATGTGTGTTGCTTGAATTTCCAGCATCTGCAGAATTCCTCGTGTTTGCGTTTTTAAATTCTCCTGGTATACCCTGCTCTTTCCAGATGTGGATATTGAGATTCTGGATTTGCGACTAAAGCCTTTCACTGCTAATTATTAGATATTTTGTCTGTTCCTGACAGATATACTGTCAGTTCCTGAAGCCCTTTTTTCTCAGTTGGTTCATGGACTTTTCAACTTCCTGTTGTCAGGATTAATGGCAAGGCTGGAGCTGATAGGTGGCCGTGGCAAAAGGACGGTCACTTTAAGGACAGAATCTGTTGGAGGATATCTCTGAAGTGTTGCTTCCAGTAAGTTTTAACTGCCTCTCTTACCTCACCCAAGTTCACCTGATTTGGAATCTCATTCGGGTAGGGCTTTTGGTTCAATCTAATAGTACTCTGATTCAGAAAGCTGCAGACGAGGCCAAACAGGGCTTCTACCTTGATCTTGAAAAATTCCCTTTTCACATCCCAGAGGGAGAAAAACTGGGAGGGCAAAGATGTAATTCTTTGTATGCTGTACAACTATGTGACACTCAAATATTTGACAAAGAAGCACTTAAAGGCTGCTAGACAAGAGCCAAGGAATAACACAAGTATATTGAATGGCTATCTTCTGCCATAAATTTTAAATTTGAAAATTCTATGGTCCTGGAGGAAAGCTTCACTGACCAGGGCAGAAGATTGGAAACCTGTAGTTGGAAAATTACTCACAGAGCTCAGATTCACAGCATCAGCTTCTAGCTGGAGAAGCTGTTGCCCAAGAGCATGCACAGAAAATTAGCCCAAATCATTTTAATTCTTGGAGCATACTATAATAGCTCAATTGCTAGTGACAACAATCACAACTAGTAATTTATTCAATGTCTTTAGTGCAGCTAAATGTGTGAAGGTACTCACAGGAGTATTAACAGACAAAACTTTTTGTCAAAGAGGTTGATTTAACTAGTCTTAGAGGAGTATCTAAAGACAGTGAGGGGGTTCCAGATCTTGAAACTAAATGATTGAAATCATTGACAAGATAATGCTCAAATTTCAGGAGTGAAGTTTATATCTCTAAGCTTTTGACTCAGATGTGCAAATGTTTTCTACTCACTGACACATGGCTAATAGCTTGAGAATATTTCATTTGTGTCCATCACTTGTAGCAAGAATGAGTGAATAAAAGCCATTTGGAATCCCTACTCATGATTATCTTCCACCAACCTCTGTTGGAAAATGTCCGTCTGTCTGCCCATTCTGCTGCTGGCGTTTAGGGCAGCAATGTGGGTCCTCCATCTCTGGTGGTGTTCAGAGCTTCCTTCATTGTGTCAGGAGCTTCCTCTCAGTTTTCACTACTGTCAGTCATGCAAGTCCCAGATGGAGACTCATGAATACCATCGCACTCAGATGTAGAAGGATTACTGTTTCCAGAACAATTTTGCTTTACCAGTCAGAGTTGTTAGCCGAACCCCCGAACCTGGAGAACTGGTGGACCACTCTTTGTCTGTCCTCTACCTTTTGACCTGTTTGGCGTGGGTGACCCTACGAAGAGCCATAGCATAAAGCGTTGATGTCTCTCTCCGGGTCATTGAGGCATGCAACCCTCTAAACCACGACAAGGTTGTGGCCCTCTTGGAGGGTTGGAAAATGTATGCACATGGATATCAGTTGAGGTCAACTGCCTGTCTATATATGGTGACATGGCTTGCCAACACCCACTAACTATGCTTGCTTTCAGGCACTTGGATAAGATAATGAGCTAACTTTATCTTTTTTCCTTTGTAAGTCTTAATACTTTGAGAGGGAAGAAATTGAAAGGAGAAAATGTAACACAGTAATGACTGCATTTCTAAACTCTGCCCAGACACTTTGATTTCAAATCCTCAGCACATCCAAGAACGTTATTCTTCCCAGATTTACCAAAGCATGTGATGAATAACTGTCATCACAGCACAATTCATTCCATTAATAATGGTATTACACAATGCATTTTCATATTTCTTTATGACGTAAAAGGAGACCATTCAGCTTGTCAATCAATGCTGAATCTCAGAGTATGCTCACCAATCCTATTTCCCCAATTACCAGGGGTAATTGATAAGTTCGTGGCCTAAGGTAGAAGGAGTCAATTTTAGAAAACCTGGTACATTTAGCCCCACCTACATTTACACACTCAGTCCAGCTGTCGTGGAGCATACGGATCCCTTCTTTGTAGAAGTTGGCGTCTTGGACCTCCAGAAGGGGTGATTGATAAGTTTGTGGCCTAAGGTAGAAGGAGACGAGCTATTAACTTCAAATCTTCTGCATAATCACTCAAGGAGTTGAACTGCATGTGCATGTAACAAGAGCTCTATAACTCATCTCCTTCTACCTTAGGCCACAAACTTATCATTCACCCCTGCTGTGGACCACCTGGAGGTCCAAGACGCTCTCGCTACATGCACGTGCAGTTCAACTCTTTGAGTGATAATGCAGAAAGTTTGAAGTTAATAACTCATCTCCTCCTACGTTAGGCCACGAACTTATCAATCACCCCTGCTGTGGACCACTTCTACAAAGAAGGTATCTGTATGCTCCATGACTGCTGGACTAAGTGTGTACATGTAGGAGGGGACTCTGTTGAAAAATAAATGTGCTAAGTTTTCTAAAAGTGACTCCTTCTACTTTAGGTCACAAACTTATCAATCATCCCTCGTATCTCCCTACAACCAATTCTCTCTTACGTGCTCTTTAGTGCCTCACATATTCTCCTGCCATGAACTTACCATCAGATCCTGATTCTTCTGTGATCCAAAGTTTCTTCAGAAGTCAAGAATGAGGCACAAAACTGATTGTTTATGGCTATTTTATTAAGTGTTACAAAATCAAAAAAGAACAAAAAGAAGCGTCAAGAGAACAAAGAAAAAAAGTTGTTAAGGTCATCTCAAACCAGATTAGAGATAGCAGCAAATTCCAGTGATAACAATTAACGTATAAAATAGACAGATTCCAAGTAGCATGATACCTGCTACCGAAAACTACAAATTTTCTAGAAAAATACAGAAGCAATTCTACTATAATTACTGGAAGATTCACTGAAAGTTTACATGTATATAAGTGATTATATAAAACATACAAGTATAATAAAGTTAAACAAGAAAAATAACAATTCTATGCCCCAATTCGACTCTACTCCAAGGATAATTTACTGTACATTGCTAACGTATCTGTGAGATATGGGAGGAAACCAGAGCATCTGGAGGAAATTCAAGTGCACACACGAAAAACATGCAGACTCCACATAGACAGTATTCAAGGTCAGGATTGAACATGGGTTGCTGGAATTATAATGCCAAACAACTGAAACTTGATTAATTACATCTTACGTTTTATCAAATGCCATTCTGTACCTCATATATTAGAATTAAACAATAGCTTGTGTTCCCAGCTGCCTGTTTGGCAGAGGAAGGTTTTACCTGACACTGTGGAAGGTGTAAATCTCTGGATTTAGTTTTCTTTTATTTATTCATTTTTTTGCTGTCACAGGCAAAGCAGCATTACTTGCTCAACCTTAGTTACTCTTAAGAAGATGATGGTAAACCACCTTTACGCATAAACTGGTGTTGCAGTAACTCATCCACATGCCTTTTGAGCCGAACTCAATCTCCTTCTGGCAATATCTCACTGTTACCCTGTTTAATAATACATTTCAATAACTTTGGAACTTATTCCATAATCACTTCAGAGCTTCCAAGCTCTGTACACTCCGTCAATTCTAGCTTATCACATGTCCTCCACTTTAATTGCTTCAATCTTCGCATAGAATTGTTTGTGGTCAATCTTCAGCTACTTAAATGCTTCTTTCAATTTCTTGCAATGTTGCCTTAAAACTCCTGTTTAACTAAGTTATAGATCACCTGTCCTAATATGTGAGTGTTATATTTTGTTTGATAATTGCTGTGTGAAGGCCTTAGGACATGCTACCCTATTTAAATTACTATATAGCTGCAAATTCTTCTGCCTGGTTTTCATTCTAACATGCAAATCTCTTTCTTTAACCTGGCATCTGAATTTTTCACAATAGTGAACAAATTTCCCTGAAAATGATTTATCATTACCCCTTTTTAAAACATTAAAAGTCTTGATTATTTCAGAAAATGTGCAGATGCCATTAAAACAATTGCATGGACCAAATAACTATGCATTCAACTAGTGCCAAATCACAGCAGGATCTATAAAAGTACTGATCCAACCACTGCCTCATACAAGTTGCTAAATACAAATATATTATTGCCCTCTGGCAAAATGCAAGGAAGCATATCAACTCATTTATATTGAGAATAGATTAATGATAATGAAGTTACTTCACTGACCTCTTAAACTTCTGGGAGATCACAGGTAGTCTCTGAGTCATACAGCACAGGAGTAAGACCTTCAAACCACTATATCCATGCCAACAATAAAAGGTCTGTAGCCTTCTGTCACATGGAGTTTCAAACATGCCCTTTCTGAATGAACAAGATGTGCATTTTATTTTTGGAACTAATTTTAACCTATCTGGAAACCAAAAGCAACAAAAAGAGTTCACAAACACATAGATGCTGGAAATCCAGAGCAACACACACAGAATGCTGGAGGAACTCAGCAAGCCAGCAGCATCGGTGGAAAAGAGTAAACCGTCAATGTTTCGGGCAAGACCCCTCATCAGGTCTGGAAAGGAAGGGGAGAAGTCAGAGTAAGAAGGTGGGGGGGGGGGAAGGGAAGGAAGAAATACGAGGTGGTAGGTGATCGGTGAAACCGGGAGAGGAGGGGGTGAAGTAAAGATCCAGGAAGTTGATTAGTGAAAGAGATAAAGGGCCGGAGAGGGGTATTTGATAGGAGAGGACAGAAAACAATGGAAAAAAGGGAAGGGGGAGGAGCACCAGAGGGAGGTGATGGGCAGGTAAGGAGATAAGGTGAGAGAGGGAAACAGAAATGGGGAATGGTGAAGGGGGGGGGGGGTGCAATTACTGGGAGTTCAAAAAAATCAATGTTTATGCCATCAGGTTGTAGGCTAGCCAGATGGAATATAAGGTGTTGCTCCTCCAACTTGATTGTGGCCTCATTGCAGCAGTAGACGAGGCCATGGACTGACATGTCAGAATGGGAATAGGACGTAGAATTGAAATGGGTCTCCCAATCTACGTTGGGTCTTGCCAATATACAGGAGGCCACACCAGGAGCACCGGATACAGTAGATGAGCCCAACAGACTCGCAGATGAAGTGCCACCTCACCTGCACTGGCTATATACCCAGCCTAGATAGCTGTTTAAAATTTAGAAGTCTCTGTTGGTCAGGGTCAACCATGGATGTTGCGTCCTAGCTCTCTAGATACGCAAGCCTAGGCAATACAATATGGAGAGCAAGCTGTTGCCCATGTAGCAAGCTCCCCCTCACCATGCATCTGATGAACCCAAAGGGATGGCAGAGACCGCTACAGTTTGCTACCAGCAGCAGCATTGCAGGAGTTGCCAGTCAGCATTGAAATCAATTTAGGACTGTATTTGGGACAGATTTTTCCTCAGGGTTTACTCCCGAAGCCTTCCCCATGAGTGGGTATAGCTGCAAAGCAGTGGAGGTTTGAGATCAGAGTTTTCCTTCTCCTAGATAAGCTGCCAAACCACAGTTGATAAGCCCCACACATCAAAGTTGCTGGTGAACGCAGCAGGCCAGGCAGCATCTCTGGGAAGAGGCACAGTCAACGTTTTCGGCCGAGACCCTTTGTCAGGGTCTCGGCCCGAAACGTCGATTGTACCTCTTCCCAGAGATGCTGCCTGGCCCGCTGCGTTCACCAGCAACTTTGATGTGTGTTGCTTGAATCTCCAGCATCTGCAGATTTCCTCGTATTTGCGTTGATAAGCCCCATCTGCCCAGAACGACTGGTTTTAAGGCGCCAGTAGTAACCCGTTTAAAAGTATATGATGAGAAATAGAGTTGCATTAAGGGCTGAAAATGGTTAACAGCAGCAGAAACCAAGCAATAGCCAAGTGGAAGTTAGTTTATGTCCTGTGATGCACAATGAAGTCAACCCCAGTGCATAATGGAGGAGAAAAATATAAATCAATATGCAAATTTCTTCATTCACAGAAGTGTAGCATTGGAATTGGCTGAACTCCTGACCATTCAAACAGGGCATGGCTCCTGAAGAAAAATTAAAAGGCCTTCACTGGCCAATGGTAATATTTCATGAGATTGAAGTTTCATAAAGTTATAGATAGATAGATACTTTATAGATCCCAAAGGAAATTACAGTGTCACAGTAGCATTACAAGCGTGCAGATATAAATATTAGAAGAGAAGAGGAAAGAATAAAAAGTTACTTACCACAAACAGTCTAACAGGAGGGGGTTATCACTTCCCCAGCTACAAGTTGACTCGCTATAGAGCCTATTGGCTGGGGGTAAGAATGACCTCATATAGTGCTGCTTGGGGAAGCACAGTTCCCTTAATCTTTGACTAAAAACTCAGCCAAGGTGGCATGCAGAGGGTGAGAAATATTGTCCAGAATTGCCAGGATATTCTGTACTTGGTTTGTATTAATACTGATATCCCTCAGAACTACTTGAAGAGGATTGAGGAGTTCACCACAGTGCTCTGGACAATATTTATAAGACCATAAGATATAGGAGCAGAAGTAGGCCTTTCAGCCCATCGAGTCTGCTCCGCCATTCAATTATGGGCTGATCCAATTCTTCCAGTCATCTCCAATCCCCTGCCTTCTCCCCATACCCTTTGATGTCCTGGCTAATCAAGAACCTATCTATCTCTGCCTTAAATACACCCAATGACTTGGCCTCCACAGCTGCGCGTAGCAACAAATTCCCCAGATTTACCACCCTCTGACTAAAGTAATTTCTCCACACATCTGTTCTAAATGGATGTCCTTCAATCCTGAAGTCATTCTCTCTTGTCCTGGTCTCTCCTACCGTGGGAAATAACTTTGCCATATCTAATCTGTTCTGGCCTTTTAACATTCAATATGTTTCTATGAGATCCCATTCTCCTGAACTCCAGGGAATACAGCCCAAGATCTCATACATTATTTCTCTTTTTGTGCTTGCTCTACCTTTACGAGAATGAAGAGTATACTGACCAATACTAAACTAGGCATGACAACCTGCCTCAGAGTACTGAAATGTTATGTTTATCCAGTTATGTTATATGGCTCAGAATGTCAGTATATCCTTTCTAAAAAAAGGAGCCCAAAACTGCACACAATACTCCAAGTGTGGTCTCACGAGTGCCTTACAGAGCCTCAACATCACATTCCTGCTCTTATATTCTATACCTCTAGAAATGAATGCCAACATTGCATTTGCTTTCTTCACAACAGACTCATTTGCCAGGACAAATAGGTACAAGAACAGTTTCTTTCTGTATGCCATCAGTCTTATGAACACTTGAATTTTAGTCTATTATAAACCAAGTCCACCTGTACATACACAGGTATACCTCATTGTATATAGTTCACATTTATTTGCACTATTGTTTTGTTTGCTTTTAGATTCTGTACAGCAAGAGCTCAGGGAAACCAGCATCAAATTCCCTGTACGTGTCCACATACTTGGCGATAATAAAGGATTCTGATTATGAACCTGGAGGTTAACCTTTAGGGTATCTTGCACGAGAACTCCCAAGTCCCTTTGCATCTCTGCATTTTGAATTCTCTCCCCATCTAAATAATAGTCTGCCCGTTTATTTCTTCCACCAAAGTGCATGACCATGCACTTTCCAACATTGTATTTCATTTGCCACTTCTTTGCCCATTCACCTAAACTATCTAAGTCTCTCTGCAGGCTCTCTGTTTCCTCAACACTACCTGCTCCTCCACCTATCTTTGTATCATCGGCAAACTTAGCCACAAATCCATTAATCCCGTAGTCCACATCATTGACATACAACTTAAAAAGCAGTGGTCCCAACACCGACCCCTGTGGAACTCCGCTGGTAAATGGCAGACGGCCAGAATAGGATCTCTTTATTCCCACTCTCTGTTTTCTGCCGATCAGCTAATGCTCCACCCATGCTAGGTAGGCAGAAGTGGAGAGACTTGGGGGGGGGGGCGCAATTCTTATGTGGCACCACAGCAGCAAATGGCAGAATGATTAAAAGGAATGCACCAGAGCCCAGAATGAGGGGGACACCTATAGCTGCGGTATCATAGCGGTTAGCACGACACTATTACAGCTCAGGCTGTCAGAGTTCAATTCTGGGGTGCTCTGTAAGCAGCTTTGTATGTTCCTTTCCATGTGCAAGTGGGTTTCCTCCGGGTGCTCCGGTTTCCTCCCACAGTCCAAAGACATGCCGTTAGTAGGTTAATTGGCCACTGTAAAGCGTCCTGTGATTAGGCTACGGTTAAATTGACGGGTTGCTGGGTGGTGCAGTTTAAAGTGCCCAGTGGACTGTATCTCTAAAGAAAAATAAATGAGTAAATAAAAATTTTGCAGGGCTATTAATTTGGAGGAAGTTATAGAGGTAGGGGTGGGGGAACCAGTGGTGGGATTTGTTCTAGTACAATCAAATTCAAAACACAATTTAATATGTCACTGAATAACTGACAATTGAGAAGTCCTGGAGACAATGAAGTCTGGCACCTTAAACAAAACTAAACAGTTAACATCTGAAAGAATGCACGCGAGTCATCTTTGAAAACTGGCAAGAAGATGAACTTAGCAAGGTAACACGTAGGATATAAGTAGATACTCACTGATGCCTTGTAACTTACTTAAGCTCACCACTTCTGCTGGGGCATAGGCTGCTGACAGCAGCTCTTCAGAGCTCTCTGTCCTAGGCCGGTCTTTCAAGTTGCCCCCAAGGTGTAGCCCATATTCTCCTTCCCCTCCCAGGAATGAGGTTTTTAGTGCTTCAGTTAGCGTTTCTGAAGCACTGGGTTTTTACAGGATGGGGTTGCTAGCTCCATTCACAACCCTCCTCCTTTCACAGCCGGGCTTGGGACCATCCATGTAGGAGTTGGTCCCTTGTGACACTAGCTCAAAGATGGAAAAGTAGGTATGTGTCCCTTTAAGATCATAAAATGTAATTTCTTCATACTTCTGAGATGAATTATTCACTGTCTCAGCCAATATTTAATCCCTCAGTCAACATTATTAAAAAAAAAATCTGATCGTTGCACATTGCCAGTTGTGGGAGTTTGTTGTACACAAATATACTACCGCACTTTCAAATCACAATGATGAGTTTATTGGTTTTGGGCATCCTAGAGTTGTGGAAGTTGCGGTGCAGATCAAGTTATTCTTTACCTATCTATATACTACTAAAACTCTGATGCTCTGTTTGTGACCTCCAATTAACGCAAACGATGCATTACAGCGGCACTTTTTTTGGCTGAATCAAATTAAAATGCACTAACTTACAGAATACAGGCAAAGTTCAGGGTTATATATTCGTATAAAATTGCTCATTCTCCAAAATAAATAGGCTGGCTTTCACCCGAGACCCGATCTGCCATCATGGAAATCGGGACGTGACAGCCTGACGCATGCGCACGGGCAGTCTCAGCAGCGACACCTACCGGAGCAAAAGCGCAGGGCAGCTCTACTTTGAGGGGTCACATTCTGCTAATCACCATCAGCATGTGCAGGATTGGGACAGATCTAACTGCCACCCATCAATAAGAGATGATTAAATCTTATTGTAACGACGTACTTCCAGACACCCATAAAACCCTTTGCTGCAGTCAAAGGACAGCAGTGACTATATCACGTCCATTTAGGAGAGCGCCAACCACATCATCAAGAATAATCAGCATCCTTTGGTGTTACTGCTTCGTATCTTCTATCCAGCATTAGGGTAAAAAAAAATGGTCAGCCTAATTATGCCGCATGGAAAGGGAAGGGGGACACTATGGTCAAGAGATGATGCCAAACGTCGTTGGGAAGCAGCAAGGAGAGGGAAAGAACAAGAATCGGATGAGGCCAGGGCCGCACGACTCCAGGATCAAAGAGTCAGGACAAAAAAAGATGAGAGAAGAAGAGACAGAGGAGGAGAGGTATGCACATCTCCAGGATCAGAGACAAACAACAAATAGGAGAGATGAAGAGACAGGGGATGAAAGGCCTGCATGTCTCCAGAATGACAACGAGAGGCACAAGGGTGGCAGATAAACCAGAAATGATGCCACCAAAAGTGTCCTTTGTTAAATGAGGAGCAGCTGTATTTGTTTTGCTACGCGACATTCTTCTTTAATAAACTGAGGTTTACTACTTCAGTTTCCAAAGGAAAGCAATACCAATAGCATTCAAGAAAATTTCATGTTCATTCTGGTCACATCAGACTGCACTACCCTTCTCTCAAAGGGTGCCCCAATGGGTCACCCCGTTGTCTAGTATTCTTTAACATTAGTATTAGAAGTCAGAGCAACTTCTTCACAGTTCAATTTAAGCAAGGTTCCTATAGCTATTTTCAGGCATACTTGATCAAGAAGTTTCTTTCTGCTTCTAACAAAAGTCTCTCTAGACATTCAACAACTGATCTTTAAATTTTCTTCCCAGAAGCTACTGGGTTGAAGACATTCAGTTATGTGAAACAACTGGTGAAACCATTAGTGTACTTAAAGAACAAACTAAGGTACTTAATGAAAGCATTCAAAACAAAATAGAATTTTGATAGAATGAAATATTTTGCATTTTCAGGACAGTTGATAATCAAAGCACACAAATTTTAAGTGTTTATTAAAATAATCAGAGGGCAGATGTGAAGATAGTTTTTCTTCATGCTTTCTGATATAAGACCATAAGACCGATAGATTTAGGAGCAGAATTGGGCCATCTGGCCCATCGATCTGCTCCGCCATTCCATCATGGCTGATTTATTGACCCTCTCAACCCCACTCTTCTGCCTTCACCATGTAACCTTTGATGCCCTTACTAATGAAGAACCTATTAACACGCTTTAAATATACCCAAAGACTTGGCCTCCACAGCTGCCTGTGGCAATGAATTCCACAGGTTCACCACGCTCTGGCGAAGGAAATTCCTGCTCATCTCTGCTCTAAATGGATGGCCCTCTATTTTGAGGCTGTGCCATCTGGTCCAAGACTCCCTCACTATAGGAAAAATCCTCTCCACGTCCACTCAATCTAGTCCTTTCAATATTTGATATACATAATAAACTGGAAGCCAGTCCCTGATTCAATTATAACTTTCAAGTGATAAGTGTTCATAAAAGAAATGTCTTAGACCCAAATGGAAAAAGCAAGGAATAGAAATATTCCAATAATTCTTGCTGATAGCCAAACAAAGCACAGCAGACCAAATGGCATCCTTTGGTCTTATTTTAAGTTGCTTTATATTTTAAGTGGGTGCTGCAGTAGCATAGTGATTAGTGTGATGCTTTACAGCTTGGGGCATCAGAGTTCAGGGTTGAATTCCAGTGCTGTCTGTATGGAGTTTGTACTTTTTCCCCCTTGACTGCGTGATTTTCCTCCGGATCCTCAGGTTTCTCCCACAGTCCAAAGATGCATCAGTTAGTAGGTTAATTGGTCATTGTAAGTTATCCTGTGATTAGGCTAGGGTTGGGTGTTGGGCCATGGCTTGTTGGGCGCTGTAGTTCTAAATAAATTTTTTCAGAAGTAAATACATCGTTCCTAATTAAAAATCAGAATTGATGTCTGGAATGTGAAACAGACTGTATAAAGATGATATAACTGCACCATACTTCTGGCATTACCTTTCAAATTGTTAAAGCTTAGCCATGAGAGAAAGGGCCAGTCATTTGATGGTTCATTCTTGCAGAAATCCAGAAATTTGCAATCATCTGTTAATCTGTAAACTTCCTTCATTAGTAACAAGTTTTCTTAAAGTGACCACAGGGTCAGCCACTCTTAATGAAATATAGACTTTGGTCTTAAAGGAACAGGGCATTTTAAACTTAAGGAATAATGTCACTACTGTAAGGAAGAATAATTCTGTTGTAAGATAACAAATCAAAGGAGATGCCAATGAAGATCCATTAGTTGAATGTACACAGTGGGAATGATTTTGTCTACAATATCATGAATAGTTAGTTGTGACAACAAAAACAATAGGTTGCATTCATACAATCCTTTTTCACATAGTCAAACTTCTTAGTGCACCTCATAGAAGAGATCATCAGAGAAAACTGAGATGCAGTTGTTACTTATGATAATTACCCTCCCAACACTTTGCCAAGAATATCTGGAAACTTCGTGTTTGTAGTCAAAGTTGGGAGAGGAGAAGGATTTCAATATAATCATTGATACTTATAAAGGTTTCCAATCTGTCAAGGCGAAGCTATTATCAACCAAGCTCATCAAATGCTGCAAGGTCATTTGTACATTTATACAAGCTAAAATAGGTTATTGCAGTTTTTTTTTCACTTCACTGGCAAAGATACATCTGGGAAAGTGAAAATATGGACAATTCATTAAAGCAGCATTTACTGCATTGCTTCCTACATTTCAATAGTGACTACACCTGGAAAATCTGTGAGTCATTACGTGTGAGAAATAAATGCAAGTCTTTCTTTACTCCAATATTTTCCAGGAATTATTAAATAGAGAACAGAAGTGGGTACCTCGAATTATTTTTTTGGTGGAAATGAGAGGAAAAAAAATCCCATCAGATTTATTAATACAGCAGTTTACTCCTATCCAGTATAAATAGGGCCTTCTGCTATGAATTATCCCCTCATAACATCTGACATATGCCACTTTGACGCTGTAATTTATTCTTAAATAACCTTGTAAATTGTGCTCACGTGAACCCTGCTGTTTGAGCTTAACAGGTTAACAAAGCACAAAATAAAAGCGATTGACAGAGATTCTCTGCACGCATCAAGTCTGCCCTTAACATCAGACACTGTAGGAGCTATTACCTCATCTGTTCACTGAGACAGATGACCATGTGACTGAAAAGAATGGGCTCATTCCTCAATGGCATTTCTTTGGTGTAGACTGGAATGCGTCATTTAAAATCCAACCTCTGCAAAGCCTTCATGCCTGACTCAGCAAATCACTCCCCAAGGCTTGAATTACCTTGTTTATCGGAGGAGCATTGAACCCAATTCCTGCGTAATTTAAAGCAAATGCTTTTTGCTTCAAAAAGAATAACTTATACTGTCTTCCCACATCCAAACTAATGCAGTTCCAAGTCCGTAATAGTTGGGAAAGAACGACTGTTGTTTTCTACCTGTTACAAACCAAATATTTTTACTAAAACAATAATTCTATTGTAATGCTATTTTGCAATTTTATATAATGGAGTAAAAAAGATTCACTGAGTATTATATTATATAAAACAATTAAAATGGCTACTTAAATAATAGCATACTTTGTAATTCTTGTGTTTATCTGAGTGTTGACTTGGTGGATACTTATTAGGCCAAATTGATTAGACAGGTGACAATGCAGGCAATTAATCTGAGCTTCACGTGCAATTAAAAAAGGAATGTTTAACAACATTTTGAAGAAGAGGCCTGCTGGGGTATACAACTTTGACCAGGGCCCTATGTAAACTCAAAGCACATCATCTCATTTCCCAGCCAGGTGCTTTATAACCCTAGAGACTCAGTATTGAATTCAACAATCTTAAATAACCTGTTTTTCCTGTTTGTGTCAGTAGTAGTCAGTTTTGCTCTGGGTTCAGCCACATGACATCAACTCAGTTTTATTCTCTCTTCACAGATGCTGCCTGACCTACATTCTCCTTTGTTTCAGATTTCTAACACCTTGTGACAGAGAGCGCTTGGTAAATGCACTCCTTACACACACACACACACACACACACACACACACACACACACACACACACTGCCTTGTCATTCTGCTGTCATTGCGCTGAGTGTGCGCACATCAGTGTCTTCCCCAGTATATTCTTTTAATGGGATGGTTTTATGGTGCCTTTCCTACCATACACGGCGGAATATTCCATTTCTTTAGTAATCAGGATGTGCAAATATGTATTATGTAGGGACCCCTTCATTTCAGTAGGCAGAATTCACTCAGACTGTTAAGGGTTAAGTTTGCCATGTATGTTACATGTTACATTGTTCGTTATTATGTTTTGGGGGTGGGGTTTTTCATATATATACGGTGTCGCCATTTGTTGGCGGGGTCAATAAAGTGTACGTTGGAAGTAATTACACTCCTGCCGTTTGATTCGCTCAGGCAGGGGCCCAGTTCACAGTGCGGGGAATCTCACAAGACGACACAAGATATTACTATGTCGTTGCAGCATTAGCCAGCTCTACGGCGAGCAGGGTGATGAGCGTCCATCCGGAAGTCGGCAGGTATGAGATTCTTAAGCAGCTCCTTCTGGAGACTTTTGAACTTGCCGAGTCTGAATGTGCCCGTCTGCTCCTCTCACTGCCCGGCTTAGGCAAACTCTAAGCTGTCGGAGTTGATGGACCACATGTTGTCCTTCCTTGGCAGACATCAGCTGTGTTTCATCTTCAGAGAGCTTTTCCTGCAACTACCACCAGGCGAGGTGCAGTAGGCTCTGTCTGGCTCCTCCCTCAAAGACCTCTGGGCTCTAGTCAGAGAGGCTGACGAGGTGTTCTCCATTACCAAGAGGACATGTGTGACCATGCGGCTGGACGACTTCGCCGCCTCACCGCCACCTGAACATGAGACAATCGCCCTGGCTCAATGATGGTCTCCTACCCTGTGTTTCTACCACGCGAGGTTTGGGCCGAGAGCTAAGAAGTGCCACCCACCCTGCGGGTTCAAGGAGTTGGGAAATGGAATGGCCAGTGCCCGTTAACTGTTGTGGGCGTTGGCGGGTCAGGCAGTTTGCTGCTCATTACAGACTCTGTTTCCAGGCGCCGTTTCCTCTGTGACACGGGTGCACGGGTGAGTGTCCTGCCCGCGACTAAGTCGGACATACGAATTGGGGAATATGGACCGCCTCTTGATGTTGCGAATGCCAGCGCCATCCGGACTTTTGGTAAGCGTGAGATGGCGTGCTTCAGTGGGCAGAAAGTCCGCTGGAATTTTGTGTTGGCGGCGGTGTCTACACCCCTGCTGAGTGCTGACTTCATCTGCACCATCAGCCTTCTCATTGATGTCCAGAACTAGCGCCTCGTCAACACAGGGACTTTCTACTCCCTCTCCGGCACACTCAGTGTCTCTGGCACTTCAAAGTTGTCCAGCGCCCTTTCCACTTCCGATGACTTCCTCTGCCTTCTCGCTGGCTTCCCAGACCTGACCCAGCCCACTGGGGTGGAGCACCACCACATCCCTACCTCTGGCTTGAGCGAGGCACCTTGACCTGGAGGAGCTAGCCATCGCCAAGGCTGAGTTAGATACCACGGAGTGCCTGGGCATCATCAGGCTGTCCAGCAGTCCATGGGCTTCCTCTCCAAATCTTGCGAAAACCCAGGGGGGGGGGGGTGGTGGCTGGGAGGGATACTCGATCCCGCACATCCAAGATTTCTCTGCTCACCTGGCGGGGAGAATTATTTTCTCGAAGGTGGATCACGTTCACGGTTATCACCAGGTCCCATGCCTTCATCCCATGGGTTTACTCACCTCCTCATCATCGTTGATAGGACCACATGTTGGTCGGAGGCAGTGTCGCTGTTATCCATTTCAGCTGCGGAGAGGTCACGAGCGTTCGTTGGCTCGTAGATCACTCAGTTCAGCGTCCCATTGGGTACCTCTTCAGACCAAGGGATTCAGTTTATGTCCAAGCTTTGGTGTGTGGTTGCCCGTGATCTGGGGTTAGGGGCAGCACCGGACCACGGCTTATCACCATCAGGCAAATGGTCTGTGTGAGCGATTCCACTGTTCAATGAAAGCCACTCTCTGTGTGTGCCTCAGTGATGGGTGTTGGGTGGATAGACTGCCGTAGGTCATGTTGGGCCTAAGGACAGTCCTGAGGTGGACCTTCAGTCCTCTTTTGCGGAGTTCATTTTTGGGCAACCCCTGTGGGTGCCAGGAGAGTTTCTCCCAACATCTGCGGTCCCATGGTCCACTTCACAGCAGCAGCGGTAACCTTTTATGGACAGCCCCAAAACTTTTGCTCCGATGCCTATAATGCAACATGGCCTGCTGCGGCCTCACCTGTTGCCGGATCTCCTGGAACTCTCTATGTATATACTCAGATCTGCAGCTGGATCTTCAACTTCCTCACAGACAGGAGCCAGGCTGTAAAAATAGGGGACAAGCTCTCCTCTACAATCACTCTGAGCACCGGTGCCCCACAAGGCTGTGTACTCAGCCCCTTGCTGTATTCACTGTACACCCATGATTGTGTAGCCAAGTTTCCATCAATCTCAATATATAAGTTTGCTGATGACACAACAATTGTAGGCCGTATCTCCGGTAATGATGAGTTTGAGTACAGAGAGGAAATTAAGAACCTGGTGGCATGGTGCGAAGACAATAACCCATCCCTCAACATCAGCAAGACGAAGGAATTGGTTGTTGACTTCAGAAGGAGTAGTGGACCACACGACCCAATTTACATCGGTGGTGCGCAAGTGGAACAGGTCAAAAGCTTTCAGTTCCCCAGGGTCAATATCACAAATGACCTGACTTGGTCCAACCAAGCAGAGTCCACTGCCAAGAAGGCCCACCAGCGCCTTTACTTCCTGAGAAAACTAAAGAAATTTGGCCTGTCCCCTAAAACCCTCACTAATTTTTATAAATGCACCGTAGAAAGCATTCTTCTAGGGTGCATCGCAACCTGGTATGGAAGTTATCTTGTCCAAGACCGGAAGAAGCTGCAGAAGATCGTGAACACGGCGCAGCACATCACACAAACCAATCTTCCATCCTTGGACTCACTTTACACCGCACGCTGTCGGAGCAGTACTGCCAGGATAATCAAGGACACGACCCACCCAGCCAACACACTTTTTGTCCCTCTTCCCTCTGGGAGAAGGCTCAGGAGCTTGAAGACTCGTACGGCCAGATTTGGGAACAGCTTCTTTCCAACTGTGATAAGACTACTGAATGGATCCTGACCCGGATCTGGGCCGTACCCTCCAAATATCCAGACCTGCCTCTCAGTTTTTTCTTTACACTACCTTACTTTCCATTTTTCTATTTTCTATTTATGATTTATAATTTAAATTTTTAATATTTACTCTTGATTTGTAATCCAGGGAGCGGGAAGCGCAGAATCAAATATCGCTGTGATGATTGTACGTTCTGGTATCAATTGTTTGGCGACAATAAAGTATAAAACTTAAATTGCATTTCTTTTCTCAGTTCTGATGAAGTGTCATTGGCCAGAAATGTTAATTCTCTTTCTATTTCCAAAGATATGCTGAGTATCTTTAGCAGTGTGATTCAACCCAGTGTGTAGATGATGGAGTAAGTGATGTACTCCAAGCTGGTGAATTTCAGGGCAAGTGAGCCTTTCTCTAAGGAAGAGAGAAAAGGGGAGGAAAAGTTCACATTATATTTGGGGTTGGGATATCTGTAACAGTTACATCACAGTAGGTGAACGTAAAACTGTTACAGAGTATTATTGAGCGCAAGCGAATGAAATTGTACAGATAATAAAACCCTCAAATACAGCCCTGAGAATCTATTAATTACATTACAAAACAGACTGCAACCTGCTTAGAAGTTAGATAATTGACTGTGACTGGTTTTGTACAAGTATCCTGGAACAGACAGAATTCTTTGACACTTCCTTGATGAAGCCAAGATTGATAGCAGATACTTGCAATTTTGCAGATTAGAAGCACTCACTCACCAGAGATTCAGAATAATTATGGAATCTCTAAAGCCATTTAGAAGAATGAGATGGTTAACTCTAGAAAAGTGCACATAGATATGCTAAGCTATGGACCTATGCAAAGAAAGACTGGAAGGAAGAAATTACTACCAAGGTGCCTTAAATGCTGTAAGTATTTTGGAGGACAACATGAGTGGCTGAAAAAAAAATTCTACCTATTGGCTAAGAGTGTGCATGACGTGGATTGAAAAATTATTTCTTTAAATTGTATGTTCTCCCTGTAACCACTTGGAATTCTTCTGGGTGCTCTGGTTTCCTCCCACTTTCTAAAGATGTATGGGTTGGTAGGTTAATTGGTCACATTGGTGTAACTAGGCTGAGAAGGCTCATTGGAACAGAAAGCCTGTTACTGTGCTGTATCTCTCAATAAAGTGAAGAAAACTGCATGGGAAACAGGGACATCACATGGAAAGGAGGAGGTGAACCATGCAGGGACAGAGTTGCCAATCAGTTTAAATTCCGTGGAAGTAACACCTACTCGTTGTAAACATGCCAAATGCTAGTGCAAGAGCAACCAGTGACTCTGAAATGACATGCAACATCCTCCCAGAGCCAGCTATCAATCTTCAAGCAGTGCAGTCGAAACCCAGATCCCATGCATTGTCATGTACAAGACAACAATGCAGACATCCCACCTCTCCCGGAAGTTCCAGGAGTCCCCCGCATATTGATAGCAGCTCCCCGATGCCCGCAAATTATATACAATATCCCGGAAATCAATTTTTTTAGGGGGGGGGGAGAGGGGGCATCCTGATTGGTCTCTGTTTGTGCTAAGTAGATCTATCAGTTTTCTCTGTGGGCGGGCTTTACAGTCGACCTCTCTCTCTCTTTCATTGTCCATCAGTTCAGTTTAGTGTCCTGCAGCGCCATGGCAGAGTGTTTCAGAAAAAGAAAATATAAAACGTATGTCACCCCAGACTACCCTAAAGTGTACCCCTGCCTAGCAGGGGTCAAAAATAATGACAGTGTTGCTCGCTGCACTGTTTGCAACAGTGACTTTTCTATTGCCCATGCTGGGTTAAATGACTGTAAAAGACATGTTGAGGTGAGTTTAACAGGTGTCATTCGTTCACTAGCATAGCTACCATTATTTAAACTAGCTGGCTAGCTGCTAAGGAGCTACTCTATTGACGTCCTACGTGATGAGGCCAAACTCCCTGTAGACTTGCTTAAAGTTGTAATAGAATAAACATGATAATATAATATAATTGTGAATCTGATTCTTGCAAAATTAACAAATTCATTGACACAGACTGCAATGAGGTTGAGACTTCTGGCAAAATGCTCAAATCTGCCAAGCAAGCCACATCACAGTACAAGGAAAGTTTGCAAAAGAAATAGAAAAGCTATTTGCATTAGCATTTAGCTATTAGCATTGAGACTGCCAACAAAATACTCAACAAGGAATATATATATGTAAATAGTTTCAATGTGTGATCAAGTAAATTGTTGTGTTCTTTCATAATCAAATGTCCTGTATACATACACCCTTGGAGGTCGACTGGGGTGGGGGTTGCGGGGGCTGGGGGTGGTGGTGCTACCTCCCTGAAATGAGTTTTTGCAGGGTGGGATGTCTGTCAATGAAAGCTGACGATGATAAACTGAAAGAATCATATGATGTATGATGTGAATTTAATCACAGAAGATAAGAAAAATGTTACACCTATAACTGGAAAGTGGGAGAGTACAATAGATAGGACTAACAAAGTATCACTGTAGCAGGATCATTAGGATTGATTCAGCTTAAATGACCACTTTAGTCATGCAGTTCACAGATTAAACACAGATATTTTCCACAAAACCACAACACTAGAAGTACCTTGTCAAATGAATGAAACTAGCCATTTCTATTTCTACCAAAGCATGCTGCACTGTTTCTTGAGAGGAAACTTAAAGTCAAGATGGAGAGAATGACTGAGGATGAAATTAGGCCCAGCGTACATGCCTATGGGTGTGTAAAGAAATACATTTGCAATAAAGAAACAAGAACATTTACTACCCCTCAATCAGGCTCTTGAACAAAAGTCAAGTTTATCGTCATTTCGACCATAAACTGCTGGTACAGTACACAGTAAAAACGAAACAATGTTCCTCCAGGACCATGGTGCTACATGAAACAACACAAAACTACACTAGACTATGTGAGACAGCACAAGGCTACACTAGACTACGTAAAACAACATAAAAACTGCACTAGACTACAGACCTACACAGGACTACAGAAAGTGCCCAAAACAGTGCAGGGCAGTACAATAAATAATAAACAAGACAATAGGCACAGTAGAGGACAAATTACAATATAATAATAAATGATGTAGATGTCAGTCTAGACTCTGAGTATTGAGGAGTCTGATGGCTTGGGGGAAGAAACTGTTGCACAGTCTGGTCGTGAGAGCCTGAATGCTTCGGTACCTTTTGCCAGATGGCAGGAGGGAGAAGAGTTTGTATGAGGGGTGCGTGGGGTCCTTCACAATACTGATAGCTTTGTGTGTGTAGCGTGTGGTGTAAATGTCTGTAATAGCGGGAAGCGGGACCCCGATGATCTTCTCAGCTGACCTCACTATCTGCTGCAGGGTCTTGTGATCTGAGATGGTGCAATTTCCGAACCAGGCAGTGATGCAGCTGCTCAGGATGCTCTCAATACAACCTCTGTAGAATGTGGTGAGGATGGGGCAGTGCGTGGGAGATGGACTTTTCGCAGCCTCCGCAGAAAGTAGAGACGCTGATGGGCTTTCTTTGCTATGGAGCTGGTGTTGAGGGACCAGGTGAGATTCTCCGCCAGGTGAACACCATGAAATTTGGTGCTCTTAACGATCTCAATGGAGGAACTGTCAATGTTCAGCGGAGAGTGAAAGAGGCTAACTACACTTTGATGTTCCCACAACCAATGATTTCACTTTAAGGACCCTTTATCTCTTGTTATTGATTGCCATTTATTTACTTTTGTATTTGCACAGTTTGTTATCTTCTGCACTCTGGTTGATCTTTCATTGATCCTGTCATAGTTACTGATCTATAGATTTGCTGAGTTTGCTCACAGGAAAAAGAATCTCAGGGTTGTATGTGGTAACACACACAGTATGTATTCTGATAATAAACTTTACTTTGAACTTTTTGAACTTTGAAAGGGGCTATCTCTGTTACGGAAAAAACAAACAAGTAAATGTGATTAGGAGGAGGAGGAGCAGTTAGGATCAGATTATGCTTTTTTTGCAATGTGTTGCTAATAACAAAACATGCCCAGCAAACCAGATCATACAAGTCGAAAATGAAAACCTGAACCAACATTACGAATGCAAAAACGGCCAGCTTTGATAAACACAGAATGAAACAGCAAGCTACCTAAAGATGGACAACTTGACATTGAATCTTTAAGGCTGCAATTTACCCAGGCGGAAAATGGGCTGTTGTTCCTCAAGACTACATTGAGCATTATTGTAACTGAGCAGGCGGCCACAGTCTGAAAGGTCAGATAGGGAGTGGGATGGTGAACTAAGTTGGCAGGCAAGCAAAAGTTCAGGGTCACTCCTACAACTTGAATGCAAATGCTCCACAAAGCAATCACCCAATGTAATAGAGGCTGCATTGTGAAAATTGAAGGCAGTACACTAGATTGGAGGAAGTGCAAGTGAATCACTGCTCTACTTGTAAAGACTATTAGAGAGCCTGGATAGTGGGAAGGAAAAAGGTGAAACAACAGATGCTACAGCTCATGTGACTGCAGGAGAAAGTGTCATAAACAGAGAATGGTAGGAAGAGTAGACCATGAAGTTATGAAGAGAAAAATCCTTTTGAAAAGCTGAAAGGGGATTGAAAGAAAATATGCACCTGCTAGTGGAATCTTAGAGTCATAGAATCAGAGTTGTTCAGCATGAAAACGGGCTCTTTGGCCCAACTAGAAAATAGAACAGTGCAGCACTGGACAGGCCATTTATCCCACAATGTTGTGCTGATCTCGATGCCAATTTATACTGAATGACCTCCTCTTGTGGATCATCCATATCTTTCCTCTCCCCTCAGATTCATGTGTCCATCTAAAAGCCTCACACTCCACCAAATTTCTTGATTCCACGACTAGAAGAGAGAGTCCTTAGACCCTCCAATGTGAGATGGAATTGCGAGAGAATTATATGTCCATTGTGGAGGGGAACCATTTGAGACCTTGGAGCTGAAAACTGTTAATGTGACAGCATCCAAAATATCATGCACGTAAGTGGGAAGGAACTGAACTGGGGATAAAGACTGGAGCGAAGGTAAAAATAACTAAGTTCGGTGGGATAAAAGCAGGCAGAAGCACTGGGTCTACCTGAGCGGTCTTGCTTGCGGATTTTGGGCAGAAGATAGAAGTGAGCTGTGCAGGGCTGGGACATTTCAAAGAGGGAAGATCTCCTGAGAAAGTGAAGTTCCTGACAATGGCCAAATGTTCAATGGCAAGGTCATGGTCTGGATGAGGTGTGAATATGTCTCTCGAGCTGACATTTGATCTCTGCTACATAGAAATCAGGTGCCAGACTGTAACACTGTTACCCTTGTTGGCCAGTTTTCTATCAATGTTTGGTTCTTCATTAGTGAAGTGCTGCAAGTTCAGAAAGCGTGTGTTAGAGTGAAAGAGGGGAGTGGAAGTATTAATGCTGACAGGGTCCATCGGCAGTTTATAATGAATAGCTCAAGAAAAGGTAAGTGACCAGGTGGAGGGTTTCAGGTAGACTGGGAATTCTAGAGAAAAGATCTGCAGCCTGGTGTGAGGACTCCCAATCAAAATAATGGGCACAGAACTGGTAGTATTAAACCTGAACCATTTTAGGAAACTTTACTACATTCAAGGTGGTCAGAAATCACTTCTCAGTAAAGCACACGTCAACTCTTGCCATCATTATTCAAACACAGCTTTTGCTCAGCTGGAAGTCAAAACCTTAGACGTAACACAAAGCAGGCAGCAATCACTCACACCTTCCTTAATGGATATGAGATAGGACGACTTGCATTTGTTACCTGCAAAATCCTCCAAATTGACTGAAAGGACAAGTGAACCAATGTGATTGTCCTCTCCCTACACTGAAGTTCTAGCTACACTCGGACAGGACCCTTGGACTGGCTACATGATTTGCATTTTTCACACCAGGCTCCCAAAATAGACACTGAGTTCTAAGCTGTTACGGGGGGAGGTTATCCCTCAGACATTTGAACCAATTCAAGAATGTGCTCAAACCCTCTGTTATAAATTATCTTTCCTGACTCCAGGTAATACCTGGCCCATGACTGCTTAAATTGAGAAGGTACACATTCAACAGTACTGAGAACCTCGAGTTCATACATCTGAAGCACTGAAGAACACAGGATAAACGACAGAAGGAATGCAACGCCACATAATCCACTCACCAGCCTGCACTTTCAAGCACCTCTTGTCCCAACTGCGGAAGAATCTGTAGTTTTCACATTTGTCTCATGAGTCACTTCAGAACCCAGAATACTGTTGTGGAAGCAAACTATTCTCTATTTCAAGTGACTACCTAACATGATCTAACATGATGTTGCCAGGACTTGAGAAACTCAGTTACAGAGAAAGGTTGAATAGGTTAGGACTTTATTCCCTGGAGCATAGAAGAATGAGGGGAGATTTGATAGAGGTATATAAAATTATGATGGGTATTGATAGAGTGAATGCAAGCAGGCTTTTTCCACTGAGGCAAGGGGAGAAAAAACCAGAGGACATGGGTTAAGGGTGAGGGGGGAAAAGTTTAAAGGGAACATTAGGCGGGGCTTCTTCACACAGAGAGTGGTGGGAGTATGGAATGAGCTGCCAGACGAGGTGGTAAATGCAGGTTCTTTTTTAACATTTAAGAATAAATTGGACAGATACATGGATGGGAGGTGTATGGAGGGATATGGTCCGTGTGCAGGTCAGTGGGACTAGGCAGAAAATGGTTCGGCACAGCCAAGAAGGGCCAAAAGGCTTGTTTCTGTGCTGTAGTTTCTATGGTTTCTATGAATGGAAGTAGTGTTGTTATTAATTCTGGTGACGTTAGCGCATGAGGAATTCCCCTTTGAGCTTTGGATTAGCAGCTGATAATCCTCTATAATGGATGCACGAGATAAAAAGAGATGAATACATTTTCAGAAAACGAGGAACATATTTTAGCGTGGGGTTGGATATTTTCTAAAAGCCACTGCCTGAAATATTAATTGTGTTTCCCTCTCCATAGTTGCTGACTGACCCTGTTGAGTTTTTCCTGCATTTGTTTCTATTTTGGATTTCCAGCATCTGCAGTTTCTATTATACAGTATTCACTGGTTGATAAAGAAACACAGGTGTTGGCACAATGCACCAAAATGCATGATTACTCAAATAAGTCAAATCAAGTTTAATTATCATTCAAGCCATACATAGATACAGCTGAACGAGACTGCATTCCTCTGGCGCCGAGGTGCAAAGCATTCAAAATAGCAAGCAAACGTTCAAAAATAGCGAGTAACGTAACTCAAAATAGCGAGCAAAGAAGCATATTCAGTCAAAAAGGAAAAACATATATATGGTCCAAGACCCTGAGCGACAACGTCCAGCAATCAATGCTAGTTTCCTGGCAGTGTACAGATGTACACAATCCTATCTGTTACTAACTCTGATGTTCTAAATTGAAGAAAGAAAGAATTTGTTTTTCTGTAATGCTTTTCATGACTTGGGACATTTTAACACACTTTTCAGCCAACAAAGTAATTTTTAATTATCGTTACTGTTATAATGTAGGCAAGGTTAGAACGTGAAGTGCCTGCCAAAGTGAATTTAGCAAATATTTTTTTGGGTGCAACTGAATTCAGTCGTGGTTGTGCGGTGTTGTTTGTAATATTAGTAGTGAAATTTCTCTTTGCCCAGACTGCTGTCTTGCTGTGAGCTTGTAAGTGTTCTTGACCACAAGCATCAATAGACCTTTGCAGATGGAATAACGTTATTCCAATGTGCTATCCTTGTAGATGGTAGCACAATTTTGTCATCAAAAGCACAGGGGAATGAGAATCAGAGACAACAAATTGTGATCAAAGCCTATCTCAGTTTGATTACTGAATCTATGGTACAGAATTTGGCAATTCTTTGCCAGCCCTGGAGGTGAATGTGTTGGCTACTTTCCTATTTAAATACAGCATTAAGAACTACAAATTGTTTCTGAGCAACAAAATGCATTAGTGCCACAATATGGGAGCAATCATTTAAGCCCCACCCAATGCTGAACCATAATCTTGAGTCTGTTATGTGTTGAACCATTTACAGAAATAAAAATCTGGTTTGAAACAATCTTCATTTGAGTCAAAAACCCCAGACTAATAAAATTACAAATCTATTTAGTATTCTGAATTTCTTTTTCATGGAATGTCTGTACATGCAGAAGCTAGTCAGCCCCTTGAACTGGTTTCACACTTCAATGATACCGCAACAGCACAATAACATAGCTCAATCTAACAGTGTTGATTTCTGTAACCATTTATATACTCGTCCAATAAAAATCTACTCAACCAATTTTGAAATTTCCAACTGATTCCTCTGCCCTACTCTCTCCATAAACAACGATATCTTTAGAGACACAAGAGATTATGCAGATGCTGGAAATCTTCAGCAAGATACACAAAATGCTGGAAGAGTTCAGCAGGTCAGGCAGCATCTACGGAAGGGAAAAAGCAGTTGATCTTTAGGGTCAAAACTCTTTGTCATGTCCTGATGAAGGGTCTTGGCCTGAAACGTCAGCTGCTTATTCTCCTCTATGAATGCTGCCTGATTTGTGTGTGTGTATCTTTGGAATATTTCCAATATCCTTTTATGTTCAGAAGTGTTTCCTGGTGTTAATCCTTTTGAAATATTGAAGTGCAAATTTGCAGTTTTCTTTCATAAACAAAAGAAAATCTGCAGATGCTGGAAATCCTAGGCAACACACACAAAATGCTGGAGGAACTCAGCAAGCCAGACAGCATCTATGGAAAAAAGTACAGTTGACGTTTCAGGCTGAGACTCTGGGATCCTCCGGCATTTTGTGTGTGTTGCAGTTTTCTTCGCTGTTTTTATCTCAAGACCCTTGTGTCACCTTGTCTGTTCATTCTTACCCAGGATCTCAGCACTGCAGAATTCTGTTATCTGAAAAGTTTAAACTCAAATGTTGTGGGGCCCAAGTCATAAACCTCGATTTAATCACATCTTTTCTGCTATTCTTTTGTAATTGTAAACCTTGACCTTTCTTCCATGATTCCCAAAAATAATTGGAAACAAAACAAGGATCAAAGGAGATTGTGTCAGTTGCCTAGCCCACGTGTACCTGTGGAATGTCACAGATTATGATAAAATGACAGGATGCAGTTGAAGACATACCATTCAGGTCAATACCCTTCCTATCAGCCTCTAACAGGCATGAAGTGACACCATTAAAATTAATTAAGGCTTCAATTATCTGGAAAATATCCTAAAAGCACAAGTTAGTGCGCTGCCACAAATCTCTTAGTTTCTCACTGTAACTCTGGGTTATTTCAATTGATCTGAATCTCTGCATCAGTATGGAATCTTTACTAATTACTGGAATAACCTGAGGGATAATGAGAATTTGTCTGTGTAACAAGTTATAATCAGACTCAACTTGTTGAAAGAATGGAAGAAACAGTTTCAATCATTACTTTCAATAGCATCATGGCATTTTTTTTTACAAACAAAAAGTTATAGAATTAATAAGGACCGAGCAGATGGACGGGACAATAATTTTCAATCATCCTTCGGAAGAGCATTGACCTTGAGAAAGTACTGAGCAACCATTTTGAGCTATTGTAGAAGGTACTCAGATTGTTGATAGGTAGGGAGACAAAGGTTTTGACTCACTGACAATGAAGGGATGGCAGATTCAAGTCAGATGATGCCCTGGGGTGGAAAGGACTTTCCGGGCTGAGGTACCTTTCCAGTTCCTTGAGGTATCTGGATCTTGGTAGTCTGGGTCTCAGAAACATATAGGAGGACAGAGATGACCACTGCCCAGTGGAACTTGCATTCTGTGATAAGTCTGACTTCCTGACTTCTTATAACCGATTTTAACTGACATGTGGCTGTTGTGTTTTACTATTTATTGTTATGTTTATTATTTAGTGTTGCGTTTGTTATGTTATGATTGCACTGCCCCTGAGAAATGCTGTCTCGTTCTGCCCTGCAGAGCTGATGTTTGGTTAGAATGACAATAAGGTTTTTTGAATCTTTGAATCTTTGACCTTCAACTGAGTAAAGGCTGTGCTGAAAAATTGAGGCAGTGGTGAATTACCACATAAGTGTTCACCTTGAATGTCGTAAGACATCCCAAGACCATTTATGAAAAATTTATCAAAGAAAATTTGACATCACATATGGAGCAATAAGTGCAGATGATCTAAATGTGGTCAAAGAAAGGAACAAAAAAATCATAGAATCATATAAATGTACCAGCAGAGAAATGGGTATTCTAGGCCACCTCATTCATGTCAACTAGGAAGCATATCTACATTAATCCCATTTGCCTACATTCAGCTTGTATCCCTCTATACATTTCCCAGCCAAGTTCCTGCCCAAACCTCTCTTAAGCTTCTTAAACGGAGAAGGCAAGTGAGAGATTAGGAAAAGTGTAGGGAAGGGTTTTGAGAACTGGACAGGCTGAGTAGGAGGAGCACAGAAAGTATTGGTAGAGAATGGGGGTTTGAAGAGTACAAAGATCTCAGAACTGGTAGACATTACAGTTGCAGAAGGATGGAAAAACCATGGTAGAATTTGAAAAATAAATGAAATGTTGTCAGATTAGTTGAATTAAATATCAAGTACATAGAGGAAATATCATAGCCAACCCTAATCCTGTTTGTTTATGATGTCTACAAATGTGATTTCTTCAGAGGAGTCACTGATGAGTTAGCCATAAGAAATTTAGCCAACCAAAATCATCCGACTGATTCAGCCAAGATCATCTGACTGAGCATGGGCCAGTAATCAAACCTAAGATAATGCAGTTCCAATGGCTGAGGTCCACCCTAAACAGAGTATTCGCTGTTCAAGCCATGATAGAAAGCCAACATGTTGGAGCCTGGATACCACTATCACTGAAAATGAGACTGTACAAAAACAGCTTGCAACTTAAGTACAAACCTTACAAGCTTATGATCATACTTTTGGAGTCACATATGAATACTAGAGCATGGATGGATCATTTAAATCTAATCCCTCCTCCATTTTCTCAATTAATATCACTATAAAATAATCGGAACATTTATTATCAAATTCCTTGTGGGATCTTGCTGTGTGGCAATTAGCTGTCACATTCCTAACACTATACAGCGACTTAATTACAAAAACTACTTTATTGCCTGCAAGGCACGAGGTTGCAAATCAGTGTATGGAAACACCAGTTCTCTTTTCTTTTTACTACCTTTAGGAAAGGAGCAAAGAGAGCAGCAGACTTGAGTAAAGTGCAAGAAGTAGATATCTGAACTGCTCAAAAAATAAAGAGGACAACTCAGTTGTGAACAGCAGCAACACTGTAAGGTTCAAAAGTTACTCACAATGCTGAAAACATTTTCAACATAGAATGATCTTTATTGAAGCACTATGGACTACCTTTAGCAGCAAAGTTGAAGGTTGCGTTAGCAGGAATCAAATCCTGGAGAGCCTCCAGATCTGCTTGGAATCATTATAGGTGTGACCCAATCAGTAACAATTTTTAGATATCTTATGCAACGATACAAAGAATACACAACAGTCCATAATATTGGATTGATTAAGATTAAAAACATCTGTCCGCACTGCATACTCTACTTAAAAGAGCAGAAAAATCTAGGTTTCATTATTTAAAAGAAAGCAGGTTTTGGGATGAACTCTTAAATCCTCTTTAAATAAAAGATGAGTTTTAGATCAAGGAAGGCTGAAGTACACTCACCAGATGGGGTTGGTTGATTTTTATCTTCATATAACAAAGTGGAAACATTCTAGTTTTACATGTCTTGGATTTGAATTCAAGTACAGACCAGAGTGTAAAAAAAATCATCTGCCTCTGCTGACAGTAAAAATCTGATACAATTTAGTTTACAGCAGAGTTACCAACCCTCCTGAATTGAAGTGAAATCCTCTGGAATTAAAGATTAACTTTGACAAAAGCAAAAATAAAACAGGGGAAAAAACTGACAGTGGAAATTAAAACAAAGAAATGTAAGGCATTTTACCATTTTCAATGAATACTTCTGCTTGTGGATAATTCATGAAGGGCAAAGAAAGCTGATTAACTACTTGTCAGGATTTCACTCTGACAAAACATAACACCTGAGGAAAGCCAGGAAGCCATGAGTTTTGAGTTGAGCAGTTAACCAATGGTGACCATCAGCTTCTTAAGGGCAACTAATGTTGGAGAACCCTCTTGAAAATGATAGGGAAACACCAGACAGGATTGTGTGAGGAATGTCAGGAAGAGGAGTCAGTAGAACATGTAGCTTTGTGTTGCAGGAAGTATGGGATACAGAGAGAGATGATGAGAAATAAATTAAGGGAGTTGGGGATGCAGGAATTCACATTAAAAGGGTTGCTGGGCATGGGTGAGAGAGCACAAGTCCGGGTATTTTTAGCGTTTTTAAGGGGTACAGGGGTTTTTTATAGAATATGATGAATAAACAGGAATAGGATATTAGGATGGTCAAAGATGGGAGGGTGAAGTGTAGGTTTGTACATATGTGTGTGTGTGTGTGTGTGCGCGATTGGGTGAAGGGATTTAGAATGTATGTCTAGTGCACATTCTGGAGCAGAGGGTGGCGGTAATGCACCATTAAGCTGGATGCCAACCGCCGTAAAACAAGATACAGACAGACAGAGAACTCTCTTGCACGATTAACATGGGCAGACCATATCAGGAAAGTTGAGGAGAAATGTAAAAAGGTAATAAATGTGATGAGATGTTTGACTGGTAGGGAATGGGGAGCAAGTTGTTCAGCTTTGAAGAGAATGTATGTGGCTTTAGTAAGATCTGTATTGGATTATGGAAATATAGTATATGGATCAGCAGCTAGGTCTCTGATAAGGAAACTGGATATGATTCAGGCTCAGGCCTTGAGAGTGTGCAGTGGGGCTTTTAAAACGTCACCAGTGTCAGCACTACAGGTAGAAATGGGAATAATGCCTTTGGAACTAAGAAGGATGCAACTGATGGCAAACTACTGGGCTAACTTGCAGGGGCACAATGATTCTCACCCTACTAAAGGAGTGTTGCAAGAGTGCTGGGAAAATGGGAGGTTTCAGAGGGATACCTTTAGTCGGGCAGGGAATGATATCGCGAAAGAATGTGGAGTGTTTGATCTGAGGATAAGTCCTTCAGTAGTTTATCTGGTTGTAGCTCCATGGAAGCTTGTATGGCCTGACATAGGCTGGCATTTGTTAGAGGTAAAAAGGAAAGAAAGATATAAAACAGATTTGGTAAATGCATTTAACTGTCATGTGATGGAAAAGTATAGTGATTATACTCACATTTATACGGATGGTGCGAAGGAACCTGAAACAGGAGTGACAGGGTTTGGGGTGGTAATACCAGCAAAAGAAATTGGAATCAGCAGAAGAACATCTAATAAGTTAGGGGTGTTTATAGTGGAGATGCTGGCAGTGTTGGTTGCGTTGCAATGGGTGCAGAAAGCCAGACAAGCCAAGCATTGATATGTTCAGATTCATCCTCAGTTCTAGCAAGTTTAAGGTCTTTTCACACAAACAGTCGGCAAGGTGTACTTTATGAAGTCCTTCAGTTAGTTACAAGAATTGCAAATCAGGGAGGTCAGGTAAAATTTCTATGGGTTCCAGCACATGTAGGGGTGAAGGGGAATGAGAGGGTGGATGAGTTGGCAAAGAGGGCGTTAGAGAAAGAAAATGTGGAAATGCACATTAGTATCAGTAAAGCAGAGATTAAGTGTGTAATCTGGGAAAAAGTCAACCGAATGTGGCAAGAAAGATGGGACAGGGAGGGGAAAGGGAGGCATTTATATCAAATACAAAAGAGTGTTGCAGTTACTAGGGTAGGTAATGGAAACAGAAGAGAGGAAATTGTGTGGACTAGGTTAAGGCTGGGGCATTGTGCATTAAACAAAACATTGAAAATGATAGGGAAACACCAGACAGGATTGTGTGAGGAATGTCAGGAAGAGGAGTCAGTAGAACATGTAGTTCTGAGTTGCAGGAAGTATGGGTTACAGAGAGAGATGATGAGAAATAAATTAAGGGAGTTGGGGATGCAGGAATTCACACTAAAAGGGTTGCTGGGCATGGGTGAGAGAGCACAAGTCCGGGTATTTTTAGCGTTTTTAAGGGGTACAGGGGTTTTTCATAGAATATGATGAATAAACAGGAATAGGATACTAGGATGGTCAAAGATGGGAGGGTGAAGTGTAGGTTTGTGTGTGTGTGTGTGTATATATATATATATATATATATATATATATATATATATATACATACACACACGATTGGGAGAAGGGATTTAGAATGTATGTCTAGTGCACATTCTGGAGCAGAGGGTGGCGGTAATGCACCATTAAGCTGGATGCCAACCGCCGTAAAACAAGATACAGACAGACAGACAGAACCCTCTTGCAGAGGCCAGTTCCTGGTGCTGGTGAGTGGTGAACCGTGGTCGAGTCGAGTCTGGAAAATGGCGGAGAGAGAGAACATCAAGGAAAGAGCCAAGCTGTTGAAGGAAGTTTTTGGCGAGAGTGGAAGTGAGCTACAGATGGAGGTCGGTGGAAAAGAGGAATGGAAAGAGGAAGAGAAGAAAGCAGAGGTATGGGGTATCAAACTCCGAGGAATCAGCAGATGATCAAAGCAGGACAGCAGAACAATGGAAAGAAGATGAAATTAAAGCAATTATAAAACTAGGTGAAGACGGGGCGTCATTTGGTGATTGTAACCTGATTCGTTTGACAAAGATGTTCAACAAAATTATAGGTGAGATTAAAGGAGCAAAGATTTTACGAAATAGATTGCTATTAGTGATTTGTCGGGATAGTTCTCAGCAAGGTAAAGTGATAAGATTATGCAAAATAGACGGCAAAGAAGTACAATGCTCAATACCCAACAATACAAAGTGGACTAGAGGAGTTATTTCGGGGATATCAACGAAAGTTACTATGGATGAGATTAAACAGAACATAAAAGGAGCAAAAATTATTGAGGCCAAACGTTTGAAAGTTACAAGAAACGGGAAAAAGTGTGATAGTTTATCGGTAATGATTAACTTTGATGAAGAGAGATTGCTGACTAATGTTTACTTAGGGAATATGTGTTATGCGGTTATAATATATATATACCACCGCCTTTAAGATGCTATAAATGTCAGAAATTCGGGCACATTGCGGTGGTCTGCAGAGGAAAACGAAGATGTGGGTGATGCGCTGGAGAACATGAATATGGGAAATGTGAAGCGGGCGCTAGGCTGAAATGCTGCAATTGTGGCGAGGAACACAGCGCAGCTTATCGAGGGTGCATTTATAGCAAGAAGGCGGCTGAGATACAATTATGTAAAAGTAACTCAAGGAATCAGTTATGCAGAGGCAGTGAAAGAAGTTGATGGAAAAAAAGGCTGTCAAGCAAACAAATACAGGGAATAATAAACTGGTGAATTGTGAGAGCTGTAATATGAAAAAGAAGGATACACTATTAATGAGTAGAAAGGAGTTCGTGCTTTTTATGGTGGATGCAATTGTTCAGCGCAAACAAGCAAAAGAACTGAGAAAATTAAAATTATCGTCAAGTCTGCAGAAAAGTATCTTGGTATTAAAGGGATTAGGTGGGAAGAAGTCAAAGAAACGCTGAATGGAGGATCCAACAGCTCACAGGCAGAGGAGATGGAATCTTAATGGCAGTATACTTATCGCAAATGGTCAAGAATTTAAGAAATGTTTCAGAACTTAAGGAAAATCCTCAGATTTTATGGTTGAAGCCCCAGGGTAAATGTGCAGAACTCTCAACAACAAATAGAAGTACCCGACAAGAACAATGGTGAGTTGGAAAGAAATTGAAAAATGGAGGAAATTATTACAAGGATACAAAAGGAAAAAGAATTTGTTGCAAATTGAATTATCTACATTCAGATTATAAAATGAAAATATGGAAGCGAATGAAGAAGAACTCCGAGGTCTCAGTAAACAACAGCAGGCTATGATCCAAGAAAAGGAAAACCTGAAAAAGCAGATAGACTTGGGAAAACAAGAAGTTTAAAAGTATAACGTGCGATAATTACTATTCTTTAACAAGATGATTTTAGTCTTACAAGCGTTGTGGATGAAATCAATGTAATTGAGGTAATGCAATTGCATGAAAATGTGACAAAATTAGGGAAGAATAGCAGTTTGCGGCATTATCTAATGAGCACATTAAGCATTCACAAGGAATTGCAACTACAGAGTGAAGCTAATAGAGAACTACAGGCAGAACTAAATTGTCTAAAGTAGAGAACTCCAAGACATATTTGGTTGGAACACCACAAGTCTAGCAGGTGGCGGTAATGCACTGAAAACTGGTTGCCAACCGCCATAATAATAATAAGAAGAAGAAGAAGAATCACCTTAAGAATGAGATCCTCTTTCTTTTGAATTCCTTCACAGGAATGTGATGTCACTGGCAATCCTCTATTTATATTCCATTCTTAAATTGTCTCTGAGCTAAGAGCTAATTAAATGTGTCTTTTTAAAAAAATATGCATAGGCCAGACTGCTTAGAATGGCAGATTTTACATTTCAGTACAGAAGTGCTGAGAAAGTGGAAAAGAAAGCAAGGTAAAATATGAATGTAAAATAGGGGGAAAAATAAAAAAGACTGTAACAGTTTTTATACTTGCGCAAAAAGAAACAGACACGAGGACAAATGTGGGTCCCTGACAAAGATATTGGAATATTTGAGGAATATGGAAGTTAGAGAGGAATTAAACAATTATTTTGCATTTGGTTTTGTGGAAGAACACACATACAAATTGCCAACTATGATAGATAATTAGAGGTCAGGTGAGAATGAGAAAATGAAGAAACTAAACATTAGAGACACTAAATATTGAAAAATATTATTAGAAAAGTAGGTGAGTTTGAAGACTGATAAATCTCTATATCCCACAGTTTTAAGAGAGGTGCCTTTAGGGGATAGTGAATGTACTAGTTACCTTCTTTAAAGATTCTGTATATTCTGGAATTGTTTTGGGAGATTGAAGGTTAGCAAATAAGACCCATCTTTTAAAGATGGGGAGAGAGAAAATACAGAGTTACGGACCTGTTAGTGTAAAATCAATGGTGGGGAAAATGAATGCAAGAACAGAGCATGGTAGAAAGAATAACAGGATTGGGCAAAGTCAGATGGATTTATGATGGGAAAATCATTTTTGATTAATCTGTTGGAAATCTTTGAGAATGTACTGTAAGTAGCAGATTAGGAATGGGAGAACCAGTGGATCTGATGTACTTGGATTTGGATTTTTGATAAAGTTTCAAAGAGGAGGTTGGTTAACTAAGTTACAGAACATGGAATTGGGGGACAAGTGGAAATCTGAACTGAGAATTAATTATTGGACAGAAAGCAAAGAATAGCAGTCTCTTAGGAGCGATGCTTTGGTCCTAGCTACTAATAATTTATATTAGCCAATTGCCTGAGAGAATGAAATGCTATATATCCAAGTTTGGTGATGATATTAAACTATGTGGAATTGTGATTACAAAGGAAGAAGCAAAGCAGCTTCAAGGGGATATGTAAAATCTAAACGATTGTTTTCGGTTGTGGCAGATGGAATATAATAGAAAAAATTGTGAAGACATCTATTTTGGTGAACATAGCATTTGTTAAATGTTGAGAAAATGGATAATGTTGGTGTTCAAAGTGAACTAGGTATTTTTATGCAAGTTGTTGAAAAAGGACCGCAACCGTGACATGTCCTTTGGCCTTGGGGTATCCACCACTGCTTGAATTTTCTCAGCACACTTGTGTAATTCTTGTGCATTAATGGTGTGACCACAGTAAGTGATGCTTGGTTTAAAGAATTGACACTTGTTGCATCATGCTCTGAGCTCATATTCTTTTAATCTTTTTAATGCTATCTTGAGTTTTTGGAGATGTTCCTTGTCATCCTCACCAGTAACAATGATGTCATCCAGGTAACACTGAGTGCCTGGTCAACCCTACAGCACCTGGTCCATAGCTTTCTGCCAGAGAGCAGGTGCAGATGATACTCCAAATAAGCCTATTATAGCGATAAAGCCCTTTGTGAGTGCTTTATGGTGATAAACACTTTGGACTCTTCTTTCATCTCCATTTGTAGGTAGGCCTCAGCTACTGTAAGTCCACTTTGCTGAAGTGTTTTCCTCCAGAGAGGTTTACAAAGATATCCTCTATCCCAGGCAGCGGGTATTGATTACTTTCAGTACTGGGTTGATGGTGACCTTAAAATTACCACAAATCCTGACAGAACCATTCTTCTTGGCTACTGGGATGACTGGCATTGCCCATGGACTCTACTCAACTTTGGAAAGAATTCCTTCAGCCTCCATGCAATCTAGCTCACTGGCTACTTTACCATGGTTGGTATAAGGAATCAGATGGGCTTTGTAAAATGTGGGTGTGGCATTTTCATTTAACACATTTTACCCTTGATATGCTTGAGTTTTCCAATGTCTTCCTTGAACACTGCTGTGGTATCATCCAGCGCCTTTCTAAATTAGCTTTCAGTTGACTCTATTGTGGGGGATTTAGCATGCAAACAGTGGATGGACCTCCAATCAAGTAGTTGTCACAGCCACTTGCATCCCCACAATGCTGGCCCTCCATATACAAGTTCAATGTGGCTTGTTGGTTATTGTATCTTAGTGTTACGAATGTCATTCCTACAGGAGTTATCTTTTCTCCGGTAAAGTTCTTAGTTAGATATCGGCAGGCTTCAGTTCAGTATCATTGAAATGCCGCTCAAGCTCATTTTGTGGAATAACTGAAAAAGCCGAGCCAGTCACCAATTCCATTTTAATTAATTTGCCATTCACTTCTGGTATAAGTCATATTGCTTGTTTATTGTTAGTTTTCACATTGTAAATCTCAAGGCTACGCACATCTGTGTCACTCTCATTATCAGATTTAATTAAATTAGTGCTCTATTTCAAACTGCACTTGACTTTTTATCTTTTTCTCTTCTCTTTGCAGCCCCTTTATTTTTGGCTGCCTGACATGCTCTTTATATGTGTCCTACTTTATTGTATTTTCTGCAAGTTTTGCCTTTAAATCTGCAATGATCTGGTGTATAGTTTGGCCAGGCCGGGTTTTTGTTTAGACTTTGCAGTTTTGTTCATGCTCACCTTCATTCCTGACTGCAACTCAAATTGTGTCTTTGGCTGCGGTTTCCATTGGAACAGCAATTTCAACTGCTCTTTTAAATGTGAGCTGTGCTTCAGTTAGGAGCTGTTTTCTAGTGCTTTCTTGTAATGTTCTACAAACTGAAATAAACAATCTATTTTGCTGTGCTTTTTAAAAACTCGAACATGCCTTTCCCCTTTCGAAGAAAAAAATCGTGCTGTGCTTCAGCACATAGGTAGTCTTCTCAGGTTCATCTTAAAACTGACTTGTCACCACTGTTATGTTTTGAAACTCCAAAACTAATCAAAAGAAAAACACAGGGAGCCCAGGGATAAATGTGTGTACTTCACTTATAATCTGGTTGTGTAATGACATGTGCTATTTACATACTGTATAACCCATAATGAATTATGTAAACAACACAATGTTTAATCAAACAATATATTTACCATATTCAAATATTACTGAAATATTAAACATGCAACAATGGCTTTAAGTTGGCAGTGTTTAAATGAGATTTATGAACAAAGTTTATTTTACATAGAGAGGGGTAGGTGTCTAGAACATGCTGTCAGGAGCACCTTCCTGGATGACTGGTCTAGAACTCTGGATGTTTAAGCAGTAAGTTAACCATTACAAACATTACAATAAAATGTTCTTGCAGTGGAATTTAATAGCACAGAAACAGTCATTCAATCTCAATGGCTCATACCAACAATATCTTTTACATAAACCTTAATTTCTTGTATCCTTTCAGCATATCCATCTCCCTGAATTCCCATTCACATCTTTCCCCACATAAATTCTATTGATCAACAGCCATAAGCTAATTGTTTGGGTATCCATGCATTATTTCTGATTAGAGGACTCTACACCTGAAATAATTAAGTTCACAATGTTCGAATGTTTATCATAGAAGTTACCTGCGAACTAATAGTTCCTTTGGGTCAACAACCTTGAAAGAGAAAGGTGAAAAGACATGGGCTGAAAAATGGCAGATTTTTAAATACTGTAAATGCAACAAGAGAGCCAAAAAAAAGTAAAATCTTTAATGTGTGATTGAACTGCCAATTTGGTCTTTGTACACAACACTTCAACAAACTGATATGCTAAATGATTAATAGACTCAATCAATGTCTATTGTTTTTTCTTATCATCACTCTGAGAAGTGGCAATATTGAGCACTAGAACATAGTCCATTCTGAACTCAGTGACAGTATTGAGTGCTCCCACTTGTATGAGAGAAAATTCAATTTAAATTTTTTTTTCTCTGTCATATATGACAGGCTCGCTGGTGAACTACTGTCAATTGGAGCTATACAGACCAGAGTTCAGAGTTCAACATGCATCATTCTTGTTTTCCTACTCACCCATTCTTGCCACAATGAGAAAACATGAACCATACCCTTGATGACCCCACCAATTCTCCAGCCCTGTTCCGTGATGGGTTTGATGCCCTTGGCAATGGGAAGACTTGTTGGCATTCCTAGTTCCGACTACTCTATCACTGCGAGCGGTATAGTTGATACTCACATTTGCTCACTATTATAAGGGTGGTTTTTGAAAGGAGTCAGTCATGTTGCCTTGTTTAAACTTCAGCCATACAGCCAGTGCCAATTTGAAAGCAGCTGAGAGTTCAGAACTCATCCTGTTTCAAACAACAGATTTATATGATCTGGAAATCAGAACCCTGCATCATAAATGACTGTCATTTTAGATACAGTAGCTGCTGATCAGTTGCTCACTTTATCTAGTTCCTGAAGTGATGACAGAAATCTGGCTAAGGACTGACCTCATATATTTTGATGGGCACTGTGAAGCAGGATTTCTCCACAAAAACAAAGCAGGGCACTGCCAGCACTGAAAACCTTGCTGCCATGGCAGCCATTTCCTTCTACCCAAACAAACTTTAAGGATGGTACTTTGGCTTGAGATTCATGTCTAATTTGGCAATTTCTCTATCTTGTCTTCAGAACCTTCCATAATGTTACTCTTCTCAATTTCCCAACTTCCTCCAGCTTTATAAATAAAAATCAAAAAAGCTGCAAATGCTAAAAATACAGAAGGAAACAGAAAATACTGAAAACATTTAGCAATCAGGCATGAATTGACAAACTTGAAACATTAATACTCTTTTGCCTTTGACATATGCCTTGATTTTCCATCATTTTCTGTATTTATCCCAGTCTTGCAAACTTTGGAGATATTCAGTTCTGAACTTTTTTTGCTCATCAGTAGTTTCCTCATTCTGTCATTTGAAACAATTTATTAAATAGCTTTAAGTTCAAACTCTGAAATTTTCTCCCTCGATCTTTCACTTTGTTGCTGGCTGAACCTACTTTTCTGTCCAAGCCACAAGTGAATATCTTCTCGTGTAGTTTCTGATTATACCGGGCAACAAAGATTTTGTTTCCTGAATACTTTTAGGTGTATCATATGGATTTTGGCCTGCTGATCATGAAAATCACTGTGAAATTTCCCTATTGCACACTATTTATTGAAATCATCTATATTTGTTATTTTAATTCATAACTCAAGTCAGAATAACTGGTGCTAAGGTTAAGGAAGGCATTCTTGTTGGTCCACAAATCAAACAGGTCATCAATGACAGGCAATTTGAAGAATTTCTAGTGGGACCAGAGAAAATCACATGGAAGGCATTCAAGGACGTTGTTGAAAATTTTCTTGGCAACTATGTGCAGTTGGTTGATAACATGCTTCCAGCATACAAAACAATGTCACTAAAGATTCATTTTCTGCATTCCCATTTGGACTTCTTCCCTGCAAATCTTGGTGATTGACAAGCATGGTGAAAGTTCTCATCAGGACATTGTGGTTGTGGAGAAACAGTATCAGTGCAACTGGAATGAATGAATGCTGGCTGATTGTTGGACACTTAAGCAAGAACCCTTAGACACTAAATACAAATGAAAATCATCAACTAAACATTTTTAGCTTAGTTGAACTAGTGCAGAGTGTCGTCACTATTATATGATTAAATGCATTATATTTAATAACAGTTAATTTCTTATTTCTCCAGATTCCTACATGAATCAGAATCAGGTTTAATATCACTGGCATATGTTGTGAAATTTGTTAACTCAGTGGTGGCAATACAATGCAATACATGATAATATTGGAAAAAATAAGTAAATCAATTACAGTATATGTGTAATTAAATAGTTAAATTAAAATAGTGTAAAAACAGAATAATAAAAAGTGAGGTAGTTTCCATGAGTTCAATGTCCATTTAGGAATCGGATGGCAGAGGGGAAGAAGCTGTTCCTGAATCGCTGAGTGTGTGCCTTCAGGCTTCTGTACCTCCTACCTGATGGTAAAAATGAGAAGAGGGCATGTCCTGAGTGATGGGGGTCCTTAATACCGCCTTTCTGAGGTACTGCTCCTTGAATATGTCTTGGATATTACAGAGGCTAGTACCCAAGATGGAGCTGACTATTTTTACAACTTTATGTAGTTTCTTTTGAGCCAATGAAATACAGCTGTTGTCTTACCTTCTTTATAGCTGCATCGATATGTTGGGACCAGGTTAGATCTTCAGAGATCTTCACACCCAGGAACTTGCTCACTCTCTCCACTTCTGATCCCTCTGTGAGGATTGCTTTGTGTTCCCTACCCTTTCTGAAGTCCACAATCAGCTCTTCGGTCTTACTGATATTGAGTGCAAGGTTGTTGCTGTGACACCACTCAACTAGCTGGTATATCTCACTCCGGTACACCCTCTCATCTCCATCTGAGATTCTGCCAATGGTGGTTGTATCATCAGCAAGTTTATAGATGGCATTTGAGCCTAGCCACACAGTCATGGGTATATAGAGAGTAAAACTGTGGGCTAAGCACACATCCCTGAGGTGTGCCGGTGTTGATCGCCAGCAAGGAGGAGTTATTAATACCAATCTGCATAGATGGTGGTCTTCCGGTTAGGAAGTTGAGGATCCAGTTGCAGAGGGAGGTATAGAGACCCAGGTTCTGTAACTTATCGATCAGGACTGTAGGAATGATGATGTTAAATGCTGAGCTATAGTCAACGAACAGCATCCTGATGTAAGTGTTTGTATTGTCCAGGTGATCTAAAGCCATGTGAAGAGTCATTGATATTGCGTCTGCCATGGATAGGCAAGTTGCAGTGGGCCCAAGTCCTTGATGATTCTGGTGATCACCGACCTCTCAAAGTACTTCATCACAGTAGATGTGAGTGCTATTGGACGATCTGTGGTAGTCCTTCGGATTCGAAGAAGACACGCTGTTGTGCGGTTCATCTGTGGACACGGAGATGGCTCTGCAGTCCCAGTCTGGAAGCGCAGAGTCTAGCACGATGGGGGCACTGGAAGTCCGTTGTAATAATTGTGGCTGCTGTTCTGTGATGCCGCTCACGGTTTTACATCAGTTTTTGGCAGCGCCTGTCTTCAAAACTGGTGTAGGCTTCATAGCACAGGCCTCGCCAGTGGGTTCCGACAGTAGCTGCAGCTTCTAGTTCCCTTAGCTGGATGTCGCAGTAGCGTAGCATTTCCTTCACAGCGTCTTTGTAGCGCTTGCGTGGACGACCTTGAGGTCTCTTTCCGGTCTCCAGTTCACCATAGAGCAGCTGGCGAGGCAAACGGTGGTCGTCCATTCTGATGACGTGTCCCACCCACCGCATCTGGGCTCCAATGATCAGGGACTCAATGCTGGTGGACTCTGCACGATCCAAGACCTCCAGGTTGGAGACACAGTCTTGCCAACGAATGCCAAGGATGGAGCGGAGGGCATGTGAAATTTCTCCAGTTGTTTGATGTGTCGTTGGTACAGAGTCCACGTCTCACTCACATCCATATAGGAGAGAAGGGATGACCACAGCTCTGTAGACTTTCAGTTTTATGGAGATGTGGACGTTGTGTTGACTGAGCACTCTGGTAAGCAGCCTCCGCAGAGCTTGGCTGGCCTTGCTGATCCTGGAGTCAATTTCTTTGTCCAAAGACCCATCACTGGAGATAATGCTTCCCAAGTATTTGAAGCTGTTTACATTTGTCAGCTGGGTGTCGTCAGCAGTGATTTTTGGTTCTATGGGGTTGGTGTTTGGCACAGGCTGGTAAAGTACTTCAGTCTTGCTCAGGCTGATAGTCAGGCCAAAGGGCGTAGCAGCGTCTGCGAATTTGTTCAGCATCAACTGTAGATCACTGTCTTTGTGCATCTGGAGCTCAGTCATCAGCAAAAAGGGTTTCTTGAATGACTGTATGAAGCCACTTCGTCTGTGCGTTCAAGCGGTGAAGGTCAAAGAGAGAGCCGTCCAGTCAGTACCTGATGTACACTCCCTCCTTCAGACCTTGAACAGCACGTGACAACATGCAAGTGAAGAACAGGTTGCACAGGACTGGGGTTAGTACACAGCCCTGCTTCACCCCATTGGAAATGGCAAATGCAGCTGACGTATCACCACTGCAAAGGACCTGTCCTGTCATCCCATCGTGGAGCAGCTGAATCATCTTCATGAATTTCCTCTGGCATCCGTAACGTCTCAGGCTGATCCAGAGAGCCTCCTTGTTTAGTGTCAAACGCCTTTGTCAGGTTAATGAAGACAGAGTAAAGAGGCTTGTTCTGCTCGATGCACTTCTCCTGGACTTGCCTCACAGCAAATATCATGTCTACTGTACTCCATTCTGGCCAAAAGCCACACTGTGCCTCCGGGAGGTTCCTTTCCGAGACAGTGACAAGTCTGTTTAGGAGAATGCGGGCTGAAACCTTGCCTGCGATAGACAGCAGTCAGATACCCCTGTAGTTTCCGCAGTGTGATTTGCTTCCCTTGTTTTTGTAGAGAGCCACGATGAGGGCATTGCGGAAGTTGTCAGGCATCTCCTCTGTGATCCAGATGTCTTCCAGGATGTCTTGGAACGCCTGTAAGGCATTTGGGCTGAATGCTTTGTAGATCTCGGTAGGAATGCCATCCTGCCCGGTTGCTTTAGTTGAGTTAATCTGCGAGATCGCATTCTGGATCTCTTCAGTAGAGGGTGGCAGGTCTAGGTCATCCAGGACTGGCTGCTGAGGGATCTGCTGTAAGACATCAGGATCAACTGTGGACGGCCTATTGAGTAGGTTGGAAAAGTGTTCAGCCCAGCGGTTTTTCAGTCCTTCCAGGTCTTTGATCAGGCTCAACCTGTCAGATGACAGCAAGGGGGAGCATCCTGATTTAGAAGGACCATAAACTGACTTTATGGTGCTGAAGAACTCTCTGGTGTCATGCATATCTGCATAGTGTTCCACCTGCTCAGCCTTTCTCTGCCACCACTCGTCCTGCATTTCTCACAGTTCCGCCTGTACTTTGGACTGCAGGTGTTTAAACTTGTCTTTCTTTGAGACAGATGACGGGTCATTCTGCCAGTCTGCATAGGCTTTGTTCTTGGCCTGAGGGGCTGCTGAGATGGTCTCGTGGTTTTCATCAAACCAGTCCTGATGCACTTGGGTTTTCAGTCCGAGTACAGTTGTTGCAGTATACGTGATGACATCTTTGAACTGCATCCACTTTTCAGAACAGGTTCCCACAAGCGGTGAATTGCCGGAGAGTTTTTCATTAAGTACATCTCGAAAACGTTGGACTTGACCTGGGTCTTGCAGTCTGCCGATGTTGACTGACACTCTGACAGTATTTGGTTGCTTACGATTCAAAGGGGCTATGTGCAGGTTGAGGACCGACCGAACCAGCCTGTAATCTGTCCAACACTCAGCACCTCGCATGGCCTGGGTGATGGTGACGTTTTGAAAGTCACGCTGGCGTAACATGACATAGTTGAGTAGGTGCCAGTGTTTGGACCTGGGATGCATCCAGGTTGTTTTGTACTTGTTTGCAAGTCTGAACTTTGTATTAGTGATGCACAGGCTGTGCTCGGCACACTTGCTCAGAAGCAGCAGGCTGTTACCGTTTAGTTTTTCCACCCCATGTCTCCCAAGGACTCCATCCCAGTTGTCGCTGTCTGTCCCCACCCTAGCGTTGAAGTTGCCCAAGATGATGAGTTTGTCGCTGGCAGGGGTTGTCAAAATAGTCTGGTCCAGGTCCTCGTAGAAACTTTCCTTGTCTTTGTCTGGACTCATGAGAGTTGGTGCATTGACACTGACAATGGTGATACTGTATACCGGGACTTGCTGAGAGGAAAGCGGAACTTCATGATACATTCATTTATTCCAGTGGGTAGAGTAGGGATGTTCTTCAGCAGAGCAGTTTTGATTGCAAAACCTACTCCGTGGATCCTGTCGTCAATCTGTGGTTACCCTTTCCAAAAGAACATATATCCATTCACTGCTTCCTATAATGAACCTCGTCTGCAAGCCTGGTCTCACTGAGTGCAGCGATGTCAATGCGATAACGGCGAAGCTCAGCTGCTATGTGTGCTGTTCGTCTTTCAGGCCTTGCCACCTTGTCTCTGCCCAGCAAGGTGCGGACGTTCCAGGCTCCAAAGACGAGTTTTCTTTGATTTGTTTGTGGGGTGTATGGGGTGTCTAGGGAGGGGTAGCACCTCTGGTGGGGGGGCCTGCCGTGCCCTTTCTCAGGGCAGCTCACCCACCTTTGGTCCCCACCTGGCGCTCAGCTCTCACCTGTGGCTCCAAGTAGCTGTAGCACGCGCAGCGGCCACACCCCAGTAAACCGTCTTGGCAGACGGGCCAAACCAGGTGAGGGTAGCCGACGGGTCTTTGACCCTTGGTGAGGTAAGGGATCTGTCTATGCCAGCGTGTGAAGTCTGGCCCTGGCAGATTGAGCGGAGGAGACCGATTAATGGTCCAACGGTCAAGAAGGCAGGCCCAGCAGGCGTGGTGGAGCGCCAAGAGCACGACTAGACACTTAGACGGCCTGGTCATCCACTGCAGCAGGAAAGATCTCCAGCCGTAACGGTTGTTTGTGCCACTGGATCAAGGTGTCTTCTGCCGGGAGAGTGGGATTGCCCCTGTGCAACGGCTGTTCCACTTCAAACTCCATCACACACAGGTTTCTGTTGTGTGATTCATCTCAGTCCAAACTCAACTCATCAAGCCCTGCGGCGACGGGGGAGTGGCGAAGCAACAGGTGGAGATGACCCCTGGCAGTTGTAGTCACAAACCTGCACGTAGGCGGCCTTTGGACTAGTGGTTGTTCGTCTCTGTACCCGGGGCAATAGAGATGTCCGGCAGCATCCAGGGCGACTGGGCAGCCCTTTTTAGGACAGCACTGCCCACCTTCGCATGAGGGAGGGGGGTTAGAAAAGGTACCCTAAACATTGCCTGCCCCACAACATCTGGCTAGCTAACCGTGGCTGGCGGATCATCTCCTTAGCGGTCGACATGCATCAAGAAAAACAAATATTGGACAATAGTTGTTATGATAGCTCACACTATTCTTCTTGGGCACTGGTATAATTGTTGCCCTTTTGAAGCAGGTGGGAATTTCCGACCTTAGCAATGAGAGGTTGAAAATATCCTTGAATACACCTGCCTATTGGTTGGCACAAGTTTTCAGAGCTTTACCAGGTATTCAGACCAGGCCTGCCGCCTTATAAGGGTTCATCCTCTTGAAAGACAGCCTGACATTGGCCTCCGAGACAGCAATCACAGGGTCACTGGGTGTAGCAGGGATCTTCACAGCTGTAGTTATATTCTCCCTTTCAAAGCGGCCATAAGAGGTGTTGAGCTCATCTGGTAGTGAATCGTCATTGCCATTCATGCTACTATGTTTCGCTTTGTAGGAAGCAATGTCCTGCAAACACTGCAGAGCTGATGTGCATCCAATGTCGCCTCCAACCTCGCTCGGAATTGCTTTTTTCGCTCTTGGAATAGCCCTCCGCAAGTCTGACCTGGTTTTCTTGTACAGGCCTGGATCGCCAGATGTAAATGCCACAGATCTAGTCCTCAGCAGTAGATGAACCTCCTGCTTCATCAACAACTTTTGGTTTGGGAATATATAGCAAGTTTTCGTAGGCACACATGATACGAGTAGTCTGAAATTATATTTGTGTTTAGCTTCAAGTGGTCTATCATAAACAAAGAAAAATTCTGAGGAAGTAACACTTTCGAAAAGATTTGTTGTCTAGTGTTACCTGATTAAATGTGTGTGTGTATGTGTTATACACTCAGTCGTGATCCCTTTCATAATCAAATGGATTTCTGACACTCATTGGCTCACAGAGGAACATATGCTAATTAAATAAATGCTAGTACTGCTGCCAACGCCTGTTAGAATCATACAACAAGCAAAACCCATGGCACCCTGTTGAAATACACTCATGCAGACATATACATTCAAAACACACACACACACAAACACATGCACACATTACTTGAACATTGACTTCTTTTATTGTAACCCACGTAAATCAGCTTTAATGAAAATCAAACTGCAAGGATCAAAGACAAGTGGATTGGCAAAGCTTAAAAATATTCTTTGCTCCATTAACTTCTTTATAAATCAGAATAACAAACAGAAGGAAAATATCAGAAAGCCATGTGAGGTGAAGACATACAAATAGGCAAATTTTACATTTGGAGCTTGCTCTGATTCCTGAACTTTCAGGATACAGAGAAATGTGATCTAATTGACTTTGGTCGTGGACCGATTGTTGGTGCCAGACAGGGTGATGTGAGTATTTCAGAAACTACTGATCTCCTGGTATTTTTATGCACAACCATCTCTAGAGTTTACAGAGAATCAGAATCAGGTTTATTATCACCAGCATGTGACATGAAATTTGTTAACTTAACAGCAGCAGTTCAATGCAATACATAATCTAGCAGAGAGAAAAGAAAATAAAGAAACAAGTAAATCAATTACGTATATTGAATAGATTTTAAAAAGTATGAGAACAGAAATACTGTATATTTAAAAAAAAAAGTGAGGTAGGTCCAAAGATTCAACGTCCATTTAGGAATCGGATGGCAGAGGGGAAGAAGCTGTTCCTGAATCACTGAGTGTGTGCCTTCAGGCTTCTATACCTCCTACCTGATGGTAACAGTGAGAAAAGGGCATGCCCTGGGTGCTGGAGGTCTTTAATAATGGACGCTGCCTTTCTGAGACACCACTCCTTGAAGATGTCCTGGGTACTTTGTAGGCTAGTACCCAAGATGGAGCTGACAAGATTTACAACCTTCTGCAGCTTCTTTTGGTCCTGTGCAGTAGCCCCTCCATACCAGACAGTGATGCAGCCTGTCAGAATGTTCTCCACAGTGCATCTATAGAAGTTTTTGAGTGTATTTGTTGACATGACAAGTCGCTTCAAACTTCTAATGAAGTATAGTCGCTGTTTTGCCTTCTTTATAACTGCATCGATATGTTAGGACCAGGTTAGATCCTCAGAGATCTTGACACCCAGGAACTTGAAACTGCTTGCTCTCTCCACTTCTGATCCCTCTATGAGGATTGGTATGTGTTCTTTCATCTTATCCTTCCTGAAGTCTACAATCAGCTCCTTCATCTTACTGACGTTGAGTGCCAGGTTGTTGCTGTGACACCACTCCACTAGTTGGCATATCTCACTCCTGTACGCCCTCTCATCACCACCTGAGATTCTACCAACAATGGTTGTATCATCAGCAAATTTATAGATGGTGATTGAACTATGCCTAGCCACACAGTCATGGGTATATAGAGCAGTAGGCCAGTGTTGATTGTCAGCAAGGAGGATATGTTATCACCAATCTGCACAGACTGTGGTTTTCCAGTTAGGAAGTCAAGGATCCAATTGCAGAGGGAGTTACAGAGGCCCAGGTTCTGCAGCTTCACAATCAGGATTGTGGGAATGATGGTATTAAATGCTGAGCTACAGTCAATGAACAGCATCCTGATGTAGATGTTTGTGTTGTCCCAGGTGGTCTAAAGTCGTGTGGAAAGCCATTGAGATTGCGAATTGGTGAGAAAAGCAAAACATCCAGTGAGTGGCAGTTCTGTGGGCGGAAATACCTTCTTAATGAGATAGGTCAGAGGAGAATGGCCAGACTAGTCCAAGCTGACAAGGAAGCAACAAAAACTCAAATAACCATGCACTACAACAGTGATGTGCAGAAGAGCATCTCTGAACGCACAACACGTTGAGCCTTGAAGTGGATGGGCTACAGCAGCAGAAGACCATGAACATACACTCAATGGCCACTTTATTAGGTAGAGGAGGTTCCTAATAAAGTGGCCACTGAGTGTAGTTCTCCATAAATAAATGGACAATTGAGGATACAAAGGGCACAGACAGATGTCTTTCCTCATTTATAACTATCCAGCAGTCCAGTAACTTCGCATGCAGCAAATTCTGCCTTTTATTTATGTTACTTAGACAGGGAGAAGAGGGACCAAGCATTTTTTCTAATGGTGTCATTGGTTAAAAGGGAGACCCACTCTGAGGCATGTAAATGCTTCAAAGAGCAAAGGGAGAAGACATGGAAATGATTACAGGAAAAATTCTCGGCTCATTTCTGTTGTCATATTTCTTCCTTTGTCTGAGTAGGAGACCAATCCTTGTAATTAAGGATGGAATGATTCAGAAATTAAGAAGATCTGATAATAATCTACCCTTTATTTTCACAAACACACACACAGTTAAGTCACATCCTCCATCTGCTGCTTGTTATAAGCCACCCACACAGTGTAATAATATCAGATGGACAAGGGTGACTGGTGCTCTCATTAAGTTACCACAGCACTGGATTTTTTGTTTGTAACTCAAGAGTTTAAAGGCTAGAAATGGCATTCAAACCCAGGCCTGGAACAACTATTTACTCACTTTAGCTGCAAAGTGTTTTTAATTTGGTAGAAAGTAGGAAGAGGAAGGATAGATGAAAGAAGTATCAGAATAGAAAGCAGTTTACATAAATCCTTATGGGGAATCAGTGAGGAATGCACAAAACCTCATGGCTCTGAGTCTGAAATTTCAGTATGGTCCAATAACTTTGCCAATCTTTGAAAGACAAACTTACATTTCTGTTGCCCTTCTTCCCTTAGGATAATCTGAAGTGCTTTACAACCAAAGTGGTGTCTGACATTCTGTGGATTAAAATCAAACAATATTACATATTTTAACACTACACATTACACACACTGCAATTTAAACAGGTTAAAGTTCAATTAAAATAACTTGAAGTGCGATTGTGAATCTTAGACTGTAAGGAGTTTCCATATCCTACAGGTGACCGCGTGGGTTTCCTCCGGGCGTTCCAGTTTCCCTCCACAGTCCAAAGATGTATTGTTTATAAGGTTACACACATAAAAGTTGCTGGTAAATACAGCAGGCCAGGCAGCATCTCTAGGAAGAGGTACAGTCGATGTTTTGGGCCGAGACCCTTCATCAGGACTAACTGAAAGAAGAGCTAGTAAGAGATTTGAAAGTGGGAGAGGGAGGGGGACATCTGAAATGATAGGAGAAGACAGGAGGGGGAGGGATGGAGCCAAGAGCTGGACAGTTGATTGGACAGTTAGCCTATGGACTCTCACATCTGTCTGGACTATTCCTCTTCTCACCCTGTCTCTTGCAAAAATGCCATCCCCTTCTCGCAATTCCTCCGTCTCTGCCGCATCTGCTCTCAGGATGAGGCTTTTCATTCCAGGACGAGGGAGATGTCCTCCTTTTTTAAAGAAAGGGGTTTCCCTTCCTCCACCATCAACTCTGCTCTCAAACGCATCTCTCCCATTTCACGCACATCTGCTCTCACCCCATCCTCTCGCCACCCCACTAGGAATAGGGTTCCCCTTATCCTCACCTACCACCCCACCAGCCTCCGGGTCCAACATATAATTCTCTGTAACTTCCGCCACCACCAACGGGATCCCACCACTAAGCACATCTTTCCCTGCCCCCCCCCCCCGCTTTCTGCAGGGATCGCTCCCTACGCGACTCCCTTGTCCATTCGTCCCCCCCATCCCTCCCCACCAATCTCCCTCCCGGCACTTATCCTTGCAGGCAGAACAAGTGCTACACCTGCCCTTACACTTCCTCCCTCACTACCATTCAGGGCCCCAGACAGTCCTTCCAGGTGAGGTGACACTTCACCTGTGAGTTGGCTGGGGTGATATACTGCGTCCGGTGCTCCCGATGTGGCCTTCTATATATTGGCGAGACCCAACGCAGACTGCGCAGACTGGGAGTCCATTTCGCTGAACACCTACGCTCTGTCCACCAGAGAAAGCAGGATCTCCCAGTGGCCACACATTTTAATTCCAAGTCCCATTCCCATTCTGATATGTCTATCCACGGCCTCCTCTACTGTAAAGATGAAGCCACACTCAGGTTGGAGGAACAACACCTTATATTCCGTCTGGGTAGCCTCCAACCTGATGGCATGAACATTGACTTCTCAAACTTCTGCTAATGCCCCACCTCCCCCTCGTATCCCATCCGTTATTTATTTATATACACACATTCTTTTTCTCTCTCTCCTTTTTCTCCCTCTGTCCCTCTCACTATACCCCTTGCCCATCTTCTGGGCTTTTCTCTCCCCCCTCCCCCTTTTCTTTCTCCCTAGGCCTCCTGTCCCATGATTCTCTCATATCCCCTTTGCCAATCAACTTTCCAGCTGTTAGCTCCATCCCTCCCCCTCCTGTCTTCTCCTATCATTTTGGATCTCCCCCTCCCCCTCCCATTTTCAAATCTCTTACTAGCTCTTCTTTCATTTAGCCCTGACGAAGGGTCTCGGCCCGAAACATTGACTGTACCTCTTCCTAGAGATGCTGCCTGGCCTGCTGCGTTCACCAGCAACTTTAATGTGTGTTGCTTGAAATTCCAGCATCTGCAAGTTTCCTCGTGTTGCGTTGTTTATAAGGTTAATTGGTCACTGTAAATTGTCCTGTAATTGGGCTATTGTTAAATAGGTGGTTGCTGGATGTGGTGGATCGTTGGTCCGGAAGGGCCTGTTCCACACTGTACCTCTAAAATAAAAAAAAAATCTCAAAATATTTTCTAGCAAGTTATCAAACCAAAATTTATAATGAGCTGCAGCAAGTGATGCTTGATCAGTGAGGCAGACTTCAAGTTGGTACCAAGGGTGGTGTAGAGGCACTCCAGGCCCTGGGGTCTAGCTGGATGACAAACCGAGAACTTTTTTACCTTCTGAAGATGTTATAAGTGCAGGTTGGTGTCTCCCAATATGTTATTCTGTGATTTGTAAGACAGGATAAAAACTTTTGTTCAAAAACCCAAATCTCAGAATTAAATGCATATTTAAAATCAGAGTGAGCCTTTCACTTAAGCTGTCAGGCTGAAATGTAATACTCAACACCAAGCTATTGCCACTGAAATCATTGCAATATGCTGATATGTATACAATTTCATTTTGTTAAAAATATTTTGGAAACCAAACATCACAATCTTTGTCATGCCCAGCTGTCGTCATTTACCGTCAATGTTTTTTTTAAATCTGAGGAACCCTTCTAAAAAGATCATAATTTGCTGGTATGACATTCTCAAACTGGTGGACTCCAAAATATGTTTTTAAATATTAAACTATTGAAATAAGATTCTCAGAATTTAATTTCAAAATGATTGTTTTCATTTGTTGCTATAACAGGTAATTCTTTTCGTTGGATTTTATTGGTTCAAGATTAACTTATTTGAATTCAGAAGATCCTCTTCTGCGGGCAAGATAGTCTATCACCAGAGAGCAATATTTTAAGGTAATGATCCCTGATGGAGTAAAGTGAAGAGATTTTTGTTGTTATGCAATGAGTTGTGATCTGGAGGGCACTATTTGAGAGGGTGGCGGCAGAAAATGAACGGCAACCTTCAGAAGGACCTTACAAAAGAAACCTTGCAGATCCACTCAAACAATGTAGATGCTTAAGATTAACTGGACATCTTTTCTCAAAGAATTGGCACAGGCACAATGTGTTAAATGTCCTCCATCTGCATTCTGTGAGTCTGTACAAAATGCCTCCATTTCAAACAATTTTGACTAATCTTATTTGTAACAGTATAACGCTTTTGGAAATGCTGTAACTGAAAAAGAAATTGAGTTGAGTAACACTGATGCATTTAACAGGAAGATAGATATGTGCATGAGAGAGAAAGAAACCGAAGGATATGTTCACAGTGAGTGAGAGCTAGATGTGAGTTGGCTCCTTTAGAGAAGGACCACTGATACACAGAACAGATGCAGTGAACAGTTAGTTTCTGTGCTCTCAATTTGTTTCAGTACTGTTAAATCTTGAACTATTTTCATTCCAAAGATATAGCATCATCAGCATTAAAGGATATTGGTTAATTTCACCCTCACTTACCATCAGATCCAATATCACACTCACTAAAAGGTGGACTCAGATCTCTGCTTCCCCATTTAGATTGGTCGTGTCAATTTGACCAGAGCATTTACTTCACAAACACAACTTTGAAAAGGTTTTTTTTCAGGATTTTGTCAGTAGTCTTTTAAGTTATGGTAAAGGAAAAGTACATAGATTGTGGAATCTAAATGTTCAGATTACAGTGAAAATGCTTTCTATTAAGTACAGATCAAAAATGATTGAGAGAACTTGGACAATTAAAGTATTCCCAGTAAATTCCCTGTTATAAATTTTAGAGAAATTCAATATACTTCTCACTGGGGATTCCAAAGATGTAGAAAATGGACATATTGTAATATCTTCTTCTTCTTCTTCATGTGCTCTCATGCTCTCTCTCTTTCTCACCCTCACACTCTCTCTCTCTCGCTCTCGTGGTCGCTCTCACTCTCACGCTCTCTCTCTATCGCTCGCTCTTGTGGTCTCTCTCACGCTCGCTCGCTTTCTCTCTCAAGTCATAGGTGACTTAGTCTGTAGCCAGTAGTGTTAATAAACTTGTTAACATTTTGTATGTCTCCAATCCTGCTGGGGGTAATGTGATTGCCTACCTCTTTCCCACACAGCCATATCACTCTATTCTCTGTCCTCTGCCAGAATCTCAATGATATTATTTGCTCTCAAGAACAGCTGCACCTATTCTGTGTTCAGAACAAATGAACGAACTTCTCATACTCTTCCAGCTCACCAAACATAACTTCCATATCTACCAATTGTTATCGTTATACTCTGTCCAAAAAGCCCCCAATCTCCTTTCCATCACACTTAGTCACTACCAAGTTCCTCAGTAGCAAAATCCCAACATAGTGGCCTTATGCTCTTCTTAATACAATATTGATGTTCACTAAGGTAGGTAAAAAGGATTGAGTTTCTAAGGAGATCTTTATCGATGGCAAAGAATACTCAACTAACAAAAGTACCTGACAGAACATTGTGTGATACACTTAGTATGTTCCCATCTGAAATACTGCAGAGCCATTGTTCTGCTCTGGAATTGGAAGGAATTTATTCCTATAGGAGAATTACATAGTGAGTTGTGAAAAGATTCTTAATAAATTCTGAGGCTGAGCTCACATTGCATTGTGCAATAGAATTTCACAGCCTGGATCTTTTAGTTCAGAATGAAGTCTGAATACCACTCTGTTTTTATTTTAAAATACTAATAAGTTTCAAGCATCCATCTGAGATACATTTTGTATCACTACCAATCAGAATTAGAAAATATATAATGCTTTCAATGCATTAAAGCTCAAGCTAATGTATTAATGACAAATTAGTACTGTACTCATAATGACCCTGAGCTTAATAAAATTAGTATTGTTTCACAAATTGCATTGGGATGACAGTTCTGTTAGGATGTGTACTTCCCCACCATGATGGAGCATTTCTGGACATAACAATACTGTTTCACCCTAACTCTAATTTGGAACATTCAACACTAATCTCAAGTAATTATTGAGCCACCTGTCAGGCCTGCACAGGCAGGCACCTCCGAGTCTGCACCCAGCTAACAGGGGTCATGTGCCAATCATTTCCAACTCATCTCTTGCAGCCTACTTAAAACCGGCTCTAATCCACAGTCCTTGTTCACCCATCAGATCAGCCAGCCTCAACCAGTTCAAAGTTATCTTACTATAAAAGTACATATATGTCACCATATACTACCCTGAGATTCATTTCTTGTGGGCATACTCAATAAATCCAATAATCATAACAGATTCAACAGAAGACCACACCCAACAGGGCAGATAACCAGTGTGCAAAAGACAACAAACTGCAAATGCAAAAGAAATCAGAAATAATAATAACAAATAAATAAGCAATAAGTATCAAGAACATGAGGTGAAGAGTCCTTGATAAGAGTCCATAGGTGTAGGAACAGTTCACTTATGGGACAAGTGAGGTTGTGTGAAGTTACCCCTCTGGTTCAAGAGCCTGATGGTTGAGGGGTAAAAGCTGTTCCTGAACCTGGTGGTGTGAGTCCTGAGGCTCCTGTACCTTCTTCCTGATGGCAGCAGCGAAAAGAGAGCATGTCCTGAATTGTGGGAGTCCTTGATGGTGGTGCAGCTTTCCTGTGACAATGTTCTGTGCAGATGTGCTTAATGGTGGGGAAGGCTTTACCTGTGATGGACTGGGCCATTCCCACTACTTTTTGTAGGATTTTCCGTTCAAGGTCATTGGTGGTTCCATACCAGACTGTGATGCAACCAGTCAATATACTCTCCACATCTATAGAAGTTTGTTAAAGTTTTAAATGTCAAGCCGAATCTTCACCATCTTCCAAGGAAGTAGAGGCACTGCTGTGCTTTCTACGAAATTGCACTTACGTGCAGGGCCTAGGACAGGTCCTCTGAATCGTCTCTATTGCTCTGCTTTTGGGTCCAGCCTCCTCTACATTTCCTGACACCACCTTTGATTACACTGTATTCTTTGCTGTTCTCCTGGGAATTGTTCATCTGAATGAACTGATCAGCACAGACATCCATAAAATCCCATATGCTCTCCAACTTTCATAACTCCCTGACTAATATACCTCCACTAATACCTACCTCAAATATTTCATCACCTCACCTCAAACCTGTCAACAAGTCAGAATACATGAACACCGTCATGCAGGCTGAGACTCTTCTCCATGCAATTTTCATTCCCTCTTTTCCACTTCCTTTCCAAATTGGTTTGGATGAGATTCAACCTTGCCTTTCAGTCTTTTATTCATTAACGTCTCAGCTAGAGTAAATTTTTGCTTGGATTGTGGCATTGTTCCATTGCTCAGGAAAACTGTTGAAAATTGATGTTGCATGGTTACTTTCAATCCACAATGTCTTTCTTCAATATTTCTTTTGCCACGCAAACAGAGTTTTCTGTTTTCCAAGTTAAACTGAATTGTAAAGAGCAATGTTTAATTCCATTAAACTTCAAGAATCATTCCATCTGGATAATCTAAATTTTGAATCATTATCTGAAACAAACTTTTTCATATATGGCAAGGACAGATCTTCATTTCTCTACCATGCCCTCCCTGATAGTATACAGACCCACACACTTCAAGACATTTTGAACTGCTGTTAATTAATACTGTAAGTTTCCCTTTTTTTCCCACAATCAGTTTGGATGATTTTCCTTGCCTGCAGTGGAGCATTAAGAACTGCATTCCACACTTCTGACATACTTTACATCAGCAGGCTAGATCTTCTGTGCACTTGTCAGACCAATGGAAAAATCATCTAACCGCTGCCTTCATAACCATGAACCCAAATATTCTGCATGGAGCTCTCCAATGATCTTCCTTTGCAATTCCTCTGGGATCATTACTCTGTTTTTCACTTTGTACAACCCTGATTAGTGCACTAAAACAGTTGTATGCCTTTATTTGGACCCAAGGCTGAACCTGTCCATCTAATTCATGTCTATTCGTTTGCTTGCTTTAAACCAAGCATTTTTGTGTATTCCACTGATGTAACCGCCGTGACTATTCTCTCACAGGTAGAACATAAATTTGTTTTCCTATATTCATCATGTTTTTTTTCTGAAGTATCACAACATCTCACATGGATGATTGTACTCATTGTCATTGCTGATTTGAGATAAAAGGATGGCTCGCCTCTTGCATTCTTAGATAGTCTTTTATCGAAGCAGCAAACACCTAGATTCATACCATTACACTGATAGGATTAGGACTAGAATCCTAGAACTTGAGGAGGTAAATTTAAAGGGAGAAATCTGATGGTGCCACTAACCTAGGTGGAAATAATTCGGAAAATGTGTAGCTTGGATGGTTAATGGTTGGGTTGAGTTGTTCTCTGATCTTGGCAATTTACTTGCAAATGTTTTGACACCATATGAGGAGACATCATTAGTGCTCTGTTCATTTGTGGTGTGTCCTCCGAATGCTTGGCCTTTATATACTTATCAATCAGCTGATTTGTTGCCATTTCAGAAACTCAATTGTGATGTAAGGAAGAGATCTCACCACTGATTTGTTGTGTGGCGAACTTTGTGTGTTGTGGTCTGGAATTTTGCCTGCATTGGCTCATAAATAAGATTGAGGTCTACATGCTAGTTTACGGAATTGTTCGCAGAAAACCATGCTTTTAGGAATTCTCTTGCATGCTGTGTATTTGCTTACGCCATGACTTTCACTGATGTCTAGTCAAATGTGTTCCCCTCTCGATTTTCATGAGTAGAGACTAGGGAGAGTTGGTCATGCCACTTAACAGCCAGTTGATGTTCATGGATCCTTGTGGATAGTTTTCTCCTAGTTTGGCCAACGCAATATTTGTTACAGTCCTCGCATTGGATTTGTAGACCACATTGGTCTTATTCAAAAGCCTGGTAATGGTGACAGAATGTTTGCAAGTAAATTGCTAAGATCTGAAAACTACTCAACCCAACTACTTATCTAGGTGTTGCCTTTTACCTGTGCTATGTTGACTAATGCCCTAGGCCACCAAGATATTGCTTAGTTCTTCTTCTATCTAAATTATTAATGCTTAGGGTCTGGATTTGTAGACTGGCTTGGCATTTGATTTCAAATTTATGAGTTTTGTGCCTACATAAGTCTGTATATGAATCCTTACCTTTTTATATTATTCTAAGCCTTGCTTAAATATGCTCAGTGTCTACTTTATTAGGTACACACGTGCACCTGCTTGTTAATGCGAATGTCTTAACAGCCAATCATGTGACAGCAACTGATTGCATAAAGCATGCAGACATGGTCAAGAGGTTTGATTGTTCAGACGAAACATCAGAATGGGGAAGAAATGTGATCTAAGTGCCTTTGACCGTGGAATAATTGTTGGTGCCAGGCTGGGTGGTTTGAGTATCTCAGAAACTGCTGATCTCTTGGGATTTTCATGTACACCAGTCTGTAGAGAAGCATATGAAAAACAAAAAAAAAAACAGTGAGCGGCAGTTCTGTGGCCAGAAATGCCTTTTTAATGAGAGAGGTCAGAGGAGAATGGTCAGACTGGTTCATGTTGACAGGAAGGTGACAGTAACTCAAACAACCACTCATTACAACAGTGGCGTGCAGAAGAGCATCTCTGAACACAACACGTTGAGCCTTGAAGTGGATGGGCTATGGCAACAGGAGACCATGAACATACACTCAGTGGCCACTTTATAAGGTACAGGACATAACTAGTAAAGTGGCCACTGAGTGTATAGTCAGAATGCGTTCAGGCAGACTACATTTTTCCAATTTATTCTCAATTCTTTTAATCACTCTTATGCAATCAGATTTATTCTGATGATATGATCAGCCAATAATAGAAGTGAACATTTCCTTTTGCTTGTTATAGATATATATATATAATTTTTTCTACTGTAATCATTGTCTTGCTGGAGTACATCCCCAATTTTAATGTGCTTCTAACTTTTGGCCTCTTATTAAACTTATGGTTGTATGAGTTCTTTCCTATGATGGCCTTGGCTGTCAAAAAAGCTATGTCAATCTTTTCAATATTAATTTTTGCCCCAATTTTGAAATAGTTGTTAACCTTTTTATCACCATTAGTGTTATATGTAGTATAGAGTACTGCACTCCTCAGATTATTTATTTACCTTGTATTCTGTAAATTTCCCTTCTGTATTTTTACAGTAACTCACACAAAATGCTGGAGGAACTCAGCAGGTCAGGCAGCATCTATGAAAATGAATAAACAGTTAACATTTTGTGCCAAGACCTTTCATCAGGATTCAAAAAGAAGGGGGAAGACACCAAAATAAAAAGCTGAGGGGAGGGAAATGAGGACAAGCCAGAAAGTGATAGGTGAACCCAGGTGGGTGGAAAAGTTAAAGGGCTGGAGAATGTGTGCCTTTGAGAACGTACCGGACATACCCAAGCAAAAACCTGTGGATGAAGCAGTAGATTCATAGTCTTCTGAGGGCTAGGTCCATGGCATTTGAGTCTGGTGATCCAGAATGTCCAGGTACAACCTACGAAAGTCTATTTTAAGAGCAAAACGCACCAATTCCGATTGAGGTTTGAGATGGAGTCAGATGCATACTGGCTCTGGCAGGGTTTACAAGTCATTACTTCCTCCAAAGTGAAACCCAGCATGAATGACTGTGATGTTTCACTCCCAGATGAGCTCAATGCCTTTTATGCACACTTTGAAAGGGAGAATAAAACTATATCTATTCAACTCACTGTAGCACCTGATTACCCTGTGATCTCCATCTCAAAGGTCGATATCAGAACATCTTTCAAGAGGGTGAACTGTTGCAAGGCATCAGGACCTGGTGGTGTACCTGGTAGGCTTCTAAAAACCTGTGCCAAAAGACTGGCGAGAGTGTTCAGGGACATCTTCAAACTCTCACTGCTGCAGTCAGTGGTTCCCACCTGTTTCAAAAGGGTGACAATCATACCAGAGCTCACGCAGAGCAGTGTGAGATGCCTCAATGACTGTTGCCCAGTGGCACTCACATCTACTATGATGAAGTGCTTTGAGAGTTTGGTCATAGCTGGAATCAACTCCTGTCTCAGCAAGGACCTGGACCCACTATAACTTGTGACAATAGGTCTATAGAGGATGCAATCTCACTGGCTTTCCACTCGACCTTATATCACCTGGACCATAGCAATACCTACACCAGGCTACTGTTTATTACTTCTGATTACTGCTCAACCTTTATTACTGTTGATTACTGCTCAGCGTTCAACACAATCATACCCTCAGTTCTAATCAACACGTTCCAAAACATGGGCGTCTGTACCTCCCTTTGAAACAAGATCCTTGACTTCCTTACCAAGAGACCACAGTCTGTGCAGATCTGAAATAGCATCTTCTCCTTGTTGACAATCAACACTAGTGCACCTCAAGGATGTGTGCTTAGCCCACTGTTCTATTCTCAATACACCCATGGTTGTGTGACTAGGCACAGCTCAAACACCATCTATAAATTTGCTGATGATGCAAATATTGTTGGCAGAATTTCAGATCATGATGAGGAGGTGTACAGTAGCGAGATAGATCAGCTGGTTAAGTGGTGTCACAACAACAACCTTGCACTCAACACCAGTAAGACCAAGGAATTGATTGCAGACTTCTAGAAGGAACACACACCAGTCCTCATCAAGGGATCAGAAGTGGAAAGAATGAGTAATTTCAAGTTCCTGGGCGTCAACATCACTGAGGATCTATCCTGGGCCCAACATACTGATGCACTTACAAAGAAGGCACAACAGCGGCTATATTTCATTTGGAGTTTGAGGAGATTTGGTATGTCAGCATTGGCAGAAGAGGAGGCCATGGACAAACATGTCGGAATGGGAATGGGGGTAGGAAATTAAATGGTTGGCCACCAAGAAATTCTGCTGGAGTGGAGTACTGTTTTCCTTCTACAGGGACATGGCTTGACTGCAATTTTTTTTTAGGCTTGCAGTACTTTGCTTAATTTTACATTCACAGACTGCGTGGCCTTCGTGCCTACAATTAATGCAACAGGTAACAGAGATTTAAATGCTGTTTGCAAGGCTGTTATGCTCAATAACTATACTTAACAACTGTACCTACTTTGTTTTGAGGTATTTTGGGATGTGTCTGAGAGAGGTGTGAAAGAGAGGATACAAATGCAAGCTTTATTCTGTCTTTTTAAGTTTTTTTTTCTTACAAGTTTGGACTCTTCAAACCTGTGACTTACAAGCAAATAATGTATAATGTATTGCTCAACATTATCCCTAGATATCTATTAAAAATATAGGTGGAGAAATGTGCCTTTGGTCAAATTTCAGTGAATCTGAATGTGTGGGAATGAGTACTATTGGCAGACAGTTAGCAGTTGCCATCAGAGATAGATTTCTCCCCTATGGCATCATAAATATATTCATCATATCACCATCATTTGAAGGCTCGGTCCTGTCAAAGCTATCACAATGATAGAGAACATTAATGTGACATTCAGAATAGCCTCATTCAATTTTATTTACTATTAAGATATAGACATCACTGATGAGGCTAATATAGAAAAGGGAAGGTTAAGGAGTACCGATGTCTTGAAAATGATGAGAAGGTTAGATATGATTATGGGAAATTCAAAACTAGTGTCCATAAAATGTCAGTCTCAATTAATACAGTAAGAGTGATTTCCTTATCCACAGAGTCATCTGGATGGCATCTGTTAGTCTCGCGAGACCATGGATCTGCGCCTGGAAAGTCTTGCTTCAGTCTCTCCAGGGCGCAGGCCTGGGCAAGGTTGTATGGAAGACCGGCAGTTGCCCATGCAGCAAGTCTCCCTTCTCCACGACACCGATGTTGTCCAAGGGAAGAGCAAGGGCCGATACAGCTTGGCACCAGTGTCGTTGCAAGAGTTGCCGGAGCAAGGTTGAAAGCAACGTCGGGCTGCCTGAGGGACTCCAGCTCCGGATTTGTCCTCAGGGTTTACTCCTGAGGCCTTTCCCATAAGTGGATATGGTCACAAGGCAGCGGAGGTTTGAAATCAGAGTTTTTCCTCTCTTAGATGGACTGCCTTCCCAGGCTGACGAGCTCCATCTACTCCATCTACAGAGTCATCAGAATTTGTGTTTGAGGTGAGTCGCGCAGGACAAATCTGATAAATAAGTATGACTATGGAAGGATATGTCAATGGGATAAGATGACTTAGAGAGTAAGGCTGTGTGTAATATTAGTATGGACTAATTGGACATAATAGCCTGATTCTGAGCTCTAATTTTTAGGAATTCTAACTGTGTTGGACTGGGAACTGTACATAGAACAATTTGAGCAAAAACATGTTACGAACTTAGCTTACTCATGACAGAGGAGGGCCTGATGCTTTTTGCAAGATCAAATAGCCCCGAGCGTTTCCCTTGCCAATCTGAAGTTATGAGCTGAGCTAAGATGTATGATGCTACTTGTTGAAAAGGTATCAAGCAACCATATAATTATACATTTCATACTTAGATGCCAAGGAACATATTGAAGCAAATACAGTGTCTCCTTTACATTTCTTTAGGTTATTTTTCCACACAGAATTAAAGAATAATTGGCTAATCTGGTACATATTATATTTATTTGAAAAGAATCAGTTATGTTATGAGGAACATTAACTGGAAGCACTACTTTATAGCTTCCAGGCTTTGCGATGAGAGTCTTTTGGCAGGGCCTTGGTGGGTGGAAAGATGTAATGGGGAATTGATCCTGTTGCTAATGGTAATTGAGTGAATGCTCTGACCAACTAAGAATCACAACTCACTGTGGTTGATCCTTCATGGAAGCAATTGGTCTGATCTAATTATCCCCAGCATCACTGAAATGGGGATAGAAAAATCAGCTGGTGCCCCCTGGAGGGTCATTTTAAGTCACACCTCTTGACAAGAATTGAGCAGGGCTCTTCAAATTGAAGCTTTCTGCCTTCCCAACCCTCATCTATTGGAATCCATGGATCACCAGAAGCATTTGGCTATTAAATGCATGCAATTATAACTATATCCAGTATCCCAATGAGAATTAGTTTGTACAAATTTCAAAGTAAATTTATTATCAAAGTATATATACTGTATGTCACCACATACTACCTTGAGATTCACTTTCTTGCAGGCATTCACAGTAGAACAAAGAAATATGATAGAATCAGTGAAAAACTACACACAAATAAAGACTGACAACCAATGTACAAAAGAAGATTAAATTATGCAATCACAAAATAAAGAAATAAATAACATTGAGAACATGAGTTGTAGAGTCCTTGAAACTGAGTCCATAGTTTGTGGGATCAGTTCTGTGTTGAGGTCGGTGAACCATGCTGGTTCAGGAGCCTGATTGTTGAAGGGTAATAACTGTTCTTGAACCTGGTGGTGGTTGAGTCTGCTCAACTCTGAATGTAGGTGAGAAGTTTTAAGAAGCCAATATAAACTGGACTGCTTCCCCAAATGCACTCTCACAAACCTTTGTTTTTCACAAATTAATGAAGTACTTTTGAAGTGCAATTGCTGTTGGAATGGAGGAAATGTAGCAGTTTGTGAATGCATAACAAATCCCAAGAACAGACATTTTACTGCAATAAAAACACAAAACTGCTGAAAATACCAGCTGAGTACTTCAAGCATTTTGTGCGAATATTATCAGTTATTGTATTGACACTCTTTGATGGATGACTTTTGGCCAAGACACAGGGGAGAAATTCTGTACATTTTTGAATAACACACTGGGATTTTTTAAAACCTCCTGAGAGCAACTGGTTTAACAATTGCCCTTTCAACAATGCTCCGGTCCTTCAGGATTTTCTGTGGGCTCAGCTTGCATGTTACGGAGGGTCTGGAAAGGTTTCATTAAGCTTTAAAGCAATAAGATCTAGATTTGCAATTGCTTTAGGTATAACTATCAGTATTGATAACTTAACCAGGTTCACTTTCCCATATAGGTATTTCAGAATCAGAATCAGGTTTAACATTACCGGCATATGTTGTGAAAGTTGCTGACTTTGCGGCAGTCGTACAATGCATTACATACTGTATGTATTCATACTGTAATTCATAAGAAACTGTGAATTACAGTATGAATACATACGGTATATTAAATAGTTAAATTTTTGAGGCATCGCTCCTTGAAAATGTCCTGGATACTACAGAGGCTAGTGCCCATGCTGGAGCTGACTAATTTTCCTTCATTGAGAAATAGTTGACCCTCTGTAGACCAGGTCAGCTCAAATGATTGAAGTAAATCTCTTAGTTGGTTGGAGGAGACACCTTAGCCACTTCCAATAATTCTTCTTTTAAATCAGAAAAAGGAATGTGGATCAATTGGTTCTTGACAAGTAGGTTGGTATTGTGAATTGTTAGTTCTCATGCAAAGGCAGTTCATGTAGATACATCAAGTTAAGCAAAGATGTAATAACTAATTAGTCACCTGATGTCTAATGGTCTAATGTGTTGACTCTCTTTTTGGCCAAGAAGGGTGGACATGGGCTAGACTCTGTTCCTGTTGGGCCAAAAAAGAAGTCTCAACCACGTGCCACTATGGCATGGTCTTGTGTGTTGAAATAATCTGGGTCTATTCCTCAATGGTAACATTTCTCACCTTAAAATAAGAGTCATTTATAAAGTAAATGTGATGGCATTGGTAAAGATACCAATATATTAATGCATGGGTATAGCACTGAATGGTATAGAGGCTAAGAGGGTCATGGGAACTGTAAGCTTCACCCCCACAGGCAAAGCTTTGCAGTGCAAGCAATGATCTGCAGCTAGAGTTCTGCCTGTGGCAGGCAGCAGATCTCAGTGACTAGTGCATTTGAAGATCTCCACATACATTGCTCTCACTCAGGTGGAAATAGGGGTACTGCTCCCATAAGAATTTTGGAGGATAGCCCTTCCTTGACTGGAGTCTTTCTCTCCACTCTTCCTTTCCTGGGGCCTTTTCATTTTACTCTTTGTCATGTAGGAAGCCCAACATGACCACTTAGAACTTCAACATTAATCCAAAATTTGCAGCATACTTCACCCAATGTGAAAAATAAATTTGCTGTTGAGCACTGTGAGCTCTTCACCAACAGATTTGCCAACAAACCTGTTAGCAATTAAGGTTTGCTTTAAATAGTGCAGTTGCAAGGCTTTTTCCTGTTGTTCAGACCTGATTTCCTGTTTAAGGCCCACGCTGTGGGTTAGCTGCATAAATCTGGCCTTACGTGGCAGATATTGACATCACTGCTGAGAACTGTGCACATTTCGGATGCATTTGGAATCACGTGATTCAGTGTTTACAGGTAGAACAAGGCAGCCTGTAAAGCTATAGGCTTCAAATTACATTTAAAATCAAACAAAATTGGGTTTGATCCACCTAATAAAAAGCATTTCAAATTCCTACCTCACTGTCCCTTTCTCCAAGAGAACTGGGGTGAGTTAACTCCCAGGCTCTGTTGTCCTCTTGTGGTCATTGGTAATAACTGCCTGAAATTTTAGTTAACCGGGACGCCGAGTAGATGAGATACAATCACTGACAGACTTATAGAAATGTGCAGCATGGAACCTGGCCCATTTGGTTCACCTCATTCTCACCTACTGTGCTGCTTCTCTGTGTTAATCCCATTTTCCCACATTTGGCCTGGATCTCTCTACGCCTTTCCCATCCATGTACCTGTTCAAATGCATTTTGAACATTGTATTCACCTTCAACACATTAGTCTGGTTATACAGGATTACTCCAAATAAATCAACAATTTGCTGCCAGAAGACTTCAGAAGATTTATTTTGGAAAAGTGTAACTTATACAATGGCAGAACAGGCTTGAGGGTGTTAAATGGCCTTTTCTTGTCCCACTATTCCAACCCTCAAATTTTTAAGAGTTTTGCCTGGAAATAGTACAAACTTACGTAGTTTTCATGTGTGAATTGACCATACAGGATATTTTGTGTATATTAGAATCTGCTAGTGATGATTTGCATGTTGGTTAGTGACAAAGGAGAAATTGGCCTGGCCACTTCAGTCATCATTCACCATAGTACATTTGATCTGCACCAAATTGTATTTATTTATTTATTGAGATACAGTGTGGAATATGCCCTTCTGGTCCCTCAAACCACGCCGCCCAGCTATCCCCTAATTTATTCCTAGCCTAATTACGGGACAATTCACAATGACTAATTAACCTATCAACCAGTATGTCTTTGGACTTTGGGAGAAAACCAGAGCACTTGGAGGAAACCCACACGGTCATGTGGAAAATGTACAAACTCCTTACAGGTAGTGGCAGGAGTTGAACCCAGGTCACCTGTACTGTAAAGCATTGTGCCAACCACTATGCTACCATGCTGCCGCATCAGTTGATGTACAGTGCCCATCCTGCAGTTAGTAACAGAAATTAGTTTTTGAAGGTGCAACCTACGTCCTGTGTTTATCGATTCCAATTTCTTGGCACTTATACCCACTGGCAACAAAATTGATTCAAGAGGATCTACCCATTATTACTGTGCTGCATGCGGTGTTACTGCCCAGTTGCAGAGGAGACATGTTATAAAAAGTGATTGGGTGGTTTTCACCCTGATTCATCTGTTAAAAAAAATATCTGTGCAGCTCACACAAAATACCGGAAGAACTCAGCAGGCCAGGCAGCATCTATGGGAAAAAGTACAGTCAATGTTTCGAGCCAAGGCCTTTCGGCAGGACTGGAGAAAAAAGATGAGCAGTAGATTTGAAAGGTGGCGGAGTGAAGAGAGAAACACAGGTGACAGGTGAAACCAGGAGGGGGAGGGATGAAGTAAAGAGCTGGGAAGTTGATTGGAGAAAGAGATACAGGGCTGGAGAAGAGGGAGACTGATAGAAGAGCACAGAAGGCCATGGAAGAAAGAAAAGAGGGGAGGAGTACCTGAGGGAGGCGATGGGAGTGCAAGAAGATAAGTTGAGAGAGGGAAAGGGGGATGGGGAATGGTGAGTCAAATGGGGGTGCATGACTGGAAGTTTGAAATATCGATGTTCATGCCATCAGGTTGGAGGCCACCCAGACAGAATATAAGGTGTTATTCCTCCAACCTGAGTATGGCCTCATTGTGACAGTAGAGGAGGCCATGGATTGACATATCGGAAAGGGAACGGGAAGTGGAATTAAAATGGGTGGTCACAGGGAGATCCACTTCTTCTGGTGGATGGAGCGTAGGCATGATCATTGATTTCTCGAACTTCTGTTAATACCGCACCCCCCCCCACCCCAACCACCTTCACCTTTCCCCATCTCCATTTCCCTCTCTCACCTTATCTCCTTGCCTTCCCATCACCTCCCTCAGGTACTCCTCTCCCCTTCTCTTTCTTCCTTGGCCTTCTCTCCTCTCCTGTCAGACTCCCCCTTCTCTAGCCCTGTATATCTTCCCAGTTCTTTACTTCATCCCCTGCTCTTCCAGTTTCACCTATCACCTTGTGTTTCTCTCACCCCTCCCCCACCTTTTAAGTCTACTCCTCATCTTTTTTTCTCCAGCCGTGCCGAAGGGTCTCGGCCCGAAACGCCAACAGTACTTATTTCCATAGATTGCTGCCCGGCCTGCTGAGTTCCTCCAGCATTTTGTGTGTGTTGCTTGAATTTCCAGCATCTGCATATTTTCTCTTATCTATGCAGTTGCCTGGAATGATCGCAGCTGCTGCATAATTGCTGCTATGGTGCAAGGGAATGCATATAGATACCGAAAGGAGTTTTCTCTTGACAGCCATAGAATAGTTACAGGAAAGACTGCTATGGAGATGAGAGAAATTTGTGGCGAGGGGAGATGTGTGTCTCCAGTTTGTCTGGCCACTCCACCCACCCCAGGTGACAAGTTAATAGATTCAAATCCTGTGCCAAGAGTCACTACATATCACTACGAAGCACTGGTATTTATCTTCATGGCAGAGATTGCAACATTTATCTATGCTGTCCTTTATGTAGGAAAGCTGTAATATGTAATGGGACACTCAGTAGTGCTGTTTGAAATATGCAAGCTATAAAAATTGAAAGACCAGCTAGTGTAGAGAGCAATAGATTGACATCACACCAGGCATCCTTTAAGTCATATTTCATTACCAATCTTCCAAAGAGTTTGCTCATTGTAGCTTTTCTGATTAGTAAACACATACTGTATAAAATCTAGTCTGTCCATAATTATGAAAATGCATGATAAGCATCAGAAGATACTCAGCTTCAGTCAGGCATCTGCCAGACATATTAAGAGGAATTACCTCTAGATGTGAACAGACCAATTTTGAAATGGTCACTAATCAGCCAAAAATTATTGCTGGTGTGAATTAAGCTAAACAATATGTGCACAAGTTGGTCCAATCTCTAGGCAGTAATGCTTAAATGTGAGCAGAGAAATGTCTAAAGTTTAAACGAAATCAAGTTATTTGTGTTTAGTTATCAATCCTTATCTCCATATTCAAATTCTTACATGGCCATGCCTCTCCCCTTATATCTGTAACCAGTTCCAGCCTTCCATTTCCAGCTCCTTGCACATTCCAGACTTTAATCCTTCTGCCATTAAAGACCCCACCCAGGTGGACATTGAAGAAATGCAGGAGAGATTTCCCTGGTATCCTGATTGACATTTATCCTCGATCTCATATCAGACAATTTGGTCCTTCATTCCAAATACCTGGGAAGAAAGGAAGGTGAGCACTGTGCTAACTTAGACAACAATGCTATGCCTGATTGAAGATAAATACTAAAGTTGTAGAGATGGTAAGGTGCCATAGCCAATAGACATTATTAGTTTCTGTTCACTGACCATGGGAAATATGGCAGCTAATCTCTTACGGGAACTTGCTGTGCACAATTTGACTCACAATTCCTACATTACAGCAGAATGAAAAATGCACATAGTTGGCTTTGGAACATTTAGTAACATCCTATGGTTGTAAAATGCTATATAAATAGAAATTCATGCTCTTTTTCACTGCCATCAGTTAATATGACTAATAGTGCTTGGGTGTTTCATACAACTTTCAATGGCTTAGTGTAATCTTGAACCGTGCATTTATCAACCGGATTATCAAAGGAACCAGCTTCATGAGTTTTACTATCCATCCCCTAGGAATTTCACCCATGGGAACCCTATACTTCCTATTCAAACAGCTCTTCATTATGTTTGCTCTTCGTCTTCCTGCTCTGATCCAGGACATTGTAAGGTCTGATGTTTATTTTGGCTCAGTACTGTAACCTCACTGTTAATAAATACTCTTGGGGTGGGAAGTGGGTAGCTAAATCCCAAGGCTCAGCTCTTGTAGAGAGAAATGACAAGTGCATCTTCTGCACAAATATTAAAGTCAGACCAAGAAAGGTCTTCTAATTATCAGGGGAGCAGATCTTCAGCTATACATTTTCCTTGGGTTTGCTCCCAGATTTTGATTGATTGAACCTTGCAGAGGTTAAAAGGGCTTGCTTAGTATAAAAATGCTCCAGAATAATAAATGTAAGATTAAGTGCTTAGCTTTCACCAACTTTTCATAAACTGACCCCTAATCTGTCTCTTTTACCGTTAATGTCATGTCTACTTTTAAGAAGGAAACACAGAACTGCTTTATCCCTCTGGGAAGATTAAAATGTGGAAAGATGGCAACTTGATAAGTGGAAATGATAAAGCAGACTATGCTGACAATCAAACTGCACGTTCAGTAAGAATACAGGAGCCAGCAATCTGATAACAGGTTCTAAAACAAATGAAAGGTTTCGCAACATGGAAGGGGCACATTCAGCCCACTGTACCAATGCCAACTCTTTGAAAGATTTATTCAATGGATACAATTCTATCCCAGCAGCACTGCAATGTTTTCCTTACTGAAAAAAAAATTATTAAACTACTGAAAGTCACTATTGAATCTGCTTTTGATTCTTGCTTAACAGACCACAAAAATGTGTAAAAATAACTCTTCTCATTTCTTGTCCTGTTCTGTATCATCCAGTATCCTCTGGTTACTGACTTTCCAGCTGCTGAAACCATTTTCTCTAAGCAATTACCAAGACTGTTCATGATTTTGAATGTCTGTATTAAATCACCCCTCAATCCTCGCTGCTGTAAAAGGAAAACAATCCCAAATTCTGTAGCTTTCAGTATATTGCTCCCGTGCCTCTGATGCAATGTAAATAATTGCATTAGAGTCCTTCAGCACACGACCTGGTATGCTGTCCGGCCCCAAAGCTTTGTGTGGATTTACCCTGGCTTTGATCCCCCTCACAGCTCAGGTGCGGTCAGGCAGGGTGCTTGTTTTCAGAGGGAGAGGGGTCTTTTCTCAATGTTGCTTCATTCACTGTGTCCTTTCCTTGATGTCACCTCATTAAATGTCTGTCTCATGATATTATTTGCAGAAGACCTAGTGAGTTTTCCTGGTGTTCTGGATACCTCAATCAATGTAAGACAACAAATGTATACTCTTGTGCTATGTTGTGTTTGTGGAACCTTACTGTGCAGAAATTGGCTGCATTACAACAATATCTACACTTCAAATGCACTTAATTTGTTGTAAAGCTCATTGGGACATCTTGAGGTTGTGAAAGACACTTTGCAACAAGCTTGTTCTTTTAAACAATTCTCGCTACCCTTTGGATGAAATCCCAGAATCCTTATTACTAGCTCTCTCAAAAGGCCATTTTGTGCAATAAGTATAAGGGTCACAAAATGAACTTTTCACATCTAAAAGCTCAACATCAAGTTGTGAGGGAGGTTCAGCTCTCTGTAGTGTTTGGTTATATAGTCAGTGCTTCCCCTTTCCAATAACTCTGTCTGACAGTCCATTAAAGATGAAACTGTATCGCACACCAATTCATCTATTTCAGCATGTAAACTGATATGACGATAAAACAGAAGGGAGGAAAAGCTGGAAGAATTCAAGGAGAGGAAAAAAAGAGAAAAATGGAGAAAAGAAAATTCCGAGAAACAAATGAAAATATATTTGTGTTGCTTACCTATTATAACCACATAACATGACAGATAAAGTTCACAAGCAGAATTTGCCAATTGCAGATAGTAGGTCTCTCTGTAAGTATAAGGATTTCTTATAGGGAAAGTGTTACACATAACATATTCCAGTTCAATTCCATGCTGACCTCCCATAACTTGTTGTGAGACAGTCTGAAAGTGTACAGACTTATATTCACATTGTGCCGATTGCAACTTCAGAATGGCCTAGAGGTCTTGCAGCCAAAGGTATTTGAAATTCACTTACTGTTGTTTCATAATAAACACTGTAGTTAATTTACACAGAGCAGAATAGCACATATGCTGAATACGATCTTAAGACCATAAGACATAGGAGCAGAATTAGGCCATTCTGCCCATCCAGCTTGCTCCATCATTCCATCATGGCTGATTTATTTTCTCCTCTCAACCCCATTCTCCTGCCTTCTCTCCACAACCTTTGATGCCCTTATTAATCAAGAACCTATCAACCTCCGCTTTAAGTATGCCCAATGACCTAGCCTCCACAGCCTTCTGTGGCAATGAATTCTACAGATTCACTGCCCTCTGGGTAAAAAAATCCTCCTCATCTCTGTTCTATAGGGATGTCCTTCTATTCTGAGGCTGTGGCCGCTGGTCCTAGACTCTCCCAATATAGGAAACACCCTCTCTACATCTACTCTACCTAGTCCTTTCAGTATTTGGTAGGTTTTTTTCTAAACTCCAGCGAGTACAGGCCCAGAGCCAGCAAACACTCCTCATAAATTAAATGAAAATAATGATCAGATACACTATCTTAATGGTGTTGATTGAAAGAGAAATCTTGGTTGAGACACTAGTAGATGTGAACTCTATTCTAATTATTCTTATAACTCTTTTGCAGTTGTCTGGGTAATATAGTTAATGTCAAATCAGAAGCACTAGGACAGAGAAAGAGAGCCAAAGATGACAATTCAGATTTAAATAGCATCTTTAACATAGCAAATATCTCATATGATCTAGACAGAATCAGAGAGGGACAGGCAAACAGTATGCTAACTTCTTGCTTTACAAAGCATCAATCAAAAGGAAGAAATATGATTGGCACAACCACCACGCCACTTCCTTTTAACTTCCATCATTATCCTGACCATGCCCCACTTCACCCCAATCAAAGTTTGACTGTTAACGAGTCCGATCTTTTGTGTTCTCCTGACCTCAACTCAACTTTCACTGTGCTGCTCAATCAGTTCCATAATTCTGGTTCAGTTCCATAATTCTGGTTGCTTTCTAGCCTTGCTCTGAAGACTTGGACAAATATACAGGGATAATCAGGAGTGTGAGCAATAGTAATGCTGATAATCGAGGCTATGCTTGAACAACCACCAAGACATATTGGCCATGTCTCAGCTGAGATTAATTTGGTCTTCTCACACCTGTCTCAAGAACTTCTCCTCACCGACTATACTTGACTATGCAGTCAAGGCTTGCTATATAAACAAATTATCTGCAAGCAGCAATCAAATGAGGGGAAAAAGTCATTAATCATATGAATCTAACAAGTTTATTAAATAGTACATAAGAATGCTTTCTAAATGCTCAAATTCCTTACACTGATATAAATTTAAATTATAGTCTAAGATCTCCACCAAATTCTTGGCAGAGATCTTAAACGTCATTGAGTAGTGAGAGTGATAATCAGTCCCTTTCTCTGAAGGGAGCAGTTCACTCTCCTCATGTTTGATATTGAACAGGGCCTGAAATTCAATCCCAGGAATTTAACTTAATGAGGTATCACAGCTTTAAATTATGGACAGTAACATATGCTGATTAAATCTAACATTGTAAAAGAATAGGTGATGGAGCCAAAGGAAAAATTTCATAGCCTAGGACGGAGGTTTTAAAAGCACAAAACACTTTCAATTGAAGCAGTCACGAAGTCCACAAGTCTGCCAATATTTTAGTCCCAAAGCAATTGCCCATGATGGAATTGTTCTTGTTAAAGTCTGAGTCACAAGTGGAAGTGACAAGAAATGGGTACGAGTAAAACAAAATACATACACCATGGTAGCTTCCGGTTAGATGGTTAGGTATTACTCAGTTGAACAATCAAAACTTGTGCATCGATAACATATTGGCAGTAGAAATGTAAAAGGATCAGTATTGGCTAGAGCCCAAGTTCTGATCTTTAGATGACATCCTCTAATGGAAATTTGTGTGCTAGATTATGAAATGGGTACAGAATCAGGAAAGTCTGTGAATATTAATACACTTTCTTGACAGTAAGCCTGAAGCCATTATTTGAAAATTTTGAGCACCAATTACTTTCAGGGAATTGTACTTCAGAAGCTTCAGGTGGTGAAGAAGGGGAATGTTGCATTAAGTTGACTTACCTGGGCTCTGGAGTGCACTGGCAGCCCATCGATACCGACTTCTAATAAATCTGAGGCACAGTGTGAGTGATGGAAAGATTTTCATTCATATATTTAGAGGGGAGGTTGGGACATGTCAGCTGCCATATCCATGTTGTTCTCATTTACAAGTTACAGAGGTCCAAGGTGGACGTGCTCTGCAGCATCATCAATAATGCTAGGGTGTTAGCTTTAGCTCTTCCTGTACTATGTTTTCTCCTCTGCCATTGTTAACAAACCCCTTGACCAGATCTCATCCATTTCCCATGTCTCTGCTCTCACCCACTCTCCTCTGGGTAAGAACAACTTCAGATTTTCCCTGGTCCTCACCTTCTACCCCATATCTCCACATTCAACAGATCATTTGTTGCAATTTCCACCATCTATAAGGTGACACCACCAAGCAAATTTTCCTATCTCCTTCCCTTTTAGCATTTTGCAGAGATCATTCCTTTTGCAACTCCTCAGTCCAATTGTTATTTCCCACCAACCATCTTCCTTCTTATGGCACTTTCCTTCGCAACTATAGGCAATTCAACACTTGTTGTTTTAATCTTCCTTTTCCTCCAGCCATGGATCGAACTAGTCTATCCAGGTGAAGCAGCAATTCACATGCATTTCTTCCAATCTAGTGCACTGCATTTGGTCTCCTGAATGCAGTACACTGGATTGGAATGGAAACATCAAATGCAAATTGGGTGCCTGCTTTGCAGAGCAGCTAAGATCAGACAGCAGGAGTTACTGTTGTTAGCAGAATTTCAGACGCTGAAGATGAGGTGTACAGGAGTGAGGTAGATCAGCTGGTTGAGTAGTGTCGCAGCAACAACCTTGTTGTTGTTTGAGAAGGATTGGTACGCCACCAAAGATACTTGCAAATTTCTACAGGTGTACCATGGAGAGCATTCTGACTGGTTGCATCACCATCTGGTATGGAGGCTCAGATCCTCTGAAATGATAACACCGAGGAATTTAAAGCTGCTGACCATCTCCACCTCTGATCCCCCAATGAGAACTGGCTCATGGACCTCCAGTTTCCTCCTCCTGCAGTCAATAATCAGCTCCTTGGTTTTGCTGACATTGAGTAAGAGGTTGTTGTTGTGGCACCACAGCCAGATTTTCAATCGCTCTCCTATATACTGATTTGTCACCCCACCTTGATTCGGCAAAGGACAGTGGTGTTGTCAGCAAATTTAAATATGGCTTTGGAGCTGTGCTTAACCTCACAGTCATAAGTATGAAGTGAATAGAGCGGGCTGCTAAGCACACAGCCTTGTGGTGCACCTGTGCTGATGAAGATTGTGGAGGAGATATTGCCAATCTGAACTGACTGGGGTCTGCAAATGAGAAAATTGTGTATTCAGTTGACCGAGGAGGTATTGAAGCTAAGGTCTTGAAGCTTTTTGATTAGTTTTGAGGGGGTGATAGTATTGAATGCCGAGCTGTAGTCAATAAAGAACATCTTGATGTTATCCATCTTCACTGCCCAGATGTTCAAGGGTTGAGTGAAGAGCCAATGAAATGGCATCTGCTGTTGACATGTTGTGCCAGAAGGCAAATTGGAGCAGATTCAAGTCACTTCTCAGGCAGGAGTTGATACGTTTCATCACCAATTTCTCAAAGCACTTCATAGGTTGGATAGTGATTGAGGCAGGTTACTACATTCGTCTTGGGCACTGATATAATTGAAGTCTGCTTTGAAGCAGGTGGGTATCTCAGACTGCCAAAGCAAAGGGGTTAAGGATCTCAGTGAACACTCCAGCCAGTTGATCAGCCCAGGTCTTTAGTATGCGACCAGGTACTCTGTCTAGGCTGGATGCTTTCCGTGGGTTGACAGCGTGGGACAGCTGTGAGCATCCTTCAGTGATTCAATTTTGGATCAAGTTCAAGTCCTCAACCCTAGATGTAGTGTCCCAATATGCAGACTACATACCTGCGGATGCCACTGCAATACCTCAATTCCTCTACGGATTTATGCATAGGGTGTATGGAGGATCTGGGAAGAAAATTGTAATTTCATGGAAATTTTTCCTTTCTGAATGATCTTTTGTTGAATTTGAATTGCCTAGCACAAAGAAAACTAAGGAGCTCCCAAATTCAAAAAAAACTACAGATGCTAGAAATCTAAAACAAAAACAGAAAATGCCATACTGCTTACAGTTATCCCCATGTTCACTCAGAATTTATCCTATCAGAAATATTCCCCCCCACCACCATCCCCACGCCATAACCATCCTCAGTTTAGTCACTTTCTTTTTCTACTTCCTAGTGTTGATGAAGGACTATCTCGGTTTCTCCTCCCACAGATGTGGACTGACCTACTGAATACTTCTAACATTTTCTATTTTTAAACTAAGGTGCTGGCAGGTCTTAGAGACAACAGTTTTTGATTCTACTCCAACACCATGTTTGGTAAAAGCTCAGGAAATAATGGTTTTGTTCCTCTTTTAATAACATTTTATGATTGCTCAGATTTGATTTGTTGATGTTTTATACAAAGTGTTATATCTGAAGCATGACAGTTGTGCTAGGGACAAGGCTTGTAAATACAATTATCAAATTTAATTTGTCAGTTAACTTTCATTAATGGCATCAGATTCATTAATCTCATCTTGCATCTTGCAGCAAGCAGTCAGTGTCTGCAGGGTTTGATAACAGAGAAGTAGAAAAAAACTGCAAGTTTGCATTACATGTTAGTAAAAAAACAGATGCCTGGGTGTTAGGCTAGGAATTATATTTAGGACTGGAATTATAATTTAGGGTTCAAATTACTGTTTTAGACTATTCAAATATCTCTCTTATGGTTTATGTTTACTGAGCTCCTCAGTCAGATTTGTTGCTTTTGTGAGAAATCCATTTCCTCTGCATCTAAAAAGAGAATCTTTGTTTCTGTTGAGATCGGTCACCAGTGGTGTGCCTCAGGGATCTGTTCTGGGACCCCTTCTCTTCGTGAGTTTTATAAATGACCTGGATGAGGAAGTAGAGGGTTAGTAAATTTGCTGATGACACAAAGGTTGGAGGTGTTGTGGATAGTGTGGAGGGCTGTCAAAGGTTACAGAGGTTATAGATAGGATGCAAAACTGGGCTGAGAAGTGGCAGATGGAGTTCAACCCAGATAAGTATAAGGTGGTTCATTTTGGCAGGTCAAACATGATGGCAGAATATAGTATTAGTGGTAAGACTCTTGGCAGTGTGGAGGATCAGGGGGACTTAGGGGTCCGAGTCCATAGGACACTCAAAGCTGCTGCGCAGGTTGACTCTGTGGTTAAGAAGGCATATGGTGCATTGGACTTCATCAACCGTGGGATTGAGTTTAAGAGCTGAGAGGTAATGTTACAGCTATATAGGACCCTGGTCAGACCCCACTTGGAGTACTGTGCTCAGTTCTGGTCACCTCAGTACAAGAAGGATGTGGAAACTATAGAAAAAGGTGCAGAGGAGATTTACAAGGATGTTGGCTGGATTGGGGAGCATGCCTTATGAGAATAGGTTGAGTAAACTTGATCTTTTCTCCTTGGAGCAACAGAGGGTGAGAGGTGACCTGATAGAGGTGTACAATGAGAGGCATTGATCGTGTGGATAGTCAGAGGCTTTTTCTCAGGGCTGGAATGGCTAGCACGAGAGGGCACAGTTTCAAGGTGCTTGGAAGTAGGTACAGAGGAGATGTCAGGGGTAAGTTTTTTTACTCAGAGAGTGGTGAGTGCGTGGAATGGGCTGCCGGCAATGGTGGTGGAAGCAGATACAATAGGGTCTTTTAAGAGACTCCTGGATAGGTACATGGAGCTTAGAAAATTTCTAAAGTAACTACATATTCGGCACAGCAATGTGGGCCGAAGGGCCTGTATTGTGCTATAGGTTTTCTATGTTTTCTATGTTTCTATCTTACAAATGATTTGAGTACTTTGACCAGATTCCATTAATTAGCTCCCTCCTAGGTAGCTGTTCTTCAGATATAAAGCACTCAGATTGCTCATATTTCAGACTGCCATGCAGCCCCAAGATTCCATTAACCTGGATATAACCCACTTCCTCAATCAGATTCTAGCCTGTAAAACCCAACCTCAGGCACCTCTGATTCTGTATATAAATCATCTGAAGCCATTGATTAGGTTTCATCCTCTAACCCACTGTCAGGTATTCCTTATTCTATATAGTAACTTACTTGTGATCAGACATTACAAATGCTCATAGTAAGGGGAATAACAAAAAGGATGGTGAGAGACAAGGAGAAACTAGTTTGCTTTAGAAAGGTGAAGATACCCTTTCTCTATTGTAACCTGCAAACCAGGACATGTAGGTTATGCAGTGCAGTTCAAATAGCAGTGGAGAGATTGGACACATTCCTTTCAGCCTGTGATAGCTAAACAGAAGGACAGAGGAGGTATGAAAATGGATTGTAAGGTGTGAAAGTTTAAGTAGTACTTATCATATTCTCAGATGTACTAAAATGCTTTACAACTAATGAAATACTGCTGCTTCCAAGAATCCTTTGTATTATATTGTAGGAAATGTCAATTCATACACTGCATGCTCTCATAAGGGCAGCACAGTAGCATAGCGGTAAGCGTAATGCTATTACAGTGCCAGCAACCTGGGTCCAACTCCCACCATTGTCTGTAAGGAGTCTGTATGTTCTCTCCATGACCATGTGGGGTTTCCCTGGCTGTTCCAGTTTTCTCCCACATTCTGAAGACATATGGGTTAGGAGGTTCATTGGTCATATGGATGTAATTGGGCGGCATGGGCTCATTGGGCTAGATGAACCTGTTATTCTGCTGTATCTCTAAATAACAAGTAAAGAAATACCAGTACACTGAGTATAAGATATTGGGAAAGGCACTGGACTTGTCTAGACTTCTAAATAAATTGGATTAGTAAGTATGCAGATGATACTAAGATAGGTGGCGTTGTGGATAATAAAGTAGGTTTTCAAAGCTTGCAGAGAGATTTAGGCCAGTTAGAAGAGTGGGCTGAAAGATGGCAGATGGAGATTAATGCTAATAAATGTGAGGTGCTACATTTTGGTAGGACTAATCAAATTAGTGCATACATGGTAAATGGTAGGGCATTGAAGAATGCAGTAGAACAGAGGGATCTAGGAATAATGGTGCATAGTTCCTTGAAGGTGGAATCTCATGTGGATAGGGTGGTGAAGAAAGCTTTTGGTATGCTGGCCTTTATAAATCAGAGCATTGAGTGTAGGAGTTGGGATGTAATGTTGAAATTGTACAAGGCATTGGTAAGGCCAAATTTCGAGTATTGTGTACAGTTCTGGTCACCGAATTATAGGAAAGATGTCAACAAAATAGAGAGAGTACAGAGAAGATTTACTAGAATGTTACCTGTGTTTCAGCACCTAAGTTACAGAGAAAGGTTGAGCAAGTTGGGTCTTTATTCTTTGGAGCGTAGAAGGTCGAGGGGGAACTTAATAGAGGTATTTAAGATTATGAGGGGGATAGGCTTTTTCCATTGAGAGTAGGGGAGATTCAAACAAGATGACGTGAGTTGAGAGTTAAGGGGCAAAAGTTTAGGGGTAACATGAGGGGGAACTTCTTTACTCAGAGAGTGGTAGCTGTGTGGAACGAGCTTCCAGAGAAGTGGCAGAGGCAGGTTCGATATTGTCATTTAAAGTAAAATTGGATAGCTATATGGACAGGAAAGGAATGGAGGGTTATGGGCCGAGTGCAGGTCGGTGGGACTAGGTGAAATAAGCGTTCGGCACGGACTAGAAGGGCCGAGATGGCCTGTTTCCGTGCTGTAATTGTTATATGGTTCTACATGGTTATAATGGCATGTAGTCCTATGTGTTTAATTGAGTAAACAGAATTTAGCATCTTCTTTGAAAAATGGCACCTCTAACTATGCAATAGACATTCAGAACCATAAAATTTAAAGTGAACGGGTGGGGGGGGGGTAGGAAGAATTGGATTGTGGAGGAGGTTGGGCAAATGGCAGGAAACAAACAAACCAATTGTCAGCAGGGTTCCCCAGAGCCAGAGGATTTTGCCCTGTCTACCATGAGCATTTTGCGCAGCTCACTGAAGTGTTCTTTAAATAGACTTAACTGACATCCCAAAAATCTGCCTAATTTAGGAGGAATAATTAAACAAAATAATTAGGACCAACTAAAATAGTCTAATTTAATTAAGCAAAATAATGTAAAGGTCTCCATAACAAACAGAAAAACAACAAACTGAGGCAGAAACATTTATCACAGGTTTATTTTGTTATTGTTTAATTGGGTTTAAAATAACACTCCTGTCTATTTTCTGATATCAGGTTATAAAAGTTATGCCTTAATGTGTCTCTGTTCCTGGCAAATAGACATGGAAAACAATTTTCTGCCCAAGAAAACTAGCTTTCTGCTTCTTGTCAAATAAAGCAAGTGTAGTTTCCCATGTCAAGGTCAGTGAGAAGGCTGATTTATGGATCTGTAAATTCCTTCAGTGGTTGGTACTCCATGATGACTCATTTTCTTTTCTTCTAATAGTTATTTGCTTTTCTATACAGATGTGCAGCCCTCCAGGATCATTCAGGACTCTCCAGAAATTGAAAGCCCGTCATCCCATCCATTTGCTGCCTTTAGACCATGCACTTCAAATGCTATCCTGGCCAGCTAGACACTTTCGTTCTCTATCCTAATATTTAATCATTCCTGGTCACCCATCAGCCTTGCGCTCGCTGACCTCTATTTATTCCTATTTGATTCAAAATCCCATACTGGTTTCCTAATCTCTCCATATCCTATGCTTTCTCTACCTCAAGAACAAATAACATAGAAGAGTACAGACAGTAACAGGCCTTCCAGCCCATAATATATGTGCCAACCATGATACCAATGTAAACTAATCTCAACTGTCTGCATCATGATCTATACCTCACCATCCCATGCTGTTCATGCACCTATCTAAACGCCTCTTAAATGTTGCTGTCATATCTACTTCCACCACCTCTTCTTGATATCAGCATGCCCTTGAGTATCAGCATATGCCTCCTTGTTCTCACCATCCTCTCTGCCCTTCTCTTTGGTGAATACAAATGAGAAGTAATTGTTTAGTACCTCGCACACTTCATCTAGCTCCAGGCATAAATTCTCTACCTTGCGTTTGAGTGGTCTTATCAAGTCAAGTCACTTTTTATTGTCATTTCGACCATAACTGCTGGTACAGTACACAGTAAAAATGAGACGACGTTTTTCAGGGCCATGGTGCTACATGAGACAATACAAAAACTACACTGAACTATGTAAAATCAACACAAAAACCACACTAGACTACAGACCTATCTAGGACTGCATAAAGTGCACAAAACAGTGCAGGCATTACCATAAATTATAAACAAGACAATAGGCACAGTAGAGGGCAGTTGGATGGTGTCAGTCCAGGCTTTGGGTATTGAGGAGTCTGATGACTTGGGAGAAGAAACTGTTACATAGTCTGGACGTGAGAGCCCGAATGCTTCGGTGCCTTTTGCCAGATTGCAGGAGGGAAAAGAGTTTGTATGAGGGGTGCATGGGGTCCTTCATAATGCTGTTTGCTTTACGGATGCAGCGTGTGCTGTAAATGACTATAATGGCGGGAAGAGAGACCCCGATGATCTTCTCAGCTGACCTCACTATCCGCTGCAGGGTCTTGCGATCCGAGATGGTACAATTTCCGAACCAGGCAGTGATGCAGCTGCTCAGGATGCTCTCAGTACATCCTTTGTAGAATGTGGTGAGGTTGGGGGGTGGGAGATGGACTTTTCTCAGCCTTCGCAGAAAGTAGAGACGCTGCTGGGCTTTCTTTGCTATGGAGCTGGTGTTGAGGGACCAGGTGAGATTCTCTGCCAGGTGAACACCAAGAAATTTGGTGCTCCTAATGATCTCTACGGAGGAGTCGTCAACGTTCAGCGGAGAGTGGTCGCTCTGTGTCCTCCTGAAGTCAATAACCATCTCTTTTGTTTTGTTCACATTCAGAGACAGGTTGTTGGCTCTGCACCAGTCCGTTAGCCGCTGCACCTCCTCTCTGTATGCTGACTTATCGTTCTTGCTGATGAGACCCACCACGGTCGTGTCATCGGCGAACTTGATGATGTGGTTCGAGCTGTGTGTTGCAGCACAGTCGTGGGTCAGCAGAGTGAACAGCAGTGGACTGAGCACACAGCCCTGGGGGACCCCCGTGCTCAGTGTGATGGTGTTGGAGATGCTGCTCCCGATCCGGACTGACTGAGGTCTCCCAGTCAGGAAGTCTAGGATCCAGTTGCAGAGGGAGGTGTTCAGACCCAGTAGGGTTTCCAATCAGTCTCTGAGGAATGATTGTGTCGAATGCTGAACTGAAGTCTATGAACAGCATTCAAACATACGTGTCTTTTTTGTCCAGGTGGGTTAGGGTCAGATGGAGGGTGATGGCAATGGCATCGTCTGTTGAACGGTTGGGATGGTACGCGAACTGCAGGGGTCCGGTGAGTGGGGCAGCAGGGTCTTGATGTGCCTCATAACGAGCCTCTTGAAACACTTCATGATGATGGATGTGAGTGCAATGGGACAGTAGTCGTTGAGGCAGGGCACTGAAGACTTCTTCGGCACGGGGAGGATGGTGGCAGCCTTGAAGCACATAGGAACGACGGCGCTGCTCAGGGAGATGTTGAAGATGTTAGTGAGAATCTCTGCTAGCTGGTCTGTACATCCTCTAAGCACTCTGCCAGGAATATTGTCTGGTCCAGCAGCCTTCCGTAGGTTGACTCTACACAGGGTTCTCCTCACATTGGCCACGGTAAGACACAGCATCTGGTCATTTGGAGGAGGGATGGTCTTCCTCGCCGCCACGTCATTTTCCACCTCAAAACGAGCGTAGAAGTTGTTCAATGCATCTGGGAGGGAGGCATCACCAGCACAGGCAGGTGGTGTTGTCTTGTAGTTGATGTCCTGAATGCCCTTCCACATGCACTGCGTGTCGCCGCTGTCCTGGAAGTGGCTGTGGATTTGCCGGGCGTGTGCACACTTTGCCTCTCTGATGGCCCGGGACAGCTTGGCCCTCGCTGTTGTTAGGGCTGCCTTGTTGCTTGCTCTGAAAGTGGAGTCACAGGTCCTCAGCAGCGCTCCACAATCATCCATGGCTTCTGGTTAGAGTGTGTAGTGATGGTCTTGGACACAGTGGTGTCATCAATGCACTTGCTGATGTAGCTAGTCACTGATACCGTGTACTCCTCTAAGTTGGTAGAGTCGCCAACGGTTGCAGCCTCTCTGAACATGTGCCAGTCAGTGTGCTCAAAGCAGTCTTGAGCAGAGATAGCTCCTACTGGCCAGGTTTTCACCTGCTTCTGAACTGGTCTGGAGCATCTTACGAGCGGTCTGTATACTGGGATCTCCCAGTGGCCACACATTTTAATTCCACGTCCCATTCCCATTCTGATATGTCTATCCACGGCCTCCTCTACTGTCAAGATGAAGCCACACTCAGGTTGGAGAAACAAGACCTTATATTCCGTCTGGGTAGCCTCCAACCTGATGGCATGAACATTGACTTCTCTAACTTCCGCTAATGCCCCACCTCCCCTTCATACCCCATCCCTTATTTATTTGTTTATTTATTTATATTTTTTCCTTTTTTCTCTCTCTCTCTCTCTCTCTGTCCCTCTCACAAATACTCCTTGCCTGCTCTCGATCTTCCTCTGGCACTCCCCTCCCTCTTTCTTTCTCCCTAGGCCTCCCGTCCCATGATCCTCTCCCTTCTCCAACCTTGTATCCCCTTTGCCAATCAACTTTCCAGCTCTTAGCTTCATCCCTCCCCCTCCTGTCTTTTCCTATCATTTCGGATCTCCCCCTCCCCTCCCACTTTCAAATCTCTTGCTATCTCTTCTTTCAGTTAGTCCTGACGAAGGGTCTCGGCCTGAAATGTTGACTGTGCTTCTTCCTTTGGATGCTGTCTGGCCTGCTGCGTTCCACCAGCATTTTGTGTGTGCTGCTTGAATTTCCAACATCTGCAGATTTCCTTGTGTTAGCATAACAGAGATGTGGTCTGAGTAACTGAGGTGGGGGCAGGGCTCTGCCCGGTACGCGTCGGAAATGTTTGGGTAAGCAAGGTCCAACGTGTTCTCCCCTCTCGTTGCAAAGTCCACGTTCTGATGGAATCTGGGGAGCACTGACTTAAGGTTTGCATGGTTAAAATCTCTGGCGACAATAAACAGTCCATCAGGGTGTGTGTTCTGCAGTTCGCTAATAGCCCCATACAGTTCACAGAGCGCCTCCTTAGCATTAGTGCTGGGGGGAATGTAGACACCGACTATAAGGACAGTCACCTTAGTTACTCAACTTAGTTACCTTCTTGTTTTGAGTATATGTATAAATGCCAGGGATCCTGCATAATTCTACTCTGCAAGGGCATGCCATTGCCCCCTTCAGTCCTCTTAATTGCTTGTTTATGTTCTTTCCTGCTTTATTTCGACTCTTCGATGCCCCTGTTCAATTTCAGCTTAATAAACCTTTTATATGTTTCCTTTTCTATTTTGATTACATTTACATTATCTCCTATCATCCAAGGTTTCCACTCCTTAACATTCTTGTCTTTTTTCCCCATAGTAGCACACTGGTCCTGAATTCTGACAAGATACCCTTTAAACAACTAACATATGTCACACATGGACCTACCTAATAACAGCTAGTCCTCTAATTTAACACCCTTCCCTGAGGTTCAGTTTTATCCTTGCCCCTAATTATCTGAAAACCTATGGAGTTATGATCACAAAACCCAAAATTTTCTCCCACTGAAACTCAGATCTCCTGGTCAACTCATTTCCCAATACATGGTCTAGTCTGGCCCCTATTGCTGGATGGGCTATTGACATACAACTTAAGGAAATTCTCCTGGATGCACTTAACAAATTCTGCCCTATTTAAGCCTCTGGCACTAAAGAAGATCCTGTCAAAATTGGGTAAATTAAAGTTACCCACAACAACATTAATATTTCCTCAACTTTCCATGATGGGCCTCTTCCTCTGTCTCCCTTGTGCTGTTAGGAGGCTTTTAAACAATCAAATCATAGTGATTGCACCTTCCTTATTACTGAGCTCTGCCTACCCATATTACCTCATGGATGAGCCCTCCAGGAAGTCCTCTCTGTAACATCCACTAGCTCGATCATTGTCTATCATTCTATTTTCTCTCTTACATCCCTAATCTTCACTTTGTCATGGCAGTCATGCCTTCAACTGCCTCAGCCCCTTGCTCTGGAATTCCTAAATCTATTCCTCTCTGCTCATTTGTGATACTTGTTAAATGTCTTCTCAAAAGTTATTTCTTTGGTTCCAGTGAGCTTCTTAAGGAATTTTATTACTCAAAACTTGATATATAACTGCAACATATCATTGTTTAATCTCCAGGACAGTGATGCTAGTGATACCAATCTAAGCAGGATAATCCTAGACAGCATTAAATAAAATTTTGTACTTTTCAGGGTGATCAGTAATCTCACAGCCAAGGGGGAAGAAGCTGTTTACCCTACTAACAGTCCGAATGCCACTGTACCTCCTACCTGGTGGTAAGGGGTCAAGGAGATTGTGGGACAGATGGGAAGGATCCTTCACAATGTTAAGAACCCTGCCTATGAAGTGCTCCTGATAAGTATCTCAGATTGGTGGAAGAGGTACCCTGATGATCTTCTCAGCCATCCTCACAGTCCTTTGTAGGGTCTTGTGGTCAGATGCTTTGCAATTCCTGTACCAGACAATAATGCAGCTGGTCAAGACACTCAATGGTGCTCCTGTAAAAAATTGGATGGAATGGGGGGAGGGGTCTTGCTTGCCTCAATCTCTTGAGGAAGTGGAGACAATGCTGTGCTTTCTTGATTAAAGAGGTGGTGTTGAGGGATCAGGTTTGATCATCTGTTATGTGCATTCCAATAAACTTTGTGCTCCTAACTCTCTCCAAGGAGGAGCCATTCATGTGGAATGAGTGGTGGTCATCCTGCACCTTCCTAAAGTCCAAAATCACCTCTTTAGTCTCGTCCACATTGAGACTCAAGTTGTTGTGCTTGCACCACTTACAAGCCGCTCTACTTCCTCCCTATACGCCGTCTTGTCTTTGTTGATGAAGCTAACTACTGGTGTGTCATCAGCGAACTTGATAGTTCAGTTTGAACTGGATCTAGCAGTGTAATCATGTGTCAGCAGTGGGCTTAGCACGCAGTCCTTGGGGTGCTGGTGCCCAGCAGGATGAAGCTAGAGATGTTGCTGCCAACGCAGATTGACTGTAGTCTTTATGTCAAGAGGTTCAAGATCCAGTAGCAGGGAAAGGTGTTGAGACCCACTGAGGTCAGTTAACCCACCAGCTTCTGAGGGATGATTGTATTAAAAATTCAAGCTGAAGTTGGTACAGCATCCTGGTGTATATGGCACCATTTTCCAGGTGGGGCAGGACGGAGTGGAGGGCAGAGGCTATGGTATCGATTTGAGTGATAAGTGAAATGGAAAGGGTCCAATGCAGCATAAAGATGAGATTTAATTTGTTCCATAACCAGCTGCTCAAAGCACTTCATTATTATTTAGGTCAATGCCACTGGACAGTAGTTGTTGAGGCAGGTTCCCATCACCCTCTTGGGCACTGGAATGTTGACAACTGTCTTGAAGCCTATGGAGGCAGTGGACTGTTCCAGAGAGATGTTGAAGATGTCTGTTAGAACCTCCGTTAACTGGGCTGTACAGTGTCTCAGTACCCGACTAGATATGTTATAAGACCATAAGACTATAAGATATAGGAGCAGAATTAGGCCCATCAATCCTGCCCTGCCATTCCATCTTGGCTGATTCAATTTTCTTCTCAGCCCCAATCCCCTGCCTTCACACTGTATCCCTTCATGCCCTGACCAATCAAGAATCTATCAGCCTCTGCCATAAACATACATAAAGACTTGGCCTCCACAGCTGCCCATGGAGGCTAATTCTGTAGTTTCACCACTCTTTGGCTAAAGAAATTTCTCCTTATCTCCATTCTAAAAGGAAGCCCCTCTATTTTCAGGCTGTGTCACTCCTCATTCTTCTGAATTCTAGTGAATCCAGGCCCAGAGTCATCAAATACTCTTCACCTAAGAAGCCGTTTAATCCTGGAATCATTTTTGTGAACCTCCTTTGAACCCTCTCCAGTGTCAGCACTTTCTAAGGGGCCCAAAACTGCTCACAATACTCCAAGTGAAGCATCACCAGTGCTGTATAAAGTCTCCTTGCTTTTACTATATATTCTAGTCCTCTTGAAATGAATGCTAACGTTGCATTTGCCTTCCTCACCAGAGACTCAACCTGCAAATTAACCTTTAGGGAATCCTGCACAAGGACTCCCAAGTCCCTTTGCACCTGTTTTTTGTATTTTCTCTCCATTTCAAAAATAGTCAACCCTTTCATTTCTTGTACCAAAGTGCATGACCATACACTTCCAACACTGTATTCTATCTGCCATTTTTTTGCCTATTCAAAGCCTTCTGAAAATCCAAGTACACAACAGCGACCAATTCTCCTTTATCATCTGCAACTTTGCAACAAGGTCATCAATTCCACCATCCAAATCATTGACATATAAGATAAAAAGAATCAGTCCCAACACAGATCCTTGTGGAACATCACTAGTCACTGGCAGCCAGCCAGAAAAGGCTCCCTTTATTTCCGCTCTTTCCCTCCTGCTAATCAGCCACTGCTTTATCCATGCTAGAATCTTTCCTGCAATACCATGGGCTTGTAACTTGTTAAACAGCCTCACTTGTGGCATTTTGTCAAAGCCTTCTGAAAATCCAAGTACACAACATCAACCAATTCTCCTTTGTCTATCCTGCTTGTTATTTCTTCAAAGGATCCCAGCAGATTTGTCAGGCAAGATTTTCCCTTGAGGAAACCATACTGACTACAACCTATTTTATCATGTGCCTCCAAGTATCCTGAGACCTCATCCTTAACAATCGACTCCAATGCCTTCCCAACCACTGACGTTAGACTAACTGGCCTATAGTTTCCTTTCTTCTACCATAATCCTTCTTGAAGATTGGAGTGATATTTGCAATTTTCCAGTCTTCCAGGGTCATTCCAGAATCTAGTGATTCTTGAAAGATCATTACTAATGCCTCCATGATCTCTTCAGCCACCTCTTTCAGATCTCTGGAGTGTACACCATCTGGTCCAGCTGACTTATCTACCTTCAGATCTTGCTGTTTCCCAAGAACCTTCTCTCTAGTTATGGTAACTTCACGCACTTCATGACCCCTGACACTTGGAATTTCCACCATAATGCTAGTGTCTTCCACATTGAAGACTGATGAAAAATACTTATTCAGTTCATCTGCTATTTCGTTGTCCCCAGTTACTACCTCTCCAACATCATTTTCTAGCGGTCCAATATCCACTCTCACCTCTCTTTTATACTTCATGTATTTGAAGAAACTTTTTCTGCTTTAATATTACCGGCTAGCTTACTTTCATATTCCATGTTTACCTTCTTAATGACTTTTTTAGTTGCCTTCTGTTGGTTTTTAATTGCTTCCCAATCCTCTAACTTCCTAAGATACTTCTTGCATTGAAATGCTCAGGACACTAGTCATACCATACTCAACTTTTTGATTCCTAACTTTGTCTGAGATCTTACTAACATCTGCCTCCGCTAACTGTTCTGGCACTCTGGTTCCCATCACCCTGTAACTCTAGTTTAAACCCCACTCTGCAGCATTAACAAATCTTCCCGCTAGGCTATTAGTCCCCCACCAGTTCTGGTGCAAACCATGCCTTCTATACAGGTCCCACCTTCCCTGGGAGAGAGCTGACTGATCCAAAAATCTTATGCCTTCCCTCCTACACCATCTTCTTAGCCACGTTTTAAACCGTGTAATCTTTCTAGTTCTGGCCTCACTAGCATGTGGCATAGGTAGAAATCCTGAGATCACAGTCTGGAGGTCCTGCCCTTTAATTTAGCACCTAACTCCCTGAACTCTCTATGCAGAACCTTGTCACTTGTCCTTCCCATGTCAATGGTACCCACATGGACCATGACATCTGGCTGTTCACCCTCTCACTTAAGAATGCTGTGGATTTGATACGAGATATCCCGGCACCTGGGGGGCAACATACCATCCGGGAATCTCATACTTGTCAACAGAACCTCTTGTTCATTCCCCTAAATAACGAATGCCCTATCACTACAGTGGCCTCTTCTTCCTCACCTCCCCCCCCTTCTGAGTCACAGAGGCAGATTCAGTGGCAGTGGCTTTCCTCTGTTAGGTTATCCTGCCCCCCTCACCCCAACAGTATCCAAAGTGGTATACCTGTAGTTGAGGGGGATGGCAACAGGGGTACTCTACACAGGCTCCTTAACCCCTTGCCCCTTCCTGTCATCCAGTTTCCTGTGTCCTGTACCTAGGGTGTAACTACCTCTCTATATTTCCTATCTATCACACCCTGAGCCTCCCGAATGATCCGGAGTTCATCCAGTTCCAGCTCCAGCTCCAACTCCTTAATGTGGATTGTTAGAAGCTGCAGCTGGATGCAATTCTTGCAGTTGTAGTCATCAGGGACACTGGAGGTCTCCCTGCCTTCCCATATCCCGCAAGAGGAGTATTCCTCTATCCTGCCTGGCAACCCTCCTGTCCGAGCTGAGCTGATATAAACAAGAGAACAAAAAAACTGGAGCTCTTCTTTCCTTTGCTTTCTCTAACTGAAGCTTCTCCTCGATGAAGCCTCGAAGAGCTGAAGATCACCACTCTGACTATGTCCACTCAGATGATGGCCACTGTGACTATGGCTGTTGCGCTTGCCCCTGCCTTCCTTTAATTTGCTGCTGCTGATCAATCCCAAATGCTGATTGGTCACTGGTCTCTTTATCACAGTAGCGACCCGCTGCTGCCTTTTATCCTTAGGCAGTGGACCTGATTGAAATGTGTCTCCTTATAGGCAGCTACAAAACAAAGAACCCCAATAGAACCCATTAAAAAAGACCATCAAACACCCAATGTGCAGAAAATAAAACATTGTGCAAACAACAGAAGTTTATGAAAGTGAGCCTACAGCTACGAAGCCAGTCATCATTGTAGTCGAACCAGTAGCCCGTTAGTTGCAGGCCACAGCCTCAGTTCAGCACAGAGATAAGTAAACCTCGCAGAGCAGTGAGCTGAACTAGCCCGTCCCATGCTTCCCGCCCTAACACCCTAACCGTTTTAAGCTGGCCTGACGCTTAAATCATCCAAACCTTGGGTTATTCTTCACTCCTGGACCTGCGCCCTGTCGCTTTGCTACGCTCTCAGGCCTGGGCCCCGTCACCTCAACTTGGCCCATACCGGACTTTTCTAATTTGGCCTGGTGCTCAAATTGATCAAACCTCAGGTCTTTCCTCGCTCCCAGGCCTAGGCCAGGGCCCCAGTGCCTCAACTCTGCCTGTTCTCCGCTTGCCTCACCTCAGATCTGCCATATCGAATCGCCTCCAAGTCTGCCCCAGCAATGGCTAAACATTGGCTCATTCCCCGCTTTCAGGCCTGGGCCCTGCCACCTTGATTCACCACACTGCAGCTGCCCTGACGCTTTGAGACCTCAGTTCACACTGCAAAAATGCCAGGTCATACAGGCGGTTCAAAAGCTCAACTCCAAAAGGGAAGTTACAGGCTACTGATTGCAGTAATTGTACCCAAGAAAAAGTGTAATTAATAAAGTAGTTAATAGTTTTGTTTGCCAATGGCAAGTAGTCAGTGAGCTTCACCAGCGCCATCTTAAACCTACATAGCTGACTGTTTTTCTGAGAGAGGATACTGATGTGATTTGCTTATCCTTTCCAATAAATATGAAAGATTTTATAGAAGCAGTGGTGATAGTGTCTTTCCAGAGCCTTGCAAATACCTTTTCCTTAATCAACAGAATACCGTGCTGGCCCAGCTGAAGAGAATGGTGAATCCTATCATTGTTCTCTTCCTCACCAATGGATGGATCCCAAGATCAGAGAAGTAGTCCACTTTGTCCAGGGTCTTACAGTTGACATTTATTTACAGAGAGTAATGTTGCCTAGTAGAAGTTATTTGGGAGAGGACCTTTATCTTGCGGATGTTGACTGTAAGGCATATCCTCTTTTACAGTTCAGTAAAGGAATTGCCGACAGCTTGGAACCTGGTCTCCAAACATGCAATTCAGCTACTGAAATCCAAGCAACACACACTAAATTCTGGAGGAACTCAGCAGGCCAGGCAGCATCTATGGGAAAGAGTACAGTGGACATTTTGGGCTGAAACCCTTCAGCCCGAAACGTCAACTCTACTCTTTTCCGTAGATCTTTGTTCTAGAGTATCATTGCTGCAGTTTGAACAGTCTCTCATGGATTCTGAAGATTAGCTCCATATCTGTGGAAAGTTTGTTGAAGGCGAGGTGCAATATCTTGGTAAGAAAGACTGGGAAAAGCACTGGGATAATGATTCCACTTTGTTTAACAGTGGTTTACTGAGAATGGCTGTTTAGACCAGTTGATTAGTCTCATGAGTGGCATGCCATCATACAGCAAATACAACATGGAAGGGAATTTCTTTGAGCTGCTACCTGAATTTATCAACCTGGAAGTTTGATGAACTCAAGGTTTTAATGAGGTTGGAAAATGACATATATAGTGAGTGACACTGTTCTCAACATTTCTCTTTCTGTTGTCACGAGGTGAAGATCATATCCATTACACAAGGATTCATGGCACAGCTCTTTGGCCACTGGTAGGAAGTCCTGAGAAAGACCCTAATCATAACTTTTCCCATGGCAGACAGCTTCCTTCATTACCACAATTGGACTTACTTCTTTCATGAAGATAAAATTACAGCATCTCTGAATACCCCAGGTATGTCCTCCACAGATTATGATTTTGTGACTGAAGGTCTTCACTATAGAGTTTTAAAGTTTCTTCAGAGATACTGCCTGCATCCAAAGGCTTTAAGTTGGGATATGACCTTCTTGATTTCTTGTCAGTGAGGCTGGCTGGTATAGCTTGCTGTGGGATGGAGCCAGAGACTCTGATGTCAAAGACAAAGTAATACTTAAGAGATATTCAAAGTGTTCCTTGTAACAGGCACCGTTTCGCTCTCTGATGCTTTCACCCTATTCTTGGCTACCGGGGGAGGGGGGCAAAACGGGTCTTAGGTGACTGGCATTAGATGACTTTTATAGTGCTGAGAAATATACACGACATAAACACAACAGATTAGGCAGATGCTGGAAATCTTGAGCAACACTCACAAAATGCTGAAGGAACTCAGCAGGCAGCATCTATGGTGGGGTATAAACAGTTGATGTTTGAGGTTGAGAGCATTCTGACAGGCTACATCACTGTCTGGTATGGGGTGCTACTGCACAGGATCAAAAGCAGCTGTAGAGGGTTGTAAATGTAGTCAGCTCCATCTTGGGCACTAGCCTACAAAGTATCCAGGACATCTTCAGGGAGCAGTGTCTCAGAAAGGTAGCGTCCATTATTAAGGACCCCCCCCCCCCAGCACCCAGGGCATGCCCTTTTCTCACTGTTACCATCAGGTAGGAGGTACAGAAGCCTGAAGGCACACACTCAGCGATTCAAGAACAGCTTCTTCCCCACTGCCATCCAATTCCTAAATAGACATTTAGCCCTTGGACATTACCTCACTTTTGTTTAATATACAATATTTCTGTTTTTGCGCATTTTTAAAATCTATTCAATATACGTATACAGTACTGTAATTGATTGATTTATTATTATTTTTATTTTTTTCTCTCTGCTAGATTATGTATTGCATTGAACTGCTGCTGCTAAATTAACAAGTTTCACGTCACATGCCGGTGATAATAAGCCTGATTCTGATTCTGAGATCGTCATCAGGCCTGGAAAGGAAGGGAGGAGAAGCCAGGATAAGAAGGTGGATGGAGGGGAAGAAGTACAAGGAGTACAAGCTGGCAGGTGAGGTGGGGGAGGGGGAATGAAGTGAGAAGCTGAAAGGTGAAGGTACATGGCATAGATGTCAGTTGTTCAGTCTGTCCATTCACCATTTGTTTTCTGCTGGACCTCTGCTTTTGGATGTCAGTGAAACTGCTTGTGCTCCCTTGAGGAATGGTGGAAATTCAAATAAAAGAATCCATATATTTATTGAAAATTATTTTCTCACTCTCCTTTTCCTTCAATCTGAAACCAATCCCTGCTTCAAACTGCAGCCATCAGTACAGGCACATTATAACAAGGTGGATTCCACCAATTTTACCACTTGACTGGATCTTACTAAGCCATGCTGTTGTCAAGATGGACTAGATTTTGTAGAGGAATATTGACGAAATCTCATTTTTCTTTCTATATTTCCTTGCATCATTCAAGAAGGCTATTTTGGCCCTTCAAGTTTACACTGGCTCCTATAGCACTCCCACTCCCCCACTACTTTTCCCTTTAACCATTTCTTTCCCACTTTCCGATCAACTCCCCAAAAATCTGCCATTCACCTGCATACTGGGGGTGATTTACAATGGCTAATTAACCTACCAACCTGGACATCTTTGAGATGTGGGAGGAAACTGGTTCATGAATGGAAAAACCTATATGGTCATAGGGAGAATGTGCAAACTCCACATAGACAGAATTGGAGGTCAAGTCATGTAACTGTTCTGTAGTTGCAGTGAGTTATTTGTGGTTGTTTTCCTGACAGCATCTGATGATGGACTGCTCAAGTCTAAGTTAGGGACCATAAAATGGCAAGAAATCATCTCTATTTACAGTGGGAAATTGCACAAATGAGCTATTTTGAGGGGTTCTTCATTTAAAGAAAAGAAAATGTAAAAAATAACATTTAATGTTATTTAACAGTGCTTTGACAGCTTTGACAGTCAGATGAACTGAGGGACACAGATTAAAAAGCTGTCAGTTTTTCATTCTGTCCACAAAGAGGTGGGACTTGTTATGACCCTGTGCACATAATCCTGTTATGTCATGGAAAGTCCTGTCACTGTGCAGAGCTTCAGCACAACTTAAAAGCCAGTCAGTTCTCTGCTCTCTGTAAATAATGCCTGGGGTCATTCGGTGCAGAAGCAGGACTGATTCTTCATAAGTCAGCGTTGTGCCTGCCAAATGGAGATGACTGTTTATTCTAAGTTTAACCCTCAATTCGTTCTTCTTGTAGTTATGCATCCTAATACTTGTTGAACCCTCTTATAACACCTGCTCTTTTACCAACTCATCTTCTACAACAGTTACAATTAATGTTCTACGAGATAACTAGGTTTTGTCTGGCATTCTTTTCTTGCCCTTAATTACTCCATTTGCTTTTACTTTGAATCTTTCTCCATAATAACCAACTTCCTCAACTTTTAATGCATTCACTTATAACCTTGAAAGCTTCAGGTTCTTAAAAGTGAGTCATCAAGTCACGGAAAAGTACAGCACAGAAACAGGCCCTTTAGCCCATCTAGTCCATTCCAAACCATTTAAACTGCCTATACCCATCATCCTGCACTCCATATCCCTACCATCCACGTCCTGCACCTATCCAAACTTCTCTTAAATGTTGAAATTGAGCTCGCATGCATCAATTGCACTGGCAACTCATTCCACATTCTCACAGCCCTCTGAGTGAAGAAGTTTTCCCTCATGTTCCCTTTAAACTTTTCACCTTTAACTATAACCCATGACCTCTTGTTGTAGTCCCACCCAATACAAAATTTCTTGTATTAAGGTACTTTTAAGTGTTTGTACTTTGCTGGCACGGTAACTAAAATGTACAGTGACTTACAAAGAAACAGTAGGGCAAACAAGTTGAGACTAGCTCAGCTTGTATCCTGACATAAAACTATGATTGTTCTAGGCAAATTTTTCTGAAGAAGTAGTTTGCCATTGCCTTCTTTTGGGCAGTGTCTTCAAAAGACGGGACAATCAGAGATTGTCTGCTTGGCGTCAGTGGCCGCATAACCAGGTCTTGTGATATGCACCAGTTGCTCATACGACCATCCATCACCTGCTCACATTGCTTCACGTGGCCTGGATTGGGGGCTAATCAGGTGCTACACCTTGCCCAATGGTGAGCTGCAGGCTAGCAGAGGGAAGGAGCACCTTACATCTCCTTTGGTAGAGACACATCTCCACCCCGCTACCTGTGATGACCTATACAACACCTTATTGTATGTGGGTGTGACCAGCTGTTTCACAGATCTTTCTTCACACTTATTGAATAAATTGAAAGTCAGGCATAAAAAATTAACTCTCTATTCATGAATACAGAAATCCTTCCCGCACTTACAGACATTAGGTGCAGATGAGTTTACTTATATACCAGGTGCATACTGGACCATCCAGAAATGAAACATAATCTGTGGAACACTGCTGCAACTAAACTTGGGAGAAAAATTATATTAAAATATTATTTGATTATTCAAATACTGGAAGTGGAGAGTAAAAGGCTTGGAGTGGTAGGAGGCATGAGGCGGACCTGCAAATCAAGCCTCTGGTCGATGTCCAATCAGAGTTGGTAACAGTGGATCAGAGCCCCAGGTGGACTCTTTGGTGCTGTTTAACTAAATTAAACCATAAATTTCCAGCATACAGCAATGACAGGAAATACCTTATTGTTGCAGCCATGACAGCCATTGTCATTACTGGGACTGTCTGGAACAATGTGCGAAGAATCATGTCAGCGGTAGGCCAGGGCCATCAGTGAGTATGGGTAAATGTTCTGCCATTGTGGACCTAGACTGCTTAAGTGGGGATTATATACGGCATTGAAGGCAGTAATCTCTACAGAAGACTTAGAGAAGCTGCTTCATTGGGAATATTATTTAAATGAGGAGAGAATTCAAAGTGCTGAGATGCAACGGACTTGGGAGTCCTTGTGCAGGATACCCTTAAGGTTAACCTCCAGGTTGAGTTGATGGTGAAGAAGGCAAATGCAATGTTGGCATTCATTTCTAGAGGAATAGAGTATAGGAGCAGGGATGTGATGTTGAGGCTCTATAAGGCACTGGTAAGACCTCACTTGGAGTACTGTGTGCAGTTCTGGGCTCCTTATTTAAGAAAGGACGTGCTGACGTTGGAGAGGGTTCAGAGAAGATTCACTAGAATGATTCCGGGAATGAGAGGGTTAACATATGAGGAACGTTTGTCCGCTCTTAGACTGTACTCCTTGTAGTTTAGAAGAATGAGGGGGGACCTCATAGAAACTTTTTGAATGTTGAAAGGCATGGACAGAATGGATGTGAAAAATTTGTTTCCATGGTGGGGGAGTCTAGTACGAGAGGGCATGACTTAATGATTGAAGGGCACCCATTCAGAACGGAGATGCAAAGAAATTTTTTTAGCCAGAGGGTGGTGAATCTATGGAATTTGTTGCCACGGGTGGCAGTGGAGGCCAAGTCATTGGGTGTATTTAAGGCAGAGATTGATAGGTATCTGAGTAGCCAGGGCATCAAAGGTTATGGTGAGAAGGCGGGGGAGTGGGACTAAATGGGAGAATGGATCAGCTCATGATAAAATGGCGGAGCAGACTCGATGGGCCGAATGGCTGACTTCTGCTCCTTTGTCTTATGGTCTTATGAATAATTTTTGGTTTTGTTTAAGGTTCTGGTATTCAGTTGATTGATATTGTAATGAACTCAAATTCTGGGGCTCCCCTTGTTGCCAGAGGAGTGCCCAACAGCCAACTAAGCACTTCTGAAATGTAATGGAAACCCAACAGCCAAACTATGCACAGAGGTCCTGCAAACAGCAATGTGACAAATGACCAGGTGGCATGTTTTACTGATATTGGTTTGTAGATGACCATTGAGCAAGACATCCTAGAGGGGTAATGTAAGATGAAATACATAATGAATAATTCATAAAACAATGGTGTAGAAATTACTTTCAGACTTTTGCCATATTGTTGACTAATTTAATATTTCTGAACCCTACTCAAATATGAGCAAACCCAGGGTCTGGCTCAACTTTAAACATCATCCCCATTACATTATCAGGACCCAATAATTTTTATCTTTAATGTCAATCACTTCCATCCTTCTTAATGTCTACTGTCCTGGAACTCTCAGCCATCTAATATTTCCGCACTTGAGTTTTTCAACACTCCTTGCCAGCTTTTTTGAGCACTATCCTTCATACACACCTAACTCGCCCAGAGCTCTTTGATCTCCTTGCACTACATAATCCTCATTATCTATTAATCCAGCTATCATTGGTCCCTCCACTCTTCGAAGTTTCTTGAAAATTGTCATCTTCATTTACACAACCCTTATTGACAACTCCATATCCTGTTCCTTAATTCCTGAATCCTTCATGACATGGTTCTCTTCCCCACTATGTGCTACTGTGTATTCCAATCTTCTGCTCTACCAACAGTGGCAAAGTCTTCATATACTGTACCATCATACTGTATCTGCAACTCCCTCAAAATACTTCTTTATATTGTGTCTCCACTGCCTAACACAAACCCCTCAATTCCCATCCTTGCCATCCCTGACCTTAAAAATCTGCCCCTGTAAATGTTTCCTTCACCATCTCCCCCAAGTTTGCTCCTCCACCTGCTTGGGTTTAACCTCTAGCCATGAAGCACAATGGATAATTGTTCAATGTTCAAGGTGTAAAGAAAGAGAAACTTTGAGATACTTTTGGATTCAGAATCAGGGTTAGGTGTCTTTTAACGGAAGAGAGAGTGAGGAGGGATAAAAAGCTTTTGTTATAATTGTCATGTGGACAACAATGCAGCAGAACCCAGCTCACAGAGTGGTTCAGGAGAAGTAGGAGATTTTGCTTACCACAGGAAGGAGAAGACATTTGGTCCTTCATCCCATTCTTCCATCCTAGCTCATGACTGATCTGTATCCCATTATGACATTCCTCTCTTGGTTCTGTGAGATTTATTGCCTATCAAGAATTAATTGAGCTGTTTTGAAATTTCCTGCTGTTCCCTCTGGCTAAAACAATTTTTGGAGGGTCAAAATGTCAGATTTACATCTGGTTTTGCAAGGAGTGGCTCTTTACAACATCTCTTAATAGTTCTAATTTTGATTTACTACCCTTTGTTCTGGATTTTCTAATGGTTTCTTCTGTTCTTTAAGGTTGTTGTAGTGGGGGTGGTAATGAGAACAAGCTCCCACTACCTATTAAATGCTCCCAATGGTGTCCGCCTCAAATAGCCTCGTCCAGCTCCTGGCCTTCACACATGGCTTAGCTGCTAAGCCCAGCAGAACTGTTTCTACTTATAGGAGAAGGGGCAAATGCAGGTTACTGGCACCTTAAGACCAGTCGGTTTGGGCAGATGGACCTTGTCAGGCGCGTTTGGCAGCTCATCTAGTAGAACGGAAACTCTGAGCTCAAACCTCCGCTGCCTTGCGGCTCTACCCACTCATGAGGAAGGCTTCAGGAGTAAACCCCGAGGGAAAAATCCGGAGCTGGAGTCCCTAAGGCAGACCTACACTGAGTTCAATGCTGACTGGCAACTCCTGCGACACTGCAGGTACCAAACTGTATCGGTCTCTGCCATTCCTTTGGGTTCATCAGATGCGCGGAGAGGGGGAGCTTGTTATATGGGCAACAGCTTGCTCTCCATATCGTACTTCCCAGGCTTGCATGTCTAGACAGCTAGGATGCAATATCCATGGTCGATCCTGACCGACGGAAGCCTCAGACTCTTCTATTAGTAGGTTGCATTCCATTCGAAAAATTCCAGTATATAAATCGAAATAGTTCTCCTGCATCTCAGAAGCACTGTATTATTGGAAGTGTCATCCCTCTGAAGAGATCTTGAACCAAGACCCGGTTTTGCACTCTTTGGTGAATATACATGATCCAATAGCTCTATCTCAAAGAAGAACAACAATGGCTCATATTTATAAACTGCCTTTAATATAGTAAAATGCTTGAAAATATTCACAGAGGCATTTATATTTATGTTATTTTATATTTTTATACTATTTATATTTTTGTTATTTTAGGATATAGCACAGTAACAAGCCCTTATGGCCCAAAAAAATCCATGTTGCCCTATTGCACCCATCAAACCAATTAACCTACTAGCCCACAAGTCTTTGGAGTGTGGAAGAAACTGGAGTACCTGGAGGAAACCCACCCAGTCATGGGGAGACTGTATAAACTCCTTACAGGCAGTGCAGATTTGAACCCAGGTTGCTGCTGCTGTAATAGTGTTACACTAACTGTTATGCTACCAGGCCACCCTAGCTCTGTTATTGAGCCACATAAAAGGAGATTGAGATCCTGAAATAAAAGCAGTAGATTTTGATGTGCCTCTCATAAAGGTATGTTTCAAAGCTCACTTTAAATAGGGGCACAGATGCACTACCTTTTAAGGAAAGCACTATATCTTGTGATCTTAGAAGCTGAAATCAGGGCCACCAGGGGCAGGACGTTCAAAGTGGGGTTGATCAAGACTTCAGAATTTGAAGAGACCATATATGTTGGAAGCTTTTAGAGAGAGAGAAATTACAGTCTTTTTTTGTGAAGTCAAGGTGGGGCGGGTGGGGAAACTGAATATTAGGTGGATTATTATAAAATGGAAGTCTTACTTAATTCAGAGATACCATATGTCATCAAACAAGGAAATAATGCACAAAAGGAGATGATGCAAGTTAGGACATGGCCAGCAAAATTTTGAATCTATTCAAGCTTATGAAAGAGTGAAAATGGGAAGCTGTCCAGGAGTGTGTCGGAATAGACAAGTGCTGTGGTAACAAAACATGGATGAGTGCTTCAACAGCAATCCAGATGGGGAAGTAGAGAAGTATTACAGGATAGAGTAAATGGACAGTGACCATTTTGGTATGTGATCAGAGCTTACATCAGAACTATACTGCATATGATACCATGGTTGTTCCCAGCCTTCAGAAAAAGGGAAGTCAAGGGATCACACATCAGTCTTCACCAAGGGGTCAGCAGTGGAAAGGGTGAGCAGATTCAAGTTTCTAGGTGACAACATCTCTGAAGATCTATCCTGCGCCCAATATATTGATGCAATTCTCACAACACGCTGGAGGAACTCAGCATGTTGTGAGTGTTGCTTTGATCCCAGCATCTGCAGATTATTTTGTGTTTTTGATATTGATGCAATTACAAAGAAGGCGTGCAAGTGGCTATATTTCATTAGAAGTTAGTGGAAATTTGGTGCATCACCAAAGACTCCAGCAAGTTTCTACAGATGTACCGTGAAGAGCATTTGAATTGGTTGCATCACTCTCTGGTGTGGAGAGGCCACTGCATAGGATCGGAAAAAGCTGCAGACGGTTGCAAACTCAGCCAGCTCTATCATGGGCACTCGCCTCCCCAGCATCAAAGACATCTTCAAAAAGTGATCCATCGTGAAGGACCCACACCACCCAGGGCATGCTTTCTTCTTTCGTATTACAGTACTACCATCAGAGGGGAGGTACATGAGTCTGAAGCCACAAACTCAACGTTTCAGCAACAGCTTTTTCTCCCTCCAGCATCAGATTTCTGAATGGACAATGAAGCAACCCATGAACACTACTTTACCGTTTTTGCTCTCTTTTTGCGTTACTTATTTAATTTATGTATTTTAATATACATTTCTTATTGTAATTTATAGCATTTTAATGTATTGCACTGTAGTGCTGCAGCAAAATAACAAAAGTTCAAGACATATTTCAGTGATAGTAAACCTAATTCTGATTCTGCCAAAGAGAGTACTGAAATTGGTGACTAGGGAAAGTGACTTGCATTGATAACTAAGAGCAATTTACTTTGGTCTTTCCAATATTTAGTTACATGAAAGATCTGTTCCTTTAGCCCAGCAATGGAGTTCTCCCTCACGTCCTACATAATAAATGTCTTTTAACCAACATCACTTCATGCAAAAAAGGGTGAATCTACCCATAATCACAATGTTGTCATTGCATTTGAGGAGGATCTACACTTCAGACATGCATTGGTTATGAAGATTATTGGGAAGGATATGATTGATATTGAATAAATGCTTTGAGATGTTGCATTGAGACTCTTTTGCTCTTCTGGAAAGCAAAAAAAAAGCCAGGCCTTACGTGAAAAAGAGCAGAGGTTAGTGCCCTGGATGTAAATGTATCCCAATATAATAATTCAGTGGTTCATCTCAGGGCAATTTGAGGGATTTTGCTGTGCTGCATTTTCCCAAAGGCTGATAGTGGCAGCACTTCAAAACTAATTAACTGGCTGCAACACAAAGAGTACTTATTTCAATTCCAATTCCTTTTGTTGTGTCCTTGAATAACATTTCAAAAATAATAATTAAAACAATTGGCAGTGGGGATCTTTAAGAAAGATCTGCATTCTTGGAGGTAGTTGAGCGGGACGTTGTGTTCTTTTAAGATAAAGTTCTGCGCCAGCAATGAATCTCTTTCATTTGTTCTTTCTTCAATCCATCTCTTCAACCTACCCTACTCGGCTTCTCCCCAACCACTCCTACTTTCATGGTCCTCTGGAACCTGTTTTGTGAACAGAGGCCGCTCCCCTACTTTGCCTGGCAACAGAGCTGGCACAAACCCAAGTTACTGTCAGACAGAAATTATAGTTCCCTTTGCTGGCTTGGCAGTAATATAAATAACTGTCTTGCTGCTTGGATTGGAGATGAATATTGTGGTGTTTTATTTTAATTTGCTTAGTTTGTGCAGGGTTTTCAAAACCACAGCAGATCATTTAATTCTGCAATTTTACTTCTGGAAGGGTCAGGTTCGAAGGGTTATTTTGTAATAGAGAGGGGAGGAAAAAAGATTACAAGGCAGAAAGAGAAGGAAAAAAACCTGTGATTGCACAGCTATTTGAAAGAGGCCCAGGTACAGGGATACAAACTCTACAATTCCATTAGAGAGGGGCACTGTTGCAGGGGAAGCATGCTGCAAGACTAAGGCAGACGGTTAGCTGTGAAGATTTAAATCTAAATAAATTACTCAGATGTACAGCAGAAATGTAATTACCTTTCACTGCATTTCACAAGTGAGATAATCAAACAAAATATGATATTGGGTAACAGAAGGAGATATTAACTTAGGTAAACATAAGGTTTGTCAATGAGGTGGATTTCATGGAGAATTTTAAAGGGGGGCAGAGAAGTGGAGTGGTTTAGGAAACAATTCTCATGCTTAGGGGCTACACAATTGAAGCAACAACCTGCAAAGGTGTAACTGGAAACATGGAGGAGACATTAGAGAAGCAGAGAGATATCAGCGAGTTGTAGGGCTGGAGGAGCTCACAGGGACAGGGAAAGATAAGGCCTTGAAGTGGGTTTGAAAATGTGGATGATCCTATCAGTTAAGTAACTAATCATATCTTCAAAATGTTAAACATCTGAAGGATACATTTGCCAAACCAAACTTCAAATTGTGTTAATCTTAGTCAGAAGTACAAATATAAATATTTAAAGAGCCAAAGCCTACATGGTTATAGACCAAAAATAGGGAAATGAGATTAATCAAAATAGTACACTTTTAGCTGATTTCGCCACCGTGACCCAGATGATGATGTTTAAATATTATTGTTAGATCAAAAATCAAGCCTGATGTCTGATAAATCAATAATTTAAGATTTTATTTTGTTATTTCAACAAGAAAAATCTCTTCTTATATTCATTATCCAATGGTCTTATCCACTGCTTTTTGTTTAGTAATTCTGCTGTGTTTGTATATCACTGAGGACTGTTCCATCTTGAAGATGTGAACAATTATTCTTGTACCCTGAGTGTGGGTGAGTAGTGACACCTGGTGAAAGCACAGGGTGAAACAATCCACCACAAGCTGATGTTTACTTTTTGTTAGTAATCCAGAATATAGGGAGCACAATAGCCTTAATCAGACTTTCTCCTTCAACATGAAAATCTTTTGCTATTATTTGCTGGAAATGAAAGCTAATTATATGAAAATGAAAACACAAGCAACATCTGACAGAAGCAAAAGTCTTTCTCCATAACCAGTGGGATTAAAACTTTGGGAAAGAAACAAGTTCAAGTACAGTTTATTGTCATTCAGCCGTTAACATGTGTACCACCAAATGAAAAAACTTTCCTCCAGAACAAGGTTCACAACACAGTACGTATAACTCACACACATAATGCATAAAGTAATATTACTACCAATAAATTAATAAATAATAAGGTGCATATACAATACAAGTTAAAAAATAAACATAATAATGCTACTGGCATTTCATAGTTGACGACACTATATAAGAACAAAGTTATATCAGGCAATGAAAGGAAACAAAGACAAAGAAAGAGCTGGATAAGAAAGCAAAATGACAAAGGATTTTTAAAATTTAATATTAATTTTAAAGTCATAGAGTTATAGAGCTTTAAAACATAGAAAACAGGCCCTTTACTCCAACTCGCCATGCCAACCAGGTTGCCAAACTGGCAACAAAGTCCCAATATGCCTACACTTCACCCATATCTATGTACCTGCCAAATATATTTTAAATTTTATGAAATATGTTACTAATGAATATAAATTTTCTGGAAAATGAGTGATTTATGTACAAATGTGTCAAATTCTTAATAAATAGAAGAGAAACTGAGAGCACAATGTTGTGTATGTGCAGTAAACAATGACCAAAATACCTAGATGGACTGAAGGACATCTGTTGATAATGTTTCCTTATTTTTAACAGTGAATTAACACTTTAAAATGCTAAACTTGGACAGTGAAGGACAGAGTGATGTTTACAAAACAGAACACTGACAATAGGATGCCGTTGCTCAGACCCAGTTGCCATGGTCAATGTGCTCATAGGAATACATATGCACATTTCTGTTCTTTTGGAGACATTTAAAATCGTTTGGTGTAGCTCAAGGCTGCTGAAAAAAAGATTGCAAAATGGGGTCTCTGACCAACCTTGTGAATACAAGGACCTTAGATAGCAAATGAGTGAAAACTGAGGACTGATTGTAGAACATTAAGTCGTGGATGTTCCTAACTCACGGTGCGTCTTATAATCATCTAAATTTGGCATGAAATTTGCACTTTAATCACAACACGTGTCATTAACACAACAGAAGAAATGCTGATAATAGTGGGATGAAGATGGATAGTAAGTGGACTGTATAGTCCATCATGGGGAAAGCCCTGCCCACCATTTAGACATCTACACGAGTGCTGTCGTGTTGCAGGAAATTAACAGCCTTCATCAAGGACCCTGCCATCCAGGACATGCTCTCTTCCCACTGCTACCATTGGGAAGAGGGTACAGGAGCCTCAGGACCCACACCACCAGGTTCAGAAACAGCTATTACCCCACAACCATCACACTCTTGAACTAAAGGGGATAAATTCACTCAACTTCACTCGCCCAATCACTGAACTGATTCCACAATCTATGGACTCAATTTCAAGGACTCTTTATCCTATGTTCTTGATACTTATTGCTTATTTATTTAATATATTATCATTATTATTTCTGTTTTCTTTTTTTAATTGCACAGTTTGTTGTCTTGTACACATTGATTGTTTGTCCCTTTTGGGTGTGGTCTTTCATTGATTCTATTGTGTTTCTCGTATTTACTATGAATGCCTGCAAGGAACAGAATTTCAGGGTTGTATATGGTAACATATATGTACTTTGATCATAAATTTACTTTGAAACACCAGTCTCCTTGATTGAGTGGTTGGATTCATTGCAGCATGTGGTTATAAATAAGAAACAGCGATAAAGTTGAAGTTTTGTATTTCTGCCTTTGACCATTTTACTTCAACACAAACATTGGTTATTGTGCTTCAGTTAGTGTCTGATCTTTGTCCTAAACTGCAGTTAAAGGTAAGTGCTGTAGTCTATGCCAAGTCAAGTCAAGTTTATTGTCATTTCGACCATAAACTGCTGGTACAGTACACAGTAAAAATGAAACAATGTTCCTCCAGGACCATGGTGCTCCATGAAAGAACACAATACTACACTAGACGCTGTGAGACAGCACAAGGCTGCACTAGACCACGTAAAACAACATAAAAACATAAAATGCCACACCTGATTTATTTTACTTGCAAAGCCATTGGAGTAGGTTTCAAAGTTTTGCAATTCTGTAAAGCGGATGACAACGAATTGGTGGATATTTTACACCTTTCCCAGTTTTATTTCCATTATAGGCAATGGCAATAAAATTCACAGGAGGTATAAAGGCAGCTGCCAGTTTCAGCTCCTGTGTTCCACTCACATTCAAAGTCAACATTTACCCATTATCTCTGCATTTACTCAGTATTAAAATATTATTTAAGGTATAATCTGTACTTTAGTTTAACAGTAATTAGCCCTTGAAGCACGGCAGAATTATTCCATTTAAAAAAAAATTCCGCTTGTAGCTAGCAATTCCAAAAAAGAAACAATTTCTTGCATGACTACACCTTGGAATCAACAAGGCTTATATCAGACTAAACCACAAGTTCAAATTTATAAGATTAGGAGCCTTCCCATGTTTTAGACGAGATGTCAAACCTTTTTAGACGAATGTAAAAGATCCCTTGGTATTTAGAAGAGCATGAGAGTTAACCTTGGTGGGCAGGCCAACATTTACACACTTCCTCCCAATCAACATCAAGGCATCAGCACAAAGCTGCTTGTGAAGTTTGTTATATGGAAGATGAAGTGCTGCTTTATTCTTATTTTAGTAACGTGCGTGTGCCATTTGTAAACTTATGAATATGTCACTTACATTTTCCAAGAAAATGAAATGCTCATCACGAGTTGTAGTGGTCCCTTCAAACCACTAACTTGATCCATTTTTACTCCTGGTGGTAGATGTGGCAGCTTGGCTTATTTCAGGAGTGTTCCTGTCTCCTAACAAACTTCATTGACTGTAAAGAGCTTTATGAATGTCCCGAGGTTGTGTAAATGCAAGCTGTATCTTTAGCACATACAAGAGCCTACAGAAGTAATCCTGCAGAACCCATATAAACAAGCACAAGGCTAACAGCGTGTTAACCTGTTACATAGAACAATATGACCTGAAGACATAGCAGCAAAATTAGGCCACTCAGTCCAGTGAGTTTGCTCTGCCATTCGATCATGGCTGATTTATTTTCCCTTTCAACCCCATTCTCTTGCCTTCTTGTCATAAACTTTGATACCCTTACTAATCAAGAACCTATCAACCTTTGCTTTAAATATAGCCAATGGCTTGGCCTCCACAACCGTCTGTGACAATGAATTTCACAGTTTCACCACCCTCTTGCTAAATAAATTCCTCCTAATCTCTATCATATTATTGGCTACCTTACCTTCATATAACCTCTTTTATATTATTGGTTAGCTTACCTTCATATTTCATCTTTTATATTATTGGCTAGCTTACCTTCATGTTTCATGTTTTCTCTCCTTACTGTTTTTTTAGTTGCCTGTTGGTTTTTAAAAGCCTCCTAAGCCTGTAGCCTTCCACTAATTTTAGCAATATTAACTTCCCTTGACAGCTACGGTTACTTCATCCTCCCTTTAGAATGTTTCTTCTTCTTTGGGATGAACTGATCACGTGCCTTTCGAATTACTCCTGGAACCTTCAACCATTGCTGCTCTTCCATCATCCCCACTAGTGCCTCCTTCCAATCAACTTCGACCAGTTCATCTCTCATGCCTTTGTAATTACCTTTACTCAACTGTAATACCTATACATCTGATTTTAGCTTCTTCCTCTCAAACCACAGAGTGAATTCTATCATATTACGTCCAATGCTCCTCTAAGGGTTACTTTACCTTAAACGCTCCAATCAAATTTGGTTCACTACACGTCGCCTACTCCATAATTGCCTTTTCCCCAGTGGACTTGATCACAAGCTGCTGTAAAAAGCCATCTCACAGGCATTCTACAAATTCTTTCTCTTGGGATCTAGCACCAAACTGATTTTCCCGATCTACTTGTATTATTGAAATCCCCTATTACAATTGTCTTATTGCTCTTTATACATGCCGTATCTATCTCCCATTGAGATTTGTACCCCACATCCTGGCTACTGTTCAAATGTCTATATATAACTCCCACCAGGGTCTTTCTTATCCTTACAATTCCTTAACTCTACCCACAAGGACTGTACACCTTCTGATCCTATATCACTTCCTTGAGGATTTTATGTCATTTTTCACCAGCAAAGCCACCCCACCTCCTCTGCTCACTTGCCTGTCCTTTTGATACGATGTGCATCCTTGGATGTTCAGCTTCCAGCTGTGTTCTCTGAGGCAACAACTCTGTATGACAATGTCATTCCTGCCAATTTCTAACTGTGCTACAAGATCATTTACCTTACTTCATAATATATGCACTCAATTATAACACCTTCAGTTCTGTACTCACTGCCCTTCTTTTCAAATTTTTTTTCATGTTGCCTGAAGTTAAATTCTTATACCTTTCTAAACTTTTAATCTTATTCTTTATTCTGGAGACCCCTGTAACCTCTATGGCACTCTCCTTCCCATTTACTTTGTCCATACCTTTCCAAGCTGTTGAACCCACTCCCTACTATTTAGTTTAAAGACTTATCCACAGCCCTAGTTAAGTAATTCACCAGTACCCTAATCCCAGCATAGTTCAGGTGGAGCCTGTTCCATTGGAACAGCTCCCTCCTTCCTCAGTACTGGTGCCAATGTACCACAAATTCAATCCCACTTCTCCCACACCAATCTTTGAGCCAGACATTTAGACCTCTGATTTTATTCATCTTGTGCCAAATTGTACGTGGCTCAGGAAACAATCCAAAGATTATTACTTTTTTTCTCTCCATTTTAATTTAGTCCCCAGCTGCTCAAATTCCCTTAGCAGAACCTCCTTCCTTGTTCTTCCTAGTTAGTACCCATGTGGGCCATGACAACTGGATCTTTCCCCTCTCACTCCAAATTCCTCTACAGGTCAGATGAGATGTCCTGAACCCAGGCACTAGGCAGACAGCACAGCCTTGTGACAGAGAATCGTGTCTAGTCTCCTGACTATACTATCCCCAATTACAACTACATTTTTCTTCTCTTCCCCTGTGAATGGTTCCACAGTTCAGTTGTACAACCTTCTTACAGGGCTCACTCTCATGCTCACAGGGAGCAATAATTCAGACCTGTTGGGCAAACTCAAGGGCTCAGTCATCTCCAGCACCACCTCTTGGATTTCTCAACTTGCCACAATCACAATCACACCCTCTTGTCCCTGGTCACAGACTGAAGTCAAAGTTGATGTGATGGGCGTGACTTCCTTCTCTCCCCATCCCTGATGCACCTCAGTGTTTGAGGCTCAGGTTCCAGGCCATCAACTTTGTGCCTAAGTTCCTCAAACAACTAACACTTGCTGCAGGTGTAGTCATCATAGAACATTATAGCACAGTATAGGCCCTTCAGCCCACAATGTTGTGCCAATCTTTTAACCTACTCCAAGATCAATCTAACCCTTCCCTCCCACAGAGCCCTCCATTTTTCCTTCATCCATGTGCCTATCAAAGAGTCTCTTAAACGTCTCTGATGCACCTACTTCTACCACCATCTCCAACATTGTGTTCCATGCTCTTACCACTCTCTGTGTAAAAAACCTACCTCTGATGAAAGTTATGTTGATTGAAAGCAAACACTGTTTGAGGGATGTGGGAGAATTCCCAACCTTTTTTGAATACAATGCTAAGAAAATTTAAGGGAAAAGGTACGACGACATCCATGTCCCAGTCCTTTTCATTGGTTTGAAATCAAATCTCAGACAGCCTTTCAACACATTTCTATCAATCTGTAGAACAGTAAAATCACCCCAGAGAACTTCACAGGAAGTTTATCCAATTTAATATGACATACTGCTACAGAGAGAGATATTAGGATAGGTGACTATAAGTTTGGTCAAAGGTATTTAAAGCAGTAGGTTTAGACAAGGATTCAGACCTATGTAATCTCAGTGATTGAATGTCATGGTCCAGGAAGTCCGCATTCCAGTTCACGGTCCGGTCCACTGATCCTTGTTCCGGGTTTTCCTGCTTTCTTCCTTGGTCTGTTGGGTGCCTGAACTGAGGCACCTGATTCTTGTTGTGGGCTGGCACATGAATACCTCTCAAACCGAGGATTCCCTGCTGGTCTGTTCCCTTCCCTCTCCCTTCCTTCTGAAACCTTTGCCTGAAATCTTGTCAGTATCCCTGTCAAGTTCAACTGCTGGAGTGAGACTGGAGCCTTGCCACGCCAAGATAAGGAACTATCTATCGTTGAGTTTGGAACTGTCTCTTTGTGCTCCCGTGTTTAGTGTCCGTGTCTAAGACGGGTCCCGGCCCTACGTCCTGTTCCCAAGGAGGGGTCCTGGCTCTGTGTTCCATGTTCCTGTGTTCAAGTCCAAGGCTCTGTGGTCCTGTGCTCCAAGACCAAGTCCAGGGGCCATGTTCCAGCCCTGCCCAAATCAGAGCTTTGTGTCCTTATCCAGTTCTGGTGCCTCGCCCAGCCCGGTGCTGGAGATTCCTCATCCTGTGCTGGATTGTCCCCATCCGAATCCTCGGCAGTTTACCTGGGCAAGTATCCTCGGCAGTCATCCTGGCCCTGCGTCCAAGAAAGGGTCCCGATCCTGCAAAAGCATTCCGGCCCTGCATCCCAGAAATGGTCCTGGCCCTGTGCTCCAAGGAGGAGTCCCAGCCCTGTACTCAAGAGCCTAACCAAGCCGAGTCCAAGGGCTGAGCCAAAACTAGTCGAAGAGCCTCGTCCTGCCCTGGAGTACCTTGTCTAGTCCAAGCTTAATCCAAGAACCTCGTCATGTCCATGTGCCTTGTCCTGTAGCCTAGCCGCGTCCAGTCCTGTAGCCACGTCTTGTCCTCGCCTAGATCTGGGATCCGAGCCCGAGTCAAGACCCAGGTTCCAGGCCCCTGTCCAGCATCTGGCTCAGAGTCCTAGGCCAGGCTCCTAGTTCCAAGTTCCTTGTCCTGCTTTCCTAGTCTTAGTCCTACCCCAGGCCCGGTGTCCTTGTCTCATCCAGGGCCTGTGTCAATGTCCAGCGTCGTTTCTTCCTGACTCCCCTTGCCTTCTTGATAAACCTTGTCCTGTTCCTAGTACTTCAGTGTCTGTGTCTTGCATTTGGGTCCGCTATCAATGCCCCCCTTATGACACTAAATGCATAAAGATCAATGTAAGTTGTCTGGCTACAAGTGTGCTCCCCAAATAAGCACACTATGAATAGAAAAAACACTTCCAACATTTTAAACAAATGTACTTAAGTGCTCATTACCAATGTCAAAGGACATTGTATTTTGCAAGATGGCATAAATGGATATTCACTAAGTTACAACACAAATTATTATGAGTCAAATTCCACTGCTTTCTTTTGAAATAAGCAGAAGGCATATAAGATCAAGATAGATCAGCTGATTGAGTGGTGCTGAAGCAACAACCTTGCGCTCAGTGTCAGTAAAACCAAATAATTTATTGTGGACTTCAGAAAGGGTAAGATAAAGGAACGCATAGCAGTCCTCATTGAAGGATCACAAGTAGAAAGAATGAGCAATTTCAAGCTCCTGGGTGCCAACATCCCTGAGGATCTATTCTGGGGCCCAACATATTGATGAAGTTACAATGAAGGCACAACAGTGGCAATATTTCACTCGGAGTTTCGGGAAATCTGATACGTCACCAAAAACACTCGCAAATTTTGACAGATGTACTGTGGAGAACGTTTTAACTGTCTGCCTGACCATATGGTATGTGAGGGGGGGGGGCAACTGCACAGGATCGAAATAAGCTGTAGAAAGTTGTGAACTCAGTCAGCTCCACCATGAGCACTCGCCTTTCCAGCATCCAGGACATCTTCAAGGAGCAATACTTCAAAAAATTGGTATCCACCATTAAGGTTTTAGTACCAGCTAATATAAAAAATCCCAATATCAACTAGATAATTTCACTTATTGAAGACATAAACATTAGCCAGAACACTGGCAGAACTCCCTATCATTTGTAGTCACAGTGGGAATTTTTCCATTCACATTAAGGGAGAAGGTGGACTTAAGTATTAACATCTTAACTACTAACAAACATTCCTGGTAGTGCGGCCTTGAGTCAATATTGCACTGAAAGATTCAGACTAGACATCTTTACTTCAGTTTCTCACGTGAGAACTCCAACAAGCAGATGCACTTATTCTTTATCGGCTTTGTTTTCTGCAGGGCACATTGCCCTTAATCCGATTGTTTCTGATTGTGTTTGCCTTCAGGTTTTAACAGGTCTAACCCAAAGACTTTTTTCTTTGGGCTTGCTTCTGACAGCTTCAGCTTCTTCTACAGGCTCCAGCATCCAAAATTGTTTGTTCTTAGATAAGAGTCATAGAGTTATACCATATGGAAACAAATCCTTTTGCCCAACTCATCCATGCCAACCAAGGTGTCCTCCTGAGCTTGTCCCATTTGCCTCCATTTGGCTCATGTCCCACAAAATCTTTCCTACCAATGAGGCTGTCCAAATGTTTTTAAACATTGTGATTGTACCCACCTCTATCTCTTCCTCTGGTAACTCATACATATAGCTACCATCCTCAGTGCGAAAAACTTGCCTCTCAAGTCCCATTTCCTCTTAAATCAACACCCTCTAGTTTTAGACTACCGTACCCTGGGAAAAAGACTGTGACCATCCACCTTTTCTATGCTCCTCATGATTCCTCATGAAATCTCTAGAATCTTACCCCCAGGCTCTAACATTCCAGGGAAAACAGTCCCAGTCTATCCAGTCTCTCCTTATCACTCAAACCCTCCAGTCCTGGCAACATTGTTATTAATTTTTTCTGGACCCTCTCTCACTTACTCACATTCCAATAGCATTGCATCCAGAACTATACTGATCATAGTGGTTAAGTAAAGCAGAAATTTTAAGTGAATCAAACTGCTCCACCATTACTCCCCACTGGAGGGCATCTAGCCACCAAAATTAAATGTGATATTGCTGCTGAAACTGCCACAGTATATGCTTAACTGATTTGTGCTGGACCAGATCCATTACTAAGTCAGGTTGATGGGTCAAATATGAATTACCCTATTGTGCCCTGCACAGAAACCAATGGCTTATCCAAACTGATGGACACAGCTGATAAGATCTTCTGCTTCTTCCTTGAATTGAGACCCATCAGCCCCCATCCACCTTACCTTCCTCTGCTTCATTGACATTCTTACATTAAACAAATTATCTTCTTGCTCTTTTTACTCTGTGAATGAAAGGTTCTATGAGGATAGGTAGAGGATCTGACTCCAGCTACCTTTTTGAGGGATTTATTGCAAATTTCATTTCAGTCCTGCTCAGGTCCTCTTGGGTATCTCTTTCGTTTTCTGAAACATACAGTAAATCGGTGTAGCAGTGCCTTTCTTGATTGTGGACCTGTCTGGAAAATTAAGTTGTTAGTTTAATTTCCATTTCACAGCTTCACCTCTCACTCCTTCTCTCCTTTCCTTTATCCTCATTTGTTTTTGGATAACTATCAAGTAATAGCCATAAAAAGCCCACAGACTTCCAAAGGGTTCTATTCAATTGTCTCTGGCCCTTCTGTCACCACATTCAATACTATTTCTTCTTATACATCTTCATTTTTCTTCAAGCAAGTATTCCCCTCTACTGTAGTTGACAGTGTCTTTAACTACCTTCATCCCATTTCCTGCATTTCTTCTCTCACCTTTTTCCCTTCTTCTCATAACTACAGTAAATGGCCCTTGTCTTCACTCTTCTTCTCAGGCAGTCCCTCAGGATTAGGTTAGGTTATGAGGACACACAGTCCTCTTTTATTGTCATTTAGTAATGCATGCATTAAGAAATGATACAACGTTCCTCCGGTGTGATATCACAGAAACACAAGACAGACCAAGACTGAAAAACTGACAAAAACCACATAATTATAACATATAATTACAACAGTGCAAGCAATGCTGTAACTTGATGAAGAACAGGCCACGGGCATGGTAAAAAAAAAAAAGTTCAAAGTCTCCCGAAAGTCCCACGATCTCACGCAGACAGGAGAGGGAAGAAAACTCTTCCTGCCATGAGCCTTACAGCGCCGCAAACTTGGCGATGCAGCATCCTGGAAGCACCCGACCACAGTCCGACTCTGAGTCATCCGAAACCTTCAAGCCTCCGACCAGCCCTCCGACACTGAGCACCGAGCACCATCTCTGCCGAGCGCTTCGACCCTGGCCCCGGCAACAGGCAATAGGCAAAGCCAAGGATTTGGGGCCTACCCTCCGGAGATTCTCGATCGCGCAGTAGCAGCGGCAGCGAACTGGGCATTTCAGAAGTTTCTCCAGATGTTCCTCCGTGCTTCTCACGTCTGTCTCCATCAAATCAGAATTGTGCACGGCCCCCTATTTAACAAATACGATATAATTTCACCGGAGAGGCTGCGCGCGCTGCCATCTTCTCCTCCTGCCTCCCGAATGGGGATGACTTGCTTCTGCTCTAAGTTTTTGGGTTCTTGGGTGGGTGATGGGAACAACAAGCTCTTTCACAGCTGAGCAAGGGGTGACTAAGAGGGCAGGCAGGTGATAGTTTGTTAAGTAGTGTATTGCCATTGCTATTTAAACACCATTTTTCATTCTTCCAATGTTCTCAGAAGGAGTTCTAAAAGGACTCCCCTATATTTGAGGCTGTGCCCTCTGGTCTTGGACTCTCCCACCATAGGAAACATCCTCTCCACATCCACTCCATCAAGGCCTTTCACCATTCAATAGGTTTCAATTAGATCACCCCTCATTCTTCCAAATTCCAGTGAATACAGACACAGAGCCATCACTCTTCATATGACAAGCCGTTTAATCCTGGAATCATTTTTGTGAACCTCCTTTGAACCCTCTCCAGTTTCAGCACATCCTTTCTCAGATAAGGGGCCAAAACATCACTCAATACTACAAGTGAGGCCTCATTAGTGCTTTATAAAATCTCAATATTACATCCTTGCTTTTATACTCTAGTCCCCTTGAAATGAATGCTAACAATGCATTTATGTTTGTACTTCCCTCACCACAGACTCAACCTGAAAATTAACCTTTAAGGAATCCTGCACAAGGCCTCCCAAGTCCCTTTGTGCCTCATATTTTTGTATTTTCTGTCCAGTTAGAAAATAGTTAACCAAAATGCATGACCATACACTTCCCTACACTGTATTTCATCTGCCACTTCTTTGCCCATTCTCCTCATCTGTCTAAGTCTTTCTGGTGCCTCCCTATTTCCTCAAAACTACCTGCCCCTCCACCTATCCTCATATCCGCTGCAAACTTTGCAACAAAGCCATCAATTCCATTATCCAAATCATTGACATATAACATAAAAAGAATCGGTTCCAACACAGTACACTACCAATCAGCTACTGCTTTATCCATACTAGAATCTTTCCTGTAATACCATGGGCTTGTAGGTTGCTCAGCAGCCTCATATATGTCAAAGGCCTTCTGAAAATCGAAATACACAACATCAACTGATTCTCCTTTGTCTATCCTGCTTATTATTTCTTCAAAGAAGGAGGTAGCATTGGTGGTGATGGACCTTCACCATCCAGGAATGCCCTCTGCACGTTACTACTATCAGGGAGCAGGTACAGGAGCTTGAAGATGCATACTCAACAATTTAGCAACACCTTCTTCCCTTCTGCCATCAGATTTCTGACAAGTCCATGAACCCATGAAAACTACCTCATTATTCCTTTTATTTATTTTTGTAATTTAAAGATTTTTATATCTTTGCATTGTACTGCTGCTACAAAATAACAACTTTAATCATATGTTAATGCTAATAAATCTGATTCTGATGCCAAAGGTCTTTGCGGTGTCTGCTGTAGTAGATTAAGCCTCAGAAGATATAGAAAGGCAGGGATCACTATTGTCCAGTATATCATGAGTTCAGTGCCAAGACAGAAGTGTTAATCTTTGAAGATCATTTTCTTCATTCAACCATCAGCTGCACTAGCTCACTGACAGCAATGGTGAAGTTCATCATTGATGTCTGCCTTCACCAAGAATGAGCTCCACCAGACTCCATTGTCAAAGGATCAATCTGCACCATGTCCAATACTCTCAGTGTGATGCCACCATCAAACATATTTTTCTCCTCTTCACTTTCAGTTATGAGCACTTATTCTCTGCTACGCCCTGGTCCACTTCAATTAATTATTCACCTTCAACAAGCCATGCAACACAGGAGATGCAACAACTGTCCTTTTACTCTCTTCTGTCTTGCTATTCAGGACATTAAACCTCCTTCCTAGATGAAAAAGTAATTTGCTTGTATATCATTCAATTTCATGCACTGTATTCAATGCATTCATACACTTGATCCAAAGTGTCCAGCCACCTTCCATTTCAATTCACCAAATATCTATCAATTTATAGGAAACAACAGTAGCACAGTGATTACCACCATAACCTGACCACTCCAAAGATCTGGGGTCATTCCTAACTTTAGTTGCTGTCTGTGCGTTCTCCCTATTTCTGTTTGGGTTTCCCTGGGTGCTTTGGTTCTTCCCACATGTTGAGTACATGCTCGTTGGTAAATTAGATGCCTACTATAAATTGTCCGAAGTGTAGGTGGATGGAAGAAAATCTGGGTCAGAAGTTGATGCAGATGCAAGAATTAAAAGGAAGTAGCGCTCAATTTAGTACTCTACAAACTGACATGACTTCCAAACCCAACTTTAGGCTTGGTAGTCATGTCAGTTTGTAGAGTACTCCACCACATTATTCTGTGCTTCTCTTCTTTCTTTGTCTCCTTGCTTTTCCTGTGCTTACACAGCTAACTTTTTACAGCTCTTCCTCCACAGACGTTGCATGACCTATTTAATGCTTCCGGCAGTTTTTGTTTTGTATTAGAGACCCTGAAACTATTGGACTGCAGCCTGCATCTAAGAAATGTCCATTTCTCATCCTTGCAAGTGTATCCTCACAATACATCTAGGAACTCAGCCTAACCCATGCCCACCGAAAGTGTATGCAGCCCCTCACCGGTCTCAGATGGAAACTTGGCTTGTTGCCGGCCCTGCTTACAGCCATGGGACTCAGCAGCGAGAGAAGGCCACCTTTCATAAACAATAGGCATCTAGGGTCGGTATGATTTGGAGTTCAACCAAATAGGAATATTGTGATATTCCAATTAAAGAAACCTCAATTTGAGTGAATGCCACATAAATACTGCCCATACACAATTATTGGTCGGCAAGAAATAAGAGATCATACACCACATAAAATTACAATGAAAGTATATTTACAAATTTCAGCTTTATCAAACAGCTGGTAAGAAAAAGAAAGGGGAAAAAATTAAAAACGGCCATCACAGTTAAACAAGTCTAAATGTGCACATTGTTGGAGCTCACCTTAAAGTTGTCTTTTTACTTATGCTCTGGGCCCACGGTTTGCGTGAAAGCACACACCACATCCAAACTTTGCTTGAAATCTACCTTGAACAGATGAGTGCTCTCTCGGGAGTATTGGTCCTTCCTCCTTGGAGCCATTTATCTGCACAAAGCACCTTGTGCAACAGGGACACTCTTCTCCACGGCATCCTGAGCCAGCTTCCCTCCTGTCCTCTCCGCAGCTCCCGCCAAAAAGACCATGAACCCCACCAGTGTCCGTCACCAATCTCTGTCTGCCCAACTTTCTTTAGAACCTTCTCTGAACTCCACCATCCTGATTAGCTGATACAACGTTCATAAGTTGAACATCATAGCCCCTTATCTTTAGCTGAAACCCAAACATGCTAACAGCAGGACACTGCTTTTACAGAAAGCTACTAAATGAAATACCCTACAATATTAGCAGTAAAAATCTTAACCATGGCATTACATGTATTAGGAGTGGTAATGCACAAAGAATTTTCTAATTTCAGGTAATCCACACTGCTAGTGTTCTCCCCCCACCCACATGCTCACCTATCCATCATCTCCCTTTGTTCCCTTTTCCAGTTCTTCCCTTCACCATTTTCCATTTACCCATCTGGTTCCACTGATCCTCTACCAACCTTTGTTTCTCCCCTCCCACACCTGGTTCCACCTAACACCCAGTTGCCTCTATCCCACCTCCAGCTCCACCTCCTACACTGCTCTTTACTATGGCAATCTTTGCTCTTCCCTCTCATTCCTGATGCAGGATCTTGAGCCAAAATGTCTATTTATACTTGGTGCTTGACCTGCTGAGTTCCTCCGAAGTCCTGTTTTCCAGTTCTAAAGTCTGTTGGGTCCTTCCTCCTGTCCTACCACACCAGGAGAGAGTCGCACCACCCTAGGAATGCGACTCTGCATACCCACTCCCAGCTTAGAGCTGATAGCTTACCAGGAGAGCCTCACACCACTTAAGGAATGCAACTCTCTATGCCTACTCCCAGCCCAGAGCTGGTAGCCCACCCCAACCTCCTCAACCCCCATTCTCAGTAGAAGACTATTTTGGCAGAAGAACACCCCTTTGGGGTAATCCACATCACACACACCCTCCCCCCTCTCCAACACCTCATCCCCTGCTTGAAATTTCTGTGTGTATCCTTGCCATCAGAGCTCAACTTCCTCCTCCCTGTCAATAACTTTCACCTCCACTCCTAACCAAAACCCCACCACCTGAACTATTCGCAAAGAACAACTGTTTTTCGAGGCTCTCCAAGCAGATGGGCACATGGAAACAATTATAATGCATTTGTTGTATCTGTATTCTGTAGGTGACTGAAGACTAGCATGTACCAAGTCGGTCTAATGTAATTCCCTCACTCCACATTTACTTCTATGAGATTTGAGTAATTCGATTTGTCCAACATTTGTGTTGCTCCTAATTTCAATGCAGTGAAGGTTTTGATCTAATTTAATTTGCATTGAGCCATCAGGTCTGATCCTTCCTCTAAGTTCTGGTTGTGACCTACATTTACAACTCACCAGTGCCCTCAAGTGACTAATGATGAAACAACAGTTTCACTCTCTGAAATATGAGCTCCACTCACCATTTTAAAACCAAGTGCCATGAATCTGAGTTGTGTACAAAGTTAAGGTCTCCAAATGGTGCAAATTAGAACAAGAAGCCAAAATGCTGGCACCAATAGCCTGTGTACTATAGAAAAAACATGCAAACATTTCTAAATTCGATGAGGTAGTGGCCATTTAATATAATCACACTAAAGCATGGGTTCCCAACCTTTTTTATGCCATGGACCACTGCCATTAATCGACGGGTCTGTGAACCCCAGGTTGGGAATCCCTGCATTAAAGGCAACAGGACATCTCTGTACAGAGATGAACAAAGACAGAGAAAATAGAGAGAAGTAATCTAAATGACCGATTCTCATAAATTCTATGTTAATATCACTAGTATTGTTACATTCAGAGATTCAGTCTTAAAATCATCTTAAACCAAGGCCTCATCTAGTGTCTTAAGGGATTACACAATATTATTCATGAAGTCCAAAGAAAAGTCTAAAAATTCTAACATATCATGTTTATGATGGGTTATGAAATTGATTTGAAGTTTAAATGGGGTTGGCTTTTGTTGTTCAGGTAGTGCACACAGAAAAGCTATACCTTAATTCTCTATGTGAATGAAGACAGCAGGACAGGCAACAATAGCATCAGTCAGCATGCAATGCATGTTTGATACCCCTCCTGCAGCAATGGAGTTCATATACACAATTTAGTAATTTAGTGTGGCTTTGAATGGCAGTGCTGGCACTAATAGAGATGAAGTTCTGTGCTTTTAAATATCTTTCTTCGAGGCAGTAAGTTTCAGAGACAGAATGAGAAATGCTTTTAAAAAGTTCCACCCGACTCCAACCTTGGCACGGCTGGCACAGAAGCGTTGTGGTTAGCACAATGCTTTACAGTACAGCAACCCAGGTTCATTTCCCGCTGCTGTCTGTATGGAGTGTGCATATTCTCCCTGTGACCGCACAGGTTTCCTCCGGGTGCTCTGGTTAACTCCCACAGTCCAAAGACGTACCGGTTACTAGGTTAATTGGTAATTATAACTTGTCCCATGATTAGGCTAGGGTTAAATCAGTGAATTGCTGGGTGGTGCGGCTAAAGGGCTGGAAGAGCCTATCCATGTATCCCAATAAATAAATAAATAAACAAACAAACAAACAACTCCAACTATTGCCTCCTAATAATTTAACACTACCACTGGCAAAGTCCCCTTCAAGCACCACTCCTCACACCATCCTGACTTGAAAATATATTACCTAATTTCCTCATTTGAGCCAGAGTTGGTGGCAGGTAGTGTTTTAAAACTGGGCCCATTCTGCAATTGTCTTACAGGAGATTTTGCTTTATTTACTTTTCAAGATGTGTGTGTCATTAGACAGGTTAGCATTTGCTGAATATCCGTATTAGCTCTGGCCAGATGTGGTGAGCCATCTTCCTGCAGCACTACAGCTCTTCTGGTGGGAGGTACTCTCAAGTGCTAATTGAAAAGCTCCATGACTTAGACCAAAGGATAATTAGGGAGCAGCCAAAAAAAATTATACATATATAAAAACTATACGACAATTACAGCATGGAAACAGGCCATCTCGACCCTTCTAGTCCGTGCCGAATGCTTACTCTCACCTAGTCCCACCGACCTGCACTCGGCCCATAACCCTCCATTCCTTTCCTGTCCATATATCTATCCAATTTTACTTTAAGTGACAATATCAAACCTGCCTTAACCACTCCTGCTGGAAGCTTGTTCCACACAGCTACCACGCTCTGAGTAAAGAAGTTCCCCCTCATGTTACCCCTAAACTTTTGCCCTTAACTCTCAACTCATGTCCTCTTGTTTGAATCTCCCCCATTCTCAATGGAAAAAGCCTATCCACGTCATCTATCCCCCTCATAATCAACCTTCTACGCTCCAAAGAATAAAGACCCAACTTGTTCAACCTTTCTCTGTAACTTAGGTGCTGAAACACAGGTAACACTCTAGTAAATCTTCTCTGTACTCTCTCTATTTTGTTGACATCTTTCCTATAATTCGGTGACCAGAACTGTACACAATACTCCAAATTTGGCCTTACCAATGCCTTACACAATTTCAACATTACATCCCAACTCCTACACTCAATGCTCTGATTTATAAAGGCCAGCATACCAAAAGCTTTCTTCACCACCCTATCCACATGAGATTCCACCTTCAGGGAACTATGCACCATTATTCCTAGATCCCTCTGCTCTACTGCATTTTTCAATGCCCTACCATTTACCATGTATGTCCTATTTTGATTAGTCCTACCAAAATGTAGCACCTCACATTTTTCAGCATTATACTCCATCTGCCATCTTTCAGCTCACTTTTCTGACTGGCCTAAATCTCTCTGCAAGCTTTGTAAACCTACTTCATTATCCACAACTCCACCTATCTTAGTATCATCTGCATACTTACTAATCCAATTTACCACCCCATCATTCAGATCATTAATGTATATGACAAACAACATTGGACCCAGTACAGATCCCTGAGGCACACCACTAGTCACCGGCCTCCAATCTGACAAACAGTTATCCACTACTACTCTCTGGCGTCTCTCATCCAGCCACTGTTGAATCCATTTTACTACTTCAATACTAATACCTAATGATTGAACCTTCCATGTGGAACCTTGTCAAAGGCTTTACTGAAGTCCATATAGACAACATCCACCACTATACCCTTATCAACTTTCCTAGTAACCTCTTCAAAAAATTCAATAAGATTTGTCAAACATGACCTTCCACACACAAATCCGTGTTGACTGTTCCAAATCAGATCCTGTCTATCCAGATAATTATATATACCATCTCTAAGAATACCTTCCATCAATTTACCCACCACTGACGTCAAACTCACAGGCTGATAATTGCTAGGTTTACTCTTAGAACCCTTTTTAAACAATGGAACAACATGAGCAATACGCCAATCCTCCAGCACCATCCCAGTTTCTAATGACATTTGAAATATTTCTGTCAGAGCCCCTGTTATTTCCACACTAACCTCCCTCAAGGTCCTAGGGAATATCCTGTCAGGACCCAGAGACTTAACTACTTTTATATTCCTTAAAAGTACCAGTACTTCCTCTTCTTTAATCATCATAGTTTCCATAACTTCCCTACCTATTTCCCTTACCTTACACAATTCAATATCCTTCTCCTTAGTGAATACGGAAGAAAAGAAATTATTCAAAATCTCCCCCATCTCTTTTGGTTCCACACATAGCTGTCCACTCTGATTCCCTTATAGAATATAGTATATGTGTACAATACTATAGTACGCATAGTATTGTGTACTATGACACAATATAGTCATAGTACAGCACTAGGAATGAATGGAAGTGGTGGAAACAAGTGATTTCTTTTTAAACTAATAAAAATTAATTTTAAAAATCAACATTGCATCCGTAACATATGTAATACAGAGAATCTTGCTGCTCATGGATGCCAGTGGCTGTGATTTTCATCTATTATCAGCAGTTTCCTGACCTGGGTCTAACAAAATGGCCTCCAGAGATTGTACATACATTTTAAATGCACAAAGTACCCTTCGTTAAAGGATAGCTTATAACTCTCTCTCTTTGCATAGCAATGAGACTGTCATGTAGCACAGTGTACAATGCTGAAATGGGTGATGTTGTAGCTGTTCTTGATCAACTGAATGCCCTGTACTGAATTCACTCAGAGGTATATGGATTTAAAAAGTACCTTTTTCTTCCATCAGATTGCAGTATTTTTTTTTATTATTAATTTTACATATAAGAATACAGAGTACAAGAAAAAAAATATATCAATACATTTGTCACAGTGGGGCATTGGGAATGGACCCGAATGCAAGACACAGACACTGAAGTACAAGGAACAGGACTTGACTAGAGTAGGGACGTGACAGGATTCAGACCAGGAGCAGGGACAAGAACGCAGACTTGGGCTAGGGAAAGCGGGACCAGGACTAGGAACCATGGACTAGGAGACAAGGCTTGGACTCCAAGCCCGAGACTGGACAAGGACCCAGAACCTGGGTCTTGCCTCGAGCTCGGACCACAGGACCAGGCAAGGACATAACATGGCTTCAGGACAGGATGTGGCTAGGGTCTTGGGTCCTGGAGCTTGGCTGCGGGATCCGCGAGGCTAGGGGTCCTGGAGCTTGGCTGCGGGATCCGCGAGGCTAGGGGTCCTGGAGCTCAGAGACAGACTGGGAACTGAACATCGACATAGAGCCGGGATTTATCCTTCGACAAGACGGGACTCATCTTTAACACGACACTAACATGAGACAGGACAGAACATAGACATAGAGCTGGGACTTATCCTAAGACAAGCCGGGACTCAACTTTGTCTCCACACCAAGATGGAACAGGTCCCTCCATCAGGTAACGGCAGAACAGCCAGACTTACCCAACAGAGGTGAGGACAAGGCAAGACAGACCCCCCGCAGAGCAATGGCAAAACAGCCTGACTTACCCCACGGAGGCAAGGACAAGACAAGACCCTCCACAGGGCAACAGAAGAATGGCCTGACTTACCCCACAGAGGTGAGGACCAGACAGATCCCCCCTCAGGGCAATGGCAAAACAGCCTGACTTACCCCACAGAGGCAAGGACAAGAAGAGACAAACACCAAAGAACAACAGACAATTCCATCTCTGCTGTGGGAAGCTCCAAGTCTCAGTTCGGCCAGCAACCTCAGCTGGCTACAGAAACAGCTGGATCCCTACCTAGTTCAGAGTGACTGGCAGCCACTCAACTGCCCCAGGAAACAACCAAATCTATACCGCAAGGACAGCTCCAACTACCGACAGCAAGGCTCCATGAAGCAATTGTTCGCTAACATGGCCTAAAGATGACAAGTGGCTGCTCTAGCCTTCCACCAGCAAATTACTCCCAGGGGAACTGACCAGACAAACCAGCAGCCCACACTCAACCCCAAGGCTACTTATATTCCAAGCCCAAAGATGGGAATCAGGTGCCTATGATTAACTCAACCAAACGAGGGACAGCTGGAAGACCTGGAGCCCTGAGTCCACGGACCGGACCGTGAATCGGAATGCGGACTTCATGGACCGGTCTGCGACAACATTATACTAAATTGCATATAAAGACTCCTTACCCTATATTCATACAGATTAATTAATTTGTAACATTGAAATATAGTAATTTTATTATATAAAAAAATCTAACCCACTACCAAGACCGAAGCTGTTTAGTAAAGAAAAAAAGGAAAAAAAAAATTAGTCATCATCTGTGCTTTAACAGCAAATCAAAGGTTTTGAAAATAATTCAAAAAAGGTCCCCATAATGTTTGAAAGTCTTGGCTAGATTCAGAGATTGAACATCGAATCTTCTCTAAATTTAAACATGACATCACATCACTTAACCATTGAGCGTGAATCGGAGGGGCCGCATCTTTCCATTTAAGCAAGAGCGTCCTTCTGGCCATAAGAGAAATAAAAGCCAAGATGTGCAAGTCAGATGACTCCAAAATAATATCCTTTCCTCCAACAATACCAAATAAAGCAGTCAAAGGATTAGGCTTAAAGCTTACTTTGAAAAGTATCGAGAAAGTTTGAAATAATTCTTTCCAATATTTTCCAAGACTCGAACATATCCAAAACATATGAATGAGTGAAGCTTCTCCATTATTACATTTATCACAATACGGAGATATATCTAAATAAAAATGAGACAACTTATCCTTGGTCATATGGGCCCTATGGACCACTTTAAATTGTAGGAGAGAGTGGTGGGCACATAACAATGAAGTGTTAACCAATTTAAAAATTTGATTCCAAGTTTCCGCAGAAATTGAAGTCTGTAAATCTTGTTCCCAAAGATTTTTAATTTTATCTAAAGGAACACTTCTCATTCCCAACAGCATATTATAAATATTAATACCAGGTTTCCCCCGCCATCCGAAGGTAGAGCGTTCCTATGAAATGGTTCGTAAGCCGGAACGTCGTAAAGTGAAGAAGCAATTACCATTTATTTATATGGGAAAAACTTGTGAGCGTTCGCAGACGCAAAAATAACCTACCAAATCATGCCAAATAACATATAAAACCTAAAATAACAGTAACATATAGTAAAAGCAGGAATGATATGATAAATACACAGCCTGTATAAAATAGAAATACTTCTGCAATCATTGCCTGTACTGTTCTCCGTAGCGAAAATCTCACGCAAGTGCTCTCAGCAAAAACATGGCACAAGCGCTCTCCAGTAACCTTTAAGCTATGAAGCTGCCAAATCATACCAAATAACACCTAAAAATACACAGCCTATATAAAGTAGAAATAAAGTATGTACAATGTAGTATCACTTACGGGAAGCGGGAAGATATCGAGCACACTGATGGTGGTGTGTTAGGCTGAGTCGTCGGAGGTTGGAGTGGTGCAGTGGCCCCCACCCTCTGGGACATACAGAAAAAAAATAATGATCCACCAACTTAAACTGCTGGATTATTACTTTTGGCTGCTGCTTGAATGCTGGTGCTAATGGCTGTTTTTTTTTGAGCTGTTAGAAATTGACTTAATCTACAGGAAAAGTCTAACAACTCTTACTCTGTTGCTCTTAAATAATTTGAGATGGTGCATTTGGACAACATCTCAGATTACTTGGACACCGTTCAGAGAAAAGCATGACTTGGGAGTGAAGGTAGAACTTAACACAATACACCAAAAGAGCATGGTAAGATGCAAAAATACTGTATATAGGAGGTTTGAGCCACAAGGAGCTTCAGGGAGCACTTTCATTATATCATTCTATACGCAAGAGCACGTATGAGATGGCTTGACCTCACCAAGGAAGACAATATTAATAAATGTCTGCTGCTGCAGCCTCAAAGGAGGGCATGAATAGCATTGCAGGTACCTACCAATGTCACTTTCATTCTTAAGTCTTAGAATGAGCTTCTTTCAATTTTTTCTCTGTTGGTAGTACACTACTGAATCAGTAAAGTCACCATAGCTCTATATCAACAAAGAGCAGTGTAAATGAGCATGCGGGTGCACACGTGTGGCGGGTTTCATGGTGGAAAAGGTGTAAGAGATTGCATGCACATTGTGCTTTCAAGATTTATCAAATGAAGGCATTCCAATCCATCACATTGGTGGTGATGTCCAACTATCACGGTGACTTCCCTGGCAACAGTAAGAATTCCTGCATCATGAGGCTGTCTCTTTGCCTCCAATGTTGTATTCAGCCCTCCAAGTTCAAGGTTAGCTATAGAACATGAAAAGTTATTGTTTCCACATTATCTATGCCATATTAGACACAGTAGGAAGATAATGAGGGCTATGCTGCTGGAAGGTATATCATTAATTATCCAGATTTGTGGTTAAGTGCTGCATGCTACACATTCATACCATCGTGTAGGAATATCCCTTATCACCATCTGCCACCTGAGAAACTAGGTCAGTGTAGGGTTGGGGATAGAGGAGGGAGAGGAGAATATGAGAAACTGTGAAAGCAGCACTCTGGACTACAATCTAAAAGATTGTCTTCCACTAATCTCAACCGCATCTTCCAATTATCCACCTGTAACAAAATCCTTGCCTTTCTTCCTACAATAATTAGAACGCATTCCTTCTGTTGACATTGATCCTTGATTCAGTCTATTCCAGAACTGCATATTAGTAAATTCAATTTGACAAGTTTAATAAATTTTAAAACAGTAGAATGGAGGATGAGGGGTTTCGGGCCTAAAGATTTGAATCTTTCTCTTTCCACAGATCATATCTGACCTGCAAAATGTTTGCAGTATTTTCTGTTTCTATTCCAGAATCGTAGTTGTGGCATATTCTAACTTCACATCTTTAGCATATTCAAGATCCTTGAATTTACAGTGCTCCAATTTCACAGATTTAGTACATCTGACAACTGCTGTGTTGTAGCATCAGAATCAGATTTATTTTCACTGTCGCATATGAGATGAAATTTGTTGTTTTTTGCAACAGCAGTACAATGCTAAAATAAAAGTTAACATAAATGACAAAATAAGTAAAAAGCACCAAAAAAGGAATACTGAGGTACAGTTCATGGGTTCATGGACTGCTCAGAAATCTGATAATGGAGGGATCTATTTCATTAGGAACTTGAACAGATTTGATATGTCACCAATGCCTCTTGCAAATTTCTATAAATGTATGGTGGAGAGCATTCTCTCTGGTTGTATCACAGCTTGGTACAGAGCCTCCAATGCACAGGAGTACAAGAAGCTGCAGAGGGTTGTGGACTCAGCCAGTTCCATCACAGGCACAACCCTCCTCTCCATTGTGGACACCTTCAAGGCGCAATGCCTCAGGAAGGGAGCATCAAACATTAAGGACACTTACTATCTGGAACATGTTTAACGTGGTCCAGAAACAGATTCAGTAAATTCCAGAAATGTGGTTTAAATTGGATTTGCAGATTAGACATGCTTTGGATTACAGTAGGTTACAGGATTGTTTAAAAAATGTATGCTCAGCATAATCCAGAATCATAGGAATAGCTAGCTCCAGAAAGCCATGTTTTTTGAATTTCCGAATCAGCTGATGTTTGGATTATTAGAGAGAATAGTTCACGTAGTGGTGAGAATGAGAGGCTGCTTTGACTCTCAGTGGTGATATTATGTTACTTCCAAACTGGTAAAAAAATTTAAATCAATATAAACAAATTTGTTTTCTATACAGGAATTTACCATTGCTTCAGCACAGTGTTGGGTGGCATAGTGGCATAATGATTAGTGTAACACTTCACAGCACCAGTGATTGGAAGATTGGGCTTCCAATTCCCACCACTGTAGGAGTTTGTGTGTCCTCCCTGTGACTGGGTGGGTTTCTTCTGAATGCTCCAGTTTCCTCCCACATTGCATAAAGACATACAGTATGGGCTAGGGTTGGTAAATTGTGACGTGCTATGTTGGCACTGGAAGCATGGTAACACTTGCGGGCTTCCCCCAGCACATCATTGGGCTATGATGGTTGTTGATGCAAAGCAAAGTACTTCACTGTATATTTCAATGTTTTGATGAACAGGTGACAAATAAGCTAATCTTTATCTTTATATCAATAAATAGAAGTCGGCTTCTTCCTTTTACTTATTTTTGTTTTTAATGACAGTGTCAGATTTTATATAAACAGTATGATTGATGGTGAACGGAGCACTGCTGGGAATCTTTTCAAGGTAAAAGGTAATTTCTGAGAACTGTGACTAAGCATGACATAGTCCTGGATCTTCCCAGAGACTGATGGGTAAGCTTCAGCTGCCCAGTGACTAACCAATGTATTGTTTGGGAGCACTCCAGAGATTATCAATTACATTATTCTTGAGCTACCTGGAGAATGACCATGAGTTCTATTGTCCTGAGTTACCATTAATAGTAATGTCCTGTTGTTGTCCAGACACTGACCACTAGGTATAACACTCAGAAGCTGCCTAGAGAATGACCATTACTCACATCACCCTGGAGGTGCCCGGGAGTGACTATCAGTTATATTGTCTTGGATCTGCCAAAAGATCCACCATCGGTTCCTTTGTATAGTTTATTTTTGCCTGCAGTAGTTTGATACTCATATGTTAAGCAGCAAACTTTCTCAACTTGTTGAGCACTGGAAACAAAATGAAGATCAAATAAATTATACTTTAATTAAATATTCTGCTACCTTCAGTTTGTTGTTTCTCCAGGTACTTTGTAAAGGATGTTCAGTGTACACGGCAATATTCCAGTTGTGATCGACTACAGATGTTTGCTGATTTCAAACTGGGATTAGCTGTCTATCAGAGAGCTGATGATGCTTTGGTCCTGGATAAACATCCCTCCCTGGTGTAAACAACAGCTGGTTAATCAAATCAGCTTCCCCTTTCTTGAGATACACTCTTTAAGTCTCACCACCGCTTCGAGGGTTGATTAATTGTTCCCTTCTGTCAGCATGTGCCGTTTGTTGTACTCCACAAGCACCACTGGTTAACTCCATGAGGGATAAATCTTTCTGCACCTTACTGCTCAGCAAAACTGTCTGCAGTTCCCATTGTTAGACTGGGAAAGTCAGAGCAGCTCCTGGAGCATGTGAACAAGCAGCTAAACATGGTAACCCAAAAGCTCCTGCTATTGATTCTCACCACCTCAATAGGGAACAATTCTTCCTCACAATCTCCAGAAAAATCAATGAAAACCAGGAATTTACAATTATTCTCACTGCAAAATATCTTGAAAATATTGTTTTGTGGCATAATATGCTTTTATTGTTACATTAGACTATAATTACATCATTTCAAGTTACCTGGAATAAAAACTGTGTTCTGTACTCTTCTCTGATAAATATTTTAAAGTCAATCATTTTCAAAAAAAAATTAAAATATAAGGGTTTTTGATACTTTGACTTCAGTCTTAATCAGAGTATGTTTCCATTTTTTGCAGCATATAAAATATTTACAATGAAACAAAAATTTGTGTGAGAATTCTGCAACAAAATTGTTTGCTCATCCAAGATAATGACAGCATTGTGCTGGATGGCAGGGGTCCTCTTGAACTGATGCCTGAAAACTGTCATTTGCTATTTATCATAAAATACTAGCCAATGATTTACAATTATTTGTATTCCTCAACAGTTGCACCATGTACAGTGAAATACCTTAAAGTAGCAACTCAATAGCCTGATTCTGTTTTGTTCATGTTGTGGGCCCAAAATTATGGCTAGTGCCAAAGTTGTCTCCCCAATGGCGTTAACAAGAAGAGAGCATGTATTGGATGGTAAGCTTCCTTACTGATGGATACCATCTGCTTGATGCACTGCCTCTTGAAGGTGCCCTCAGTGGTGGGGAGGGGATGGTTTGACTGAGTCTACAAACCTCTGCAGCCTCTTGGAATCCTGTACATTGGAACCTCCATACCAGGCTGTGATACAACCAGTCAGAAAGCTCTTCACTGTACATCTGTGGAAATTTCCAAGAGTCTTTGGTGACATACCAAATTTCCTCAAACTCTTAATGAAGCAGAGCTGCTGGTGTGCTTTATTCATGATTGAATCAAGGTATTGGCCCCAAGACAGTTCCTCAGAGATGCTGAGGAAATTAAAGCTGCTCCCAACACTCAATAATTCAGGAACAGATTCTTCCCCTCTTTCATCAGATTTCTGAATAGTACTTGAACCCATAAATAGTAGCTCAAATTTGCATTATATTTTTATTTTGTAATTTATAGTAATTTTATGTCCTTGCTCCGTACTGCTGTGGCAAAACAGTAACTTTCACATCACTTCAGTGATAAAAAGCCTGATTTTCAATGGTGATATATGTACTAACCAGAAACCCACCTATTATGGATTCTTTTAAGTTAACCTCCTAATATGTTAAGTGCTGCCCCAGTAAAGACTTGTTGAGCAAAATGCATGGGTGGCTAAGAATAAGTTCTTGAGAAACAACTAAGATATAATTTGGTATGGTCGCCAGACCTTGCTATCGTTATGGGTATCAAAAACTTGGAAAGTTTCTGATTCAGGAAAAATACTGGAGCCCTAAAATTCCTTATATTTATTGCTATTCCCCAGCAAATTCCAGCCCTTTGAAAATTGTCCAAAAAGGGAAAATAATTTTAAAAATGGCTACTGTTCATACTTAATTGGGTTTCAAAATATAATTATTTTGAGGAGGATTTTGGATATATCAGCAACAAGTAGCTTTGGCAGCTTGCATGTTCCCCCTAAGGTTAATGGCAGCATCTATTAAATAAAGTTTAGACTGCAACTGTTCTATGTGCAATTATTTCATAGCAGTAACAGTATGTAGCATATCTCAAAGTGATTTAAGTACATCAAAACTCTAACTGGTGTACTATTTAGACTCAGATCTGTGCAGAGAACAAAGACGCTAGAATAGCTTTCAGAAGGAGTGTGAGCATTTGGCCTGTTTTATTCATTGGTCACCATTCTGTCCTGATTCAATTCCATTTTATACAAGTGTTTAATTCCATGCATCGGAAAACAAGTGCGATTTCAAAATTAATCGTTATTAATCAAAATACCTATCCTGCTTGGCGACATGGGGCAGTAATGAGGCGTAGAGAGTAGAGAGGCAGAACAATGGTTTTATTCATTTGAACAGTGATACAGAGCAGTACAAGGCAGTTGAGAGATAGCATTCGTGAAATAACAAGAAATTGTGTTCCATTATATTCTGCACCCTACTGGCTATGGAACTATGTTATTTTGCACACATCGAGTTTTGAATCCATGTGTATGAAAGGAATTTGAAATTGCCTCTTCTCCTGAAAGGACCTTAATTTACAGAAATCCCAATATTTTTCTTAGAGCTATAAAGTCATAGAGCTGTACAGCATAGAAACAAAGCCTCCAGCCCAATGCATCTATGCCAAACGTCATCTATTTCTATTCTAATCCCATTTGCCTGCATTAATTCCATATCCTTTTAAGCCAGGGGTTCCGAACCTGGGGTTCATGGACACCTTGCTTAATGGTATTGGTCCATAGCATAAAAAAGTTGGGAAACCCTGCTCTAAGCCCTTCTGGTTCAAGTACATATCTAAGTGCCTCTTAAATATTGTTACTGTTCTTGCCTCCTCTGGCAGCTCATTTCAGATACAACCTATTGTTTATGTGAAAAATTTACCCTCACGTCCCTTTTAAATCTACTCCCTCTTAACTTAAACCCGTGCCCTTTAGTTTTAGACACCTAATCATGGGGAACAGACTTTTACAATCTACCCTATACATATCCCTCAGAATTTTAATTACCTCCTTCATGTCATCTCTCAGTCTCCTTCACTCCAAACTCTTACACTCACTTCCCATCAGATGAAGGTAAGAGTGACTCCTCACCACCCTCTATTCCCTTTTTCAGGGAACTATGTGCTTGTATCCCTATCACAAATAAGAGAAAATCTGCAGATGCTGAAGGGTTTCGGCCCAAAACATCGACTGTACTCTTTTTTCATAGATGATGCCTGGCCTGCTGAGTTCCTCCAGCATTTTGTGTGTTAGTTGTATCCCAAAATTTCTCTTAGATCAACAATGATCATCAGAGCCCTGACTTTCATTGTGTATGTCCTGACCCGATTTAATGCTCTAAAATGCATCACCTTTCTCTTGCCCAAGTTAAATTCCATCTGCCATTCCCTTGCCACTATAGTTTAATTTTGGTGTCATCTGGAAACTCACTGGTCATACCTCCTACATTCTTACCTAAATCATTAATATTTGTGACAAACAACAAAGGACCAAACACCAATTCCTCTGCACACCAGTGGACACAGATCTCCAAACTGAAAGACAACCCTCCATTACCACCTTCTGTCTCCTATCACCAAGTTAATTTTGCTAGTTCACCCTGGACCCCATGTGTTTTAATCTTCCACAACACCCTGATATGTTGGACCTTGCGAAAGGTCTTGCTAAAAGCCATGAAGACAATGTCTACTACCCTGCCCTTGTCAATTGTCTGTTTCACCCTTCAAAAAAAAAAGAAAATCAAATTTGTGAGACATGATTTTTCACGTTTAAGGCCATGATGACTACCACTGATCAGTCCTTGCCTTTCCAAGTGTAAATAAGTCATGTCCTTGAGAATCCTTTTCAGTAACTTTCCCACCACTGATGTAAGGCTAATCAGCCTGCAGTTCCTTAGCTTACCCCTGCTGCCCTTCTTAAATAAAAGCCAAACATTACCTTTCCTCCAGTCTTTTGGTACCTAATCTGTGACTAACAGAGGTATAAACATTTCTGCCAAGGCCCAAGTGATTTCTTCTTTTGATTCCCATAACACCTTAGACATAGGATATAGTTGGTCAAGTCCTAGGGATTTATAGGCCTCTATACATTTCAAGATCTCCAATGCCTCCACTTTTGCAACATTAATATGCTCCAGGGTATCATCATTCCCTTTCATGAACTCACTAGATTCCATGTACTTCTGGCACAGAAAATACAGATGACGAGCGTTTATTTAAGACCTCAACCAGTTCCTGTGGTTTGACACATAGATCACCACACTGATTCTTAAGGGGTTCCTAGCCACCATTTGCTCTGAATATACTTATAGAATCTTTCAGGATTCTCCTTTATCTTGTCTGCCAACTTCTTAAAAATGCAAAGAATAGTGGACCAGTGGGCCAGCAGGGAAACATCCCACAAACCTGAAAAGGGTACATCCTACAACTATTGAATGGTATCTCTGATGAAGCTGATCTTTTGAACCAATAACCACCAATAGTTTTCAATATTGACTGCTGTATTCTCCAAATATTTCACATCAATAATCATTAATCATGGATTTGAGATCACTGTTAGTATTATTCATTATATTCATTAATCCTTGGCGCCGCATCATCTCCAAATCCTCATAGTGGAATCTATAATCCTAGGACCAATTTTTTGGTTTATATGCTCTCTTCCCTCTATTTTCTGTAGCTTTCACCAGTTCTTCAACCTTCTAAAACCTCCTCTTCCTTTAAATGTCATCTGTGTTCTCCTCCACATTTCATGACTCTACCCCTAGCAGAAACCAAAGCCATAAACCAAAGTTCCCTCCCTATGCCTCTCCCCATGGCTTGGCCATGGAAGACATAATCTGAGTGGAAGTCTGTGACCATTGGTGTTCTGCAAGGATCAGTGCTTTGACTTCTGTTGTTTGGGTAAATTATAAATTAAATGTACAAGAAAGTAGTTGGACTGATTAGTAAGTTTGCAGACGACACAAAAATTGCTGGAGTTGTGAATATTGAGGAAGATTGTCAAAGGATTCAGCAGGATGTACAGTAGGCCAATTCTAGACAAGGGCTAAAAAAGGTAGACGGAGTTTAAGCTGGACAAATGTGAGGAGTTACATTTTGGAGGTCAAACACAAGAGGAAATAATTCAGCATGGATTCTCAACCAGGGGTCCACGGACCCCTTGCTTAATGGTATTGGTTCATGCACAAAAAAGGTTGGGAACCCCTGGTATATAGTAAATAGTAGAATCCTGATGAGCACTGATGTACAGAAGGATCTTGGGGTGCAAGTCCATAGCTCCCTGAAAGTGTCTCCACAAGTCGATAGGGTGGTAAAGAAAGTGTATCATACTTGGCTTAATCAGTCAGCATGTTAAATAAAAAGGTTGTTAAGTCATACTGCAACTGTATAACCCTTTGGAATAATATATGTGGATCAGGTTGCTGTATTAGAGAAAGGATGTGGAGGCTCTAGGGATGGACCAGAAGAAGTTCATCAGTATATTGCCTGGATTAGAGGAGTATGAGCTATAAAGATGGGATGGATGAATTTGGATTGTTTTCTCTGGAGCATCGAAGGTAAGGATAAGTGTCAGGAGGGAGATCAGTGGGCAGGGACAAATGGACAAGGGAATCACGTAGGGAGTTATCCCTGTGGAAAGTAGAAAGAGAGGGGGAGGAAAAGATGTGCTTGGTGGTGGATTCGTCCCTCCCCACTGATTTCCCTCCTGGCACCTATCCTTGCAAGCAGAACAAGTGCTACACCTGCCCCTACACTTCCTCCCTCACTACCATTCAGGGCCTCAAATAGTCCTTCCAGGTGAGGTGACACTTCACCTGTGAATCTGTTGGGGTCATATACTGTGTCCAGGGTGGCCTCCTGTATATTGGTGAGACCCGACGTAGATTGGGAGACTGCTTCACCGAGCACATACGCAGAAAAAGTGGGGTCTCCCAGTGGCCACCCATTTTAATTCCACTTCCCATTCATATTCTGATATGTCTATCCATGGCCTCCTCTACTGTTGCGATAAGGCCACACTCAGGTTGGAGGAACAACACCTTATATTCTGTCTGGGTAGCCTCCACCCTGATGGCATGAACATCGATTTCCTGAACTTTCAGTAATGCCCCTCCCCTCACCATTCCCCATACCCTTTCCCTCTCTCACCTTATCTCCTTGCCTACCCATCACCTCCCTCTGGTGCTTCTCCCCTCTTTTCTTTCTTCCATGGCCTTCTGTCCTCTTCTATCAGACTCCCCCTTCTCTAGCCCTGTATCTCTTTCACCAATCAATTTCACAGCTCCTTACTTCACCCCTGCCCCTCCCAGTTTCACCCGTCACCTTGTGTTTCTCTCTCCCCTACCCCCACCTTTTAACTCATCTTTTTTTCTCCAGTCCTGCTGAAGCGTCTTGACCCGAAACATTGACTGTACTCCTTTCCATAGATGCTGCCTGACCTGCTGAGTTCCTCCAGCATTTTGTGTGTGTTGCTTGGATTTCCAACATCTGCAGGTTTTCCCTTGTTTGTGGGGATATATGCAACTGGGCAGGGCAGGTTGAAAGCATATTTGATCCTGAGTTTATAATGTAAGGATAGAGCATAGCAGCAATGTAGTCATGATGAAACATCGTAAAGTATTAGTCACAACTGGAGTACTGCTTGAAGTCTTGGGTGCTACCCTTTAGGAAAGTTATAACAGTTTTAGAGACCATTCATAGAAAAACATTACTTAAGTGATACGTGGGATAAACAGAATCTTCAGTTATGTTTGCTAGATTGCAGAATACAGAGGTGTTGGGAAAATTGTAAGCGGGTCTCACAGCGACATAAAAAATGAAAAATATGGGCAGGAAGGTAGAGTGAAGCTGTTTCTATTGTCAAAAGAGTCAAGAACAGTGGTGGGGATGGGGAAGAATGAAGATGATAGGAAAAATAATCACTTTTTCTTTTTAAAGCGAATAGTTAGGATCTGGGCTGATGGAGATAGAGTTAAATGTAAGGATTAAAAATGGGTGGGATAAGTAGTTGGAATGAAAAAATCGGAATTTGGAATGAAAAAAATCGGAATAGGCAATGAGGAGAGACTGGAAGTCAGGGACTAGCTAGATTGCTTTTACAGAGAGCCAGTATGGGCTTAATGGACCAAATGGCTTCCATCCACACTGTAATTGCTTGTGATTTTGTGGATGGAAAGCTAAAAACAAAGGCACATATAATGCAAATAACTAGCACAGTTTCTGAGAATTAGGAGGGATACATATGTAACTCTCAGTTTCTGTTGGCTGCGTAAGTTTAGGGAAGACAATCTCAGGCCCCACCAAACGTATGAGATTGAGGTGCAAAACCTCCTGCTTGTGTGGATTCTGCATGATGTGTTACCCTGTTACAAATCACTACCACAAAATAACAGACAATAGACCATATGCAATTAAATGACTCAGCTTTATAATTCTTAATTTGACTAAAGGGTTAGTAAAGTAAAACAAAAAGAAAAGGGCCCACTTTACTGAAACAGCAAGTTGGAGCTCACGGTTTCCCTTCCATTGGTCCTCCATCAATTTCCCCCGGGCTTCGTCAACTGCTGGCCCCACTCCAAGTCAACTCCTTTCTGGGACCTCTCCTTTCTGGCATCTTCTCTCTCCATCTTCCGCTGAACAAAAGACCCAGATCACCTTGGTCTCAGGCACACAACAAGAAAAAAATCTCCCCTCATTGGACGGCGCACATTCCAAAGCCCCCGTTATCTCTAGCCATAACCCAAACACTGCTGTTACAGAAAAACCATTACATTAACAGTGCTTTTACAGAAAGACCATTACATTAGCAGTGAAACCTTTCCCGGGGTGTTACACATAGAACATAATGTGAAAAGCAGATGCTGAAAGCAGCAGAAAGGGAATATTAAAATAAACCTGGAAGGTCTCACAAAGTCAAATGAAAAATGAACATAACAGTATCAGGAAGAAGAGTGGTCAGAAGCAATAGAAACACTAATATTGATAAGACAGTAACAATGGGAAGTATCAACTGTTAAATAATGTTACAGTACTGTACAAACGTCTTAGTCACATATATATAGCTAGGTTGCCTAAGACTTTTGCACAGTACTGTAGTAATTTTATATATTGCACTGTACTGCTGTTGTATAAAAAACAAATTTTATTACATAAGTGAGTGATGATAAATCTGATTTTGACATGAGTCTCTATTGTGAACTGAGAGTAGGAAGGGGGCAGGGAGGGAGAAATATGGCTGAGAAGGGAAGAGGGAAGGGAAGAAGGGAGGGAGCGGGAAGCACCAGAGAGACATTCTGTAATGATCAATAAACCAGTTGTTTGGAATCAAATGACCTTGTCTGGTGTCTCAGGGCTGGGTGTGTCTACCCCCATGCCACCCACTGACCCTGCCACTCCTTCACTGCCACCTGTCCCACACCCAACCCACGACATTCCACCCTAACCATTCCCAACATCCTTTGCTCCCTCCAGATTTACAAACTTGCTCTCTGCTCCACATTGACAAATACAGTACTGTGTGAAAATCTTAGGCACCCTCGCTATATATATATATGTGTCTAAGACTTTTACACAGTACTGTATGTCAGCATTTACACCTGTGAAAGAAAATAGAATGCTGAATATCACAAAAAGACAAAATAAAAAGCAACTCAACAGAATTAAGATAAACTAAATACCTGAAATGAGGAAAATAATTCTGCAGAATAATTATAAATATGCAAGACTAGGTGTTTCCATCACAAGAGTTTAAGGGGTGGGGGAAATCAGTGAGAATATGGCCTTAACTATAATTTTCAATCATATTTTCTGGAATGAGGTGATATATTTTGTTATAGGAAGATTGAGCTGCAGCAATATTAACTAAATAACTAAATGGAACAATTTTAAGGGGTGTATGTTAAAGGTTCGTCCATTGTCATCGATGAAGACCTTGACACCATTGGTACTTTTTACGAGGTCGAGTTGCTAGCTTGACACTCAACCCGGCACGGATGGAAAGCATGCCTGGGAGCGGCTTGACTAGATTCAAACTCAGCAAAGTTCGCTCCCAGAGTCTGGCGCTGATGTCACTGCGCCACCAGCCAGCATTGATGGTCTCAAGGCTAGCGCGTGATTTGGATTTAAGTGAGGGAGAGTTGCGCAGCATCAGCCTCACTCTCTCTTCCCAATTCCCATCTGGATCCAGTGGCAAGACAGGAGTTGAGACGGCTGGAGATGGGACTAGGCGCAGTGGATGACCAGGACGTCTTCTGTGTCTTGTTGTGCTCTACACGTTCCACGACGCTAGCAGAGACCGCCTTCTTGACCTTTGAACCTTCCATTGGTCTCGTCCGCTCAATCAGCCGGAGTCTGTCTTCACATGCTGGGATAGACAACTCCCTATCTCACCGAGGGTTTGAGACCCGTCGGCTACCCTCAGCTGGTTTAGCTGGCTTGTTGGAGCCATTGCCTAGGGTGTGGCCACTGTCGCATGCAAACAGTTACGGGGAGCCACAGGTGAAAGCAGAGTTCCAGGTAGGGACCAAAGGTGGACAAACCGCCCTGAAAAGGATGCGGCATGTTCCCCCACCAAAGGTGTTACCCCTCCCTGATACCCCATACACCCCAAGGGATGTATGTACAACTAATCCCTCTCTCCTTTTTCTTTGTAGCCCTATAACTTCAAAGTTCAAAGTAAATTTATTATCGAAGTACAGATATGTCTCCATATACAAACCTGAGATTCATTTTCTTGCTGACAATCACTGAAAATACAATAAACAGGATAGAATCAATGAAAGACCACACCCAACAGGACAGAACAACTAACATGCAAAAGATTATTACAAACTGTGCAAATACAAAAAGAAAGAGAAGAAAAAGAAATACTATTAATAATACTAATAATAAATAAATAAACAATAAATATCAAGAACGTAAGATGAAGAATCCTTGAAAGTAAGTCCAGTTCAGTGATGGGGCGAGTGAAGTTATCCCCTCTGGTTGCAGAGCCTGATGGTTGAAGGGTAATAGCTGTTCCTGAACCTGGTGGTGCTGGTCCTGATGCTCCTGTACCTTCTTCTTGATGGCAGCAGTGAGAAGAGAGCATAACCTGGTTGGTGGGGGTCCTTGATAATACTGCTTTCCTGTGACAGCACTCCATGTAGATGTGCTCAATGGTGGGGAGGGCTTTACCAGTTGATGGACTGGGCCAGATCCACTACACCCTATCCTCGTTATATGCAGGGGATACGCTCCTCGAAGTCGACACATAATGTGAAAACGCATAATGTCAATAATTATTTAAATGGAGAAAATAGGGGTGTGTTCTGGAGGCTTCCTAAATATGTTTTATCTGTAATTTATTCACATTTTCGTACCAAGATGACACAAAAGTAGTACCACAAGGCAACATTCGTATTATATTTCATCAATTTAAGGTAATATTCAACGTAATAAATCATAAAAAGTTAACATACTAGGGTGTACAGTACTCACCAACAGTGGCAGGTGTGTTCCCTCTGGGAGATGAGTGGTTGTGCAGTGGTGTCGGGCAGCCTTACATGGATGAGGTGGATGGTTGTGTGTCGTCAGGATCATCAAGGACAGCAAGGGGTGAAGGAAGACCCACAGAACTCTCAGAGTAGCTGGCAGCAGATGACACCGGTTTGAAGAAAGTGGTGAGGATTGTTTGCTTAGCAGCATTTTGTTTTTCAGCACAAATTTGCTTGTAGGGAAGAAGGCTTGACTGCAGGGAATGACTGAAATGCTGACTCTGTTCTAAACTTGGGTCCATGTCCATTGCCATTTGTGCCAAGTGTTCCGCAGCCTTAAAAAATTCTGCCAGTTGCTTCACCGTAAAATCCTTCACCTGCAACTCGATATTTTCTTCTTCATCATTATCACCTTCAGTCTGAGTTAAACGCAGAAGGTCATCCACACTTAATTCTTCATCATGAGAATCCAGGAGTTCTACCATGTCAGCAGTCTCGAGATCTGAGAATCCCTCCCCACCAATTTTACGGCCCAGGGCCACACAATCCTGGACAGCTGCAGTGACGGCAGGAAACCCCTTGAGGGTGTGCACACACTCCGCCCAAATTGATTTCCATGCTCCATCGAGAGGTCTCTTACTCAAACCCTTAAGAGCACGGGGGTTTAGTGAACGGTAAACTAAGAGAGGCTTCATCTTACAGTCTCCTTCGGCATTGGAACACATAAGCAAAGTCAATCTATCCTTTGCTGCCTTGAAACCTGATGCAGTTTTTTCACCCTTACTTATGTAAATGTGTTTCAGCAGACGCTTCCAAAAAAGCCCGGTCTCGTCTGCATTAAACAGCTGCTTTGGTGTGATGCCTAACTCAACTGATGCCTAACTGATAGCGCACAACTGCACAGGGTAGCGTCCCAGAGCTATGTTACCTTCACCTGATGCCGCCCTGTTTATAATTTCCAACTTTTTTTCAAGTGTTAAAGTGGTTCTCTGCTGCTTGGCTGATGGCCCAGGACTTGACATTGGATGCTTAGGAGGCATAGTTAAGTAGTTCAAGCACAAAATCACTGCACCGTAGGTAAAAACAACAAAAGTTCGGGCGCAAGATCGCACATCCATACGTTGCCAAAACCAATGCGAGACTGGCGGGAGTGAGATTGTAAGGCGTGCGCACGTGGCTTGTATTGGCGGGAAAGCAGTGCTCCTCACATAACTGTGAGTTTTGGACACGCATAAGGAGAAGTTGGTAGAAATAGGTTCCTTGCACAACTGTGAATCTTCATTGTCTGAAGACGCATATAACAAGGATAGGGTGTACTTTTTGTCGTATTTTCCATTCAAGGGCATTGGTGTTTCCATACCAGACTGTGATGCAACCAGTCAATATACTCTCCACCACATATCTATAGAAGTTTGTTAAAGTTTTAGCTAAGACGTTGAACCTTCACAAACTTCGTGTTTTCTTTGTAATAGCACTTATGTGCTGGACCCGGGACAGATCCTCTGAAGTGATAACATCGATGAATTTAAAGTTGCTGACCCTCTCCACGTCTGATCCCTCAATGAGGACTGGCTCGTGAACTTCCGGTTTCCTATTCCTGAAATCAATAATCATCCCCCTGGTCTTGCTGACATTGAGTGAGAGATTGTTGTTGTGGAACCACGCAGCCATATGTTCAGTCTCCCTCATATATGTGGATTTGTCACTACTCTTGACTGGCCAAAGACAGTGGTGCCGTTGGTAAAGTTAAATATGCCATTGGAGCTGTGCTTAGCCTCACAGTCATAAGTATAAAGTGAGTAGAGCATGGACTAAGCACATGAGATTGTGGGGAAGATGTTGTTGCCATTCCAAACTTACTGGGGTCTGCAAGTGAGGAAATCGAAGGTCCAGTTACACAGTGAGGCTTAGGACTTGAAGCTTATTGATTAGCTTTGAGAGGATGATAGTACTGAATGCTGAGCTGTAGTTAATGAAGAGCATCCTGATGCATGCATCTTCACTATATTCCAGGGTTGAGTGAAGAGTCAATGAAATGGTTTCTGCTGTTGACCTGTTGTGATGGTAGGCAAACTGGAGGGGATCCAAGTTGCTTCTCAGGGAGGAGTTCATATGTTTCATCTTAAAGCACTTCATCACAGTGGATGTAAGTGATACTGGATGACAGTCATTGAGGCAGGTTACCACGTTCTTCTTAAGCACTGACATAATTGAAGCCCGCTTAAAGCAGGTTGGAACTTCAGATTACTGAAGCAAGAGATTAAAGATTTCAGTGAACATTCAATAACTTAGTTTCTTTTCCAATATTTAGTCTATTCTCTTTTGAAGTTACTACTTAACATACTGGGAAAAAGTCAGATTGGACTAGGAAACAATTTTGCCTTATTTACTTTACCAAAAAAAAATTGTTATTTTGAGTTCCTCTTTTAAATTTCCTCTTAAATATCTCTCCAATAAGAAGTTTGAAGATAAAGGCTGTTAAAAAAATTAATAGTTATGGTCCTAAACTTTATAAATACAGAATTGAACATAAAAGAAAGAGATCTATAAAAGGAAACACTAACCTGACCTAAGTTGTAATATTGGATTTTGCTTAGGAAAGCACATTTTAAGAGGTATGCCTTGAAAAACTACAGAGAAATATCAGAATGGTACCAGTGATGAAGGACCTCAGTTATGTGGAAAGCCTGGAGTAACCAATATTGGTTACATATGTTCAAAAGAAACAGGAAAGGCTTTTCAGGGCCTAAAGCAACAGTGAATCAGGGACAAGAATTCAATGACTGATTAATATCACGCCTGCAAGTGCTTGTATTTTTATAGCATCATTAACACTTAAATATTCCAAAGTGCTTCACTGGAGTTCAATTAAAGAATAAATTTGGCAGTGAGCCACGTAGGGAAGTATCCTAACAGCTGACCAACAGATTGGTCAGAGAAGCAGATTTTTAGAGGCATCCTAAAGGAGGAGGAGAGACATAGAGTAGAATGACTTGGGAGGTGGGGAGGAGGGGTGGAATTCCAAATTGTTAGATGTATATAGCTGAAGACATGTGACTGGTAGAAAATAATTAAGGTTGGAAATATTCAAGTGATCAAAATATCAAAGAGATCTTGTTTTGTTACAACAAAAGGAATTGAAAACAAGGATGAGTACTGTCAGAGGTCAGTACAGGTGTCCCCAGCTTTTCAAATGTTCGCTTTATGACACCTCGCTGTTACGAGAAAAGGCAGCGCGCGCCCTGAGCAGCCAAGCTCCTCCCCCAGAACTGCATTCTAGCCGGCATTGCTTAAGCACGTGCCTGTGAGCATCTGTGCTTTATGTCGATTTATTTTGGGCATCTGTTTGCAAGATGAGTTCTAAGGTATCGGTAAAGCCTAAGAGAGCTCGTAAGGGTGTTACACTTAGCGTAAAACTAGACATAATTGAGCGGTTCGATCATGGTGAACGAAGTAAGGACAAAGTGAGTTTGGCTTGTGGAAGTTGACGAAGATGATGTTGAAGAGGTTTTGGCATCCCACGACCAAGAATTGATAAATGAAGAGCTGATGCAATTGGAAGAGAAAAGGATAACAATTGAAACCGAATGCAGTAGCGAACTGACCGAAAGTGAAGTCGTCCAGGAACTGAACGTGACGCAACTGCGTGAGATTTTCGCTGCAATTGACAACAATGATTGCAGAAAAGTACGACTTTAATTTTGAAAGGGTACATAGGTTTAGGGCATATTTGCAGGATGGTTTGATTGTTTACAAAGAACTGTTTGATAGAAAAATGCGCGAGGCTAAGCAGTCAAGCATACTGTCATTTCTCAAGCCTTCCACATCAGATGATGAACCTCGACCTTCGACATCGAGGCAGGCAGACATAGAAGAAGATGACCTGCCTGCCCTGATGGAAACAGACGATGATGAGATGACATCTCAGTGTCCTACCAGCCCAACCTCTGGACCGCGGACCGATACATTGCCACGAAGCATGCAGTAGTGCAGCGGTAGCCGGGAGGCACCTGGCACATCTTTAAAAAAAAAGCCAAAATAAACATGATAATTAATTAGGTGCTGCCCGGCACGTAAATGTCGGCTAGTCCAGGGAGCACAATGCACAGAATCAAATATCGCTGTGATGATTGTACGCTCTAGTATCAATTGTTTGGCGACAATAAAGTAAAGTAAAGATCAGAGGCGACTGCCGATTGCGTCACCTCTGATCTGGGCCGACATTTACGTGCCGGGCGGCACCTAATTAATCAGCTTGTTTATTTCGGCTTTTTTCTCAAAGATGTGCTGGGTGCGTCCTGGCTACCGCTGCACCCCTGCATGCTTCACGGGTCAGTATTGGTCGGCGGCCTGGAGGTTGGGGACCACTGCACCACCCCAACCTCCGACGACTCAGCCTAACACACCATCATCAGTGTGCTCGGCACTGTCTTCCCGATTCTGGTAAGTGATACTACACTGTACATACATTATTTCTACTTTATATAGGTTGTGTATTTTTATGTGTTACTTGGTATGATTTGGCAGCTTCATAGCTTAAAGGTTACTGGAGAGAGTGTTTCTGCCGAGAGCGCTTGCGTGAGATTTTCGCTATGATGGACAGTGCGGCAATGATTGTAGAAAAGTATTTCTACTTAAAATAGGCTGTGTATTTATCATATCATTCCTGCTTTTACTATATGTTACTGTTATTTTAGGTTTTATGTGTTATTTGGCATGATTTGGTAGGTTTTTTTTGGGTCTGCGAACGCTCACAAATTTTTCCCATATAAATAAATGGTAATTGCTTCTTCACTTTACGGCATTCTGGCTTACGAACTGTTTCATAGGAATGCTCTACCTTCGGATAGCAGGGGAAACCTGTATAGGCAAAAACCTGACAGGTTGAACAGTGTTTAGTACAACAATTGAATTGACTTTATTTATTACATCCTTCACATGCATGTGGAGTAAAAATCTTTACGTTATGTTTCTGTCTGAATGTGCAATGATATTAATTTGTAATAAATAGTATGTACAACAGGACAGTCAATATAGCATAGAAATACAATTGTATCAACGTGAGTTAATCAGTCTGATGGCCTGGTGGAAGAAGCTGTCCTGGCTTTTATACTGCGGTACCATTTCTGGGCCATTTTTATGCACCTGTCTCTGTAAATGTCCTGAATCATGGGAAGTTCACAACTACAGATGCACTGGGCTGTCCATACCACTCTCTGCAGAGTCCTGCGATTGAGGGAAGTACAGTTCCCATACCAGGCACTGATGCAGCCAGTTAGGATGCTCTCAACTGTGCCCCTGCAGAAAGTCCTTAGGATTTGGGGATTCATGCCAAACTTCTTCAACCACCTGAGGTAAAAGAGGCGCTGTTCTGCTTTTTTTTTTACCACACAGCTGGTCATTGGGGTTAGGCTGTCTCCATTGCTCCTGTAGTCCACAACCAGCTCCTTTGTTTTTGCGACATTGAGGGGGAGGTTTTTTTCTTGACACCACTGTGTCAGGGTGATGACTTCTTCTCCGTAGGCTGCCTTATTATTATTTGATAAGGCCAATTGACATAGCATCATCAGCAAATTTAATTAGCAGATTGGAGCTGTGGGTGGCGACACAGTCATGGGTATACAGAGAGTAAAGGAGGGGGCTTAGGACACAGCCCTGAGGGGCTCCTGTGTTGAGGGTCAGAGGGGCAGAGGTGAGGGAACCCACTCTTACCAGCTGCTGGTGATCTGATAGGAAGACCAGGATCAATCTGTACAAGGCAGGGTGAAGGCCGAGGTCTCTGAGTTTCTTGTCAAGCCTGGAGGGAATTAACGGTGTTGAATGCTGAACTGTAGTCTAAGAACAGCATTCTCACATAAGCATCCTTCTTCTCCAGGTGTGTAAGGACAGCGTGTAGAGCTGTGGCTATTGCGCCATCTGTTGAGCGGTTGTGTTGGTAGGCAAATTGTAGGGGGTCCAGTGTGGGTGGTAGCCTGCTGCAGACATAGTTCTTGACCAGCCCCTCAAAGCATTTGCTTATTATTGAGGTGAGTGCGACAGGACGCCAGTTGTTCAGACAGCTTACCTTGGTCTTTTTAGGTACAGGACCAATGGTCGATGTTTTGAAGCAGGAGGGTACTCTACACTGGGAGAGGGAGAGATTAAAAATGTCTGTAAACAGAGGGAAGTAGAGTTTAGGAAGAAATCAATTTCATAGTCAAAGATACAACGAGACCCTGTGCTATGTGGTATTGAATGAATGCCAAGTTACCTGATTGTAACACTCAAAGATCATGGATGAAAGCAATAGACAAAATCTTAGCTGCATACTTTGGTTCTGTGAAATCTTAAGTTTCTTCAAGATAGAATTTGTCAGATTCCTGATTTTGGTATTGCTGTTCTGTGCTTTTAGTGCCCTCTTACTAAGTATTAATTGCATCATTTTCTCTGTATATTAATATTGTGTTCAACCTGCTTCTTTTATATAAAACTTCTATGTGTAATAACCTGGAGTGCCTGGCTTCATTAATCTTTGCCTCTGCAAGAAGCTCTGCAACTTCACTTTACTCCCACAGGCTGGAAGGAATAAGCTCACGGTTCAGTAACTTCATCTTGACGGGATTTTAGAGAACTCAATAAATCATCTCCTCTCACAGAAAAACCTTCCAATCTGCATGAGGCAATGATGCCTCATTGTGGCTGACCAGCATGCATAAAATTCAGTTAATGAAACTAACCAATTTGTACTTAAAGTGCAAAGTATTAGTACAATAGACACAGGATTTGTTTATCTCCATTGATTCCAAGAGAATGGTAAAGTAGTGGTTAAATTAGTGGACTAGTAATCCAGAGATCAAATCTAAAGATCCAAATACATGACTTCAAATCCAACTGTATCAGGGGAATTTAACTTCAATTAACCAAATAAGCCTGAAATAAGAAGAGATAAAAATAGCAGACTGTAAAAATCTACCTTTTGAAAAAGTCTGGACTATACAACTGTTGTTTCTTAAATTCCCACCGAAATGACACACCAAAATGTTACAATCAGGTAACTTGGTATTCATTTGACACCACATAGCACAGCAGCACACCATATGGAGTCTAACCTGTAAATTCTTCACATGCATCTATGGACATACGACTAAGAAGATGTCACACATGACTATGAAGCAGCAAAATCATATTCACAGAATTACACCAAAATCTGAGGATCTTCTCAGATTTTTTGTTATGTCCTGAATCACTGGCTGGATAGACCAAAATGAGGGCATGTGGGCATACAACTGGGAGAAAGAACAAACAGAAATATTTCAGTAACAAAGACTTTTAATGATAATAAGGAAACCTACTGCCTATTACTTTCAAGAGAAAATCTGCAGATGCTGGAAATCCAAGCAGCACACACACATTTCGGGCTGAAACCCTTCAGCAGCACCTGTGAAGGGTCTTGGCCTGAAAAGTTGACTGTACTCTTTTCCATAGATGCTGCCTGGCCTGCTGAGTTCCTCCTGCTTTTTGCGTGTGTTGCCTTCTACTTTTATCAATTCTCAGGTAATGAATCAGTATCTGTCCATATTGAAGAGCTCTTGCAAGAATGCTTATAATAGCTAAAGTGCAGAATGTTTTCTTACAAGGGTACTTAAACATCCTTCACCAAGAGTGGCTCAGCAATACTGAATGAGTTGGCTATGTCTTGAAGTTCAATGCTGATGAGATATCCAATACAAAGGAAAAATGTTTTCTTTGTCCTTACTAACTTGTCTTATCTATTTGGTAATGGGAAAAATTTCTACCATGCACTCCTTGTGAGGTGATGCTCTGCCAAATATGTGGCATCTATGAAGCACCATGACAGCATCAGAATTATACTCAATAAAAATTTATGTTCTCATGGTTTAGCATATCCCAAATTCTACCATTACAATTGAACCGGGGATAGCTTACTGGGGTTTAACGAGAGTAAAAGTGTATGCCAGGGGAAGCATCAGTCATATCCTAAATTGGTAAAGCTATTGTAATGAACTACCGTATATGCATGCTAAACAACAGAAACAGAACACAGAGCTAAGTAATCTCATCACAAACAAATCACACCAAACTCACAGAAGTCAAAAATTGTTGTGGAGAATTAAACAATCAACTGAGATGAAGACACCATAAATATTTCCATCCACAGTGATGGTGTAGCCCACTGTATCATTCTTTGGAAGACAAAGCTGCAGAGTTTCAACCATCTTTAGCTAAGTTTTATATTCATTTTGGACTTTCTCTGACGGTCAGAAGCCAATATTTATATAGAAAGATTCACTGCACCTCATATCCAGAAATGTCTAACTGCATTGGATACAATCAACTTATTCCAATACAAGGAAAATATTGTTGTCTACTTGAGATTGTGAAAAATTATGTATATCCGGTCTAGAAAAAGGACAAATCCACTCCAGCTAATTAATGGCCTAACATTCTATTCGCACTCACCAGCAAAATGATGGAAGGTGTCAACAACATTGTTATCGAGTGGCATTTACTCACAAACTGGTGACTGGTGCTTAGTTTGGTTTGATGGGCTGAATGGCATAAATCTGCCCCAATGCTTTGGTTTTTCCACACAGATCATGTGAATACCACTGTTATCCTTTATCCAAGTATAGAGAGAAGAAAAATGAGTTGAAAGTTCCATCATCATCAGTTTTTCTTGAAACTCTTTGGAAATAAGGTAGCTTCAGCTTACACATAACCAGAATTAGGCATCATTCAGGCATAGGCTAACACATTTGCGCTAACCAAGGTGCCAGGCTTGACCATTTCCAACAACACAAAGTCTAATAATTTCCCTATGCCATTCAACAGCATTATTGTTGCCAAGTCCTCCATCATCAGTATCCTGAGACTTAGAATAGGTGAGAAGCATCAATGGACTCTAAATACCATGGTTGCAAGTGCAGACTAAAAGGTAGGAAACAGAATCAGAATCAGGTTTATTATCACTGACATAATATGCTGTTTTGTGCAGCAGTACAGTGCAATACTTTAAAAATTACTATAAGTTACAATAAGAAATTAGTGCAATTCTAGTCTATTAACTTCAATAATTTTTCTTTGCACTAGAAAATTTGATCAAAGGAAAGCATTACATTTAATTTAAATTGACTTTGATTTTTATAAAGCACCTTGAAACCTCATATGGCCAAAATTATCTTGATATCAATAAATAAGTAGTGCATAAATAGTAGAGCAAAATAGTGAGGTTGTATTCATGGGTTCATAGGCCATTCCAAAATTTGGTGGCGGAGGAGGAAGAAGCTATTCCTAAAACATTGAGTGTGTCTTCAGGTTCCTGAACCTCCTCCCTGATGGTAGTGATTCATTTCCTGATTTAGGAAGCTTTTTCATGAGGCATATCAGGAGTATGATGTAATACTTTGGCTTGGCAGGATGGAAGTAACTTCTATAACACTAAAGAAGCTTGGCACTATCTACTGCACAACAACCTGTTTCATTTGCACCCACTTACCAATCTGAATATTCATTCTTTCCACAGGTGGCACACAGTCCACAATGTGCGCCATCTGCAAAATGCTCTGCACCAATTTCTTATTCTGCCCCACCAGGAGCTGTATCTATTCCATAACCTATTCATACTTCCCATGTGCCTCCTTTTTAAATTATTAGAATTCAGTCTATTGAAATTAATAGGATGAATATCACACTAATGAAATACGGCTGCCTCCACTGGGATAAAAGCAAATGACCTGATCAATGGGATTCTGTCTCTAACCAGATTAATGACACTGAGTTAGCTCAACCATACTTAACAGAAAGACTGAAAAGTAAAAGTATAGTGCTTTATTTCCTGGGACATCCTTGCAGGATTAATGATTAAATAGTTGATGAGCACAGAAGCAAAATAGTTTATGGGAATGGAACAGCAAAAGAAAGTCATAAGATAAAATCCCAATTGGTTAAAAGCTGAAAGAGAATTCAAAATATCTGTTTATTTGTGTACTGTATTATCTGTTTACTGGCCCTGAAAATAATACCAAAAAATTCCAAATACTTCTAAATTGCTCATTAATACTCTCAGAAAAAGGAATATAATGTGTGTGACCTACTATTAAGTTAGTTGGTTCTCACTAATCCATTATCAATTATTTTTAAAATTGTGGATTGCGTGACACAAGAAAAATGGTGACAACATCTCATTTATTTTGTGCAACAGGTAGGCTTGAATGCAAATTACAATATTCCACAGGTGCTCTTTATCTTTGGTGACATTGGAGCTGTTTCTTGTATCCATTGGAGTGTTGGATTTTGCTTGACAATTGGCATTTCACGGCAGTGTGGATATGGCTCAGTTACCAAACTGTGTTTTGATTCTCATTTCATAGTGCCAGTTTTGCCTGCTTTGTCAGATGTAGTTCAAATAAATGCTGTTATATATTATTTCGGGCAATTTTAAATTCTGAGGTCTCAGGACAAGGTGGTTGTTGTTGAAAGATTTAGTCCACAGTATTGGACCATTGCACTATTGAATGCCTTACTGGCACCCACAGATGATTGCCTTACTGGCAGTTAGAGTAATTAAACATTTTAGCTATGATGTATATATGGTTCATTGTTTCACATTTCTACTTCTATTTCTCCTCCTTTCTTATTAATCCTCCTACCATTATACTTCCTTTTTTACTACATTCACCATTCTTATATATTCTCACACACTATCACTGGACACCTTTTTGGATTATCCTACAAGTTCTGTCTGTACTTTCTCCAAAGGTACCACGGGGGAACTTGCCACTCTTTTCGAGTCAGCAAAACCCCATTTACCTGATTTTGTGCTCTCCCTTGCCAGGGCTATTCTTGCTAACCTCTTTCATTTTCCACTCAGGACGTCCCTTTAAAAATTTACAAAAGGGCTATAACTAACCTTCTGCACAGGTACATTCATTTATGAACATGGCCTCTTTTATATTTCAGTTTACAGTGGCTGAGGAGCTTGACATCTATCCTTTAATGCTGTCTTCATTGCCAGGATGTACTTTCCACCATTAATCCAGTGCAAAATGCCAAGGTGGTGGTGTTAGCACCCCTTAAGTCAACTCTTTGCTTCTCTGCAGACACAAGAGACTACAGATGCTGGAATCTGGAGCAACACACAATCTGCTGGAGAAACTCAACAGGCTGAGCAGCAACTATGAGAGAAAAAGAATTATTGACGTTTTAGGTTGAAATCCCGCATCAGGACCCATGCAATCAAAAGTGGGAGAGACTTTTGGAAGCAGTAATCAAAACTGCATAAGTTTTCAGATAGATACAGATAAGGATATGGACCTCGGAGGGGGTGAAGGAGTGCTAAATTAGAGAAAAGGTAATTAAAATTGTTAGACAGGAATTAGAGAGAGTAGATTGGGAATGGCTGTTATTGGGCAAGTCCACATCTGACATGGGAGAGTCATTTAAAGGCCAGCTGATCAGAATTCAAGACCAACATGTTCCTATGAGAAATAAACACAAGAATGGCAAGTTTCAGATACCTTGGACAAAGATAAATGTTACAAATTTAGTCAAAAAGAAAGCAACTAAAAGTTTTAGGGGGCTGAAATTGGACAAAGCCCTTGAGGAATATGAAAGGGAAAAAGGAAACAGGTGATCAGGAGGGCAAACAGGGGCTCATGAGTTGTCCTTGAAAGTCAGATCAAAGAGAATCCCTTGTGTTTTATACACACACCAAAATCAAGAGCATAACAAAGGAGAGGGTAGGACAACTCAGGAACAAAGGAGAGAATTTATGACCAGAGCCATAGAGAAAGTGGACAGGATACTAAATAAGCACTTCACATCGGTATTCATCAAAGAGAAGAAAATGGAGGTCACAAAATCAGGGCTGATATGTACAGAGGGATCTTGAGGTGCGAGTCAATAGCTCCCTCATGCTGGCAACACAATTAGATAGTGTGGTAAAGACGTTATACAGCATACTCAGCAAGTTTAAAGATGATTTTCAAGGAAAGCTGTTTATTACATAAAGAGCAGCAGGTGCCTGGAACACAATGTCTGGTGAAGCAGTTGAAGCAGATACAACAGCAATAATTAAGATGCATTTAGACAATATGCAGACAGATGTGTGGTTTAACTCGGCATCATGTTCTGCATGACATCATGGGGTGAAGGACCTGTTCTTATGCTGTACTATGTTCTATTTATGTAGTTTCTCATTTCTCATTTAGAATCATTGCTTTTCATCAATTAAGTTTGATCACTTGTTCTCTGCTTTCATCCCTAAGCCTCTGCACTATTTTTATCCTTATGATGGCAATCTCTACTTCTTTTCATGTATTCAACGACCCCTAATTTTTCTCATCTATTTCTGAACATATAAATCCTACCCTCAATAATTGTCTTGCCTTCAAAATTCATTGCCTTGTTACATTATCCCTACCCGAAATAAAAACACACTTAAAATGTGTTTATTTTGTTCTCCGACTATTTCTCCCTTCCCCCCTCTCCTTCACTTCTTTGCGTCCAAACTTTGCGTTTAAAACTTTCCTTTCAATCCCTGCAGTCTCAAATGCTGAGATTACTGGTCAATATGCAAAAGTTGACAAAATATGTGCATTTCAAAGTCCTATTAACCAATGACCAACTATTTTCTTTTCTTATTTTTGTTTCTGACAAACAGGACACCCGGTGAGAACTTCTCCACCCTTTGAAATAGTGCCTTGGTTCTTTCAGAGGCCCATTCAAGCAGCGATTGGGGTCGGGAGGGTATCAATTTGACGTCTCTCTCAAAAGTTTTGTGTAAAATATTAGAATCCACCAAAATAATATTGGTAAACATTAACTGGTTCAGATAATTAAAACAAAAGAGCCTTGCGAGAATACTGCGCCTGGTACTAATACCTGTCAAGTAAGCCCAGAGAAGCGTTATCTGGGACGCATCTCGGCCTCCGGTGGCCATGGTTACCTGGCCTTGTGACCCAGCTCGACCCGGAGAGGAAATGCGCGTGCGCAGAATTGAAAGCGTCGTCCCTGATGTTAACCGCCTCGCCTCGAATGGCGGGTCAAGGTCAGTAGTTGTTCTGGTTGCTATAATTTTTAAATATATTTTCAAGAATTTCCTTACCCTGAGGGAAATGGATACGAGGGCGGGGAGTGTGCGGCTGTTGCTGAGGGGGAGGCGGGTCTCAGGGCGGAAGTTGTATGAAGGGACGGATTTGGGAGAAGCGGGAGCTTTGATATAGTAGAACCGAGAGAGTAGGGATTGGTGGCCTAGAAATAAAGAAGCAAGTAAACTTATGAAGAGGAGTTTGAAGTATTTAACACGCCCTGCTGATAAAGTAGAACTGGAAAACACGGCGCTGTTTCTCTGTTTGCTCCTCAATTCAACACAGACTTGAATCATCATCAAGCAAAAAGTTAATCACTCGGGGAAGTATCAAATTTTTATAGTAAGTAAAATAAAGTTTTAATTCATCGTGCGTTCTTACGCAAAATTTAAGTAGCCAAGGAGACTTTCAACATGTTCTTCTGCCTTAAAACCGTTATATTGTTTTATCTCAGGTATAAGTATCTGTATTTATTTAGAGCACGCATGCAAAATGCTGGAGGAACTCAGCAAGTCAGACAGCAAATATGCAAATGAATAAGTAGTCGACATTATCGGACCGAGACCCTTCCATTCCAGTCCTGAGGAAGTGTTTCGGCCGGAAACGTCGATTGTTTATTCATTTCCATAGATGCTGCCTGACTTGCTAAATTCCTCCAGCATTTTGTGTGTGTTGCTTTGTATTTTCAGTAACTGCAGACTTTCTCGTGGTTATATTTATTAAAATCTAGTAGATTACAATAGAAAATGGGTATTTCAGCCCAAAATGTGTGGTTTATATATTTTTCCAATCACTACAGCAAAACACTTTATGCCCCATTCTCTTTAGCCAACGTCACAGTTCCTAGAAGTACAAGTTATTTTCTTTTGGAGTTTATTTTCTTACAGCATGGAATAGGCCCTTTCGGCCCCTCGAGCTACACTGCCCTGCAGTTCCCAACAACCCGGATTTAACCCTAACCTAATCACAGGACAGTTTGCAATGTCCGGTTAACCCATCCAGTACGTCTTTGGACTGTGGAAGAAACTTAAGCACCTGGGATAAACCCGTGAATTCCACAGGGAGGATGTACAGCGACTCCTTACAGGCTGATGCCGGAATTGAACTTCACACTCCGGAACACCCTGAGCTGTAGATGTGGTCTTGTAGCTATAGGAGCCCCTTTGTAACCATGAACAGGTTCACTAAATTCTTGCGTTTAGTCATAGATATTATAAATTTTATGTTCAAAGGAAAATCTAGTTATCTATTTCCTTTGCAAATAAAACCCCTTGGATAATCTGAGGATAGTTCACTGAGTGAAGTTTAGGGTGCACCTAGTTATTGTCTGCCAAAAATATGTTCTTATTGTGATGAGGGATTGGAAGTGAATTTGCAGTACTGAAAGTGATCCAACAGATGTGCTGAATATGCTGACCAGGGTTCAACAGCTGTTCTAAAATGCCTGCAATTGATAAATTTTTGCCATGTCTATTATGGCTTAACCAGAATTTGCTTGAAAAGGATACTTCCAAGAAAAAGGAATGATACTTGAGGTGAAAAAAATTCTGTAAGAATATCGTATATCTCTGCCTCATGTTGAGTTTGCCCTAATTGGGTACAGTTTGAAGGGCTACGTGAATTTTCTAGGGACCCCTCCTTAGCTGCATTAAACAACCGAATTAACACTTGCAGCTTTCCAGGTGATTAAGATGAGGTCCATTTTTAACTAAGTCTCAGGAAAGCACACAATTCAATCTGATTTCTGCTATTGAATTGGAGTTTCTTTCATGGATGCTAGATTGTAAAAGGATGTTTATAACATATAGATGAATGTATGTGTAAGATTCATTTGTATCTATCTAAGTCTGTAGGTGCTTATTTCATCTTTCTTGGTCAGAAAATATGGCCGATTTGCTGCCAAAGTCTCGACTTAATAATTAACATTTGTGAAGACAAGAAAATTAAAAATAATAGTTATATCCCAGATGTCTTTATCTGTACACTCAACAACCATTAGTTTAATGTCTGAGTTTGTGACTAATGAAGACTGGGAACCCATTGGCAGTGTTGAGGGGTCCATCATAATTATTGTGAATATACACAGTAGAACACAATTTCAATAACCATCCATGCAATACCTCCATTTAAGCTGCTTTTTAGGAAGTGTTAAGTTGATGCTTTATGATTACTTCTCAACCAGAGGCAGTAAACGTTCTCTATTTGCTATCAAAGCCTGTTAAATTTTATAATCCGATTTCTGATTCCACTCCACCCCCCCCATCCCCCCACCTCCGTATTTGAAATCTCTTAAAATTAATAACTGGTAAATATCCCTTGTGTTCTTAAAAATCCCTTATTGTAATAGGGTGACCAAATTCAATAGTTCCATAAATTGTAGATGAAACACTTAAATTATTTCATAAATTACTTAAAGCCCCAGAATGTATTAGGCCTTTAAATTTGAATGGTTCAATAGGCTGGGGATTTTGACTGTCAAATTACACTGAAAGATCTGGAGCCCTCCTTTGGTCATAGACCACAGAAACAGACCCTTTTGCTCACTGTGTACCTGCCAACCATTGTACCCATGTACACTAATCCCATTTACTGATATTTGTTCTGCAGCCTTTATGCTTTGGCAAGTCGTGTGCTCATGTAGATACTAATGTTGTAAGATTACCTGCCTTCATCACACTCTAAAGCAATGCATTTCAGATTTCAACCTGAAATTCTTCCTTTGATCCCTTCTAAGCCACTTACTCCTTCCCTAAACACTCTGGTATAAGATGCCTCTACCATGGGGAGAAGTTTACTGTGTTTACCCTATTTAAGCTCCTTATAATTTTGTACATCTCTGTCAGGTGTTCCTCACCCACTCCTCCATACTTCTCTGCTTCAAGAAAAATAGACACTGTCTGTTATAATTGAATAGCTACATATCAGGTAGCATCCTAGTTAATCTCTACAATCACTTTTCCTACAGTAGCAGCATAACCAGAAATGTGCACATTACTCCAGCTGTGACATAGATAATGTTTTATAAAGTTGTACACAATCTTTCTGCTTCAAGCTAATGAAGGCAAGTATCCCCCGAGTCTTTTTGACCACCTTATCAACCTGTACTGCTACTTTTGGAGTTGTAATTGAGGTCCCTCTGTTTCTCTGTACGCTGTGGGGCACTACCATTGTACAGATTCAAACCGAAATGCATTATCTTGCATTTACTGGGATTAAATTCCATCTGTTGTTCTCTGCATCTTTCCACCAGATCAATGTTATCTTGTTGCCTACAACTGTCATCTTCTCCCAATTCACCAACTACCAAATCAGATTCATGGCCCTATGCTATCTCTGCAACATTGAGACAGTAAAAACACCTATGTTACTGTTGTTTATTGACAACAACTCCATCTTCAATACTATAATTCCATGCAAACTCATTTCCAAACTCCTAGTTCTGGGACTCAACCTTTGTAACTGGATCCTTGCTGACCAACGGAACACAAATCAGTAAGGTTTGGGAGCAACACCTCTGCCACGATTATCCTCAACACCCAAGCCCCAGAAGGCTGGTCCACAGCCTCTTGCTCTCCTCCCTATGTACTTGTTACTGTGTGATGAGAATCTGCTGTAATTCCTTCTACAAGTTGCAGTTAACACCATTGTAGTGAGACAAATCTCAAATAACAATGAGTCAGAGTAGGGGAAGAAGATAAAGCACCTAATGTCATGATAATAACCTCTCACTTAATGTCAGTAAAACATAAGACTGTTGACCTCAGGAAGGAGAGCAGTGGGCAGGCTCTTGTTTATGTCAACAGTTCTGAGGTAGAGATGGTTGAAAGCTCTACTTCCTTGGAATGAAATCACCAGTAGCCTGTTCTGGTCCACGTTTATAGATGCTACAGCTGAGAAGGCACCCCTTTTGACCAAGACCACAAGAAACTGCAAAGTTTTGAATCCGGCTTGGCACCTCACAGAAACCAGCCACTTTGCTCTATTATATGCCCTCTCTTATGCTTTTATGTTGACTTAAACTTCCCTTGTCAGCTACAGTTGTGTCATCCTGCTTTTAGAGTACTACTTTGGGATGTATCTATCCTGTGCCTTCCAAATTGCTCCCAGAAACTCCAGCCATTGCTGCTCTGTTATTATCCCTACTAGTGTCCACCTTCAATCAACTTTGGCCAACTCCTCTCAGCCTCTGTAATTCCCTTTATTCCACTGTAATACTGATGCATCTGACTTTAGCTTCTCTCTCTCAAATTGCAGGGTGAATTCTGTCATATTAAGATCACTGTTTCCTAAAGGTTCCTTTACCTTAAGCTCCCTAATCAAATCTGGTTCATTACGCAACACCCAATCTAAAATCACTGATCCCCTAGTGGGCTCAACCACAAGCTGCTCCAAAAAGCTGACTTGTAGGAATTCTACAAATTCCCTGTCTTGGGATCCAGCACCAACCTGATTTTCCCAGTCTACTTGCATATTGAAATCCCTATCCCTCTTACTGAAATTGAATTCTTTGTTCCTGAACCCTATCCATATCTCATTTGAAGTGCCTTTTAAGATCTCCTCTCTCACTATTGTAGTAAGGATCAAGATAATATTCTTAATGCTGTCTCCTTCTTTACAGCCCTTTCCTGCAATTTCTGAAGATTCTGTATCTTGGGATGTTAACCTGCCATTTTTGCCATATAACTTTGATAGCAGCACTATCATGTACCCTTTTACTGACCAGTACTCTAAATTCATCTGTCTTGCTAGTCAGACTTAGTGTTGCATTCTTGCCACAACTGTCTGTTCTACCTAATGAATTAGCTCAGTTTTCCTTCTGTATTTGATTGTATCTCTCCCTCAGCTGAATATCCACTTTACATCACATTCTTCTGCCAAATTGGTTTAAAATCTCTGCAGAATGCTGGACTATTCCAGTTCATCTACAGTCTATCTAACTTGCACTGCTCCTACCTACTGCAGAAGTGGTCCAGGTAATCCAAAAATACAAATCCTCCTTCCTACTCCAATCCTTAGCCACACATTCCTATCCCTGTACTCATGTAGCACTGGAAGTCATCCAGGCTAAATGTGCAAAATGCTGTTTTAATTGTGATCTTTTGTTGTGCTTTAGCTTTTCTTAACAAAGTCTGACAATCCACCATTAAGCCATATTTCACAAGTGCAGAATATGGTCCCTACTGATCCTGGTAAGGACCAGGTAGGTGCTGTAGTTAGTCAGTTGCCAGGTCTCCGTACTAGGAAGGAAGATTGTGCAACTATCATTCTAAGGCAGCAGAAGTGTACAAACATGGTTGTTGTGAACTTGATGCGTCAAAGTGATATGTGATCTGATATGTTTCAGACTCCCATTTCTTTTCCCTCAATTTGGGTATCAGAAGATGAATCATTTGTATGTTCTTCTGTACTTGTTTGTTTGGTCCCTTCAGAGGGTATTCATCTTTTTATATAATGTTGTGGAAGTCAACAAATCAGAATTATTGAATATAATTTCCCAATTTGCTTCTTCTGACCTTAGAAGCTCAAGGATATAGTCAATTGATTAATATGTGCCTCGTGGTGGAAAAATTCATCCAGCATTGTATTTAATCTTTTTCCTTTAGAAATCACTTATATTGTAAACTTCGAAGTATTATTGCCAGCTATTTGCTTCAGTGGATATGAAGGATTAATGGTGTTACATGTGCTGCTGCCAGGTGCTGAGTGATAGCCATGCCTGAAACCCCCTCATAACCACTTTGTATGTTTTGTACCTTGAACGTAATCAATAAATTTCTCTTGACTAATGTAACTTGACTAATGAAGCTGATCTAATTTTTTTTCTCTTTCTCAAACAGAGAAATTGGAGAAAAATGCTACCACAGCCTGGTGTCTTTCACTTTTTGTGGGAGATTTGTTCAGGTACAGTGAATGAAGGAAGTGCAGTGAGAACCTTTGGCAGGTATGTGTAGAAAGGTGCATGATTAGTATAGTGTCTACATCAACACTCACTTTGCCTTCCCTCGCATTCCCTTTTATAGGGAAGTAATAAATTAAAGAAATTCTAGCCAGAATTCTTTTCACACCAATCTAGATTTAGATTATGAAGGCACGCAGTCCTCTTATTGTCATTTAGTAATGCATGCATTAAGAAATGATACAATATTTCCTCCGGTGTGATATCACAAAACACAGGACAGACCAAGACTGAAAAAAACTAACAAAACCAGATAATTATAACCTATAGTTACAACAGTGCAACAATACCATAACTTGATGAAGAAGTCCATGAGCATAGTAAAAGTTCAAAGTCTCTCAAATGTCCCACATCTCACGCAGACGAGAGAAGGAAGAAAAACTCTCCCTGCCATACCCGACCCCGGTCCAACTCTGAGTCATCCGAAAACTTCGTGTTCTGATCAGCTGTCCGACACCAAGTACTGAGCACCATCTCTATCCAAACGATTTGACCTCCATCTCGGTCGCCAACAGCAGGCAAAGCCGGGGATTTTGAGGCCTTCCCTCCGAAAGATTCCCGACTGCATGGTAACGATAGCAGCGAGCGAGCGTTTCAGAAATTTTTCCAGATGTTCCTCTGTGCTTTCATGTCCATGTCCATCTCCATCAAATCAGAATTGTCCATGGCTCCTATTTAATGGATACGATATCGTTTTCACCGGAGGGCTGCGCTAGTTTATCCTTCCCCACCTTTGCTTTTTGAATAACAATATCTGACTGGCTACAAGCTTTGACTTCCACTGTTATACCGTACTCTATTCAATAATCATTTCATATGGAATGACTGTTTACAAACTTGTTTTAGAATGTTTGGTTTTTGATTCCTTGACCCAAGTCGTCATAGCATATGGTATTAATTGCAGACATTTTCAGTGTATTTTAGCTTTATACTTGTATATTGGTTGACACTTTAGAAGCTAACTTGATGCATCTTCAAAGAAAGAAACAGTATATGGAGGGAAGTGATAGTAAATGGTTGCATCACAGCCTAGTATGGAGTTTCCAATGCACAAAATTGCAAGAGGCTGTAGATCAGGGGTTCCCAATGTTTTTTTTAATGCCATGGACCCTTACCATTAACCGAGGGGTTCGTGGGCCCTAGGTTGGGAGCCACTGGCAGTAGAGGGTTGTGGACTCAGTCAGCTCCATCACAGGCACAACAAATGTCATGCTATTGCAATAATAATAAAACTGATTGTGATTCTGGTTCCATGTGTGTGTAAAGAGTGATGTGGGCCTTTTGGGCTGAATAGCCAGTAGGTTTTAAATGTAATCTCTTACCCATTTGTCATAGCTCAGTTGTCCATTGATTCTTAGGAAATATTGCATTTCTTAATACCAGAATGGTAAATTGATAGGTCCTTTTCCCACACTAAACAGCATTGTTTGGCAAATGTAGAAATTTATAATTGTGTAGATCTAGACAGTAAATCTTGCAAACTGTTAAATCTCTCAAACCATGCATAAAATAGCAGGTAAAGTTCTTAAGTCTGCCTCTCTGGTGTATCAAAAGCTGTCCGTGATGTCACCTTCTCCACTTAAGCCTTTTATATTGTAGGTTAACTGACTATGATGCTGAGATATCGAAGGCAGATCTCTCTGTTCATCACAACTCAATTGATTACCATCTTCGGGTCCTAACTTCACTGGTGGAACCATTTGAAGTTCAGATTGGAGCAAAATATTTGGTACTTGGAGAGATGGAAACCACAACAGGTAGGGTGGAGAAGCTTCGAGAATAAAATTAATCATTTCACCTCCATCTTTTGAACAATTTTACTGAATTTCTCCGATGTGGCTTCCGTATCTTTCATAGACTGAAAACAGCTTTAGTCTTTAAAGCTTCTGTAACACTATCTTTTTTTTTTGATGATCTATTCTAATACCTCTCTGCTGCAGTCTCACATTTTACTTGACACTGATTCAGTAAGACATCATGGGATGTTTTGCCACAATAAAGGTGATAGATAAATGCAAGCTGCTCATGTAGCCAATGCGAGCTCATGCATGCCAATTTCCATCTTTGCTTTTAAACTGTCTGTAATGCAGGTTTAAGACCAGCAGATGTCAGTGCTTAATCCAATTTTTCCCTCTGTACAACCTAAATTTAAGTAGAAAGAGTACAATCTCAATTTGTCAACAACAAGCAGCAGTTTTGGAAAATGATGACATAGAAGCTCTTTGATTAGTCAGTTACTTCACTGGTGCATGTGTGCATGAATTTCATTACCAGATGAATTATCAAAGGTGCTAAATATTCTAATCATCAGCAAACATTCTGAATTCTGATCACTTCAATTTAAAATGCTAGCATTTAATTCTCCTCCCCATTCCCACTCCAACATATCCTGGGCCAACTCTGCCATCAGGGTGAGGCTGAACACAAGCCAGAGGAACAGCATTTCGTTTTCCACCAAGGTGGTCAACAAAATCAATGGCATGAACATTGGGTTCTTCAATCTTTGGTTAACTCCCCCCGCCCCCCCCCATCTCTTTTCTCTCCCTGGTCTATAAGTGTTCTTCCTACACTCATCCCATACCTTATTGCCCTTTGCCTTCCCCCCCCTCCATTTGCCTTCCCCCCCCTCCATTTGCCTTCCCCCCCCTCCATTTGCCTTCCCCCCCCTCCATTTGCCTTCCCCCCCCTCCATTTGCCTTCCCCCCCCTCCATTTGCCTTCCCCCCCTCCATTTGCCTTCCCCCCCCTCCATTTGCCTTCCCCCCCCTCCATTTGCCTTCCCCCCCCTCCATTTGCCTTCCCCCCCCTCCATTTGCCTTCCCCCCCCTCCATTTGCCTTCCCCCCCCTCCATTTGCCTTCCCCCCCCTCCATTTGCCTTCCCCCCCTCCATTTGCCTTCCCCCCCCTCCATTTGCCTTCCCCCCCCCTCCATTTGCCTTCCCCCCCCTCCATTTGCCTTCCCCCCCCCTCCATTTGCCTTCCCCCCCCTCCATTTGCCTTCCCCCCCCTCCATTTGCCTTCCCCCCCCTCCATTTGCCTTCCCCCCCCTCCATTTGCCTTCCCCCCCCTCCATTTGCCTTCCCCCCCCTCCATTTGCCTTCCCCCCCCTCCATTTGCCTTCCCCCCCCTCCATTTGCCTTCCCCCCCCTCCATTTGCCTTCCCCCCCTCCATTTGCCTTCCCCCCCTCCATTTGCCTTCCCCCCCCTCCATTTGCCTTCCCCCCCCTCCATTTGCCTTCCCCCCCCTCCATTTGCCTTCCCCCCCCTCCATTTGCCTTCCCCCCCCTCCATTTGCCTTCCCCCCCCTCCATTTGCCTTCCCCCCCCTCCATTTGCCTTCCCCCCCCTCCATTTGCCTTCCCCCCCCTCCATTTGCCTTCCCCCCCCTCCATTTGCCTTCCCCCCCCTCCATTTGCCTTCCCCCCCCTCCATTTGCCTTCCCCCCCCTCCATTTGCCTTCCCCCCCCTCCATTTGCCTTCCCCCCCCTCCATTTGCCTTCCCCCCCCCTCCATTTGCCTTCCCCCCCCCTCCATTTGCCTTCCCCCCCCCTCCATTTGCCTTCCCCCCCCTCCATTTGCCTTCCCCCCCCTCCATTTGCCTTCCCCCCCCTCCATTTGCCTTCCCCCCCCTCCATTTGCCTTCCCCCCCCTCCATTTGCCTTCCCCCCCCTCCATTTGCCTTCCCCCCCCTCCATTTGCCTTCCCCCCCCTCCATTTGCCTTCCCCCCCCTCCATTTGCCTTCCCCCCCCTCCATTTGCCTTCCCCCCCCTCCATTTGCCTTCCCCCCCCTCCATTTGCCTTCCCCCCCCTCCATTTGCCTTCCCCCCCCTCCATTTGCCTTCCCCCCCCTCCATTTGCCTTCCCCCCCCTCCATTTGCCTTCCCCCCCCTCCATTTGCCTTCCCCCCCCTCCATTTGCCTTCCCCCCCCTCCATTTGCCTTCCCCCCCCTCCATTTGCCTTCCCCCCCCTCCATTTGCCTTCCCCCCCCTCCATTTGCCTTCCCCCCCCTCCATTTGCCTTCCCCCCCCTCCATTTGCCTTCCCCCCCCTCCATTTGCCTTCCCCCCCCTCCATTTGCCTTCCCCCCCCTCCATTTGCCTTCCCCCCCCCTCCATTTGCCTTCCCCCCCCTCCATTTGCCTTCCCCCCCCTCCATTTGCCTTCCCCCCCCTCCATTTGCCTTCCCCCCCCCTCCATTTGCCTTCCCCCCCCCTCCATTTGCCTTCCCCCCCCCCCCCTCCATTCACACATTCCTCCCGGTGGTTCCCCTCGGCTACTATTCACATCTGCCCTCCTCACTTCCCTCCTTTGAATCCATGTTACATGTTCCTCTCCAATCAGATTCTGTTATCTTCAAGCCTTTGTCACCTCCACCAATCACCTCCCAAGTTCTGGCACTATTCCCACTCTCCACTCTGCCTCTTCACCTGGCTCCACTTATTACCTGTTAGCCATTGTTTCACACCTTGGCCTCACCTTCTTATACTGGCTATCTCCCCCTCTTTCCAGTTGAAATGAAGGGTCTTGACCTGAAACATTGATTGTCCATTTTCCTCCAGAGAGGCTGCTTGGACTGTTGAGTTCCTTCAGCATTTGGGGTTGCTTCAGATTCCAGCATCTGCAGCCTCTTGTGTAATCCACATCTACCCTATCAAGAGCCCATGATCTTTTGTTTCAATCAAGTCTCTTCTCACTCTGCTAAGCTCCTGTGGATACTAACGTAGTCTATCCAACTTTAACTCAAAAGTAACTATTTCATTTCAAGTGTTGGTCTGGTGCTCTATCTCTGAGTTGTTCCAAATGAATTCACATCCTTCCTCAAATAAGAAGGCTAATTCGGTACAGATATTCCAGATGTGCTCTCACCAGTGCTCTGTATAACTGAAGCATAACTTCCCTAGTTTTGCATTCAATTACCCTAGCAACGAACAATAACATTCTGTTAGCTTTCCTAATTACTTGCAGCATAAGTTCCTTGGGTTTTATATTCCATGCTGTTATTTACATAGCCAAGCATCCCATATGTTTTTAGCATATATTAGCTTTCCTTACCACTTTCAAAGATTTGTGTACTTTCTTCCCAACTTCCCTGTAAAATTATGCTGTTTAGTTTGTTTCTCTGCATTTTTAATTCCACACTGCAGCTTGTACTTCTGTAATGAATGTCAAAGTGTCTGTCTCCCACTTTACCACTGAATGTCTTTCTAATAGCTGATTTCTATCCTTTACTGTAATATGATATGTCTTTCACTGAAGATCAGTAGCTTAAGATTACTTAAAACAGTGCAGTTATGTATATTTTATTGCTTATTCTATGTGCAGTCACTCCTGTGCCTAGCGCCACTTTATGGATGCACAATCGATCTGTGTGTATAAGCTATCATATGCTTTTGTATGTATTGTATTTTTTATTATTATTGTTGTGTTCTTTATCTTAATGAGTTTTTATTTTGTGCTGCATCAGGTCCAGATTAACAATTACTTCTTTCTCCTTTACACTTGTGTTCTGGAAATGACATTAAAGAATCTTGAATCTTATTTAAATTTGTCTCATTTCATTAGATGTAAATTATTCCTTTTGCTTGACCTGCAATAACTGTCTCCCTCATTGTTCTTGCTTTGAACCCAATCCATTCACTTGAATGTGGCATTGGAAACCCTAGTTAAACTTTATGCAGATAAAGTAATGTGCTTATAAGCAAATGGCTATTACCTCTTTCATATATAATAAATATGTGGATACAGTTTACCAAGGGAGAAGCAAAAATCACATTTGTAAGCTTTCTCTCATGAAGGTTGCCGAATATTCTTCCAAATGCATGCTGATTAGTAGTGATTTAACATGGGCAAGTTATTGTCTGATCAAATTTTGTAAGGAGTCAACAAATGGGACAAGTTTTGAAATGGTTTGGAACAGAGCCATTATCTTGTTGGTCCATTGTTGTCTTAAATTGTTTTGTTTAAGTTTCCCTTGTATAGAAGAGCATGCAGGGAGATAAAAGGGCCTCATTGGAGTATTTGTCTCTTGGTCTTTGAGCTCTATTGAATACTGCTTTGTAAATTTGGAGTGAGTGTTCCATTGTGCGGTAAATTTAAATTGGATGACTACAGCTATTTTCTTACCCGCTTGGTGTACAGGGGCAAAGAGAGCAGCTGCAAAGAGATGAAGTTCACCATAGGGCTTTGGAAACTTCAATCAATTCCATTGCTTATTGCACTTTCTTGAATTCTTTTAATTGGTTGGATATTAACTTGGTGGCATTATTTTTAGGCAATGTTCCTGTGATCCAGGCTCGGCTACTAATTAACGCGGATGGAGTTGACTTTCCATTACTGGAACGTGCTGTACAAGAACAGAGAAGGTACTTCCAACAAAGAGACAGAAGTGCCCTTGAAACTGAGATAGCAGACAGAAAAGATGTGTGAATGTGTATATGCAAACGTGCCATTGGTGTTGCAGTTTCTCAAAGTGCCTTCCAGGTGTGACAGCTGTTTTTAATTACAGCTGTCTGATTCCTCTGTTTTGGGCTGGTGCTGAACATATAGTCTGCTTTCTGCATGTTGTACTTACCTTGCCTTTTAAAAGTAACAATTTTGTTTTACAAAAATGTTTGTGAAATTCAAATTAAAATAGCTTTGGGAAGTTGCTGACTTGTGTATTTAGGACTTCCAGCACCTGCATTTCTGGAGTGTTTTTTGAGTACCATTCCTAAACAGCCACTTTAGTAATGTTGTATATCGTGAGTTCTTGGTTTTAACCCACGCTACATCAGAGAAAGGAAGCTGGATTTTACCCATAATTTTTCAGACTTGTCAATTTGAGAGTGTATTACCCATTATTTTGCAAATTTGCTTTCTGTTTGAGTATCTATGATTAAGACCACAAGATCCTTGTTTTTGCTATGGAATAAGTCATCAGTGCAGTGCTCTGCATGAATGTGCTTTAAATAACTTACATCAAGATAATCAATGCAGGTATAAAAGGTACCCAAATATTCTTCGGAGAGAAATAGAGCATGTTCTCCTTAGGATACAGCTGAGATTATGTCCTATTGATCAGGTATGCAACATGTCACAAGGGTAATTCAAGAATCTTTGCTGCATTTTGAATATTATGGGGAAACTACATATTGCCCACTGTGCTCTGCCCCCTGTGGATTAACTGTAGTTTTTGCTTTATGAAATGAACAATTTACTTTTGAGCTCCTACTGTATACTGTGAGCATACTATGGTTTGTGAACACAAGACGGGTGCAGGAGTAAGCCACCTGCCCTTCAGCATTGCCCCTTGCTTTCCTGATCAGTGGTCAGTAATGGATGCATCTCATTTAATACTTTTACCTTGACAAAAGTAATTTTTCTTTTTTTTTTGGCGTGTGCGATGTTGGCGGGACGATGTCTTTTTCATGCCTTTACAAGGCGCGGAGAGAGAGAGAGAGAGACTGTGTGGCGCGCCATGCCTCACACAGACATTTCGCAGTATTTTTCCCTTTTATTTTACGAGGTCGAGTTGCAGTCTCGACACTCAACCTAGCACAGATGGAAAGCCTTTATATTGAGTTAGAAGATGCCTGTGGATTCTTAAAAGATTTTTTTTTGTGGTCAGTGGATATATAAATTCACCAGTTTACACTAACATTTCTGCATGTGGAAATGCCTTCACATCTGGAAGAATGTATTCATTCAAGGTCTGTGGGTGAGTGATTGCAATAGAGAAACACTCCTTACTAATACACCATAATGTAAACCTGATCTTCGCAAGTGAAGAACCAGACATCATCACCACATCACAAACCTGCATGTAAAATAAAAAGGCTAATATCCAGCAGCATCATGCTACAGTTGAGAATCTGTGCTGATATTGTTGCGTGCTGCATAGAAACCCTACAGCACACTACAGGCCCTTTGGCCCATGATGCCGTGCCGAACATGTACTTAGTTTAGAAATTACCTCGGGATACCCATAGACCTCTATTCTTTTAAGCTCCATATACCTATACAGGAGTCTCTTAAAAGACCCTATCATATCCGCTTCCACCAGCGTCGCCGGCAGCCCATTCCGTGCACTCACCACTGTCTGCGCAAAAACAAAATCACCCGCATCATCCCCTCTGTACCTACTTCCAAACTCCTTAAACCTGTGCCCTCTTGTGCTATCCATTTCAGCCCTGGGAAAAAGCCTCTGACTATCCACACGATCAATGCCTCTCATCATCTTATACACCTCTTATCAGGTCATCTCTCATCCTCTGTCGCTCCAAGGAGAAAAAGCTAAGTTCACTCAATCTATTCTCATAGGGCATGCTTCCCAATCCAGACAACATCCTTGTAAGTCTCCTCTGCAACCTTTCTATAGTTTCCACATCCTTCCTGTAGTGAGGTGATCAGAACTGAGCACAGTATTCCAAGTGGGGTCTGACTAGGGTCCTATATAGCTGTACCCTCACGGCTGCAGCAAATGATTAAGATTTAAAGAAAGAAATGAGCCTTGAATATCTCAGTGGAGGAGGTAAAGTCTAAGGCTACGTCTACACTACGCCAGATAATTTTAAAAATGAAGCTTTTTCTCTTCGTTTTGACCTTCCTTCCATACTGAAATGGCGTTTTCAGCCCCCGAAAACAGAGATTTTCAGAAACGGTCTCCAGAGTGAATAAATCTGAAAACGCCCAATATCTGTTGCAGTGTGTATGGGGTAACCGGAGCTTTTTAAAACCGCTGTCATGACATGCTGGAACAGATGGCGACAGCGCGGCATTTCATTGTTTTCTTCTTATTCTTATTATTACTACATTATTGTCGCCAAAGAATTGATACTAGAGCGTACAATCATCACAGCGATATTTGATTCTGTGCTTCGCAGAACCTAACAATTTCAGAACAGACGGCAATGAGACTGAAGCTAGAAGAGTTAGAAAAGTACTCACCAAATACTTTGACCCATAGCTTACTGAATCAATAAGTATACTCACTTTAACAACAGGGATTCTGCAGATGCTGGAAATTCAAGCAACACACATCAAAGTTGCTGGTGAACACAGCAGGCCAGGCAGCATCTCAAGGAAGAGGTACAGTCGACATTTCAGGCCGAGACCCTTTGTCAGGACTAACTGAAGGAAGAGTTAGTAGGAGATATGAAAGTGGGAGGGGGAGATCCATAACTCTTCCTTCAGGGCCATTGTGGTCTGTTTATGCCCCCCCTCAAGTATTTTATTGCCCCTTTGCACCTCGCTATCAATTGTATGCGTGTACTTTCCCCCCTCCCATTCTTGATTAGTTTGATTTTTCATGCATCTATGCTATCTCTCTAAACACTCTCATGTAATAAATCTTGTTCTCAGTTGTGGATAAATGATTCTCTCCTGAATTCATTATTCTATTTTTATTAATGATCATGTATTCGTGGACAGTCTTGATTGCTGGTTGCCCACATTGAAGTCTTTCATAATTGCATAGATCCCTCTTGTATTTCAGCTTACGTTTTCTGTTTTTTAGAGGAAATACCTACAATCACTGTCTTTTTCATACAAAGTGGTACAAAACATATTTTGTGTGGCCTTAAATAGGGTATGAACCCCAATATTTGTTTGGTTTTCTAAGCTCTATGCATGTTTTTGCTTTCATATTGTAATTGTCAATATCCATGTCATTTTTTTTAGGATAGCTGTGTCCTCCGTAGGATAAGTGCTCAGAGCTCGAGCCCAAAGCACTGCTCTACTGTGATGGGTAGTAGAGCTAATAGGATTTGATGTTTCAATCCCTATGATAAGTTGGCACTCTCGATGTTGGCAGTGGGCTTGGAGTGGTGACAAGGAGGGTAGGTACCTCATCGGGGTCATCAGGTGGGCACCCTCCTTCTTTGACGTTTTGTTGATAAGCCCACGACGTCTCCAGAGGGCTCATCGGTGCTACCTGGCGTCCCAGATACACCACCCTCAGTTCCATACCCTCCTGTCTTCATCTTGCAGCCCAGTTGTTGTCTTTCCTTTTAATCAAAATCTAATTACTGCTTTTTTCTACTGCATTTGACGAGGACTTGATTGCTTGTTGGAGGGAGTGACCCCTCACCCCCATCTTCTTCAATAGACTGGTCATAGATGTAGCCATGAATCCCTTGCATCCCACTTCTACAGGGAAAATCTTGGTCTTCCAGCTGTTCTGGGCAGTTTCAGTTGCCAGTTCAGAGTACTGTCATAAGCTTCCTTGACACCATCTTCCCATGGTACTGTCAATTCCACAACATATGCCAGCTTGGCTGTTGTGGACCCCAGGACCATGTCTGGCCGGAGTGTTGTAGCCGCAATGTCTGGGGGGGAAACGCAAGCTTTTTTTCCCAAGTCCATGTCCATTTTCCAATCCTGAACAACCTGCAGAATGCTGATCTCTTTTGATGTTATATGGTGCACTGGAGGTTGGCCTGCTGGTACAAATCGTGTGATGTGAACATTTCTTGCTGATGTTTGTGGGAGAACATTTGTGGTGATTTGCCTCTGTTCCAAGATTGATGCCAGCTGTCTGAGAACTTGGTTATGCCGCTAAGTATACCACCCCTGGGTGAGGCTCGTGGTGCATCCTGTTAAAATGTGCCTTAGTGATCCAGGTGCTTGACAAAGAGAGCAAGCGCAGTCTTCTCTCCACCACTGGTTCAGGTTCTGGGGTGTGGGTAGGAGGTCATAAGTGGCTCTGATGACAAAACTTAGCCGAGATCCCTCCATCTCCCAGATGTCATGCCAGCTGTGTTTCCTCTTTTCCAGGCTCTCCCAATTAGTCCATTGGCCCTGCTTGGCCATTGAGACGGCCCTGGCGCGTCGCTCTGCCTCCTCCTGTCTTCTCACTTCCTCCACCACGAGCTGTCTCTTCTGCACTGATATTACCTTGTGCCATTGAGCCTTTGGGACAAGCCCGAGCCCGGCTGTCCCATGTTGGACTTGGTCAACCACATCCCTGAAGCGAAGAGCAGACTTAGCACTCTGAACAGCTTCAGTTGGGGCCCACTTCCTCCCCGTTGCCACACAGCGGGGCCACTGTTCGAATAGCAGTATCTTCAGATTCAGTGAGGGTCATGACCCCTCTTGCTTTGGTGCATTTGAATTCTTCCACAAGACTTGCAACTGGTAATTCTAATTTGCCGTTCTCGTACAGTCCAACAGGACTTAAGCATCGTGGAAGTCCAAGCCACTGTTTCACACGTGCTGATCATTCTTTCACTCTAAGTACATGATGGTATCCTTTTTGAGTTGTTTAAACTGCTTGGTGCCCTTGAGCTTAGCATCATACCATCGGCCCAAGCTCTTTACTGGTATTTCTGACACAGTTGGGACAGGTGTCCCGTCAATCTGAAACCTTTTATCCGTGACTTGACCTTTGACAATGGAGATGCTTCTGCACTTGCTAGGCTTGATCTTCGTCCTCGTCCATGTGATGTTTTGATGAAGGTTTTCCAGAAGTCTCTTGGTGCAGGGGACAGTTGTCGTCAGTATTGTTATATCGTCTATATAGGCTTGTATCGGTGGTAACCATTGACCAAACTGTAGCTGATTTCCTCCAGCAACCCATTTTGAGGCTCTGATAATGAGCTCCATTGCCATAGTGAAGGCCAATGGGGAGATGGTGCACCCTGCCATGATGCCTACTTCCAGTGGTTGCCACACTGTGGTGAAGTCTGATGTTGTGAGACAAACTTGCAGACCCTGGAAGTAGTGTTTTGCCAGATTTGTTATTGTTGCAAGCACCTGAAAGAATTCAAAAGCAGTCCACAGTAGGGAATGAGGAACTGATCCATAGGCATTGGCCAGGTCAAGGAACAAGGCATGCAGATCCTTTCCTTCGCCATCTGGATTTGATGCCATATGACGCTGGTATGTTCAAGGCATCCCGAGAAGCCTGCTATGCCAGCCTTTTGGATTGACGTATCAATGAAATGGTTTTGTTTCAGCTACTTTTAAGTCTTTGTGCCAACAGGCTGAAAAAGATCTTGCCTTCTATGTTCAGAAGGTTTATTTGGTGAAACTGTTCGATGGTGGATGAATTCTTTTCTTTTGGAATCAGAACTGCCCCTGCTGTTCTCCAGGCTTTGGGGATCACTTGCTTTTCCCACACAATCCTCATGTTTCTCCGGAGAAAGTTCAGACCATCCGGGGCGTTCTTGTAGACACAATACGGAACACCTTTAGGGCCTGGCGCTGATGCCAATCTTGCCTTCTTCACTGCCTCTTTCACCTCACTCAGCTTGGGAGGGCTGATGTTAAAATTGATGTTGTGAGGGTGAGATTGGTGGAATGTCAGCTGGCACAAGTATCAGTTCATCTTTTAGCTCATCAGTGTGGATGGTTCTGAGATGTCTTTCAACCGCTTCTTTTGATACTTTCAAGGATCCACTTTTCTCTTTTGTGAAAATGCCTTTCACGTATTTAAAGGGATCTTTGTAGAAGTCTGTTCTTGCTTTTTCCTTTTTGCGTCATTTCCTTAAATTCTCTGCTCTGTGCAGCTTCGTCAGCCTCTGTTTTAGGTCCTCTTGAAGGAGGTTGATGTCCTCCCTTTCCTCTGCTGTTGCTTTTTTCCACAACTTCCTCAGGCCTCTTCTTTCTTTGGAAAGACAGTTGGCGAGGGAGAGAAGTAGTGTAGAAATGACCGCTAGACTGATTCAGTGTGCTGCGTGCATGATGTGGGAGGTCAGGGAAACTGATGGTGCCTCCCCGACCCCATACCAGACAGTGATGCAGCCTGTCAGAATGCTCTCTGCGGTAGTGCACTGCTCTACTCTCTCTATACCCATGACTGTGTGGCTAGGCATAGCTCAAATACCATCTGTAAATTTGCTGACGATACAACCATTGTTGGTAGAATCGCAGGTGGTGACGAGAGAGTGTACAGGAGTGAGATATGCCAACTAGTGGAGTGGTGTCACAGCAACAACCTGGCACTCAACGTCAGTAAGACGAAAGAGCTGATTATGGACTTCAGGAAGGGTAAGATGAAGGAACACATACCAATCCTCAGAGGGATCAGGTGGAGAGAGTGAGCAGTTTCAAGTTCCTGGGTGTCAAGATCTCTGAGGATCTAACCTGGTCCCAACATACCGATACAGCTATAAAGGAGGCAAAACAGCAGCTATACTTCATTAGGAGTTTGAGTTAGCTGCAGCGTCTTTTGGTCCTGCGCGGTAGCCCACCCCCACCCTGACCCCATACCAGACAGTGATGCAGCCTGTCAGAAAGCTGTCTGCAGTACATCTATGTAAGTTTTTGAGTGTATTTGTTGACATACCAAATCTCTTCAAACTCCGAGGTGAACCAGTGTTGATTGGCAGTGGAGAGGAGATGTTATCACCAATCCGCACAGATTGTGGTCTTCTGGTTAGGAAGTCAAGGATCCAATTGCAGAGCGAGGTACAGAGGCCCAGGTTCTGCAACTTCTCAATCAGGATTGTGGGAACGTTGGTATTAAACGTTGAGCTATAGTCAATGAACTGCATCCTGACATAGACGTTTGTGTTGTTCAGGTGGTCTAAAGCCCTGTGGAGAGCCGTGTCTGCCGTTGACCTATTGTGGTGGTAGGCAAATTGCAATGGGTCCAGGTCCTTGCTGAGGCAGCAGTTCAGTCTAGTCATAACCAACCTCTCAAAGCATTTCATCACTATATATGTGAGTGTTACTGGGCGATAGTCATTAAGGCAGCTCACATTATTTTTCTTTGGCACTGGTATAATTGTTGCCTTTTTGAAGCAAGTGTGAACTTCTGTCCGTAGCAGTGAGAGGTTGAAAGTGTCCTTGAATACTCCCGCCAGTTGGTTGGCACTGGTTTTCAGAGCCTTACCAGGTACTCTATCAGGACCTTCCGCCTTGCAAAGGTTCACCCTCTTTAAAGACAGCCTAACATTGGCCTCTGAGACAGAGATCACAGGGTCATCAGGTGCAGCAGGGATCTTCACAGCTGTAGTTATATTCTCCTTTTCAAAGCAGGTATAGAAGGCGTTGACTTCATCTGGTAGTGAAACGTCGCTGCCATTCATGCTATTGTGTATCGCTTTGTAGGAAGTAATGTCTTGCAAGCCCTGCCAAGGATGTTGTACATCTGATGTTGGTCCAACCTTGTTCGAAATTGACTCTTCACCCTTGAAATAGTCCCCTGCAAATCATACCTGGTTTTCTGGTACAGGCCTGTGTTGCCAGACTTGAATGCCACAGATCTAGCCTTCAGCAAATGACATACCTTCTGATTAATCTGGACAAGCAGGAAACTCTTAAACCCTTGTTCTCTCTGTCCTGGGATCATTATTAATCTAGTTTCAGTCATTGAATTGTCATATACTTTATTGTCGCCAAGCAATTGGTACTAGAACGTACAATTATCACAGCGATATTTGATTCTGCGTTTCACACTCACTGGATTATAAATATTAGAGATATTAAAAATAGTTAAAAATTAGTAAATATTAAAAATTTAAATTATAAATCATAAATAGAAAATAGAAAAATGGGAAGTAAGGTAGTGTAAAAAAAAACCGAGAGGCAGGTCCGGATATTTGGAGGGTATGGCCCAGATCCGGGTCAGGATCCGTTCAGTCTTATCACAGTTGGAAAGGAGCTGTTCCCAAATCTGGCCGTACGAGGCTTCGAGCTGCTGAACCTTCTCCCAGAGGGAAGAGAGACGAAAGTCTGTTGGCTGGGTGGGTCGTGTCCTTGATTATCCTGGCAGCGCTGCTCCGACAGCGTGCGGTGTAAAGTGAGTCCACAGACGGAAGATTGGTTTGTGTGATGTGCTGCGCCGTGTTCACGATCTTCTGCAGCTTCTTTCGGTCTTGGACAGGACAACTTCCATACCAGGTTGTGATGCACCCTGGAAGAATGCTTTCTACGGTGCATCTATAAAAATTAGTGAGGGTTTTGGGGGACAGGCCAAATTTCTTTAGTTTTCTCAGGAAGTAAAGGCGCTGGTGGGCCTTCTTGGCAGTGAACTCTGCTTGGTTGGACCAAGTCAGGTCATTTGTGATATTGACCCCAAGGAACTTAAAGCTTTTGACCTGTTCCACTTGCACACCACTGATGTAAATTGGGTCGTGTGGTCCGCTACTCCTTCTGAAGTCAACAACCAATTCCTTCGTCTTGCTGACATTGAGGGATAGGTTATTGTCTTCGCACCATGCCACCAGGTTCTTAATTTCCTCTCTGTACTCAAACTCATCATTCCCCGAGATACGGCCTACAATTGTTGTGTCATCAGCAAACTTATATATTGAGTTTGATGGAAACTTGGCTACACAATCATGGGTATACAGTGAGTACAGCAGGGGTCTGAGTACACAGCCTTGTGGGGCACCAGTGCTCAGAGTGATTATAGAGGAGAGCTTGTCCCCTATTTTTACAGCCTGGGTCCTGTCTGTGAGGAAGTTGAAGATCTAGCTGCAGATCTGAGTGCTAAGGCCCAGGTTCCGGAGCTTAGAAATCAGTTTATTTGGAATGATGGTATTAAAGGCAGAGCTGTAGTCAATGAAAAGGAGCCTTACGTATGCGTCTTTATTCTCCAGGTGTTCTAAGGAGGAACGTAGGGCCAGAGAGATGGCATCTGCCATTGACCTGTTGCTCCGGTAGGCGAATTACAAAGCGTCGAGGTCGACCGGTAGGCTGTGGTTGATGTGTGCCATAACCAATCGCTCGAAGCACTTCATAGCAATTGATGTCAGAGCCACAGGTCAACAGTCATTCAGGCATGCCACCTTGCTCTTCTTCGGCACTGGGATTATCGTTGCCTTCTTAAAACACGAGAGGATCTTAGACTGAAGCAAGGAGCAGTTGAAGATGTCAGCAAACACTCCAGCTAGCTCGCTTGCACAGGCCCGGAGAACCCGTCCTGGGACGCCATCTGGGCCCGTCGCCTTCTTTGGATTTATCTTCAGGAAGGCCCTTCTAACGTCCTCCTCGGTGACGATGAATCTCGATGCCACCAGATCTGGTTCATCCGGAGGGAGCGGGATGCTCCTCTTCTGTTCAAATCTTGCGTAGAATACGTTTAGTTCGTCAGGAAGAGAAGCGCCACAGTTACTGATATTCCCAGCATTTTCTTTGTGTCCAGTGATCTCATTTAGACCCTGCCATAATCTACTGGCATCCCTTTGGTTAGCCTGGGCTTCCAACTTGGCTCGATATTACCTCTTGGCGCCCTTAATGGCTTTCCAGAGTGCACGCCTGGATTCCGAGTAGCGACTGGTATCCCCGGACCTAAAAGCCTCAGATCTATCCTTTAAAAGGGACTTGACCTCATAATTCATCCAAGATTTCCGGTTAGGGAATACCAGGATTGTCTTGCGAGACACATAGTCCTCCGTGCATTTCCAAATAAAGTCCGTGACAGCTGAGGCATACTCATCGAGGTTAGCTGCCGAGTCCTTGAATACTAACCAGTCCACCGATTCAAAGCAGTCACGGAGGACCTCATCTGTTTCCTCTGTCCAACGCGACACTGCTTTTGACACCGTGACCTCCCGCTTCAGTTTCTGTTTGTAAGCCGGGAGGAGGAGTACGGCCTGATGGTCCGATTTTCTGAAGTGAGGTCGTGGGACGGAACGGTAGGCATCCGTGACTGCTGTGTAGCAGTGGTCAAGTATATTCGGGCCTCTAGTGGGGCAGGAGACGTGCTGGTATAAGTTTGGCAGCGCCTTTCTGAGGTTGGCCTGGTTAAAGTCCCCGGCTGTAATGAGCAAAGCAGATGGAGTATTGTTTGTGCACATGAGGGATTGAATGAGTCGATCATTTGGAGCTCAATGAAGAGTATGAAAAGATGAGCCTTGCATTGAATATCTAGAAGGCAGACGTTATCAACCAAACTGGTCCTGCCACAGCACTGTCTCTTGGCACTCAAGATCCAAAGTGAAGTACTGAAAGATGTGGACCACTTTCCATATCTCAGAAGCCTCCTCTCAGTGAAGGCAGATAATGATGAAATTCACTGATGCTGCTAGTGCAGTAGCAAAGCCCTCATGTGACTGGAAAAGCATATTTAAAATCCATGACCTCAAACCTGGCATCAAATTCATGGTTCACCAAGCTGTGGCCCTAGCTCTTGAGAGAAACTTGAGGAAATGTTCTTATTGGGATATGACATCAGAAGCTGCCTTCTATCTTTTGAACTGAAAAGGCATAACCAGGGTTCTGACTTTTGAATGATCGCTTTTGGTTAAGTCATGCATTATGACATTAAAAGGTACTTTTTTACGTTTTTTATCTATCCTCAGGACTATATCTAAATTTTCGATTGACTAAACAAAGCTGTAAGTAATTAACCTAACCTATTACATCAATTGGTCGGAATCAACTGCAAATGTTATAATATAATTTTTATCTATTGTGAGGAGAGTGTGGATATTACCAGTGAGTGGCAGGTCTGTTTCAGACTGCACAAGAACAGCCCTAGTGAACTGAAAGGTTGTTCTTGTTCATTGGCAAATTCCACATATTAGGCTCAGAGTGTGAGAGAATGGGATTCTGTGTCAGTCCAGTTTTGGTTTATAGTCCTGAAAAAGGCTGCCATTATGTGGCTTTTGACATAATGTATGTGAGTATTTTTAACCCAATTATATCTAATATACTAATATCTACTGTAGCCAAAAATTAGTAACATGTAAGAACTGACAGATGAATCACTGAAGAAGACATTCAGGCGTCCATGCCTATAGCAGCTCTACTGAATTGTTCCAACCTTCTGTAGTATGTCCCCTTTCAATATTTATTCCAAGTAATACTGTACTATTAAATCTGTTTCCACTACTTTCAAAAGAGTGTGGATTTCAGATCCTAACAATTTTGAAAAAAATCCTCCTCAATTTCTCCTGTCCTTCAAATTCTTATAATTATCTTAAATTTGTGGCCTTTAGTTACCAACCCTAATTCCACTTGAGTGGTTTCTCACTGTGTATTCCAACTGAATATGCTTGCACATCTGCGAATATTTCATCTGAGTGTCCACTACTGTAAAGTACACTAGAGCAAGAGGCATTGTGGAAAACAGAGGCAAAGGGGGAGGAGTGCTGTTGCTATGAGAAAGCCAGTGGAATGTTTGGGATGGAACAGAGATCAGTGGTTGAAGGTGTTATGTTTTGTAACTCCAAAAACTAATCAAAAGAAAAGCATGGGAGTTGGGAGATGCATATCTACTTTGTTTTTAGTGTAGTGAAGTGCTCACTTGTGATATGGTAGCATAGTAATGTATTCCATTTGCATACTTTTTACATGTAACCTGTAATGAATTATGTAAACAAAGAATGCTTAATCAAACAATATTTACAATATTACTCATATTATTGGAATATTAAATACACTTCACTCCTGCATGCTTAGTTTTCAACTCCAATGCAATATAGAATGCATCACAATTATATACACAGTGTACTAAATAATACAACTATATACAGACATCCACAGCATAGTAAATTTCAAATCATCCTATTCAGGCCTAAAGATTTGATCGCTGTAGATGATTTCTTCCTCTGGTAGGATAGCATCTTTGTTGACAAGGGATTAAGTCACTCTGCTTGGCAGGTGAGACTTGCAGCTGCGACACAATCTTTGGTTCTGGGACCTCCTCCATGGTGGTTGTAGTGTCCATACTGATTCGTTATTCAGTCGGAGAAAACACTCAGAGGCCACGTTTTTGCTCGATCAATTCTTTAATTTGATCCGAGGACCATACGCATCTGCAGCGTCTGGCAACCAACTCTGCCTAGCACGAGTACAAGGTTACATTTGTATCCAGAAAAAAAGGTTTCAGTTAGCACCTGTTTCCCCTGTCCACGCTTGTGATGGTTTGTGGTTAGCAATTTCATCATGGTCACAATAGCTTCACGTGCAGAGGTACAGGTCAGTAAGCACCTCTATTCTAAGAAATGAGCATGCAGTTGCAACATCCTAACCGTGCCCGGTTCTGTTGTCTAGTTCCCGCCCCTGCGATATTTTCCAGGTCACGTACACCATTTGACCCTTCCTATCCCGTACTCTAACCCCCTTTTCACTTACACAGTAGGAGTTGACTCTGAGACTGCAGGAAGTGATTCTGTCTGCTCTGAACACCTGTTTTTCTAGATGTTTTGTCATCCTGAACAAGCTGCTCAATCTGTTGATCTATCCCAGACCACCAGACAAAGTTTCAAGCCAACACTTTAATTTTGACCATGCCTAGATGACTGGCATGTAGTTCTTCCAACACTTTAACTCCCAGCTTGGATGGTACAGCAACTCTCAGTCCCCAAAAAAAGGCACCCCCTGTCAAGGGCAAGTTCAAGCCAGGACTGGTAAAAATGGGGGGGCATTGAGATTCCTGCTATACATTTTCTTGTTTCTGGTTTCCCTTTGGATCATCTCTGCCATAATAGGGAGACTTTCAATTTGCTTTAGGGAGAATATGTCAAAAGGAAGGTCCTCTTTTGTAGATTTTTCAGGGATTTCCTTTTTCAAGGGTAAGCAGGACAATTCATCAGCATTTTCATGATTAGTTGTCCTCTTGAATTTGATCTTGTAATTGTGTCCTCCAAGAAGCAGAGCCCACCTCTGCATTTGTGCTGCTGTTAGTGGATTGAAAATGGACTCTAGTGATTGATGATCAGTAATGAGGGTAAACTCTTTTCCATACAAGTACTGGTTGAAACAGTTTACACCCCAAACCAGACTTGAGGTCTGCACGATCATCAACCCCCAAATCTCTCCTCCCTGCACAAACAAAATTGGAACAAGCCCATTGACCCCCAAATCCCCCTCCCCCTCACAAAGAAACGAGAAAGATCAGGTGAAAAACAGTGTCACGCCTCGCTATCAGGTGTGGGTAAGTGTGCCGAACGAGGGTCACCAGTTGGAAAAAAAAAACACAGATGGTAAGCCTCAACAGGATATTAATGCAAGGGGTTTTATTTAGTGCCAGGTGAAGAAAAGGAGCAAAAGCTGCCCAAAAGTTGTGAAGTAAAAAAATACTTACAAATAAGTATTTTTGTCCACTTACAAAGCATGGACAAAAATTTACAAATATTCAGATGTTTTCTCCACGACACACTTTGTCCAACATAACTATTCACCAACTATCAAATCCAATGTCCACACCTCTCAGCAAAGCCAAACTGAGGGTTTAAATCTGCCTGCAGAGGGTTTATTGCGTCTACTCCCACTAACCCAGTTTTTATTTTAGGATACCCCAAACTGTCCCTCTGGTCTTTGGAGGCCATTCTGCTGTCTACAGACCGATATAATGGTGTGAGTGAAAATAAATGAAACTGTTTAGAATGCCTGTGCCTACAATCCTTATTTTTATGAGTTATAAAGTGGAAGAGCACCGTTAACTGAAGGGATTGTTTTGATTTAACCAAGCTAGGGATTGTTTTGATTTAACCAAGCTAGCAATTGTTTTACTGTTGGGGTGTGTAAATGGTGAACTCCCAAGAACTGTAGAATGGGAAGGCAAAGTGTGTGAACTACTGGGAAACTAGACCGGTGCCAGAATGAGAAAGTGTGACTAACCGGGCAAAGGGGCAAGGCTAGTGGGAGAATTAGCATTGTCACCTGTTCTGTCACAAACCTGGAATATAAAACAACTATAAGACTGAAACAATATCTATAGTCCAAGTCCATATCCAAAACACAGAAAACCTGGGTAACATTGTCCGTGCACAGCTGCAGACCTTTCTCTCTCTGGCAAGTGAGCAATCCCACCAACGATCAAAAGGCAGTTTCACCTCTCTGGCAACAGAGAGATCCCCAGCAATAAAAAGGCAGTCTCCCCTCTCCATAGCAGAGCGACCTCACCAGCAATAAAAAGGCAGGTAGCTGGTGCTCACCTTCTGCATTCACATCAACATTTCAAATCTCTCTCATTGCTTTTATCGACAAATGGTGTCGAACATTGGCTTGCACCCTGTCCTGCAGTCTTCTTGCCATGAGGTTCCTGCACACTATCTCTACCTCCCAAAATCCTCTTGGAGACTGCAGAGTGCTGAAACAAACTACCAATCTCCAAACTGTAAATTACAGACTCCAACAGTTCCAGAATCCCATTCAAGATGAAAAACAAATGTAAAAGGCATAAAATAATTGAAATATATGGTTTCATGATCTATCCAGAAGATGTTGACCGAAGGAGTGTTGTACGCATGGGCCATCTTGGCCGGACATCGTTTGGCCTTGAGGCATCGACCTCTGCTTGAATTTCTCAGCACGCTTGTGTAATTCTTGTGCATCAATGATGTGGCCTCAGTAAGTGATGCTTGGTTTAAATAATTCTCACTTGTGCCGTGCTCTGAGCCCATAATCTTCTAATCTTTTTAACAGTGTGTGAGAAGTTCCTTGCCATCCTCACCAGTAGCAATGATATCATCCAGGTAACACTGAGTAGCTGGGCAAAATTGCAGCAGCTGGTCCATGACTTTCTGCCAAAGTGCAGGTGCAAATGCTACTCCATAAATAGGCTTATTATAGTGATAACACCCTTTGTGAGTGTTTATGGTGAGAAACACTTCGGACTCATCTTCCGTCTCCATCTGTAGGTAGGCCTCAACTAAGTTCACTTTGCCTAAGTGTTTTCCTCCAGAAAGGTTTGCAAAGATATCTTTTATATGGGCAGAGGGTATTGATCTACTTTCAACACTGAGTTTATGGAGACCTAAAATCACCATAAATCCTGACCAGACCCATTCTTCTTGGTTACTGCAACCACTGGCACAGCCCATGTGCTGCACCCCAACTTGGGAAGAATTCTTTCAGCCTCCATGCGATCTAGCTCACTGGCTACTCTTTCATGGATGGTATAAGGAACTGGATGGGCTTTTTAAAACTTAGATGTGGCATTTTCACTTAACACTATTTTACCCTTGATATGCTTTGAGTTTTCCAATGTCTTCCTTGAACACTGCTGTGGTATCACCCAGCGCCTTTCTAAATTATCTTTCAGTTGACTCTGTTACAGGGGATGTGGCATGCAAACAGTGGATGGATCTCCAATCAGGTAGTTGTCTCAGCCAATCAAGGCCTCCCAATGCCGGCCCTCCTGTTTTTTTTTTATATAATCACAAACAAGCCCAATGTGGCTTCTGGTTGTTGTATTTCACTGTTATGAATATCATTCCCACAGGTGTAATCATTTCTCCAGTATAAGTTCTTAGTTGGATATCTGCAGTTTAATATCTTTGAAATGCTATTCAAACTGATTTTGTGGAATGACTGAAACAGCCGAGCCAGAGTCCAATTCCATCTTAATTAATTTGCCATTCACTTCTGGTGTAAGCCGTATTGCCTGTCACTTCACAATCACGAGAAAATCTGCAGATGCTGGAAATCCAAGCAACACACAAAAAAATGATGGAGAAACTCAGCAGGTCAGGCAGCATCTATGGACTGCTGAAGGGTCTCAGCCCAAAATGTTGACTGTACTCTTCTCCAGCAGTTTGTGTGTTGCTTGTCTCCTGCTAGATGGCACATTGTAAGTTTCAAGGTTACCCACTCCCGTGTCACTCTCATCATAATCGGATTTTAAATCAATAGCATGCAGATTGGTATTCTTTTTGAAACTGCAACTTGACTTTTTATCTTGTTCTCTTCCCTGTGCAGTATATTTATTTTTGTCTGCCCGACCCGCTCTTTGTAAATGTTTTACTTGGTGGCATTTTCTGCAAGCTTTGCCTTTAAGTCTGCGATGGTCTAGTGTATGTGAGCCCCTGCCACATTGGTAACACAATTTGTTCAGCCAGGTGGGATCCTATTTAGATGTTGCAATATTGATCATGCTCACTTTCATTCCTGACTGCAACTCAATTGTGTCTCTGCTGTTTCCATTGATACAGTGATTTCAACTGCTCTTTTAAATGCGAGTTGTGCTTCAGTTAGGAGCCATTTTGGAATACCTTCTTGTAAAGTTTCACGGCTAAATAATCTCTGTGTATCATTAAGCCCATTACTGAACTGGCAATGCTCATACAATTGCTTCAATTCAGCCACATTAGCTGAAATGGACTCCCCTGCCTTTTGATTTCACTTATGAAACCTAAAGCGTTCTGCAATCATCAATGGTTTTGGTTTTAAGTATTCTTGTATTACTTTCATGATATCAGCAAAACTCATTTTGGCTGGTTTGGTTGGAGCAGTCAAACTTCTAAGCAGAATGTATGCTTTTCCACCTATTACACTCAGCAAAACTGGCACTCATTTCTCATCAGCTATTCCATTTGCCTTAAAATACTGCACAATTTGTTCCGTATACATCACCCAGTTACCTATTGTGCAATCAAACATGTCTATCTTTCCAATGTATCCAGCCTTTCCAGTTTAAAAAAATTTTATGATTATTATCACCCCATATTCTTTGTTTATGAACCCATACATTTTGTTCATCTTCTGCCTTTTTTGTTAACTTGACCATCTTTCTCTCAGTCTTCCGAAGAAAAAAAACGGGCTGCACTTTTTTTTTTAACTCTAATATTTCACTGCACTTCAACAGGTTGGTAGCCATCTCGATTTTGTTTTAAAACTTTCTTGTCACCAATGCTATGTTTTGTAACTCCAAAAATTAATTGAAAGAAAAACATGGGAACCAGGAGGTACGTGATAACTTTGTTTTTACTTTTGTGAGATGTGCACTTATGATGTGGTGCCGTAATGACATATGCCATTCATGTAATTTTACGTATCACCCAAAATGAATTGCGTAAACAACAAACAATGTTTATGAAAACAATATATTTACAATATTCCTCAAATATTGCTGAAATATTAAATACACAACAGAAGTCAGTGGAGAATCGAGCACTGAGGTTTACGGGCAGTGAATATTGTGATTTGGATGGGAGTGCTGTTGGGTTGGGTGGCTTTCTCTCTTTCAAAAATATCATTTTATTCAATCAGCAGTATATAATAGATAACATTCCCATATCATCATTCACAGTAAATGGCAGAATGTTCATTCTATTTGCATAATGTTTAGCATGAGTTTTTCTTACCATCTAAATATGAGATCAAATGCAGACAGAATGAATGCTCTAACAAACACTGCCCCACTCTGTCCTCACTTTCAATTGTCTGTCTCCACAATATTTCATCTCACTTGTACCCTGACCTCTCTATTTTCTCTCCAAGATGTTCTATCAAATAGGAACAGTACCTCATCTTCCTTTTGGATGGTGTGAAATTAAGTGATTTCAAATAATCACACATTTCAGGCTTACATATCACAGTTTAATATTCAATATTTTTCTCTCTCTCCTTTCCTGGTAATTTCAGATTTCTTCACTTTGTTGCACCACCTCCTCATATGCCTTTTGTCATTCAGTAGTCTTTATGACTCCTGCTACATCGCTGGTTGTTTTAGTCTGTCTTGGTCTCTGACCTATCACAGACCTTCTCTTCTATTAATCTCCCGCCTCATGCATGTAAAGACACTGACTGTTCCTTTTCAACTATATAAGAAGATAAGATAAAACTTTATTTATCCGGAAGGAAATTATTGTTGGAAGATTGCTCAGTCAGAAATATATACTTTAAAATACAAAATGTAAGCATTGAGGTACGAAAAAGAATCCAAAATATGCATTAAAAAGTAATAGTGCAAAATACAGATGCGTAATAAAACCGTATACTTATACTTAAGGAGGAGGAATTGTAGAGTCTTATAGCCACAGGGAGAAAGGATCTCCTGTGGTGTTCAGTGGTGCCCCTCGGTGGAATCAGTCTGTTACTAAAGGTGCTCCTCTGTTTGTCCAGTATGTTATGGAGGGGGTGAGAGGGGTAACTTAATTGTTACTAAGATTATTTATTTATAAAGTAACTGGCTCCCAACCAAAGCTCAAGCTAGAATCTAATCAAAAGATTTGGAATGAGATATCCAAAACAGGTATCAGATAGTATTGACTGAATAATTTACACGTAGAATGAGGGGTACCCAGGAGCGGTCACTTAAGAAATAACTTTGCCAATTAGGTCTGCCAATCAATAAGCTCATGCTCAATCAACTACTTCAGCTCTTCTTGCCCTATTTATTTCCTTTTTCTTGTATTATAATGAATTATGTGAACAATGGACTCGGGGTCTGGACTATATATACAGGTATATATTTTGCATGATTATATTACTGATACCTTATATGCTCTTGTTATCTTGTATGTGTGAGTGCTAGACCTCAAGCTGCAGTGTTGCATATTTGCAACTGCTGGGAGAAGGGTGTCAGAGCCAGTGGGCTCCACCAGGGGCGGTGTGGCACAGCATCCAGGCTGGAGTCAGTGCTGCCCCCACCCCTGTGTTCGCTTGGCAGAGGACAAGCTCTATTGTGGTCATCTGCAGATTTCAGTAGTGTTGGATGGCTTAAATTTGGACTCTTTATGAGTGGCTATATCTTTCTATCTTGTATGTTGTTGTAGCGTGGATGAAATTACCGGAGAGACAGTCACTGGTAGATACAAAGCAGCTTCTTTATCCAACACAACAAAGTACAGCAGGCATCTTGAGACGCTTTCCGCAGAAAGTTCTACTAGCTAAAACGTGGGCTCGATATTTATATGCTAAACACAAAGGCAATCGCTACTTAAAAAGTTACAGACTATGCTTCCTTTTGAAGCTACATACAAACATCACACCTTCGGATTTCATCCTTTCCTTCTGACGCCAACATGTCTGTGTTGGTATCCACAGCCTTTAGTTCAATCCACAATACATTTATTTGGCATTTTACATGCTAACATAGAAGACAATTAATATTTATAATGTATAGATAATACTGTCTTCGAAACACAGCATCAGGTCAAACTACCAGAAGCATCTGGTATTTACACCTTTTAGGAAGCCCATTCTGGTGGACTCAATCCACAGTCCTTTGTCAAACAGTTAAAATAGAAGTCTGGTGGCCAAAGTCACTTAAGTGTTAACAAATCATCTACCCAAAAAGAAATCCACTCTAACAGTCCCTCCTCTTGGCCCTCCTGGACAAATTAAATTTGTATCAGGAAAGGTCAACCTAGGAGGATCTGCTCAAATAGGGCAGCAAAAATGCCCTGTCTTAAAATTTCCCCCCAATTTTATGTACCTCGATATCTATCGTAGCATTACCTAATCGCTGCTTAACAAATGTTAAGCAGAGAGGCTGTTCCAAGTCTTTAGGAAAGGGGCTCCTTTGGCATGCCTGCTCTTTCCCTGCAGACTGACTGCACCTTAATCACACCCCTTTGTCTTCAGCCCTTTATCCTCTGGTCGCTGAAACTCTCCTTCCAGGAGCACCCACAGGCTCTCTCATCGATGTACAGGAAGGGGTTGGGGTGGCCTCTACGTAAATGTCTGCAAGGACCTCTCCTCGGTGGCACCCCCTTCCGAACTGTTCCGTTGATCACTGGCTCAACTGCTGAAAAGGGCTCAGCTCTTCAGACTCGGGGTGACTATTTCCAGATGCCATGTGCAGTCTGAAATGCCATCGAAGTGGTGGAACTTACCATCTCTGCTTTAACTCAAAAATCCCTCCCCATCTATTTCCCAAATAATTTTCTATAGTATGCTATAAAATTAATCATCTACCTTCAGCAACCAGCCTTCTTTACAGAGTACCATCGTCATCACACTTGAGCAGGCTATTCATGGTTTTCAAACACGTTCATAGTCTCTTCTGCCACGCTCTCGGCATTTTCTGTCTTTGCATTTTCTCCAGGTATGTTTTCATCAGCAGTGGCCAGGTCTGGCATGGCCGACTGGTGTTCCTCTCTTAGGTTCTCTGTAATTACATGGTTACTGTGTACACTTGGTTCCCCACTCTGTCTGTGGGAGCAACAAGAGGGTGAGTTGTATGCTTTAACTTGAGTCCAGTGTTTCCACTGGCTGCCGCGCCGAATCTCTACACAGACACACGTATCATTGGTTAAGAGTACCGTATGTGGTCCTATCCACCTGGGGGCAAACCCTGGCCTTTCTGACAGCACCCTCACCATAACTTGGTCGCCGGGCTGTGGAAGAACTATCCCCTTTCCCTCTGGCTCTTTCTGATCAGCGATTCGCTGTTGTTTCGCTCGGTCCTTTAATACTTTAAGTTGATAGTAACTTTACCCCCTGTTTTTTGGCAGGGGCCCTGTGAAGTCTATCTGGATGTTTTTCCAGGGTCCCTTTGGCTGAGGCTGATTTGCCAGCTGTAGCTTTCTGCCCTTACCAGGGTTATGCTGGGCACAAGTGATACAATGGCGGCAGAATTTCTCAACATCCCCATGTGTCCAGCACCCACCTGATCCCTCCTTTGCTCCTTTTCTCCAACATTTTTCCTTCTCTTCTGCCTCTACCTCTTCATATAATTTTACTAAGCTGGCTTCTGTCGTTTCCTCCTGCACACTTGCAATTTCAATTGTCTCTTGTTCCTCAGCTGCCTTATTTGCAGTAACGTCTGCCCTTGGAGGAACTGGGAAAACTTTATGTTCTGGAGTGGCCGCAGTCTCTCTGAGTATCCCCTGGTGTTTCTGTTCCTTCGCTATACCCTGAACAGCGGTCAGTGTGTCAGTTTGTATAGGGTCCTGCTTAGGGGGTTTATACAGACCCTCCTCTATTTTAACTGGGTCTATCTCTACCTGCTCACAATCTTGCTTGTCTCTAGCCCACACTGCTGGGAACTGCTGACAAGGTAACCCATAGACGCCATCCTGTCTCCAGCCTCTAATGATCGGGGCAGCTACGCCTATGCTAGCCAGGCCGTGTATTCTGTTGGTTGTACGTGTTCTCTGCCCCTGACTCGTCCATATTGTTTCTCCTTTTCCTGAATCTATAACAGCTCCTGCTTCCCTTAGGATGTCTATTCCAATGGTCGTGCCTTCATTATTTGGACATACCCAGAAATACACTGGAAGCTGCACTCCTCCGATTTCTAGTATTTGCTTCTCGCTTCTTTCTGCTTTTGCTGTTTTCCCTCCTACACCCCTGATATAACTGGCCTGTCCAGTTGTTGGTAAGGGCAAGTCTGTTATTGATATTGATGCCCCTGTGTCCACTAACATATTGCATTGCTGTCCCTCTAACAATGCCGTTATGTACATCCTTGAGTCACCAGAGCTGGCCATGGAGCCCGCTGCCACATCCTTTTCTGCCTTAAGAGGCGCCGTCACTAACTCTTTGATCTGATCGACAGTCAGACTGGTTGCTGATGTGGTGAGTGACTGGGTGTCTGCGGTTTCCTTCGCCTGCGTTTTCCCCCTCCCCTTTGGACACTGTCTCTGGCTATGTCCTGATAGGCCACAGCTGTAGCATATCAACTCCTTCACTGTCTTATACCTGGTACGGCAGTCCTTTGCAAAGTGCCCTGGCTGCTGGCAAGCAAAGCAAGCCCTCTGGGACATCACAGCAGCTGCATCCACTATACCCACTTTACGATTTCTCTTGCCTTTTCTTTGGTCAATCTCACTGGTCCACGAAACTATCTCAGAGTAGTTAGACCCTACCGTTTTGTCTAAATCTAAAACTTCTTGGTGGGCTGAGCTCAGGCCTTCCTTCAGCATTTTTAGGAAGACTGGGTCGTCCCTCCCTGGATATTCAACCCGGAATACTCCTCATACACTCGGTATTTATGTTCTGCGTAATCCATGGCTGCCTTGTGATCTTTTTGAGTCACTGCCATTATCGTTCCCCAGCTACTCTCGCCTCCCCCCAGTCGCTGCCTCACTTCCCTTTTAAAAGAACGATATCTTTCTTCATTACTGGTGCTCCCGGTAGTTCCCCATGTACCATCCTGCACCCTCTGAGCCATCCTGTCCCACATATTCCTCGGGCACTTCGCTTTTACCAACACATGTATATCTTTAGGGTGCACTTGGTGAACTTCAACCATTTCCTCGAGTTTACGCCAGAATTCTGAATTCCCATAGGCGATTTAAGTGAGGGCAACTCGGACAAAATGCTTTGTTTCTCTCTGGGGGTGAAGGGCTTATGAATAGTTGTAATCAAGGTCGAGGGCTGGCTCGGATCATCAGGGTTCTCAACCTGACGTTGCCTGACTTCAATAGGTGCCATTCTGCTTGATCTCTCTGGGTAAACCCACTCCCTGAGATATCTCCATACTAATTCCCACACTACGCAAAATATAAAACCGCAGAGTATGTATTCCACAATCTGCCAATTTTGAGTACCTGAACTCATGATGCCCGCTGTATTCTTTTGCATCACACTTGAACATGCATACGCTAAAATGCAGCTTCCCGAACGAGTATACATGCCCCTACTCTGGCGTCTCGAACCGTACCGTTGGTTACCACCTTTCGCAACTGGTGGTTCCAACTCTCACCAAGTTAACACGCAAAGATTCCTCACTTACATAAACACACGTGCACATGCACACACTACTTTAATATCTACCAGTTCAGCTCACCACGTTCGTGATACCTCGTGACCTGTGCACCACCGACCAAACAGATCCAAGTGTGAGTGTATTTTAGAAAAATACTCACCAACTTAAGACTGCTAGGAACGCTGGCCACATGACGGGTCACAAAGATATCCCACTCCTGACACCAAATGTTGTAGCGTGTATGAAATTACCAGAGAGACAGAGTCACTGATAGATACAAAGCAGCTTCTTTATCCAACACAACAACGTACAGCAGGCATCTTAAGACGCTTTCCGCAGAAAGGTCTGCTAACTAAAATGTGGGCTCGATATTGATATGCTAAACACAAAGGCAATCGCTACTTAAAAAAAACACATCAAAGTTGCTTGAATTTCCAGCATCCGCAGAATTCCTGTTGTTCGCTACTTAAAAAGTTACAGACAATACTTCCTTTTGAAGCTACATACAAACATCACACCTTCGGATTTCATCCTTTCCTTCTGACGCCAACATGTCTGTGTTGGTATCCACAGCCTTTAGTTCAATCCACAATACGTTTATTTGGCATTTTATGTGCTAACATAGAAGACAATTAATATTTATAATGTATAGATAAGACTGTCTTCGAAACGACAGCATCAGGCACCAGAAGCATCTGGTAATTACACCTTTTAGGAAGCCCATTGTGGTGGACTCAATCCACAGTCCTTTGTCAAACAGTTAAAATAGAAGTCTGGTGGCCAAAGTCATTTAAGTGTTAACAAATCATCTACTCAAAAAGAAATCCACTCTAACATATGTTCTATTGCACTTTGTGCTGTGCGTGACTGTTGGCATTGTGTTTTGCACTTTGATCCCAGGGTTACGCTGTCTCGTTTAGCTGTATTCTTGGGTATTTATATATGGTGGAATGACAGTTAAACATAGAAAACCTACAGGACAATACAGGTCCTTTGGCCCACGATGCCATGCTGAACATGTACTTATTTCAGAAATTACCTAGGGTTACCTATAGCCCTCTACTTTACTAAGCAACATGTACAATGAATTGAATTGATTCTTCTTCTTCATGTGCCTTGCACGTTACACGCTTGGGCGATCGTGGCTCTCCACATCGAACGATCCCTCGCAGTGTCAATGATATCTCACACACTTAGATCTGTTAATTCTTTCACAGTGTCTGTATATTTTCTCCTTTGCCTTCCTCTTCCGTGTTTCCCAGGCATATGGCCTTGTAATGTAAGGCATTCTATTTCTTCCTTTCTGATGACGTGGCCCAGGAATTTAAGTTTCCTCTCATTTAATGTTCTCATTAAGATCTTTTTGTATGGGCGCTTGGAGGACTGTTTCATTAGTTACCCTCGCTCTATATGATATTTTCAGCATTCTTCTAAAAAACCACATTTCTGTTGCTTCTAAGTTTCTTTGGAGTTCTGGTGTTATAGTCCATGTTTCGGAAGCATACAGCAAGATTGACCAGATGTAACATTTTAGCAGCCTAAGCCTTGTTGTCATAGAAATGTGTCCGTTGGTAAAAATGGGTTTCATTTTTTGGAAACTGGTTTTGGCAATGACAATTCTTCTTTTTATCTCTACTTTACTTCTAGCATTTTGTGATATAAAGCTACCAAGGTAATTAAAGCTGGTCTTTTGTTCAACCTCTTGGTTACCAATGTACAATTGGCAGTTGGGAGTATCCTGCTGTTTTGATATTACCATACATTTGGTTTTTTGAATATCAAAATGATGTCTTTTTATGTTTTATTGATTTCACTAAAGCATTCGACAAAGCTAACATGAAAAATTACATCAAATTCTCGCTAAACTAAACATTGACGGAAGGGACCAACAACTGCTTCAAAATTTATATTGGAATCAAACGGCGGTGGTAAAAATTGATGATAGTATAAGCAGTTGGATTAAAATTCAAAGAGGAGTTAGACAGGGATGCATTGCCTCACTGGAATTATTTAATGTCTATAGTGAATTGATTATCCACCCAAAACCTTTTATCAAAGGTTTACAGAGTGAAGAAAAATTCTTACCTCTGGTATAAATGCACTATAACAGTAATTAAGTGATACACAATGCTGGAGGAACTCCACAGACCAGACAGCATCTATGGAAAAGAGTACAGTTGACTCTTTTCCATAGATGCTGCCTGGCTTGCTGAGTTCCTGCAGCATTTAGTGTGTGTTGCTTGGATTTCCAGCATCTGCAGATATTCTCTTGTTTGTAATGTATTAAGTGAGATGGATACTATCGAAGAAAAAAATAAAATTTCACTGGGAATTTATAACCAACAGACCTCAGATAGTCAGGCACAACCATTCCTCCCTTCCCATTATCCGTAACACGGGCTGCATGCTGAGCCCATTGCTGTACCCTCTGCTCACACATGATTGCATGCCAAGCACACAAGTAATCACATTGTCAAGTTAGCTGATGACATGGTAGTCACCTATAGTGATGAGAAGGCCTGCAGAGAGGAGGTGGAAGAGTTCGAGGCCTGGTGTCAGTGGCTTAAGATTATTTAAAAGGGCACAGTTATATAATTTATTGCTTATTTTGCATACAGACACTCCTGTGCCTAGCGTCACTTCATGGACATAAAATCAATCTTTGTATATAAGCTATCTTATGTATTTATACAGTATTTATTGTATTTTTATTATTGTGTTCTTTATCTTAATGTGTTTTTTGTGCATTGTGTCTGGAGTAACAATTATTTAATTCTCCTTTACACTTGTATACTAGAAATGATATTAAACAATCTGAAAGCAAGCTGTCAGAATTGTGAGCATTTTATTTTCTTCTTTGTCGTGTATTTTCAGGGCACTGGTGTTTAAAGATCTCAAGAGACATAACCTTATAGCCCCAACTGAGTTGGCAGTGACACTAATCAGCCACTTAATATAGTGGTATCACATTACACTGTCTGCTGCTTGTTTTAGCAGAGAGATTAGTAATTTGAGTAGGCTGGTTTCTACCTTTAAAAATATTGAGGAAAAATTGAAATCAGCAGCAATAGTTTTGAGAAACTGAAGGTAGCCAGGCAAGAAAAATATATCCTTTTTCATAGATCAACCTAACTGCTCATCTTTTTCCAATATCCCCTCTCATCCAAAATATATACAAGCATTCCACACTCTTGGGCCTCTTTATAACTAACATCACTTCCATTCTGCTCTACATATTTTTCTATAAAACTAGAGGTTTGTACCACTGAGGAACTCTCTCTACAGATACATAGCTCTCTATGTAGTACACTGTTATGCAAAACGAAAGCATAAAATAATCACGATGTTCCAAAGGCAATCTGATTTAAGTACTCTGCAGCTGTACAATCATCAGGTTGTACACAAGCCACAACCAAACAGCACAACAGGTGGCCATTTGGCCTATAATGCCTGTGCCAGATGCCCGAAAGAACTATCTGGTTTGTTCTATTTTCTCCATCACTCTGTAACTATATATCGAAGCCCTTTTGAATTTGCCACTGACTCAATGTCCACCATTATTTCAGTTAATACATTTCAAATGATCACCACTTGCTGAGTAAAAGATCTGTCTAGCTTCACCTTAGATGTTTTGACTAGGCGTTAGGAGTAGAGCCAATATTTTCTCTTCTGCTTATGAGATTCTCCACCTGTTTGAAACAACTTGCCTTCAGGTCTATCCATATTTTCTTATGCTCCATTGACCATGTGCGAAAAATGATCTAACAGACGTAATATTTCTCTGCCGACTGCATTGATCCCTTGTCTAATGGTTTTAATTACTTTATTATTATCTCAGTTATTGTTATAACTATTAAATCAAATTGGTACCACTCCAAGACTTTCTCCTTCATCATTGGTCTTTCCTGGCTTTAAACATATGCCAATCTGGCTTAATAATAGTTATCTATCATGGGTACATATCTTGTGAATTACATTATTAGGTGCAGCAATGCCAAATGGATGAAATCAAGGAGCATAAAATCCCCAGTTTCATCTTGTGTCCCTGACCTGTAATTATTTCAAAATAGTCTTAACACATCTTCCCACCAAATATGTTAATCCAAGTGCTTTATATTATAGATCTCATTTGTAGCTCGCCTAACAGTATATGTAGTAGCCAGGAAGTGGTAGTTCAACTTCAAGCTTAAAAAATCTAGACAGGTAAGTTGGTGTGATATTCAGGACTCACTGTGGTATTAGACTCCAGTCTTCTAGGTGAGATGTTAAAACAAAGCTTCTCAAATTGACATAAATGCTCCCTTTGCTCTATGTTGAAGAAAACCAAGCAGTTATTCAGTGCCCTGGCTAATATTCATCCCTCGTTTAACATCACTAAAGTAGATTTGCCTTGAAATTCTAATTAGCCAACTGAACACAGATGTAAGGGGCAGCAATTACAGTTTAATTCTGATGAAAGATTAATTCTTATTTCTCTTCTCACCAGTGCTGCTTGACATGCTGAGTATTTCCAGCATTTCCTGCTTTTACCTTGTTTTTGTTTTCGACCCCCTATTCCAGATCTTATGTGAAGATTGCACAATTTTGGCTTTGAAGAAGTGTTATCCAGCATGAGATTAGGAGGATGAGATTATGGTTCAGTGCTGTGGCTGGAGAGGAGTGGGGATTTGGAGCCTTGCTGTTTGGATACTGCAGGAGTTAGGAAAGTGCAGGTGGGAAACTAAGGGAAGGGATGGAAGCAGACGAATGGCTGGTAAAAGAGTGGTAAGGGTGGTGAATCTGTGGAATTCATTGCCACAGACAGCTGTTGGAGGCATTGGATACATTGAAAGGCTCTTGATTAGCAAGAGGGCTTCAAAGGTTACGCGAAGAAAGCAGGAGAATGGGGTTGAAGAGGATAATAAATCAGCTGTGATGGAATGAATGGAGAGACTCGATAGCTGAAAGGCCCAATACTGCTCCGATCTCTTATGGTAAGGAAGAAGACGTGCAGAGGGGATGGTGTTGCAGGGAAGTAATCACATGGGATTAAGATTGTGGCACATCGCGGGGAGAGGCAATTGCTGGTCAAGTAATTAACTCATCCGACAAGTATTCTAATCTGCTGCCATTGCTGCGAAACCTATGTTGAACAGTGGGTACCTTGTCATAGCCACTGCTGGGATGGTGTAGTCCAAGCTCACCAGCAGTGTTCAAAAGGAGCACTGCATGAGAAGTAATCGACAGAACTTTGTGCATTGATAATGCAGAAATCTCAACGTGGTGTCAAGCTGATACAAGTTTTAGGGCGTCTAATTGAATTTCTGATGTGACACGAAATAACCAGAAATGATCATTAATCACGTTTCAGTCTAGAAAAATCGATTTTCAGTTGTATGATGCTGAGAGAAACAGCCTTATGCAATTGCATTTCTAGGCAATTATCTGGTCGTTATCACACTCCTGTTTGTGGTAGATTGCTGTGCACAAATTGACTGTCACATTTCCTACATCACATCTGTGACTGCACTTCAGAAGTATTAACTAACTGTAAAGCACTTTGGCATATTGTGAAAAAATATGTAAATACAAGGCTGTCTCTCTATTTTGTTTGATTATCTATTCAGTCCTCATTTCTATCTCAAAATTAGTACTGCTGTGATCACCAACCCCCTAATTTTTCCTTCCTTCAAAAAGATTTATTATTTTGTTCATGTTAGAGTTGGGAATAAATCCAATTTTGTTTTTATTCCTCAGGGATCCTTTACCTGCTAAGACCAAAACTTGCTTTATGTGAAATTACCTACCTTCAGCAGCCTACATCACTATCTGGAATCAGGAGTTTATTATGACATGAATCAGATCTGGGGTTATTTGCTGTGCATTGCCAACACCCCCAATTTGTTTGTGGTTTCTTGTTTTCTCAGCGTTATGTGGTCAGTTCTCTTGTGCCTCCCTTCCCCTTAGACAACCTTGAAGAGATTTGATGGCTTAAGATATGACGTTGCTTCTTTACTACAGATGACCCCTGCCTTAAGATGGGTAGGTGGGGGAGGGGGTTGGTGCATTCTCAGAAAGTGGTCTGTATCACGAGTTTCTGTAATATCTGCATGTGTCAAGAAATGTGAGTTGAAATGTATTATTTGATTGATTTGCTTTTATCCCCCCACATAACTACTGTGAATGAATTTAATTCCATATCTCAAAATTTTGTGCTGTAATTTGTGAATTCTGTAATGGCAAATTTCTGTAACCAGGATGGCTGTAAATGATGCTGAGATGGTTGATCAGACCCTGGCTTCTGTCCCAGCAGCACTGATCCACGACTCACACCTCTTGATCCATAGCCATCTGGAGGTTCGCTCAGCAGCTACTGTGATGGCCCTGAAAGCTCTTTTCTTTGCAGCCCCTGTAATGCCAAGTAGAGGGTAGGTTCTGCAGAGCAAGCAGCCAGCTAAACCTCTACACCAAACCTCTATAGGCTCACATTGTGCCCTCCACCCCTGTCTCTGGCACTGCTCTACCAGCTCCTGGTATTTGGCTTTCTTATGTTCAAACACCTCTTCAATCCGGTCTATCCAAGTTAATGTCAGTTCTACCATGATCACCTGCTTTGAGGTTTCTGACAGAATGACCACGTCAGGCCTCAGTGATGATGATGCAATGGAGTCAGGGAACTTTAATTGCTTTCCCAGATCGACTTTCAGTTGCCAGTCAGACGTTGTGGCAAGCAAGTCTGCTGGTGACCTAGGCTGAGACTGTGGTTGGTCTCCAGCTTTGACAAAGGCTATGGGCTTTCTGGGTTGGCAGAGGTGCCTACTGACAGTGTTTGCCTGTATAGTGCAAATAGGAACAAAAATACCCCTCAGTCATCAGGCTCTTGAGCAAAAGGGGATAGTTACACTTATTTAAGGACTATGTTATCTTGTTATTTCATGCTTGTTATTTATTGCTATTTAGTTATATCTGCATTTTACACAGTTTGCTTTCAGTTTACAGTTCCTGATGTTTACAGTTACTGTTCTATAGATAGATTTAGTTATGCCCGCGGAAAGAGAATCTCAAGGTTGTGACATGTATATACTCTGATAATAAATTTTACTTTGAACTTTGAATTAGATCATTTAGCCCCTTGAACCTATCTTGCAATTAGTGAAAGGCTAATGAACGTCTTCATTCCATCTAGTTCAAGTTCATGAAACCAAGTTTATTGTCATACACCCATAGACATGAATACAGCCAAATGAAACAATGTTCCTCCAGGGCCAAGGTGCAAAAGTCAGAACCAACAGTCACACACAGCACATATAGCACAGATAATTATGACAGCAGAGAAATGTATACAGTAGTTACAAAAAATATTAAAACAGTAATAATATAGCCCAAATCCATGAGTGTCATGGCCTTTTAGATTGATGGTCCATGGATGTTGTGTTGGAGCCACATTTCTGCAAGAACAGTCTGCAGCAGTTCTTCGTATTGCACAGTGCAGCGGCAGATGAATGCAATCCAGCTTGTCTTCGTGGGAGTGAACACTGGAGAGCAGCACCAATGCTGGAGGGGCCAGACCCAGCCCAGAGTGGAATCTAGTTGCACACACCCAGCTCCAGTGTCTCCTTTCTCGGTAGCCACAACAGGTGACCCCAAGGCATGAATGAGGGCTTGGTCCACTGGTTCGCTTCTGAATCTGTTACCGTCCTTGCCTAAAAAAGTCTGCTGAGTATATATTCTGAGTCTTGAAATTTTCTGCAGATTTCTCCCCAGTCTCAGCAATTTTTTTATTTTGGTGGGGATATTTGGGGACTGTTGCAGATTTTTTACATTTCTTATGTGACAAGGTATGGCTGTCATCATACCTGAATGGCCTAGCAGTAATTTTATGTCCAATGTTTCTAGATATAAAATTGCCACATTCACCAGAGGAAATAGTTTGCCTCCATTTATTCAACCAGAAGTCTCTTGGTGTGAATTTCTGTCAAAGTTTGTGTATAAAACCGTGCAATATTTTTGCTAAGTTAAAGACATCGTATAAATGCAAATTGCTGTGATGTCAGAGCAATTATTACATCTAGATCTCATTGTAATTTAATAATTGTTTGATTTTGTGCTTCAATTGCTGGGGTTAGGTTCAGTGTATATTAAACACACTGACAGTCTCAGGCTGACAATAGTACTTACAACTAAACTTATTTAACATTTAAAAAAAAAATCCTATCTTGCAGCACTGATTTGCGGAATAAGTATTTGATTCCTGTCACCCACTGCGTCTGTTTGTAAAGAGATTATGTTAGACTTTTATTGCTCAGTGAATGGCAACCTATAATTTATTCACTATGAATAAAGAATGCCACTGTTTCACAATGCTGAACAGAGTAAATTAATGTTTGAATGGTCACTTTCGCATTGAAAACTAGCAGTGTTTTTGCTTACAACACACACAAAATGCTGGTGGAACGCAGCAGACCAGGCAGCATCTATAGGAAGAGAACGTTGACTGTACTTCTTCCTATAGATGCTGCCTGGTCTGCTGCGTTCCACCAGCATTTTGTGTGTGTTGCTTGAATTTCCAGCATCTGCAGATTTTCTCGTGTTAGTGTTGTTGCTTAGTCTATAAGGAACAGTTTCAGTCTTAACCTGAATAAATGAGGTATAACTAACATAAAAACCATACCTTTCTCTCTTTGACTTCCTACACTATTCCAATGATACCCAACCTAAGCTTGAGGATGAACACCTCATCTTCTGTCCATACATCTTCTGTCAAATGCCATCAACAAATTTGCCAAAGATACCGTTAGCAACAAGAAGCTGTGCGTGATTGGTTGGTTACAACAGCTACCTTGTGCTCTACATCAGCAAGACCAAGGAATTGATTGTGGACTCCAGGAAGGGGAAGGCAAGAGAACACCTCATTGAGTGGTTAGCATTTGAAAGGTGAGCAGCTTCAAGTTCCTGGGTGTCAATGTCTTAGAGAATCTACCTTGGTCCCAACACAATGCAATCATGAAGAAGGCACACCACTGGCTATACCTCATTAGGTGTTTGAGGAGATTTGATATGTCACCAAAGAGGTATCAAGAGGCAGTGCCTCAACGAAATGGCATCCATCATTAAGGACCCTCGCCTTGCAATACATGCCTTCTTCTCATTACCTCTATCAGTGATGAGGTACATGGGCCTGAAGACCCATACTTAATATTTTAGGAACAGCTTCTTCCCCTCTGCCATCAGATTTTTGAATAGTCCATGAACACTACCACAAAATGCTTTATTTTGTACTATGTGTTTATTTTTGTAATTTATAGATTTTTGTCTTTTCACTGTACTGCTGTAAAAACAATAAATTACACATCCTATCTCAAGGATAATAAATTTGATTGTGATACTAAGTATTGCATTGGGAGAATCCAGTGCTATTGGAGATGCGTTGTTAGGTGATATCCTCTCTCTCCTCATGCATGGAAAAGTCTATGGCACACTTCCAAGAACAGCAGAGTAGTTATTCTTAGTATTTTGAGGATTATATTTATTCCACAACCATCTTCACTGAAACTAAAACAAGTTTGATGGGTTGTTGTTGCAATTCGTGGGAGCTTGCTATCTGCCTATTAACTGTCTTGTTTAACCTATTACTACCAGTGATTGCATTTCAAAGGTGATGAACAGTAAACAGCACAACACAATACAGGCTTTTCAGCCCACAATATTGTGCCTACATTTCACTTATTTACTTAGTCATACAGCATGGTGTAGACCCTTCCGGCCCTTCGAGCAGCGCTGCCCCAGCAACACCAGACAATCCCGATTTAACCCTAACCTAATCATGAGACAATTTACAATGACCATTTAGCCTACCCAGTATGTCTTTGGACTGTGGGATGAAACTGGGACGCTGGGGAAAACACATGGATTCCACGGGGAGGACGTACAGACTCCTTACAGAGGATGTCAGAATTGAACTCTGAACTCTGACACTCTGATCTGTAATAACATTGCACAAGCTGCTATGCAACCGTGGCAAACTACTTTATGATCAATCTAACCCTTCCCTGCCACATAGCCCTCCAGTTTCCTTTCATTCATGTGCCTATCTAAAAGTCTTGTAAATGTCCCTTATGAATCTGCCTCCACCTCCACCCCTGGCAATGCCTTCCATGTACTTACCAGTCTCTGTGTTTAAAAAAAACAAAAAAAAAAACAACCTACCAATGACATCTCCCCTTTCCTTTCCTTCAATCACCTTAAAATTATGCCCTCTCATATTAACCATTGTCACCCCGGCACTGGCTATCCACTCTATCTATACCTCTTATCATCTTAGACACCTCTATCAAGTCACCTTTCATCCTCTTTTGCTCCAAAGAGAAAAGGCCTACCTCACTCAAACTTTCCTCATGAGATGTGCTCATAATCCAGGCAGTATCCTGGTAAATCTCCTCTGCACCCTTTAAAGTTTCTACATTGTTCTGAAAACGTGGAGAATAGAACTGAACACAATATTCCAAATGTGGTTTAACCAGAGTTTTACAGAGCTGCAGCATTACCTTGGGGCTCTTGAACTTAATCCCTGACTAATGAAGACCAAAGCACTGTACACATTCTTAACTATCCTATCAATTTGCACAGTAACTTGGAGGGATCTATGAACGTGGTCCCCAAGATCCCTCTGTTTCTCCGCACTGCTACAAATCCTGCCATTAACCCAGTACTCCAACTTCAAGTTTGACCTTCCAAGGTGTACCACTTCACACTCTTCCGGATTGAACTCCATCTACCATTTCTCAGGCCAGCCCTGCATTTCTATCAATGCCTCTTTGTAACCTGTAACTGCTGTCTACACTATCCACAACACCACCAACCTTTGTGTCACCAGCAAATTTACTAACCCATGCTTCCATTTCATCATCTAAGTCATTTATAAAAATCACAAAGCAGAGATCCCAGAACAGATCCCTGTGGAACACTACTGATCACTGACCTCCAGGCAGTCTATGCTCCATCTACAACTACCCTCTGCCTTCTGTGGGTAAGCCACTTCTGAATCTACACAGCCAAGTTTCTCTCCTGACTTTCTGAATGAGCCTACCATGGGGACCTGTGTTGAACACCTTACTAAAATTCATCACCCACCACTGTATCCTTAACAATTTATTTTTGCGTTTTCTTGAAGAATTCAATTAAGCTTGTGAATCACGACCTACCCTTCACAAAGCCATGCTGGCTACCTTGAGTTAGGCTCTGCTTCTTCATTTGCTTATAAATCCTGCCTCTAAGAATTCTCTCCAATAGTTTGCCCACCACTGATGTAAGTCTCACTGGTCTATGATCCCCAGGATTACCCCTATTACCTTTGTTGAACAAAGGAATAACATTTACCATTTATACTTCTGGTACTACTGTGGCCAGTGAAAATGCAAAGATCATTGCCAAATCTCTTTCCTCACTTCCTGTGGTAATCTGGGGTGTATCCTCTGCAGCCCTGGGGACTTATCTATTTGAATGGTTTTCAGAAGTCGCAGCATTTGTTTTCTTAACTTCAATATGATCCAGCATTTTAGCCTGTTCTGTGCTGTCCTCGCAATTGTCAAGGTCCCTCTCACTGGCAAATACTGAAGCAAAGTACTCATTAAAGACCTCCCCTTCTTCCTCCAACTCCAAGCATCTGTTTCCTCTTCTATCCCTGATCGGCCCTACCCTCACTCAAGTCATCCTCCTGTTCTTTACATATATCCTTCCTTCTTCCTTTTGACTTGATGTTCCACTTCTCTTGTCAACTATAATTCCTGCACCCTACCATCTTTTCCTTGGCTAAATGGGACACATCTCTCCAGAACCCCATGCAAGTGCTTCCAAAACAACTTCCACATTTTGACTGTACTTTTCCCAATTTATGCTGCATGTTCCTGCCTAACAGCATCATAATTCACCCTCCTCCAATTAAATACTTTCCCATACTGTTTGCTTCCTATCCCTCTCCAAGGTTATACCAAAGGTCAAGAAGTTGAGATCACTGACTCCAGAATGAAAAATCTGTCACCTGACCTGGTTCATTGCTTAGCACTAGATCCAATATGGCATCTCCTCCATTTGGCCTGTCTACATATTCTGTCACAAATCCTTCCTGGATACACCTAACAAGTTCTGTCCCATCTGAATCTTTTGCATGAAGCAGATGCCAATCAACATCAGAAAAGTTGAACTCACCCATGACAACAACAGTGATTTTTACACCTTTTCAAAATCTGCCCCTTGATCTACTCCTTAGTGTCTCAGCTGCTTTTGAGGGTATCTATATATAGCCCCCGGCCAGCCTCAGAATCGCTAGGCTGGCTGTCATCTAGGGAAACAGCCCTCGGCCCCGCCAAACTGGGTAATAAGTTTGTGTGGATGCTGTGTGATGTACCCCACCCCCGCCCAAATAACCGACAATACACCAGATACGATTAAATGATTTACAGTTTATAGATATCACTGGAACTATATGATTAATAGAGAATAAAATATAAAAGGCGCCACACTTATCAAAGTTCAATCTCTTTGTGCACAAACAGTTGAAGCTCAGGACCCTTCTTCTTCACCCTGCGACCCCTCGGACCACCTCGACCGGCTGCCTGGGACCAAGAACGGTGGTCTACCAGACGCTCCACACGAGCCCGTCTCCGTCTCCTCTCCTCGCCGAACGCCCTCCTCGGGGTCCGACCCCGTTAGTGAACATCACAGCACCTGGTCCATCCTCTGTCTCTCTCTCTCCTGCCTTCCCTCCAAAACCCCGCGCATACCAATCTTCCAGATACACCAAAATCATAACAACTATCCGAATTGGTTCGTAACATCGTCTTATCACCGCCTAACCCAAAACAAGCTGCTAGCGCAAAACTTTCTCAGCGTTTACCATAACAAAGAAGCATTCCCAAGTATAACATAACAAAGAAGCCATTTTAATGAGCCTACACAGTAACATAAGAGACAAAACCCCCTTACATATAGAATCTCCTAATAGAGTCAGTGCTCCCTTCCTGTTTCTCACTGCCACCTACATGACTCCATGACATCCTTCCTTTCTACAGCTGCAATACTGTCCATGATTAGTAATGCTACTCCGACACGTCTTTTACCTCCTTCCCTTTCCCTTTTGAAACATCTAAATCCCAGAACATCTAGCAGCCATTCTTGCCCTTGTGACAGCCAAGTTTCTGTAATGGCCACAACATCGTAGTTCCATGTACTGACCCATGTTCTAAGTTTACCCCTGTTCCTGATACTTCCTGATACTTGTTGCATTAAAACAGACACATTTCAACCCATCCCACCGACTGCAATTTTACCCTATTAACTGCCTATCTTTCCTCAGTCTTTCTACATGATGCATCTACCTGCACAGCAACTGCTCTGTCCTCTAATCTATCATGCAGGTTCCCATCCCCCTGCCAACATAGTTTAAATGCTCCTTAACAATTCTAGCAAACCTGCCTGTAAGGACACTGGTCCACTTCAAATTGAGGTGTAACGTGTCCCTCCTCCCCCATCCCTTTTATACATGTCATACCTTCCCCAGAAGAGATACTGATGATCAATAAATCTGATACCCTGCCCACTGCACTGGTTCTTTAACCATACTGTCATCTGCCAAATTGTCTACTCTTACCCCATCCTGGTCCTGATTTTTAGCTTCATACCTAGCTCCCTAAATTCTCTCTTCAGGGTGCCATCCCTTTGCCTACCTATGTTGTTGGTACCAATGTGTATCACGACTTCTGGCTGCTTACCTTCCCTCTTAAAAATGCTGTGGACTGTCTGAGTCACCCCTGACCCTGGCGCTTGGGAAGGAACATACCATCCAAGAGTCTCTTTCATGTTTACGGAATCGCGTGTCTTTTCCCATAACTATTAAATTTCCTATCACCATCGCTCTCTTCTTTTCCCTCTTCTCTTCTAAGCCACAGAGCCAGACTCCTGGTCGCTGTGGCTTTCCCCTGGTGGGTTGTCCTCCTCAACAGTATCCAAAGCAATATACTTATTATTGAGGGGAACGGTCGCAGGGGTACCCTGCACTGTCTGCCTTTTCCCTTTCCCTCTCCTGAGAGTGACTTAGTTACCTGCCTCCAGCAACTTAGGTGTGACTGCCTCCCTGTAGCTCCCATCTATCATGTCCTCATTCTCCCGAATAATCCTTAAGTCATCCAGTTCCAGCTCCAACTCCAGTCCTCTACTGTGGTCTGTAAGTAGCTGCAGCCAGATACATTCTTTAATATCAAACACTTGCAATCAGACTGAACATTCAATTTGAGAGGAAGCCCTACAATTAAGAAGCTTTTTAAGAAGGTGTATTGGGGGGGATTGAGTTCAAGAGCCACAAGGAACATTGCAGCTCTCTAAACTCTGGTTAGACCATACTTAGGATATTGTGTTCAGTTCTGGTCAGGTCTAGGAAGGATGTGGAAGCTTTAGAGAGGGTGCAGAGGAGACTTTCCAGGATGCTGCCTGGATTAGAAGGCATGTTTTACATAGTACATTGTGTGAACTGGGGTTTTTTCTCTTTGGTCCAAAGGAGGGTCAGAGATGACTTGATAGAGGTGTACAAGATGATAAGAAGCATAGATAGAATGAATAGCTCAAGACATTTTCCCAGGGCAGAAATGGCTAATACAAGGGGGCATAATTTTAAGGTGATTGGAGGAAAGTATGTCAGAGGTAACTTCTTTACACAGAGAGCGGTGAGAGCGTGGAACGCTCTGTCAGGGGTAATGGTAGAGGCGGATTAGCAATATTTAAGAATCTCTTAGATATGCACATGAATGATAGAGAAAATGGAGGGTTATGTATGAGGGAAGAGTGAGATTAATTTTAGAGCAGATTAAAAGCTCAGTACAAAATTGTGGGGGCTGAAGGGCCTGTACTGTATGGTAATGTTTGACGTTCTATGTACCCATACACTTTCTTCCCATCAACTTCCCTACATCCCTATCCTGAATATGCTAACCATCTCGAGGCTAGTTTCCCTGATGTTGGTGCACCTCCAATGCCTCATTTAAGTGGCACAGTTTCACCTGACAAGCTACCACATCGTCTACCTTCAGTTAGTCACTATGTGTATGCATATGCGGGAAATAGTCAATCGCTAATCATCTGCATCATTCAATGTATTTCTTCTCCACAATTACTTCCCTACCCAAAGGTACAGAGATCAACTCATTATCTTTTAAAGAATACCTTTCACTGAGAAAGTTTAGTAGAGCATGCACATGTGTGTGAAGGCTATTGATCACATCCAATTAAATTCATGTTTCTTTACTACTGTTTAACTCTGTGACTCTCCCTGCAATAAACTGTTTACTGATCTCTCAAGTAAAAGTTGACTGCTTGTTATGAAACAACCAACTAAAGTTGTGTTCTTACAGCAAGAAGGCCACATTTCTTGCTCTGTAACAAAGTGTGGCAATCTTTTAAATACAGCATGTGTAAGGAACCATTCCATTGAAATGCATAGCAGATGGAAGTAACTTCAAGGTTTTAACCATCTCAGACCTACTGCTTTCAGAAAGCAGATGTAAACCTCCTGTTGAATGTTTATTTTGAGAGTTTCCACAGTCAATGCGACAAAAGGAAAGAGGAGTATAGAAGCGTGGCAAATCCCCATGTTCTTTTCCACTCAAACAATTTTATGTTGTGTAGTGGAGCAGAGTTATGTTAGTTGCTCATTCCTATTGCTGTTGCTAGTAGTGAACAATCTTGCTGAAGACCCTTGTTGGCTTTGCAGCTCCAAGGAGTTGGAATATTCACCAGCTAAATATAAAACCTGCTTGAGGTTTGTTTGATACAACCTGGACCAGCTATCATTGCCCAGACTAATAAAAAGTCCAAATGCCAGACACTGACTAATTTCTCTGTAGTTGATCATTTGGTTCTTTTGTTCAAAACTCTTGTAACACCCTGCGAAAGGTTTCACTGCTAATGTAGTGGTCTTTCTGTAGAAGCACTGCTAATGTAATTGGTTTTCTGTAGCTGTAGTGTTTGGTGTTACGTACCCCGTAACTGGGTTGCCAAACCAGCAGAAATGGACCACTTAGTTGGAGTCTGGATTACTGGAACTAAGAAAGCTTTACTAAAGAAATCAGTAACACAGTACTCTAATTGTAAGGATATAAATGCAACGGGTTAGCAATGATAAAACACACATGTACACAGAACTAGGATAATAGGAATCAATCAAGCTCTATCGCAGCCTAGGGGTAAAATGATCAGTTTCAAGTGACGCAGAGTTCAGTTCAGCTGAGTACAGTTCGCAGCAATCGCTGTTGTGCCGTTGGAGAGAGAGAGAGAGCGAATATGCAAATTTCTGATTCAAACAGACCTTTGATGTTCCTCGCAGTTAGCTTTCGGGCAAGCCCTTTTACTGTCTTTTGAGGTCACCGACTGTGACCCCTCCATTCCGGATACAATCGTTCTTCCACGGTGAACCCGGCACCCAGGCAAGGGCGGACACACACACCAGGTTCCCGCCAATCGTACTTTTTCACCCTGTGCATCTATGGTCGGTCCCGCGACCAGACCTCCAAACTCCCACCAACTTGTGGGGGCGCACCGCACTTCCAGGGTCTCGTTATCTCATGATCTTGTGGTGTCTGTTTTGCCTTAGCGAACCTGTTCCCTGCTGGGGTATCGCCTGTCCATCAAACTTCAAACAGTTCAGGTTCAAAGCAACCGGTCTGTCAATGCTCGGAACTGTGTCTCTTTTCGTTAATCTCTCTTCTCCTCTCTCATTAACATTTGGAATGTTTCTCCATTGTCTCACTTATCTCTCTTATTTGCATCAATCTTCTGATAAGCAACACACATCAAAGTTGCTGGTGAACGCAGCAGGCCAGGCAGCATCTGTAGGAAGAGGTGCAGTCGACGTTTCAGGCCGAGACCCTTCGTCAGGACTAACTGAAGGAAGAGTGAGTAAGGGATTTGAAAGTTGCAGGGGGAGGGGGAGATCCAAAATGATAGGAGAAGACAGGAGGGGGAGGGATGGAGCCAAGAGCTGGACAGGTGATTGGCAAAAGGGGATACGAGAGGATCATGGGACAGGAGGTCCGGGAAGAAAGACAAGGGGCGGGGGGGACCCAGAGGATGGGCAAGAGGTATATTCAGAGGGACAGAGGGAGAAAAAGGGAGAGTGAGAGAAAGAATGTGTGCATAAAAATAAGTAACAGATGGGGTACGAGGGGGAGGTGGGGCCTAGCGGAAGTTAGAGAAGTTGATGTTCATGCCATCAGGTTGGAGGCTACCCAGACAGAATATAAGGTGTTGCTCCTCCAACCTGAGTGTGGCTTCATCTCTACAGTAGAGGAGGCCGTGGGTAGACATGTCAGAATGGGAATGGGATGTGGAATTAAAATGTGTGGCCACTGGGAGATCCTGCTTTCTCTGGCGGACAGAGCGTATATGTTCAGCAAAGCGGTCTCCCAGTCTGCGTCGGGTCTCGCCAATATATAAAAGGCCACATCGGGAGCACCGGACGCAGTATATCACCCCAGTCGACTCACAGGTGAAGTGTTGCCTCACCTGGAAGGACTGTTTGGGGCCCTGAATGGTGGTAAGAGAGGAAGTGTAAGGGCGTGTGTAGCACTTGTTCCGCTTACACGGATAAATGCCAGGAGGGAGATCAGTGGGGGGGGATGGGGGGGACGAATGGACAAGGAAGTTGTGTAGGGAGCGATCCCTGCGGAATGCGGGGGGGGGGGGGAGGGAAAGATGTGCTTAGTGCTGGGATCCCGTTGGAGGTGGCGGAAGTTACGGAGAATAATATGTTGGACCCGGAGGCTGGTGGGGTGGTAGGTGAGGACCAGGGGAACCCTATTCCTAGTGGGGTGGCGGGAGGATGGAGTGAGAGCAGATGTACGTGAAATGGGGGAGATGCGTTTAAGAGCAGAGTTGATAGTGGAGGAAGGGAAGCCCCTTTCTTTAAAAAATGAAGACATCTCCCTCGTCCTAGAATGAAAAGCCTCATCCTGAGAGCAGGTGCAGCGGAGACGGAGGAATTGCGAGAAGGGGATGGCGTTTTTGCAAGAGACAGGGTGAGAAGAGGAATAGTCTGGATAGCTGTGAGAGTCAGTAGACTTATAGTAGACATCAGTGGATAAGCTGTCTCCAGAGACAGAGACAGAAAGATCTAGAAAGGGGAGAGAGGGGATTCTGCAGGGAGCGCTCATGGAGTGAGGTCGTCTCTCTGGCTTCGCTCCATTCCCGTTATCCTTTTTAACCTATGATCTCCTTGATCTAATCAACTTTAAGTACACCAGAAGACTTACTTTATCTCTCTGAATTATCGATTAATTGACTTCCTTTTGTCAATCGCAACTTTTGAGCTTAAAGAAATGAGTACGAGATCTAAAACCAAAGATGGGAAAGACGCTGATGGGAACGGAGGAAAGAAGAAAGGTGACTCTAAACCAACGGAATTAACTTACGAAGTTATGGTGAAGTGTTTGGAGGAAATGTTTGAGCAGCATCGGATAAAATTATCTGAAAGTTTAACTGCTCAATTTGAACAACATCGTCAAAGCCTTAATGAAGATTTAAAATCAATCACGGAATCTTTGAAATTCCTGAATGCTGATGTTCAAAAACACGATGCAAAAATTTCTGAGCTGGATACTAAATCTCAGAAGACGGATACAAAAGTTGAGATCTTAGAGAAGAATCTAGCTTCGACTACTAAACAGCTCCAACAACTTAAATCCAAAGTTATTGATCTTGAGAATCGATCGAGAAGACAAAATTTACGTTTAATTGGCCTACCTGAGGATGTTGAGGTTGGAGATCCTGTAATATTCTTTGCTAAACTTTTAAAGGATTCGTTCGGTTCAGTTTTTCCCAACGATCCTCCATTACTCGATCGCGCCCATCGTATACCGTGGGTAAAGTCGGCAGCGGCTGTTTCCAAACCCAGACCAGTTATTCTTCGTTTCCATTATGTTAATGTTAAAGAACAACTTCTCCAGATCGCTCGTCGACAAGGGATGATCAAGTATCACCAGCATTCCTTCAGAATAGTTCAAGACTACAGTCCTGAAGTGATGAAGGAATGACTGACTTTTAAACCTTTAATGTCGGAATGCTATCAAAAAAATCTCAAACCGGCACTACTGTATCCTGCACGACTCAGAATCTCACTTCCCGATGGAAATCGTCGTGTTTTCCACTCTACAACTGCCGCTCGGAGCTTTTTGGATGATAATTTCCCATCTGATACAGATACCCTCTCTTAATGTGTGTTGGGTGCTTCCAGCACCAATTTTTTTTTCTCTCTGGTGTTTTCCTTCAAAATAAACCTAGTATTACTGTGCGATGAAGGTTTTTTATAAGTTTAAGATTTTTGTTCTTTGTTCTTTACTATAGTGATTATTCTATAACTTATATAGAATATTTATCTTCTGTGAATAACATCACTTTCCCTTAGTTAACCTTTTGTTTTAATTTATCCTTTTTTGTTATTACTAATGATCCGATCCGACGGTCATTTGTAGTTATATGCTTCCTATTTTTGATTTTCGCATAATTAAAATGGCGACTTGTCTTTCTTTTTCTATAATTTTTATTTTTTTTTCGGGACGCCATGTTCTTATGCTTCTTCTTCCCATAATCCATTTTTCTTATTTTGGAAGCGTTTTTTTATTTACTCGTTTATAATTAACTAATTATATGCACTGATACTGGTTTCTTTTATTTTATATATTTTAGTAATTTTTACTATGGAGACTAATTTACAATACTGTTTATTTTTCACATATTAGTCTTTGGGAGGTCACTTATCTAACATATATTTTTGGAGTTGCCCCCTGCAGAAATGGGGTTAAAGTTAGTATTAGTTAGCGCTTTTTTCAGCCTTCTCTGGCTCAGTTCGGGTTTCTATTTGGGGTTGGGGGAGGGGGTGGTCTTTTTCTTTTTTAATTTTTTCTATTGGGCTGATTCAGAACTACAAAGATGTCCCCAGTGTCGAGATTTCCGGTTCCTCTCTAATCATGTATTCCTCTTCCGATTTCATGAGCTCACATTAGTTAACCCCTTACTCACCAAAGGGTTAATTTTTAGTTATGGCTCATTCTATTAATTTTGTCTCTTGGAATACAAATGGTTTAAACCATCCAATAAAACGGAAAAAGATTTTCAAAATATTCCAAAGACTGAATGCTCATATTATCTTTGCTCAAGAGACTCATGTAAGGAAAGAGGACAGTCAACGCTTCTTTAAGTTTTGGAAAGAACAACAATACCATTCAAATGCTCAAGCCAAAATTAAAGGTGTTTCAATTTTTATTGATCCCTCAATTACATTCATTCATCAAGACATCATTTCAGATCCTAATGGCAGATTTCTGTTAATTACGGGGGTACTTTTTAATAAAAAGGTCGCTATGGTTAATGTTTACGCTCCAAATGTGGATTATCCTGAATTCTTTAAACATTTACTTACTTCCCTTCCTAATTTAAACAAGTATATGTTGATAATGGGCGGTGATTTTAATTTATGTTTGAATCCCATGTTGGATAGATCCACAAGTAGTCCGGCTTTACCGAATAAGTCGGCTACTATTATCAACTCTTTTATGTTGGATGCTGGGATTTCAGAAATTTGGAGATTTCTACATCCAAATGATAAGGAATTCTCCTTTTTTTCACATGTTCACCGTTCTTTTTCTCGAATTGATTATTTCCTGATTGACTCTCATTTGATTCCATATGTAGTTGATTGTAATTATGACATTATTGCTATTTCAGATCATGCTCCATTGAAACTTTCCATCAAGTTAATGGATACCTTTTGTACTACCAGACAATGGCGATTTAACCCTATTTTGCTTCAAGATCAGGACTTTGTCAAATTTATAAAGGAGCAGATTGATTTCTTCTTTTCAACTAATACTACGGATGAAGTTTCCAACGGAACTGTTTGGGACGCCTTTAAAGCTTATATCCGTGGTCAGATTATTTCCTATTCGGCCGGTTTGAAAAGACGTATTAACAATGAAATACTTCTACTGGTTGATAAAATTAAAGAAGATGATAAAAAATATGCTATTTCTCCTAGCAAGGAGCTGTACAAACACAAAGTTGAACTCCAATTGGAACATAGCTTATTATTAACATCCTTGATCGAAAATCAATTAATGAGGACTAGAAGTGATTTTTGTATTCATAGTGATAAATCGGGTAAATTACTGGCTAACCAATTGAAATTTGATTCGGTTAAACGTCAAATTACTAAGATCCGCAAACAGGATGATACTTTCACAGTTGATCATGTTGGGATAAACCAAACCTTTCAAGAATTTTATACCTCTTTATATCATTCTGATTTTCCTCATGATTCTAATTTCATGCATGATTTTTTAAGTAAATTGAGTTTTCCGAAACTATCTCCCGAAGATTGCCTATCATTAGAAACTTCCATTTCAGAGGAAGAAATAATAACTGCAATCTCATCATTAAATTCCGGTAAAGCACCCGGTCCCGATGGGTTTACAGTGGAATTTTAAAAATTTTTTTCCTCCATTCTTTCTTCTAAGTTGTCTAGAATATTTAAGGAAGCAATTAGTTTAGGTAAATTACCACAATCGTTTTATGAAGCCTCTATTTCCTTAATTCTTAAAAAGAATAAAGATCCTACGGATTGTGCATCCTATAGACCGATTTCTCTTCTGAATGTAGATTCAAAAATTTTTTCAAAAATTCTAGCTACTAGACTGGAGAAGGTGTTACCTTAAATTATTTCCATGGATCAAACCGGATTCATCAAAAATCGCTATTCATCTTTTAATATTAGGAGGTTAATGAATATTGTTTATACCCCCTCACTTACTACCCCGGAATGTATTATCTCATTAGATGCTGAGAAAGCCTTTGACAGAGTTGAATGGCCTTATTTATTTAATGTTCTTGAGAAATTTAATTTTAATTTGACATTTATATCTTGGATTAAATTGTTATATTACTCCCCGGTAGCCTCGGTCTGTACAAATAATTATAGATCTCCTTTTTTTCGTCTTTTTCGTGGTACTAGGCAAGGTTGCCTTCTTAGTCCTTTACTATTTAATATTGCTCTTGAACCTTTAGCAATTGCTATCCGTGACTCGCCAAATATTGTTGGTATTACCCGTGGAAATGAAATACATAAACTATCATTATATGCAGATGATTTGTTGTTATATATCTCTAACCCGGAGAAGTCAATTCCTGCTATCTTAGATCTGTTAGCTCAATTTAGTAACTTTTCTGGTTGCAAATTGAATCTTAGTAAGAGTGAATTATTCCCTTTAAATAAGCATGTACCTATTTATGGACGTTTACCATTTAAATTGGTTACTGATTCATTTATATACTTAGGGATAACAATTACCAAAAAATATAAAGATTTATTTAAAGCTAATTTTTTACCTTTAATTGATCAGATTAAACTTTTATTTACCAAATGGTTCCCAATCTCTTTGTCTTTGATTGGTCGGATTAACGCTATTAAGATGATCATTTTGCCTAAATTTTTGTATATATTTCAATCGGTTCCAATTTTTATCCCAAAATCTTTTTTTGATAACGTGGATTCAAAAATTTCCTCATATATTTGGCAGAATAAAAATCCTAGGTTAGGTAAAAGATATTTACAGAAATTCAAGAAGGAGGGGGGACTTGCCCTTCCAAATTTTAGATTCTATTATTGGGCAATTAATATTCGATATTTAAAATTTTGGCTACAAGATTTGGACGCATCTTTAAACCCTCATTGGGTAAATCTTGAATCTAATTCATTACAAGGGTTTTCCTTGGGTTCGGTTTTAGGAACTTTACTTCCTTTTACTTCTTTTAAATCATATAAACAAATGAATAACCCAATAGTTAAACATACTTTACGTATATGGTTTCAATTCCGAAGATTTTTTGGGTTTAATCAATTCATTCTAGCAAGTCCCATTATATCAAATTTTCTTTTTCAACCTTCCATGATGGATCAAGCTTACTTTGATTGGAAAACCAAAGGTATAATATCTTATAGCGATTTATTTTTGGATAACTGTTTTATGTCTTTTGATCAACTTTCTAATAAATATAACTTACCCAGATCTCACTTTTTTAAATATTTGCAGATTAGAAACTTTTTAATTACTGTCTGTCCTAATTTTCCACACCCATATCCAATGGACACTTTGGAAAAAATCTTAGACTTAAATCTTTCTCAGAAAGGTGTAATAGCAATTGTATATAATATAATTATGAATTTATGTCCTGATGCCTCTAATAAAATTAAAGCTGACTGGGAAAGAGAACTTGAGATTAATATACCGACTGAAAAATGGGAAAAAATTCTTCAGTTGGTGAATTCATCCTCTGTATGTGCTAAGCATAGGTTGATACAGTTTAAAGTAGTTCACAGGACTCATATGTCCAAAGATAAACTATCTCGTTATTACTCTTATATTAATCCAATATGTGATAGATGCCAGTCTGAGATTGCTTCTTTAACTCACATGTTTTGGTCATGTCCCTTGTTGGAGAAATATTGGAAAGATATTTTTGATATTATTTCAACGGTCCTAAATCTAGACTTACAACCTCATCCAATTACTGCTATCTTTGGATTACCAATGATAGACTCAAATAATTTAACCTCTTCATCACGAAGGATGATTGCATTTCTTACTTTAATAGCTAGAAGGTCCATCTTGTTGAATTGGAAAGAGATCAACCCTCCTACAGTATTTCATTGGTTTTCACAAACTATGGTGTGTCTGAATTTGGAGAAAATTAGAAGTGCAGTTTATGACCCTTCTATTAAGTTTGAAAAAATTTGGAGGCCATTTATTCAGCATTTTCATTTGATGTAATTTGATCATTTCCAAACTGGTTTTATTTCTCTGTACTGTTGTTGGAGGGGAGTGGAGGCGTCGACGCTGAGGTTTTCTTCTTTTCCATTTTTAAGTTGTTAGTTTTGCCCAAGTCTTTTAGTTTAGTTTAGTTTTTTTTTCTTTTGGGATGGGTTTTTTTTTTCTTTTTTTTGTCTTTTTCCCTTTTTTTTTGCTTTATATTATCCGTGATCAGTTCTACATGTATGGGAGTTTTGGTAATTTCCACTATTTGGTTTTGCAATTACTCTTTTTTTAAATGTAACAATACATCTCATATTATTTGTATTATTGCTATGTTTTGTTTCTATATTTTGAAATTAATAAAAAGATTGAAAAAGAAAGAAAGGGGAGGGAGGTGTCGGAAATGGACCAGGTAAATTTGAGGGCAGGGTGAAAGTTGGAGGCAAAGTTAATAAAGTCAACGAGTTCTGCATGTGTGCAGGAAGCAGCGCCAATGCAGTCGTCGATGTAGCGAAGGAAAAGTGGGGGACAGATACCAGAATAGGCACGGAACATAGATTGTTCCACAAACCCAACAAAAAGGCAGGCATAGCTAAGACCCATACGGGTGCCCATAGCTACACCTTTAGTTTGGAGGAAGTGGGAGGAACCAAAGGAGAAATTATTAAGAGTAAGGACTAATTCCGCTAGATGGAGCAGAGTGGTGGTAGAGGGGAACTGATTAGGTCTGGAATCCAAAAAGAAGCGTAGAGCTTTGAGACCTTCCTGATGGGGGATGGAAGTATATAAGGACTGGACATCCATGGTGAAAATAAAGCGGTGAGGGCCAGGGAACTTAAAATCATCGAAAAGTTTAAGAGCGTGAGAAGTGTCACGAACATAGGTCGGAAGGGATTGAACAAGGGGTGATAAAACAGTGTCGAGGTATGCAGAAATGAGTTCCGTGGGGCAGGAGCAAACTGAGACAATAGGTCGGCCAGGACAGGCAGGTTTGTGGATCTTGGGTAGGAGATAGAAACGGGAAGTGCGGGGTGTGGGAACTATAAGGTTGGTAGCAGTGGATGGGAGATCCCCTGAGCGGATAAAGTCGGTGATGGTGTGGGAGACAACGGCCTGGTGCTCCTTAGTGGGGTCACGATCGAGGGGTAAATAAGAGGAGGTATCCGCGAGTTGTCGCTGTGCCTCGGCAAGGTAGAGGTCAGTACACCAGACTACAACAGCACCCCCCTTATCGGCGGGTTTAATAATAAGGTTAGGATTAGTGCGGAGGGAGTGGAGAGCAGAGCATTCCGAAGGAGTGAGGTTGGACTGGAGGTCGACTGCACCTCTTCCTACAGATGCTGCCTGGCCTGCTGCGTTCACCAGCAACTTTGATGTGTGTTGCTTGAATTTCCAGCATCTGCAGAATTCCTGTTGTTTGCGTTTAAAATCTTCTGATAACTTGGTTTTTCGTCACACCCCTATCCTTCAAAGGATTTTTACAGGGGTAAAAATTATAGGCATGAATACATTATTAGATACACACTTATATACAGGGTCATCAGCTATTCGGCTAATACAGAGAACTCTAAGTTGTCAACACCTTGACAGACAGTCAGCAATCACCTTTCCATTCCTTTTATATGTGTTATTTTAATAACCCTCTAAGACCAGGCTCCAACTTGGCAAGGTTCATAGTGACCAAAAACACTAATGGGTTGTGATCAGTGTAAATTCTCAGTGGTTTCCGTCCCGGACACAGATAACAAGGGTCGTCCCACACAAACTTAGCATTCTTTGGCAAGAGCTTAGTAAGAGGGAGGGTAATATCCGCAAAGTTCTTTTTTTTTGCAAAACTTCCGATAACACCCCACCATCTCCAAGAACCTTCTCAGGGTTCTCTTGTCTGTCGGGGTGGGGACTTCAGAGATGGCCCGCATCTTAGCCTGCATCGGTGCCAGCTGCCACTGTCTTACCACAAATCCCAGATAAGTGATTTTTCCGTGGCCGAATTCACTTTTTGCGAGGTTCACTGTCAGGCTGGCTTCAAACAGCTTTTTAAACAGCTCCTCTCACGTGGCACTCCAGACCACTACATCGCCAACATACGCTTCAGCATTCTTTAGCCCTTTTGTCACTGAATTAATCATCCTATAGGGGTGTTGCTCACTAGGCTGACCTGATGTGACAACAACACCATGTCTCGGCTCTTTGCATCGCCTTGGGACATCTGGACATACGTGTGCGTGCCGTTTAATTAGTTTTATTAGCAGCAGCTCGCTTTGTTCGGGGGTTAAGTGAGAGAACTCATCAGCAAAGTTGGCCAAAACAATAGAGTTCTCCCATCTGGTCGGCACCACACTTACCTTTTCAAAATGGGTCTTCCCCTTATCAGGTGGCACCCTAGCCTCATTAATTTTCGTGATAACACCAACAACTAGATCTGTTTTCTGATCGTGGTACGCTTTTAACATGTTAATAGCCTGTAACTGTGTTAGCTTATGTCTACAATAGTCAATAGCATCCTTCCTCCTGTGCGGCCAGTAAAACTCTTTCATGATTCTACCGACTGTTTTCCTCACCCCAGAATGTCCACCGTGGGGTATCTTGTGGGCCAGGTTAGGAATCTCATCCCCTTAAATTCTTGGCACCACCCCCCATTCCTCATCTGCGGGCATGGTACTTGGTCTCCATTTCCTCCTTAGTACTCCCTCCTTCACATAATAGCCCACTGGTTCCCTTTTTAATTCTGCTTCAGAGAGAGCTGTCTCCGCCAAAACCATCAGCTCCTCGTCTCGCTCCTGTGCCTGTACAAATTCCTTCCTTGCTAATGATAAGTCTACCTTAACTTCCGTTTCACTATGCTGTTTCTTACTTTCTAACCCCCGCCCCCCGGTACAAGGCTGGTAAAAACGTCTCGGCTAAATCTATATTCACTTCGGCAGCCTTTCTGGACATGCGGCGAGTCACTGCGCAAACGGGATAAACCTGTGAGTCCATGGGCGGGGCCTCAACGCTGGCAGGCTGGCTTATCACTCTTACTGCTGGGTACACCTCTCCGCCAGCGAGGTCATTACCGAGTAAGACCTCCACGTCTTCCATCGGTAGTTTGGGTCTCACCCCGATCGTGACCGATCCGGAGACCAAGTCGCTTTTTAGGTGTATCTGGTGCAAAGGTACTGCTTCAGTCCCTTTCCCAATGCCTTTTATCACCCTGACCTCCCCAGTCTGGGTCTCTGAACTAAAGTCTAACACACTCTTTAATATCAATGACTGACAAGCTCCAGTGTCTCTCCAAATCTGTACTGGAACTGGGTTTAACCCCTCCTCCACCGACACCAATCCGGCCGAGATAAACCTCTCGTGCCCTTCCTGAACTTTATCAGACCTCTTCTCCCCTAGCGGTTTGTTTACCAGCTCAATACAGCCAGTCGGAACCGTCGTTTTCTCTTTCCCCGTCTCCTTCTTTGGGGCAAAGCACCTGGACGCAAAGTGTCCAGCTTTCCCACAATTATAGCATACGACCCCAGGAGACTTCCTACCAAATTGCTCCCGGTCTACCTTATCCCTCTCACTAGTCCCCGGCTTACTTTCTGACTTTTCTGGCGGACTCTCTCCACCCTCTTGACTACCCTTCTGGTAGCCTTTACTCGGGATAAACTTCGCTTTGTGCGTTAATGCGTATTCATCCGCTAACTTAGCAGTTGCGGCTAAGGTGTCTGCCTCTTTCTCATCTAGGTAGGGTCTCATACCTTCAGGGACACAACCTTTAAACTGCTCAATCAGCATTAGCTGTAGCAGTCTGTCATGATCCCCATTGACCCCTTTCGAGGTGCACCAACGCTCACAATACATCTGCATCTCATGGGCAAACTCTAAATACGTGCGGCCCCACTGCTTCCTCGCATTCTGGAACCTCTGCCGGTATGCCTCCGGGACCAACTCATAAATCCTGAGTATGGCCTCTTTCACCACATCATACCTCTGGGCATCTTCTGCAGACAAGGCCGAGTAAGCTTGTTGGGCGTTTCCTTTAAGCACACTCTGAAGCAAAACAGCCCACTTATCCCTCGGCCAGTCCTGACTGGCAGCAACTTTTTCAAAATGGAGAAAGTACCGATCAACATCGGTCTCCTCAAATGGGGGAACCAGCCTAACCTCCTGGGTTGCCCTGAACCCTCCACCTTGGTTCGGCATGGGCCCCTGCGCTATCGTCATCTTTAACTTCTCCAGTTCAAATTCCCTTTCCCTCTGTTTCTCTCTCGCTTCTCGCCCTAACTGCCTGTCCCTCTCTTCTCGCTCCAGCTGTTTTATCCTCTCTTCGCGTTCTAACTGCCTGTCCCTCTCTTCTCACTCCAGCTGTCTGTCCCTCTCTTCTCACTCCAGCTGTCTGTCCCTCTCTCCTCGCTCCAACTGCATGTCCCTCTCTTCTCGCTCCAGTTGTTTTACCCAGAACTCGTGCTCGAGTCTCAATTTTTCAATCTGCAGCTATACCGCTTCTCCACCAGGTTTGCCAATAGTTATCACCTCCAGCTCCCCTTGGGGAAACACACCTTTAGATACATAGTGCTCTATGATAGCTCTGTGCATCTCCGCTCTCCTCATTGTCGACTTCCCCTTAAAAAGATTCAACCATTTGGCCACAGTTGCCAATTCTGATTTCCTGGCATCCTCTAATGCCTCCAGGGTTGGCGCCTTTAAGAACATAGAACATAGAATAGTACAGCACAGTACAGGCCCTTCGGCCCACAATGTTGTGCCGACCCTCAAACCCTGCCTCCCATATAAGCCCCCACCTTAGATTCCTCCATATACCTGTCTAGTAGTCTCTTAAACTTCACTAGTGTATCTGCCTCCACCACTGACTCAGGCAGTGCATTCCACGCACCAACCACTCTCTGAGTAAAAAACCTTTCTCTAATATCCCCCTTGAACTTCCCACCCCTTACCTTAAAGCCATGTCCTCTTGTATTGAGCAGTGGTGCCCTGGGGAAGAGGTGCTGGCTATCCACTCTATCTATTCCTCTTATTATCTTGTACACTTCTATCATATCTCCTCTCATCCTCCTTCTCTCCAAAGAAATTTCTCAATCTCCATTTCTGCTGTTTGCCCTTTCTTTCTTTTGGAAATTTTAACCCAATCAATTTACCCAGTCCCAAATTTGGCGTTCAAAATCGCGGACAAGGTCCCCACTTATGTTACGTACCCCTTAACTGGGTTGCCAAACCAGCAGAAATGGACCACTTAGTTGGAGTCTGGATTACTGAAACTAAGAAAGTTTTATTAAAGAAATCAGTAACACAGTACTCTAATCGTATGGATATAAATGCAACAGGTTAGCAATGATAAAACACACATGTACGCAGAACTAGGATAATAGGAATCAATCAAGCTCTATCGCAGCCTAGGGGTAAAATGATCAGTCTCAAATGACGCAGAGTTCAGTTCAGCTGAGTACAGTTTGCAGCAATCGCTGTTGTGCCGTTGGAGAGAGAGAGAGAGAGAGCGAATATGCAAATTTCTGATTCAAACAGACCTTTGATGTTCCTCGCAGTTAGCTTTCGGGCAAGCCCTTTTACTGTCTTTTGAGGTCACCGACTGTGACCCCTCCGTTCCGGATACAATCGTTCTTCCACGGTGAACCCGGCACCCAGGCAAGGGCGGACACACACACCAGGTTCCCGCCGATCGTACCTTTTCACCCTGTGCGTCTATGGTTGGTCTCGCGGACAGACCTCCAAACTCCACCAACTTGTGGGGGCACACCACACTTCCAGGGTCTCGTTATCTCATGATCTCATGGTGTCTGTCTTGCTTTAGCAAACCTGTTCCTTTTATTCCCCCTGCTGGGGTATCGCCTGTCCTTCAAACTTCAAACAGTTCAGGTTCAAAGCAACCGGTCTGTCAATACTCGGAACTGTGTCTCTTTTCGTTAATCTCTCTTCTCCTCTCTCATTAACATTTGGAATGTTTCTCCATTGTCTCACGTATCTCTCTCATTTGCATCAATCTTCTGATAACTTGGTTTTTCGTCACATTGGGTTATGACCAGAGATAAAGGGGGCTTTGGAATGTGCGTTGTCCAATGAAGGGAGTGTTTTTTTTGTTGTTGTGTGTCTGAGACCGAGGTGATCTGGGTCTTTTGTTTGGTGGAAGATGGGGAGAGAAGATGCCAGAAAGGAGAGGTCATAGACACCAGAAAGGAGTGGACTTGGAGTGGGGCCGGGATTCAATGAAGCCCGGGGAAATTGATGGAGGACCAGAGGAAGGGAAATCATGAGCTCCGACTTGTGCACATTAGACTGTTTCATTAAAATGGGCCCTTTTCTTTTTGTTTTACTTCACTAACCCTTTAGTCAAAATAAGAATTATAAAGCTAAGTCATTTAATTGCATGTGGTCTATTGTCTGCTATTTTGTGGTAGTGATTTGTAACAGGGTAACACATCACACAGCATCCACACAAGCAGGAGGTTTTGCACCTCAATCTCACATGTTTGGTGGGGCCTGAGATTGTCTTCCCTAGACTTACGCAGCCAACAGAAACTGAGAGTTACACTCTGAAAAGAAATTTAATGGGCAAGCTGGAGATAAAGACAGAACTCACTACTGTTGAGTTTGTGGCTCCATGTGACAATTGAAGAGGTCCCAAGTGTAACCCCTTGTTTTTGGGGGGTTGCATTAGTTTCTTTGAATGAGAGGAAAAATAATTAGCGTTGAAAATGGCCGCTGACACACTCTTGTTCGATTAGGGTTTGCATAACCCTTTTGATGCAGTAAAGTATCTCAAGTTATTTCACAGCAATGATTATCAAACCAAATTTGGCACCAAGCCTCATAAATAGTTATTTAGGAGCTTAATGGTGTTTTCAGATTGTAAATTGTTTAAATCTATTTTCTTGGTGTAAAATATGTAGAATACTACTGTGGAGTGACTTAATTGGATAGTAATTATTTGATTAAGCATTCAGTTTCCTAGACTTTAAACTGTAAATCACTCCCTAAACCTCTCAGCATCCTTTTTCTTTAAGACACTAAAAATCTCACTGTTCTGTTTCAAGCCTATTCTGTAACTTTGATGACAATATCTTGCACTTCTGCAATGTATTAACATAGTATTTCCAAAACAGTGCCTTGGCACTTTCCCAAACAAAATGTACTATTGTGTCGCTTGGGAGGTAGACCAAAAGATAGCGTCAAAGTTATGAGTATTAAGGATCCATTAAAACATTAGCCCATTAACCTGTTAACCAGCTACATGCCCGTGATGCTGCTACAAGTAAGATTCTCATTGCCCCTGTGCTACATATGACAATTAACTGACCTTAAAAAATGAAGGAGACCTACAGGAGTGTGTACGTTTTGGTAAAGAATACCCAAGTTTTAGTCTGATGTCACCCAACAGACACCTTGGCAGGATATTGCAGTCAGTGGTGAGAACTGTAGTCCAGTCACAGTCCTTCAGAAATAAATCATATCAGTCTTAAAGTACTGGGAGGAATTTTTAACGTCAATGCATTATGATGCATAAATGATTCCATTTACAAGTAATAACATTAGAAAATGCCAGACATACTCAGGTCAGGAAACAATTATGTGTCATCACCTCTTCTCCTTCCATCTTCACGATTCTGCTTCTACTTCTGACTTTCAGTGTGTACAGATATTTTGCATCCTGCAGTTACACCATGTTAGAGTGAATTTTTTTTGGGTAGATGATTTGTTTACACTTAAATGACCTTGGCCACCAGGCTTCTATTTGACAATGCGCTTCCTAAAAGGGTGTGAATACCAGATGCTCTGGCGCCGTAGTTTGACCTGATGCTGTAGTTTCAAAGACAGTATTATCTATACATTATAAATATTAGTTGTCTTCTATGTTAGCAGGGAAATGCCAGATAAATGTATCGTAGACTTAACTTACATTCCTAAAGGCTGTGGATACCAACCCAGACATGTTGGCGTCGGAAGGAAAGGATGGTGTAATATTTTGTGTGTAGCTTCAATAGGAAGCATTGTCTGTGCATTGTTTATAACTTTTTAAGTAGCGATTGCCTTTGTGTTTAGCATATAAGTATCAAGCCCACATTGAGCTAGCAAACCTTTCTACGGAAAGCATCTCTGTCCGTAAGGTGCCTGCTGTACCTTGTTGTGTCGAATAAAGAAGCTGCTTTGGATCTACCAGTGACTCTGTCTCTCAGGTGATTTCATCCACACTACAACGTTTGGTGTCAGGAGTGGGATACCTTCGTGACCTGTTGTGTGGCCAGCGTTCCTAGCACTCTTAAGTTGGTGAGTATTTTTCTAAATTAACACTCACACTTGGATCTGTTCGGTCGGTGGACACACGGGAACACGAGGTATCACGAGTGTGGAGGGCTGAACTGGTAGATATTAAAGTAGTGTGTGCATGTGTATGTGTGTTTATGTAAGTGAGGAATCTTTGCATGTTAACTTGGTGAGAGTTGGACCACCAGTTGCGAAAGGTGGTAACCAACGGTACAGTTCGAGACGTCAGAGTAAGGGCGTGTATACTCGTTTGGGAAGCTGCATTTTAGTGTATGAGTGTTCAAATCTGATGCAAAGGAATACAGCGGGCATCATGAGTTCAGGTACTCAAAAGTAGCAGATTGTGGAATACATACTCTGCGGTTTTAAGTATGTATTGTGTAACTGCTACCCATCTATGATATTTTGTGTAGTGTGGGGATATCTCAGGGAGCGGTTTTACCCAGAGAGATCAACCAGACTGGCACCTATTGAAGTCAGGCAACGTCAGGTTGAGAACCCTGATGATCCGAGCCAGCCCTCGACCTTGATTACGACTATTCATAAGCCCTTCACCCCCGGAGAGAAACAAAGTATTTTGTCCGAGTTGCCCTCACTTAAGTTGCCTGTGGGAATTCAGAATTCTGGCGTAAACTCGAGGAAATGGTTGAAATTCACCAAGTGCACCCTAAAGATATACATGTGTTGGTAAAAGCGAAGTGCCCGAGGAATATGTGAGACAGGATGGCCCAGAAGGTGCAGGATGGTACATGGGGAACTACCGGGAGCACCAGTAATGAAGAAAGATATCGCTCTTTTAAAAGGGAAGTGAGGCAGCGACTGGGGGGAGGCGAGAGTAGCTGGGGAACGATAATGGCAGTGACTCAAAAAGATCACAAGGCAGCCATGGATTACGCAGAACATAAATACCGAGTGTACGAGGAGTATTCCGGGTTGGATAATCCGGGGAGGGACGACCCAGTCTTCCTAAAAATGCTGAAGGAAGGCCTGAGCTCAGCCCACCAGGAAGTTTTAGATTTAGGCAAAATGGTAGGGTCCACCTACTCTGCGATAGTTTCGTGGGCCAGTGAGATTGACCAAAGAAAAGGCAAGATAAATCATAAAGTAGGTATAGTGGATGTAGCTGCTGTGATGTCCTGGAGAGTTTGTTTTGCTTGCCGGCAGCCAAGGCACCTAACAAGGGACTGCCGGACTAGGTATAAGACAGTGAAGGAGTTGATATGCTACAGCTGTGGCCTGTCGGGACATGGCTGGAGACAGTGTCCAAAAGGGAGGGGGAAACCCAGGTGAAGGTCACAGCAGACACCCAGTCACTCACCCCATCAGCAACCAGTCTGACTGTCGATCAGATCAAAGAGCTAGTAATGGTGCCTCTTAGGGCAGAAAAAGATGTGGCAGCGGGCTCCAGTGGCAGCGCTGGTGCCCCGCGGATGTACACAACGGCATTGTTAGAGGTACGGCAATGCAATATGTTAGTGGACACAGGGGCATCGGTATCGATAACAGACTTGCCCTTACCAACAACCGGACAGGCCAGTTATATCAGGGGTGTAGGAGGGAAAACAGTAAAAGCAGAAAGAAGCGAGAAGCAAATACTAGAAATCGGGGGAGTGTAGCTTCTGGTGTATGTCTGGATATGTCCAAATAATGAGGGCACAATCCTTGGAATAGACATCCTAAGGGAAGCAGGAGCTGTTATAGATTCGGGAAAGGGAGAAATAATATGGACGAGTCAGGGGCAGCGAACACATACAACCAACAGAATACACAAGCAAGATTGTGGGCAGGTGAAGATAAACCCAGTTAAAATAGAGGAGGGTCTGTATAAACCCCCTAAGCAGGACCCTATACAAACTGACACACTAACAGCTGTTCAGGGTGTAGCGAAGGAACAAAAACACCAGGGGATACTCAGAGAGACTGCGGCCACTCCAGAACATAAAGTTTTCCCAGTTCCTCCGAGGGCAGACATTACTGCGAATAAGGCAGCAGGGGGCAAGAGGCAACTGAAATTGCAAGTGTGCAGGAGGAAACGACAGAAGCCAGCTTAGTAAAATTATATGAAGAGGTAGAGGCAGAAGAGAAGGAAAAATGTTGGAGAAAAGGAGCAAAGGAGGGATCAGATGGGTGCTGGACACACGGGGAGGAAATAGTCGCGATGGACCCACCCTGTATTAGACAGATACTACTAAAGTTATATCATGGGGTGATGCATCAGGGAAGGCAGAGCATGATCACAACCCTCCGGCAGGACTGGTGGTGGCCAGGGATGGGTGGGGATGTTGAGAAATTCTGCCACCGTTGTATCACTTGTGCCCAGCATAACCTGGTAAGGGCAGAAAGCTACAGCTGGCAAATCAGCCTCAGCCGAGGGGACCCTGGGAAAACATCCAGATAGACTTCACAGGGCCCCTGCCAAAAAGCAGGGGGAAAAGCTACTGTCTAGTAATTATGGATCTCTTCACTCGGTGGGTAGAGGCTTTCCAAACAAGGGACTGCACGGCCCGCACCGCTGCATGGATCTTAGTTCAGGAAATCCTCCCAAGCTGGGGAACCCCAGTTCAGGTGGATTCAGATCAGGGAGCACATTTCACGGGGAAAGTGATGAAGGAAATGTGCCAACTATTAGGGATTCGACAACGCTTCCACGTACCCTACCATCCCCAGAGTTTAGAGATGGTAGAAAGGATGAACCGAACAATCAAGAATGCGTTAGCCAAAGCTATAGCTGAGACAGGAAAGACATGGGTGGATGTATTATCAGGAATCTTGAAGAGATTGCGTGCAACCCAGAACCGCACGTTGGGCCTCAGTCCCTATGAATTATTGATAGGGTGAGCAATGTGACTCCCTTATGGGGTAATTACAGTTTGTGGGGACCATGGGGCTTACAGGGATAGAATGACCCAATATGTGAAAGACCTTTGTAACCAACTTAAAGTGTTGAAGGACCGAGCGAAACAACAGCGAATCGCTGATCAGAAAGAGCCAGAGAGAAAGGGGATAGTTCTTCCACAGCCCGGCGACCAAGTTATGGTGAGGGTGCTGTCAGAAAGGCCAGGGTTTGCCCCCAGGTGGATAGGACCACATACGGTACTCTTAACCAATGATACGTGTGTCTGTGTACAGACGTGGCGAGGCAGCCAGTGGAAACATTGGACTCAGGTTAAAGCATATGACTCACCCTCTTGTTGCTCCCACAGACAGAGTGGGGAACCAAGTGTACCCAGTAACCATGTAATTACAGAGGACCTAAGAGAGGAACACCAGTCGGCCATGCCAGACCTGACCACAGCTGATGAAAACATACCTGGAGAAAACGCAAAGGCAGAAAACGCCGAGAGCGTGGCAGAAGACACTGAGAGCATGTTGGAAAACCATGAATAGCCTGCTAAAGTGTGATGATGATGATCGTACCCTGTAAAGAAGGCTGGTTGCTGAAGGTAGATGATTAATTTTATAGCATAGTATAGAAATTTATTGGGAAATAGATGGGGAGGGATTTTTGAGTTAAAGCAGAGATGGCAAGTTCCACCACTTCGATGGCATTTCAGACTGCACATGGCATCTGGAAACAGTCACCCCGAGTCTGAAGAGCTGAGCCCTTTTCAGCAGTTGAGCCAGTGATCAACCAAACAGTTCGGAAGGGGGTGCCACCGGGGAGAGATCCTTGCAGACATTTACGTAGAGGCCACCCCAACTCCTTCCTGTACATTGATGAGAGAGCCTGTGGGTGCTCCTGGAAGGAGAGTTTCAGCGACCAGAGGATAAAGGGCTGAAGACAAAGGGGTGTGATTAAGATGCAGTCAGCCTGCAGGCACACGAAAGGAGCGGCGTTCCTAAAGACTTGGAACAGCCTCTCTGCTTAACATTTGGTAGGTAGCGATTAGGTAATGCTAGGATAGATATCGAGGTACATAAAATTGGGGGGAGTTTTGAGACAGGGCATTTTTGCTGCCCTACTTGAGCAGATCCTCCTAGGTTGGCCTTTCCTGATACAAATTTAATTTGTCCAGGAGGGCCAAGAGGAGGGACTGTTAGTGTGAATTTTTTTTGGGTAGATGATTTGTTTACACTTAAATGACTTTGGCCACCAGACTTCTATTTGACAATGGGCTTCCTAAAAGGGTGTGAGTACCAGATGCTCTGGCGCCGTAGTTTGACCTGATGCTGTAGTTTCGAAGACAATATTATCTATACATTATAAATATTAATTGTCTTCTATGTTAGCACGGGAAATGCCAAATAAATGTATCATAGACTTAACTTACATTCCTAAAGGCTGTGGATACCAACCCAGACATGTTAGCGTCGGAAGGAAAGGATGGTGTAATATTTTGTATGTAGCTTCAATAGGAAGCATTGTCTATGCATTGTTTATAACTTTTTAAGTAAAGATTGCCTTTGTGTTTAGCATATAAATATCAAGCCCACATTGGGCTAGCAGATCTTTCTACGGAAAGCGTCTCTGTCCGTATGATGTCTGCTGTACCTTGTTGTGTCAAATAAAGAAGCTGCTTTGTATCTACCAGTGACGCTGTCTCTCAGGTGATTTCATCCACGCTACAACACACCATTTGTTTTCTCCCTCCTTCTTTGTTTTCTTTCATTATTTATATCACCTCTGCACAAATCAGCTGTGATCTAAACAAAAATTCAACCCAACCCCCACCTCAGCCACAGCACCATCAATTGTATAATTCATTCTGTTTTGGTCTTAATCCTGTCATGGGCATTCCTATGTTCTCTCCACCTTCAAGCACGTTCTATTTCTAACTTTTCTCAATTCTGTTGAAAGGCCAAAGGGTTGAAATATTAGCTTTTGTTTCCTCCTCTATTAATTCTGCCTAATCAGTAGTTGGTGAGACTCATCATAAACTAGGGGGACTGCTTTGTCAAACACTTCTGCTCCATCTGCTAAAAGCGTAACTTACCCGCGTCCAACCATTTTAGTTCCTATTCCCATTCCTGTTCCAACATGTTGGTCCATGGTTCCTCTTTTGCTACGATGAGGCCATTCTCAGGGTGAAGGAGCAACCCCTCATGTTTCATATAGGTAGTCTCCAGCCTGATGGCATGAACATCGATTTTTCCTGATAATTTTTTTCCTATCCCCTTCGCTCTTCTATTTCTCATGCTGACCTTTTACCATTTCTTGTCACAAACCTATCACCTCCCCTGGTTCCCCTCTTTCTTTCCTTTCTCCCATGGTCCACTCTCCTCTCCTATCAGATTCTTTCTTCTCCAGGCCTTTACCTTTTCCACTCACCAGGCTTCACCTATCACTTTCTAGCTAGTCTTCCTCTCCCCCCACCCCCACCTTTTTATTCTGGAATCTTCCCTCTTCTTTTCCAGTGCTGAAGAAAAGTCTTAGCCAGAAACATCGACTGTTCGTTCATTTCCATAGATACTACCTGACCTGCTAGGTTCCTCCAGTATTTTGTGCGTGTGTATCTCCAGCAATTACTGCATTTAATCTCACCCATTAGAACCTTGACAGCTGCCTGAACCATATCCTTGACCAAGCTGGCATTCAAAAATATAATTTGAGTAGCAGTGCTACTTCAGGAGCAGGCAGAGTGTTGAAATATAGCCGGCAGTCTCTAGTGGCTGTGGATGACATAAGCATTGCATCTCTGTGGGATCTAAGGGAGCTGTTGTGGATATTGTGTGACTTGAACACACTGCTACCAAGTGGAGTAGAAGTTGCTTGACTGGCCGGACATTTGGATAGTTCGAAAGATAGTGCACTTCATCAGCAAATTACATTATATTTCGCTCCAGAAGAAGAAGTAGAGTTCCTTGATGCCATCTCAAGTGTTCTTTCTCCATTTTGATTGGTCATAGGCTAGGGACTCAATTATTTCAACCATCCTTGAATCCTCTAGTGAAGTGAGAAAGCTCAGGATAGAATATATGGTTCCGATATCTGGCGTTGATTTATAAGTGAAATGTTGGAGGTGGTTAATTGTAACTGGGGTTTCAGTGCTGGGATGTTACCATAGAAGAGAGTGTTAATATCTTGCTTTTCCTACCAGTGAACTTGAAGGATTTTGCAGAGATAGCACTGAAGTTATGTCTGCAGTGCTTTGAGATGTTATTTACAGTTATTGGTAGGGCATATTTTGGACATAGGGTGTATAGCAAAATATTAACTTCAACAACCGATATTTAGACTTGAACATGAATTGTACATTAAATTTAAAATGCAGCCCTGGGCAACAGGTCCTATGGACAGCAGTTAATTGAAAAACCAGACAATACTGATTAACATTCATGTTGAGTGTCTGGAGTGTGGGTGCAAAGAAGGAGGTGTGTGAAAACTATATGTAATTCAAAGGAAATATTATTGATACATTGTAAATGTGGAATTGTCCTTTAATCTTTAGCATGTAAAATGTTGTGTAATATTGAGTCAAATAAGCCTCTTTCTCCAGAGAGTGTCTCACTCCATTGAATAAAACGCTACTTTTGTATATACCAGCTGTATCTCTCTGGTGACTTTGTTCATGTTACAACATTATCCATGCCTCAAAGGTATACTGTAGAACAAGAGTTGCAGCTTTGTGGCAGGTTTGAGGTCCTGAACTTCAAGCAATCTTTTCCTCAAGTAGACAAGTTTGTTTCTAGTGTATGAAGGTAGTAGTGAATTCCAGCATTGTCTTGTAGTGAATCTTTATTGTTGAAGGGTTGTGATGTTCAATAGGTACTAGTTGAAAGAGAACCTTTATTCCTGTGGATGTTAACTGTGAGGTCTTCTATGCTTCATTGCTTCATTGCAAGAGTTGACCATAACTTGGTTCATGAGCACTGAGCATGCACTTATGCAAGCATTGTCTGTGTATTGGAGCTTGAAGCTGTAGCTAAGATGACCATAGTTCTGGCGTGGACGTGACATACTTTCCATTCGTTCTATAGATTGGCTTCAATCCAATAGGAAACTTGTCGGAAGTGAGGTGAGGAACTGCAGATGTGTACAGCAAGAAACAAGCCGTTTGTCCCCACTTGTCTATGCTAAACAAGATGCCCACCTAGGCTTGTCCAATTTGTTTGCATTTGAACCAAATCTCTAACGTTCACTGTGAAAATCCTACACTGGTTTCACACTCCAAATTGCAACACTGATTGCCAGTCCTGCCTCTCCTGCAACCAAGTCTCACTAATGACTAAACTATTATAATTTCACATGCTGATTTATGTTCTAAGCTCATCTGTTTTACCTATAATTCTCCTTGCATTAAAATAGACACAACTCAGAACATTAGCCCGACTATGCGGTTCCTGGCATTGCATGTAAGCTTAGTATCTACTTTCCCCAGAGCTACCCCACTAGCTGCCCTGACACTCTGATTTGCACCCCCTGCAGCTCTAGTTGAAACACCCTGGAAGAGCACATGCACACCTTCCTGCTAGATGTGCTACTGCAGGTGTAGTCGTCAGGGATACTGGAGCCCTCCCTGTCTTCATACATTCCCACAATCAGCATCGGAACATCTGAATCAGGTTTAGTAGGACTGGCATATGTCATGAAATATGTTAACTTCGCAGAAGCAGTATAATCCAATAGAGAATAGAGAAAAAAACCTGTGAATTACAGTAAATTCAATTAAATAAGTTGTGCAAAAACAGACATAAAAAAGAAGTGAGGTAGTGTTCAATGTCCATTCAGAAATCAGATAGCAGAGGGGAAGAAGATATTCTTGAATCATTAAGTGTGTGCCTTCATGCTTCTGTACCTCCTTCCTGATAATAACAATGAATTGTGGACATGTCCTGGATAGTGGGGATCCTTAATGATTTACACCGACTTTTTTGAGGCACCAGTCCCTGAAGATTGAAGATGTCTTGGATACTACAGAGGCTAGTACCCAAGATGGAGCTGACTGATTTTTCAACTCTCTGCAGTTTACTGCGATCCTGTGCAGTAGCAACCCCCTCTCCCTGCACCCCCCCCACCCCGCCACACCAGACGGTGACGTAGCCAGTTAGAATGCTCTCCATGGTACATTTGCGAGTGTTTTAGGTGACATACCAAATCTCCTCAAACTCCTAATGAAATATAGCTGCTGTCTCGTCTTCAATATAGCTGCATTGATATGTTGGAATCAGGTTAGGTCCTCAGGGGTATTGATACCCAGGAACTTGAAATTGCTCACTCTCTCCACTTCCGATTTGTCTATGAGGACTGGTGTGTGTTCCCTTGTCTTATCCTTTCTGAAGTCCACAATCAGCTCTTTGGTCTTACTGATGCTGAGTCCAAGGTTGTTGCTGCAACACCGCTCAACTAGCTGGTATATCTCACTCCTGTACATCCTCATGTCACCATCTGAGATTCTGCCAACAATGTTGTATCATAAGCAAATTTATAGGTAGTATTTGAGCTGTGTCTAGCCACACAGTCATGGGTGTAGAGAGAGTGGAGCAGTGGGCTAAGCACACATCCTTGAGGTGTGCCAGTGTTAATTGTCAGCAAAATGGAGATGTTATTTCCAATCCATACAGATTGTGATCTGGTTAGGAAGTCGAGGATCCAGTTGCAGAGGGAGATACAGAGGCCCAGGTTCTGTAGTTTATGGATCAAGACAGGAGGAATGATGTTGTTAGACTCTGAGCTGCAGTCAATAAACAGCATCTTGACATAGGTGTTTGTATTGTCCAGGTGATCCAAGAAGCACTCCACCTTTCTGACTGTCACTCCAACAATGGCTACTCCGCTTCAACCTTACTTTATTTTATTGGCCCTTGACAAGTGCCTAATAACCCATGCAATCTCCAGCTCCGCACAAGGTCCCGGAAGGCCCGTTCGCTTTTCAAACCTCGCGCTTACCACAAGAAGCGGCTTGCATGATCTCAAGCTGTGCATGAGATCTTGTGTTATGAGTTTGCTTTTAATGTTGTGTAATAAGCATAAAATGCTCAATGACAACTTGAAGAAGGTGAGAGATGGGCGATTTTAGAACAGGATTCAGTGGCATTAGATCAGTAATGAAAAATAACAGTAAAACAATTTAAATTTACCATTGCAAAAAGGCAGGGGAACCCAATAGTAGAATACACTCCCTTTATAGAGCTAAACTTACCATGGGCACAATAAGCCATATAGCTGTTTCCATTGCTGCTCTTTCTATGATTTTGATACTCCTTTTTGCTTGCAGTACTACGCTGCAAATTATTTATAAAGATTATAATCAGCAGAGGAACTCTGGCTTTACTTGATGCCTTGGAAGCTCATATTGCAGTATTTTAATTAAAAATAATACCATTGATAATTAGTTGTATTTTTCTCATTATTTACACAATTCATTGCATAATTTAATAACCTTCAGTTTTATTCCCAAGAGCCTTCACTTCAGCCAGAAGATCCCCTGTGCCAGAAAAGTTAAAATATGCAAGACTGGGTCTTTCAGCATCTCTCATCAAAGTTGCTGGTGAACGCAGCAGGCCAGGCAGCATCTGTAGGAAGAGGTGCAGTCGACGTTTCAGGCCGAGACCCTTCGTCAGGACTAACTGAAGGAAGAGTGAGTAAGGGGTTTGAAAGTGGGAGGGAGAGGGGGAGATCCAAAATGATAGAAGAAGACAGTTAGTCCTGACGAAGGGTCTCGGCCTGAAACGTCGACTGCACCTCTTCCTACAGATGCTACCTGGCCTGCTGCGTTCACCAGCAACTTTTATGTGTGTTGCTTGAATTTCCAGCATCTGCAGAATTCCTCGTGTTTGCCTTTCAGCATCTCTGTTGTGCCCTCCAAGTACTGCAGCAAATTTGTTCGGCATGATCTGACTTTCATGAATTACTGTTTGTTTGGAATTGCATCCTTTCTCTTGTTGGATGCTCTTGAATTGCTTTCAGTAATGTTTATCCATTAGGAATTATGGCAACAGGATCCATAATCTCTAGCATTTCCAATGTTTTTAAGAGCTGTGGAACATTCTATTTTTTTCGTTATCTGGCATTACCTCTGTGTCCAATGAGGTGTGATTGGTTTAAACTGCCAATTGCATTTACCGTCATTTCCTTAAGTACTCTTAGATGTGTTCCATCTGGTCTTGGTGCTTCATGAATAATTAAGTATCACAGCTTTTTAATGACCATTTCTCTACCAGACATCCACCCAGATTCAGCAACTGAAAATATAAACCTGATTGAACCAATTGCAACAAAGGGGGCTAGATTTTGCTAGAGGGAAGTGTCTTGAAGCATATGCATGACATTTTCTTGCAAACTGCTGCTCTTAAAGTCTTGCATCACAATTTGTTGAAAGCAGAAGCTGCTAATGGCATAGCTAAGGTGTAGGTTAACCAGGACCATAACGAACATCCTCAGGATCTTCTCCTAAACCCCTCATAAGCATTAAGGATTGAGAAAGATATAAAAGAAACGTGAAGTAAAAGCAATGAGTTAGTGTCTATTCAGGTACAGAAAGAGAAATCGAGAGACAAAGGCTATACTGAAAGAAAGCAACAAACTAAAAGTGCAGCACAAATTTCCTATTTGCACGAACAAAGACCAGTAGTTTTAACTGCTGAGAAGCTTAATACTTCGGCTTCTGGTAACCTGATTAAATAGGAAATGCTGGAGGAACACGCACAAGATACTAGGGAAACTGAGCAAGTCAGGCAGCATTCATGGCAGCGAATAAATAGTTGATGTTTCAGACCGAGAGCCTGCACCCTGGAAAGGAGGGGGCAGAAGCCAGAATAAGGAGTAGAGAGGGGAAGAAGTACAAGATGGCAGGTGAAGGTGAGTGGGTGGGGGGGGGCGATGAAGTGAGAAGCTGGGAGGTGACAGATGGAAAAGGTGAGGGGCTAAAGAAGAAGGAATCTGATAGGAGAGAACAGTGGACCATGGAGGAACAGGAAGAAGGAGGGGCACAGAATAAGGTGATGGGCAGGTGAAGAGAAAAGAAGAAGTGAGAAGGTAATCAGAATGGGGAAAGGAAAAAGAGGAGGGAGGAGGGAGAAATTACCAGAAGTTAGTGAAATTGATGTAAGTGCCATCAGGTTGAAGGCTACGCAGACAGAATATGAGGTGTTGCTTCTTCATCCTGAGTTTTGCCTCATTATTGCATGGACTGACATGTCAGAATGTGAAATGGAATTTCTTCTTCCTTGGCCCAAAAGATTGACTGTTCATTCCACACCATAGATGCTCCCCGACTTGTTGAGTTCCTCCAATATTTTGTGTGTGTTGCACAAGATTTCCAGCATCCTCAGAACCTCTTGTGTTTAGAAATGGCTAGAAATTTTCTGTTAGTTAAGCAACACATATGGGGAGAGAAACAGAGGTAGATATAGAAGATTGTAAATGCTGGAATTGTTCGTTGCTCACAAAGATCTTCCTTGATCAGAAAGAAAAGCCTTTAACTGGAAATACTAATTCATTTCTCTCTCTACGGATGCTGTCTGGCTTGCTGAATATCTCTAGAATAAATTGTTTCCAAATTGGACCAGAGATTGAATCATATTGTATTAGCAATTATCTGGTCATGTTGACATCATTATTAGTCTAGAAAAACAACCAACAGGGACACCAAGAGGGAAGTTTCATTTTTAGTAAAACAAATAGGTGCTGCAAAATCAATAGCAAGTTCTGGAGATCCAGGCTCCTCTCCTTTGAATTTAGAGACAGAGACATACAGCATGGAAATAGGCCATTCATCATTTCACATTCTCAGCAGATTAGATTTACACTAATCCCATTTTCTAGCACTTGGCACATACCCTTTTAATGCCTAAGTGATTTAAGCACTCATCTGGAGACCTCTTACATATTGTCAGCGGCCCCACTTCAACCACCCTCCAGGTGCTCTTCACTCTGGATGAAAAAGATTCCCCTCATATCCCCTCTGAACTCATCCTTCTTATACTAAACCTTTCTCCCCAATAATGTTTAGGTTTTTCACTGTTTCTCTTATTTGCATTCATTATTTATTTACCAGAGATATTCCCCTTTTTGAGTACTATAGCCTTCAATTAGGTCTTTCAGAATCTATTCAGCAATGGTTCTTAGTTATTGCATGCATCCTAAGCAAACAAGGAACAGATGAATGCAGCAATTTCTGTCTTGACTGTTCTTGTACCAACTATTATTTAATACCTTAATAATTCCCAAGAATCATATTGTATCCTCTGCATGTCCTTGGAGAGTTTTTTAGATCTTCCCTTCTTGATCAGGTTACCTAATTGGCAGCTTCTGTTTCATTCATTTCCTAGTTCCAAACCAGCAATTTTGTTTTAGCTATTTAACTCAAGATTTTGTTGTTAACCATTTGTTTTTACAAGGTACGTATTCCATATGTGAAAGTGCAATGATAGTAAAACCCTCACCCTTAATTTCACATCTCTTCATAGGGTCATCCTTCCTTATCTCTGTCAGTTCTGCTCGAAGTACAACTCATAATTTGCGATTTTCACTGTTTCCCTGAAACTCATTGGTTATTATGAACCTACTTCATGAACCCATTTATACCTAGAAACTTATTCTGCAATATGATTAACCTTTGCATGGAAAAGGTTCCTCTTATGTTCCTTTTCTTCCTTATTTGTAATATCACAATTTCCATTGAGCAGTAGCCCACTTATGGTTCTCTTCAAGGCCCTTGTAAGCACCCAAGAGGTTATGATGGACAGACAAATGGAGCGATCTTCATTGTCTGTATAAAAGAGAGGAATTGTTTTAAGTATGTACAGAAGGGACTGAGAGGGTATTTTGTATTCCAAGTGGTTCTTCACTTCAGTGAGTGAGCAGCACCCTACCATGCCTTGCACATAAGTATGCTTTTGTTCATTGTATATGCCAATAATTTGGATGTCAGTCTAGTGAGTGTTTAGTACTTTAAGCCTTTTACACAGTAGTTGTGCTTTTCTGTGGCTTGGCTCCCTGGGGCTAGTTCATTCTACTTCATAGCTTTTCATACAGTCTGTGTCTCTCTTCTCACTTTTACTTGTCATCAAGGGCTCTTGTTTATTTATAGATCCAGCTCATCATATCTCTCATGTCTCTCCTCATCCTCCTGGGATTGTCTCTTATTCAATCTTTCTCTTTGTAGCTCTGTCCATTTGCTGGTTTGTGCTTCTGTTCACTTCATGCACAAACATATTCTATCAGAAACTTAGCATCCAAGCAGCAAAATCTTCCAGAGCAACAAATATTCATGCAATTCTTGATATGGGAGAAATGGTGCTAGTGAAATGCTCACAATAAATAGCATCAGGAATGGTTACTATGTCGAATTGAGCATAACTTGTTCCCACTAAAGTTTTGTGTGTTCAGAGGTCACTGGAGGTCAATATGGGAACTGGAGACTCTTCCAGAGTTGGGTCAGGAAGTATGAATACTGCACCCCTTCTGCTGGACTTCTCTGTATTTCAAATATTCCAACTTGACGTACTAAACACCAATTCAAATGCTTCTTCTCCCGTACTGAGTGGTCATGGGTCGGAGGATGTTACTGTGGTTCTGCGTTTATGGGCTGTGGACTTTTTCCAGACTTATGGTTTTTTACATTCTATGGTTTTTCACCTGCTCCTTTTCCATTTTGATATGTAAGGGGAGAGAGTTTGGGGCTAATGTTCTTGTTGCATTCTGTTAGCTTTTTTTGTGTGGGGGAAGAGGGCTTGGGGTCAATATTCTTGTTGCATTTTGTGGGGGAGGGGAGTCTGGGGGGTGATGATTGTGATGCCATTCATTTTTGGGCAGGAGGTGAGGATTGATGTTTCTCTCTGAAAATGACTTTCATGTTCTTTGTTTCATGGCTGTCTGGAGAAGATGAATCTCAGAGTTGTATATGGATACATACTTTGACAATAAATGAGCCTTTGAGATTCCCAAGAATCAATGAGAATGTTATATTTTTTGGATAACAATTTGAGCACATCCTTCAATCTTTTCCTCTTCCAGCTTGATCATTTCCTTCTGTGAGGGAGCTCAAAATAAATTTCTGTTTCTGGACCCTGGTGTCAATACCCAGCATAAACACTGAGTGGAATTAGGGCCTCTTTCCAGGGACATTAGCACGGGAAGGATACTGACCTTAAATTTGTTTATCATTTCAATGGATTTGGAAAAAACAGCATTGCTGGTAGCTTTCCAGGGTCTTAAAATGTCTGGTGTAGGTTGTCCAGATTTTAGAAATATTTAAGATGGCAGGGATTATTGTTGCCCAGCAGACCATGAGTTTTGTGCTAAGCCTGAGAGTTTGATCTTGAAGCACTTTTCCTCAATTAATCACAGGTTCTGCTGGACCTTTGAAGATCAGAGAGGGTCGAGTTAACTAATGGCATTTAACGTCCCTGTGGAATTGTGTTAGTGAATGATGAGAATAAACTTAAGTACCAATGGTACAGAACAATTGTATGATGAAGAGCCTAGAACTCAAGCAAAATTAAAATATGCTTCATCAATTAAAGAGTAAATATGACTGAGGACTTTTTTTGCTAGCAATGAAATTACACACAAAATCTGGGAACATATTGTCTCCTGTTATCTCCCTTTATCTGTGAAGTATTGTCATACGTGATGTGGCAGGACTGGGGAATGGATAATACTTGTATTTACAGCTAGAGAACTTGAGGTACCGGAGTGGAGTACGAATTAGAGCAGTGCATCCAGTGCATCAATGGACCTGATTTTGGAATTGAAATGGTGGGTTATTGTGCCTGTACATGTTTCTTTTAGTGGGGTAGTCCAGGACCAGAAGGCACAGCCTCAGAATACCAGGCTGTCTCTTTGGAACAGAGGTGAAGAGGAACTTCTTTTAGCCAGGGGGTGGTGAATCTGTGGAATTCATTGCCCAAGTCATTGGGTATATTTAAAGTGGAGGTCGATCGGTTCTTGATTAGAAAGGGCATCAAAGGTACAGGGAAGAAGACAGGAGAATGGGGTTGAGGGGGATAATAAATCAGCCATGATGAAATGGCAGGGCAGACTTTATGGGCTGAATGGCCTGACTCTGTTCCTATGTCTTAATGGTCTCAATATCAAGGTTAAAATAATATATAGCTGCATGCAATGCATTAAATTGAAATAGTGTACAGCTGTGTGCAATGATAGTGTATGGTGTTATATACCTATGTCTTGTATCAGGATTGCAGCTGTGTGTAATTGTGGCCAATCTCAGAGTTGGCATGTGGGATTACTGTTCCCAATATCAGTGCTGAAATGGATTGGAATGGTCTATTGCTATGTGCATTGTAAGAGCTGGGATGGTTGTACTTAAGCTCAGTGTTGTCATTGTACCCAGTTTCACTGTTGGTTGGTATGATCCAATGTTGAAGTTGAGATGGTGTATAGGTATGTACATTGACATGATTGAAATGTGGTTTGTTGTTGCCATTGCCAGAGTTGGGGTATTTTGTATACTGTATGTGCCTTATAAAGTAGTTCATACATTTCCTGAGTACTAGATGAAATTGTCTCCAGTTTCAGCATTGAGATGGTGTGTTATTGTTCTCATTGTTGATGTTGGAATGATATGTAGCTATTCCCAGCATACGTCTTAGGTTATCTATGGCATGCAACAGGACATCTATGCTGGTATCATTATATCATCATGCAAGTACTGAAAGGATAAAAGCTGCATGTCCATCTGTGTGTGTGTATATAGGCATCCTTCAGTCATCTTGGAGTCCCTTGGCGTGGATTATAAATGCACTCTGTCAAATCTATGTAGCTGATCTGCGATCTCACATTAAAAGAAATCTTGCAGAGGGAACTTGTACTGCTCCATATGAAACTGGGATCCAGAACCTCAGGGACCTCATGAATGCTGGTCCACCTTAATTGCTTGAGAACTTGGAAACTTTGACATTGACATTACTACCCTATGTAAGCTATGATAGGCAGGAGATGGCTATCAAGATGATGAGTACACCTTCTTCCAGGAATGCTGTCTTCAAGTCACAAATTTCTGCACTAACCTTGGAAAATCCCTAGATCTCTTCCTGAGAAAGACTCTCAGATCCTGCTGGGAGATTGCAGTGCCAGGGTCAAGAAAAATGCAGTCTACTGTAATGGAAGAAAGAAGTAGGGGAAGCTAAGTCCAGAAGATTCATCCCCTAACAAAATACTTGCTATGTGTTTTTGTTAATCTCATAGCATGCTTTGCCAGAGAATCAAGAAAAGACATCATGACAACACCTCATATCCAGGCTCAGGTACTCATTCGGTTGTATCATTATCCAAAGACTCAAAGGTTCAAGATTCAAAGTACATTTATTTTCAAAGAATGTATAAATTATACAACCATGAGATTTGTTGACTTTCAAGCAGCCACAAAGCAAGTTTGTTTGCATTACCTGTCAGTGACTAATTGGACTGATAACTGCCTAATCCAGTGTCACCTTCATTTGGTTGACTGCAAAGCAACTTCACCACTGACAATTTTCCACAAGAAAGTCAGTGTTGAAGGTCTCACTGCCCCTGCAAAGAGTTTTCTACTCTAAAGCCCCTCACACACCACCTTAACACTCCTAATCAACAGGACATCTGAAGACCATCATAATTAGCTCTTCTGAAGACTTTCTTGGCTTCTGTAACAGAAAAAACCATTACGTAAAGAGCAAATGTTGGGTAAAAAGAGGATTACTGTATCAGAAACTCATTGATAAGCATGCCATGCATGGATTCTTCATCACTGTCAAGTTGTCAAAGTAAGCTACACACCAAAAACCCAGTGACCAACCATCAAAAGCCAAGAATGGACGTAAACAAATAAAGAATAGAGACTCAGTCAGCACCCACTTGAAAGCAAACTTCAAAGAGTTTCTCAATCATAATTCTGTCCTTAATGTGAGTGCCTTTGACTCTTTTTCCATAGCAAATTATATGTTCCAGCCTCACTGCTACAATGGACAAACAAGAAGTCAAAAAGGCCATATAGCAACTGAGAAACAATGGGGTCTCAAGAGCAAACAGCATTCCTGCTGAAGTCAGAAAACTTTGTTGAGAGAAGTACTTTGTGGAGGGTAAAGTGGCAAAGGAATTATGTCTTCAAGCTTCAAGCTTCTACACTAACCTTGGTGAATTCCCTGGCCCTGTTCCCAGAGAGAGACTGTTAGATGCTCCTGAATGATTTCAGTGACAGGGTCAGGAAAGATGCAGTCTGCTGTAATGGCAAGAAAGGAGCGGGTAAAGCTAACTCATAAATTAATAAATTCCCAAATTCATAAATTAACTAATAAGTCTGCTGGCTCATCTCAGTAGAAGTGTACTTTGCAGTGCAATTGCATCTGTATCCTTCTCAAGCGTGGCTGATACTGAAATTTGGCTCCATTTTACATTTGTTTCATTATCACATTGAACGTATGATTGTAATCAATGGGTCTACAACAGACCCATTGTCAATGTGGACTGGTGTCAAGCAAACCAACCTCATGAAAGCAATCAGGAGGGCTAAAAGGAGGCAAGAGGTTGCCCTAGCAGACAAGGTGAAGGACAATCCTAAGGGATTCTACAGAGATGTTAAGAGTAAAAAGATTGCAAGGGACAAAATCAGTCCTCTAGAAGATCAAAATGGTAACCTATGCATGGATGTATATTTGATAACCATCCCAGAAATGGGGGAGATCTTAAGTGGGTTTTTTGCATCTATATTTACTCGGGAAATGGGAGCAGAGACTATAGAAGTGAGGCAAAACAGCAGTGAGGTTATGGACCCTATAAAGATTACAGAGGAGGCAGTGTTTGCTGTCTTGAGGCAAATTAGGATGGAAAAATCTCCAGGGCCTGACAAGGTATTCCCTCAGACCCTGTGGGAGGCAAGTGCAGAAATTGCAGGGGCCCTAGTAGAGGTATTTATTTCCCACTTAGTGAAAGGTAAGGGACCAGAGGATTGGAGGATAGCTAATATTGAGGGAGAAGCCAAAGATTGGTAGTACATGATTGTCTCTCTGACTGGATGCCTGTGACTAGTGGAGTGCCGCAGTGACTGTGGCTGGGTCTGTTGTTGTTTGTCATCTATATCAACGATCTGGATGATAATGTGGTTAATAAGATCAGCAGATTTGTGGATGCCACCAAGACTGGGGCTGTAGTGGACAGCAAGGAAGACCATCAGACCTTGCAGTGGGATCTGGACCAGCTGGAAAAATGGGCTGAAAAATGGCAGATGGAGTTTAATGCAGATAAGGGTGAGGTGTTGCACTTCGGTAGAACCAACCAGGGTAGATGTTACACAGTGAATAGTAGAACACTGAGGAGTGTGGTAGAACAAAGGGATCTGGGAATACAGGTCCATAATTCATTGAAAGTGGTGGTTGATAGGGTTGTAAAGAAAGCTTTTGGCACAGTGGCCTTCATAAATTAAAGTATTGAGTACAAGACATGAAATGTTATATTGAAGCTGTATAAGACATTAGTGAGGCCTAATTTGGAGTATTGTATGCAGTTTTGGTCACCAACATACAGGAAAGATGTAAATACGATTGAAAGAATACAGAGAAGATTTACAGAATGTTGCTGGGACTGGAGGACCTGAGTTATAAGCAAAGATTGAATAAGTTAGGACTTTATTCCTTGGACTGTAAAAGATTAACAGGGATATTTGATAAAGGTACAAAATTATGAAGGGTATAGATAGGTAAATGCAAGCAGGCGTTTTTGATTGAGGACTACAACTAGAGGTCATGGGTTAAGGGTGAAAGTTGAAAAGTTTTATGGGGAACATGAGGGGAAACTTCTTCACTCCGAGGGTCGTGAGAGTGTGAAAGGAGTTGTCAGTATTAGTAGTGAATATAAGCTTGATTTTAACATTTAAGAGAAGTTTGGATAGGTACATGGATGGTAGGGGTATGAGGGCTATGGTCTGGGTGCAGGTCAGTTGGAGTACGATGGTTTGGCATGGACCAGATGGGCCAAAGAGCCTGTTTCTGTGCTGTACTTTCTATGATCTCAACATTTTCTTGGCTATTATCACCACCATGCTCCACCTCATCTCCAAAAAGCTTCCTGCTAGAGTCGAGCCCATATACAGCACAACAGGGAAATTGTTCAACCATGTAAGATTAGCTTTATTTGTCACATGTACATCAAAATATCGAAACTTACAGTGAAATGCATTATTTTTTGTTAAATCAAATCAGTGAGTATTGTGCTGGGCTGCTCCAGAGTGTCACCACACTTCCAGCGCCAACATAACATGCCCACGGCTCACTAACCCAACCGTACATCTTTGGAATATGGGAGGAAACCAGAGCACCCAGAGAAAACCCACACAATCACGGACAGTATGCATCAACTCCTTATAGGCAGCGGTGGGAATTGAATCCAGATTGCTGGCACTGTAAGTCGATGCGCTAATCGGTGTTCTACCGTGCCAGCCACACTCAATGTTGCTTTTACTCCAGAAGCATCGACCTCAGTCATTAAGCTATATGTGCGTCTGAGTTCCAGAGTAACGTTGATATGTTCACTGAAGTGTGATAAGCCTTACACATGCCCATGATGCAAAGGTCCTCTATCCCAACCTGTTTCAGCTGTACAACACCACCCTCCTACAGTGAAGGTTCATGATGAGACTTCAAAAACATGAGACATCTTCAAGAAGCGGTGTCTCAATAAGGCAGCATCTCTCACTAAGGACCCTCACCATCCGAGACATGTCCTTTTCTCATTACTGCCATCAGGGAGGAGGTACAGGAGCCTGAAGGACCATGCTCAGCAATTCAGAAACAGCGTTTATTCCTCCACTATCAAATTTCGAAACGGCCCATGAATTCATATTATTCAAATCCTCATTATTCTTTTATTGCATTATTCATTTACTGTGTGATTTATAGTAACTTGTATGTCTTTGCACTACACTGCTGCAGCAAAACAACAGACAGTGATAATAAGCTTGACCCTCAGTACAAGCAGACTAAGAATGAACTTCACAATTACCTTCAAGGCTGCAGCAGAATGGCAGTATACAGAAATGACGTGAAATTGTGTCTTCTGTTCAGATAAATCCAATGTAGTTGTGCTCTATGCCAGAGTTGCAGTGGCATGCCATTGTTCCAGCATTACAGTTGGGACACTGTAGCCTGTGCTTGAGAATGGTGCTAGTGTTAAAACTTTGACTGGAGGATATATGCACTGATGTGATAGGAAAACAATGATAGAAATCCATTAAATCAAACAACCTGTGATGAGTGGTGGAATCTGACTGTTTCTCTAAAACAGCTTAAAGCTTGGTGCTAATAATTTAACGGTTATTGATTGATGTAGTGAAACATTTATCAGCTTGACATGGATAACAGTGTTTCCAAGTACTGCAGTACTTTCCTTGGGCCATATTCTAAATGTCCCGGTGGGGCAATAAGACAAGGACTGAGAGAGATTAGTTTAATGGGTCTATAATTCCCCTAATGTGATAACACGGAGGTCACACATGTAACACCATTGTTTGACTAGCATTACGCGAGGTTTATCTGTTCACAGGGAGGTCTGGAGGAGAAGGAAGATATCTTTAAAAGGCATACTCCCTTTAGAGTTTAAATTTAATAATTGCTTATAATAATGTTCAACAACTGTGACATTAAATGGCAAGTCCCTAAAATTGTTAATCTCTCTATTCAAAGGAGATTTAATCAGAATAATTTGTTACTGGAGTGCAAAGTTGTTAAATTTATCTGAACAGTGACTGGTCTGGAGATCTAAACAGAATGATGAGGAGCATTTGTTTGCCATAAATAAAAAGGCAGCACGGTAGCTTAGAGGTTAGTGTAACGCCATTGCAGCACCAATAACCTGGGTTCCTTTCCCACCACTGTCTGTAAAGTGTTTGTATGTTCTCCCCGTGACTGTGTGGGTTTCCTCCCACAGTCCAAAGATTAGTAGTTTAATTGGTCACATGGTTGTAATTGGACAGCGGATGCTCTTTGGGCTGGAAGAGCCTGTTACCGTGCTGTATCTCTGAGTGAAGTAAGGAGTGTTTGTTTGACATAAAATTGTGTTTGCGTTTAACAGAGAGCATGCTTTCATCTCATAATAAATGGCAAAGGCGTGTGGCTCACAGAAGTTCCAGTCAATTTCTTCCCAGCTTCAAGCATTTTTTTCCCCTTTTCTGATAGTTAAACATTAGTATTCCCAATTCTAATGTACTCCAGTAATTCCTACTTCTAACCATCTTTGTGTGGTTATACCCAATTAAACAGCACTCAAAGTGAATTAAATTGATGATATTAGTCAGAAGAAAGTTATTATTGGATTTAATTTTATCAATCCCTAGATTTAGAAATGAAAATAGAAATTATAGGAGAATGTGATTAAATGAGTAGTTTTTCATTGAATCTGGTGTCTTATCTGAGAGCGAGCATTTTTAATAATGCAGAACTCCCTCACTACTGCACTGAGTGCCATGGGTTTTTATACTCAAATCCCTGCTATTTGCCACTATTTTCTCCTGCATCTGAAACATGTGCTAACAACTGCATCACAGATGACATAATTACAGCAGAGCCTTCAGAACCTGATCCAAGGAAGTAGAGGTTACCCTTATCCTTTTGCAACACCAAATGTAATTCTCAGTTTGTATCGTGGTTTTGCTGACAAAGCTCACCTTAGTGGAAACTAGTGGAGAGATCTGTTTTTTTTCAACAATTGTAAGAGAATCTGTTCCCAATGATCCAGGAAATCAACAAAATCTAATTTAAACCACAAATCATTTTTAAACAAAATAATTTTACCATATATCCATGGTGTCTGAATATACTGTGGATCTTGCAGTTTGAGGAAGATTTTTATTCTAACCTTGGAACCAGGTCTGGGGTCTGAATATGGTTAGATTGGTTGGAGATTGGGAATTGTTGCAGCTTTGATGTCAACTGCTTCAGTTGTGGTTCTGTTTGAAATGTGTTCATTCCTATGGGTTTGAGTCCCGCTCGGGATTTATGTATGTAATCCAGTCTGACATTTCCAGTGCCACAGCTGGATGAGAAATGGGTTTTGGATGAAATATTAAATTGATATCTGCCTTCTCAAATGGAGGTAAAGGAATTCTCCTTGGAATTCAAGTCAGCATATGTATCTTAACCAACAAACAACAGATGAGCTCCTCATTTGTGACATTGCTGTTGTAATCTGACTGCTACATTTCCTATATTACAATAGAGACAGCACTTCGTCAGTGCATAATTTATTGTGAGGCCTTTTAGGCAATTTTTGATACATGTGTAACACTCACTTTGCCTCGTGGCATGATCTCAGGGGTGGTAACACCCCTGCCCGGCCAAACTTTAGAACTCCTGTTTGGGTGGATGCTGCGTGAAGTGTCAAATCAGTACCCCGAAATAATAAACAGTACACAATATGCGGTTAAACAAGTAAGATTTTATAACTCTTACTTGGACTATGAGACTAGTAGAGAGCAAAATATAAAATAAAAGGTGCCAAGAATTTATTTAATCAGTTCGTGCATAATCGTTGGAGCTCACGGTTTTCCTTCGCTGATTCCTCCTTCGATCGTCGTCGACCCTCAGCTCCCCCCAGAGTCCGGTGGGTCAGGCAGCCCACCGACTCCTCAAGTCGTGTCTCCTCTCTTCATTCCCCTCGCGCTTTCTCCCCAAAGCCTGCGAAAATCAACAGCTTTCACACAAACAAGAAAGAATAATGTCTCGCCCATTGGTTAGCAACTGAATTCCAAAGTCCCGTTATCTCTACCTATAACCCAAACATGCTGCTACAGAGAACGCATTACCTCAGCAGTTAACATTACAGAGAAGCCATTTTATTAGATTATGAAGACACGTAATCCTCTTTTATTGTCATTTAGTAATGCATGCATTAAGAAATGATACATTATTTCCTACGGTGTGATATCACAAAACACAGGACAGACCAAGACTGAAAAAACTGACAAAACCACATAATTATAACATATAGTTACAACAGTGCACAATACCGTAACTTGATGAAGAAGTCCATGAGCACAGTAAAGTTCAAAGGTTCTCAAATGTCCCACATCTCACGCAGATGGGAGAAGGAAGAAAAACTCTCCCTGCCATGCTGACCACAATCCGACTCTGAGTCATCCGAAAACTTCGAGCTCTGATCAGCTCTCTGACACCGAGTACTGAGCGCCATCTCTGTCTGAACGATTCAACCTCCTTCTCAGTCGCCAAAAGCAGTTATTAGCCTTAGCAGCTAACATGAAAGAGAAACCCTTACACATGAAAGGCACAATAAAATTGCATTGAAGTCTCTCATATGCACACTCATAACTGCTCTTTTCCCAGTTTCACCTCCTCTTATTGTAATTGTCTCACTGTTATTGTATCTCCCAATGCTGATTTTGACTCATGAGCCTTGTTTTCAGATCATTCAACACAGAAAGAAGAGTTGAAAGTTTTTAAGTGAATAGATATAGAATTATGTTGTGAATTTGAAGAGATAACAAGCCAGCTGTCATGTTGATCTGTGAGCCAAGTGGCCACTGTGTATCCCTTAGCATACTTGCAGTCTCTTGTTCCGGCATGGTATAAATGGGACAATCATCGGAAATCCTCACTGAAATTGCAATTACTAAATGCAGTAATCTCCCAGTGCAGTCCATTAGGGTCTGATTCCTATTTGTACTGAGCACTATAATAGGATGTGTCCTGAACCAACAAATACACAGCAGCAAGAAGACAGGCCCCAGAGCACTGAATTCTTTGTTCTGATTAGAGGGAATTTGGATTCTCAACAAAGGGGCTTCTGGCACTTCTATGTCAAAATAATGTAAAGACAAAATAGTTGGTTGGTAGTGTATATAGAAACCATTTGCTTTGGAGGAATGATCCTAAGATTTAATGTTAACATTATGGTGAGGATCTTCAGCAGTAATGATAAGAAAGAGTGTTCATATAAAAGGTAATTAAAATCTTAAAGTCTGGAATTTTGTCCCCACAAAGAGCTGCCTAAGTTGTTATTGGACAAAGGCTTTATGTGTTTTGAGGGTTAGGCAGAAAGATGAAGTAAATATACAGATATTCATGTTTGACTGATTGACAGAAAAAGCTCGAGAAGTTGAATGGTCTCATGTTAAAATATCACACAGTCCCTGTATTAAGCTGTCACTGAATCACTTGTACTATCAAATCTCTGTGGCTGAAACTGCAGCTGAAAGGTACCTAGACTTGAACAACTGCTGTTATTCGTCTTTGTGTAACGGCCTGATTTGTATTGTTAGGTGTTCTTTTAAAAGATTTATAGACATATTCGAAGGGGAGAAGGGATTTTTCTTGGTCACTAGATCAACTGAAGAAAATTGAAGAAACTTGGGCTGGTTATTTATGAATCGAGCCGGACCTGAACACTAGCATTAGTCTATACAAAATTATAAAGTAATTTAGAAACATAGAAGCATAGAAAACCTACAGCACAATACAGGCCCTTCGGCCCACAGAGTTGTGCCGAACATGTCCCTACCTTAGAAATTACTAGGCTTACCTATAGTCCTCTATTTTACTAAGCTCCATGTACGGATCTAAAAGTCTCTTAAAAGACCCTATCGTTTCCGCCTCCACCTCCGTTGCCTGCAGCCCATTCCACGCACTTACCACTCTCTGAGTAAAAAAACTTACTCCTGACATCTCCTCTGTACCTACTCCCCAGCACCTTCAACCTTATCCTCTTGTGGCAATCATTTCAGCCCTGGGAAAAAGTCTCCGACTATCCACACGATCAATGCCTCTCATCATCTTATACACCTCTATCAGGTCACCTCTCATCCTCCATCACTCCAAGGAGAAAAGACCGAGTTCACTCAACCTATTCTCATAAGGTATGCTCCCCAATCCAGGCAACATCCTTGTAAATCTCCTCTGCACCCTTTCTATGGCTTCCACATCCTTCCTGTAGTGAGGCGACCAGATCTGAGTACAGTACTCCAAGTGTGGTCTGACCAGGGTCCTATATAGCTGCAACATTACCTCTCAGCTCCTGAATTCAATTCCACAATTGATGAAGGCCAATACACTATAGGCCTTCTTAACCACAGAGTCAACCTGCGCAGCTGCTTTCAGTGTCCTATGGACTCGGACCCCAAGATCCCTCTGATCCTCCACACTACCAAGAGTCTTATCATTAATACTATATTCTGCCGTCATATTTGACCTACCAAAATGAACCACTTCAGACTTATCTGGGTTGAACTCCGTCTGCCACTTCTCAACCCAGTTTTGCATCCTATCAATGTCCCGGTATAACCTCTGACAGCCCTCCACACTATCCACAACACCTCCAACCTTTGTGTCATCAGCAAACTTACTAACCCATCCCTCCACTTCCTCATCCAGGTCATTTATAAAAATCACAAAGAATAAGGGTCCCAGAACAGATCCCTAAGGCATTCCACTGGTGACCGACCTCCATGCAGAATATGACCCATCTACAACTACTCTTTGCCTTCTGTGGCCAAGCCAGTTCTGGATCCACAAAGCAATATCCCCTTGGATCCCATGCCTCCTTATTTTCTCAATAGGCCTTGCAATGGGGTACTTTATCAAATGCCTTGCTGAAATCCATATACACTACATCTACTGCTCTTCCTTCATCAATGTGTTTAGTCACATCCTCAAAAAATTCAATCAGGCTCATAAGGCATGACCTGCCCTTGACAAAGCCGTGCTGACTATTCCTAATCATATTATACCTCTCCAAACGTTCATAAATCTTGCCTCTCAGGATCTTCTCCAACAACTTACCAACCACTGAGGTAAGACTCGCTGGTCTATAATTTCCTGGGCTATCTCTACTCCCTTTCTTAAATAAAGGAACAACATCCGCAACCTTCCAATCCTCCGGAACCTCTCCCGTCCCCATTGATGATGCAAAGATCATCGCCAGAGGCTCAGCAATCTCCTTCCTCGCCTCCCACAGTAGCCTGGGGTACATCTCATCCGGTCCCGGCGACTTATCCAACTTGATGTTTTCAAAAGCTTCAGCACATCCTCTTTCTTTATATCAACGTGCTTAAGCTTTTCAGTCCGCTGCAAGTCATCCCTACAATCACCAAGATCCTTTTCCATAGTGAATACTGAAGTAAAGTATTCATTAAGTGCCTCTGCTATTTCCTCCGGTTCCATACATACTTTCCCACTGTCACACTTGATAGGTCCTATTCTTTCATGTCTTATCCTCTTGCTCTTCACATACTTGTAGAATGCCTTGGGGTTTTCCTTAATCCTGCCCACCAAAGCCTTCTCATGGCCCCCCTAATTTCCTTCTTAAGCTCTTTCCTATTAGCCTTATAATCTTCTAGATCTCTAACATTACCTAGCTCTCTGGACCTTCTGTAAGCTTTTGTTTTCTTCTTGACTAGATTTACTACAGCCTTTGTACACCACAGTTCCTGTACCCTACCATAACTTCCCTGTCTCATTGGAACATACCTATGCAGAACTCCACACAAATTTATTCAGTAAAGTGCTTTGAGACATTTTCAAACTACAAGGTGCAGTATAAATACAGGAATTATTACCTGCTGACATTAAGCCTAATTTTAAAAGCCCATTTATTATTTATTACTCTCTGGAATCTGAGTACTGTAGATTTTTTGATTCATCAGAAAAGGTTTGAATAACACTCTTGGCAGGTATGTGGCAATTATGACAAGACTGTATTTTAACAGTCAGCTTTGAGAAGCCTAATGAACAAGTAAGCTATTAGTTTCTTGAGAGACCCCATATGGAATTAGATTCTGGAATCAGTGCAGTGATACTGGAAAATCATAAATGTCTCCAAAAGGCATTGCTTTCTAATGGATCTGCATGAGTCTAAATTTGTTTTATTCAGCTTTTATGTTGAGAGCAGATTTGAGGCCACGCACATTGCAGACTCCTACACCCCAAACAAACCAGTGTATTTTAAAGTATTTTAAAGCTGCAGTGCGAGAGCTTGATCTTACCATACCCAGTTTTTTGCAACTTAAGTTTAACATTGTTGAATGCTTCATTCTTTGATCACACACACATTCACATCTATCCACGGCAGTGTTGTTGTAACTGAGATTTACATCTTGAACTTGGTCCTGATTGGATTTTTTTTTGCAAATTAGAATGAATGGTCTTGTTTGACTTGTGTTGCACAGGTAATGATTCATCTTCTGCTTCTTTGGTATTTTGTATCTTGGATGAGCAGTTAGTTCCTCTGATTCATTTTTTGTGGAAACCAAAGTTGTTGATTTGAATGCTTGCTATAAATTCCATTTCCTGGCCCCTGGCTCTATTCTTCATCCTTGGCTAACATCTGAAGCCAAACTGTTTCCCTCAGTTATTAAGGCACTCTACATTTCTTCACATTTCACCACCAGGTTCAAGAACAGTTATTACCCCCCAACCATCAGGTTCCTGAACAAAAGAGGATAACTACACTCACTTGTCCATCCATTGAGATGTTCTCACAAACCACTTTAAGGACTCTTTTTCTCATTATCTCATGTTCTTGGTATTTATTGCCATTTATCTACATTTGCATTTGCAGTTTGTTGTCTTCTGCACTCTGGTGAATCTTTCATTGATTCTATTACTGCTACTATTCTATAGATTTACTGAGTATGTCTGCAGGAAAATGAATCTCGGTCGTATATGGCGACAAATACGTACTTTGATAATAAAACTTACTTTGAACTTTTTGAACTTTTAAGTGGTCCCCTAAACTTGAGGTAATTCTCCTCATGTTTCTTTATCCATGTCAGGGTCAAATTTTAAATGATAGCACTTCCATGTGTTTGGTTTCTTGTTATATTCGTGGTGCTTTTTTACTTATAAGGTGCTGTCAGTTTCAAGCTCCATCATAAATGTTGTCAATAGATCTGGGGTTTGGCTTTTATTTTCCCCAGCATGTGAACTTGCACATGTCGTGTTACCTCTGGACCACTAGTTGGAACTGTTGTGCTATCTGCAGACTTCACATTCAGTAGCCGTGGGAGTATTTAACTTCCCGTATTTCCCATAATCAGACTGACATTCACTGAGCTTAAAAATAGTCCTGAGTTGTATCTTCTCTTCCGTTAATTTTGAAACTTAGAGTTGCACATCAATAGCTATCAGTCTCTTGCAGAATGCAGTTTTATATCAGCTCCCTAATCTAGCATGTTGCTGACATTGTGAGGTTGCTGTGCTTAATTTGGAATGAGGGCCACATTATATCCACAATGTACGCTGCATTCAGTACACTTAATTGTGCAGTGAGGTTCCATTTCTGCACTAATTGCACAGGGATCATTAGATCAAATCTCACCATTAGCTTTTGAAGAATTTGAACCCAGCTAAAATAAAAAGCAAACGTCTGCAAATGTGACATGAAACTGTCGTAAAAACTTAGTGTTTGCAATAATCTTGTTGGGGGGGACGGGGGGTGGGGGTACTTGAGGGTGCCCATGAATAACTCCAGTCCTACACCATGGTGATTGAAATGAACTGGAAAGCCCTCAATTATAAAAACAGCAGCATCCATTAACACCACAAGCATCTCAAGGTATTTCATGATTCAGTGTTTTAAATTTGGAGAGGTTTAGGGAGCAAATTGCAGCAATTATGGCCCAGTTTTTAAAAGATGGCATTTATGATGGGGTGATTACATTCCTTGCTTTGTCATGACGTCCACCAGCAACACCCTGAAGTCGACATTTAGGAAATGCATGCAGAAAGGAAAAGGTGTTGGTGTAGCACTATAAATAACGGAGGAGTTGAATGCAGTGCTGAGAAGCAACACAGGTTTGACAGATTCAGAATGGAGTTAATTTTGGTTAAGTTAAGTACCAGCTAAGGGCTGAAAACAGTGGTAGGAGTGTCTCATAGCCCATAAAATAGTAGTTTCATTATTATGCTTGGCATCAATCAGGAAACTGGTGCCAGGCCCAATTGGGGTACTACAGTAATCATGAGAAATTTTAACCTACATATAGACTGGACAAATCAAATTTACTGTAATTGGATGGATGATGAATCCAAGGAATGTATATGAGAGGATTTTCTAGATCAGTATGCAGAAAAACCATTTAGGGAAAAAGATATTTTGAATCTCTTTCAATTTCAAATTTAATTGTCATTCAACCATACATGAATACCCATGAATGCAGCCAAATGAAACAGTGTTATTCCAGGGCCAAGTGCAAAGCACAGTACCAGCAGTTACACACAGCACAAGGCAGATAGAGCACAAATAAGATAGCAAGCACATAAAAAAATCAGTAAAATAAGCTACACAAAAAATATATAGTCCAAGGCCCTGAGTCCATGAATGTTGTAGCAGTCTGCAGTCGAACACAATACAGCTTATCATCTGCTGAGTGAACACTGGGGGCAGCACCAACTCTGACACCTCTCCCCTGGTGGCTGGAAACAGGTAACCACAGCTTGGGGCCCAATTCTCGCTACGACCGAGGCCATGCACTTCTCCCACCTTCTGCCAATAAACCTGTGAATCGGACTTGCAGCATTCTACGTTAATAATGTCTGACAGGGTCTTGTGATCTAAGATGATCACTCGCTGTTAGACTACACAGTGTCTTTGTGCACTGACTCCTCCGACACCTCTCTGATGCAGACAGCAGCACGATCCGCACCACGTCCAGCTCCTTCAGTTTCTCCGCCAATGAGCAGCATGTTGACGGGGTCAACCTGCAGTATTTTGAGTTCCTAATGTCCAGCTGGGTCTTGCAATCATAAAAAAAAATTTATAAGACAATAGCACCTCTTATTGACCTGTAGAAGCCACTGCAATTGAACGTGCTTGTTTTGTGCTTTGCAGTAAGAAAAGATTAATTGATAGTCTTGTCAAGAGGCATTTGGGGCAGAATGAATATGAAATAAAATTTTACATTGAATTTTCAAATGATGCAGTTCAATGCAAATTGTAAGCCAAATTGTGTCACGATGGCGTAGCGGTTAGCACAATGCTATTACAGCTTGGGGGCATCGGAGTTCATTTCTGGCACTGTCTGTGAGGACTTTGTATGTCCTCCCTATAGACTGCATGTGTTTCCTCTGGGTGCTCACGTTTCCTCCCATGACCCAAAGACATACTGGTTAGTAAGTTACTTGCTCATTGGAAATTGTCCAGTGATTAGTCTAGGGTTAATTCGGGGGCTGCTGGCGGTGCAGTTTGAGGGGCTGGAAAGGCCTATTCTGTGCTGTATCTCTAAATAAAATACAGGACATTTTAAAAGTACGAAAGGAGATTTGGCTGCAGTTGATTGGGAAAGTATATTGAAAGTAGACAAGCAATGAGCAACTACTATATAAAAAATTAAGCTTAAGTTGTAAAGAAAAAAAATTCAGGCATGAATAGGCAAAAGGAATGGTGATTCATTCATGGCTATTAACTAAGATTAAAGATAGGAAAAAATCAAAAGAAGAGACTTAAAAGTTGCCAGAAATAGCAACTGGCTCATGAAGAGGGAGCAAGCACTGCAGAACTCAGCTGAGGAGATTTAAGAAACTGATAAGAAAAAGCAAGATAGACGATGGTGTGAGACATAAAATCACATCAATTCAATTCAATTTTAATTGTCATTCAACTATACATGAATACTCATGAATACAGTCAAATGAGACAGCATTACTACGGGGTCAAGGTGTTAAAACACATTACCAACCATCACACCCAAGAGCACATTCACAGAATAAAAGAGTCCCAATAGCCCCCTGCGAGACACCATGACGTGATGCCCCATCCTCGCACATACAAGTCAACAAACCCATATAGAATGTCAGTAAAATTCAACGACGCAGAATATTCATGTATATAGTACAGACACACCCCCCACACCCACTGAGATCATCTGCTGACCCACCCAGATGCCTGCTAGTCCTTGCATGTATATAGTCCAGAGCCCCCAGACGACCAAGATCATTTCTCAACTGGCCCCAATGCCCACTAGGCGATAGTGCGCCTTAGAGTCCCAGACCTCACACATAGAATATTAGTAAAAACACAACCAGACAAATGTATATTAAGAGCCTTTAAGAGGGCTTACAAAAGCAAATGTGGACCCTCTATAGAGAGAGATGAAGGTATTTATTATGCCTGCTAGATCTATTAGAGAACCAAAGGTGTAACCAGGATGAGGAATTGCAGGATCTATTAGTCAAAAGATTTGGAGAGTTTGATAGCTGATGAATCTCAAGGATCTTATGAATTGAACTGTGTTTATTTCTGAACATCCTTCACATACATGAGAAGTAAAAATCTTTATGTTACATCTCCACCTAAATGTGCAATCATAGTAATTTGTAATAAATAGTACGTACAACAGGATAGTCAATATAGCATAGAAATACAATTGTATCAGCGTGAGTTAATCAGTCTGATGGCCTGGTGGAAGAAGCTGTCCCGGAGCCTGTTGGTCCTGGCTTTTATGCTGCGATACCGCTTCCCGAATGGCAGCAGCTGGAATAGTTCGTGGTTGGGGTGGCTTGGGTCCCCAATGATCCTTCAGGCTATTTTTATGCACCTGTCTTTGTAAATGTCCTGAGTAGTGGGACGTTCACATCTACAGATGCCCTGGGCTGTCCGCACCACTCTGCAGGGTCCTGCGATTGAGGGAAGTATAGTTATACTTTTATACTTTATACTTTATTGTCGCCAAACAATTGACACTAGAGCGTACAATCATCACAGCGATATTTGATTCTCCTCTTTGTGCTCCCTGGAGTACAAATTGATAGTAAATATTAAAATTTAAATTATAAATCATAAATAGAAAATAAAAAAAGGAAAGTAAGGTGGTGCAAAAAAACTGAGGGGCAAGTCCGGATATTTGGAGGGTACGGCTCAGATCCGGGTCAGGATCCGTTCAGCAGTCGTATCACAGTTGGAAAGAGGCTGTTCCCAAATCTGGCCGTACGAGTCTTCAAGCTCCTGAGCCTTCTCCCGGAGGGAAGAGGGACGAAAAGTGTGTTGGCTGGGTGGGTCGTGTCCTTGATTATCCTGGCAGCACTGCTCCGACAGCGTGCGGTGTAAAGTGAGTCCAAGGATGGAAGATTGGTTTGTGTGATGTGCTGCGCCATGTTCACGATCTTCTGCAGCTTCTTCCGGTCTTGGACAGGACAACTTCCATACCAGGTTGTGATGCACCCTAGAAGAATGCTTTCTACGGTGCATCTATAAAAATTAGTGAGGGTTTTAGGAGACAGGCCAAATTTCCTTAGCTTCCTCAGGAAGTAAAGGCGCTGGTGGGCCTTGGCAGTGGACTCTGCTTGGTTGGACCAAGTCAGGTCATTTGTGATATTGACCCCGAGGAACTTAAAGCTTTTGACCTGTTCCACTTGCGCACCACCGATGTAAATGGGGTCGTGCGGTCCGCTACTCCTTCTGAAGTCAACAACCAATTCCTTCGTCTTGCTGACATTGAGGGATAGGTTATTGTTGCACCATGCCACCAAGTTAGACCATAAGACCATAAGACAAAGGAGCAGAAGTAGGCCATTCGGCCCATCGAGTCTGCTCCGCCATTTTATCATGAGCTGATCCATTTTATCCTATTTAGTCCCACTGCCCCGCCTTCTCACCATAACCTTTGATGCCCTGGCTACGCAGATACCTATCAATCTCTGCCTTAAATACACCCAATGACTTGGCCTCCACTTTAGCCCGTGGCAACAAATTCCATAGATTCACCACCCTCTGACTAAAAAAATTTCTTCGCATTTCTGTTCTGAAAGGGTGCCCTTCAATCCTGAAGTCATGCCTTCTCGTACTAGACTCCCCCATCATGGGAAACAACTTTGCCACATCCACTCTGTCCATGCCTTTTAACATTCGAAATGTTTCTATGAGGTCTCCCCTCATTCTTCTAAACTCCAAGGAATACAGTCCAAGAGCGGACAAACGATCCTCATATGTTAACCCTCTCATTCCTGGAATCATTCTAGTGAATCTTCTCTGTACCCTCTCCAACGTCAGCACATCCTTTCTTAAATAAGGAGACTAAAACTGCCCACAGTACTCCAAGTGAGGTCTCACCAGCACCTTATAGAGCCTCAACATCACATCCCTGCTCCTATACTCTATTCCTCTAGAAATGAATGCCAACATTGCATTCGCCTTCTTCACTACTGACTCAACCTGGAGGTTAACTTTAAGGGAATCCTGTACGAGGACTCCCAAGTCCCGTTGCATCTCAGAACTTTGAATTCTTTCCCCATTTAAATAATAGTCTGCCCGTTTATTTTTTCTGCCAAAGTGCATAACCATACACTTTTCAACAGTGTACTTCATTTGCCACTTCTCTGCCCATTCTTCCAATCTATCCAAGTCTCTCTGCAGACTCTCCGTTTCCTCAGCACTACCGGCCCCTCCACCTATCTTCGTATCGTCAGCAAACTTAGCCACAAAGCCATCTATTCCATAATCCAAATCGTTAATGTACAATGTAAAAAGAAGCGGCCCCAACACTGATCCCTGTGGAACACCACTGGTAACCGGCAGCCAACCAGAATAGGATCCCTTTATTCCCACTCTCTGTTTCTTGCCAATCAGCCAACGCTCTATCCACGTATGTAACTTTCCTGTAATTCCATGGGCTCTTATCTTGTTAAGTAGCCTCATGTGTGGCACCTTGTCAAAGGCCTTCTGAAAATCCAAATATACAACATCCACTGCATCTCCCTTGTCTAGCCTACTGGTAATTTCCTCAAAAAATTGTAATAGGTTTGTCAGGCAGGATTTTCCTTTAAAGAATCCATGCTGAGTTCTGCCTATCTTGTCATATGCCTCCAAGTACTCTGTAACCTCATCCTTGACAATCGACTCCAACAACTTCCCAACCACCGACGTCAAGCTAACAGGTCTATAATTTCCTTTTTGCTTCCTTGCCCCCTTCTTAAATAGCGGAGTGACATTTGCAATCTTCTAGTCTTCCGGAACCATGCCAGAATCTATCGACTTTTGAAAGATCATCGCTAGTGCCTCCGCAATCTCCATAGCTACTTCCTTCAGAACACGAGGGTGCATTCCATCTGGTCCAGGAGATTTATCGACCTTTAGCCTATTCAGCTTCCTGAGTACTTTCTCGGTCGTAATTGTGACTGCGCACACTTCTCTTCCCTGCCACCCTTGAGTGTCCGGTATCCTGCTGTCTTCCTCAGTGAAGACTGATGCAAAATACTTGTTCAGTTCCTCTGCCATCTCCCATTACAATTTCTCCAGTATTATTTTCTATCGGTCCTATATCTACTCTCACCTGTCTTTTACTCTTTATATACTTGAAAAAGCTTTTAGTATCCTCTTTGATATTATTTGCTAGTTTCCTTTCATAGTTAATCTTTTCTCTCTTAATGACCTTCTTGGTTTCCTTTTGTAAGGTTTTAAAAACTTCCCAATCCTTTGTCTTCCCACTAATTTTTCCTTCCTTATATGCCCTCTCCTTTGCTTTAACTTTGGCTTTGACTTCTCTTGTCAACCACGGTTGCATCCTTTTTCCACTCGAAAATTTCTTCTTTTTTGGAATATACCTGTCTTGCACATTCCTCATTTCTCGCATAAACTCCAGCCACTGCTGCTCTGCTATCTTTCCCGCCAGTGTCTCTTTCCAGTCAACTTTGGCCAGTTCCTCTCTCATGCCACTGTAATTTCCTTTACTCCACTGAAACACCGACACATCAGATTTCGGCTTCTCTTTTTCTAATTTCACAGTGAACTCAATCATGTTATGATCACTGCCTCCTAAGGGTTCCTTCACCTCAATCTCTCCAATCACCTCCGGTTCATTACACAATACCCAATCCAGTACAGCCGATCCCCTAGTGGTCTCAACAACAAGCTGTTCTAAAAAGCCATCTCGCAGACATTCTACAAATTCTCTCTCTTGAGATCCAGTGCCGACCTGATTTTTCCAATCTACTCGCATGTTAAAATCCCCCACAATTATCATAACACTGCCCTTCTGACAAGCCTTTCCTATTTCCAGTTGTAATTTGTAGTCCACATCCCTGCAGCTGTTTGGAGGCCTATAAATAACTGCCATCAGGGTCCTTTTACCCCTGCTATTCCTTAACTCAACCCATAAAGATTCTGCACCTTCCGATCCTATGTCACCTCTTTCTAGTGATTTAATATCATTTCTTACCAATAAAGTCACGCCTCCCCCTCTGCCTACCTTCCTATCCTTCCGATACACCGTGTATCCTTGGACGTTCAGCTCCTAGAGACATGCATCCTTTAGGTTCTTAATTTCCTCTCTGTACTCAAACTCATCATTACCCGAGATACGGCCTACAATTGTTGTGGCATCAGCAAACTTATATATTGAGTTTGATGGAAACTTGGCTACACAATCATGGGTGTACAGTGAATACAGCAGGGGGCTGAGTACACAGCCTTGTGGGGCACCGGTGCTCAGAGTGACTGCAGAGGAGAGCTTATCCCCTATTTTTACAGCCTGAGTCCTGTCTGTGAGGGAGTTGAAGATCCAGCTGCAGATCTGAGTGCTAAGGCCCAGGTTCCGAAGCTTAGGAATCAGTTTATTTGGAATGATGTTATTAAAGGCAGAGCTATAGTCAATGAAGTTCCCATACCAGGCAGTGATGCAGCCAGTCAGGATGCTCTCATTTGTGCCCCTGTAGAAAGTTCTTAGGATTTGGGTACGCATACCAAACTTCTTCAACCATCTGAGGTGAAAGAAGCGCTGTTGTGCCTTTTTCACCACACAGCTGGTATGTACAGACCACGTGAGGTCCTCTGTGATGTGGATGCCAAGAAACTTAAAGCTGTTCATCTTCTCAACCAGATCCACTGATGTCTCCATTCCTCCTGTAATCCACAACCAGCTCCTTTGTCATTGAGGGAGAGGTTGTTTTCTTGATACCACTGTGTCAAGGTGATGACTTCTTCTCTGTAGGCTGCCTCGTTATTATTTGAGATTAGGCCGATCAATGTAGTATCATCAGCAAATTTAATTAGCAGATTGAAGCTGTGGGTTTCGACACAGTCATGGGTATACAGAGAGTAAAGGAGGGGGCTTAGGACACAGCCCTGAGGGGCAGCTGTATTGAGGGTCAGAGGGGCAGAGGTGAGGGAGCCCACTCTTACCAGCAATCTGACAGGAAGTCCAGGATCCAGCTGTACAAGGCAGGGTGAAGGCCGAGGTCTCTGAGCTTCTTGTCAAGCTTGGACGGAATTATAGTGTTGAGTGCTGAACTCTAGTCCAAGAACAGCATTCCCACGTAAGCATCCTTCTTCTCCAGGTGTAGGACAGCATGTAGAGCTGTGGCTATTGCATCAACTGTCGATTAGTTGTGTCAGTAGGCGAATTGAGGGGGGTCCAGTGTGGGTGATAGCAAGCTGCAGACATAGTTCTTGACCAGCCTCCCAAAGCATTTGCTTATTATTGAGGTGAGTGTGACAGGACGCCAGTCATTCAGACATGTTACCTTGGTCTTTTTTGGTACAGGGACAATGGTGGATGTTTTGAAGCAGGAGGGCACTCTACACTGGGAGAAGGAGAGATTAAAAATGTCTGTAAACACACCAACCAGTTGTGCCATGCATATCCTGAGTACCAGCCTGGAATGCCATCCGGTCCCACATTATGATCTACATTCTGTAGATTTGAATGAGGTGACATTCGAGATGGTGGTTGCTTTGGCTTTCTATAAAATCTGGGATTGTCTTATGGATTGGAGGATAGCCAACGTGACTCCAGTATTTAAGGAAGGTTATGGAGAGAAAACATGGAAACACAGGTCTGGTAGCCTAATGTTAGAGCACAAGAGAAAATGTTGTAATCTTTAATAAAGTTTTAAATAATAGAACTCTTTGAAAGGATCAAATAGTGTTAACACAGATTTATGAAAGAAAAATCATGTTTGGCTAATTTTTTGCAGGTCTTTAAGTGTGTGGCTAATAGAATAGATACTGTAAAGGAGAAAGCACTGGATAAGGTGCCTTAGGAATTTTGGAATGTTCCATGTTGAAGATTCCTCTACATTAAAATGAGAGGTATATATTGCTGTGGATTGAGAATTGATTATCAGACAAAGAGTGGGGATAAATAGATCATCCTCATTTGGTTGGCTAAGACTCATGAGGTACTGCAGGGATTAGTGCTTGGGCCTCAGGTACCTATGATCTATATCAATTATTTAATTGAAGGTAGTAAACATCATGTTTGTTCTTGATACTAAGCTATGTGTGTTGGGAGTAAGGAGACGGGTGTAAGGTATCTTCAAGGGGTGTAGTGGCAAAACTAATCCAAAATCAAAACAAAACAATTGCCTGCGCCCACCACAGGATTGTTATATTTGCATGACGCACCCTCAGCTCCAATGAAATGATTGTTCCAAAGAGTCAAATCCTTTATTTATTTTTTATTGAAATACAGCACGGAGTAGGCCCTCCAGCTCTTTAAGCCGCGCTGCCCAGCAACCCCTGATTTAATTCTAGCCTAATTACAGAACAATTTACAATGACCAATTAACCAACCAACCTTTGGACTGTGGGTGGTAAACTGGAGCACCCAGAGGAAACCCACACGGTCACGGGGAGAACGTACAAACTCCTTACAGGCAACGGCAGGAATTGAACCCAGGCCGCTAGGGTTGTAAGGCATTTTGCTAACCACTGCGCTACCGTCCACCCCCATTTCAACTCTTTATTGGCAATTAGCAAGCATACAATCTTGAAGCAATGAACTTAAGCATACCTAAATGTAAGCTAAGGGTTATTCAGTGATATTAAGTGGTCAGCAAAGATATGACCTCCACCAGTTCCAAGCTACAAACTGCAATGATAATAAGCAAGAATATATAAATTATTCTCTTCACTTTTACTATGCCCCCACTGATGTGAGCAGTTACCATAATGCACATAATAAACGTACAGCACAGAATATAAAGCAGATAGAGAATAGATACATGGCTCCTACAAGAGTATATGGGCAAGCTAGGGGTCTGGGACAAGGATAGAAGAATGTGAGATCATCTAATTTGATGCACATAAAAGAATAATATGTGTTAAGTGGTGTGAGCTTGGATAGTGTTGATATTGAAATGGACCAAGACATGGTTGTATATACTCACTGAAGGCCAACATGCAAATACAGCAGATGCATGAGGGGGGACAAATATTCTGTTAGCCTTTATTCTGTGAGGATTTGAAAACAGAAGGGAAAAAGTCTAACTGCAAATGTATAGGGCCCTGGAGAGACTGCACCTGGAACGCTGAGTACACTTCTTACCTGCTATAGAGGAGTGCAGTGAAGGTTCACTAGACTGTTTCCAGGAATGATGGATTTTGTGTAAGAGAACTTAAACTGGGACTGTTCTCTGTAGAGTTTAGAAGAATGAGAGGAGATCTTATAGAAACTAACAACATGCTTAAGATGCTTGACAGGGAGTATATTTCCCATGGCTGAGTAGACTCAGACTAGGAATGAAGTTTAAGACTGAGGTAAGGAGATTTTTCCTCTCAGAGAGGGGCAAATCCTTGGAGGCCCGGAGAGCTCAGATGTTGCATTGATTCAAAACAGAGGTCAGTACATTTCTAATGGAAGAAAGGGAAATGCCAACTGTGCTAGAGAATGGCACAGAGTTAGAAGATCAGCCATGATTCTTGTGAACAGGGAAGCCAACTTGGAGAGCCAGATGGCCTACTGAAGCTACTATTGTCATGTTCATACTTTTAATTGGCTTTAGATTTCTCACATAGCCAATACCACCCATTGCTTCACCTACCATAATCCAAAATAGTTTTAAAGACATTAACTGCCAATTTTCAATTTAAGCGATCCCAAATCTGGTTCTGGATTCCCAGGATCATGGAGCAAGCAATTATCACAGAGCTTGCCCCTGTGTTCGCCATCTATTTAGTATTTTTCTAAAACCTCTTCCCCAGTGCACGTGAAGTAGGAAGCAAAAATATATTGTGAGAAAAGCATAGAGAGTAGTGCAGGAATATAAGCACTTCTAAGCAATTGATTTTGCAATGTTATGTGTGGCTGAAGACACGCTGGCTCTTTGTCTGGTTATTCCATTTATTTATGTATTTATTATTTAAGGATACAGCATGAATTAGGCACTACTGGCCTTTCGAGCCGCACCGCCCAGCAACCCCCAACAACTCCAATTTAACCCTAACCAATATCCAATTAACCTACCCAGTACATCATTGGACTGTGGGAGGAAACCAGAGGACCCAGAGAAAACCCATGTATTCCACAGAGAGAATGTACAGAGACCCCTTACAGAGGACGCAGGGATTGAACTTCGAACTGCAATGCCTTGAGCTGTAATAGCGATGCACTAACCGCTACGCTACTGTGCCTTTGAATTTTAATTCTACGTTAATGAGTTGTGTAGAATCTTAATTCTCTTTACCTGGTGTGATATGAACCAGTTTTCATCAAAGTAGCATGAATTATGTTGATTATATCCTCTTACCATTTTAATCAAATACATTTTTATGATATATTATAAAGCAATTCACTGATGTGTTAATAAGGGGATGTTTATTGAATGTATTATCAGTCTGTTTACATAAGGCAACTGTATTGATGAATCTCTGTTATACATTAAATATTTTAATCTTCTTTGTAAATTGTTGTGTAGCAAACGTAGAAATTGATTTCTTGTAATTAAATGTGTCCAGTACTTTTGCATTACAACCACCACCCTGAACTCTTGGTGAAGAGCTCCTTACTACCTATGTGAAGTGATGTAAACAAGAGAAACATCGGGTAACAGAGAGTGAAAAGTGCAGGACAGAGCAGCATTGAAAGTTCAGAGTTTTGGTGCATCTCCTCTTTCTGAGGGCAATCACCTATAACTATTTCTGACACATCCCTCCCCTTTCTCGATCTCTCCGTCTACATCTCTGGAGACAAAGTGTTGACCCACATCTTTTATAAATCTACCAATTCCCATGATTATCTTGCCTATCCCTCTTCTCATGCTGTCTCTTGTAAAAATGCTCACTCCTTGGAACTTGAAGCATTCAACCCACTCACTTTCAGTACAATTGATATAAAGAGAGGTATGTGCATCATTTACCCCTTCTTGAAGTCAATAACCAGCTTTGTTGTTTTGCTGACATTCAGGGAAACGTTGTCATGACATCATGTCACCTGGCTGTCTGTCTTTTTCCCGTAGTGTACTCTGACTCATCATTACAGTGGTCTCATCTGTAAACATCTGAATGGAGTCAGAGCGGAATATGGCCACACAGTTGTTAGTGTACAGGCAGTAGAGTAGGGTGCTGAAGGTGCAGACATGTGGAGTATTAGTAATGAGGGTAGTTGTGGTGGCGGTGTGCTTGCGCCTTGTTCGTAAAGAAGACAAGGATCCATTTGCAAAAGGAGGTGTTGAGTCAAGGTTTAGGAGTTTGGAGATGAGTTTGCTTGGGATTATAGTATTGAAGGTGGATCTATCATTCATCAACAATGATCTGAACATAGGTGTCTTTACTGTCCAGATACTCAGGGATAACACAGAGCCAGGAAGATGACATCTGGTGTCTGAACTGCTTAGTGTTTCCAGCAGGTTTTTTTTGTTTTTAAATTATTCAGGATGTTTTATTCCTGCCCTTTTATCTCATCAATGGAATTTAAAATGTTAAAACATCTTTTTGTTTTACAGTAAATAATTCAAGCACATATTTTACATTAAAACACTGACTTCAGAAGTACTTCATTGGCTTCCTTTCTTCTCTCTTTCTTCCTTTCATATACTTAATTTGTTCTTTTCTTCTTTTAATCTACCTCATTTTAACACTTAATTAGGTGTTCTGTTTTACCTCCTAACAGTTTTCTGGCATCTTCAAACACATTCTGTCTATTCAGAGCTTGTGTGACTTGTTACAACTTCAGAGAATAGGTGGGTTTTGAAGGCTGGAAAATGTGACCTCTGTGGTTTTCCCAAAGACATGATGGGCATTTGATTTGATTGACAATCATGTTTTCCACTGTACTGAATATCTCAGACAAACCTCACCTGTGAGATGCAGCACTTTCAATATACAATATTGAAGGGTTCAACATTGTTGATCAAAGTGATTATGTATACAGAATGAATTGCTATCTTTTGCTGTTAAAATATGTTTTCTTTCAAAGTGTCCCTCATCCATTTAAATGGTGAACTTTTGAACATTTTTATGAGTTAGTCCTGTGATTATGGACATTTGTGTAATCTCTTTAAAGACTTTATGCCATGCTTACTACATTGCATTTTCCATTTGAAGTTGTTACATTACTTTTCTATTGCACCTACCAATACTTCTGTAGCAATCCTGCCTACTCATTTCTACAGCTTCTAAATCTCGGCCCACATTTCCATTTGAGTTGTAAATAATCTTAGCAAATATGATCAGAATCTTTGGTCGAGCACATGTAGGAAATTTGTTCCCATTGTTCAGCAAACTGCTGATTTGAATCATGGAGCAGTGAAAGTCACAGTGCTGTCTTATCTTCATTGCTCCTGATGTTGACAGCAGTAACAGAATCCAGCATTGGGACACAGATCATTTTTGAAGAACTAATTTTCATTTCATTTTCTTCATCAATATTTATAAAGCTTTCAGCATTTTCACTAGGTCTTTTAAGAGTATGAGAAATAGGAGTAGGACTAGCCGCGGGGTCACTCAAAACTAATTTTGAAGGCCGATTTGGAAAGGTCGGGTACAGGTCGAAATTTGGCGGCAAAGTCCAGGCCCAGAGTGTATCAAAGTGACAGGGCCTGGATCCGCGAGCAAGAAACGACCCAATATTTGGACGATTTAAATGCCGGGCCAGATTGAAAAGGCAGGGTGTCGGGACCAGGAGCAAGGGTCAGGCCTGTTCTGCCTGCTGCTCTGCAACATTTACTCAGCTCTGCGCTGAACTGAGGCTGTGTCCTGCTCCTGAAATGGCTGAAGTGATGCCTGGCTTTGTGGCTGTATACTCACTTTCATTCTGAATGCTATTTGCTTGCTTTTATTGTTTGCATGGTTTGTATTTTTTTCTCTCTGCACATTGGGTGTTCTTTTGGGTTTCTTTGTTTTGTGGCTTTTGTAAGGAGACAAATCTCAAGGTGTATAATGTATACATACTTAGATAATAAATGTACTTTGAACTGCTTTGGCATTTAATATCATGGGCAAATCTTCTACCACAGCTCCACATTTCCACCCTGTCCTCATACACTATATACCCTTGGTATCCAAAAATTAATCAATTTCAACCTCTTGGGATTGAGTTTGATTTACAGTACTTCCACTCTGGTTTTGTAGTTTATGAGGTGGTTAATGAGGCCAATGTGGAAACTGCAGACTTGTTCACAGATGGGTCAGGTGGTGCCTGATATGTCAACTGAGTGGGTAGTTTGTAAAAATGGTCTATGTTGTAGTGTGGATGAAATCACCTGAGAGACAGAGTCACTGGTAGATACAAAGCAGCTTCTTTATTCGACACAACAAGGTACAGCAGGCATCTTACGGATGGAGACGCTTTCGGTAGAAAGGTCTGCTCGTCCAATGTGGGCTTGATATTTATATGCTAAACGCAAAGGCAATCGCTACTTAAAAAGTTACAGACAATGCTTCCTTTTGAAGCTACATACAAAATATCACACCATCCTTTCCTTCCGACGCCAACATGTCTGGAATGCAAGTTAAATCCACAATACATTTATTTGCCATTTCCCGTGCTAACATAGAAGACAATTAATATTTATAATGTATAGATAATACTGTCTTCGAAGCTACAGCATCAGGTCAAACTACGGCGCCAGAAGCATCTGGTACTCACACCCTTTTAGGAAGCGCATTGTTGTGGACTCAATTCACAGTACTTTTTCAAATAGAAGTCTGGTGGCCAAGGTCATTTAAGTGTAAACAAATCATCTACCCAAAAAACTCACTCTTAATAGTGTGACGAAAAACCAAGTTATCAGAAGATTGATGCTGATGAGAGAGATAAGAGAGACAAAGGGAGAAGCGTTCAAAATGTTAATGAGAGAGGAGAGAGATTAACGAAAAGAGACACAATTCCGAGTATTGTCAGACCGGTTGCTTTGAACCTGAACTATTTGAAGTTTGATGGACAGGCGATACCCAAGCAGGGGGATAAAAGGAACAGGTTCGCTAAGGCAAGACAGACACCACGAGATCACGAGATAACGAGACCCTGGAAGTGCGGTGTGCCCCCACAAGTTGGTGGGAGTTTGGAGGTCTGGTTGCGGGACTGACCATAGACGCACAGGGTGAAAAGGTACGATCGGCGGGAACCTGGTGTGTGTATCCGCCCTTGCCTGGGTGCCGGGTTCACCGCGGAAGAACAATCGTATCCGGAACGGAGGGGTCACAGTCGGTGACCTCCGAAGACATTAAAAGGGCTCGCCCGAAAGCTAACTGCGAGGAACATCAGAGGTCTGTCTGAATCCAATTTGCATATTCGCTCTCTCTCTCTCTCTCTCCAACGGCACAACAGCGATTGCTGCGAACTGTACTCAGCTGAGCTGAACTCTGCGTCACTTGAGACTGATCATTTTACCCCTAGACTGCGATAGAGCTTGATTGATTCCTATTATCCTAGTTCTGTGTACATGTGTGTTTTATCATTGCTAACCTGTTGCATTTATATCCTTACGATTAGAGTACTGTGTTACTGATTTCTTTAGTAAAGCTTTCTTAGTTCCAGTAATCCAGACTCCAACTAAGTGGTCCATTTCTGCTGGTTTGGCAACCCAGTTACGGGGTACGTAACAACAGTCTACTCCATCCACTGCCTACATGGGTCTCTCTGCAATCCCAACAAGTGGACTCTTAAGATTACAAAAAAAAATCCCAAATACTGCTTCTCCACGCTAAGTGGTCATGAGCCAGGGATTCCCAGGAGTCACAAAGAATGGACTTTACATTTCTTCAGCGAGGCTTTTGACAGGACCTCTGTCCACCTCATAGTCTTTTAGTATGCCAGAACTTTAGAGTAGGATGTCAACTTTGGATAGCTGGTGTTGTCACGTGGGTGACATGACTTGCCCTTTGAGTGCAACTAAGATCTTGTTACTGGGGATGTTAGGCTGAGCAATGACATTGAAATTAGTTTGCTTGCCCTTCCAGGATATTCTGCAGATGGTTTTGGTGTATGTTTCTAATTCAATAACTTGCCTAAGTTTCAGACTATGCTTTTAGTGCCACATTTGAGTTTTAGTCTCAAGAATGAGCATTCACAAAATTTGGGGGTGGCGAGTTCTAAAGATTTACAATCTTAACAGCATTGAGAGGATACTTCTGAATCTAGAAGTATCCCCTCAATGCAACTGTAAATGGCAAAATGTTTATCATAAGATTATGACCCTCATTTCTGAAATTTTCTCCCACTGGATACATGTTAAATCCAGTTAATCCTCTCAGATTTAGAAGAGTCTCTCATTCTTCTTCTCCAGATAACTTTGGCCCACGCAGTACATGCTCTCCTCATACAGCAATCATCTCATTCCCATAATCTTTATCTGGAGAGTAATTATGATCTGGAGCTCAACATCTGTAGGGTTTATGGAGAGATGTCAATAGTACCTCCATAAAGGAATTGGATAAGTATGTGAGAGAAAATTTTCTGCTGGGCGAAAGACAGAGAATGAGACTGATGAGACTGTTATAACATTATCGGTGTTTATGAGACTGTTGTGCTGCGATTTGGCATAGATTGGATGGGCCAAATGGCTACCTTCTATGTGGTAATAAATTGATAAATCTATATTCCAAGTAGGCCTCTTTCTTATCCAATCACTGAACTGGTTTGCAAATTTTTGTAACCTTTTTATATCCTCCTTGCATTTCATTTTCAGTTTACTTTAAGCATGCATTTTATCACCGTAATTATATATGTCCAATGAAAAAAACTCTCACTCAGATATAAAACTGATCATGAAAGGTTCTTAAAGATTCCCAATGAGCCAGCATTGATGTAACCAAGGGCCTTATGCCTTTGCTCACTGGTTCTCAATCAATACTGGTTTCTGTCAGATATCTTGCACTCTGCATTGTGCTCCCAAAGAGAACAGACAACAATTGCAACTCAATCATTTCTTAAAGTTTCCAGTTTGTCACGGGAAGAGAAGATTTCAAGTTGAAGAATCCATCACAACTCTGCTTGGCGCAGTGAGTCTATGAACTCAGTAAAATTTAGTTAGCAGTTACTCTTTGGGAAACAGATACAATAGTGTCACACGTACAGCCCCAGGACCAAGGCAGAAGTCTTATCCCAGCTCACTGTCAGAAGGGCGATACATCAGCATGACGGTAAAACTGATTCCTCTCTGATTACCAACTACTCTGCACCAATAGAAACATAACTAAGAACATCAGTGATTTATCAAGAGCAAAGAGCATGAAATTGAGGCTTAACTTCTAATAAGTCGGATTTAATTTGGAAGTGTACCACAAATAGTTTGCTTTTAGCTGTTTGTTGAAAGTGAGGCAGACAAGAGAACTCTCAGAAGCTGAGTTGTAAGCATTGAGTTATAGGAAAAAATTTTGTTAGACATTAGTCAGCAATGAACCTAAGGGATCTATTAGGGGCTAGTTTCAGACAATGTCATTTGATGCAGTTATGAATTTCAACTGATTGATCCCAGTCTAGTCTCCTCTCTTGTTATTTTCTATAATCCATTTTTCTCTTTGTTTCTTCAAAATGTATCATCTTTGTTTTCCTTTCTATATCGGATGCAAGGCATGATCTAGTATGGTTTGATGGGGAACCTAAACCGAGAGGTTTGGAGGTTCCAATTTTTAATTGATTGTGGGGAATGTGCAACCTGAAATTATCCACATCATTTTTCACATTCCCTTTCCTCCATTAACTGCTTTTTAACCGGCTCTATATCCCCTTTGCTTCTTTCTTATCACCTAGCTTCTACCATCTTTCCCCTTTGAACTACTAATTCAAATTGGTGCATTCCTCCTCTCAATATCCTCCCATCTTCTCCATTTATTTTACTTGTTCTTCTCAAAGATGGATGGCAAGAAATTCAAATATCTCACACTCACCAGTTTTGCCTCTCATCCTGCACCCGTTCCCTTATTTTTCCCATGTTGTTTTGCAATTCTTAACTTAGTTGTGTTGCTTTAATAAAACACATATTCAGTGTATGATTAACATGAAAGTAACATGCACAAAATGCTGCGGGAACTCAGCAGGCCAGGCAGCATTTATGGAAATGAATAAACAGTTGACGCTCTGGGCCGAGACCCTTCATCAGGACTGGAAAGGAAAGGAAGAAGTCAGTATAACAAGGTTGGGGGAGGGGGGAAGAAGTACAAGGTAGCAGGTAATGGAGGAAACTGGGAGAGGGGGAGGGGGTAAAGTAAAGAGCTGTGAGGTTGATTGGTAAAGGAGATACAGAGCTGGAGAAGGGGGTATCTGATAGGAGAGGACAGAAGGCCATGGAATAAAGGGAAGTGGGAGGATCAGCAGAGGGAGGTGATGGGCAGGTAACGAGATAAGGTGAGAAGGGAAAAGAGGATGGGGAATGGTGGGGAGGAGGGTTATTACTGGAAATTCCAGAAATCAATATTCATGGCATCAGGTTGGAGGCGACTCAGACGGAATATAAGGTGTTGCTCCTCCACCCTGAGTGTGGCCTCATGGCGACAGTAGAGGATGGACATGTCAGGCATGAAGGTACTTGGTTGTACTATTCTTTTTCATTGCCGTGTGCTTTCTTACTTTTCACGGTTATTAGCAGTCATATTTCACATTTTATAGATTATAAATTAAAGATCACTGATTGCAAAGGGTTTCTGTTTCAATATCTGGCAAAACTGAAATTACAAAGATTTTTTTCCTCATGCATTTTTTGAAGTTTGTGGAATGTCACACCTGCTGTTGTGAAATGTGTAATATTTGGAAATCTTAATTGAGTTTCCTAATGTTTAAATTATGAGGCTAAAATTGACAATCTCCTTTTCCAGAAAATGCCTGAAGTGCTTGTGAGATAACACAATCTTACGTGATGCCTTGACATCGAATCATTTACTGGCCACATTGTAGGAAACAATATCTTTGGCATTTTCATTTCAGGAGCCTGTACTCTCTCCACCTCTCCCCTTCCCCCCAGCACTTTAATCCTAAACTAAAGATTGCACACACTCACACTCACACAACTGCCCTAACCCTCCATGGGAAATTAACTCCAATGTTGTTTTTATATACCATTTTTATCATTACAGTAAGGTGCAACCTTCCAGGGACTGCCTCAGGGTCCTTAAAAATTAAAGAATAATTTCCCACTGTAAGCCAATATCCGAGAGATATGTCATAAACTCAATTAAAACAAAAAATTTGAACATCTTTGCTTATCAAAGTATCTAAAATGGGGATTAACACTTGTTGAATGACAGGAAAGAATCATATAAATTGAGAATTACATTTTTATTGGCTAATCTGTGTAAAACTAATCTGTTGAAGATGGACCCGAATAGCAGGAATGGGGAGTATATGAATAACAGGACATTTATCAGGAGCAGGGCCCTTAGTATTATCAAGGATCCCACCCATCCATCCAGCACCCTCTTTGACTTTCTACCATCAGGCAGGAGACTCCGATGCATAAAGACAAGAACAGTAAGGATGGGAAAGTTTCTTCCCTCAGGCCATTAGGCTTCTGAACTTCCTGCTACATCGCACTTGAAGTGTCACTGGGTAATTTGCTCTATACCCTACAATATTTAATTTATGCACTTTAGTTTGTTTATTTATGCATAATTCATTTGTAGATTTTATCCTAAATTATTGTGTTATGTGTACTACTGTGCTTTACACCCTGCTCCAGAGAAACATTGTGTAACATGCTGTAGGGTTTCACTGATAATGTAATGGTTTCTCTGTTGCAGCAATGTTTGGGTTATAACTAGAGATAATGGGGTTTGGAATGTTGTTGTTCTTTCTTGTGAGCTGGAAGAGAGATTTTCGCGGTCTTTGGTTAGCGGGAGGAGAAGAAGGAAGATGTGTATGGAGAGAGCTGTAAGACCACCAGACGGAAAGACCGGGAGCAAGGGTCCAAAGGTCAGCTACGATTGGAGGAGGTTGATGGTGGACAATTGACTTATCAGTGAGCTCCAACATTTCGCAACAGACTGATTAATAAGATTGAGCCCTTTTTTTCTTTTTTTCATTTCTTTACGAACCATATAGTCAAAGCAAGAATCATAAAGCTTAATCATTTAATCGCATATTGTGTACTGTTTGTTATTTCGGGGTACTGATTTGTAACAGGGGACACATCGCGCAGCATCCACCCAAACGAGATTTCTAAGTTTGGCTGGGCCGGGGGCTATCACCCCCTATATTAAGCCGCTAGCCGAAGCGGGAGCTACAATTGTCTCCTTTGACGGTGTACATACAGATATGTAGTTCAATGACAATAAACCTGACTTGACTTGACTTGATCATGTGATGAAACATGCAATCAGAATCTATAACCTTACGTTACAAGTGTATGATATCATGCTTCGAGAACATGCAGAAACATGATGCTCAAATAGCCTTCTGTATTTTAACTAAATAATTTCAGGAAATGATGGTTTAGACTTCTTTCCCTGAAGCTCTTCACCATTTTAAATCGTTGAACATAATATGATCTTTAAAAATTACTTCTGCAAGCATAATTGTATATATCTTAAATTATGCTATGACGTTGGGATTGTATGCTCTATAGCGCCAAAGGTAAGTTGCTTGCTAACATTCCCTCCCTAGACCAACGAAGAGAATAGGAAGTGGAAGGGAAGGTTGTTTTCTTGTATTAAATTGCGCAATATAAAACTCTTGCAAATATCTGCTGTAACTTGCTGCCAAATGGAAATGAATCTCACGGCAGGCAGGCTTGCTGCCAGACATGAATTGGCTGCACTTGATCTGTGTATCTTTGGTTGCAACTTCCTGTCACCAAGCCTGTGATTGAGCCTTTTGGAAACACTGCACAGTTTTAATATTTCCTGCCTTCACTACTGATTCTGTTGGCGATCAACAAGTGTGAATTGAGGTGTAAAAAGATAAATGTCAGTGAGGGCGTAAGTAATGACAGAGAGCAAGCAAAGGCCGTGATGATCGTCAGTGGAATTGCTCTACATGAAACATTGACGGCAAAATTGCTTGTAATTTCAGAGACGTATTCCAGTTTGTTCTGGATGATTCTACTGAAATTTACAGCAAATATTGAACTCATCAAAAGACATGAGGTACTGATGTCCTTGTTTATCAAAAGAGCAAACACTCAGCAGGATACAGGGAGATTAGTCTTCCATCTCCCTGTTTCACAACTGCACAGATTACCCAAATATTGAAAACACTAGACACGATCACAATTGGAACAGATACTGTAACTGTACACACACAAACAGGAGAATATCTCAAAGTAAATTTATTATCAAAATATGTATATGTCAGCATCTATTACCCTGAGATTTATTTTCTTGCAGGCATTCACAGTAGAACAAAGAAATACAATAGAATCGGTGAAAAACTACACACAAGGATAGACAAGCAACCAATGTGTGACATGAAGACAAACTGTGCAAACACAAAAATCAGATAACAATAATAATAATAATAAATAAATAATACTGAGAGCATGAGATATAGATACCTGGAAAGTGAGTCCATAGGTTGTGTTCAGTAATCAGTTCAGTGTTGTGGTGAATGAAGTTGTCCATGTGGATTCAGGAGTCTGATGATTGTTTTGTAACAACTGTTCCTGAACCTGGTTCTATGGGACCCAAGGTTTCTGTACCTCTTTCCCGATGGTAGCAATGAGAAGAGAGTATGGCCTTGATGGTAGGAGTCCTTTGATGATCGATACTGCTTACTTGTGGCAGCACTCCTTGTAGATGTGCTCAATGGTGGGGAGGGCTTATCTAGTGATGGGCTGGGCTGTGTCCATCACTTTGTGTAGGCTTTTTCCGTTCTTGGGCATTGGTGTTTCCATACCAAGCTGTGATGCAACCAGTCAGGACACTCATGGAATGGAATGAAAGGATACATTGAAGGGATGACATGGAGTAGCACACAGCTAATTAGCAGCATAGGTCCATTGGATGATACACCCTGAAACTTTGCTCAAAGTTGTACAATTCCTTCACGGGAAGTACAGACACTCAGGATACCAAACCTCCCAACAAGGTTCCTGAAATCTCCAGAAATTGACAGCTCATCTCTAGGGCATACCAAGGAGAAAATCAATAGGTATTAAATAGAATTGTGGGATGTGGCGAGAGACCAGGATATGGAATGTTTTCTTTGAACCTCTTCATTTCTTGGTCTAAGGTATCAGGCGGAGGGAAGAGTAAACCCTATTTAATCAAAAGACTGTGATTGATGCAAATTAAATATTGTCCTTTCCCTCTACAAGTAAGACTCCTAGAAATGCTAACCAGAAGAAGATCACCCAGTCCCAATAAATCTGTGCCAGATCCTTTCAAGATCACTGCAGTTCATTCCATACCCCTACTTTTCCTCCTTGGCACTCTTCTTTTAAATAATGATCCAACTCTCTTTTGAAATCCATGCTCAGATCTGCCACGCCCTTCTGAACACATTCAGAATACAGATTACTCATTACCCAAAGAAGGTAAATTTTCTCATTTACAGTATTTATTTAGCGATATTGGGGAGTAGGCCCTTTGTGCCACGCCGCCCCAGCAATCCCACAACCCCGATTAACCCTAATCCAATCACAGGACAATTTACAAAGACCATTTAACCTACCCAGTACGTCTTTGGACTGTGGGAGGAAACTGGAGCACTCGGAGAAAACCCACCCATTCCACGGGGAGGGTATACAGAGACTCCTTACAGAATGGCGCCAGAATTCACTCTGAACTCTGGAACGCCTCGAGCTGTAATAGTGCCACACTAACTGCTGTGCTACCGTGGTGCCCTTGCCTGTGGTTCTTTTGCTAGTCACCTTAAATTCCTGTCCTCTGGTTTATGACCTTTCATGTCAATGGGAACGGTTTCTCTGCAGCCAGCTGTGCCTAGACTTTTATTATTTTGAACACATCTATAACATTTCCATTCAATCATCTCTCAGCCTCAACTTTTCCCTGTAACATCAATCCCTCATGCTTGTCAGTGTTCTAGTAAATCTTTTCTGCATTCTCTCCAGTTCCTTGACATCCTTCTTGAAGAGAGGAGGCTAAACTGTAGTTTTATAAAGGTTCTTCATAACTTTGCAAGACACACAAAGTGCTGGAGGAATCTCGACTGGAAATGTCAACTATTTACCCTTTTTCGTAGATGCTGCCTCCCTCCTGGGTTCCTCCAACATTTTGTGCGTGTGCTTTGGATTCCCAGCATCTGCAGATTTTCTCGTGTTGTGATCTCTTAATAACTTTTTCACTTTCAGATTACCTGCCTCTGTTGATGAAGATCAGGGTCTTGTTTGAGTCAGTCACAGAGAAGTGCAGCACTGAATCTGAACCAACCATCAACTACCCATCATCGCGCAGCCATCCATGTTAATCCTTTAGCAATTTAATTTTTAACTCTCCACAGATTCTTATTAACTGTCCCCTGATTCTCCCTTTAACCTGCACACTAGTGGAAACTTACAGCGGTCAGTTAACCTGTCAATGTGCATGCCTTTGAAATGCTTTTTCAACCTAGTGTACCTTGCCAGCATTGGAGATTTGTCCACAGCTGCACATTGTCCTGTATCTGCATCTCTCTTTAGTACTTCACACTTCATGTCATATTGCTTCAACGAGGTGGTTAGCGTAATCGCTTTACAGCAGCAGTGATCACCGATCAGTGCTCGCTGTCTGCGAGGAGTTTGCATGTTCTCCCCACCACTGTGTGGGTTCATCAAGGTACACCAATTTCTTTCCACATTCTGAACTATACAGGTTAGGGTTAGGGTCAGTAAGTTGTGGATGTTTGTGTTACAATGGGGTGTTGGGGGCAGTGGACCCAAGTGCAGGACACAGACACGGAGGTAACATTAACAGAATTGTATTTTATTAATAGTTGCCAGGAAGGCGGGAGAGCAAGGATAGATGCTTACATGGACGTAAACGTTGGACAACAAACCGGAGGAACCAGGACTTGGACTCGGATGCGGAACCGGGGCTTGGACTCAGACGCGGAACCTGGACTCGGACTCGGATGCGGAACCTGGACTCGGACTCGGACTCGGATGTGGAACCTGGACTCAGATGCGGAACCTGGACTCGGACTTGGAGCCTGGACTCGGATTTAACTTGGACTCGACTTGGACTCTGAGCCTGGACTTGGACTTGACTTGGATACAGAGCCTGGACTCGGACTTGGACACAGAGCCTGGACTCGGACTTGGACACGGGACGACAAAACCAAACAAAGACTGACAATTCGTATCTTGGCTCGGAGCAGCGGCAAATGGCCTGCAAAACTCAGCTGGACACGAGATGACAAAACCAAACAACGACAGTCAATTCACATCTTGGCTCGGAGTAACGGCAAGCGGCCTGCAATCCTCAGCTGGACATGAGATGACAAAACCCAACAACGACAGTCAATTCGTATCTTGACACGGGGTAGCACATGAAGTGGCAAACGGACGGCAATCACTTAGCTGAACAGGAAGAGACAGAATTCCCGAAGCAACCCCAGGCACCGAAGCCACTTAGAATTCACCATTCTCGGCGGCCCCGGAATGTGCATTGCCACACGGGCTGCGGTGTGACGGTCCAGCACCGAGTAGATGTAAGCCGGAGTTTTTCTGTTCTCGGTTCGGATGAGGATCAGGTGCCCTGATCAAGGAGCCCTGGTAGAACACGGGGAAAAGGAAATCAACTGAAATGAGGAGTCAACGGACCGGACTGTGACACTTTGTTGGTGCTGGAAGCATGGAGACACTTGTAGACTGCCCCCAGCGCAATCCTCACTGATTTGATTTGACGCAAATGATACGGTTCACTGTAATTTTCAACCTTTTGAATGGATGTGACAAGCAAAGCTAACCTTTATCTAATTTTCGGTGTTTTATTGTTAAGTTTGATCTGTCATGTCTGCTTATTTGACCAGCCTAGGTATGTCTCCTTGGAGTTCAGATTTCTCACTATTCACTACACTTACAAGTCTTGTATCACATGCACATTTTGAAGTTATCCCCTTGTACATTTGCTCTTATATTTGCATCAACAATGTCCCCCCCCCCCCCCACCACCACTGCAGTCTTCCTGCGTCACTCCGAAAAGCCAGGGGTAGGAACTAAGCCCTGAGCATGAATCTGTGGCAGAAAAGTAGGGGAGGAGATCTATCAAGACAGGAGGCTCTTGATTTTCAGGAATGTGCCCAATTGCCATTGCCAACCCTTGCATGGATAGGTCAGAGTGCAATCTGACCATCAGTGTTGCAGTCGCATACCAGGAACAGCAATGTATTTTGAGGAATTCCTGAAGGCCTTGTATCATATATATCTTGTTGTAGTGTTTAAGTATTCAGACATCATTAACATATTGTATGTGGGAGGTTTAAAGTTGTCAGTGCAGAATATACAGTAAATTGAAGCTTAAGTAGCACAGCAAAAAACACAATCTGTACTGTGAAAATTAATTGGTATTTGAGTTATGATGATGTCATTTACAAAGTAAAAATGCTGCAAACCATTTTGAAATTCCAAACAGTGCCTGTGATCAGTACCTAAAACAAACATTTAGACACTTCCATAAAACTGCATTACATTCTGTGCAGGCAGAGGATGCCTTCATTATTTGCACGTTGGGGCTTCTACTAATCAGACCCTCGTTAAGGAAATTTACATATTGAGAATCTCTGACTGGCTCACATATCAATCAATGGGAAACGTCAGAGCGGTTCGTGCTCAGTGGGAGAAAAATTAACATTCTGCTTGTGCTGTTATTTTACAGAAGCAGGCCATTTGTCCTCCCCACCCCTCCGACTATAACCACTGCCTGCACCTCACAGTCAGTACTGTTGTTTGTTCTTCAAACAGCAGCATCTAAATCCAAATGGCTTCCTCTTCCCATGCTACTTTATTCACCCTTCCTTCAGCATTTCTAACCTATCCTTAAATGTTGACACAATCTGCTTCAATCACTATTATTGTGCACATCCTCCTATTCTCCATTTTCTTACATTTTCATCTTGCTCCTCCGGTCTGTTATTCTAGACCTCTTGATTACAGGAAACTGTCAATCCTGTTCTCCCTCTTCATAATTTCTAAAGCCTTATCAAATCACCCTGCAATTTTATTGAAACAATTTCCCTGCCAGCCTTTTATGTCTATTTTTAAAACAGCCAATATCTGTTCTCCGTTTATAGCTATAGCTCTCATCAGTGCCTTGGTAACTTTCTTATAGTACAGTGTTGAAAATACCTTGTTGCCACCTTTACTATCTTACAGTGTTCTGAAGAACTCTTCCTTTGTGATGTCCTTATGTTAAGGAAGATGTTGTATAAATGCATTAGAACATAGAACAGTACAGCACATTACAGGCCCTTCAGCCCACAATGTTGTGCTGACCCTCAACCTACTCCAACATCAATCTAGCCCTTCTCCCTCACATAGACCTGCAGTTTTCTATCATCCATGTGCCTATCAAAGAGCCTCTTAAATGTTCCTAATGTATGTGCCTCTACCCCCACTTCTGTTCCACGCACCTACCTCTGACATCCCCGCTAGATCTTACTCCCAATACCTTAAAGTCATGCCCCCTTGTATTAGCAATTTACACCTCTGGAAAAGATTCTGACTGTCCAATCGATCTATGCCTTTTATCATCTTGTACACCTCCATTAAGTCACCTCTCATCCTCCTCCTCTCCAAGGAAAAGAACCCTAGCTCGTGCAATCTATCCTCATAAGACATGGTCTCTAATCCAGGCGACATCGTGTTAAATCTTCTCTGCACACTCCTTAAAGCTTCCTCATCTTTCCTATAATGAGGCGACCAGAAATCAACACAGTATTCCAAGTGTGGTCTAACCAGAGTTTTATAGGGCTGCAATATTACTTCATGGCTCTTTAACACAATCCCTTGACTAATGAAGGCCAACACAGCATACGCCTGATGAATGGTCTCAGCTGGAAACATCGACTGTTTACTCTTTTCCATTGATGCTGCCTGGTCTGCTGCGTTCCCCCAGCATTTCATGTGTATTACTTGGATTTCCAGCATCTGCAGATTTTTTTGTCTATACACCTTCTTAAGTACCCTATCAATTTGTGCTACAACTTTAAGGGATCTATGGATGTGAACCCCAAGATCTCTTTGTTCCTTCACACTAAGAATCCTGCCCTTAACCCCGTATTCTGCCTTCAAGTTCACCCTTCCAAAATGAATCAAGACTAAACTCTGAAGTTATTCTCTTATTCCGCTCTTTTTGTTTTTCTTTGCCTTTTGTTCTCTTCTGACTTTCATTTGTCTTCCTTCCATTTCTCTTTCCTTAATTCCCTCTCTTTTTATTTTTTTCTTCCAGAGGCCTCAATTACTCATGTTCAGTCCCTCTATCCTGGAATAAGAGCTAGATGGGGCAGTACTATGCTACCTCTAGTCCCAGGACTCGCGTCTATTATGTCACACGCTCACAGATTCAGCAGATGTGGAATAGGATTTGATACTTTCCAATCACACAAAGACAATCAGCACTGTCACAGAGGGGGGTCAATATTTACAGTTCTCCTCAGTGCTAATGCTGAACTTCACACTTCAGATTTGTCCTGTTACTGAATGTTATCACGATTTGGCACATTCCAGTTCCAGCAGATTTATATTCTCTGTGCAAGAAACTCGCAGCAACAGTATTACATGGAATTCTGGGCATTGCAGAAGTGAGTTTAACTGAATTCACCAGCTGAGCATTCCACAGCTTTGGATTTAATGTCAGCTTTATATTGATACTTATATTGATTGATTGATTTTTATTGTATTTACACAGTTTGTTTTCTTTTGCATATTGGTTGTTTGTCATTGATTCTATTGTATTTCTGTCACAGCAGGCGCTGGCAAGAACTTGACCCAGGTGTGGAGGGATGGCAGACTCTGTCACAATGAGCGCTGGCAATGACTGAACCCAGGAGCGGAGGAATGGCAGATACCCATGAAGAGAAGGAATCAAGAGGTTAGACATAGAAACATCAACAGCATCGGCGGCACGACCGAGCAACACCATGAGACAACTCATTCTCCACAAACACACAAGAACTCTGCCCTAGTGCGAAATGAGAGTCACCTTTAAATAATCATAGATTGCAGAAAACCTGTGACAGTCACAGTTAATTGGAGAAGATTCAACAGAAAGCACCAGGGCTTAATGGCTCTAACAATTGGTCAATACAGGAGCTCAAGAAACCTAGAAGCCCAACGCTGTACGGCAAGCTGCAGAGGCCCGCAGGGCTCATGACAATTTCTTTGTTCTATTGTGAATGCCTGCAAGAAAATGAATCTCAGGGTAGTATATGGTGACATATACGTACTTTGATAATAAATTTACTTTGAACTTTGATATCCTATATTGATTTCAAAGGATTAAAACCAGATAGTGTTCCTGATGAGCAAATTCAATTAAAATTATTATAAATGTATTAAAAGCCTGTTATCCCTAATTTATTCCACTGCACAAACAGTTCCAGTTGTTCAAAGTGTAGGTAAACCATCATCTCAGGCAACCAGATTTGGACACTAATGGTAGCCTCCTCCATTTCTCATGGAAATACAAAAGCTTTGTGAAATAGTTTAGACTTAATTTCGCAGATACGAGGAAATCTGCAGATGCTGGATATTCAAGCAACACACACAAAAATGCTGGTGAACGCATCTCTAGGAAGAGGTACAGTCGATATTTCGGGCCGGGATCCTGACGTCAGGACTAACTGAAAGAAGAGCTAGTAAGAGATTTGAAAGTGGGAGGGGGAGGGGGAGATCCAAAATGATAGAAGAAGACAGGAGGGGAATGGTGGATCTAAGAGCTGGAGAAGGGAGAGGATCATAAGATGGGAAGTCTGGGGAGAAAGAGAAGGGGGAGGGGAGCCCGGAGGGTTTAGAGCAGGCAAGGAGTTATAGTGAAAGGGACAGAGGGAGACCGTTTCGCTGAATTCACCATTCAGGGCCCCAGACAGTCCTTCCAGGTGAGGCGACACTTCACCTGTGAGTCGGCTGGGGTGATATACTGCGTCCGGTGCTCCCGGTGTGGCCTTCTATATATTGGCGAGACCCGACGCAGGCTGGGAGACCATTTCGCTGAACACCTATGTTCTGTCCACCAGAGGAAGCAAGATCTCCCAGTGGCCACACATTTTAATTCCACGTCCCATTCTCATTCTGATATGTCTATCCACGGCCTCCTCTACTGTCAAGATGAAGCCACACTCAGGTTGGAGGAACAACACCTTATATTCCATCTGGATAGCCTCCAACCTGATGGCATGAATATTGGCTTCTCTAACTTCCGTTAATGCCCCTCCTCCCTTTCACACCCCATCCCTTATTTATTTACATTATATATTTTTTATTTTTTTCCCCTTTTTTCTCTCTTTTTTCTCCCTCTGCCCCTCTCACTATAACTCCTTGCCTGCTCTCCACCCGCTGGGCTCCCCTCCCCACTTCTCTTTCTCTCCAGGCTTCCCATCCCATGATCCTCTCCCTTCTCCAGCTCTTAGATCCGCCCCTACCCCTCCTGTCTTCTCCTATCATTCCAGATCTCCCCCTCCCCCTCCCACTTTTAAATCTCTTACTAGCTCTTCCTTCAGTTAGTCCTGACGAAGGGTCCCAGCCCGAAACATGGACTGTACCTCTTCCTATAGGTGCTGCCTGGCCTGCTGTGTTCACCAGCTTTTTTTGTGTGTGTTGCTAGACTTAAGGCTGATTGATACTTGCGTGTCAACTCTATGCCGTAGGTATGGCGTAGCTGCGAACCCTAAGCACAGCCTACGCAGATCCCTATGCCGTAGCCTGATGTGCACCTCTCTCAAAATGTAACTACGTGTTGCGGCAACGCAGACCGCAACAACTGTGATTGGTCCGCTTGGTAGCATCGCATTTCCTCCTACGCTGCAATAGCTTCCCATTGAGTGACTGAAGGGCAGGGAAGGAACTCTGGCTGCAATGCTTTCCATAAAGCTTTACAGACCTCCGAAATTATGGAGGACACATTTTGCTTTTACGAAAAAAGACGCTCGCATTAAACTTGTTTACCCCAAGAAAGACTACCATGACCATGAAGCCTTGCATGGGCAGGTGTGTGCGCATGTGTGATGTGCGCGAATTGCAGAGTGACGCAGACACACCAACGCACAAGTATAAATGCTCACAATACGCGTAGGCCACTTGCGTAGGTTACGGCGTCCATTTGACGCACAAGTGTAAATCAGCCTTTAATTTCATTCAGATGGTAGCTCTAAAAGTATTGTGTAAAATTGCCCTCCCCCACCTTCCTTTTCAGTCCTGATGAAGGGTCTTGGCCCAACTGTTTATTCATTTCCATGGATTCTGCCTGATCTGCTGAGCTCCTCCAGCATTTTGTGTGTGTTGCTCTGGTTTCCAGCATCTGCAGAATCTCTTGTGCCCAATCAATATGTTAGTGTATAGAGTGTAAATATCATAAACTCTGAAGTCCTTTCATCTGTTTGGACTTCCTCAAAATGCAATCACAGATCCCTTTCTTCCATCTCTCCCCTAAACGTGAGCTCAAGATCATTAGCTGAGTTATGTATTTATTATTTATTTATTTATGTTGCTTATATTTATTGCTTATTTATTTATTATTCTTGTTTCTTCTTTTTGTATTTACACAGTTTGTTGTCTTCTGCATACTGGTTGAATGCCCAGTTGAGTGATCTTTCATTGACTTTGTTATAGTTATTATTCTATAGATTTGTTAAGTATGTCCCACAAGAAGATGAATCTTAGGGTTGTATATGTTGACATAAATGTACTTTGATAACAAACTTACTTTGAACTTTGAAAAGTTTTGAAGGCAGGATGAATGAGGGGGAAATTCTAGCCAACACCTTTCTTAGCTTTTGACTAACAAGCAGTTCAATCCCCATGCTTACTCATTTATCCAGGCTTTCTGTCAACAAGCTGGTAAACATGTTTTCCTGAACAATACCAACTGCAATATTTAATTGCATTTCAAATATTTCGGAATACTTTGAGATGTGTGAAGGTGATCCAGTTATGAAACTTTTTTTCTCGAAATGAACTTCCCCATATAAGGGTGGGACAGTAACGTAGTGGATAGAGTAACGCTATTACTGCGCCAGCTGAAAGATTGCAGTTCAATTCCCGCCACTGTCTGTGAAGAGTTTGTACATTCTCCCTGTAACCATACGTGTTGCCTCAGGATGTTCTGGTTTCCTCCCGTATTCCAAGGATGTACATTTAGGGTTACTGAGTTGTGTGCATGTTATGTTGGCATGCGTGCTGCCCAGCACAATCCTTGCTAATTTGATTTGATGTAAACACCACATTTCACTGTATGTTTTGATATACACATGACAAATAAAGCTAATCTTTATCTTTATATCTAAATGTCCTGGTGCTATTCAATAAAGTCTTGGTTGACTTTCTTCAGTTCTATCCCACCATATTCGTATTACCCGTAAATAGTCAGACCAAAAACCTGTAGACTCTGTTTCTCAACTCAGACCATATTTCATGTCATGTATACTCTGAAAGGAATTTGCCTGTCTGCACAGTACAGATATCAGTTAGCCAATTGGCAATTGTTCACATTGTCTGAATGAGGAGGAGGCCCCAAGCTATGTTTGTCCTGGTTATCCTGCCACCAAAGGCTAGTACAAGGAGTTCCATAGTCTAATGTTATCAGGTACTAACCTTAAAAATTGAGGACCTGAGAGCAAGAGTCCTGCATCAGAAGAAATGAAGAACTGTTGTATTCCATGTCTGAGTGAAACTTGGCTTCCTCCCACTGCGCCAGATACAGTGATCAAACCGAAGGGCTTCTCGATTTACCGAACGGACCAAGCTGCTGATTTGTAAAAGGCAAAAGGAGGACATTGAACACCTAACAGTCAAATGCCATTGGTTCTATTTACCTCAAGAGTTCTGCTCCATAAATCTGACTGCAATTTACATACCACCAGCAGCCAACTATAATCAAGCATAAGATACTGCAGGATGACGGCTCCAAACAAGAAACAGTCTATTCTGATGCATTTCAAATTATAGTCAGCGACTTCAAACAGGCTTGTTTGAAGAAATCCCTGCCCAATGACCATCAACATATAACCTGTAGCGCCAGAGATCCCAACACTATACTTAGACCACTGCTATATTAAGATAAGGAATGCCTACCGTTCCATGCCCAGCTGAATTTTGGTAAGTCAGATCATTTGGCTGTCCTTCTCCTACGCACATACAGTTGTAGCCCCTGGTAAGCCTCAGGCTCGCTCAACTCACTTTCGTCTAGGGGGAGCAGCCTTCGGCCCCGTCAAACTGGGTAATCAAGTTTGTGTGGATGCTGTGTGATGTACTCCACCCCGCCAAAGAACATACAATACACCATATGCGATTAAATGATTACACTTTATAGATATTATTGGAACTATGTAATTTATAGAGATAAAATATAAAAGGAAAGTAAAAGGCGCCAAACTTATCAAAGTTCAACCACTTCGTGCAAGCAGTTGGAACTCAATTAACAGAGTCTTCTTTCCACCATTTGATCCCCTCTGACCACCCCGACCTGCTGCCTGGGACCAACCACGGTGGTCGACCAGACGCTCCACACGAGTCTGTCTTTGTCTCCTCTCCTCGCCGAAGACCCTGGGCCTTGGATTCCCGCTCGGGGTCCGTCCTGCCGCCCAGCTTACAGCATCGCATCTCCTCTCTCTGCCCCCATCCACCTTCTCCCCCAAAGCCCATGAAAAACAATAGCTTACAGACACACAAGAAAGAATAACATCTATCCCAATTGGTTCATTCCCTCTCTTATCAATAATATAACCCAAACAAGCAGAGAGAGAGAGAGAGAGAGAGAGAGAGAGAACTCCTTACTTGCAGTTATTATTACAGAAAAGCCATTTTTTTTATAACATAACAAAGAAGCCATTTTGTTAGCCTTCACAGTAACATAAAAGAAGAAACCCCTTCCACAGGCAAAGGCTAAAGAGCAAAGCTTGAGAGATTAGGACAACAAAGAAGTGGTCGCAGGAGGCAGAGTAGCGGCTGCAAGATTGCTTCAGGTCTGTGTGTCAGGGCCGTACTCAAGGACTCACCTGTGGATCTGAATGAATTCATCATGGTTGCCATGGACTTTATTACAACAGTTGTAGATGAATGTGTCCCCACAAAATTATTCAGAGTCTTCCCCAATCGGAAGACCTGGATGAACCATGAGATCTACTATCTGCTGAGGGCCAGATCAGAGGCATTCAAGTCTGGTGACCAAGAAAGTTACAAATGGTCCTGGTACGATCTTCAGAAAGCAATCTCATGGGTGAAGTGGCAATGCTGAACTAAACTTGAATTAACAAAGGATGCTCGACAGTTGTGGCCGGGCTTGAATGCTATCACCTCTTATAAAGTTAAATCAAGTGACATAGGGACAGCAGGGCTTCACTTCCGGATGAGCTCAATACCTTCTACGCTCGCTTTGACCATCGAAATGTGGAGGAACCATCACGAACTCCTGCAGCTCTAGATGATCCTGTGATTTCAGTCTCTGAGGCTGACGTGCAAGCAGCCTTCAGGAGAGTGAACTCAAGAAAAGCATCCAACTCAGACAGGGTACCTAGCCAAATACTAAAGGCCTGTGCTGATCAGCTGGCTGGAGTGTTTATTGAAATTTTTAACCTCAAGCTTCAACAGACTGAGGTACCCACCCGTTACAAGCAGGCTTCAGTTATACCGGTGCCAAAGAAGAGCCTCAGTGACAATCACCCAGTAGCGCCTGCATCCACAGTGATAAAGTTTTTTGAGAGTTTGGTGATGAAGCATATCAACTCCTGTCTAAGAAGCAACTTGGATCCACTCCAATTTGCCTATCGGAACAGAAGGTCCACAGCAGATGCCATCTCATTGACTCTTCACTCAACTCTGGAACATCTGGACAACAAAGATTCATACTTCAGGATATTCCTCATTGACTACAGCTCAGCATTCAATATTATCATCTCTTCAAAAACTAATAAATAAGCTTCAAGACTTTGGCCTGGATACCTCCTTGTGCAATTGGATCCTTGATTTTTTCACTTGCAGACTCCAGTCAATTCGGATTGGCAAAACATCTCCTCCACGATCTCTGTCCATCAACACAGATGGACCACAAGGCTGTGTGCTTAGTCTCCTGCTCTACTTGCTTTGTGCTTATGACTGTGTGGCTAAGCACAGCTCCAAAGCCATATTTAAGTTTGCTGATGAAACTACTGTTGTAGGCTGGATCAAAATCAGCATACAGGAGGGGGGTTGAAAATCTGGCTGAGTGGTGCCATAACAACAACCTCTCACTCAATGTCAGCAAAACCAAGGAGCTGATTACTGACTTCCGCAGAAGGAAACCAGAGGTTCATGAGCAAGTCCTCATTGGAGGATCCGAGGTGGAGAGGGTCAGCAACTTTAAATTCCTTGGTGTTATTATTTCGGGGGACTTGTTCTGGGCCCAGTACATAAGTGCAATTATGAAAGAAAGCAGAACTCCTCTACTTCCTTAGGAGTTGGTGGAGATTCAACATGACATCTAAAACTTTGACAAACTTCTATGATGTGTGGTGGAGAGTATATTAACTGGCTGCATCTCAGCCTGGTATGGAAACACCAATGTCCTTGAATGGAAAATACAACAAAAAGTAGTGGATATGTGGCCCAGCCCATCACAAGTAAAGCCCTCCCAACCACTGAGCACATTTACATGAAATGTTGTCACAGGAAAGCAGCATCTATCACAGGGGACCCCCACCACCTTAGATATGCCCTCTTCTCGCTGCTGCCATCAGGAAGAAGGTTCAGGAGCCTCAGGACTCGCACCACCAAGTTCAGGAACAGTTACTGCCCCCCAACCATCAGGCTCTTGAACCAAAGGGGATAACTTCACTTGCCCTATCATTAAAATATTCCCACAACCAATGTTACCACTTTCAAGGACTCTTCATCTCATGTTCTTAATGTTTACTGTTTATTTTATTTATTGTTATTTTTCTTTCTTTTTGTATTTGCACAGTTTGTTGTCTACTGCACTCTGGTTGATCACCCAAGTTGGGTGGTTTTTCATTGTCTATGTTATGATTATTATTTCATAGATTTATTGAGTATGCCCACAAGAAAATGAATCTGGTTGTATATGGTGACATATACGTACTTTGATAATAAATTTACTTCGAACTTTGAACACTTCTGCAGCATTTAATCAACCAGATAAACTCAATGAAGAGAGGATCTCCTGACTTAATGGTTTTGTGTTTGATGCCAATCACAGAACAATATCCCAGTAATCAGCAATTGTTTCATTTTGATGAGTTAAGATGCATGTGGTAAATGGAGACTAAATTTGTCTTTTTTAAAATAAAATGTTTGCAGGCAGCAAGCTCGATTAATTCTAATCTGATTTGTGAATACAGTATCAGTCTTTGGAATCTGGCATCTCAATGAGTGATATGGTTTTCCACTTTAAATCTGCCCATATGGTTACTAAGCAACATGTGCTGGCATGTAGCATTAGCCTTTGTCTAGGAGCCTCACAAAACTATTATTTGTGAATATTTTCTCTGTTTAATTCCTTCAGTGTTTGATTCTTGCTGAAGGTTTTCAACCAGAAGCTTCTCTTCCCAAAGGAAGTTTCTCAAATAAAAGCAAAAAATGTCAATAATGAAGATGTATACTTTACCACAGTCAATGATTTAACATTTATAATTTAAAGACTAATGAAAATGCAATGAATATTTTTATATCTATAACTCACCTGTGCAGAATGTACCCCACACCTACTAACCTAGAAATCTCAAAAACTGATCATCATCCATTAACCCTCGTCGTCAAAGGAAATCAGAAAATCAATTCACTTTCTATCTTGAGTTCCTTGGTGATGAACTCTTGGTGGAACAAGCATCCATTAATTGAAAAAATAATGCCAATTCATATGCTGGAAATCTTGGGATTGTTCAGGCTTTTATATTGTCATGTGATCGGCAACAATGAATATATTGAGTCCAGATCTATAAACAAGCATTTATTAAACCCTGATAAACAATGAAAAAAAAACAAACGAAAACCCTAACCGGAAGTAAACTGCTATGCAGCCATTCATTAAACCGCTATTCAGTACTGACTCTTAAAGCGATAAATGCGAAACCAGTTCTTAAAGCGATAAATTCAAACACAGTTCTTCGAATGGTAAATTTTAAAGTCCAAGAGATTTATATAGTCAATTAGGAGAGACTTTCATGAAGTTAGTCCTGACGAAGGGTCTCGGCCCGAAACGTTGACTGTACCTCTTCCTAGAGATGCTGCCTGGCCTGCTGTGTTCACCAGCAACTTTGATGTGTGTTGCTTGAATTTCCAGCATCTGCAGAATTCCTCGTGTTTGCACTTCAAGGTTTGACATGTTGTGCATTCAAAGGTGCCCTTCTGCACAGCATTGTTATAACACATTGTTATTTGAGTTACTGTCACCTTCCTGTCAGCATGAACCAGACTGACCATTCTTCTCTGACCTCTCTCAGGACTGCTGCTCACTGGATGATTTTTGTTTTTTGCACCATTCCCTGTAAACTCTGGAGAATGATGTGCGTGAAAGTTCCAGGAAATCAACAGTTTCTGAAATACACAAACTGGCATAGTTTGGCACCAACAATCATTCCACAGTCAAAGTCACTTAGATCACATTTCTTCCCCATTCTGATGTTTGGTCTGAGTAACAACTGAACCTCTTGACCATGTTTGCATGCTTTTATCCATTGTGTTTCTGCCACATGATTGGCTGATTAGTTATTTGCATTAATGTGCAGGTGGTGCCCAAGAAGACGCCACTGAATGTATCTCTTGAACCCCCAGGACTAATGGTGTTTACACCATTATTAAAGCAAATGTGATGGATCAGTCCAAAACAAGAATACTATTTTCTTGCGAGAGAATAGGGATCCCCAACCTTTTCTTGACATGGACCAAAAGTACCATTAGCCAAGGAGTCTATGGAGCCCAAGTTGAGAACCCCTGCACGAGAAAGTGTTTAAGCCTCAGTTTTAATAACTTGTCCACTTCTGATCTTCTCCCATTAAAACTCTTGAATTAGTGGAGGGAAGAGACAAGCAATTAGAAAGAAGTTGACCAAGATGTGTAAAAAGATTTTGAAGAAGTATAGGTACAAGGGTGATTGAGACCCTACAAAGCAAGAGAGGCTCAACTTTCTTTATGTGACTCATTCATTTTATCTGTATTGCTGATGTGATATTGGGAAGTTGCACTTTCAAGCAATGCGTAGACAAAACTAGGTTAGATGTACGAAGGTTATTTCATTCTGCAAAATGTAGATTTCTACAACCGTATGTTGGTCTATGCAGTGAATGTTTAGCAGCTAAACTACTTCAACAGTGAGCCTTAAATCATAAACACGAAATACTCTGCAGGTGTTGGAAACCCAAAGCAACACAAACAAAATGCAGGAAGAACTCAAAAGGTCAGGCAGCATCTATGGAGGGAAATAAACAGCCGACGTTTTTGGCTGATACTTTTCTTCAGCACTGGTATTGAAGGGGGAAAGACGGCAGACTAAAAGATGGGGGAGGGGGAGGGGAAGGAGTACAAACTAGAAGTTAATGGATGAAGCCAGGTAGGGAGGAAAGGAAAAGGGCTGGAGAGGAAGTAATCTGAATAGAGAGCAGAGTGGACCATAGGAGAAAGGGAAGAGGGAGGGGCTGACGAGACTTCCTACTGTTTATCAGGACTGAACTTGTCTCCTGCACTGGTTTAGCAGCGCTGGAGTTGTCTCCTGTACTAGTTTATCAGAGATGGAGTGTTCTCCTGTACTGGTCTATCAGGGCTGGAGTTATCACCTTTAGTGGTTAGTCAAGGCTGAAGATGTCTCATATACTGGTTTATCTGGCCTGGAGTTGTCTCCTTCACTGGTTATTAGGGCAGGAATTTTCCCCTCTGCTGATTTAACAAAGCTGGATTTGTCTTCTGTACTGGTTTATCAGGGCTGGAGATGTCTCCAGTACTGGCTTATAGGGTTAGAGATGTCTCCTGTACTAGTTTATCAGGGATGTAGTGGCCTCCTGTACTGGTTTATCAGGACTGAAGCTCTCTACTATCCTGGTTTACATCACTTTAAGGCATCAAGGTGTAATTACATTGTTTTTTTCCAAAACTAATCAGAAATTTGCTGCTTTTACCCTGGCATGAGATCATATTGGTGTGATTGTACCAAGAACCATCTGAATTGGCTGGTCAGAAGGTCCTTTATATCTGGCATTTTTGGTATGTTCCACTTTTCCTGTATTGATAAATGTATTGGCTGTAAACATGTGTATTGTCCTTAATTATAAGCCTCTCTGTGTTTCAATTGATGTTTAAGTCAATGAAGTTACAAACATGAGATTTGTCTATTAGCAATTAGTTGACTTCGCTGCACCTCCAAAATGATAATAATGAGATTTGTCTTCCATTGAATTCACAATGCACTAGGAAATCTATATTTTAGCTGTTTATTTCTTCCAAGATTTCAACTTGCAATATTGATTGGAGATAAAAATGAAGTATGATGTAATAGACTCTATTCTATAGAGTAATAAATGAAAGTAGTCTCTACCTGGCAGAAATGTCCCTTTTCCTTGTGTTTTGCTTTGATATCCTTTCCACGCCAGAGGGGAGGATGAAAAGTCAAATATTGGCATCGTTCCATCTGCATCCTGGTTTGCAGACCAGCTTCAGTGGCTGAGATGTGTTGACCAAGAGTCATTTTTATTGAGGAGGAGTCTTAGTATTGTGCTCAGTTCAGGTTGCCTCATCACAGGAAGGATTTGGAAGTGGAGGAGGTTTGGCCGGATGCAACCTGGACTAGCATGCATGTCTTATGAAGATAACTTGAGTGAGCTAGGGCTTTTCTCTTTGGAGGGAAGGAGGATGAGAGGTGATTTGATAGAGGTGTATAAATGATAAAAGGTATAGATTGAATGGACAACCAGAGACTTTTTCCCAGGGAGGGCAGAAATGGTTAATACAAGAGGGCTTAATTTTAAGGTGATTGGAGGAAAGCAGAGGAGGAAATGTCAGAGTTAAGTTCTTTATATAGAGAGTAGTGGGTGCATGGAACATACTGGCAGGAGTGGTGGTAGTGGCAGATACACTAGGAACATTTAAGCTACTCTTAGATAGAGACAAGGATGATAGAAAAATGGAGAGCTACGTAGGAGGGAAGGGTTAGATTGATCTTAGAGTACATTAAAAGGACAGCACAATCTCAAGGCTAAAGGGCCTGTCCTTTGCAGTAATGTTCTATGTTCTATGTTTTACACACAACCAATGGTTTATCAAGAACTGACTCTGTTGCCAAATAAAACAGCCATCTGGTCACTTCTTATTTAGAGTCACAGAGTAATATAGCACAGAAACAGGCCCTTAAGCCCAGATGACTAGTTGAACAGCTCGGATGCTTTTGGGGTTTTTCGGTGGGCTGCCATCATAACAATCTATGAGGCACTCGGCGGGGGTCAATAAAAAGAAGAGCAATGCAAGTGGAGCGGCCATTGTGTCAGAGTGGCCAGGCAATAAAGAGGGCCTTTTCTGGCTTGCTGCTGGTGACTAGTGGTGTGCTGCAGATGTCGGTGTTTGGACTGCTTCTTTTCACGTCATACAGTACGTCAATGATTCGAATGAAGGAATTGATAGCTTGGTTAATTGATTAATTGATACCAAGTTCACAAACAATACAAAGACAGATGGAGGGGCAGGAAGTGTTGAGGAAGCAGGGAGTCTGCAGAAGGACTTGGACAGATTAGGAGAATGGGCAAAGAAGTGGCAGGGAAGTGTATGGTCATGCACTTTGGTAGAAGGAATAAAGGTGTGGATAATTTTCTAAATGAGGAGAAAATTCAGAAATCAGGGGTGTGAAGGGAATTAGGGGTCCTCATGCAGGATTCCCTAAAGGTTAACGTGCTGGTTGAGTCGGTGGTAAGGAAGGCAAATGCAATGTTAGCATTCATTTCAAGAACACTAGAATATAAAACCAAGGATGTAATGCTGACATGAGGAAATCTGCAGATGCTGGAATTTCAAGCAACACACATAAAAGTTGCTGGTGAACGCAGCAGGCCAGGCAGCATCTCTAGGAAGAGTTGCTGGTGAACTGATGAAGGGTCTCGGCCCGAAACGTCAACTGTACCTCTTCCTAGAGATGCTGCCTGGCCTGCTGCATTCACCAGCAACTTTTATGATGTAATGCTGAGGCTTTATTAGGCATTGGTCAGAGAGCACTTGGGGTATTGTGAGCAGTTTTGGGCCTCTTATCTAAGAAAAGATGTGCTGGCATTGGAGAGGATCCAGAGTAGGTTCATGTGAATGATCTGAGGAATGAAAGGGTTAACATACGAGGAACGTGTGCTGGCTTTAGGTCTGCATTTGCTGGAGTTTAGAAGAATGAGGGGGATTTCATTGCAACCTATTGTATATTGAAAAGCCTAGATTTGTTGGCTGTGGAGAGGATGTTTCCTATAGTGGGGGAGTCTAGGACCAGAGGGCACAGCCTCAGAATAGAGGGAGATCCATTTAGAACAAAGATGAGGAAAAGTTTCTTTAGCCAGGCGGTGGTGAAACTGTGGAATTCATTGCCACAGATGGCTGTGGAGACCGTCATTGGGTATATTTAAGGTGGAGGTTGATAGGTTCTTGAATGATCAGGGCATCAAAGGTTAAGAGGAGAAGGCAGGAGAATAGGGTTGAGAGGGATAATAAATCAACCATGATGGAATGGCAGAGGAAGCTTGACAGGCTGAATGGCCTAATTCTGTTCCTATGTCCTATAGTCCCCATCCAAGCTTGTCCCATTTCCCAGTGTTTGGCCCATAACCTCCAGATCCTGTGCTGACCTAACGACACTCAAGAAATAGACCTTATCTTTGTATTGGGGAATGGATTCAATATTATCTTTGACAATTCTACATTTTAACCCTACCTACCTCCCCCTCTCACCTGGAGTCACCTGTTACCTGTGCTTTTCCCCCCTCCCCTGTCTTTTTATTCTGATCGGCTTTGTTTGTCACGTGTACATTGAAACTTGCACTGAAATGTGTCATTTATGTCAATGACCAATGCAGTCCAAGGACGTGCTGGGGGCAGCCCACAAGTGCCGCCATGCTTCTGGCACCAACATAGCATGCCCACAACTTACTAACATTAACCTGCACATTGTTGGGATGTGGGAGGAAACTGGAACTCCTAGAGGAATCCCACCTGGTTACGGGGAGAATGTATAAATTCCTTACAGATAGCGGTGGGAATTCAACCCTGATGGTCGATCGCCAGAGCTCTAAAGCTTTGTATTAACCACTACGTTACTATACCGCCCCACTACCATTCTATTCAGGTTTCTGCCCTCTTCCTTACCAGTATAGATGAAGGGTCTCAGCTTGAACTGTTGACTGTTTATTTCCCTCCATAGATGCTGCCTGACCTGCTGAATTCCTCCTACCTTTTCTGTGTGTTGCTTCAGATTTTAACCAATCTCCTCTTTTTTTCCAGTTAGTAGTAACAGATCTGCCAATTCCATCTCCTCTTGTGTCAACTCTTTCTGCCTTATTTCTGTTCACAGCTTCTTTTCCCTTACAAGTTTTACTTGCTCGTTCACAGACTTTCTTCTCCTTTCTTATCTGCCGCACGCTCCCAACACTTTGTACTTAAAGGCCATCTCTGAGGAAAGGCCATTGACCTGAAATATCAGCTGAGTTTCTATCTCCCCAGATGTTGCTGACCTTGTGATGCTTCTGGCATTTTGCAGTCCTGGTGGTTCAATTGACATAAGCTTCAGTCTAAGGAGGAATTTTCTGTATAAAGCTGGTGTTTCTGGCTTTGATGTTCTCAGTAGTGTTAGATAATGGGAGCAATGTTATCTGTGTTGCATTAGTGAGCTGGTAGACAGATATGTTAATTTACACAGCTCTGCTAGAGTCACTAAGAGCAGATTTTGACCTTATATGATAGCATAAATTGAGCTGCATCAAATCAAATTTCTCATTTTTATTTTCAGTCATTAAATTCGGCATCATTGGCAAGGATTCACATTCAGTACATTTGCAATCTCTGAATGCAAAGATTAAAATAACAGACATGAAAGTTTGTTTAAACCACTTTGAAGCTAGCTCTTTTGTATGTCATCTGTTTTGTTTTGTGTGTCATGTTGTTATAAGACTTTACAGCTACATGAAATGGAAACAGAAATTATGAGCCAATTTCTTGCCCCTTGCAATTTATATAGCACCTCATGACATACCTAATAAGTGCTCTACAATTTGTGACATTCTTTAGAAATGTGGCTACTTTTACGATGTAGAAAGCATAGCAGATAATTTGCAGCTAGCGCAGTACTGCTTTCAGCTGTGAGACAAATGAGAGCTAAATATTGGCCAAGGGATTTTCTCTAACTAAGAAACTTCCAGAAAGGTAAAAAAAAATGCATCTGGTTCATTAGTGTCCCTCGGAAAAAGTCATCTCCTGTGTTTCCCAGGTCAGGTCTACATATAGCTCCAGGCTAACCATTGAACCATAAGACCTTTGGCATGTATTCTTGCAGCCAGGAATGTGCCAGTCGGCAGCATTCCTCCATGGACATCTCAATGTGCTGGCAGAACAAAGGACGTCTTTCACCATGCTGATGACCTGCCAGCAGCATCTCTGTGTGTGTCCCCGGGAACAGCCCGTAGATCAGCGAGTCATCTGCATTGCAGCTGCTCAGGATAAACCGTGACACAGGCCCTTGCATCTTACTCCACACCCTCTTCACAAACCCACAATCCACAAGAGGTGAGCAACTGTCTCATTCCCATTACAATTGTCCTGTGAGCAAACTGCAATGAGGAGGATAGTCCGGGCATACGGGAAGGATCTGACTGGGAAGGACACTCTCACCGCCAGCCAGGCAAGGTCTTGGCCCCTGCTGGTGAAATCTGGCGATGTACAGCCATCGCAAGGGTTTGGTGGAGAAGGACAGAGTATAGGGAGAGAGGGAGGGACCAGATGGGGTGAGAAAGACCCTCAATTATTGTAGTAGTGTACCACCCCAAGGGGCCTATTGGCTTTAAGGAATGTAATAGAACAGTACTAACAGTACTATTATAGAACAGTACATTGACTGTGAATGTAAGAATGAAAAGTAATCACATAGTTTATTTTTGTAAATTTTTTTTATCATGAATAAATTTATTTTGATAAAAAAGACATCATAAGACCAGAGGCGGACTCTTACCAGCCTTTTGAAATATTCCTGCAAGCTACTCAGTTCAATGGGCATTAAATTAAATGAACATTAAATTCTGTCCATGTCAATAACATGAATTAAAAACAGAATAGATGTTTTTCATGCATCTGAGGGAGCAGAGAGGTACTCAGCTTAATGCTCCATTTAGAAGCTGGCAACTTCAATAATGCAGCGCTTTTTCAAAGTTCAAAGTTAACTTCATATCAAAGTACATATATGTCACCACCTACTACCCTGAAATTCATTTTCTTGCAGGCATTTGCAATAGAACACAGAAATACAATAGAATCAATGAAAAACTACACACAAAGACTGACAAACAACCAATGTGCAAAAGAAGACAAACTCTGCAAATACAGAAAATAATAAATAAAAAATAAAAACAAAAGTAGTACAGTCCTTGAAAGTGAGCATATATATCGTAGCTCAGTAATCAGTTTAGTCTTGTAAGAGCGAAATATGCCAACTAGTGGAGTGGTGTCGCAGCAACAACCTGGCACTCAACGTCAGTAAGATGAAAGAGCTGATTGTGGACTTCCGGAAGGGTAAGACGAAGGAACACATACCAATCCTCATAGAGGGATCAGAAGTGGAGAGAGTGAGCAGTTTCAATTTCCTGGGTGTCAAGGTCTCTGAGGATCTAACCTGATCCCAACATATCGATGCAGTTATAAAGAAGGCAAGACAGCGGCTATTCTTCATTAGGAGTTTGAGGAGATTTGTCATGTCAACAAATACACTCAAAAGCTCTTATAGATGTACCATGGAGAGCATTCTGACAGGCTGCATCACTGTCTGGTACGTTGGGTGGGCCTACTGCACAGGACCGAAAGAAGCTGCAGAGGGTTGTAAATTGAGTTGGCTCCATCTTGGGTACTAGCCTACAAAGTACCCAGGACATCTTCAGGGAGCGGTGTCTCAGAAAAGCAGCGTCCATTATTAAGTACCCCCAACACCCAGGACATGCCCTTTTCTCACTGTTACCATCAGGTAGGAGGTACAGAAGCCTGAAGGCACACACTCAGCGATTCAGGAACAGCTTCTTCCCCTCTGTCATCCAGTTCCTAAATGGACATTGAACCCGTGAACACTACCTCATTTTTAAAAATATATATTATTTCTGTTTTTGCACTATTTAAAATCTATTCAATATTCATATACTGTAATTTATCTATTTATTTATTTATTATTATTTTGTTTTGTTTTTTTCTCTCTGCCAGATTATGAATTGCATTGAACTGCTGCTGCTAAATTAACAAATTTCATGACACATGCCGGTGATAATAAACCTGATTCTGATTCTGAAAAAAGTTGTCATACTGGTCCAGGAGAGTGATGGTTGAAGAACAATAACTGTTCCTGAACCTGGTGGTGTGGGACCAGAGACTTCTGAGGCACCTGCGAAGTGGGTCTGAGATTGCCACTTGCAACATGGATCAGGACTGTCATTAGTGTCGAGGTTTGAAGATTTGGGAATAGCACTAAGGATTGAAACAATTGAAATCCATGGAATTGGTTGTTTAGAAATGAGGTCAAGTTCTTGCCTTTCAGCTCAAGTCTGTAGAGCACAGCTATTAATATTCCAGTCAGCTGCATCTGTTTGAAGCAACTTGCCTGATTTGTGAATAATGCTGGTTTCATTCGACAGGACTCAGTGATGTAATTACAGTGATTTCCTGAAATAATTCTGATCTTTGCTGATATTTAAAATAATTCTATTACTCAGAATCCAGTATACTTATTGAATGATTCCAGATTATTTTATATAGAAATATTCAATACATACAGCCTCTTGTTGTAGAACCTTCACACCAAGAAACAGGTTTACAATAGCAACTGCCACTTACATTAAAATATATTGTTGTTCGAGTAATTATAAATAAAATTTGAAATCAAGCCAATGTTTGGAGAGTGGAAGGAAGATTTAAGAAAGAAGAGTAGAGAAAGAATTGTGGATTGGAATTACAGAGCATGATCCCAAATCTACTATTAGAGCTATTAGAACAGGGAATCTAGAAGAAGCCCGAACTGAATGTATTAAAGTAGGGTGAGTTACATGTTAAGGAGGGTTGAGGCCACAGAAGAATTTGAAAACACAGCTTTTAAAATCAAGGTATTTCAAGGTATTATTGGACAGCTCAGAAAGTACAGTGGTGCTGGGAAGTTTGTGAACCCTTTAGAATTTTCTCTATTTCTGCATAAATATGACCTAATATGTTATCAGATCTTCACTTGTCCTAAAACGAGATAGAGAACCCAATTAAATAAATAACACAAAAACATTATACTTTTTCATTTACTTATTGAGAAAAATGTTCCAATATTACATATATTTGTTGGAAAAATTGGATAGAGAACATTGCAAAGGGTTCACAAACTGTCGAGCACCACTGTAAGTCTTGTTGATTTCAATGGCATATGTTGGGAGGAGCCTGGTAACTCCTTTAAATGATTCTTAGATGCTGATTATGAAACTGATTCAAGGTATAGAATATTACTCTGATATACAAGCATTATGTGTCTCTTTTTGGAGGAGTCTGGGGGTACAGAGAAGGAAAACTGCTTCTGACTGTGTCATGGTCCTGTCTGGCAATCCCCCACCTTGCCATTTGCCTCAAGATTTGGGCCTCGATCACCTCATTTTGATTCCAATCATTCCTAGGTACCACTAACTACACGCACCTGCTTCCCATCAAACGGCAGGATAAGAACCCTGTGACCACAGCAAGAAGCTGCCAGGGGATGCAGGAATTCACATTAAAAGGGTTGCTGGGCATGGGTGAGAGAGCACAAGTCCGGGTATTTTTAGCGTTTTTAAGGGGTACAGGGGTTTTTCATAGAATATGACGAATAAACAGGAATAGGATACTAGGATGGTCAAAGATGGGAGGGTGAAGTGTAGGTTTGTGTATATATGTGTGTGCGTGTGTGTGTGTGTGTGTGTGTGTGTGTGCGTGCGTGCGCGTGCGATTGGGTGAAGGGATTTAGAATGTATGTCTAGTGCACATTCTGGAGCAGAGGGTGGCGGTAATGCACCATTAAGCTGGATGCCAACCGCCGTAAAACAAGATACAGACAGACAGAAGAAGCTGCCAGTTCGTTGGTCGACTCTTGTGAGAGTAAACCCTATTTCCTATTGCTGAGAACTGTTAGTTCTAAGCTTTGCATCATCTCCTGGATATCGGCTCCCTGTTTGTGGAGGTGCTACGCCTAACGACTCTGCCTCAGCATCTGTGTCCTGCACTTGGGTTCGTCCCCAGCCACGTCCTTGCAACAGAACGAACTGGCCAACATGAACCTAGCGGACACGAATCCTCTGCAACAAGCCCTTGCCAGCCCGGGCTCCCTATTGGGCTTGCACGATCAGCTGCTCCGGGAAGTCATGGAAAACCTCCGTTGCCTGTCAGTAGATGTAAGAAAGGTCAGTGAACATGTCGACCGTGTATCCACCCATCTTACCCCGTTGACTCCGGGAACTCCGTCTGACCAGCCCAGACAGCCTGTGGTGGCGACACATGTGGCGTCAACAACACGTCTGCTAAGGGAGCCGCGCGTCCCCGAACCAGAACCCTACGCCGGAGATCTGGGGAAGTGCCGGGCTTTTCTGCTACAATGCTCCCTGGTTCGAGCAGCAGCCATCCACGTACGCCACGGACAGATCGAAAATAGCTTACATTATGGGGTTGTTACGAGGAAATGCCTTAGCGTGGGCCACCACGATTTGGGATAATCAGCCAGAGACCTGTTCTTCCTTCCCCACCTTCATCTCAGAAATAAGGAAGATTTTTGACCATCCCGTCCACGGTAAAGATGCCGCTAAGTGGCTACTCACCCTCCATCAAGGCTCACGTAGTGTTGCAGAATACTCCGTAGAGTTCTGGACGCTAGCGGCCGACTCAGGCTGGAATGATGAGGCACTCCAGCAGGTATTCCAGCAAGGCCTCTATGACAAGGTAAAGGACGAGTTGGCGGCTAGGGATGACACTAACAGCCTGGATTCATTGATCTCCCTCGCCACCAGGCTGGACAACTGACTCCGAGAACGACAGAGGGAGAGAACCAGTCGTCCTTTGGCCACCCCATGGTACCCTTTACCATCTACTCCCAGCCCTAATCCCTCTCCTCCTCCCACTCCTAGAAGAGCATCCAGCCCAGCCGTTTCCACCACCCCGGGAGAGGAACCAATGCAGCTGGGATGGAGCCGTCCTTCTCCCTCCAAGTGGCTCCGGAGAGTAAGAGCAGGGGATTGTTTCTATTGCGGTCAGTCTGGCCATTTTCGTGACACCTGTTCCCTTCGGCCAAAAGGGGAGGGCTCACCAGTAGAAAGATAAGTTCTGCGTTCGAACCCCTTCACGGAGCCACCATCTTCTGGAAGTTGGACCTACGATGCGCCTACCATCTGGTCCGAATAAGGGAGGGGGACGAGTGGAAGACGGCATTCAATACCCCTTTAGGCCACTTCGAGTACTTGGTCATGCCTTTTGGCCTCACCAATGCCCCCGCAGTCCTTCAAGCCTTGATTAACGATGTACTAAGAGACTTTATTAACCGCTTTGTGTTTGTCTATCTGGATGACATCCCAATCTTTTCCAGCAGTCCCCAACAACACGTGCTTCATGTCCGTCAAGTCCTGCAGAGACTGGGGGAGAATATGTTATTCGTAAAGGCGGAGAAGTGCGAATTCCACGTCCCCTCGGTCAGCTTCCTAGGTTATATCATCGAGAGCGGACAGGTGAGAGCTGATCCCGAGAAGATCCGGGCTGTGACGGAGTGGCCCAAACCCACGGACCGCAAGCAACTCCAACGGTTCCTGGGGTTTGCGAACTTCTATGGCCGGTTCATCAGAAACTACAGTCAGGTGGCGGCTCCCCTTACCCGACTTACCTCAGCTGCCACACCTTTCCTTTGGAACTCCGAGGCGGACTCAGCATTCACGGAACTGAAGAGGCGCTTCACGTCTGCTCCCGTTCTGATTCAACCGGGCCCCTCCTGTCAATTCATTGTGGAGGTTGACGCCTCCGACTCCGGGGTGGCAGCGGTACTGTCCCAACGTTCGGGCCCGGATCAGAAACTACATCCCTGTGCCGCCTTCTCTCGCCGACTGTCTCCCGCTGAACGAAACTACGACGTGGGGAACCGGGAGCTAGTGGCGGTCCAGCTGGGGTTAGAAGAATGGAGACACTGGTTGGAGGGGGCGGAACACCCGTTCATCGTCTGGACAGGCCATAAGAACCTTGAATATATCCAGTCCGCCAAACGCCTAAATTCTCGCCAGGCAATAGACCCGGCGATCGCCTGTACGTGCCCGTCTCCGTCAGCTCTCAGGTTCTCCAGTGGGGGCACACATCCCGGTTCGCCTGCCACCCCGGGAGTGATCGGACCCTGGCTCTCCTGAGGAAGCACTTTTGGTGGCTGTCCACGGAGGGGGACGCCCGTTCTTATGTCTCAGCTTGTTCCATCTGTGCCCGGGGAAAAGTTTCTCAACGACCTCCTGTGGGTCTATTTTGTCCTGTACCTGTCCCTGGTCGTCCCTGGTCACACATCGCCTTAGACTTCGTCACCGGTCTACCCCCTTCCCGCGGAAACACCACAGTCCTTACCGTGGTAGACCGATTCTCCAAGGCGGTGCACTTTGTGGCCCTCCCTAAACTCCCTTCCTCTCAGGAAACCGCAGATCTTCTCGTCCGCCACGTCTTCCGCCTCCACGGAATCCCCGCGGACATCGTCTCCGATCGAGGTCCCCAGTTTGTCTCGCAAGTATGGAAAGCCTTCTGCCAAGCCTTGGGCGCATCAGTCAGCCTGTCATCCGGTTTCCACCCCCAGTCGAACGGGCAAACGGAACGGGCAAACCAGGACCTGGAGGCGACGCTTCGTTGCGTAACGGCAAACAACCCATCGACCTGGAGCGACCACCTCCCGTGGGTTGAGTACGCCCACAACTCTCTGGTGAGCTCTGCCATTGGGAGGTCTCCGTTCGAGTGCTCCCTGGGGTACCAACCCCCGCTGTTTCCCGCGCAAGAAGAGATTGCAGTACCGTCGGTTCAGGGCCATATTAATCGGTGCCGTAGGATTTGGGAGGAGATGCGCACGGCCCTACTCAAATCAACAAATCGAAATAAGAAGACAGCCGACCGACATCGCATCCCGGCGCGAGTACCGCATCGAGTACCGACCTGGGCAGATGGTGTGGCTGGCCTCCAAGGACATCCCGCTCAAGAACGAACATAGGAAACTCGCCCTTCACTTCCTGGGACCATTCAAGGTTGAAATGGTAATCAGTTCCACAGTGGTCCGCCTAAAACTGCCTAGATCTATGCGCATCCCCCCAACCTTTCATGTGTCTCAGTTAAAGCCGGTTTCCATCAGCCTGCTGTGTCCCCCTGCCGAGACTTCCCCCACCTGCCCGTATCATTGACAACCATCCGGCATACACCGTCCAACCACTACTAGATGTGCGCCGTCGGGGCAGGGATCTCCAATATCTGGTGGACTGGGAAGGGTACGGTCCAGAAGAGCGTTCCTGGGTCCCCCGCTCCTTCATTCTAGACCCTTCCCTCATCCAGGACTTTCATCGGGACCATCCAGAGAGGCCGGGAGGATCGCCTGGAGGCTCCCATTGGGGGGGGGGGGGTACTGTTATGATCCCGTCTAGCAATCCTCCACCTTGCCATTTGCCTCAAGATTTGGGCCTCGATCACCTCATTTAGATTCCAGTCATTCCCAGGTATCACTAACTGCACACACCTGCTTCCCATCAGACGGCAGGATAAGAACCCTGTGACCACAGCAAGGCGCTGCCAGTTTGTTGGTCGACTCTTGTGAGAGTAAACCCTGTTTCCTATTCCTGAGAACTGTTAGTTCTAAGCTTCGCATCGTCTCCTGGATATCGGCTCCCCGTTCGCGGAGGTGCTACGCCTAATGACTCTGCCTCAGCATCTGTGTCCTGCACTTGAGTTCGTCCCCAGCCACGTCCTTGCAACAGACTGGTGGTATTTATGGTTTCCTTCTTTGCTCTCCTCCTGCATTCCCACTATCCTCCATCTCCAATCCCATCCTTCACCCTGCCTCTTTTCCCTCTCCCTCCCTTTCTGCATTTTGTCTTCCCCTCTCTCCTCTCTCATCATCTGCCCCATCTTCAAGATTTTAAGCAAGTCTAAAAAGATCTAGATATAGAGGGGCAGAGAGATTTAGAGAGACAGTTTTGGAATGAACAAAGTGGCAAACATTGTATGTTTGCCTACTTATCATGACAGGCAGCAATGTCCACAGTGTTTGGTCTGAGTTTGGTACTTTGTTTGAAAACCAGGCTCTGAATGATTTGCTGCATGCTCTCCAGCCACTAATTTTGGGCAGCACCCCTTTTCTGCTCTCTCTTTCTCTTTGTCCTGTCTCTTCCTCCCCCCTCTCTCCCCTCTCTTCCTCTCTGTCCCTCTGCCCCATCTTTTCTCTCCCTCTGCCTGCCCTGATTCACTCCTGCTATTCCTTGCTATTCCTCATTCCACATCATTCCTCTTCTGCTCATCTTGACCTTTTCTCTTATCTTGAGCTCATGCTCCCTGATTCTCCCTATAGAATCATAGAGCTATGGAGTTTGGAAAGAGGCCCTTTGGCCCAACTCATCCATGCTGTCTAAGTGTCCTAACTGAACCAGTTCCATGTGCTTGCATTTGGCCCATATCTCTTTAAACCAGGGGTTCCCAACCCAGTAAATAATGGGGGTCCATGGCTTAAGAAAGGTTGGGAACCCCTGTTCTAAATCTTTACTATCCAGAAACCTGTCCAAATGCCTTTTAAATTTTGTAATTGTATCTGCCTGGACCACTTTCCCTGCCAATTCATTCAAGATCCCCACCATCCTCTGTGGAAAAAGTTGCCCTTTTAAATCTTTACACTCTTAAATTTTTACCCTCTCCCTTTCACCCTCTCGTTTCTAGTTTCCGACTGCACTACCCTTGGGAAAAGACCTTAGCTATTCACCTTGTCTAGGTCCCTCATGATTTTATAAACCTCTCACCCCTCAGCCTTTTCAGGGAAAAAAAATGTCTGCATCTTCTTATAACCCACGCTCTTCAGTCCAAGTAACATGCTCATAAATCCTTTCTGCACCATTCACAGCTTAATGACATCCTTATTAAAGCAGGGCGACCAGAATTGTACATAGTATTTCCAATGCGGCCTTACCAATGTCTTGTACAACGGTAGCATGATGTCCCAACTCCTTAATTCAATATTCTGACAGATAAGGCAAGCATGACAAATGCCGCCTTCACCACCTTGCTGCCAGTGTCACCATTTTCAAGAAACTATGTACCTGTACCTCTAGGTTTCTCTGTTCTACAACACTATCCAGAGTCCCACCATTTCCAAGATGGCGTCAGCAAACAACTCTATCAACAGCGACATCCTCAAGATGGTTCACAAAGTAACTTCTTTCACTTCTTTTACATCTTCTTTTTATTTAAGATGTAGTTCTGCTACTGTTGGAGCCTGTTATCCACATTCTGGTGGTATGTTTTAGGGCCGAACGGTCAATCTAGCTCTGTGCTGTCTCTGGGAGGGTTCCATGAGGCTGTGACCAAAGCATGTGATATGGAGGCCAGGAAGCCTGGAGACAGGGTGCCAGACCATGATCCACTCCATTTCTCGCAGATCTCACAGATTAAAGTGCCGAGGAAGATTGAAATCGTCGAGGCAGGTGCACTGTGCAAGCAAGTGTTTAGTGCCATCTACCAGCCTCTCGCTTGCTGCTGCCGGGGGAGTTGTCTGTGTGTGACTGTCTCTACCTTCCTGTCGCTCACTGCTGCCAAGGGAAGGCCCTTGCGTTGAGTGATCTCTCTCCCTCGATGCTGTTGGTGGATGGTGCCAGAGCAAGGTTTAATTGACAGTTGGTGGATTAGACTCTAATTCATGTTTATGATGTGTTCTAGTTTCTGGTCACTCCTTGTTGCTTTTTTTGGGACGATTTTTGAATCGGGATGGCCTGCAGATGACAAACACTGAGCTGAACTGACCAGGCCTTTTGATTTTTGTGTTTTATATCCTGTGTTTTCGCTTATTTTTTTGGTGTCATTTGCATGTTTTTTTGTGTGTGTGTGTGTGGGGGGGGGGGTTGATGTTTTTTTTTTCTTGGTTGGTTCCATGGTTCTACTTTGTTTCATGGCTGTCTGAGGGAAGACCAATCTCAGGGTTGTATACTGCATATGTACTTTGACCTTAAATGTATTTTGAATCCTTTCATTTATCTTGCCAAAATACAACATTTTGCATTTATCTAAATTAACTTTATCCGCCATTCCTCATCCCACTGGTCCATTTGATCAATATGCTATTGATAATACGCTTTCACCGAGAGAACAAGGAGGTCACCCTCAAAGCGGATCTCCCACCTGGTGAACTGCCTCTCTCACTTTCCACCTCTGATGTTTGTGCCACCCTGAGCAGGGTGAATGTACGGAAGGCAGCTGGTCCGGATGGAATACCTGGCTGTGTGCTCAGAGTCTGTGCAGGGCAGTTGGCCGAGGTCTTCACGGACATTTTCAATCTGTTCCTGGCCCAGGCAGTTGTCCCCACAAGCTTCAAGATTGCCACCATCATGCCAGTGCCGAAGCATTCCACTGCCACGGGCCTGAATGACTTCCGTCCAGTTGCAGTCACCCCCATCATTGCAAAGTGCTTTGAGAGATTGGTTCTATCACATCTGAAATCCTGTCTGCCCTGTACCCTGGACCCCCATCAATTTGCCTATGGCACCAACAGCTCAACAGAGGACATCATCTCCATGGCACTTCACTCTGCCCTGACCCACCTGGACAGCCCCAACTCTTACGTCAGAATGCTGTTCATTGACTTTAGTTCGGCATTCAATACTGTGATCCCTTCCAAGCTGATCACCAAACTTCGCCAGCTTGGTATCAGTGTATCACTCTGCAACTGGACCTTGGACTTTCTGACTAACAGACCCCAATCAGTTAAGTTAGACAACCGCTCCTCCTCCACTCTCACCCCAAACACCAACATGCCTCAAGGCTGTGTGCTGAGCTTTCTTCTGTACTCCCTTTTGACCTATGACTGCGTTCCTGTACATGGTTCTAACTCCATAATCAAGTTCGCAGACGACACCACGGTGGTTGGTCTGATGAGAGGGGATGTCGAGACGGCCTACGGGGATGACGAGATGGCCTACAGGGACGAGGTCCAGCACCTGGCCGCGTGGTGTGCCGACAACAATCTGGCCCTTAACACCCAGAAGACCAAGGAGATCATTGTGGACTTCAGGCATGCCAGGAGTCACACTCACATCCCCATCTACAGCAGTGGAACTGTAGTGGAGCGTGTATCAAGTTTCAAATTCCTTGGTGTCCACATTTCCGAGAATCTCACCTGGTCCCTGAATGCCTCCGTCCTTATCAAAAAGGCACAACAGCGCCTTTATTTCCTGCGAAGCACGAAGAAAGCTCACCTCTGTCCCAGGATACTGACGGACTTTTACCGCTGTACCATTGAGAGCATACTCACCAACTGCATCTCAGTGTGGTATGGCAATTGTCCCATATCGGACTGCAAAGCACTCCAGCGAGTGGTGAAAACTACCCAGCAGATTATCAGCACCCAATTGCCCACCATTGAGAACATCTACCATAAACGCTGCCTGGGCAGGGCGAAAAGCATTATCAGGGATGCATCTCACCCTAACCAAGGACTTTTTACTCTCCTCCCATCCGGTAGGTGCTACAGGAGCCTCCGCTCCTGCACCAGCAGGCACAGGAAGAGCTTCTTCCCTGAGGCTGTGACACTGCTGAACCCCTCATCACAGCACTAAGCAGTATTGCACCCGTATTGTACTGTCTCAGTACTTTCATATTTGTGTGCTGTAGCACTTTTTTTATTCGCAGTTATTTTGTAAATAACACTATTCTTTGCATTTCTGGTCAGATGCCAACTGCATTTCATTGGCTTGGTATCTGTACTCGGCACAATGACAGTAAAGTTGAATCTAATCTAATCTATTATAATCCTAGATAAACTTTTTCACTGTCTACTATACCACCAACTTTACTAAATATGCCATCCACATTTCCATCCAAATCATTAATCTCCCTCTCTACTCCTTTCTGACCACATTTTTGCGTCTAACTCCTCCTCTCTCTATCCCCTTCAAACACACTCCTCCCTTCTTCCTCTGTCTGCACTCATTCCTTACTTACTGCCCGTTATACTGCTGGTGCTTAGAGCAGCTATGAAAGTCCTCCATCTCTGACAGTGTTCAGGGCTTTCTTCTTTATGTCAGTAGCTTCCTCTCATTTTTCACAACTGTCAGTCATGCAATTCCCAGGTAGAGGCTCAGGAATACTGTCGCACTCACATATAGAAGGATTCTTCATTGCTGTTTCCGTAACAATTTTGCAAGGTTGTTAACCCTGAGCTGAACCCCTGAACCTGGAGGACTGGTGGACCACTCTGAATCTGTCCTCTACCCTGTGACCTTTTTGGCATGGGTGACCCTACCAAGAGCCAAAACATAAAGCTTGGACTTCAGCCAACATAGCTCTCTGGGTCATTGAGGCATGCAAGCCTCCAAGCCATGACAAGATTGTGGTCCTCTTGGAAGTACACCCTCTTTATAATCCCTCACACTCGACACCTCCCTGCCAAAGACAAAGTGTTTATCTCATTCAAATTTCAAAAATATTGGCATTCCATTATTGTTTTTACAATGTAATTGAAACACCATTATCTCACGGATTTTTATATCGTGTATGATTAATACTTATTAATTTTTTTAATTGCTTGTCATCTCTGGTTACATGCAAGATGTTGATAATATTACATTACTTTACAGTGCTATAATGCTAATGAACATAGCAACTGTTAAAATCAATTTTTTGTCGATTTCAATTAATAAACTGGTTGGCTCTATATTTTGTTTAATAACAAGTATAACTGTGTTATAGTTATAATTTGAAAGCTGCTTTTTGAATCATTGAATTTCTTAGGGATTTGAAAACTCGTGTATATAAGTTGGGCTCAAGAAGGGTATCAGGTCTGTTAATGAGCACACTTCCTGGCAAACACGGGAGACTTTTTAGCCCATTTGCCACCCAAAGAATGGGTGAATGAATCCTCTGGCTGAGAGGCAGGTGAGGTCAAAGCAATCACATCCTTCCTCAGGCCAGTTTTTGCAGATTTGTGCTTTGGGTCAATAAAGCCTAGATTAAAGTAGATTCTTAAAGTCAAACTGTGCATATCTGTAGGAGACTGATAACAGAGGTGAGACATAGCCTTCCAGCCAGAATGGATCATAGATCACTCTTCCTACTGAATGTGAGTTTTATAAATAGATTTTAGAGTACCTAAGACCGGTCTGTGTTTCTGCTGTATTTCTTATCGATTCACGCTCTGCATTTTATCTGTGCTTACCTTGCCTCTCATTATTGTTCTACCTTGGATTAGCTGTGAGGTTGTGATAGTAGATCTATCTCAGCTCCAGTAACCTGGGTTTAATCCTGATCTCTGGTGCTTTGTGTGTGGGTTTACACATTCTCCCTGTGGCCATGTCCTCTGGTTTCTTCCCACATCGCTAAGACATATTGGTAGGTTAATTGGCCAATGAAAATCCCCAGTGTTACAAAGCAGTAGAATCTGTGTACAGCTGCTGGGAATGCAAAGAAAATTAAATGGAGTAGTGTAGGACTAGTGTAAATGGGTGTCTGATGGTCAGAGTGGATTTGGCTGGCTGAAGGGCCTGTATCCCTGCTGGGTGAGTCTATAATTCAATGACATGTGCAGAAATAACACGCTCAAGTTCAAGTTTAATTGTCATTCAACCATACCGATGAATACACCCAAACAAAACAGCATTCCTTTGGGGCCAAGGTGCAAGGTAGGGTACCAACAGTCACACATAGCACATATACACAAGGGATTCTGCAGATGCTGGAAATCCAGAGGAACACACACAAAATGCTGGAGGAGCTCAGCAGGTCAGGCAACATCTATGGAAATGAATAAACAGTCGATGTTTCAGGCCAAGACCCTTCATCAGGACTCAAACAAAGCACACATAGTTAGGACAGCGGAAAAACATACAATCACAAAAAAATAACGTAGGCCAAGTCCCTGAGTGTCGTGGGCTGTAGATTGATGGTGCATAGTATGTTGTCCTGGAGCCATGTTTCTGCAAGAACAAGCATGCAGCAGTTTCTCATCACGTGCTAGTGCAGCTGCAGATGAATGTAATCCAGCTTGTCTTTCACCAAGCAAACACTAGAGGGCAGCACCAATAGGAGAGATCTGTCTCTAACCCAGCATGGATTCCAGCACGCCCTTGTAACCTGGTAAACAATGGAAAGAAGATATTCAGAACATTTGATTCAAACTAACGAACTGGCTTCACTGCTTTGGCATCTTGTGGCTGTTTGGTAAATTCTCTGATTGATAAGAAATAAGCTAAAATAGGTGAATCAGTAGGTTTAGGGTATGTGCTGAGTTAATCACTTCAGGAATCAGTATCAGGATCTCTTTTCTTTAATTTACGTGAGTTATTTGGATTGAAAGCCCAAATGCAATTGATCAGATTTGTAGAAGCCAAAATAGACTAGGCTGCTGACTTTGGAAACCACAAGTGTGTTCGACAGAATCACTAAGTGGGCAGATCGATAGCAGATGATATTTAATACAAACCATAGCACAGTACTTCACCTAGGAAGATAAACTGAGAGTCAGTCAAGGATGTAGATGAAAGAGACCCAAGGGTTTTAATGGATTTAATGAATATGGGTTCTCTTCCCATCTTTATCAATCTTTCCTCAACAATAGTTCAAGTTCAAGTTTATTGTCATTCAAATGCATACATGTATACTGCCCAACAAGACAATGTTTTTTTAGACCAAAATACACAACACAGTAGTTATAGCTCACAGACATAACATATAAAGTAATACCACAAATAAATTAACAAATAATAAGGTGCATATACGATACAAGTTCAAAAGTAAACAGTAGAACACTACTGTCGCTTCATACGTGCTGAGATTTGGGTGGTGGCAGAGAGTTCAGTCGTCTTTCAGCCTGGGGGAAGAAGTTGTTTCCCATCCTAATCATCCTTATCCTAATGCTACGGTACCTCCTGTCTGATGGTAGGGGGTCAAACTGATTGTTGGACAGATGGGAAGGATAATTGACAGTGCTAAGTGTTCTGTGTATGCAGCGCTCCTGATAAACATCTCAGACGGATGGAAGAAAGACCCTGATCATCATTATAGCAGTCCTCACAACCTTTTGTAGGGACTTGCGGTTAGATGCTTTGCAATTCCTGTACCCGACGGTGATGGAGTTGGTCAGGACACTCTCGATGGTGCTCCTGTAAAAATTGGTTAGAATGGTGGTGGGGAGCCTCACTCACCTCTGTCTCCTCAGGAAGTGGAGACATTACTGTGCATTCTTGACTAAAGAGGTGGTGTTGAGGGACCAGGCGAGATTGTCTGTTATGTGCACTCCCAGAAACTTAGTGCTCCTAACTCAATCAATGGAGGAGCCATTTATGTGCAACGAGGAGTGGTTTGATTGCATGTTCCTAAAGTCCACAATCATCACTCTAATCTTGTCCACGTTGAGACTCAGGTTGTTGTACATGCACCATTTTTCCAGCCACTCTAACCCCTCTCTGTGCACTGCCTCATCATTGTTAATAAGGTCGACCACTGGTGCGTCATCAGCGAACTTCGTGATTCAGTTTGAACTTGATCTAGCAGTGTAACCATGCTTCAGCAACATGAACAACAGAGGACTGAGTATGCAGACTTGGGGAACACCAGTGGTCTGCAAGATGGAGCTAGAGATGTTGCTAAAACAAAGACTGACTGCAGCCTTTCTGTCAAGAGGTCCAGGATCCAATTACAGAGAGAGGTGTTGAGACTACAAGGACAGTTTACCCACCAGCTTTTGAGGGGTGATCAGATGAACAATGTCCTGATGAATGATGCACCATTTTCCAGGTGGGACCGTACAGAGTGGAGTGCAGAGGCTATGACATCAGTAGACCAATTTCAGCGATAAGCGAACTAGTAAAGGTCCAATGTAGCGGGAAGATGGGATTTAGTAAGATCCATAACCAGTTGCTCAAAGTACTTCATTACTGTTAAGGTCAGTGTCACTGGATGGTAGTCGTTGAGGTAGGTTACTATTGCCCTCTTGGGCACCGGGATGATGGTGGCTGCCTTGAATCTTGAGGGGATAGTGGATTGTTCCAGAGAGATGTTGAAGATGTCTGTTAGAACCTCTGTTAACTGAGCTACACAGTCCCTCAAGCATCCGAACAGGTACACTATCAGGTACTACAGCTTTACGTGGGCTCACCCTGGCTAGGGTCTTCCTCACATCAGATGTGGCCAGACAGAGTACCCGCTCCCTGGGGGGAAGGGTTCCTACCTCGCTGGCACATCATTCTGTGCATCAAACCGAGCATGAAAGACATTCAGCCTATTAGGAAGAGAGGCGTTGCTGTCATTGAACTTGTGGACTTATAGTCCATTGTGTTCTGAGTGCTCTGCCACATGCGCCTCACATCTCTGGTGTCACAGAAATGTCTGTATATTCTCTGAGAATCATTCCATTTTGCCTTCCTGATGGTGGGGGAGAAACACAGCTCTTGCTGACTTGAGAGTCATATGATCCACTGATCTGAATGCAGCACCCCGATCTCTTAGTGGTGCCTGAATCTCTGCTGTCAGCCATGGCTTCTGATTTTTCCCTCACATCGTTGTGTTTAATAACGGTGACATCCTCAATGTACTTCTCTGTGTAGCCAGTCACAGATCCCGCATATTCATTGATATTAATGTGATGATCGTAGGCAGCCACTTCCATGAACATGCTCCAGTCCGTGTTTTCTGAGGTTGCTCCTTTTGGCCCAGGTCTTTATCTCCCTTTGACTGGTTTCACTTGTTTAAGGAATGCAGGAATTAATGTAACAGACTCGTGGTGAGCGTATCCAAGCAACACACATCAAAGTTGCTGGTGAACGCAGCAGGCCAGGCAGCATCTATAGGAAGAGGTACAGTCGACGTTTCGGGCCGGGACCCTTCGTCAGGACTAACTGAAGGAAGAGCTAGTAAGAGATTTGAAAGTGGGAGGGGGAGGGGGAGATCCAAAATGATATGAGAAGACAGGAGGGGGAGGGATGGAGCCAAGAGCTGGACAGGTGATTGGCAAAAGGGATATGAGAGGATCATGGGACAGGAGGCCTAGGGAGAAAGACAAGGGGCGGGGGGGAAAAGCCTCGAGGATGGGCAAGGGGTATAGTGAGAGGGACAGAGGGAGAAAAAGGAGAGTGAGAGAAAGAATGTGTGTATAAAAATAAATAAATAACGGATGGGGTACGAGAGGGAGGTGGGGCATTAGCGGAAGTTAGAGAAGTCAATGTTCATGCCATCAGGTTGGAGGCTACCCAGACGGAATATAAGATGTTGTTCCTCCAACCTGAGTGTGGCTTCATCTTTACAGTAGAGGAGGCTGTGGATAGACATGTCAGAATGGGAATGGGATGTGGAATTAAAATGTGTGGCCACTGGGAGATCCTGCTTTCTCTGGCGGACAGAGCGTAGGTGTTCAGCAAAGCGGTCTGCCAGTCTGCGTCGGGTCTCGCCAATATATAGGAGGCCGCATCGGGAGCACTGGACGCAGTATATCACCCCAGCCGACTCACAGGTGAAGTGTCGCCTCACCTGGAAGGACTGTCTGGGGCCCTGAATGGTAGTGAGGGAGGAAGTGTAAGGGCATGTGTAGCACTTGTTCTGTTTACAAGGATAAGTGCCAGGAGGGAGATCAGTGGGGAGGGATGCCACTTTCAAATCCCTTACTAACTCTTCCTTCAGTTAGTCCTGACGAAGGGTCTCGACCTGAAACGTCGACTGTACCTCTTCCTAGAGATGCTGCCTGGCCTGCTGCGTTCACCAGCAACTTTGATGTGTGTTGCTTGAATTTCCAGCATCTGCAGAATTCCTCGTGTTTGTGAGCATATCCAAGGTGGGGACAGGGAGCATCCTTGTATGCTCCAGGGAAGTTCGTATAAACCAAGTGGGATGTGTTCTTATCTCTGATAGCAAAGTCAACCTGCTGATAGAATTTAGGCAGGACTGTTTTTAAGTTAGCATGGTTGAAGTTGCCAGGAACAATAAAGAAACCAGAAAGGTGTATGGCTTGGAGGTCATCGATGCTACCATAGACTTTACGCAATACTTCCCCAACATTAGCACGGGGATGAATATAGCTATGATCTCCATGGCAGAGAACTCCCTCAGTAAACAGAGGGGCTTGCACTACACCAGTAAAATCTCCACCAGTGATGAACAGTGGGTTGTTACTACTGAAGCGTTCACATACCAATTCTTATTAACATAGATACACACTCTTCCTCCACAGGTCTTACCAGAGGCTGTGGGATTTCTGACCACCCAAAAAGAGATGAAACCCTCTAGTTAGATGCCCGCTTCAGGGGTGGTATTCTGGAGCCATGTTTCCATCAGGATGAGTGCGCAGCAGCCCTTCATCTCACACTGACTCAGAGACATAGGTAATCCAGTTTATTTTCTGGTGATCAAATGTTTGAAAGCAGAATCGATGGGAGAGCTTACCTACAGGGTTTCACTGTTAATCTCACTCAAATATCAGCGTGCTTACCGTGCTTCCTTTTTCTCGTGCTCTGGCTCTGACGCCATCTTCCCTGTGTGACCATAACAAAACTGTTAGAGCAATTTTTTGGGGTTTGCACATGTAGCAAATAACTTTAACTGACTTCAGTCACTAGCCTTCAGATTCGAATAGAACTGTGGATTAACTCCAAAATACAGCTCTGAACAATGGGTTCCTAAGAGCCGTGAACCGTAGAAGAACAGATATGTTGATTTAAATTCGTTACTTGTGTGTATTTATGTGTCTGTAATATAAGTATGAACAGGGATGTGTGTTGGTGGGAAGATCCAGGAATTTGAAACTGTTACATGTAGTTCAAAGGAAGCATTTTAAATATGGATTTGTTTGAATTGTCCTGAATTTTTCTTTGATCGTTAGCTTACAAAATGTCATGTAGTGTTTGGTCAAGCAGACCTCTTGCTCCGAAAGTTTTTTTCTCTCTCTCTCTTTCTCATGACTCCAAAGGCTGTCAGTTTATTTGTGATATTTTGTCGAATAAAGAGACTGCTTTATATCTACCAGTACTTCTCTCCGGTGACTTCACTCACGCAACAACATTTGGGAGTCATCTGTGATATGAACTTGGGACCTCTTCCGACGTCAGCTTCCCTGTGTGGCTATAGTAAGGTGACACCATGGTTTGCAATAAGCCCATTCTGTGCAGCTCCTCTGCAATCCAGCAACTTGGTAGTGAGTTAGACCTCTAGTACTTGATGTTCTTAATATCCAGCAGTGTCTTGCGATCATAAGAAAGATGTAAAGGATGAACAATTACACCATTAGTTCGAGCTGGAGTGGCTGCTGCAACTGGGTGCGCCAGCATCTTGAGCGAGGTCAGTAGATTGAGACTCGGTGAGCTGAACGGCCTTTTCCACTGTTAATATACCTTTATGCTCTTTAATGCTGGAGAATGGAGCTAAATAACCTTTTTCATCAATAACTTGATTTTGTTTGAAAATTTAAGTCCAGTTATTACAGTGCAAATGAGCTGACAGTTATGTGAATCAAATGTTATACAGAGCAATTAAAGTCCAAGTTTTGTCACAAATTAAATGCCCATCTATTAATTGGAAAGAAATGCACTGATAACTTTCTAGCTCAGGAAAAAGTTGTATCAAAAAGATATGCTCTCTATTCTCATTTGCATTTTGTGAATTTACTGGTGATGAGAACCAGAAATGCTCCACTTGTAATGATGCCCTCAACTTTAACAATATTCAAGTAGCAGAAGTGTATTGTGATATATGAGTATCACCGGCTTCTAATCTTGGACTTTAAGGATAACTTGTCAGTTACAGATTTGGGTGTGATTTATGCAAAATGCTTTATATGTAATCTTGGCCAGGACTGAGCTAAATGATTAACTCAAGTTTCAGTGCAAGACACAATCTCAGTGGAGGAGCTGAAGCCAATGTTGGGAAAAGAAACCAGAAGCTCATTAACTGGCCAATTGCAGGTTAAAATCCCCCTTATTAAAGAGGCTTTGTAACATTTTGGTTTCTGGTGCTTTAACTAATACCTCCTCCTTATGGTAACCAGCTGCTTATGGCAATGAATACAACAATGATAATGATTTAAAGCACTACTTAAAGGGATTTTCAACACTTCACACTTAACTGATGATGGTATTTTGAAGAGGCGCTCAGAAGTACATAAGGAGTCCTTCTGGGACTTTATCGAGAATTGCCTAACCTTCTAGAAACTGTTAGTCTGGAAATTCTAGGTTTCACTTACTAGTGTCATGTACTCCATTTTGTTTGCACACAGTTTATGAGTCACAAGGAAAATGGGAATGCTTGGCCTTGGGCAACTTTTTAGGAAATGGAAGTGAAGAAAATCATAAAGTTATGTAGCCCCCCGGCCAGCCTCTGGGTCGCTCGGCTCGCTGTCGTCTAGGGAAACAGCCCTCAGCCCCGGCAAACTGGGTAATTAGTTTGTGTGGATGCTGTGTGATGTACCCCACCCCGCCCAAATAATAGACAATACACCAGGTACGATTAAATGATTTACAGTTTATAGATATTACTGGAAGTATATAATTAATAGAGAATAAAATATAAAAGGAAAATAAAAGGCGCCATACTTATCAAAGTTCAATCTCTTTGTGCACAAAAAAAGTTGGAGCTCAAGACCCTTCTTCTTCCTTCAACCCCTCGGACCACCTCGACCGGCCGCCTGGGACCAACAACAGTGGTCGACCAGACACTGTACACGAGTCCGTCTCCGTCTCCTCTCCTCGCCAAATGCCCTCCTCTGGGTCTGACCCCATTAGCGGACATCACAGCACCTGGTTCATCCTCTGTCCCTCTCTCCCGCCTTCTGCCCCAAAACCCCGCGCATACAGTATCTTCAAATACATCAAAAACATAACAACTATCCCAATTGGTTCATTCGTCCTCATATCAATAGATAATACAAAACAAACTGCTAGCGGGAAGGACTTTCTCAGCGTTTAACATAACAAAGAAGCATTCCTAAGTATAACATAACAAAGAAGCCAAGCCATTTTAATTAGCCTAGGCAGTAACATAAGAGACGAAACCCCCTTACAGTTAGATAGAAAAGCATTATCAACACTGCTATTGGGAGGCACAAATGGTGGGGAGGGTCCTATCCTCATGACCATCACTTTCCTTCAGGATCTATGGTGCTACATAAAGTAGTTTCATCTTTGCTTTTTGAGCCAAACTCCAATGTACCATCTCAGGCAGTCCACGCCTTTAGGGGAGGTAGTTATGTACAGTCCACAAAAACCATTCCACAAAAATATATCCAGTCTGCACTCATTTAACTACTGAACCTTCAGGCTTCAAGTATAGCAGCTTCATAATAGATATTAATGATTGGGACTGAATTTTTGTATTAAATCCTGCTTTCAAAATGGCAAGTGATATCATCATTATCTTGCTTAAAAAAGCCTTCAAACCTAAAATGATAACTCTGCACCAATTCTGCCTGACCTGTTGACAGTTTTTCATTATTTTCTATTTTGCTTTCGCATCCCAGTTTCCGCAATTATCTCCATCAATACTATCACCATTATTAGTCAAGTAAATATACCTCCTCTACCTAATAAATTGGTCACTGAATGTATGTTTCTGGTCTTCTGCTGTTGTAGCCCATTACTTCAAAGTTCATTCAGAGATGCTATCTGCACATCACTGTTGTAACGTGTGGCTTTTTGAGTTCCTGTTGCTTTTCTGTCAGCTTGAACCAGTCTGGCCATTCTCCTCTAACCCTCTCATTAACAAGACATTTTCAACCAGAGAACTGTGCCTATTGGATGTTTTTACTTTTCGTACCATCCCCATAAGCTCTAGAGACAGTTGTGCGTGAAAATCCCTGGAGATCAGCAGTTTCTGAGTTTCTCAAATCACCCTGTTTGATATCAACAATCATTCCACAGTCAAAGTCACTTAGATCACATTTCTTCCTATTCTGATGTTTGGTTTGAACAACAACTGAACCTCTTGACCATGTCTGCATGATTTTATGCATTAGGTTGCTGCCACATGATAGGCTGATGAGATATTTTCATTAATGTTCAGGCGTACTGAATAAATTGGCCACTGTGAGTATATACGTGTATTTAATTTATTGCCAAAATAAGCTTCATTTCTTATTTGTGTAAGTTCCTCTCATTCTGTAACTTTGTAGAATCAATGATTATTCAACATAATGGCTGTTCACTATTCAATTGCATATTTATTTTATTCAGATTTATTCTTGGTTATTGTTCATTGTTAATTATAGGCTGCCCAAACAACATTAAGAATTAACTTCAGCTAGAATCACATAGACAGTATAAGAATGGCAGACTTCCTTTCCTTAAGTTAGTTAGTTAGCTCTTGCCTTACAAGGCACGAAACAAAAGACTGTGTGGCGCGCCGCTCCTCACACAGACCGTAGATGGCCATTGACTCACAAAGAGTTCATTCGCCCTTTGACAGGTTTTGTTTTTAGTCGTGCTGGGTGCCTACACACCCTTCTCCCTGGTTAACCGAAGTGTACCAGGGGATGTTCCGGTTGAGTTGCTGACAACCCGGCCCGAGACAGGTAGTACTGGGCTACGTGGTACCAGCAGCAAGGCAAGGTCCTGACCTGACCATCCTTAAGAATATTAGAAAAATAATTAGATTTTTATTACAATAAGCTTCTCATAAAAAGGGTCATAATTTTTTTTTCTGAGTCCACTCATATATTGTCCAGTTTTATTGAATTTCACCGTTAGTGGGATTATATATTTGTAGTTCTGTATTCCTGATACAGTACAACACCGCTGCCTTACTCGTCCCATGCTGATGGAGGTCAGAGTCATTTCATGATTATGTAATCCATACATTCATGAATTTCAACATATCTGTTTCTTCACTTTTCTGTTTATATGTTATGTTATAATGGAAAATATTTTCATGGATTCATATTCACTAAGTGACACTAAGTTTGAAAGGGTTAACTTACGACGTGATGTTGTAAGACCATTAACAGAGTGAGCTAATTTAGGATTTGATAGGGTAGCCTGGTGGGGGTTCATAATCACTATCAAAGAGACATTATTGCATCAATTAGTATGAGGTCATTTGAAGATGAAGGCAGGTTGTAATAGAGGAATTCTGACACTCTCTCTCAAAAAGCTTTTGAGCAGGTAGCCAATTGAACCTCCAGATTCATAGGCAAGGTTATTCAGTGTTACGGAACCAAGTTGGGTCGATAGAGTTAAGATTTATCTTGTAGCATCTGCAGCCTCTTTGGTGTGGCTGATTCCAAAGGAAAATGACAGAGGTTAAAACTATCAACAAAACATCCCTTGTCAAAGGCAATCAGCTCCCAACAGCTATGGCTGGTAGAACAACGAAGCACAGATCATAGCACATGGCACATTCATACTCATAAATATCATGCAACTTCCCCTTAATAGAACAAACCCATCTGAAAATCAAAAGCTACAGATGTGGAAATGGGGAAATCTGTATAAAAACAGCATGCTGTATAAACTTAGCAGCTCAGACAGACCGTGGAAAGGGAAGCAGTTTCAGGTCCTTCATAAGAATTTATCTTGTGCTTAAGCTGTCCCTCAGGATCAAGGGGATCTGGTGTGAGGCATACAAGGGAGGTCTGTTCAACAAGCCAGCTGAGTAACTAGGTCTTGGTGCTGGGGATGTTTGCCTGGAAGAGCACATTGATATTGCTTTACACATCCCTGCAATGAATCTGGAAAATTTAAAGGTAAAGCTTTTAAAGTTCAAGTTCTAGATTGTTTAATGTAATGTCAGACATCCCACCCTGCAAAAACTGATTTCAGGGAGGTAGCAGCATCAATTTGCGGGAGACTTCCGGGAGAGGTGGGATGTCTGCAATAGAGTAGCTCCTTAGCAGCTAGCCAGGTAGTTTAAATAATGTTAGCTACGATAATGAACGAATGACACCTGTTAATCTCACCTCAACGTATCTTTTACAGTCTTAACCCACCATGGGCAATAGAAAAGTCACTGTTGCAAACAGTGCAGTGAGCAACACTGTCATTATTTTTGACCCCTATTAGGCAGGGGTACACTTTAGTGTAGTCCGGGGTGACGTACGTTTTATATTTTCTTTTTTTTTTGGAGCACTCTGCCATGGCGCGCTCATGCTCTCTCTCTGTCTTGTGGTCTCTCGAGCTCTCGCTTGCTTGCTCTCGCGCTCTCTATCTCGCTTGCTTTCTCTCTCACGCTCTCGCTTGCTCGCTCTCAAAAAAATCAATTTCCGCGACATTGTATATAATTTGCGGGCATCAGGGAGCCACTATTCATATGCGGGAGACTCCCGGAACTTCCGGGAGAGGTGGAATGTCTAATGTCCTGTACACAAGTGAAAAGAACAAAATAATTGTTACTCTGGATCTGATGTAGCACAAAATAACACAATAAGATAAAGATGACAATAATAAAAAACATAATAAATATAAGTATGTAAGATAGCATAAATACATAGGTTGATTGTATATCCATAAAGTTACGCTAGGCACAGGAGTGTCTGTACATAAGGTGACTCTGACAGGAAATGATAAAGTAGTGCTGATAAAGATTGGCGCTATTTGTCACATGTACATCGTAGCATCAAAGCATACAGTGAAATGTGACACTTACATCAGCATCCAACACTGTCCAATATGTGCTGGGGGTAGCCTGCAAATTTTGCCACACTTCTGGCACCAACATATCATGCCCACAACTTACTAACCTTAACCTGTATGTAAGGGTTTCTTCTTTTATGTTACTGCTAAGGTGAATAAAATGGCTTCTCTCTACTGTTAACTGCTGAGACAGTGGTTCTCTATAGCAACTCACATCAAAGTTGCTGGTGAATGCAGCAGGCCAGGCAGCATCTATAGGAAGAGGTACAGTCGACATTTCGGGCCAAGACCCTTCGTCAGGACTAACTGAAGGAAGAGTTAGTAAGAGATTTGAAAGTGGGAGGGGGAGGGGGAAGATCCAAAATGATAGGAGAAGACAGGAGGGGGAGGGATGGAGCCAAAAGCTGGACAGGTGATTGGCAAAGGGGATATGAGAGGATCATGGGACAGGAGGCCCAGGGAGAAGGAAAAGGGGGAGTGGGGGGAAAAGCCCAGAGGATGGGCAAGGGGTATAGTCAGAGGGACAGAGGGAGAAAAAGGAGAGAGAGAGAGAGAAAGAATGTGTGTATATAAATAAATAATGGATGGGGTACGAGGGGGAGGTGGGGCATTAGCGGAAGTTAGAGAAGTCAATGTTCATGCCATCAGGTTGGAGGCTACCCAGACGGAATATAAGGTGTTGTTCCTCCAACCTGAGTGTGGCTTCATCTTTACAGTAGAGGAGGCCCTGGGTAGACATATCAGAATGGGAATGGGATGTGGAATTAAAATGTGTGGCCACTGGGAGATCCTGCTTTCTCTGGCGGACAGAGCGTAGGTGTTCAGTGAAACGGTCTCCCAGTCTGCATGGGGTCTCGCCAATATATAGAAGGCCACATCGGGAGCACCGGATGCAGACTGGGCGATCGTTTTGCTGAACTCCAACGTTTGTGCACTGTACATGTTTATGAGATTATTGGCGCCTTTTATTTGTTTTCCTTTTCTTTTGTTCTCTACTAACCCCATACTTAAATATAAAATCTTACTCGTTTAACCGCACATTGTGGACTGAATGTTATTCGGGGTACTAATGTTACACAGGGGACACAACACACAGCATCCACACAAACTTGATTACCTAGTTTGGTGGGGCTGAAGGCTGCTCCCCCTAGACGGAAGCGAGCTGAGCGAGTCTGAGGCTTACCAGGGGGCTACATGTACATCTTTGGAACGTGAAAGGAACCCAGAACCTGGAGCACGGGGGAGAAACCCACACATTCCTGGGGGCAATGTACAAAACTACTTACAGACAGCGGTAGGAATTGAACCCCGAGCACTGATCGTTGGCACTGTAAAGTATTACGCTAACTGCTACGCTACTGTGCTGCCCCATTGTATTTTGCAGAATTGCAGATAGATTTTGCAGAAGCAGGATTGTTCTAGTGGTCTGTGTATGTATGCAGAAGCAGGAATCACTACTGCCAGTAGGCCAGGGGGCCTGTTCCAGATCTGAGATGGTGATCTTCAAACATGCTTTTCCTCAACCAATCAAAGGCTGTGCTGATTGAAGGGAATTGAAGCCGTCTCTGTTTCGTGAGGAGACTGAGGTCCTTTAACATCTGCCGGACGATGCTGAGGATGTTCTACGAGTCTGTGGTGGCCAGTGCTATTATGTTTGCCGTTGTGTGCTGGGGCAGCAGGCACCAACAGAATCAACAAACTCATTTGTAAGGCCAGTGATGTTGTGGGGATGGAACTGGACTCTCTGACGGTGATGTCTGAAAAGAGGATGCTGTCCAAGTTGCATGCCATCTTGGTCAATGTCTCCCATCCACTACATAATGTACTGGGTGGGCACAGGAGTACATTCAGCCAGAGACTCATTCCACCGAGATGCAGCACAGAGTGTCATAGGAAGTCATTCCTGCCTGTGGCCATCAAACTTTACAACTCCTCCCTTGGAGGGTCAGACACCCTGAGCCGATAGGCTGGTCCTGGACTTATTTCATAATTTATGGGCATAATTTACATATTACTATTTAACTATTTATGGTTCTATTACTATTTATTATTTATGGTGCAACTGTAACGAAAACCAATTTCCCCCCGGGATCAATAAAGTATGACTATGACTATGTGAATTTCATCATCATTGTCTGCCTTCACTAAGAGATGGCTCCTGAGATATGAGAAGTGGTATGAATTTTCTAGGGTCCTGCCATGAATCTTTATTGTTAGAGGACATTGCTGCACAGTGAAGTCAGGCAGGTGGAGAGCATTCTCCTTGCAGATATTGCACGTAAAACCCATCCTCATATATGCTTCAGTGATAGAGTTTGATGGTAACAAGGAGCGTGATCTCGCAAGCGCACGTAAGCGCCAGCATTATCTGTGAACTGCAGCTCAATTATTGAGTTTGCAATGCCCTTTGTACTCTAGTGTATTCAAAAATTCAAAGTACATCTATTGTCAAAATATGTATGCAGTAGACAACCCTGAGATTCATCTTTCCATAGACAGCCATGAAACAAAGAAAAACCATGGAACCCATTCAAAGAAAATCATCAAAACCACCCCCCCCACATGCAAAAACAGCACAAACAGCAACAAAAAGGTGGAAGAGTCCAGTTCAGCTCAGTGTTTGTTTTCTGAAGGCCGCCCCAATTCAAAGTCACCAAAAATAGCAACAAAAAAAAGGAGCGACCAGAAGACAAAAATACATCATAATGTGAACTACAGGGTCCAATCCACAAACCGTGTTGATTAAACCTTGCCTGAGACCCAGAAGTCCAGCACCATCCTCCGACAGTATAGAGGGAGAGAGAGAGAGAGAGAGAGAGAGACCATTCGAACACAGGGACCTTCCTTCAGGAGCAGTGAACGAAAGTGAGAGAGAGAGACCTGTCAGAAACAGACAGCTTCCTCTGGAAGCTGTGAATGAAAGACTGTAGATGACGTTGAACAGCTGCTTGCCTTCCTCAATCACCTCGATGATTTCAATCTTTCTCAGTGCTTTAATCAGCAAGATCGGGGAGAAATGGAGTGGATCACAGGCTTGCTCACTGTCTCCAGGTATCTTGGTCCCGAGGCTGCACGCTTTGCTCAAAGCCTCATGAAACACCCTTGGAGACAACAAAGCGCCAGATTGCTCAATTGTCCAAAAACACACCATCAAAATGTAGATCACAGGCTCAACAGTAGCAGAAACACATTTGAAAAAAAATGTAAATTGAGCATAGTACTGTGCTCAATTCTGATCACCTCACTACAGGAAGGACATTAACTGCGCATTCATTTACTCAGTCTAATGGTCTTTCAATGACAACCTCTTTATTTATGTTTGTTTTTAACATTTCTAATGTATCCACTCCCAGGTACTGATAATAGTTGCAGTAGCCTCTACCCCAGAAAGGCTTTATTCATAGCTGAGCTCATTTTCTTTACATGAGTTTATATTATTTAGTAACTTACTCTCCACCTATCAAGGTTATCACAAATTGCCCATGTATTATTGGGTCTATTGGTAAATTGTGGACATTTCTCCAGAGTCCTGTGGCGTTTGGAAAATGCTATTCTCCATGACAGGGACTGCATTAGATGTATTATGCTGGCAAATAGTGAAATATCAATAGCTGGTATGCAGCCTGAGCCAGGGTCAAGAACACCAGGAATCCAGAGTTAGGATAGCTGCGTGGTCAGAGCTAGAGCCTGGAGGGCTCATGTTTCAGCTTATTTTGACAAGTTGAAGTTTAAATTAAGTAGTCAACCCTATCATGGATATTTCATTGCAACCTTACTGTCATTGCTGGCAGCCTGATGCTATCCAGAATTTCTTTGTTATCGGCTGGAATACCATATTCCTATTCCTAGCAAATAACAAGGAGTTATTGTGCAACAGTTATCACTATTATCACCTTCATAGTTATGCATATCTATCAATATATTTTATTGTGTACTTCCTCTAGATTAATTATTACTATTATTAAAGGCTAATAATGCTTATCAACTACTACTGTGGTTATATATAATATTTGGTACATGACTGGAGACTATGGAGGCAATGCTGCTTCAGCTGTTTCTTAAGGCTTTTTATTTACTTGCCTTTATTTATGTACCTTTGCCTTCACTATGCCTTGCATTTTGACTTCCACTCTAATTTTCTATACACATCAGTCATCCCCTCCTTTTTGCTGTCTATTTTCAAGTCTTAAAATCGACATTGCCTTTCCTTGACTGGATTGTCTGCAATACTCGTAGTTTTACCACGATTATTTTCAGTTTCCCTCTTGTTGCATTCTGGCTGTAGTGTTTTGAGCTGACACCAGTGAGTCCTTGCCTCTTTTCATAACTCGAATGGAATCTTTTGGGTTTTAGCTGATGGTGTCATGGCGTCGGTAGAGTTTAAATCTAGCATGCTGTAACCATGCAGCTTCTTTTTGCTCTGTGGGTTGCCATGGACCAGGCAGTCGAGGGTGCCATGGAAACAATAAACAGTCGGGGTGTGCTGCAGTGAAGAGGGCCTGGGCGCACACTTTAGATAAGTATTTGTGACTGAGTGTAATTTGAAGAGTTCACTAAATGTTTAGTGGCTGTCTTGTCCTGTAAGTGAATAGTTAACCTACTTACTGGTAGTGAGTGCCTTCTGTCTTCACCCACTGAAACTGCAAACCTGATTTCACATAACAATTGGTGCTGCGAGCAAGGTTCGGTGATTGACCAGAAGATGAGTATTTTTAGAATGAAAAGTAAGAGAGGAGCACCAAGCCCCAGGGTGGATCAACAACAGTGCAGGATTTGGGAGTCGTGCCAACCTACTAGCAGACTAGACCGGTGAGACAATTTAAGTCTAAGGATGAAAATGAGACACCACACCATGTCCAGGCTTAATAAAGTAGGATTCCCCAAAAACAAAATGTGCCAGAGAGGTGCCTTCTGCCTGTTGGCAACCGTAGTAAGGCAGCAGCATGAGATAATCTCACAGAAGAAGAAAGAAGTAGATAGTTTGAGGAAAGAATTGCGAAACCAGTGCTGTGTTACCATGGAGGAGGTTGCCTGGCCAGCACAGACTTGGGCTAGGGAGTTAGAAGGTAAGAGTACGAGGATGGCCTGTCGGCTGATAAAGGTGCAGCAGTTAGAGGCTGCCCACAGGGCTAACTAGCAGCCACACCCTGTTAAGGTCTGAGACCTGGTGTTGCTGAGGTGACCCTGACAATGGATGGGGGATGGGGACACTTGATTAGATGCAAGGATAGGGAAGAGAGGTTAGAAGACACTCCCTCTAAGTGAGTGTCCTTCCCCCTATGCAGCTGCACCAGTACTGGCCAGACCAGTGGCCACGCGGTCTTAGACCCTGCAAGGGGGCCTGCCTACCCAAAGACATTCCAGCCTCCATGGAACAGGGTAAGGAAGAGCAGCAGGCTGGGGGAGAGGGACCTGGGGAGGATAGCAATGTGGCTCTCACTCAGATGACCACCATCATGGAATTCTCCACTAAGGAACTGATAGAACTGGGAGACAGGTATTGGTAGAAGCCAAGGGAGCCTCTGCCCGTATGGTTGCTCAGAATCTGGGAAGCAGGGAGTGCTGGAGTGAGTTCATCCAACAGGGAGATGGGTATCCCTGGGGGGGCGGAGGTGTTGTCATCCAGCCATTCCATCAACAATGCCCTGAGAGTATTATCCACCTCCCATGGGGCATGAGGAATCGCCATGGGGCAGACTGATAGCAGGATAGCAGCAGTGAATGCCAGGTATCCGTCACTCTTCCGGTGCGATTTGAAGCCCTGGGAGGAGTGAAGCACAGTGGTGGAAGAGACCAGAGCCCTTCAGCAGTGGGCTCTGATCACAGGGATCTATCACAATAGTGACAACCCGCCAGAAGGTCATAGGTTAACCTCAACCATGGTAGAGTATTTAGTTAAAGCCAGTTAAAGGGTGTATGGGGTGTCAGGGAGGGGTAGCACCTCTGGTGGGGGAACATGTCGTGTCCTTTTCAGGGCGGTTTGTCCACCTTTGGTCCCCACCTGGCACTCAGCTCTCACCTGTGGCTCCCCGTAGCTGTTTGCATGTGACAGCGGCCACACCCTGGGCAACGGCTTCAACAAGCCGGCTAAACCAGGTGAGGGTAGCGGATGGGTCTCAAACTCTCGGTGAGATAGGGGGTTGTCTATCCCAGCATGTGAAGACAGACTCCGGCGGATTGAGCGGACGAGACCAATGGAAGGTCCAACGGTCAAGAAGGCGGTCTCTGCAAGTGTCGTGGAACGTGTAGAGCAGGACAAGACACAGAAGACATCCTGGTCATCCACTGCGCCTAGTCCCATCTCCAGCCGTCTCGACTCTGTCTTGCCCCTGGATCCAGATGGGAATTGGGAAGAGAGACCGAGGCTGATGCTGCACAATTCTCCCTCACTTAAATCCAAATGACGCGCTAGTCTCGACACTATCATTATGGTGTCGAGGTCCTCATCGACGTCAACAATGGACGAACAATGTAGTTAAAGCCGCAGCTCCCAGTTTAAAGAGAGAGGTGCTCCCCTTGCTCGGACCAGCGATAGGGGGTACCATAGACACCACCGTCAGATTATTGGAGGGATCAGAGTACGTGGGGGAAGGTCCCTGTAGTCAGGTGGGCAGGTTAGACAAGCAGCCTTGCCGCGTGACCCGCAAAGAAATGTCTTTGCTATTGCTCAGAGCCGGGATCCCAAGGGAGCAGCTGATGGGGTTCCCACTCCCACCCTCTGTGTCACGTGGAGGGACTACTGCCAGGGGAAGAAATGCAAGCAGGTCACTACAGGGAAGGGTCACTCTCCAAGTCTTCCTCCGATGAGGGCTCCTTCTGCCTTCTGCAGGATTCCTTGCATTCTACTCAGGGTTCCTTGAATCCTTGGTGGAGGCTCTGCTAAAAACACTAGCGGAGCTCAGTGGCAGCAGGTGTCACCCAGTGGGCGATGCCCACCCACCCCACAGACAATATCTCATATTTTGCAGGGGCCAAAGTCCAGGGGTGGGCTGCAGGGTCTGGCATTCTGTTGGTATTCCACATCCCCCGCTACCCGCAGGTGGCTGGGCTGATCAAACATGTGAATGGGCTGTTGAAACAACAGGTTAAGTTATTGACTGCCACCTGCACCTTTCAGGTGTGACTGAGTGTGCTGCAGTGGGCAGTGGACAACCAGATCTCCCATCCAGGCCTGGGATGGTCCCCGATGTGCCGGCACTTAGCAGTATGGGATCCTCAAAAGGTGGAAGAGGTGGAGTTGGAGGAAGAATTGGAGGTTTAGGTGTAGCACCCAAAGGGGACACCAGGGTGCAGGGAGATTGTGGCAAGTGGACTGAGGAATACGCTATGCGTAGCACTATTGGAGAACACAATATAGTCTGTCTAAATATGCAGCAACTAACCAGGAGGGAATGAGTTTTTTTCTCCCTATATTAGAATGGCAAAGCGGTGGATCCTGACGCCATTGGCGACGATGGTGGTCGTTATGAGACCCTTTAATGAAAATGAACAGGACTGTTGGAGGAGCTTGTCCAGCTTCTCGGGCTTTGGCATTCTGCTCTAAGGGAGTAGTTCAGTCCAGCCAACTTTGCCCCATAGTATGGGAATGGCCTTAAAGAACCACAGTCTCAGTAACCCTCGATGGAGTAAGTGTCTTAAGGGCCAATACGTCCCCACTTATGATTTGTCTCATCGCAAGGTCCTGACTCGGAGAGTAATCCCTCTGCCAACAAGGAAGGAGAAGGGGCGTTGGTGCAGGTGGTATGATGAGCACAGGTCCTCCTGCAGCAGTATCCTGGGATGACTGTGTCAACACTGAATGGTGCCGTGAAGGAAGTCAATCCCTGGATGCTAAGCGGTACATACTGTGGCCCCCCGGGTCTACCTGTGTCTTCCCATGGGGTGGTACGGCTGCTGCCATCTGGGGTGTGTGGTATCGCACATACACCACCTCAACAACTTGAACCAGCATCCTTCCCATGAGGATCGGTGCAGTAAAAGGCATATCACAGAGACAGAGAGGTTTTGGATGACAGCCTTTCCCCTGTATGGTGCGGCCAGGCTGTCCTGGGACCTATTATGCATGGTCTCTGTGATAGAGACGCTGGCCAATGAGGCGGCCATAGCTCTCAAGCATACAGAGGAAGCACTGACCAGAGTGCCAGCTGAAACGATGGTTATTTGGATGGTGTCCTTGCACAATTGGATGGCCTTGGACTCTACCTCCTCATGGAAGAAAGTGGCACCTGTGCTGTGACTGGTCAGGCGTGCTGCATCTATGTCCCCGATGAATCAGGGAACATTACTTACCAGCAGTCAGTAAATAACATCAGGAAATCAGGAGGCCAGCTCCATAACTACTATATCCTGAGGGAATGTTGGTGGTCTTTTAGGGTATTGAGAGGCTGGTGGACTACTGCAGTATACTGGGTAGGAATTGGGCTGATAACTCAGCGTATTATTATGTTATGCTTTATGTGTAGTATAGTGGGGCGTCTATGGGATTGTACTAGGCTGCGAGTCAAGTGAGATGGTGTTGTGTCTTCCGAAGGGTGGAATGTCACAGTGAGTGTCTAACTTACCCACTCATCAAAAGCCACTCCTCCGTGGGAAGCAAGGACTGGCCCTTGTAAGGAGCACTGCAGTCCCTCCCACTACCTGCCGTTTAGCTGATGATGTCATGGCAATGGTAGAGTTTAAATCTAGCACACAATAACAATGCAAGCTCTTTCTGTTCTGTGGGTTGCCATGGTCTAGGTAGTCGAGGGTGCTGCAGAAACTGTAAACATGGGAGAAAAGGGGAGGGAGGGGGTGTGCTGTGGGAAAGAGGACCAGGACACACATCTTAGATAAGCATTTGCCACAGTGTGTATGTTTAGTGTCTGTTTTGTCCTGCTACTTCGTGTGCTCCGTTTAGAAGTATCTGTAACCAAGTGTAACTCAAAGAGTTCACCGAATGTTTATCCTTTCAATAAATAATTAACCTACTTACTGGTAGTGAGTCCCTTCTGACCCCACTCACCAAACCCATTTTCACTCAACACACTAAATAATCTGGGAATTGCAGTCTTTTGCCAGTGTTTTAATTTGACCATGACACTTCCCAATCTTTCCTCTGCTCCCAGGTGCACCTGCCAAATTTGCAACTCTTGTAAATCCCTGAAAGTGCTTGAGTAAACTGTCCCTTCAATGTTTTTATGGCTTCCTGATAAGAAACCTAGTCCATTAATCATTGCAACACACATCAAAGTTGCTGGTGAACGCAGCAGGCCAGACAGCATCTATAGGAAGAGGTACAGTTGACGTTTCAGGCCGAGACCCTTCGTCAGGACTAACTGAAAGAAGAGCTAGTAAGAGATTTGAAAGTGGGAGGGGGAGGGGGAGATCCAAAATGATAGGAGAAGACCGGAGGGGGAGGAAAGAAGCTAAGAGCTGGACAGGTGATTGGAAAAAGGGATATGAGAGGATCATGGGACAGGAGGCCCAGGGAGAAAGAAAAGGGGGAGGGGGGAAAAACCCAGAGGATGGGCAATAACGGATGGGGTACGAGGGGAAGGTGGGGCATTAACGGAAGTTAGAGAAGTCAATGTTCATGCCATCAGGTTGGAGGCTACCCAGACAGAATATAAAGTGTTGTTCCTCCAACCTGAGTGTGGCTTCATCTTTACAGTAGAGGAGGCATATCAGAATGGGAATGGGATGTGGAATTAAAATGTGTGGCCACTGGGAGATCCTGCATTCTCTGGCGGACAGAGCATAGGTGTTCAGCGAAACGGTCTCCCAGTCTGCGTCGGGTCTCGCCAATATATAGAAGGCTGCATCGGGAGCATCGGACATAGTATATCACCCCAGCCGACTCACAGGTGAAGTATCACCTCACCTGGCAGGACTGTCTGGGGCCCTGAATGGTAGTGAGGGAGGAAGTGTAAGGGCATGTGTAGCACTTGTTCCACTTACTAGGATAAGTGCCGGGAGGGAGATTGGTGGAGAGGGATGGGGGGGACGAATGGACAAGGGAGTCGCGTAGGGAGCGATCCCTACGGAAAGCGGGGGGGGGGGGGCGGAGAGGGAAAGATGTGCTCAGTGGTGGGATCCCGTTGGAGGTGGCGGAAATTACGGAGAATTGTATGTTGGACCCGGAGGCTGGTGGGGTTGTAGGTGAGGACAAGGGGAACCCTATTCCTAGTGGGGTGGCGGGAGGATGGGGTGAGATCAGATGTGTGTGAAATGGGGGAGATGTGTTTGAGAGCAGAGTTGATGGTGGAGGAAGGGAAGCCCCTTTCTTTAAAAAAAGAGGACATCTCCTTCGTCCTGGAATGAAAAGCCTCATCCTGAGAGCAGATGCAGCGGAGACGGAGGAATTGCGAGAAGGGGATGGCATTTTTGTAAGAGACAGGGTGCCAAGAGGAATAGTACAGATAGCTGTGAGAGTCCGTAGGCTAACTGTTCAATCAACTGTCTAGCTCTTGGCTCCATCCCTCCCCCTCCTGTCTTCTCCTATCATTTTGGATCTCCCCCTCCCCCTCCCACTTTTAAATCTCTTACTAGCTCTTCTTTCAGTTAGTCCTGATGCAGGGTCTCAGCCTGAAACGTAGACTGTACCTCTTCCTATAGATGCTGCCTGGCCTTCTGCATTTACCAGCAACTTTGATGTGTGTTGCTTGAATTTCCAGCATCTGCAGATTTTCTCATGTTTGCGTCCATTAATCATTGCACTTGTCTGCTCCTGGCAGCCATATTATCTTGTATTTTATATCCAATTGCTATGTTTTGTGTCCACACCCGGGACACCAGTGATATTATTCACTCTGAGGAGCGTTTGCACATATTCCATATCCAGGACAATTAGTTCAAACTGTTTTTTTGAGCCCACCAACATATTTACCATATCCACTGAATGCTATCACTTCAGGAGAAGCCCATCCTTGGCTGTTATCCTCCTAATGTGGTGCCAAAAATCTCCTTGCTGTTCCTGCTTACTTAGGCAAATAACATGGGCAGAGTTAATTAAAAAAAATCTTTATTGAAGACAGTTAACTCCCAATTGATAGCAGGGCTGGTACAACAATGTATATCATAAGTTACACCACATAGTACAGTTCTACAAGACAGCTAAATGATTTCCTCACAGCTGTGTTCTGACTTTTCTTTATAAAGATATAACAATGCTGCAGGGAATTTGTTATTCCATGTTTGTTTTTACATTTAAAGCTCTGGTGGATTTGACTCCCAAATTTAGGCTTTCCCCACTTAAAGGTTGAGGGTTAAGATGGTAGATCCTGTGAAAATGAAAAATTGATCTGGGCTTGTGGTGTGCGTTTAACAAATGGTCTGATTGGTAAATTCGAAGGATTCGTGGAAGTTATGCAGTTTGTTCTTAGAAAGATCAATGCCATTGCAACATTCCTTTTTAAGTGCAGAGGCTTGTAAAGATCTTGATTGGGTGGCGGCTGCCTGTACAAACAATTCAGTTAAGTTTAAGAAGTTTCAAGACTAACATGATCTTTCCAAGAGGTTAAATGAATTATCACTGATACTATTTGATCTGAGAGTTATGTCTCTATCATCAAAATAACAAGGTCTTTATTATTTTGTAAAACTCAGCAGCTGGGATTGTACCTTGTTATGAAGATAGTGGTATGTTAAAGGAACACACCTGCATTACTGTGCAAATCCAGCTACCTAATTCAGAAGAAAAAATTTACCACGCGTTGTTCAGAACTTACTGGTTGATTTATGCTACTCTGTCAATTGCTTCATATAAACACCATCTAATTCTCAGCCTCTTCGTGTTATTAAAAATTGGCTGCACATGTTATGTCTAGTAACTAGCAGTATAAGTAGTCCTTAAATGATGAGAGTGCTGTTAATGCAATGCCAATTTATCTCTCCAGCCTAGAAAGAAATCAGTTCAAACCATTGAATCTTATTCCTTAAGGTAGTAAATTCTTCTTGAAGACTTTGAAAATGTCAGATGGCCAAAATAGATTGTGCCAAAAAATGGATGCTGGGATTGTGATATGCAATTAATCTGAACCCATTTCACTGGGCAAAGACATGCACAAAATTAATTTCAACATTCAGGCAATGCAAACCATATGCTATTCCCTTAACAGATACCTATGAGATCCAATTTGATTAGCAGTTGTCAGCATCTGAAGTTAGTTCAAGCTCACTGAATTTGTGCCTAAACTTTCCCATTGTCCGCAACAGGTGATAGGGGTAATCATCCTGCAGATTTCGGAAGGTTGGAACAAGTAATGGCAGAAGGTTTCAATAGAGCAGACACTTCAAAGCTCTGGATGTCATGGTGGAGAGAGAAGAATGTGCCTCCACTCACAGTAGCCAAAGAATGCCATTTTCTCCATAGTCAAGCAGTAAAATCATGAGGTTGTGTTTGAAATTAGTATCAGGAATGGGCTAAAGGATATAAATCTTGAGGATCAGGAAGCTTAATGACCTCATACACCTTGAGAATGTCAACTTCTATCTCTCAACATCTTCACACATAGCTTCAAACTGCTCCATGTTTTATAACATAGACATAAACCAAACAATTGTGCCTATCAATCAGAGCTCTTACTTAACAGTCAATTTAGGTACTTTCCAAACCCTCAACCCTTACATCCACTTCTCATATATTGTGAGCCATTCAATGCACAATTGAATCTGGTTAGCAAAATTGTGCATGTCTTCATCTACTCACACTGGTTCAGACAAAAGCCTCATCACTCTGACAGATTGCTAGATACTAATTAACACATTTCACACCTCTCCACCTTATCTGAAAAAAAGGCATTGTGTGGCTGACACTAGCTAGGAGCAGCAGTGTGCTAGCCAGCAAAACATCCAGCAGCACCATAGAAACTATTGAGTTTGACCTAGTCATTATATCCAATTTCTCCCTCATCTCATAATCACATCTGATTTACTGTTTGTAGATATTTCATGCTTTCTACTTCTCTCGGAAGATCAGAAATCCACTTTACAATTTGGCAAGGGGACAGCAAAGAAGAATGAACATTACCTGATCTGAGTAAAGACCAGGTGCTGGTAAGTAGGATTAGTATCAATCGGAAGCATGGTGGTACAGCCAATAGAGACAGACAGTGCCAGAGATTCAGGTTGAATCCTGGCCTCGGCTGGTGTCTGTGTGAAGTCTGCTTGTTCTCCCTGTTTGGCTTTGCACCAGGTGCATCAGTTTCTTCCCACATCCCAAAGACATGCAAGTGGGTCGGTAAATTGGTTGCAGTAAATTACCCCTAGTTTGTAGATGATAAACAGAATCAGAGGAGAATAGGTGAGTATGTGAGGAGATGAAAAAAGATAGAATTAATGTAGGATTTGTATAACTGGGTGGTTAACGGTCACACCTATCTCTGGACAGAAGGACCTGTTTCCATTCTGTCTCTACGATTCAAACAAGATCTTGGTTTACTTAAGAGAGGTATATAACATGAGGAAACTGCTATGTTATATAACTCTATAGCTCTAAATATTTTACTGTTATATTTTTAACTAATGTCTTCCAACACTTTCCAAATAACAGATGTTAAACTAACTGATCTTTTAGCTTTTACATCCTTCTTTTCTCAACTATTGGTGTTATGTTTGCAGGAAACCAAAAGGCTATTAGATATTTGGAGTACAAAAACATGAAAGTCTCGCTGAGATTATGCATGCTTTGTTAATATCACAATTGGTATAAGAACCATATTTTCCCCTGCCCTGTCGACTTGGATCCTCACCATGTGTAGATCCTATTGTTGAAGCTTTGTCAACAACACATAAGTCTAAGTTAATGGCTGTGGGTATCAGTTTAAGTGGTGGTGTGTATGGATACCACTGGAAGGATGTAATTTGGAGTGAGCATGGTATAAATTGGTTGACTGAGCGCTAAGATGCGGAATTTCCATTTCCTATTATGGCTTCCCTCTTCCTCCTTTACTTCTCCTCATTTTCCCATTCCCTCCTTCCCTTTCTCACATGGTCTGCTTCCTCCTCCTATCAGATTCCTTCTTCTTCAGCCCCTTAGCTCTTCCACCTATTGCCTCCCAGCTTCTTACTTCATCCTCTCCACTCCTCCACCCACCCACTTTACCCCTCCCCTGGATTCTGCTATCATATGGTACCTTGTACTCCTTCCCCTCCCCTCACCTTCTTATTCTATCTTTGACCCCCTACCTTTCAAGTCCCGATGAAGGGTCTTAGCCCGAAATGTCAACTGTTTACTCCCCTCCATAGATGCTGTCTGACCTGCTGACCCCTCCAGCATTTTGTGTGTGTTGCTCTAAGTTGAGGAGGTTTTCCTCAGGGGAGGGGTGGAGTAAGACACGCAAGTCCCCACAGTCAGTTTAGAACAACAAGTGATGATCACAATGAAGCATGGAAGATCCTGAGCGTTGTTGCTGAGAGGCTGCTTGGGAGCAAAATCACAGAGCCAAGGTCTTGCATTGAATGCACATCCTTGCATGATTAATACATGGCATCAGGCATCTGTTCAGGACCCAGCTGGTAAAGCTGGCATCAAATTGCCATTGAACCAGGCCTGATGATACTAGTTATTCTGCATACTTCCAACTCCTAGCAATGATATAAGCATAATTGTTTTTATTTTAATTTGTCAGGCTAGATTTGTACTAAAACTTTAAAATTTGCGAACAAAGTGAAAGAAAACCACCATTGTAAAAATACTCTACATAGCCCAGTTCGTGCCTTCAAGTGTCAAAATGTTTATCTTTCACCTTCTCATTTTTCTTGTTCCTATTCTAATCCTACATCCCCCCTTCCTTACATTGCTTCCTCAACTTGACTTTAATTCCCTCTTTCCTCTGTCCTTCCTTTGATAAGTATTTTTTAAATCAGGATCCACTCTGATAAGATACCCTGTTGCCTGCATCACAGTCTTACTCCTTCGCACTTCCACCTAGTGAATAGGCAAAGGATTTTCAACTCACATGCACGTCTTTGAGATGTGGGAGGAAACCAGGGCACAGACTGAAAACCCACATGTTCACAGAGAGAACATACAAACTCCACAGAGACAGCAACCAGGACTGAATCCAGGTCTGGCTCAGCGAAGCAGCAACTCTAGTAGCTGTACCATTAATAATGGCATTTAATTTATAATATCTAATGAGCAATAAAGAAACTTGTAAAACATTGTATATAGCATATAAGAGATCGATGACTGCTGAACACAATTAATTAATTGTATTTTAATGAAGGTTCTTCCTCCCCATAGATGCTGTCAGATGTGCTGAGTTCCTCCAGAACTTTGTCTGTGTTGCTCTGCATTTCCAGCATCTGCAGAATCTCTTGTGTTTATTAGTTAATTGGTGCCTATGGTTGGGCAAATGGTTTGTTGCCAATAGGAAGAACCATCTCCTGTTCACCCACCCATTAGAAAAAGACTTTTGATTATTTGATATTGGGAATTAAAAATTACTATGAGGAATTAGAGTTTATCCTATTTGGTCCCACATGACCAGTAATCCTGACTTGCTGTTCAAGATATGAATATCCCCATGATAGAATTCTCAGTTCAAACAGCCAAGGCTCAGCCTTCTGCACAACCATCTCTGAGTGCTTTTGTAAAAACTGAAACAGGTCATTCAGCTCTTCTGGCCCCTGATAGGAACAGGAATCGATGATTTGTTCTCTCTAACCTATTACGGTGAAATAGGAGCAGACCATCCACCACAAGACCCTATTTCATCAGAAGTGAAGAAGACTATGAGAGTCATGGAGTTAAACATTGTGGAGGCAGGCTCTTCAGCCCAGATTATGCATGCCAACCAAGTTGTCTACCTGAACTTGGTCCCATTTGCCTGCACTTGGACCATACTACTCCACACCCCTGTCTCTGCAAACTACTGCACAGCGATAGGAAGAAGTCGATCAGCCTTACATACTGTCGCTCAATGGTCTTTCCTCCCTTAGATGCCAAGATTTGAGAGATAGACCATATTCCTTCATTTTTCTTTCTTTCTCATTCTCACTCCAGGTCTCACTTCCTCTTCCTTTCTGTGTCTCTAGAACTCCTGGTATCCAGCCAGACCTTTCTATCCTTAGTTTCCTTTCTCATCCTCCCCAGGGATGATGTATAATCCTAGTTTGAAATAGATTTTGTGGTTCCAAACAGGACCAGGTAACATTTTCCCTTGTTTAAATGTCAAATTCTGGAATAGCCTCATCCACAAGGGCATCAGCAGTAACGGCTAAAATGGAAGCAAGTAATTCCCAGACACTACTAGTCTCAGGGCTATTAACCAGCTACACAGCAAAGTGCCTTTTAATATACTTTGACCTCAGCCAATATCAAATTTTACATGAACACAAAACAGTGCAGTTTGTCAATAGTTTAAAAATCCACTGTGATATGAAACCATCCATAGGGCATTGATGCTCTGTTTGATCCTTAATGCATTTCTACAGCCTCAGGGGATCTGACAAACAGCTCTTAGATAAGATCGTTTCATCAGTAAATTATTGACTGGAATTGCCTTCCTGGACTGCAAAACTGCCAATCATGGGGTGCTGCAGATAGTCATCAGAACAATTCTGTCGGTGAAATGGTTATAATATAGCAGCTCAGAATTAACAGCAAACTCACAGACCAATGAACTCACAGAGCAGCGAGCAAACAACTTGCCCAGCAAGGGCAGCCAGGCTGCTGAACTCACTGTCACATCAACAAGCTCAGTTTGATGGCTCAGCTCTGAGAATGACCAGGAATCTTGCGGGCAAACCTCAAGCGCACAGTTTAATGGTGAATTCACAACATGGCTAGTAAGCAGACTGGCAAGGGAGTTCACAGACCGGCAAGTGAGACTACAGTCTGACCACCAACCGCAAACTCTGTCTGAGGATTGTGTAGAGCAGCCAGAGAGCTCGTAATCTGACCATCAAGCACACAAAATGGCCTGTTTGCTCACAGTTTGACTCGTGAACTCACTGACAAGCCAGAGAGCTCAAAGTCGGGCCAACAAGCTCATAATCTAAAGAGGGTACCTGTTGCTGTGGTATTGTTTGCATTTTCTGCTCAGGATATGGTCCAATCTCTGATTCAATAATCTATCCACATGCCATTCAACTAGTCATCCAATTAATAATCCCTGTTATAGTTCATCTGTGGCCTCATCAGAATGTTTCAACACCTCATTAGCCTGTATTCAATCAACAGCTTGCATTTGCATAGCACCTTAATGGCAGCCACTGTAGGTCCACAAGCACAGGTATGATGTACAAATGAGAAAACACCAGGACATGAACAGCGGCATTTTTGAAGAGGGTGTAACAAGAGGAACCAGCTAGACAACTATCAGAATGGTCAAGTGTGGAAGTAGCAAAGAGACGTTTGGGGGTTTTACCAGCAGAAAGTTCCATTTGTAATCATGACCATCTTCTGTGTGACAATCTACCAATGGCTCCATCACTGATGTGTTTTATATTCATTAAGTGACCTCATTACTAAGCCTACAATATTCCATCCATGACTTACCTCTATGACACTTCAACATTGACCTTTTACCACACCGATACAGTTCCACTCACAACCAGGCTGGTGTTCAAGTCTTAACCGACTTTAAGTTCACCCCAGTGCCTCTGGTCTAAATCCGTGTCTCATGACCTTGTCCGTCAATCACATTTGTTCCGCTCTGTGCTCTGTGCTCCAAGGCCAGTGACGTGGATGGGTGTCGAAGGACATCTGGAGTCCATGCCTGCACTCCATGCTGGAAGGCCAGAGATGAGAACGGGCTGTCCAAAGTCGGTGGGTCCCAAAATCAGATGGCCATGCAAAGAGGAAGCATGAAAGATAGTCAGTTGGTGTGATTAGAGTTCGAGCCTGGAGGTGTGGGGGCTGATACCGAAGATCAAAACTCAAAGGTTGATCGGATGTCCAGAAGTTGAAGCCCAATGGCCGAAGCCTGGAGACTGGAGGACCAGAAACCTGTCCTGGAGTTGGGGGACTGTCCCTGTGGGTGGATAAGTGGGAGAGAGGGAAGGGACTTGTTTTGCTGTTATTGTTTTGTTGCATTTTGTGTTCTGCCTTGTCGTGTTCTATGATTTTCTGCCAAGCGTTGTGGGCATACTATATTGGCGCGTGAATGTGTGGCAATACTCCTGGGCTGCCCCCAGCACATCCTGATGTTGGTTATTAACACAAACAACACATTTCACTGTATGTTCTGAAGTACAGGTGATAAATAAATCTGAATGTAAACCTGTAAGCTCTATGGGTGTCAGAGTGATGCAGCGAGCAGAGCTGCCACTTCACAGTTCTGGTGATTTTGGTTCAATCCCAACTATCTGTGTGAAGTTTGTGTGTTTTCTATATGACTGTATGAGTTTCCTTCAAATGCTCCAGTATTATCCAGCATCCCAATATCAATAGGTTAATTGGCCTTAGATTGTAGATGAGTGGTAGAATCCAGGAAGACTATAAACACAAGAGATTCTGCAGACGCTGGACATCTTGAGCAATGCACACAAAATGGTGGAGGAACTCAGCAAGTCAGGCAGCATCTGTGGAGGGGAATAAACAGTCGATCTTTTGGGCCGAGACCCTTCATCAGGACTCTTGGCCTGAAATATTAACTGACTTGCTGAGTTCCTCCAGCATTTTGTGTGTGTCCGCGTGCGTGTGTGTTGCTGGGGAGACTAAAATGGGATTGACGTAAATGGACACTTGATTACTGTTGTGAGGCAAAGGGCTCAATTCTCTGCTGGATGATTCTTAATGACTCTAAGCCAGCGAGTGATTGTAAGGACTGGAATAAAGTAACTAGAATTTTACTAAGCATTGGGTCCAAGGTGATATTTCAGAGTCTGAAGCTGTTTATTTATAGATAGCAGGAACAGGGAGAAAATGCTAAAGATTTAACATTTGATTGGGAAAAAAATTAGTTCAAACATGCTGGTAAGATCGTCACCAGTCAGGGGTATAGATTCTAGGTGGCATGGTGGCATGGTAGCATAGTGGTTAGCCCACCCCTTTACAGCCTCAGTGATCAGTGATTGGGGGTCCATTCCCGCCACTGCATCTAAGGAGTTTGTACGTTCTCTCTGTGACCACATGGGTTTACTCCAGGTGCTACAGTTTTCTCCCACATTTCAAAAACAGATGATTAGCGTTAGTGAGTTGTGGACATGCTATTTTGGTGCCAGAATCGTGGCAACAATTAAGAGTTTCCCAGTACAATCCTCGCTGATTTGATTTGACACAAACGACACATTTCACTGTATGTCTTTTTGTTTCGATGTACATATGACAAATAAAGCTAACCCATATCTTTACTCTATAGACTGAAGCTAATGTATCTGAGGGCTTGGCTGCTCAAGGTGGAGTGATTAAGAGCAGGGAAGTGTCTTGCCAAAGTTAGAACCATGCAGTGATCTCAGAAACTGGTGGTCCATCCTTTCAAACAGCTTTCTAATATCAAAGCAGTTGGACAGATGCTGCCTTGATTTTATGTTAATAGCTAAGAATTAAACATTAAACAGTTTTTTAATGTCTAATTGTGCATAAAACTAACAAAGTATTAATTACACATTTCTCAGCGCTGATCTCCTGTTTTTATTCAGTGCCTCAAAAAACCCAGATTCAGTTGTGAGATCACTATACACTAGGCTAATTATAAGCATGAGTTCTTGATGTCTTGAATACATCTTCCTTATTTTCCTCTTTTTATTTATTCTCCTACTGTGTTAAGACGCCGTGACTTGCATACCGAGAGAGCACAAACTCCACGAATCAATGGTGCTCAGCACCTGACTCGTCACACGAGTGAGAGCCTACATCATGATAACAGTGACTCTCCAGAGTGCATTGGCTCCCTTTCACACTTTGGCTTAATATTGCTGACTGATTTTAGTGCCTGAGCTCTCCACCATCCAGATCCGGATTGAATGGCACAGTGGTGCCGCAGTTAGTACTGTGCCTCACTGGTTCAATCCTGACCTCAGGTGTTGTCTGCATGGAATTTGCAGATTCATCTAACATTAAGGACCCCACCACCCAGGACGTGCCCTCTCCTCTCTGTTTCCACCGGGAAGGAGGTACAGAAGCCTGAAGGCACACACTCAATGATTCAGGAACAGCTTCTTCCCCTCTGCCATCTGATTTCTGAATGGACATTGAACCCATGAACACTACCTCACTAATTTTTTATTTCTGTTATTTGCTCTACTTATTTTAACATAACTACTTAACAAACATATATATACCTACTATAATTCAGTTTTTTCCTCTATAATTCAGTTTTTTCCTCTATATTTATTTATCATGTATCCCATTGTACTGCTCCGTAAAGTTAACAAATTTCACGACATGTGCCGGTGATATCAAATCTGATTCTAATTCGGATTCTCCCTGTGGCTGCGTGGATTTCTGTCTGACTACCCTGCTTTCCTCCCAAATCCCAAAGATGTGCTTGTGGGTTCGCTGAATACTATCAATTATCCTTAGCGTGACCAAGTTGCAAGTATAATTAGGGAGCATTGAATGGGAACGCAAGAAAGAAGAAATTACAGGGACATAGGGAAGTAAAGAAAGGGAGGATGGGAATGATGGGATTACTCTGCTGAGAATGGCCACAATTATGATGAGCTGAATGGTTTTCTTTGTTGTGATAAGTAAATAAAGTGTACCTCAAATTTCATTTTGCAATTCCCTGTCAGTGTTCCAAAGATATTCAGCAGCTCTACAACATCTCCAAAGGAGACAGACAAACACCTAAATGCAAAAGGCAACAAGAAGAATGAGGACAGCAGGATAAAAGATCTGCCATGGTCATGATGGCTGGTGGAGCAGACCCAAACATCTGAATGAATACTTTGCACTTCTTTTCTATACTTATGTTTTCAGTCTCAATGACTGAGTTCCCCAACTTGACTCCCAGTTCTGGAATTCCCTCTAAACCTCTCCACTGCCCTCTGCTCCTGGACGTGCCTCTCAAAGTTATCTCTTTGGTCAAGAACTTCTCACTGCTGCATCCTTCAACTTCCTTTGTGCTTCAGTGAACCATTTTTGGAAGTGTTTTTTACATGGAAAATGCCGAACAAATGTAGCATGTTGCTGGTATAAGCTCTTTTTTATATATATATATATATATATGTAGCGCTCAGCTCTATCGGCTCGTGTTTATCTAGGGGAAACCCTGTCTGCCCGCCTAACCGTGTCTCACGGTTGTGTCGTTGCTGTGAAATGCCACCTGGTACAACCTCAAACATCAAATATCAGACAGCACACAATGTACACTTCACAGATTACACTTTATAAATCTTACTGGGACTATTAGATTAATAGAGATACAATATAAAAGAGAAAGAAAAAGGCGCCAGACTTATCAAAGTTCAACTTCTTCGTGCACACAAGTTGGAGTTCAAATAACGGGGTCTTCTCTTCACTCTGCGATCCCCTCTGACCCCCTCGACTCGCTGCTCGGAACCAACCACGGTGGTCGACCAGAGCGCTTCCAGCACGTCCTTCTTCTCCAGGTCTCCTCCTGAAAAGCTCGCCAAACCACACGGTTCCCAGCCATATGAGACAGAATATTCCCCACAAAAAGAATAACATGGACACCCATTGGTTCATTCTCTCCCTCATCAATAATATAACCCAAACAAGCTGCCAGAAAAAGAGCCACTGTCTCAGCAATTAACATTATAGAGAAGCCATTTTAATTATAACATAACAAAGAAGCCATTTTGATTAGCCTATGCAGTAATTTAAAAGAAGAAACCCCTTACATATATATATATATATATATATACAGGTGTCCCCCGCTTTTCGAACGATCGCTTTACGAAACCTCACTGTTACGAAAGACCTACATTAGTACCCTGTTTTCGCTTTCAGAAGGTGTTTTCACTGTTACGAAAAAAATCAGTGCGCGATAAAAGGCGATGCAATCGGCACTGATCTGGGCCGACAATTACGTGTCGGGCGACACCTAATTAATTAGCATGTTTATTTCGGCTTTTTTCTTAATGATGTGTTGTGTGCCTTCCGGCTACCGCTGCATGCTTCGCAGCAATGTATTGGTCGGCGGCCTGGAGGGTGGGAGCCACTGCACCACCCAACCTGCGACAACTCAGTCTAACACACCATCATCAGTGTGCTTGGCGCTGTCCCAATTCTGGTAAGTGATATACACTGTACATACATTATTTCTACTTTATATCGGCTGTGTATTTTTACGTGTTGTTTGGTATGATTTGGCAGCTTCATAGCTTAAAAGTTACTGGAGAGAGTGTTTTTGCCAACAGCACTTGCGTGAGATTTTCTGCCAAGAGCGCTTGCATGAGATTTTCACTTCGGAGAACAGTGCCGGCAATGATTGTGGAAAAGTATTCCTACTTTATATAGGCTGTGTATTTATCATATCGTTCCTGCTTTTACTATATGTTACTGTTATTTTAGGTTTTATGTGTTATTTGGCATGATTTGGTAGGTTATTTTTGGGTCTGCGAACGCTCACAAATTTTTCCCATATAAATAAATGGTAATTGCTTCTTCGCTTTACGACATTCCGGCTTACAAACCGTTTCATAGGAACGCTCTACCTTCAGATGGCTGGGGAAACCTGTATATATATATATATATATATATGAAACACACCATCTAACCTACATCGTGTATTGTTTCCCATTAATGATTTAAGAATTAGTGGAACATAAGACATGGGAATAGAAGTTGGCTTCATCGTACTTTCAAGTCTGCTTTGGTACTCGGTACCTCAGATGAACATTTCCATGAAATCCTCTTAGTGATTCACCTCTAAGTGAGATCCTTGTGGGGTCATTGAAGTCCAGAATCAAGCTTATCATGCTTTCCATGTCATGTTTATTTTGTTACATCAAGTATACAATACAAATGGTGCTTGACATGATAGTTTCCATTCAGTAAATCTAATCATGATGCTGCTGCTCTGTTGACTTCTGAAAGCATTTGGCTCCTCACTCTGTATTAAAAAGTGCCCTCAATTAGAATTAGTGCTGAGGCTAAGAACTGGCAATAAGAATCTAAGAGGTAAGGAGACAGACAACATCTAGGTAAAATCCACGGAACCAGCTATTAGATATTTGAAAGCCCTGCAAAGTTTAATTGTGCATAAAACTAACAAAGGGTAAATTATAAGTTACTCCAAGGTTTGATACAGTGATAGGTTAATCTGTGAATTGTTCCAAGTAACTGAGCACAACTAATCATTGGAGCTTTTGATAATTGCGATTTCTTGGATATGGTCGTAAAATAATGCACCATGGAAGGAGGACATTTAACCCATCGTGACAATGACTTATGAAGAGCTAATCAATTAGCCATACTCTGCCTGTTTTTTGTCCTGCATTGTTTTCTTATTAAAATATTTATCCAATTTGTTTTGAAAGTCACTATTAAATTTGGCCCTTTCATTCTTCCAGGCAGGTCATGTCAGATCACAACCCACTGCCTTAAAAAGTTCCCTGAATCTTTCCCTTGCTGTTACCAGTTTTTGAATCTATCTGCCATTGGAAACCCTTTCTTCACATCTGCTCTAACAAGGTTCTTCACAATAACCCAACCCAAATTTCCTTGACAAGAAGGAAGTTATCATGCTTTGTTCATTACTGATGGATGGAAGGGTTCCACCCCAGTGCCCCCCCGGGGATACCTAATTGCTGCTGTTCCTATGAATACTAGTTTGCATTCCACTCCTGTTCTTGTAACATCTCTGCCTCTTGAGCAACACTATAGGAAACTTGGCATTAGTTGAGACAGCTTATCAATAATTAAAATTATGCAGTTAATCAATCAATACAAAGTAAATCAGTGGAAAATAAAGACAACTCAGGTCAGACGGGAGAATTCTACACCGAGATACTAGATGAAGTGTGAGCAGGATTTATTACTGTGGTGTTCATTTATAGTGAAGAGGATCGAAACAATGTCATTTTAAAGTGAAAACAATACCATGTAACGGAATAGATTAACATCTCTCTTACAATGAAAAGGGCTACCTATTTAAAGTGAAACTTGATCATGCCAGTTAACACATCTTAAACCCATCTCCAGAACCAATCCTGAAGCTACAGTAAATGATGGCTGAGCCCTCTAGTAAACCCTCTAATCATTTGGGTATACTTCCAGAATCTGTTCATTGCATTACATAAAACCTGTTTCTCTCTCTCTCTCTCTCTCTCTCTCTCTCTCTCTCTCTCTCTCTCTCTCTCTCTCTCTCTCTCTCTCTCTCTCTCTCTCTCTCTCTCTCTCTCTCTCTCTCTCTCTCTCTCTCTCTCTCTCTCTCTCTCTCTCTCTCTCTCACAAACACACACACACACACACACACACAAAATGCTGGAGGAACTCAGCAGGTCAGGCAGCATCTATGGAGAGGAACAAATAGCTGCAACCTCTAGTTAACCTTAATCAACACTGTCCCGTTATTTGGTCAATTTAAACACCAGCTTAAATAGACCGAAAAGACAGGGTGCTGGGATCCGAGGCGGGAGCCGATTTCACTTGCTCTCCGCGATGGTCACTCCCCTCTCTATGGAGCTGAGGTTATGAAGATTGCCCTGGCGGCTCTGCTCCATATCTGCTAATATGATGAACTGATAAGCAAGGCTTTGGGCCGACTCCGGGCTGTTCCGGGGTTCAGATCTGAGGTCTCGATTTGGATTAGAATGTTGTTGTTCACTTCAATTGTTTGCATGATTTGTGTTTTTTTCTTTCTCTTGCACTTTTATTTTCCGCTTTAATTGGGTTCTTTCAGGTTTCTTGCTTTGTGGCTACCTGTGAGCAAGCAAATCTCAAAGTTGTATAATTTATACATTCTTTGATAATAAATGTACTTTGATCTTGGTCTTTGAACTTATCCTACACCATCCCACTGTGTTCCTGCTTTAGTTCGTCATCTGCTGCAGTCCACACCCATGCCTGTCTCCCGATTATACTTTCCCTTGTATCCAACGAGAAGTTTGGAAAGCATGTACTGTATGTAAGCTATTTACTTGAGGTTGGGAAGTTTACATATACACCTACTACACCCGTATGAATCCCTGCAGCATCTGGTGACCCTGTGATCTCTGTCTTGGAGGCCAACGTCAGAACATCTTTCAAAAGGGTGAAACCCTAGTAAGGCATCAGGCCCTGATGCTGAAACTGATAGGGCTCTGAAAACCTGTGTCAACCAACTGGTGGGAGATGTCCTTGAATACAAGGACATCTTCAAGCTCTCACTGCTACAGTTAGAGGTCCCCACCTGCTTCAAAAGGATGACAATCATACCAGTGCCCAAGAAGAGTAGAGTGAGCTCCCTCAATGATTATCAGCCAGTAGCACTCACATCTACTATGATGAAGGGCTTTGAGAGGTTGGTCATGGCCAGAATCAACTCCTGTCTCAGCAAGGAAATGGACCCACTGCAATTTGCCTATCGTCACAATAGGTCTACAGCAGATGCAGTTTCACTGGCTCTCCTATCGGCCTTGGATCACATAGACAATAATGATACCTATGCCAGGCTGCTGTTTATTGACTACAGCTCAGTGTTCTACTCAATCATGCCCTCAGTTCTAATCAACAAGCTCAAAAACCTGGGCCGCTGTACCTCCCTCTGCAACTGGATCCTTGACTTCCTCATCAGGAGACCACAGTCTGTGCAGATCAGAAATAACATCTCCACCTCACTGACAATCAACACTGGTGCACCTCAAGGATGTGTGCCTGGCCCACTGCTCTACTCTCTCTACACCCATGATAAAGCTCAAAGGTAATCTATAAATTTGCCAATGGCACAACTATTGTTAGCAGAATTTCAGATGGTGATGAGGGGGCATACCGGAGAGAGATGTATCAGCTGACTGAGTGGTGTTGCAGCAACAACCAATAGGATCAAGGAATTGATTGTGGACTTCAGGAAGGGGAAGTCAAGGGAACACACACCAGTCCTCATCAAGGGATTAGAAGTGGAAAAGATGAGCAGTTTCAAGTTTCTGGATGTCAATATCTCAGGATTTATCTGTGGCCCAACATATTGATACAATTACAAAGAAAGCACAACAGTAGCAATATTTCATAAAGGAGCTTGAGGAGAATCGGTATGTCACCAAAACCATTCGCAAATTTCTACAGATAGACCTAGGGGAGCATTCTGACTGGTTGCATCACCATCTCGTATAGGAGGGGTCACTGCACAGGATGATAAAAGTTGCAGAAAGTTGTAAACTCAGCCAGCTCCTTCATGGGTACTAGCCTCCCCAGTATCCAGGACATCTTCAAAAGGTGACGCCTCAAAAAGGGGGCATCCATCATTAAGGACCCTCATCACCCAGGATATGCCCTCTTCTGATTGCTACCATCAAGGAAGTAGTTTCTTCCCCTCTGCTATCAGACTTCTGAATGGATAATGAGCCCAAGAACACTACATCAGTATCTTTTCCTCTGTTTTTGTACTACTTATTAATTTAATTTATATATAAAAATAAAGTGTGGAACAGCCTCAGTGCAATGGCTTTTCCTCTTTAAAGAGATTTCCTGTCATCAATATATACTTATTGTAGTTTATAGTTGTTATTATTATATATTACAAGGGACTGCTGCTGCAAAACAACAAATTTCATGACAGATATCGGTGATTTTAAACCTGATCCTGATACAGTTATAAACAGCCTTTTGAGTGGAGCTAAGAGCTTGTATGTTTTGTTGTTTGCACGACTTGTTCTTTTTTCTGCACGCTGGGTGTTTAATGGTCTTTGTTGTGTGGGGTTTTCCTCTAAACAGGTTCTATGGTGTTTTTCTGTTTCTTGACTGTCTGTGGGAAGATGAATCTCAGGGTTGTACACAATACACATACTTTGATGATAAATGTGCTTTGAAACTTTGAGATTGACAAAAAGACTTGCAGTAATTTAATAAGTGGGCTTTGACCTTTGGAGAGTTGTTTCACATTAATCAAAAGCATCACAATTAATTTGATGCCACAAACTGTTGTTGCGATGATTTAAGCCAGGCAGTTTGTCATTTTTTCAGATCAATATTAGCAGTAAGGTCATGAAGAGAAAAGAGCAAGATGAGCTTTTAGCAAATGCTAATTTTCTTCATCCAAAGTATGTGAACTGCATGACATACCAAAGAAGGTATGTAATTCAGCTATTCCCAGGAGTGGTGGGCTTGAGTTATAAGGAAAGGCTTGATAGGCTGAATCAATTTTCTCTGGAGCACAAGAAACTGAAGGGTAACTTTAGAGGTTTATAAAGTCCTGAGGAGCATATACGAGGTGGAAGTTCAGTCTTTTTCCTTGGGTTAGAGGAGTCAAAAGCTAGAGAACATAGATTTAAAGATATAAAATGGACCTGAGAGTACATTCATACAGAGGGTAGTGGGAATATGGTATGAACTACTGGAGATGCACTTACAATGTTTAATGATATTTGGATGCATACAGCATGTGGAAAGAAAAAGTTTGGAAGAATATGGGTCCAACACAGGCAAATGGGCTCTTGGTCAGTATAGGTGAGTTGGGCAAAACGCCTGTTTCAGAATCAGAATCAGAATTATCATACAGAATGTCATGACATTTGTTGTTTTGTTGCAGCAGCACAGTTCAATACTTAAAAGAATGTATAAGTTACAATAAGGAACATTAAAAAGCTAAATAAGTAAAGTGGTACAAATAGAGTGTAAAAATAGTGAAGGTTCATGGGCTTATGGACTGTTCAGAAATCTGATGGGGGAGAGGCAGAAGTTGTTCCTAAAGCTTTGACTGTGTGTTGCACTGTACTGCTGCTGCAAATCGACAAATTTCATGAGGTATATCAGTGATAAATAAAGCAACAGTGCCTTTATTTCCTGCGGAGCATGAAGAAAGCTCACCTCTGTCCCAGGATACTGACGGACTTTTACCGCTGTACCATTGAGAGCACACTCACCAACTGCATCTCAGTGTGGTATGGCAATTGTCCCATATCGGACCGCAAAGCACTCCAGCATGTGGTGAAAACTGCCCAGCGGATTATCAGCACCCAATTGCCCACCATTGAGAACATCTACCATAAACGCTGCCTGGGCAGGGCGAAAAGCATTATCAGGGATGCATCTCACCCTAACCAAGGACTTTTTACTCTCCTCCCATCCAGTAGGTGCTACAGGAGCCTCCGCTCCCGCACCAGCAGGCACAGGAAGAGCTTCTTCCCTGAGGCTGTGACACTGCTGAACCTCACATCACAGCGCTAAGCAGTACTGCACCCATATTGTACTGTCTCAGTACTTTTATATTTGTGTGCTGTAGCACTTTTTATTTGCAGTTATTTTGTAAATAACACTATTCTTTGCATTTCTGGTCAGATGCTAAATGCATTTCATTGGCTTTGTATCTGTACTTGGCACAATGACAATAAAGTTGAATCTAATCTAGTATTAATCCAGATTCTGATTCTGATTCTGAACAGTTAGGAATTGCTCCACACCAATACACTGACCCTCGGGAATGGATTACCCTAGTTCCAAATCTTGCTCTGAAATTCCTCTCTATTCTACAATTATCACTGGCCACTCCTCTTCCACTCACCACATCTCCAATTCTGGGCATCCCAAGGAGTCAGTTCAATTGGAGCAGCAGAGACTTTCAGAGCTCAAGGAATTACAAACTTAGGTAAGAGTGACATCTCTGGGGGACTTAAATGAAGGCTTGAGAATTGTAGGGTACAATGCCAGGTAAGGAACACAGAATGAGATTTGGTGTGAGTGAGGATCTAGGTTGCAAAGTTGGTGACAGTAAACGCATAATGGAGTCAACTTTATGTTTGCATTGATGGCGAATGTAGAAAAGATTGCCATTTATACACTCTGAAATGCTAAACACTTTAGGATTTCCTTGGATTCATAATTAAATGTGGAAATACAGAAATTATTCTCAGTAATCATTAACTGTCTAGAGGCAGTATATCTTCTTTTATCAAATTTCTTCACCGCAATGAAAACTTGTTTTACTTAAATTGCCTGCAAGCACAGATCTTAATTGCATGAGATCCAAGTATGTTTTAAATGGCATACTGAGCTATAATTACTGGTTAGAAAAACATATGATTCTGATGTTATGTACCTGGAATGTAATCCTGTCAGATCAATATTTAAAAATGTAATGAATTGTAAAATATAATTAATTTAAAATGCCAAAAATATTTTATTTAATTTTAAAGATTATTTATGATATCTCAGATTCTACCTTGATCTTATGTATATTTCCCATCTTTAATTCACACTCTACAAAATGTTTAAAATATCAGCTAAAACCGTGCTTTTTCCTTTCCAATTTGCTATCTATGGGAATTCTTCATTCTCTGCCAGTGTGTTGTCATTATCTTTGATGGATACCAGGACTCCTCATGACCTAATGTCTGAGAGCAGTTGTTGAGGAAAAGAATTAGTCCATGCCAAGTAGATCAGTAGATACTTCAAGGCAGTTCCCTTGAGGTCAAATTGGCTGCACTATTGTTTTGCTGTTGACCAGAGATTATAAAAATGTGATTGTCATAATTTTTCTCATTCTGCCAGAGTGTTCAGGGTTTTTCTTCCAGTCTGGCAGCCCATGAGCTAGACAACCTTTTAAGGTCAGACAGAAGGAAGAACTTGACTCTCACTGAAGAGACAGATGACCTCATTGATAAGTTCATACAGAACTTGACAATTCAGAAATAGCAATGATTTTTCCCCAGGCTGGGATTTCTAGAACCAGGGATTGTAGTCCCAAATTAAAGAGTCATTCATTACATACGAAAATGTAAGAATTTTCTTCACAGAAAGGCAGTTTTCTCTGAAAGAGAGTTATGCAGGCTCAGTTACTCAGAGTATTCAAGACAGATTGATAGATTTTGGATATTAAAGGAATCAGAATCAGGTCCTGATGAAGGGTCTCAGCCTGAAACATTAACTCTTTATTCCTCTCCATAGATGCTGCCGAACCTGCTGAGTTCCTCCAGCATTTTGTGTTCAGGTTTATTATCATTTTTATATGTTGTGAAATGTGTTGTTTTGTGGCAGCAGTACAGCACAGTACATACAATAAGAAATTACAATAAGAAATATATGTGAAAATTTAAATAAGTGCTAAAAGAAAGCAATGGTGACTAAATTAGTGTAGGAAAGTGGCACTGAGGTAAATGATCTAATTTAATAATTGAGCAAACTTGAGGAGCCAAATGGCAATCTCCTGCTTCTGTTTCTATGTTCTGAAAAGGACAATTAAATATTGATTTGAATCTTTATGACTGTAATCTGGGTTTTATTTCCTGGAGAGCTACATGGATGGACTCATATCTTCCTGATTACAAAGACTGCTTGCATCTCTTTAAGATCAAGTCGCTATTCCTGACCCATCTCATTTGGTGCTGAGGTTCTCATGCATATTTTAGTTGCATCCAGAATTATGGATGAACACATTTAAGTAAAGTTTATTGTCAAGTGCTCCAGTACAGTGAGGTGCAGGTGCAATGACAAACTTCCCTGTAGCAGCATCATAGGCACGAAGATTCAGACAACACACAAATCATAAATTATACAAGACAGTGACGAGTAAAAAGAACTGTGCAGACCAAAATATTAGTACAAAAACATACCATCAGAGGCAAGTCCAAAGTAATGCAAGAAGTGTTATTGTCTCGTTACTCAGAAGGGTACGGCTGTGCCAGTCAGTTCAAGAATTTGATGGTTGTAGGAAGGTAGCTGTTCCAAAATCTGGTGTTGAGGGACTTCAGACTTCTGCAGCTCCTGTCTGATGGTAGCAGCGTGAAGACGGCATGATCTGGATAGTGGGGTCCCTTGATGACAAAATAACTGCCATCTCATTAAAATTCAGTAGCCTTCTGTGTCGCTTCTCTTTGTGTACTGTCTCTAATCTTCAAACCTTAGACAACATTCTGGCATCTGGATCTGAACATGTTTTAAATAACTTTCTCTTGAAAACCAACACTGGCTTTCAGTCAAGCAACACATAATTTAAAATGCTTAATTTTCTGTTCTAATCCCTCTATGTCTGTACTCCTCTCCATCGCCATAGCATCCACTGCTATCAATATTCAAGAGACTTATGCTTCTGCACTTGAGGATTCTTAAGCATCCCTGGCATTAATTACTCCACTGCTAAAATCGTGCCCTCATTTACTTACACCCTAAGCTCTGCATTTCTTTCCCTAGACCTCTCCGGATCTTTATCTCTTCCCGTCCTCCAAGATTTTACCTTTGGTCACTTAACCTACTTCTCGAAGTAATCTGATAACAAGCCTATGAAGCGTATTGGGATCTTCTGCTTAAATATTTATCTATCTATCTATCTATCTAGGTATTTATTGATTGATTGATTGATTCATTCATTCATTCATTGACATACAGTGCAGAAAAGGCCTTTCCTGTCTTTTGAACAGTGCCGCCCCGCAACCCCCAATTTAACCCTAGCCTAATCACGGGACAATTTACAATGACCAAGTAACCTACCAACCAGTATGTCTTTGGATAGTGGGAGGAAACTGAAACACTGGAGGAAACCCACGTGGTCACGGGGAGAACATGCAAACTCCTTACAGGCAGCAGTGGGAATTGAACCCAGGTTGCTGGTACTGTAAAGCGTTGTGCTAACCACAATGCTACTATGTCACCTCCACTTTGTTACTGATTCATAAAAGTAAGTTATTGTTGCTGTCAAAGTTTGTGGAGAGTATGAATTTTAGGTTGTATACTGTATACATACTCTGATATTAAATGTACTTTGAAACTTTGAACTGTCTTGAATTGAGAAATCTAAGCTTAATCCATAGTTTGAGTTTATTTGGAATTGAGATTTATATTTATTGCATGTGCTTCTTGTTCTAACAGTTTTTGGTGAGGCAGTTCAAAGAGAGTTCTACTTTGCTTGTAAACCACCCCCCCACCCCCCCTGACTTCTTGTCTTTATTTTATGTCTATTTTATATACCCCAGAAATTTTTGATGGGGGCAGTTTAGAGTAAAAAAAACTCTTTCATCTAACTAGCTTGGTATTTGCCTTTAGAGAGAATTTTATATCTATCAGTGTTTTATCTGTCTCGAGTGTTTTGGATGAGACGCTGGATACAAATCTTTACTCTACATAACTGATACTATATCTGCCTTGAGAGGATTTGATAAATTACTGTAGAACCATAAAGGGAAATTAAGCCCAACTTGTCTGAGATCAGTCAATCCTGGGGTAGTCGGAGGCCTGATGTTTGTGAGTCTGGGCCAGGGGCTGGAGGTTGGAGACCCGATGTCTGTACACCTGTGAGTCCAGGCCGAAGGACTGGAGACTTGGTGATGGTCAAAGGACTAAGGACTGGAGACTTGGAGACAGGCACACCGAAGGTCAGTGTCCCGGCAGGAAATCGGTGTGTCGTCGGAGTGGAAGATCTCTGGCTGTGTGCCCAGAGACCTGAGATCTTTGGGCACAGAGCTCGGAAAAAGTGATGCAACGGACTTTTAACATCGTAAACCAGCGAGTTGTTTGTTATGTCTCCCCTCTCGCTGTGAAATGGAGACATCTCTTTTTCCCTTATTAGGCAGAGAGAGAGCCTGTGGTATGTTGTATACCGGGTGAAACACGAAGTCTGTGGGGTAACTGCAAGCCTGTGTCTTTGCAGTTGTTTTGTTCACGCTTGAGTGCTCACTCGTAGATGCTGATCCTTTCTTTTGCTGGTGGGGGGAGGGGGGAATGTTGCTTGCTGCCGCTTACTTGCGGTGGGGGGGGGGAGGGAAACTGTGGGGGACTTTGGGGTTTTAACATTTAACCTTCATTCATTCTTTGGGAGCAGTCCTCTGTTTTTATGGATGTTTGCAAAGAAAAAGCATTTCAGGATGTATATTGTATACATTTCTCTGACATTAGATATACCTTTGAAACCTTTGATCTGTCCTGGGTTTGGAGACCTGTCTGTTTCTACGAGTGGGTGGGTGCTAAAAGGGTGAGAAAGAGGCTTGTTTTGCTGTCGTTGATGTTTGTGTTCTGCTGAGCATCGTGGGCATGCTATATTGGCATCAGAATGTGTGGCGATACCTGACGGCTGCCTCCAGCACTTCCTCAGGCATATTGGTTGTTAATCAGCCAATCATGTGGCAGCAACTCAATGCATAAAAGCACACAGACATGGTCAAGAGGTTCAGCTGTTATTCTGATCAAACATCAGAATGGGGAAGAAATGTGATATAAGTGACCTTGACCATGGAATGATTGTTGGTGCCAGAAGGGGTGATTTGGGAATCTCAGGAACTGCTGATCTCCTGGGATTTTCACACACAAGTCTCTGGAGTTTACAGAGGATGGTGCAAAAAAACAAAAAAATACATGCAGTGTACAGCAGTTTTGTGGGCAAAAACACCTTGTCAATGAGAGAGGTCAGAGGATGGCCAGACTGGTTCAAGCTGACAGGAAGGCGATATTAACCAGGTGTTACAACAGTGGTGTGCAGAAGAGCACCCTTGAATGCACATCTCATCGAACCTTGAAGTGAATGGGCTACAAAGGCAGATGACCATGAATGTACAGAACTATTAGTTGCACGATAGTGTTTTTTTTTCTGTTTTTTTTTCTCGTTCTATTGGTATATATGGAAGATTAGTATACAATTATATTACCTTGTTATTCTGTAATTAACTTACGTTGTTTGCATTGTTTTTTTTATATTAATATTACTTGTATGTTTATATCCTAACAATGTATTGGTTGCTATATGTTTTACTGTTTGTGTACTAATTCAATAAAAAAATTTAAAAAGAAAGAATGTACAGAACTACACTCAGTGGCTACTTTATTTAATGCCTCCTGTACCTAATAGGATGGCCACTGAGAGTATTTTTAAATAAGTTTTGTGTGTGTGTGTGTGTGTGTGTGTGTGTGTGTGTGTTGCAAATTGGTGCTTCCCTGTATCCGTGTCCCTCTTTTTTGGTGAAAGATGATTGTGGGTTTGGGAGATGCTATTGAAGAGCTCCTGACGTGCTCCTGTTATAGGGCATACTTACTTCAGCCACAGGGTGCCAATTGTGAAAGGACTGAACGTTTTGGGTGCATCTACTTTCTGTTGAATGTTGTCAGCTTTCCTGAGCATTGTTGGAACTGCGGTCATCCAGGCAAGAAGAGAGTATTCCATCACACTCCTGACGTGCCTTGTGGATTTATTGGTGACATTTATTGCTGGAAGAACTAGAGGGCCAGTGGCCAATCAGACAATACTTTCTCATGACACAGGAAATGAAGATTAATGTCCCAGCTGCAGCCTCAGACCAGTCAACTTGACGAAGGCAGTAATCAGAAGCTGTGAAACAAGAGCGGTTAAGAGCAAGTGCAGCAGCACCAGGACACGCGCCACATATTCACAGGGCGAGAGTTAGAATGGTGAATGAAGAGGATTCCTCATTATCCTTCATTATCATTCCTTGTTTCCTCACCTGGAAATGATAGAATTTTAAAGAGTCCTGTTATGTTTTGTAACTCCAAAACATAAACCTAATTGAAGTAAGAGCATAGAGCAGGGAATAATGTTTTAATTTCATATTTGCTTTAAGCGCAGTGCGCACGATCACACGGTAGCGTCATGATGTATGCAGTTCACGTACTTTTGTGTATAACCCAGAATGGATTATTTAAACCAGGAGTTCCCACTCTGGGGTCCACAGACCCCTTGCTTAATGGTATTGGTCCATGGCATTAAAAAAGTTGGGAACCCCTGATTTAAAAGAACAAGAATGCTGAATCAAACAACATATTTACAATATTATTCAAATATTACTGAAATATTAAATACACAACCCTCCTCCCTGCCTAGCTCTTAACTCCAATTCAATATCGAATGCATCTCAAAATTGTATATATATACAGTATACTATATAACACAGGTACTATATAGACATCTATGACATCTATAGCAGAGTAAATTTTAAATTGTCCCATTCAGGCCAAAGGATTTAATGGTTCTGGAGGATTTCTTCCTCTTGTGGGATAGCATCTTTCCTGACAAAGGAGGCAGGTGAGACTTGTGGCTGTGAAAACAATCTCAGGTTCTGGGGCCTCCTCCATGGTGATCGTAGGAGTTCACTCTGAGACTGCAGGACATGGTTCTGACTCCTCTGGACGCCTTTCTTCTTCTCTGGATGCTTTTCTCTCTGGATCTGCTTCGAACCTTGCTTCTCTTCTGGTCCTGGTTTCCTTCTCTCTCTCTATCCTGCTCTTTTTCCTTCTCATGTTCCTTCTCTCTTTCACACATTTCTATTTCTCATTCACATTATTTCTCTTTATCTTTTCTCTCCTTTTTAACTTCTTGTCTTTCCATTTCTCACCTTCCTTTTTCTTCTAGTTTCTCGTATCTCTGATTTTGCTAATTTCTCGAGAAATTAGGTCTCATTTCCACAGCACTTATGCCATCCTCCTCCTCCTTTTCCTTTTTCTTCTTTCTAGTTTGTGCAATTTGATCTTGGGAAGGAGCATTTAGTTAACTAGAGTGTTCTCTTATTATTCCTTCTATTTTCTCCTTTACAATCTGATCACTTCTGTTGGTTTCCTCATCCACAACATCATCTGATGATTCTTCTGTTTTTGTATCTCCATTGACTCCTTTCTGTTTGGCCTTCAATTCATCCAGTTGTGCTTTGATCTTTGCATCTACTTTTACAAGCAGTTTTTAATCTCCCACTTGAAGTTCCTGCAGAGTAATACATGCAGAGTAGATTCTGGTTCTTTATACTAACAAAAGCTGAATGTTTGCAAATTCCCTGAAGCTCTCTGAATTCACTTCCAACTTAAAACCAACCCACATTTTGCAAATAACTGCCTGATTAGCATTTCAGAAGCTTTCTTAGATATGTTGCCTACAAAAATTGATGTAGTCGGACCACTGCTTTTGTCACTTTCACGATTCCTCTCAACAGCATGGTCCTTCCTTGGCCCAATAAACTTTCCAACCAGAGGCACAGAGGTTGGAACCAACACCTGTTTGCAATGGTTCATGGTGTTTGCCATGGAGACATTTGTGGCATTATCCAGTACCTTTCTTAATGCATTTTCATTTGGCTTCATTGCAGGGGATGTGGCTTGCAAATGGTGGATGGATATCCAATCAAATTGTAGTTGTCTTAGCAAATTATGTCCCCACAAAGCCGCCCCTCCTATTTTTAACACATACAAGCCGAAAATGGCTTGGTTGTTGGATTTAACTGTTACGAATGTCATTCCACACAGGAGTTAGCTTTTCTCCAGAATAAGATCATAGTTAGATATCTGCAGGCTTCAGTTCAGTATCTTTGAAATGCCATTCAAACTCATTTTGTGGAATGACTGAAACAGCTGAACTAGTGAACCAAAAATTCCATTTTAATCAATTTGCCGTTTACTTCTGGTGTAAGCCATATTGCTTGTCTACTGCTAATTTTCACATTGTAAATCTCAAGGCTACCTAGTCCTGTGTCACCTCAGATTTTTTTTCATCAACAGCATGCTGATAAGTGCAACTTGACCTTCCAGATTATCTCTTCCCATTTATTTTTGTCTGCTCAACATGCTCTTTGTATGTGTCCTACTTTGTTGCATTTTCTGCAAGTTTCAGCTTTAAATCTACAATGATCTGGTGTATATGAGACCCTGCCACCTGCCACAATTGTAACATAATCTGGCCAGGCAGGATTCTGTTTAGACCTTACAATTTTGTTCAAACTCACTCAACCTGACTGCAACTCAATTGTGTCTCTGTCTGCTGTTTCCATTGATATTTCAAGTGTTCTTTTAAATGTGAGTTGTACTTCAGATAGGAGCAGTTTTTGAATGCTTTCTTGTAAGATTCCACAAACTAACTGGTCTCTCAGTGCATCATTAAGCCCATTACTAAACTGATGATACTCAGAATATCTCTTCAATTCAGCCACATAAGACCATAAGCATAGGAGCAGAATTAGGCCATTCAGCCCATTGAATCTACTCCGCCATTTCTTCATTGTTGATCCTAGATCCGATCCTACTCAACCCTATAGACCTGCCTTCTCGCCATATCCTTTGATGCCCTGACTGATCAGGAAACAATCAACTTCTGTCTTAAGTATACCCACGGACTTGGCCTCCACCACAGTCTGTGGCAGAGCATTCCACAGATTTGCTACTCTCTGGCTAAAAAAAAAAAATCCTCCTTACCTGTGTTCTAAAGGGTCACTCCTCTATTTTGAGGCTGTGCCCTTTAGTTCTGCACACCCCCAGCATAGGAAACATCCTCTTCACATACACCCTATCAAGTCCTTTCAACATTCGGTAGATTTCAATGAGATTCCCCCCATATTCTTCTAAATTCCAGTAAGTACAGGCCCAAGGCTGTCAAATGCTCCTCATATGTTAACCCCTTCATTCCTGGAATCATCCTCTTGAACCTCCTCTGGACTCTCTCCAATGATGTCCTTTCTGAGATATGGGGCCCAAAACTATTGACGATACTCTAAGTGCGGCTTGACTAGTATCTTATAAAGGCTCAGCATTATCTCCTTGCTTTTATATTCTTCTTCTTTGGCTGTCCATTGATTTTTGATGTTGATTGAGGCCTGGGCAAGGTTGTATGGAAGACCGGCAGTTGCCCATGCTGCAAGTCTCCTCTCTCCACGCCACCAATGTTGTTCAAGGGAAGGGCACTAGGACCCATACAGCTTGGCACCAGAGTCATCGCAGAGCACTGTATGGTTAAGTGCCTTGCTCAAGGACACAACACACTGCCTCAGCCGAGGCTCGAACTAGCGACCTTCAGATCACTAGACCAACGCTTTAACCACTTGACCACGTGCCCTTTGAAATAAATGCCAACATTGCATTTGTCTTCTTTACCACAGACTTAACCTGTGAATTAACCTTCAGGGAGTTTTGCATGATGTTTGAACCTTCTCCTCATTTAGATAACAGTCCGCACTATTGTTCCGTTTGCCAAAATGCATTATCATACGTTGCCCAACACTGTATTCCATCTGCCACCTTTTTGCCCATTCTTCCAATCTGTCTAAGTCCTGCTGCGATCGCATTGCTTCCTCAGCACTACCTATCCCTCCATCTATCTTTGTATCATCTGCAAACTTTGTCACAAAGCCGTCAATTCCAATATCTAAGACTTTGCCAATCAATGTGAAAAGCAGCGGTCACAATATTGACCCCTGAGAAACACCACCAGTCACCACCAGGCAACCAGAAAAGTTCCCTTTTATTCTCACTCGCTGCCTCGCCTGTCAGCCATTCCGCTATCCGTACCTGTATCTTTCCTGTAACACCATAGGATTTTATCTTATTAAGCAACCTCATCTGTGGCACCTTATCAAATGCCTTCTGAAAATCTAAATAAATGACATCCACTGCCTTTCCTTTGTCCAGCCTGCTTGTTACTTCCTCGAAGAACTCTAACAGATTTGTCAGGTATGATTTCTCTTTACAGAAACCATGCTGACTTTGACTTATTTTATCATTAGTCTCCAAGTACCTCAAAACCTCATCCTTAATAATGGACTCCAACACTTTCTCAACCATTGAGGTTAGGCTAACTGGCCTATAGTTTCCTTTCTTTTGCCTTTTTCCCTTCTTAAAGAGTGGAGTGACATTTGCAATCTTCCAGTCCTCTGGGACCATGCCAGAATCAAATGATTCTTGAAAGATCATGACCAATGCATCCGTTATCTCTTCAGCAACCTCTCTCAGGACTCATATTTGTAATTCCTTTGTATTCCTTTGTAATAGCAATGCCACTCACTCCTGCTTGCTGACACTCATGGACCTCTGGCACACTGCTAGTGTCTTCCATAGTGAAGATAGATGCAAAGTACCCATTAATTTCATCTGCCATTTCTTTGTGCCCCATTACTACCTCACCAGCATCATTTTCCAGTGGTCCAATATCAACTCTCACTTTCCTTTTACTCCTTATATAACTGAAAAAACTTTTGGTATCCTGCTTTATACTATTGGCTAGTTTGCTCTCATATTTCAACTTTTCCCTTCTTACAACTTCTTAGTTGCCTTTTGTTGGATTTTAAAAGCTTCCCAATCATCCAGCTTCCCACTCACTTTTAAAATGCAAACACGAGGAAATCTGCAGATGCTGGAATTTCAAGCAACACACATAAAAGTTGCTGGTGAATGCAGCAGGCCAGGCAGCATCTATAGGAAGAGGTACAGTCGACTATACCTCTTCCTATAGATGCTGCCTGGCCTGCTGCATTCACCAGCAACTTTTATGTGTGTTACCACTCACTTTTGATATCTTATATGCCTTTTCCTTGGCTTTTATACAATCCTTAACATCTTTTGTCAGCCATGGTTGCCTACCCATGTCATTTGAGAACTTCTTCCTCTGTGGGATATATCTATCCTGCGCCTTGTGAGCTATCCCAGAAACTGCAATCATTTCTGCTCTGCTGCCATCCCTGCCTTCCTGTTGATTCCACATATGAAACCTGAAGCGTTCTGCAATCAACAATAGTTTTGGTTCTAAATGTTCCTGCATTGCTTTGAAGATATCAGCAAAACTCATTTCGGCTGGTTTGATTGGAGCAGTTAAACCTCTAAGCAAACTGTATGCCTTGAAATCCAATCCACTTAGCAAAATAGGCACTTGCTTTCTCAGCGGCTCTTCGATTTGCTTTAAAATACTGCTCAATTTTCTCCATATACAATATCCAGTTAACACACATCAAAGTTGCTGTTGAACGCAGCAGGCCAGGCAGCATCTCTAGGAAAAGGTGCAGTCGACGTTTCGGGCCGAGACCCTTCGTCAGGACTAACTGAAGGTAGAGCTAGTAAGAGATTTGAAAGTGGGAGGGGAGGGGAAGATCCAAAATGATAGGAGAAGACAGGAGGGGGAGGGATGGAGCCAAAAGCTGGACAGGTGATTGGCAAAGGGGATATGAGAGGATCATGGGACAGGAGGCCCAGGGAGAAGGAAAAGGGGGAGTGGGGGGAAAAGCCCAGAGGATGGGCAAGGGGTATAGTCAGAGGGACAGAAGGAGAAAAAGGAGAGAGAGAGAGAGAAAGAATGTGTGTATATAAATAAATAACAGATGGGGTACAAGGGGGAGAGGAGACCCACCTCCCCCTCGTACTCCATCCGTTATTTATTTATATACACACATTCTTTCTCTCACTCTCCCTTTTCTCCCTCTGTCCCTCTCACTATACCCCTTGCCCATCCTCTGGGTTCCTCCCCCCTTGTCTTTCTCCCTGGACCTCCTGTCCCATGATCCTCTCATATCCCTTTTGCCAATCACCTGTCCAGCTCTTAGCTCCATCCCTCCCCCTCCTGTCTTCTCCTATCATTTTGGATCTCCCCCTCCCTCTCCCACTTTCAAATCCCTTACTCACTCTTCTTTCAGTTAGTCCTGACGAAGGGTCTCGGCCCAAAACGTCAACTGTACCTCTTCCTAGAGATGCTGCCTGGCCTGCTGCGTTCACCAGCAACTTTGATGTGTGTTGCTTGAATTTCCATCTTCTGCAGAATTCCTCGTGTTTACAATATCCAGTTATCATTTTTATATTCAAACATGTCAATCTTTCTGATGTAGCAAGCCATTTCTGCTCTTTTATATATAGGAAGGTGACAGTAACTCAAATAACCACGCATTACAACAGTGATATGCAGAAAAGTATCTCTTGATGTGGATAGGCAACAACAGCAGAAGATCTCAAACATACACTCAGTGGCCACTTTATTAGTTATCAGTCCCAGGCCAACATGTGACCTTCATGGAGTGAAACCATGAAAAGCACCTGGCCCAGACAGGGTACCTGACCAAGTACTAAGAGCCTGTGCTGATCAAGTGGCTGTAGTGTTCACTGAGATCTTTAACCTCTTGCTTCGGCAGTCTGAGGCAACTGCCTGCTTCTTGCAGGCTTCAATTATACAAGTGTCTAAGAAGAATGTGGTAATCTGTTTCAGTGACTATCATCCAGTGGCACTTACATCCACAATGATGAAGTGTTTTGAGAGGTTGGTGATGAAACATATCAGCTCCTGCCTGAGAAGTGAGTTGGATCCACTCCAATTTGCCTCCTGGGGCAACGGGTCCACAGCAGATACCATCCCATTGGCTCTTCACTCAACCCTGGAACATCTGGACAGCAAAGATGCATACTTCAGGATTCTCCTTATCAACTACAGCTCAGCATTCAATACTGCCATCCCCTCAAAACTAATCAATAAGCTCCAACACCTTTGTCTTAATACTTCCTTGTGCAATTGGATCCTCGATTTTCTCACTTGCAGACCTTGGTCAGTTCAGATTGGCCACAATCTCCATCAGTACAGGTGCGCTACAAGGTTGTGAGCCTAGTCAGTGTATACTTAAGACTGTGTGGCTAATCACAGCTCCCATGCCATATTCACGTTTGCTGATGCACCACTGTCATAGGCTGCATCAAAGGTGCTGATGAATCAGCATATAGGAGGGAGATTGGAAATCTGGCTGAGTGCTTCCATAACAACAATCAGCAAGACCAAGGAGCTGATTATTGACTTCAGGAGATGGAAACCAGCGGTCCATTAGCTAGTCCTCATCAGAGGATCAGAGGTGGAGAAGGTCAGCAACTGCAACTTTCTCTGGTGTTATTATTTTGGAGAACCTGTCCTGGGCCCTGTATGTAAGTGCAATTATGAAGCGAGCATAGCAGCACCTCTACTTCCTTAGGAGTTTGCAAAGATTTGGCATGACATTGAATCTTTGATAAACTTCTATTGATGTGTAGTGGAGAGTGTATTGACTGGTTGCATCACAGTCTGGTATGGAAACACCAATGCCCTTGAATGGAAAATCCTTCAAAAAGTACTGGATACATCCAGACTATCATGGGTCAAGCCTTCCCCACCATTGAGAACTTCTACACAAAACATTGTAGCAGGAAAGCTGCACCCATCATTAGAGACCCCCACCACCCAGGACATGCTCACCTCTTGCTGTTGCCATCAGGAGCCTCAGGTTTAGGAACAGTTATTACCCCTCAAACATCAGGTTCTTGAACCAAAGGGGAGAAATTCACTCAACATCATTTACACCATCATTGAAATTTTCCCACAACCTATGGACTCACTTTCAAATACTCTTCATTTCATGTTCTCAATATTTATTTGTTTATTTATTATTATTTCTTTCTTTTTGTATTTGCACAGTTTGTTGTCTTTTGCACACTGGTTGAATGGCCAAATTGGTGTGGTCTTTCATAGACTCTATTATGGTTATTATTCCATTATAGATTTTTGAGTATGCCTGCAAAAAAAAAATCTCAGAGTTGTCTCTGTCTCTCTCCCTCCGTCTCTTCCACTCTCTTCAGAGGTAATTTAGCCTCTGAAGTATGCCAAACTTTCAGCCCCGACTCACCATCTGCCCAATAGACCCTATGCATCTTCCTGTCTTTTTTAACTAAAAAATTATCCCATTCATTAACAATATTCAGTGATTTGGTCCCTACAGCTCTCACTTTGCTCTTAAATGGTGCACCAATGTCCTGTTTCTGTGACCTCTCGTTCTAGACATCCCAGCCAGGGGAAATAACCTCCTCAAATCCAGTTCGCCAGGAGCTGTCAGAATTTTGTAAAGTTCAGTTAGATCACCTTTCAATTTTCAAAGTCCTAATAGATCAAGGCTTTAAGTGAAGAGACCAAAACCAATTTACTAATTATTTACTTGTGTTCCCCACCTTCATTGGATTCTAGGTTCCCTTACATTTTTGGAAGCTATCTACAGTACGTCTACTTCAATGAGGACAGAACCAAAGGATTTGATTAATATCTGCCTTATATTTTATAACCTCTAATTGGTATCCTCCATGTGGAAATATATGCTCAAAATATACCCTGTCAAACATTTACATAATTTTAATTACCTCTGCTGTATTATGTCCAGAGAAAAGGCACAGAGTGTTTTTCATGATCAAGATGAGGTTGTGTTAGAATCAACTTGAAAAGAGTCTAACTAGTTTACATCACAGCTACCCTTCATGTAAATCAGGACTGAGATAAATGAGCACTCAGATCTGTAGGGCGAACAGAGATATGACCTAAATTTTACTGATAGCATTAATTATTTAAATAGATTGATTAATGAGAAGATTAAAACTTTAACAATTGATTTTAAAACTGCAAGTCTGCACAGTTTTTATACAGTCAAGTAACTTGGTGAACTTTCCAGGTAAATGGTTCCAGGTGCATCTGCCCAACTGTCCCTGCAGGGTAGTCCTTCATACACTCCGTGGCCACTTTATTAGGTATACCTGTACACCTGATTGTTAATGCAAATATCTAATCAGCCAATCGTGTGGCAGCAACTCAATGCATTAAAGCATTTTGACATGGTCAAGAGATTCAGTCGTTGTTTGGACCAAACATCAGAATGGGGAAGAAATGTGATCTAAGTGAATTTGACCATGGAATGATTGTTGGTGCCAGATAGGGTGGTTCGAGTATCTCAGAAACTGCTGATCTCCTGGGATTTTCATGCACAATAGTTTCTAGAGTATACAGAGAGTGGTGTGAAAAACAAAAAAAACTTTCAGTACTGTGGGTGAAAATGCCTTGTTAATGAGAGAGGTCAGAGGAGAATGGCCAGGTGGGTTCAGACTGACAAGAAGAGGGCAGTAACTCAACTAACCATGTGTTATAACAGTGGTGTGCAGAAGAGCATCTCTGAACACACAACACATTGAACCTTAATGAATGGGTTGTAGTAGCAGAAGACCACAAACATATATGCAATGGCCATTTTATTAGGTACAGGAGGTACTGTACCTAATAAAGTGGCCACTGAGTGTATTTTGCCTTCTCGTGGACAGAAAGCAGATGTCCTCTGCAAATAGTCTCATTGGTATTATTTGATATCTAATTTGTTTGAACACTTTAAGCAACATTGAGAGTTTGATCCTTTACAGGTCACAAGAGTAAACTGTACAGTTTACTTGGAAGTTCCTGGGGAGCTGTGAACTAGATACTTGATATCTATCTATTTATTATGCATTATTATTTATTTGCTGTTTAAATAGAATGGCAAAGTGCATTGGTTAAGCTGCACAGATGCTAATTTTAACAGCTGCTCTGTGCTACGCTTAAGACTGTTACAAAACTGAATGACTAAATATGTCTGGTTTACTCTTCCGAAAGCAATACTTTATTGGGACAGGGTAAAGCTATCATTCAATTCTATTGACACTTATTCAAACGGAGTCTTAATTCAATCAGCATCATTAGAAAGATCATTTATTTTCTCCTCTGTGACATTGCCCATATCTGTACTAACTGACGCACTCGTCCTTGCCTTTGGTACATTTAAACTTAGCTATCCAATTCACTTCAAAACTTATAGAGTCATAGGGCTCTACAGAACAGAAGCAGACCCCTTGGCCCAACTTGTCCGAGCTGAAGTATTATTCTGCCTAGTTCCATCAACCTACACCTGACCATAGACCTCCACACTCTTCCCAACCATATACTTATCCAAACTTCTCTTAAGTATTGACTGTTTTCTTTATTCTACCTATCATAAAGTCGAGGCCATCCAAAACTCTCACACATTCTGGATGTTAAATCATAACAAGTATTTTTAATATTCAGACCATGCGTTTGCTGATCTCTTTTGGTTTCCGGCTAGGCCACACCTCAATAAAATTGTTAAATCCCTCCAGTGACCAACTCTTTCCCGCCTCTGCAACTTGTTTTAGTCTAATGCAAGGATTCCCAACCTTTTTTATGCCATGGAACCTTACCATTAACTGAGGGGTCCGTGGACCCTAGCTTGAGAACCCCTGGACTAATGAGATATCCGTGTCCTGACTTATCTAGCTCCTTACTCAATTTGGAGTTTAATCACTCCACTATTGACTACTTCACAACACAACAGCAAGTGCCCAGCATAAGAAGACCTGTGCAGAGCTCACTTTTTGCCAAACAATTATGGGTAGAAACCTTTGTACAGTACATTGCTGAAGATAAGATCAAATAGGTTTGACTTTGTTTTGGTCCACATTACTTTTCTCAGACCCAATCTGGTCACTAAGTCCTTCAGCACAATCACTTTTAATGGTAGATATTGAATTGCTATACACTGAGTATAAACACAAAATAATCTGCAGATGCTGTAAAAGATCAAAGCAACACTTTCAGTACGCTGGATGAACTCAGCAGGTCGGGCAGCATCAGTCAGAAACAATGAGTTGAGGTTTCGGGCCGGAACCCTTCATCAGGACTGAAGAATGAAAGATGGGGAAGGATTTGAAGAATACTTGTAACTTCAGTTGAAAGACCAGTAATTTGAAAGACAAAGGGGTGGGGGAGGGGAAGCATTGACATCATAGCCCTGAAAACAATGGGTAGTAGAAGAAGGAGGCGGAACCATGAGGGAGCTGGGGGAGGGGCAGAGTGACATAGGGATAGAGGAAGGGAGGGGGAGGGAATTACCGGAAGCTGGAGAATTCTATGTTCATACCAAGGGGCTGGAGACTACCTAGACAGTATATGAGGTGTTGCTCCTCCAACCTGAGTTTAGCCTCATCATGGCAGTAGAGGAGGCCATGTATGGACATATCTGAATGGGAATGAGAAGCAGAGTTGAAGTGGGTGGTTACCGAGAGATCCTGTCTGTTGTGGCGGACGGAGCGGAGGTGCTCGACGAAGTGGTCCCCCAATCTGCGTCGGGTTTCACCGATGTAGAGGAGGCCGTACCAGGAGCACTGGATGCAATAGATGACCCCAACAGACTCACAAGTGAAGTGTTGTCTCACCTGGAAGGAATGTTTGGGGCCCTGAATGGTGGCAAGAGATGAGCTGTAGGGACAGGTGTAGCACTTGCGCTTGCAGGGATAAGTGCCGGGCGGGAGATCCGTGGAGAGGGATGTGTGGAAAAGGGAGTCACGGAGGGACTGATCCCTGCGGAAAGCGGAGAGGGAAAGATGTGCTTAGTGGTGGGGTCCTGTTGAAGGTGGCGGAAGTTGCGGAGAATAATGTGCTGGATCCGGAGGCTGGTGGGGTGGTAGGTGAGGACAAGGGGAACTCTGTCCCTGTTGTGGTTGCGGGAGGATGGGGTGAGGGCCGAAGTGCGGGAAATGGAGGAGATGCGGGTGAGGGCATCATTGATGACAGCAGAAGGGAAACCACGATCCTTAAAGAAAGTGGACATTTGAGAGGTCCTGGAACGGAAAACCTCATCCTCGGAGCAGATGCGGTGGAGACGGAGGAACTGGGAATAGGGAATGGCATTTTTGCATGTGGCGGGGTGGGAAGAGGTATAGTCGAGGTAGTTATAAGAGTCAGTGGGCTTGTAGAAGATGTCAGTGGACACTCTGTCTCCAGAGATGGAGACCGAGAGATCGAGAATGGGGAAAGAAGTGTCCGAGATAGAGTAAGTGAATTTGAGGGCGGGGTGGAAGTTTGAAGTAAAGTTGATGAAATTGACGAGCTCAGCATGGGTGCAGGAAGCAGCACCAATGTAGTCGTCAATGTGCCGAAGGTAAAGTTGGGGAGCAGTACCAGAAAAGGTCTGGAGTACAGACTGTTCCACATAACCAATGAAGAGGCAGGCGTAGCTGGGTCTCATGCGAGTTCCATAGCTACACCCTTAGTCTGAAGAAAGTGGGAAGAGCCAAAAGAGAAGTTATTAAGTGTGAGAACCAGTTCTGCCAACCGGAGGAGGGTAGTGGTGGTGGGGAACTGGTGAGGTCTATTATCCAGGAAGTAGCGGAGGGCTTTGAAGCCTTCTTGATGGGGAATGGAGGTGTATAAGGATTGGACATCCATAGTAAAAATGTAACGGTTGGGACCGGGGAATTGGAAGTATTGAAGAGGTGGAGGGCATGGAATGTATCCCGGATGTAGGTGGGGAGGGATCTGAACTATGGGTGACAAAATGGAGTCCAGGTAGGCAGATACAAGTTCGGTGGGACAGGAGCAGGCAGAAACTATGGGTCTACCGGGACAGTCAGGCTTGTATATCATCGGGAGGAGGTAAAACCGAGCAGTACGGGGTGTGGGAATAATGAGTTTAGTGGCTGAGGATGGAAGGTCTCCTGAGTTGATAAGGGTAGTGGTGCAGGAGAATGGTTTGATGTTTTTTGGTGGGGTCCTGTTCCAGTGGTAAGTAAGAGGGGGTGTCAGAGAGCTGCCGTTTTGCCTCAGTGAGGTAGAGGTCCGTCCGCCAGACTACTACGGCACCACCTTTGTCAGCAGGTTTGATGGTGAGGTTGGGATTAGTGCGGAGAGAGTGGTGGGCAGTGCATTCAGAGGGAGTGAGGTTGGAACAGGAGAGAGGAGTGGTGAAGTTGAGATGGTTGATGTCTCGGCGACAGTTGGAGATGAAGAGGTCGAGTGCAGGTAGAAGGCCTGGGCGGGGTGTCCAGGAGGAGGAGGAGGGTTGAAGATGGGAGAAGGGGTCATCAGTAGGGGGAGGGGAAGCCTTGCCAAAGAAGTAGGCTCAGAGATGTAGGCGACGGAAGAAGAGTTCAGCGTCATGGCGGGCACGGAACTCACTGAGGTGTGGACGGAGGGGGACAAAAGTGAGGCCCTTGCTGAGGACAGAACGTTCTGCCTCAGAGAGGGGAAGGTCAGAGAGGATGGTGAAGACACGGCAAGGGTTGGGGCTGGGGTCGGAGGATGGTGAAGAGTGGGAGGTATCAGGAGGGAGAGGGGGGTTGGGATGTTCAGTAAGAGCGGGGTTAGGGTAGGATGAAGAATCAGAGAAATGGAGGGGCGATGAGGGGTAGAGGGAAGTTTGGGAGTCGCTGGGTGGAAAGAGGGTAGTGGGGGAATAAGGTGGGCGGTGGGACCCAGCGGCAGTAGGAGCGGTTCTGGTTTGGAGAGTGCTGGGATCTCGGTCCGAGCTGGATTCGGAGCTGGGGATGACGGAGCCTGTAACCTGCAGGGCCTCAGAACTGAGGTCGGAGTCGGAGGCCAGTGAGTCCATGGCTCGCCGGGTGCTGTTTCCTCTATTCCGGAGGCGGTGGTTCCAGTCGGGGTCAGAATCAGAGGTGGATGGGTCTCCGGCCTGCCGAAGGCCTGAGAAGTCAAGGTCCGAGTGGTCGTGGTCCAGGCTGTCCTCACCAGTTCCCCACCACCACTACCCTCCTCCGGTTGGTGGAACTGGTTCTCACACTTAATAACTTCTCTTTTGGCTCTTCCCACTTTCTTCAGACTAAGGGTGTAGCTATGGGAACTCGCATGGGACCCAGCTATGCCTGCCTCTTCGTTGGTTATGTGGAACAGTCTGTGCTCCAAACCTATTCTGGTACTGCTCCCCAACTTTTCCTTTGGTACGTTGACGACTACACTGGTGCTGCTTCCTGCACCCATGCTGAGCTCGTCAATCTCATCAACTTTACTTCAAACTTCCACCCCGCCCTCAAATTCACTTGGTCTCTCTCGGACACTTCTCTCCCCTTTCTCGATCTCTCGGTCTCCATCTCTGGAGACAGAGTGTCCACTAACATCTTCTACAAGCCACTGACTCTCATAACTACCTCGACTATACCTCTTCCCACCCCGCCACATGCAAAAATGCTATTCCCTATTCCCAGTTCCTCTGTCTCTGCCGCATCTGCTCCCAGAATGAGGCTTTCCGTTCCAGGACATCTTAAATGTCGTCTTTCTTTAAGGATCGTGGTTTCCCTTCTACCGTCATCAATGATGCCCTCACCCGCATCTCCTCCATTTCCCACACTTCAGCCCTCACCCCATCCTCCCGCAACCACAACAGGGACAGAGTTCCCCTTGTCCTTACCTACCACCCCACCAGCCTCCGGATCCACCGCCTTCAACAGGACCCCACCGCTAAGCACAACTTTCCCTCTCCACCCCTCTCCGCTTTCCGCAGGGATCGGTCCCTCCGCGACTCCCTTATCCGCACGTCCATCCCCACTGATCTCCCACCCGGCACTTATCCCTGTAAGCGCAAGTGCTACACCTGTCCCTACACCTCATCTCTTGCCACCATTCAGGGCCCCAAACAGTCCTTCCAGGTGAGACAACACTTCACTTGTGAGTCTGTTGGGGTCATCTATTGCATCCGGTGCTCCCGGTGCAGCCTCCTCTACATCTGTGAAACCCGACGCAGATTGGGGGACCGCTTCGTTGAGCACCTCCACTCTGTCCGCCACAACAGACAGGATCTCCCGGTAGCCACTCACTTCAACTCTGCTTCCCATTCCCATTCAGATATGTCCATACATGGCCTCCTCTACTGCCATGATGAGGCTAAACTCAGGTTGGAGGAGCAACAACTCATATACCGTCTAGGTAGTCTCCAGCCCCTTGGTACGAACATAGAATTCTCTAACTTCTGGTAATTCCCTCCCCCTGCCTTCCTCTATCCCTATTTCACTCTACCCCCTCCTCCAGCTCCCTCATGGTTTCACCTCCTTCTTCTACTACCCATTCTTTTCAGGGCTATGACATCAATGCTTCCCCTCCCCCACCCCTTTGTATTTCAAATTACTGGTCTTTCAACTGAAGCTACAAGCATTCTTCAAATCTTTCCCCATCTTTCATTCTTCAGTCCTGATGAAGGGTTCCGGCCCGAAACGTTGACACATCATTTCTGACTGATGCTGCCCGACCTGCTGAGTTCATCCAGCGTACTGAAAGTGTTCCTTTAGACACTGAGTATATGGCTTATAGTGCTTCTTGCAAATGGTATTCAACATTGAGGAACACTGGATTTATTTATTGGGTGTAGGCAATAAGTGGTAATCATGAGAGTGCTTCATCGCCTACATCTGGCCAGGTGCAATGGGATTTCATGTAGTGTGGCCCCAAATGCTGAGGACATTCAGGGCTACTCCCTCCCACTGAGCCATCCTCTCTGGTGGGTATGGCAGAATGTATGCAGGGATTGTTGATGTCCAGTTGAAGGGTCTCAACATGAAACATCGTTTGTCCATTTCCTTATACAGATGCTGCTTGACCTGTTGAGTTTCTTCAGCAATTTGTTTATTGCTCAGATTTTCCTTTTTGTTCCTCTTTTCTTCTTTCCAAATTCTGATTAAGGGCTTTGGTCCTGAACTGTTCACTGTTTCTCTATCCACATATGCTGCCTGACCAGCTGAGTGTTTCCTGCAATTTCAGGTTCAACAAGTTGTTTATTTCCCTTCAACCATTTTGTTCTTCAAAAAGCCTAATCGCTACTGTTTAGTGATACCATGAACAGTTTGACCACTTTGCGCTAAAATAGACTTTGTATTTTTTGTCCTAATTGTGTTTTCTTGCAAAAATAGTGTATAATTTATGTTTTTCTTATGAATATTGCTTATATGATATTACAGTATGTGCCCGTGACGCTGCTGCAAGTAAGTTTTTCATTACACCTGTGCACACATGTACCTGTGCAGATGGCGTTAAACTTGACTTTGACTTTTATTTCATACTTCTGGTATCTGCTGCTTTTTGATTTACAGTTTTATTCTACATCTGTTCTAGTGTAGTAGTTGCTGTAAATCACTGCCAAGCAGAACTGAGAGTCATAAATTAAACAAGCATTGACCAGAATGGGTCTCCAGTGGGCAAAGAGAAGGATTAAGTTTGAACTAAAAAAAAAGAGTTGGGGATGTTGATCGTATTAGAAATATATTTTAAGATTATGCTTGTATTAAATAAATTTACTTCAAAATTAATAACTTTGATAAGTGCTACAGTGTGGTAGTGTAGTGGGTTAGCACACTGCTTTACAGTACCAGTGACCCAGGTTCAATTCCCACCACTGCCTGTAAGGAGTTTGTACGTTCTCCCTGTGACCGCGTGGGTTTCCTCTGGGTGCTCTGGTTTCCTCCCACATTCCAAAGACGTACCAGTTAGTACCATTGTAACTTGTCCCATGATTAAGCTAGGATTAAATCGGGGGGTTGCTGGGCGGTGGGCTCAAAGGGCCGGAAAGGCCTACTCCACACTGTATGTCAATAAACAAATAAATAAATAATAGAGTGGGTGACAAAGCAATAACAGGAAAACAAGCCCTGTTCCTCCATCCCAATGCGCACACACAGTTCCCTAACCCCAGGGCAGGTCGCCTTTGGCCTCCAGTAGACTTGTGGATTCATAGACATTGGTCTTTCGACTTCCCCAGCAGGAGTGCGGATATTCACAGACTCCAGGCTGCAGACTCGGGCCTCAACTTATGGACTTCTGATCAACCTTCGGACTTCAATCTAGACTTCCAAACGACCTTCGGTTTCAAACCAGGGCTCGCAGATGATGATGAATGAGGACCCTGGATGAGAAGCCGAAATTGAGCCCGCGAGCCCCAGACTCACCAATGACGGGATCTCAGGCACCTTTGCTGGTCTGTGAGTCCTACATCCACTGCGATTATGAGAGCAGAACAGAGGCATCAGCTCTAGCCTGTCTATAGTTCCGCATATCCCTGACCCTAAACCCTAACCTGACCCTTAACTCCTCTTTCTGTCCCAAAGCTATCTACCTAAAATAACAGCTGAGTCTGAGCTGTAACCCTTGACAGAGATTTTGGCTTGGAGCCATCTTCACTTCCACATCACCTTACCTCACATCACCATATAGGAAGGGTGCTCTAATTTTCTGGTGAATCTGCACCCTGTGTTGTTCTGCTGAACATGGTGGGCATGCTATGTTGGTGCCGGAACGTGTGGTGAACAATTGAGGGCTGCCCCCACATCTTTGAGTGTGTTGGTTGTTAATTCAAATGACACAGTTCACTGTATATTCCAATGTATGTACATGTGAAAAATAAATCTGAATCTGAATCTTTTTCACATGTACAGGGGTAAGAGAAAGCTGTTGAGATTAAGGGTTAATTATAAATCTCTATGGTTCTAAGGATGCATTCAGGATTAGTTCCTGTGTTGTATGTCTCTGCACAAAATTTCAGTCAGCCAATTAGAAAGCACAATGGTTTTGAGTGACTGAAGGACTTCCTGTTCCCATGGCAAAGAAGTGAACCATGAGGATGATGGGTTGTATTATTTTCACAGAAGTAGCTACTCTACTGAGTAGAGTGGTGGTGGTGAAGGAAAGGTCCAAGAGACTCTAAATGGACAGAACAATGTGAAAGTAAAAGCCAAGAAGAAAAATACTTCTGTTTGCTGTCTTTCAAGTGTCCTGAACCACTGGTCAAACTTTGGGATCAATTTGCACTTTGCAAAGCAGTGAAAGGACAGAACTCTAGAAGTATCATGAAACAATGGTCATTGATGAATGAACTGTCTGATCCATTGGTAACAGGCTGCAATCATACTTAAATACACAGTCATCAATTTGACAGGAAAATGCAAATAATTGCATCAATGTATGTGAGTGGGGGGGGGCAGGTGCAAGCAAAGAAATAGACTCAGTAGGGAAACAGAAATAGAGACCATACGAAAGAGCTGGAAATGTACTCAGACAGTTAGAGTCCAAAGACAAGAGGAAAAAGAACGGCAGACAATAGAAAAATTCCATTAGAGAAGGAGAGACAGAGGTAAGACAAACCAATAAACCAAAAAAGAGATTCAAAGAGACACAGTGAGAGACAAGCAACAAGAGGGGAGATAGAGAGAAACAGGAAGTGAAATCGGAGATGGAAACTCTGGTTTTTGACTCGAAGTTCTCCGTCAGTGAGATCTTGAACTTCGCAGAAGTAATTATAAAATTTTGATGTCCCTGCTGCCTCTTGACAAAGTAAGAATCCTCCCAAAGCAAGCGACAGGGGTAGCTTTTGCTCACGTTAGAAGTGGTGACAGTGAAATATGGGACATTAGTGCAGAAAGAAATTACTTTTATAATGACAAACTACATTTGGAGTTGTGTGTTGATGTATTTTGGACAGACTTATTGCAGCATTTAGCTAACTGAGTGCACACATCTACATGAATCCATGAGCATGGTTATCTACCCATCCATCCGAATTCCAAGTTTAATCTACATCTCTGCCTGCATTTCTGTTGTCCTCATTCAGTCAGATTTTATTACTGCAGCCCTACCCAGAAATATGATCAGAGTATACAACGTTGGGTGCCCAGGGCTATAATTGCTCAAGGAACCAGAAGTGCTGTTGTGCTGTGAAGTTTCTAATGTGCAAATGAGTTTGAAAGCGTGGGCACCCATTTCTCTTTGGACACTGGTGAAGGAAAATGGTGCAGGTCTTTTCTCACTTGTTCAAATTGTGCCAATATTTCATGGTATACTGTGTTCATGGCCCAGGATGGGGCAATCTTAAGACCATAAGACATAGAAGCAGAATTAGGCCATTTGGCCCATTGAGTCTGCTCTGCCATTCAATCATGGCTGATTAATTATTCCTTTCAACCTAATTCTCCTGCCTTCTCCCTGTAATCTTTGACACTCTTACTAACCAAGAATCTATCAACCTCTGCTTTAAATATACCCAATGACTTGGCCTCCACAGCTGTCTATGGCAATTAATTCCACAGATTATCAACAAATAATTTGCAGTTATATAGCTATTTTCACAATGTCATGATATTTCATAGAACTTTCCAGATAATGAAGGACATTTGCTGTCTAAATGTAAGAGATAGAATTGATCATTTCTGTTCAGCAAGGCCCAACAGAGTTAACTTGTTTTAGAGCAATTATGAGTCAGGTCACTTGGGAATTCAAATGTTCAAAAAGGTTCAGGGGTTCATTTATTATCAAAGTATACAACTCTGAAATTCTTCTTCTCCAAATAGCCATAAAACCATGAAAGAAAAGAACGGCAGAGCGATTATCAACCCCCAAATCCCTCCTCCCCGCACAAAAAAAAGAACAAAAATAGAACAGGCACGTCAATTCCCAAATCCCTCTCCCCTGCACACAAAAAAAACCGAGAAAGATTGGATGAAAAACACAGAATATTAAAAACTATAAGACTGAAAGAAAAGTCTATAGTTCAAGTCCATTTCAAAAGACAGAAAACCTGGGGGAACAATTTCTGGGCGCAGCGGCAGGCATTTCTCTCTCTGGCAGTGAGCAATCCCACCAGCGATCAAAAGGCAGTCTCCCCTCTCTGGTAGCAGAGAGACCCCCCAGCAATAAAAAGGCAGTCTCCCCTCTCCAGCAGCAGAATGGTTTCACCGGTGATAAAAAGGCAGTCTCCTCCTTTGACTGCAGAGCAATCCCCAGTGAATAAAAAGGCAGGCAGATGGCATGGCACTCACCTACCACATTTGCCTTGATGCTTCATTCTCCCTTGTCACTTTAATTGGCAAACAATGGAAGTTTCAATCAGCAAAGTGAAATTGAACATCGGCTCGTGCACTGTCTCGCAGCTTTCTCACCATGAAGTTCCCGCAAACTGCCTCTGCCTCCTGGAATCCTCTTGGAGACTGCACAGCCCTGATACATCCAAACAATCTCCAAACTTCAAATCATATGCTCCAACAGTTCCAGGATCACATTCGAGATGAAAAACAAGCATAAAAGATGTAGAAGAAGTGAAATATATGGTGTCACGATCTACCAGAGGAGCATTGTACGCAGGTGCCATTTTGACCGGAGAGTTTCCCTTGATTCTTCAGAATTGTGTGCTCTCATTATCCACCTGAAAGGGCAGACGAGGCCTAGTTTAGCATCCCCTCTGAAAAGATGAGACCCTGACATTCGCTCAGAGCAACACTGGGAACGGCAGCCTGGATTATGTGCTGCAGTGTCTGGAGCGTGACTCGGGAAGCATGAACCATGTGACTCACAGAAACTGAGCCACATTAATGTCACTCTGCAGGGGGAGCCACGTGGCCTTGGTTGATGGTGAAATGATGAGACGTACAGGAGTGATGCCTCTGGTTCTGATGGGAAGACTGGTGTCAGTCCTACAGCAGCTAAAATGGAAATGCATCCTATAGGAAATTCCTATCCAGGATAGACAGTGAGCCTCTGAAAAGGAAGTTGATAGAGGAGGGTGTACTCGGTCTACGGTGATAATGGAAGGTCATGGTGCTTCTACTTTGGTTAAAATCTAGACCATGATCAGTAATTAGCATGTCATTTCAACCTTCCTAGTTGTCTCTCCTTGAGGTTTTGTAGTGCCCACTAACAAATGGAGACTACTCAATTACCTTGAGCGATATTCATCCTCCCAGGGAGGGAGACCTCTGAGATCGATGGGACTTGCAACCACTTGAGTTCTACAACTTCTGATGTGACTAATGAGGCCAATGTAGGATGCAGGTAGTGCTTGATGGGGGAATCAGGTGAATATTTTGGGTATATTATATTCCTCCTCCCACTGACACAGGGTTTCTTTATACTTCCAACTATAACCTCAAAGTTCTCAGTGCCATCTTGAATGATCATGGGCTAGAGGTTCACAGAAGATGGGGGAGATGCAGCACTTTTTCAAAGATAATTTGATATTATCTGTGTCCACCTGTAATGCCTTGGTGTGATAGAGCTCAGAGTACTGTGTCTGTTTTGAGAGTCTTGAATTTGTTTTGCAAATAATATGATCACCCAATGCAGCATAGAAACATAGAAACATAGAAAATAGGTGCAGGAGTAGGCCATTCGGCCCTTCGAACCTGCACCGCCATTTATTATGATCATGGCTGATCATCCAACTCAGAACCCTGTACCTGCCTTCTCCCCATACCCCCTGATCCCTTTAGCCACAGGGGCCATATCTAACTCCCTCTTAAATATAGCCAATGAACTGGCCTCAACTGTTTCCTGTGGCAGAGAATTCCACAGATTCACCACTCTCTGTGTGAAGAAGTTTTTCCTAATCTTGGTCCTAAAAGGCTTCCCCTTTATCCTCAAACTGTGACCCCTCGCTCTGGACTTCCCCAACATCGGGAGCAATCTTCCTGCATCTAGCCTGTCCAATCCCTTTAGGATTTTATACGTTTCAATAAGATCCCCCCTCAATCTTCTAAATTCCAATGAGTATTATCCTAGTCGATCCAGTCTTTCATCATATGAAAGTCCTAAAAAAAAGCATGTAATTGGAGCCTGCAGAACTGGAGGTGTGAGCCCCAGAGAGGACACTGACGTTGGTTTACTAATGCTGCTGCTAGTCCTGACAAGCTGCATCACCATCCAGCATGGGAATTGTGAGGCATCTGACCGCAAGTCCCTACAAAGGATCTTGATGACTGCTGAGAGAACCACTGGGGTCTCTCTTCCACCCATACCCAAACTACTTATCTGGAATGCTGTGTACGCAGGGCCCTCAGCATTGTCAGTGATCCCTCCCATCTGTCCAACAATCTCTTTGACCCCCAATCATCAGGCAGGAGGTACCGTAGCAATAGGACAAGGGCTGTTAGAATGGGAAACAGCTTCTTCCCCCAGACAGTATAGCTACTGAACTCCCTGTCACCACCCAGGTTTCATCACATATCAAGCACCAGTGGTGCTCTATTGTTTACTTTTTAACTTGTATCATATGTGCACCTTATTATTTGTTAATTTATTTGTAGTAATATTACCTGATGTGTTGTGTGAGAGTTATGTATACTGTGTTGTGCACCTTGGTCCGGAGGAACGTGGTCTTGTTTGGCGGTATCCATGTGTGCGGTTGAATGACAATAAACTTGAACTTGTTCTGGTAGGTTTTGCAGCGACACTATTGGTGGGATCCAGTCAGGTGCCCTTGGTGAGCAGCTTAAGTGTCAGAAGCTTGCAGGAGAGCAGGATCACAGTGTCTGGCAAGCCATAAACTCCATGCTGAGCTTAAATTCTTTTCTTCAAACCCCTTTTTCCTTGGCTGCCTAGTCTCTGTGCTGGCACACTGAAGGTGTTGGTAAATTTCATCTTCAACGCCTGCCTGTGGCTCCCAACATTTGGGAAATAGGTCCATATTTTTCAGAGTTGATGCAGTTTGCCCCATATAACCAAAACATGTTTATCCAAACCATGAACTCAACTCCATATTGAGGTGGCGTAGTAGCAACGGTTAGCACCAGTGACCCGGGTTCAGTTCCCCTCAGCAGCTGTAAGAAGTTTGTATGTTCTCCACGTGATCGCATGGGATTTTTTCCAGGTTCTCTGGTTTCCTCCCACATCTAAAATACATATGGGTTAGTAGGTTAATTGATCACATGGGTGTAATTGGGTGGCGAGGGCTCATTGGGCCGGAAGGGCCTGTTACCGTGCTGTGTCTCTAAATATCTCTGTATACATTGGTTCATTGTTTTCTGCAAATAAAAGAACAATTGAAATCCAATTTGGCCTTGTATCACTTGTGGCCCCTGAGCGTCCCTCTCAATCTAATCCTTCATCAGTTTGAAAATCTCAGTCATATTAGTCCTGTATCTCAGCTTCTATAGTAACCAAGATACTGTGGTGCTTGGGGGGCGTGGTCAACAGCTCGTCCCAGCATTCCTAGCAGCCAGCGTTACTTAATGTTCTTGTTTAAAATGCATTCGTGGAATTATGGTGAGATGTTCACGTTCATTTTAGCTCGGGCTAGACAGTTGTTCTCTTGTGCCTTTGTGGGTCGCCCTGACTGTAACTGGGGTATGTAATAATCACCTCCTCCATCTCCATGTGACTGAGTGAGTTCTCACCAAGCGATGACACTCTATTATTGTGCTTGTCGCAATAAAACCGGCAGTTGAGATAAACAGGGTCTTCTTGTCTGTCACCATGGACCGAATGCTTGCCACAATGCTTTCAATTTCAAATTAATCTACATTCTTTTAAAATGTTTCAGAATCCATTTGAAGGAACTCAAACTAAACCAATTCATATAAGAGGAGAAATTAGAACTTTATCTAAGTGTTTTGTCTTGTGATTTACATATTTTGCTTTTATATGGTATACTTCATGATTGCAGGACATCCCAAAGCGCTTCACAGTTTGTGAAATAGTTTTAGAACTGAGCTTGTTCTTCTGTCCTCTGACTGCTTTCAGTAGCTGTGTGGTGGCAATGGAAAATACTTTCCTAACAATATTGTACCAACTATTTCAAGCTTGCTAATTACAAATGTCACGTGACTGGCAACAATGAATATAGAATTGAGTCAGGTTTTATAAACAAATAAACAATCAAACATTTATTAAACTCTGCTCAATAGATAAAGAAAACAAACGAAAATCTTAACCGGAAGTAAACGGCTATGCGGCCATTTAATAAACTGCCACTCAGTACTAGTTCTTAAAGCGGTAAATGCGAAAACAGTCTTAAAGTGGTAAATTCAAACACAGTTCTTAGAATGGTAAATTCGAAAGTCCAAGAGATTTATACAGTCAATTAGGAGAGACTTTCCTGAAGTAAAGAATTCCTCGAAGACACGACATTACTGCCGATCCCAGCCGGAGCCTGCCTTGTCCGCAGGGCTCATGACGACGGAAATAAAACGGTTTAAAGGCACTGACCTTTTTCCTCTGTAGAATAAACTAGATACTGCACAACCTTTCTGCTGCTTTTAGCAGAGGCTATCTCATGCAGATCACTCTTTCTTGAACAAATTCAATAATGGTCGATCCTTTCAACCGTCGAACAACTCCTTCAGGTTCCCGTCTTCACTCTCCAATATTACTGAAAAGGTACATCAACAAATCTGGCAGCTATTGGTTAAACTGCCACCCCAGCACTTCTGTACCTTACAATAGAACGTAAAACTCCGTTTTAAATCAAAACTGCGTCATAAGGCAAATACGCAGCAGAGCGGAGTCTCTGGCTGACGTTCTAACTGGAAAACCAACTGCGTCACCAGGGGTCTACACTTATATACCTGGTGAGAACAGGTCATCACATGACCTCACATCGGCGGGAAAATTATATCATGTGACCTCTGCAAGACCATTACATCATCCTCACAAGACAGTCACAAGATATCCATGAGGTATGTAACACAAAATAAGATTTTGTTTTCAGGTGATGTGGATGTTCTAACTTGCACTTTTTGTTCTTCACAGAGATACTGATACCAGGTGCTGGCATAAGTGTGGGTTCATGTGGGTTTATGCACATTTCTTGGCTGTGCCTTTTTTGCAAATGTTTTTACTGTGTTACATGCTGAGTTAAAATATTAAGGAATATAACCACATTGATGTCATATCAAGTCTTGACAAATTAAGAATATATTTTTAAAATTGCATTCAACTGCAGTAACCCTTCCATTGTGGAATCAGTAACCCTTTAATTGGGTTGGCATTAAGAAGTGGTGTCTAAGCAGATTCTCTGGGTCTTTATTACTCTGCTATTGATCTTAGTTCTGCTCTATTATTGATTCTAGTCTTGCAGAAGTGAGTAGTTTTTTGTGATGATAGAGATAGGACTACGATCACGAAAAGTAAATGTCAGTGCTGCTGACTTATAATCAGACGTAATATTAACTAATTCACATCATTAACAGCATTTAGTGCTCCCATACACTTCCATATTTCACAAAGACATAATGAGAATCATTTATTTATGCTGATTCAGGGGTAGGAAGGAAGTAGCAATGTTATGAACACTGGGCAAGAAACATCCATTATTAAATATTTCTTTCTGTTGTCTGTTCATTTTGTTGTAGCCAAGGCTGAAATAAACTTGCTTTTAATATATTACATTTAAAGATTTCAGGATTCCCCAAAGCTTTTTGCAGCCCATTTTAATCTATAGTCCCCATTATGCTTTTGGAAATCCCACAATTCATGCAAAGCCAGATCCTCCTAACAGCAAAGAGATACTAAATAATCAAACTATATATTCCCAGATGTTGGTTGAGATATAATCTTTGATCAGGCAATTATTTGCTCCTCTTTGTAGGTTCTTTTATACATTCTTCAAGGAGCTGGCAGGACATCTGGGAGTGAGCAATTTGTGAATAAGCAATTTATTTCTGTTAGAATGAATTACAGTCAGTGGCCACTTTATTAGGCACGTCTGCTCATTAATGCATATATGTAATCATCCAATCATGTGACGGCAACTCAATGCATAAAAGCATGCAGGCATGGTCAAGAGGTTCAGTTATTGTTCAGAATGGGGAAGAAACTTTGACCGTGGAATGATTGTTGGTGCCAGATGGGGCAGTTTGAGTACCTCAAAAACTGCTGACCTCCTGGGATTTTCATGCACATCAGTCTCTAGAATTCATAGAGAATGGTGCAAAACAAAAAAACATCCAGTGAGCAGCAGTTCTGTGGGACAAAAACACCTTGTTAATGAGCAAATTAACTATTTGCTGCAGATAAAAAATGTCTAAATGACCTTTGAATACCCATTTAAATTGACAATTCTTTGCCATGTTGCACTTATTTGGCCCAATAGTGTCTTTAATACCAATTTTTTTTGCATAAACATGCATGACCTTCAGTTGAACATTGAATAATACTTGAGACAAGTTTTATCACTGACGTAAACCATGCAACAATCAGTCCACATCTTCAAGCAAAGCTAGTCGATGAAATTATGGCAGGTCAGTGAGCAATTCCTGGATTGATCAGACCCCTGTGAATCAATTCTATTTGCTTCTATGATTATGTTACAGTCTATTTCACATGAACTGTGAGTGTTTACCATTATTCTTTTGATATAGACACCAAGACTTGTCATTTTATTATGTAATTTCTGGGACATTCCATTAGAACCAATATGTACCTCCTGCCATCAACCCAAACCTACAAATCCAACTCACGTGCAGGTCTCCAAGTTCCTGAACAGAGCAGTTTCCACTGAGCTTGGTCCAGACTGCAAGGTCATTTCACTTAACCTCCTGCTGAATTCGTTATTGAGGCTAAGGATTCCTGGAACTGTTCCAATGATTTTATTTGACAATAAAAGACTTCAGTGCTTTCTGCCTTCTGTTACCTCTGGACATCACAAAGCACTTTACAATCGAGGAGGCACATTTTGCTTTGAAGTATATTTTTTGCTGGAACGTAGGAAGTGCAAGCACCAATTTATACACAGCAAGCTCCCGCAGTGAGATAATGACCAGACAACTTCGTTGTTTGGTGTTGGGTGAGGAAAGACTTGGGAACTTTTTAAATTCATTTTTGAATTACGTCATGAATAACGCAAATGATAGGACATAGTGCAATAAATAGAAGCAAGAGTAAGTTATACAGCTGCTCATGACTGTTCTGCCATTCAAAAGAATTATTGATTATTTGCCTCAATGCTACTTACTTGCACTAATCCCACAAACTTTGATCTCCTGAAGGTCTGAAGATCTATCAACAATCTGGGCCTCTGTTTAATATCTCACTTGAATGACCTGTGGCCAATGTTCCCTCTAAGGTGTGCACGTGCACACATCTTTTTCTACTAGTGTACAGCACGAAGGAGTTTAAACTGCACATAAGGTTTGTCCCCTCTACCTCGTTGGCATGTTAAGCATATTTCATGATGGTACACAACCACATTTCCTTTTCCGGTTTCTGGTGCGGACGGTGTTGACAACGTGAAGTTTGCAATGATTTGTCTGCAGGTTTTAGAGCTTGGTTATTTATACTGTTTTTATTTCAGTACGCACATGTTGTGATCACTGGGCAAAAAATTGCACAGCACAAGATTTTTGCGCACACTGATCATTACAAATTAGGGGGAACATTGCCTGTGGCTCGACGACACTGGCAATGCCAGCTTGGACTATGAACTCAAGTCCTGTTGTTCTTTGCCAGCAGGAAAAAAAAACACACTGGCTAACTTCTGTCTGTGGATGGTTGAGGGGCACAGGTTGTAGCAACTTTACATGAAATAAGGGGAGAATGTGCTGCTCAAGAGATTAGATACAAATAATTCTTGTTATTAATAATAAAAATTCAGCTTCAGCTACTCTCCCCACTGTTTAATTCCAAATCTACAATTGTCCAAGCTTTTTACAGAATCCTCCCCTAAATGTCAGCCCCTCTTCCTCTTCCTTAAAACCTCTCTCATGATCAAATCTGCCCCAAGTACAGCGAAGATGTCAGAGGAAAGTTCTTTACACAGAGAGCAGTGGCTGCCAGGGGTGGTGGTAGAGGCAGATACAACAGGAACATTTAAGAAACTCTTGGATAAGCACATGGATGATTGAAAAATGGTGGATTATATAGGAGGGAGGAGTTAGATTGATCTTAGAATAGGTTATAGTGTCTGTAGAACATGATGGGCTGGAGGTCCTGTATTGTGCTATAATTTTCTATGTTCTATTTTGTAATATCCCCTTCAGGTAGCTTGGTGTCAATTTTTGCATGTAAATTAAGGCCTTAATTTTACAAAGAATTATGGATTCTCTCCCACAATTTATTAGTCCATGTGATCAGTGGTGAGTGCAATGCACAATGACTCACATTCTTGCATGCACACTTATCCTCTCTGTTCCAGAAACCTGATCCAGAAAAGTGAGACAGATAATAACGGTAACATGAGGGGGAAGCGTGTGGGAAGATCACCTAGTGATGGTTGTGAGGGGCTGCCTGCAGAAGTTTCAGAGAATTTGGCTGCTCAGCTGTCAGTTGCTAGGAGCTGCTTAGTCTAAGTGCTGGAACTAGCCCAGCCTATGTTTAAGAGGGAGTAAGTAAGCAAAACCATAGAGCCATCACTCCCTGGTGATCTCTGACAGCTCAGGAACTCAGTTCATAAAAGAAGCCACAATAGATCAAGGTTAAAATATTTTTAAATGTTTAAAATTTAGGCCTGGGGCCAATGCTGAAGATTGAAGCTTGAAGGTCAATTGGAAGTCCTGAAGTCAAATTCCAATGGCTGAGGCCTGGAGACCCGAAGGCCTTTTCCTGGGGTTGGAGGGTGGAGTGTGGAGTGTGTGTGTAGTGTGTGTGTGTGTGTGTGTGTGTGTGTGTGTGTGTGTGTGTGTGTGTGTGTGTGTGTGTGTAGTGTGTGTGTACTGTTGTTATTGTGTTGCTTGTTGTGTTCTGCATTGTTCTGCTGAGCATTCTGGGCATGCTCTGTTGGCGACACTTGTGGGCTGCTGCCAGCGCATCCTTAGGTTGTATTAGTTGTTAATGCAAAGGGCACGTTTCACTATGTTTCAATGTACATGTGATAAATAAATGAATCTGAAAAGTCTGTACTGTGCAAAAGTTTGAAATATGTAAGAATATACAGTATATAGCTAGCGTGCCTAAGACTTTTGCACAGTACTGTATTTGTCAACGTAGAGCAGAGAGTGAGTTTGTAAATCTGGCAGGAGCAAAGGATGTTGGGAATGGTGAGGGTAGAGCACTGTGGGAGGGATGTGAGACAGGTGGCAGAGAAGGAGTGCCAGGGTGGGGAATGGCATGGGTCCAGATACACCCAATCCTGAGACACCAAGCAAGGCCACTTGATTCCAAACAATTGGTTTATTGATCATTACAGAATGTCTCTCTGGTGCTTCCTGCTCCCTCCCCTCTCCCCCTTTCCCAACCATGATTCCCCCTCCCCCTGCCCCCTTCCCACTCTCAGTCCACAGTAGAGACCCATATCAGAATCAGGCTTATCATCACTTACATATGTCATGAAATTTGTTATTTTTGTGGCAGGCAGCAATACAATGCATGAAACATACATAAAATTACTACAGAACTGTGCAAAAGCCTTAGGCACCCCGGGGAGGAGAAGATGGCGGCGCGACGCAGCTTGCACGGCTGCTCCGAAATGATATTGGTATTTGTTAAGTAGGTACTGTGCACAATCCTGATTTGATAGGGGCGGACGTGAGAAGCACAGAGGAACATCTGGAGAAACTTCTGAAATGCCTGCTTTGCTGCCGCTACTGCTGTGCGATCAAGAATCTCCGGAGGGGAAGGCCCTAAATCCTCGGCTTTGCTTATTGCCTGTTGCCGGGGCCAGGGTCAAAGCGCTTGGCAGAGATGGTGCTCGGTGTTGGAGGGCTGGTCGGAAGCTCGAAGTTTTCGGATGGACTCAGAGTCAGCTGTGGTCGGGTGCTTCCAGGATGCTGCATCGGCAAGTTTGCAGCGCTGAAGGTTCATGGCAGGGAGAGTTTCTCCCTTCTACTGTCTGCGTGAGATGATGGCACTTTCCAGAGACTTTGAGACTTTTTTTTACCATGCCCATGGTCTGTTCTTTATCGAATTACGGTATTGCTTTCCACTGTTGTAGCTATATGTTATAATTATGTGGTTTTGTCAGTTTTTTTAGTCTTGGTTTGTCTTGTGTTTCTGTGATATCATACTGGAGGAACATTGCATCATTTCTTAATGCATGCATTACTAAATGACAATAAAAGAGGACTGCATGTCCTCATAATCTAATCTATTTATGTATGTGCCTCAGACTTCTGTGTACTTTTTTTTACTGTATAAGCAGCTTATATGCTTGTACCCTCACCTCCACTCAGAAACAAGCATGCCCTCTTGCTTATGCCATCCATTATGGGCAAATGTTATTTTTCTACAGTTTTGTCTGTCTTCCATTATTCAGAACAAATATTGTATATTCGTCCCACAATCTAGGAACTGCCTTATTGATAAATCTTCTGTGAAGGACCTGTGTACTTTTTGAACAATAAAGAAATCATGCATTTACAGATGGCATTTAATGTGAATAAGTGTGAGGTTATTCACTTTGGGAGCAAGAACAGGAAGGCAGATTATTATCTGATCGGTGTGGAGTTAGGTAAGGGAGAAATACAAAGAGATCTAGGAGTACTTGTTCATCAGTCTCTGAAGGTGAATGAGCAAGTGCAGCAGGCAGTGAAGAAGGCTAATGGAAAGTTGGCCTTTATTACAAAGGGAATTGAGTACAAAAGTAAGGAAATCCTTTTGCATTTGTACAGGGCCCTGGTGAGACCACACCTGGAGTATTGTGTGCAGTTTTGGTCTCCAGGGTTAAGGAAGGACATCCTGGCTGTGGAAGAGGTGCAGCGTAGGTTCACTAGGTTAATTCCTGGGATGTCCAGACTGTCTTACACAGAGAGGTTAGAGAGACTGGGCTTGTACACGCTGGAATTAAGGAGATTGAGGAGGGAATCTGATTGAGACATATAAGATTATTAAGGGATTGGACAAGATAGAGGCAGGAAATATGTTCCAGATGCTGGGAGAGTCCAGTACCAGAGGGCATGGTTTAAGAATAAGGGGTAGGTCATTTAGGACAGAGTTGAGGAGGAACTTCTTCTCCCAGAGAGTTGTGGAGGTGTGGAACGCACTGTCTCAGAAGGCAGTGGAGGCCAATTCTCTGGATGCTTTCAAGAAGGAGCTAGATAGATATCTTATGGATAGGGGAATCAAGGGTTATGGGGACAAGGCAGGAACCGGGTATTGATAGTAGATGATCAGCCATGACCTCAGAATGGAGATGCAGGTTCGAAGGGCCGAATGGTCTACTTCTGCACCTATTGTCTATTGTCTATTTATATGGTGCCTTTTATACCCTCAGGATGTCCAAAATTATTGTTCCTCTCCACATTTTGTGATGCAACAGGTGGTAACCTTGCCATTTCTTTAACATTTGTCTGTTTTTTACGAGGCCAAATTGCTAGCTCAACACTCAACCCAGCGCGGATGGAAAGCGTGCAAGGAGGTGGTCGGATTTGAACCCCGGACCACTCGCCTTGAAGTCCAGTGCTGATGCCACGACACCACCAGCCAGCTCAAGTCCAAAATTATTCCACAGCAAATGACCCACAATTTGGAAAAGCAGCAACCTATTGTGCTCCCTCACAAACTACAATTTGATAATCCATTTCAGTAACGCTGATCGAGGAATAAATATTGACCAGGATTCCAGAAATAACTTTCCTACTCTTCTTAAAATAGTTCTTAAAACAGTTAAGATTGTTTTACTTCACTTGGCATGGTGGCCTTCATCAGTCCAGAAATTGAGATGTTATTTTCCCAATTTGTGAAGGACATTGGTGAGGCTGCATTTGGAGTATTGTGTTCAGTTATTTGTCAGCTTGCTATAGGAAAGATGTTCTGAAGCTGGAAAGAGTGCAAAGGAAATTTATGGCAATGTTTCTGGGACCTGAGATCTTGAGAGAGGTTGAGTGTTTACTTTGTGGAAGAATGAGGAGTGATTTTACAGAAATATATAAAATAATGAGGGGCATATATAGGATAGGATGTGTGCACAGTCTTTTTCCAAGGGAAAGGGAATCAAGAATTAGAGGGCATAGGTTAAATGGGAGAGGGGAGAGATTTAATAGGAAGCCAAGGGCAACACTTTCACCCAGAAGGCAGTCAGTATTTGCAATAAACTACCAGAGGAAATGGCAGAGGCAGGTACATAAGCAACATTTCTAAGACACTTGGACGGGTACATGGATAGGAAAGGTTTAACGGAATCTGGGACAAATGCAAGCAAATGGAAGTGGCTTAGATGGGCATTTTGATCAGCATGGACCAGTTTGGGTCTTTCTGTGACTCTGAAATTAGAGAGCACGACCTCAGTTTTACATCACATCCCAAGGATGGTACTTCTGAAGTGTAGCACTCTGCCAAGATTGCACTGCAAGCTTCAGACTGGAATTTTGTGGTCAAGTCTTTGATAGGACAGGAACCACCACCCCTGAGTTATAGGCATGAAGGTCATCAACTGAAGCAAGGCATATAGTTGTTCTGAAGGAGGTGAGTTGTCAGGAAGCAGAAACCCTCATAGGAGTTTGCTGGAAGATGCTGTGCCATCTCTGCTGGCAAGCTTCAGTGACCCTGGATTGATTTTGACTAACAGTTCCAGTCTACGTGAGGCCCAGTTCCCTTTAATCATTGCAGGTTATCTTGAATATAGTGTTAATGTAATTACAGTACTGGCTCCATTTGTGGTAAAGATCAAACATTATCAATGTATTATATGGCCTTTGTAAGATTGAAGCAAATTACTTTGCAATCGTCACACATGTTCTGCAGCACCTTTGCAATGAGGCCCAATTGCCTTAGCAGCCCAGCCTCTGGCTGGACCTCAGCTCAATGACTGCTGAGACCTTCATCTTAACTCATCTGGCTGGTTTGTCCTGCACAGTCCAAAAATTGGAGTTTATCAGAATTCATTTCCTAACTTGCGTCCTGTCCTATTCACAAGTTGTGTCTGGTCTCATAGAGCTCTGTTTAAGAAATCTTTCCATGGCTTTATCCCTCCCTGTGCTTGTGACCATCTTCAGTCTTAAAACTCACTCAGATCTCCGTGTTTCTTCCATTTTGGAATGTTAATCACTATTGGCAACCATGACTTCATCAGTCTATTTTAACAGCTGCTCATCTTGTTTCTGTTAGTTCCCCCACAGGTATTCACACAATATAGCATGTGATTTTATACCATTCAACTTGTAAAGTAAAGGGCCAACCCACAACAGATCTGTCTGAAATACCACAGAAACACATATGTGCCCCTGTGATGGTGCAGGCATGAGGGAGATGCCCTTTATGCAGACTCAGTGTGGGACGTAATTAAACTTTAGACATCTGCAGTAGTGTTAGTAAAAAAAAAACTCAAAGCTATTGTAATCTCACAGATGATTTGAATGGGGAGGTAAGATCCTCACTAAAATTTATATCTTATTGAACTGTCTGGAATTCCATCAAATGATGCCTACTGACTGGGACACAGTCAACCTGACAGAGTTAGCAACAATCAGAATAAAGTGAGGGTCATATCAAGTGTGAGTGTCCAGCATACACTTGCATGCAGTGTACTCCAGGGTTCAGAGGGCAATTTAGCCAGCGTGGCACCCTCTTTGCATTCAGGTCCAGTGTAGACCCCAGCCCTGGGGTATTCCACAACTTCATCTGCCCACTTTCACATCCAGAGTGCAATCCTCCTCCAGTCCAGAATCACATCCAGTTCACTTATTCATTTCGAAATACAGCATGGTGACGGGCTATTTGATCCAATGTACCCACACTGCCCATTGCACTCAATTGACCAATTAACCAACTAACCCATACATCTTTAGGACGTGGGATAAAGCCAGAGCATTTGGAGGAAACACATACGGTCACGGGGAGAATGTACAAACTACTAACGGACAGCAGCAGAACTGAAGCTGGATTGCTGGAGTTGTAAGAACATTACGCTAACAGCTACACTATGATGCCACCCCCCAGTGGACATCTATCTCCAGTAAACTTCATCCAATATATTCCCCATCAAACGTACAATCTTGACTAGTGGCCCGTCCTGTCCAGTTTAAATCCTTGCTTGGTCTACATCCACTCACTTTCAGTGTCGGCTCAGGTGCAGTATACATCACACTGGTGGGTCCTCCTCTACATCTACGTTGGGAGACGGCTTTGTCGAACACCTTTGTTCTGTCCGCAGCAGGCAGGATTTTCTGGTGAGCAGCCATTTTAATTCCAATCCCCATTCCCATTCTGACATGTCAGTCCAAGGCCTCCTCTTCTGCCACAACGTGGCCACTCTCAGGTTGCAGAGCAATGCCTCATCTTCCATAGAGATAGCCTCCAATTTAATGGCATAAACACTGATTTCTTTAACTTCTTGTCGTTTCTCCCCCCTACTTCTTCTCTTTTTTCCATTGTTCATTCTGGCTTCCCTCTTACCCCTTCTCTCTTCCTCGCCTGCCCATCACCTCCCTCTGGTGCCCCTCCTCCTTCTCTTTCTCCAATGGTACACTTTTGTCTCCCATCGGGTTCCTTCTTCTCCAGCCCTTTACCTTTCCCACCCATCACCTCCCTGCTTCTTACTTCACCACCCCGCTTCCCCACCTTCCCCCTCACCTGGCCTCACCTATCACCTTCAAGCTTGTACTCCTTCACTTCCCCTACCTTCTTATTGTGGTTCCTTTCCCCTTCCTTTCCAGCCCTGATGAAGGGCCTCGGCCCAAAACGTTGACTCTTTTCCCTCTGCACGGATGCTGCCTGACCTGGATTTCCAGCATCTGCAGAGCCTCATGTGTTTATGACACTCTTCTTTGGTATCCATCCTTATTAAAATGCACGTTGAATATGGACCCATAGTCGTTGTGAGACCTTATTTATTCTTACTCTTGTCCGTTGTAGCTCTCATCCAGTGTAGTCCAGTGATCCATATAAATCTGTATCTCCCGAGTTCAGTGCACTAACGGCATCCAGTGTATCTCAGGCTGAACCCATTTTCTTCCCAGTATATACCTGCTTTCATTTCACACCCTCCTACACTGCAGACCCAAATGTGCTCACACTGATGTCAAGTGTAAATATGTTACTATACATCCCCCCCCATGAATACTCTTGCCAAAACATGTTTTGTCCACCATCATCCAAAATGTATTTTTGTGTCCAGTCTTCACACTCTGCCAACAAGGCATAAGGATTTTTGTACCATTGTCATACTGACTTCCCTGATGAAAATAGGAATATTATTAAAGAAGAGAAAATCTGCAGATACTGGAAATCCAAGCAAAACACTCAAAATGCTGGAGCAACTAGCAGGTCAGGTAGTGTCCATGGAAAAGAGAAAACAGTTAATGCCTTGGGCCGAGACCCCTCACCCCTCCAGGGTCTCGGCCTGAGGAGTTGACTCTTTATGCTTTTCTGTAGATGCTGCTTGGCCTGCTGAGTTCCTCCAGCATTTTGTGTGTGTTGATAGAAATATCATTCGCAGATATAATCCCCTATCTACTGTTACCTTTAGCCAGATGGATGACAAAAATGCATTGAAGGAACATCATAAGCACAATGAGGAATATTCACTTGTGTGAATATAAAGAGGAACATAGACTCATTGCTAATTTTTGATTCCTACAATGATTATTTAAAAGTGCTGGAAATACACAGCAGGTTAGGAAGAGCTTCCAGCATCTTCTGTTTTTATTTCAGATTTCCAACATCATTGTTTCCAAAGGATTCCAAATCAGTTTTGATCCTCAATGATTGTTTAATTTCTGCCTTACACTCAAACGAGGTCAGCGGGTCCCAGGATTGGAGTCCTGAGGTTGCCAGGCAGGTCCTGAAGGCGGAGGTCCATGATTGATGAGTCCTGGGGTCAAAGCCCAGAGGTTGCCTACGAGTCCAGGGCCATTGGCTGGCGTTGGAGGCCTGGAATCAGCCTGTCCTGACGTTGGAGGCCAAATGCCTGTGAGTCCAGGGCCATTGGCTGGCGTTGGAGGCCCGGAATCAGCCTGTCCTGGGGTTGGAGGCCTGTCTGTGTGCATGGATGGTGAAAGGGTTTGTTTTGTTGTTGCGGCATGTTGGATGTTGGTCGCGTGTTGTTCTGCTAAACATCGTACACATGCTATGTTGATGCTGCAATGTGCGGCGACACTTACGGGCTGCCCTCAGCACATCAGATTGTGTTGGGTGTTAACGCAAACAATGCATTTCACTGAATCAGAATCAGGTTTATTATCACTGACATACGTTCTGAAATGTGTTGCTTTTTGGCGGCAGTGCACTGCAATACATAAAAAAACTATAAATTACAATAAGAAATATATATATGTATATATAATTTAAATTAACTTGTGCAAAAAGAGCTCAAAAAGAATAGAGAGGTAGTGTTCATGAGTTGGTTCATTGTCCATTCAGAAATCTGATAGTTGGGGGGGGGGGGAATTTGTTCCTAAAATGCTGAGAGTATGTCTTCCAGCTCCTGTACCTCCACTTTTATGGTAGCAATGAGACGAGGACATGCCTAAGGTGGTGGGGGGGCCCTTAATGATGACTGTCACCTTTTTGAGGCATTGCCTTTTGATGATATCCTTGATGATGGTGTTTCGATGTACATGTGATCAATAAATAAATGGAATCTAATATAATCTAACTTTTCTTAACTATTAATTATCAAATGACATGAAGTATTTAGTTTATGTCAAAACAAACCTAAATCCCTCAATTTCCTGGCCTCCTTCATCCTTAAAACAATTATGGAAGGCAGAGAGACAGAGGATTACATCAGGGAGTATCAAGAGACATCGTCGTGGATGAGCTCATGGCTATCAAAGAAGAGAATCATGGGTTAACAACAGACAGAGATGTTTACCTAGGGAGACTCAGGCTTCTTTGATTTTTGGAGGAAGCCGAGTGTTTTTAATAACTTCTACCCAGCCTTTGTTCTGTCAGCTTCAAAATTAAAATAGAATCCTAGGGCAAAGGAAATAGATAGGATTGAAGTTAAAGAATGACCTTGAGATTGCAAAACTTGCTTCTGGCTCCAAATGCGATCAATTAACCCTGATATACTACAACCATAGTCCTGATTTGTGAGCAGTGTTGGCCCCAGGCAATGCCTGCTGTGGTCTGCAGAGGGCAGCATTTAAGCAGGATACAGCACCGGTTGAGCCAGTTTATACAAATGTAGATTTGAGCTCCAGTCAGAAGGGTAAACAGCAGAATGTGCAGAGGACAGGAATAGGAGCAGGCCTCTCTGCCCCCTAGCCTGCTCTATATTTTAATTATGTCCAGGGTTGATCAATAAGTTAATTAATTTATCTCACTGAGTTCTTCCAGTGCCTTTTTTGGTATTAAGTTATCTACCTTACTTCTTTAACTCAATTGCCCAAGAGAAGTCAGTGTCAGTTTTTAAAATATCCAATGACTTTCAGCCTCAACAACTTTGCAAAAGAGTTCCAAATTTGAGTGAAGAATTGTTTTTTGATGCCATCTATAAATGGCTTTGCTCCAATTTAATTTTATATTTTTTCATTTGCCCCTACAGTCCTCCCCAGTCCCTCAGCACACCTCTCCACTAATCCAGCAGCCACCCATTCAGCCCACATCAGACTTCATAGTTTGTGATCCATAGGTCTGCTCAGTATGGCCTGCTGATCCCTATGTTATCAGCCTGGTTAGTCCTCCATGGATTAGTACTCTATGGTTCTGGCTGTCCATGAAAAATTGTAATAATGGAGGGTAAATTCCAATCAGCATATTTGCAGAGGATGAGAACTTTGCAACTTCAACCTAATTCTTGTGTCTCCTACCCAGTCACTAGTACCTCTGGTAGGATGCTCTCTCTGTTTTGAAGCCTCATTTGCCTACAATGCAACCTTTGGTCACAATATAATGGTGGTCGAATTTGATGGAGCTGAATTCCATGACCTGGTGTTGCGAGGCAACATTTCTATTGTGGTTGACTGAGGTTGCTTATATCTGTCACAGCCACGGAAGATGGATGCTCTCACAGGCAGGCAGCTGCAAGAGATCAGCAATTGTGCTCATGAGAACGCACATTCCAGCCAATTACGGGTTTTTTTGTGGTTGTATTTAACTCCCTTCCTTACATTTCAGTCTTATCAAGTCTTGACTGAAGCACAACAACATCACTCCTCCCTGCTTGTCTCAGTCCACATTCGGGGAAAGAAGACTACAGTTTAGATTGATACTGTAAAGGAGCGGTATTAATTTAGTCCTAAGTTACTGCTTCCAAGCTGCGTGACGATGTTAGAATTTTAGTCTGATATTTTACTTAGCAGCCTTGCCGGCTGGTGGCGTAGTGGCATCAGCGCCGGACTTCGGAGCGAAGGCTCCCGTGTTCCAATCCAGCCGGCTCCCTTACACGCTTTCCATCTGTGCTGGGTTGAGCGTTGAGCTAGCAACTCGTAAAAATAAGAAAGCCTGCTAAAAAAACGCTGCCATGACGGCGTCCCAATGACTCCACTCGGAGTTAAGGGCTTTCTTCTTCTTTGTTGGCTGAGAGTTTATTATTTCCCTTTTGTTCTGTATAGTTCTTACTAAAATTCAGTGAACTGAATTCCGCTTCAGGGTCTCTCCATCTGTGCTTGGGCCATCACTGCACACTGTGTCAATATCAGGGGTCAACAGCTTATATAAAGGTGACACAGTGGCGTATAGGTGGTAGGATAGTGTAGAGTTGCTTTACAGTGACAGTGATCACTGATAATGGTTCGATTCCCATTGCTGTCTGTAAGGAGTTTTATGTTCTTGCCATGACCATGTGGATTTCCTCCAGGACCTCCACTTTCCTCCTACAATCCAAAGACATACAGTTAAGGTTGGTGAATTGTGGGCATGTTATGTTGGTGACACTTACAGGCTGCCCCTAGCACAGTCTGCGCTGCTTTGATTTGACATGAATGGTACATTTCACTCTAGTTTTCAGTGTTTCGATGTACATGTGACAAATAAAGCCAATCTTTCGTTTCTTTATCTCTGGTTTCTTTAAGGTTTCATTATGGACCTTCTTGATTCTGGTCCAGCACACTTCCTCCCCCCATCAGTTACTCAACATCTATCTTTATAGCCATTTGGAAATGCAACAAATTCCTTGTTACCTTATTGGAGGAGATATAGCATTCAGTCAAGCCTTATGCTTCTTAATCAGTCCATTGGGATTGAGGATAACTTGCTTCCACGCCGATTTTGTGTGACTTGAGAAGTTGATTCAACAGATGGAGCAAATGCTAGCCAAAGGGGCGAAGGAAAATACTTTGCAAGGTGATCCAACCCTCTTGCTGCTCAAGTGGGGCTTCTGTGTCAACAAATGCTTTTGCTTTGCATTGGGGTTCTCAATGCTCTTCCCAATGCTTCTTCTGCATTCTGAGCATGCACGACATAGACAGGAGCAGAACTAGGCTGAGAGGTGGCAGGTGGAGTTCAAAACGAAGAAGTGTGAAGTGATTCACTTTGGAAGGTCAAACTTGGAAGCTAAAGTACAGAGTGAGTGGCAGGATTCTTCACAGTGTCAAGGAACAGAGGGATCTTGCAGTCCACATCTATAGATCGCTCAAAGTTGCCACGCAAGTTGATAGGGTGCGGTCAGGAAGGCATATGGTGTGTTGGCCTTCACTCATCAAGAGGTTGTGTTTAAGAGCCAAGAGGAATGTTGCAACTCTGTAAAACCCTGTTTAGACCACAATTGGAGAACTGTGTTCAGTCTGGTCACCTTATTAAAGGAAGGATGTGGAATCATTCGAGAGGATACAGAAAAGATTTACCAGGTTGATGCCTGGATTAGACAGCATGTCTTATGAAGAAAGGTTAAATGAGCTAGGACTTTTTGGAAGGAAGGATGAGAGGTGACTTAATAAAGGTGTATAAGATGATAAGAGGCATAGATAGAGTGGTTAGCCAGTGACTTTCTCACAGGGCGAAAATGGCTAATGAAGATATAATTTTAGAATGATTGATGGGAAGTATAGGAGGGATGTCAGAGTTTTTATTTACACAATGAGGGGACATGCTCCCAAGCATGGTGATAGAGGCAGATATATTAGGAGCAGTTAAGAGACCTTTAGATAGGTGCATGGATGAAGGAAAAATGGAAGGCAGTGTGGGAGGGAAGGGTTCAATTGATCTTGGAGAAGGTTAGAAGATTGGCACAATATCATGGGCTGAAGTGCCTGTACTGTTCTATATCCTATGTGCCAGAGCTTCTGAGGAATCAGTGGGAATGGTGCATCCTTAGATGTTTTCCTTGACCTGGTAAACTCTCCTCGCGACAGAGATCAGAATAGAGCATCCACCAGGCATTTGAAGATGTGACATGCCTAATGTAGCTATCTGAGTCTAATTAGGCTTCAGTGTAAGGCAAGTTGGCCTGAGGGAGAACATTGAGATTAGTTTGGTTATCAATCCAGTGTAATATCTTTCTTTTTATTATCAGAATGTTTGGAAATAGTAAATAAGTATTTTAGTTACCCAAATCCTTACTCTTAGAAATCCTGCATAAGTAGAAGAAGTAGTGGACCAACTCACAAACAGCCCACCCATCCACCCCATAGCCACCAGTTGCTCCATTTGTGAAATAATCTACAGCACCCACAATGGTCTCATCAGCCACCACAGAGAAACACACGAGACTGCAGATTCTGGATCAAACCGTCTGCTGGAGGAACTCGGCAGGCTAAGGAGAATCTGCGAAGGGGAAGAAAATTGTGAACATTTTGGGTCAAAACACCGCATCAAGACCAAGAATAGAGAGGGGAGATGGGCAACATAATTGGAAGAAGAAAGTAGTGAGATGCAGGCCAGACAAAAAGAGGAGGAAGATAGAGCAGTGGGCCGGGTAGGGTGAAGCTGGAGACAGCTGCTTGAGATGCCATCAGATTGTCATTGAAAAGTGAGGAGTCTAAAGTAATCCCATACAACCCACCATCCTCCCCCAAGATAAAGGCTCTGCTGTTTGTTGTCAGGGGCTGACATTGGAATTCAGCCAAGCAGTAACTCCATCAAGCTATTAAGATGGGAGGTGGGGTAATCAGCGAGGCAAGAGGAGTGAGTAATGTTGGCAGATAATGATCTTAACATCTCAGAGGAGGTGATGGTGTGGGGCTTGAATGTGGAGTGTATAAGTCACAACAGAGATTGAACCTTAGTAATGACTAGGGAAAATGTGCACTGTGCCCATGTGTGGCTTGTAAGGACATGGTGGCGTCTATTCCGATTTTTTGGGCAGTGATGAGATGGCAGAGTGTTAAATGATGAAGTAGGGTGAATGAAAGTCCTGTCTGAACATCAATAGTTCATTATTTTGATTTACATGTTAATAGATTGGATAAGCTCTGATGATTCATGTACTGTGGTGTTAGCATTGATCTGCTGCAATTTCCTTCTTAAAATCACCATCAATCAGCCCCATTCAATGTGCATTAATGCCCAGAAACTATAGTTAAAATTCTGAAACAAATCTGTTAAATCTGTGAGCCACTCGTCAGCTCAATTACCCCCACAAACCATAGACTACTGAACCTTTCAAGCACAGTTTATTACTGGTGAGAAAAGACTCATCTCCTTCAACTCTGGCCCCCTTTCTCGGCAAAGAAAATTCTACCAAGGCAGGGTAACATAGCAGGGGTTCAATTCTCCCCATGATCACGTGGGTTTCCGCCGGGTGCTCCAGTTTCCTCCCAAGTTCCAAAGACATACAGACTAGGGTCAGTAAGTTGTGGGCATGCTATATTGGCACCAGAAGCATGGCAACATTTGTGGGCTGCCCTCCAACACAGCTTCAGACTATGTTGGCCATTGGCACAAGCAGCACAATTCTCTCTCTGTTTTGATGTTTCAGTGTACATGTGACAAATAAGGCTAATCTTTATTTTTTTTTCTTCCCATTTGCTGCTAAAACTGACATTTCCATTTCCAACTCCCCAGACTGGCCGCCGTCTTCTGGCCTCCCATGCATATGCCAGTGATAATCACCTGCTTCTGATTTTTAATATTTGGCTCACCCAACACACTGCTGCCTGCTTTCTAAATCCCATCAAGCTGCCTTCAGTTATTGTTCAGATACTGGCTCCTGGTCAGAAACATATTGACTGTAAACTTTTGTGATCTCTATAATAACCGCCTCTAACAATCCACCAGTCCTACCAACCTTCAAGAAGTTGGAGTGCTTCCAGTTCTGATCACTTGCATATCACTGACTTTAATCAATATTGTCTGTCGTGTCTTCATTTGTCATGGTCATGAAATGTAGACTACTTTAAACCACTTCTCCAACTCAAAATATTATAGAAATGGAAGTAAATAAGTGATCTTGATAGCTGACTGGTAACCTAACATATCTACTAAATTGAACCAGCTTTCTTCACATGTGTTTAATAGTGGTTCAGTCCGCCGCTCCTGTATTTTGAACAAGACAAAACATTAGCAGGCAACACATGTAAAAATTGCTGGTAAATGCAGCAGGCCAGGCAGCATCTCTAGGAAGAGGTACAGTCGACATTTCAGGCCGAGACCCTTCATCAGGACTAACTGAAGGAAGAGTTAGTAAGAGATTTGAAAGTGGGAGGGGGAGGGGGAGATCCAAAATAATAGGAGAAGACAGGAGGGGGAGGGATGGAGCCAAGAGCTGGACAGGTGATTGGCAAAAGGGATATGAGAGGCTCATGGGACAGGAGGTCCGGGGAGAAAGACAAGGGGGAGTGGGGGGAAAACCCAGAGGATGGGCAAGGGGTATAGTGAGAGGGACAGAGGGAGAAAAAGGAGAGAGAGAGGGGAAAAATTAATAATAATAAAAACAAATAAATAAATAATGGATGGTGTACGAAGGGATGGTGGGGCATTAATGGAAGTTAGAGAAGTTAATGTTCATGCCATCAGGTTGGAGGCTATCCAGACGGAATACAGGTTTCCCCCGCCATCCGAAGATAGAGCGTTCCTATGAAACAGTTCGTAAGCCGGAATGGCGTAAAGCGAAGAAGCAATTACCATTTATTTATATGGGAAAATTTTGTGAGCATTCACAGACCCAAAAATAACCTACCAAATCATGCCAAATAACACATAAAACCTAAAATAACAGTAACATATAGTAAAAGCAGGAATGCTATGATAAATACACAGCCTATATAAAGTAGAAATACTTTTCCAGAATCATTGCCTGCACTGTTGTCCGTAATGAAAATCTCACACAAGCGCCGTCGGCAAAAACACGGCGCAAGCGCTCTCCAGTAACCTTTAAGCTATGAAGCTGCCAAATCATACCAAATAACACGTAAAAATACACAGCCGATATAAAGTAGAAATAATGTATGTACAGTGTGGTATCACTTACCGGAATTGGGAAAGCGCGGAGCACACTGATGATGGTGTGTTAGACTGAGTCATCGCAGGTTGGGTAGTACAGTGGTCCCCATCCTCCGGGCAGCGAACCAATACCAATCTGTGAAGAATGCAGCAGTCCAGCGGTAGCCGGGAGGCACACAGCACATCTTTAAGAAAAAAGCCGAAATAAACATGCTAATTAATTAGGAGCCGCCGGGCACGTAATTAATTAGCATGTTTATTTCAGCTTTTTTCTTAAAGATGTGCTGTGTGCCTCCCGGCTACTGCTGCATTCTCCGCGAATCGGTATCTGTCTGCGGCCTGGAGGTTAGGGTGGTGGGACACTGGGGTGTCATCTCGTCATCGTCTGTCTCCATTAGGGCAGGCAGCTCATCTTCTCCTATGACTGCCTGCCTCGATGTCAAAGGTCGAGATTCATCGTCTGCTGTGGCTGATGTGGAAGGCTTGCTTGACTGCTGAGCCTCACGCACTTTTCTATCATACAGTTTTATGTAAGCACTCAAACCATCCTGCAAATATCCCCTAAACCTACGTACCCTTTCAAAATTAAAGTCGTACTTTATCATTGCAGCGAAAATCTCACACAGTTGCTTCACGTTCAGTTTGCTACTGCATTCGGTTTCGATTGTTATCCTTTCCTCTTCCAATTGCATCAGCTCTTCATCTATCAGTTCTTGGTCATGAGATGCCAAAACCTCTTCAACATCATCTTCGTCAGCTTCCACAAGCCAAACTCACGTTGTCCTTACTTTGTTCACCACGATCGAAATGCTTAATTATGTCTAGTTTTACGCTTAATGTAACACCCTTACGAGCTCTTTTAGGCTTTTCCAATACCTTAGAACTCACCTTGCTAACGGCTGCTCACAGGCACGTGTTTAATCAATGCCGGCGAAAATGCAGTTCCGAATCTGGGGGAGAGCGGCTGCTCAGGACGTGCACTGTCTTTTATCGCACGTGGATTTTTTCACGCGCTGATTTTTTTCATAACAGTGAAAACACCTCCTGTTAGCGAAGACAGGGAACTAATGTAGGTCTTTCGTAACAGTGAGGTTTCGTAAAGTGAACGTTTGAAAAGCGGGGGACACCTGTATAAGGTGTTGTTCCTCCAACCTGAGTGTGGCTTCATCTTGACAGTAGAGGAGGCCGTGGATAGACATATCAGAATGGGAATGGGACGTGGAAATAAAATGTGTGGCCACCGGGAGATCCTGCTTTCTCTGGCGGACAGAGCGTGAAAACATTAGCAGGTATTGTATTTGATTCAGAATCAGAATCACGTTTAATATCATCGGCATATATCGTGAAATTTGTTAGCTTTCCGGCAGCAGTACAATACAATACATGATAAATATTGAAAAATGAATTACATATATATGCATATTAAATACCTAAATTAAAATAAGTAGCGCAAAAACAGAAATAAAAAAGTAGTGAGGTCCTGTTCATGGGTTCAATGTCCATTCAGGAATTGTAAGGCAGAGTGAAGAAGCTGTTATTGAAACACTGAGAGTGTGCCTTCAGGCTTCTGTACCTCCTTCCCGGTGGTAACAGTGAGTAGAGGGCATGTCCTGGATGATGGGGTCCTTAATAATAGACGTTGCCTTCTGAGTCACCGCTTCTTGAAGATGTCTTGGATACTACAAAGGCTGGCAGCCAAGATGGAGCTGAGCTGACTAATTTTACAACTCTCTGTAGATTCTTTCAGTCCTGTGCATTACCACCCCCCCCCACCCCACCATACCAGACAGTGATGCAGCCTGTCAGAATGCTCTCCATGGTACATCTGTAGAAGTTTTCAAGTGTTTTAGGTGACAAGCCAAATCTCCTCAAACTCCTAATGAAATATAGACACTGTCTTGCCTTCTTTATAGCTTCATTGATATGTTAGGACCAGGTTGGATCCTCAGGGATATTGACACAACAGGAACTTGAAATTGTTCACTCTCTCCACTTTGTGTTCTCTCATCTTACCCTTCCTGAAGTCCACAATCAGCTTTTTGGTCTTACTGATGGTAAGTGCAAGTTTGTTGCAGTGACACTACTCAACTAGCTGACATATCGTGCTCCTGTACACCCTCTCATCTCCATCTGAGATTCTACCAACAATGCTTCTATCATCAGCAAACTTACAGATGGCTCTGCCGTGAATATTTCACTTTGAATTTGAGTATCCTTATGGTTTCTCTGTGATTATTCCCCACACTCCGGGCTTTATACTGAGCCCCTTTTACAGAGAGGTTACCAACTCATGGGAGGTTCACTCTCAGTTCCAGCTAGTCTTGTCTAGAAATTAGATTTTACTTTTTTTGGTTCGCTGAACACATGCAGCATTTTTGTGCCAATGCACAGTCAGATTTCCTGGGAAATTGGTCAAAATTAGTTTTGAGATGGAGCTTGTGTGGTTTGCACTCAGAAGCCTCTGCTGAAACAGACTTGTGCGGTTCCTGATGACAGCTATGTCACAAGTTCACAACCGTCGTGTCACTGGTGTGCTGATCATTAGAATTACCGGCTGGCATAGTAACGTAGTGGTTCGTGTAAACGCGCTACAGCACCAGCTATAAGATCGGCGTTCAATTCCCACCGCTGTCTGTAAGGAGTTTGTAAGTTTTCACCATGACTTCATGGCTTTCAAATTCAAGTTCAAATTCAAAAAAACTTTATTGTCATTCTAACCGTACATCAGCTCTGCAGGGCAGAATGAGACAGCGTTTCTCAGGAGCAGTGCAATCATAACATAACAAACGCAACACTAAATAATAAACATAACAATAAATAGTAAAACACAACAGCCACATGTCATTTAAAATCAGTTATAAGTGTCCAGTGCAAGTTAAAAGTGTCCAAAGCAGAGTCAGGTCGAGCAGCTATTTAGCAGTCTGACTGCCTGTGGGAGGAAGCTGTTTAGTAGCCTTGTGGTTTTAGTTTTGATGCTCCTGTAACGTTTGCCTGATGGCAGAAGAACAAACAGTTCATGGAGAGGGTGTGAGGGGTCTTTAATGATGTATCGTGTCTTCTGGAGGCATCGACTCTGAAAGAGGTCTTGGACAGAAGGTAGGGAGACCCCAATAACCTTCTCTGCTCCCCTAACCACCCTCTGCAAGGCTTTTTTGTCGACAGCACTGCAGCTGGAGTACCAGGTTGTGATGCAAAAGGTCAGCACATTCTCAACCACGCCTCTGTAGAATGTAGTTAAAATGTTAGTGGGGAGTGATGCTTGTTTAAGCTTCCTCAGAAAGTGCAATCTCTGCTGGGCCCGTTTCACAATCCCAGTGGTGTTCCTGGACCAGGTGAGATTGTCCGAGATCTGCACCCCAAGGAACTTGATGTTTTCCACTCTCTCCACTGTGGAGCCGCTGATGCTGAGGGGTGTGTGCTCAGGCTGAGACCATCTGAAATCGACGATCATCTCCTTGGTTCCTCTCATGTATCAAAGGCATTCGAGTAGTGTTCTCTGGGCATGCTGTGCTGGCACCAGTACCGTGGCAACGCTTGTGGGCCAACCCCAGCACAGCTTGGAGTGTGTTAGTCGTTGATGCAAGCAACACGTTTCACTATATGTTTTGATGTACAAATAAAGCTAATCTCTGAAAGGTCATCAAACCTTAAAGAGCATCCCCTCTGCTCGATGGCAACCACTGAACTGCTGTGTAGAATGCCCCGAAGAGGGCAAAGGAAAATGTATGGAAGTGGGGTGGTGAATATTTTCATCTTCTTTGTCAGCACCACCGATGCAACCATGTGATCTGATGTAACTTCATGTCATGGTGAGATGGGGATTGAACAGTGAAGTAGAGGTCACAGAGGGTGACTTTGATGTGCGTAGTTGTATGTAAAAGCTGCGATCGATGTTGGAGCAAGGAGTGGCGAGAGTTCAAATATCCTAAACTTGGAACACGGAGACTGACAGATACTTTGTGAAAATACAGTCATAGAGCCATAGAGAAGTATGGCACAGAAACAGGGTCTTCGGCCCATCTAGTCCATGTTGAAACCATTTAAAGTGCCTACTCCCATCAAACTGCACTGGGACCATAGCCCTTCATACTCCTACTTAATTGAGCTCACATGCACCACTTGTGCTGGCAGCTCATTCCACACTCTCACCACCCTCTAGGTGAAGAAGTTTTCGGTCATGTTCCCCTTAAACTTTTCACCTTTCACCCTTAACCCATGACCTCTGCTTGTAGTCCACTCAACCTCAGAGGAAAAAGCCTGCTTGCATTTACCCTATCTATACCCCTCATATTATTGTATACCTCCATCAAATCTCCCCTCAATCTTCTACATTCCAATGAATACAGTCCTAACCTATTCAATCTTTCCTTATAAGTCGGGTTCTCCAGACCCGGCAACCTCATTGTAAATTTTCTCTGTACTCTTTCAAGCTGGTTTAAATCTTTCCTGTAGGTAGGTGACCAAAACTGCACACAATACTCCAAATTAGGCCTCACGAATGTCTTATACAACTTCTACATAACATCCCATGTCCTAAACTTAATGCACTGATTTATGAAGGCCAATGTGCTAAAAACTTTCTTTACGACCCAATTTACCTGTGACGCCACTTTCAATGAATTATGCACCTGTATTTCCACACTCCTCAGTGCCCTACCATTCACTATATAAGACCTACCCCTATTGATCCTACCAAAGGGCAAAACTTCACATTTCTCTGCATTAAATTCCATCTGCCATTTTTCAGCCCATTTTTCCAGCTGATGCAGATCCCTCTGCAAGCCATGACTACCTTCCTTTCTGCCCACTACACCCCCAATCTTGGTGTTATCTGCAAATTTGCTGATCCAGTTGATCACTTTATCATCCAGATTGTTGATATAGATGACGAACAACAAAGGACCCAGCACCGATCCCTGTGGCACACCACTGGTCACAGGCCTCTAGTCAGAGAGGCCACCATGTACTACCACTCTCTGTTTTTTTTCCCACAAAGCCAACGTTGAATCCAATTTACTGCCTCATTTTGAATGCTGAGTGACTGAACCTTCTTGACCAACCTCCCATGCGGGATCTTGTCAAATCCCTTGCTAAAGTCCACGTAGACAATATCCACAGCCTTGCCTTCATCCACTTTCCTGGTAACTTCCTCAGAAAACTCTATATGATTGGTTAGACATGACCTGCCATGGATAAAGCCATGCTGACTGTCCTTAATCAGTCCATATCTATCCAAATACTTACATTCCAGTCCCTTAGAATACCTTCCAATAACTTTCCCACAGTTGACGTCATGCTCAATGGCCAATAATTTCCTGGTTTATGGTTAGAGACCTTTTAAACAGTGGAACAACATTGGCTATCTTCCAATCATCTGATACCGCGCCTGTCGCTAAGGATGTTTAAATATCTCTGCTTGGGCCCTGGCAATGTCTCCACTTGCCTCCCATAGGGTCCGAGGGAACACCTTGTCTGGTCCTGGGGATTTATCCACCCTGATTTGCCTCAGGGTAGCAAACACCTTCTCCTCTGTAATCTTTACCAGGTCCATAAAGTTGGTGCTGCTTTGCCTCACATCTATAGACTCTGTGTCCACCTCCCAAGTAAATACAAATGCAAAAGAATTATTTAATATCTCCCCCATCTGTTTTGTCTCCACACATGGATTACCATTCCGGTCTTCCAGAGGACCAATTTTATCCCTTGGAGAACCTGTAATGGATGAAATCAGCAAGATGTGTTTCTGTCATTTTTTTTATATAGTGTTCCTAACAAAGTTTGTAGTTCTAGTCAGTTTAGGCCAACAAGTGAGGAATGCGGAACACATATTTTGTGACTTCTTTAGGTGCGCAACTCACTCACTGAGGCAAATTACTCATGGGAGTACCCTGACCAGTTTCAAAATGGGCAAGATGATGTTTATTAACAAACATGAGAAGGTCTGCAAATGCTGGAAATCCAAAGCAACACACACAAAATGCGGGAGGAACTCAGCAGGTCAGGCAGCATCTATGGAAATGAATAAAGAGTCAATGTTTTGGGCTGAGACCCTTCATCAGGACTGAAAGGGAAGGAGAAAGATGCCTGAATTAAAAAATGAGGGAAAAGGAAAGACACTAGCTGGAAGGTGATAGGTGAAGCCAGGTGGGTGGGAAAGGTCAAGGGCAGGGGAGGAAGGAATCTGATAGGAGAGGAGAGTGAACCATAGGAGAAAGGGAATGAGGAGAGGACTCAGGGGGTGTAATAGGCAGGTGAAAAGAAATAAAAGGTCAGAGTGGGAAATAGAGGAAAGGGGGAGAGGGAGGGGAAATTTTTTATACCGGAAGGAGAAGTCAATGTTCATGCCATTAGGTTGGAGGCTACCCAGATGGAATATAAGGTGTTGCTCCTCCATCCTGATGGTGGCCTCATCTTAGCACAAGAGGAGGCCATGGATCAACACGTCGGAACGGGAATGGGAATCGGAGTTAAAGTGTTTGGCCACTGGGAAACTCCGCTTCTGGTGGATGGAGCGGAGGTGCTCGATGAAGCGATCCCCCAATTTACGATGGGTCTCACCAATGTAGAGGAGGCCACATTGGGAGCACTGGACACAATAGACAACCCCAGCAGGTTCACAGCTGAAGTGTTGCCTCACCTGAAAGGTCTGTTTGGGGCCCTGAATGGAGGTGAGGGAGGAGGTGTAGCACTTAGACTGCCTGCAAGGGTAAGTGCTGGGAGAAAGATTAGTGGGAAGGGATGAATGGACAAGGGAATCATGAAGGGAGCAATCCCTGCAGAAAGTGGGGTGGGGGGGAGGTGGGGAAGGAAGGGTCTGCTGGATGAATACACAGCTACTGTGGAAACAGAAGGTGAGATCCTGCCCCACTCCTGGCTCCTGTTCATCTCCGCACCATACGTCACAAATGAGACTTCCCAGTGGCCAAACATTTTAACTCCGATTCCCATTCCTGTTCCGACGTGTTGATCCATGGCCTCCTCTTGTGCCAAGATGAGGCCACCCTCAGGGTGGAGGAGCGCCACCCTCAGGGTGGAGGAGCAACACCCTATATTCCGTCTGGGTAACCTCCAACCTGATGGCATGGAAATCAATTTCTTCTTCAAGTGAACAAAATTCCCTCTCCTCTCTATTTTCCGCTCTGACCTTTTACTTATTCTCACCTATCCTTTATTTTCCCCTGAGTCCCTATTGTCCACTCTCCCCTCCTATGAGATTCCTTCTTCTGCAGCCCTTGACCTTTCCCACCCACCTGGCTTCACCTATCACCTTCCAGCCAGCCTCTTTCCCCTCCCCCCACCATTTAATTCAGGCATCTCCCCCTTTTCTCTCAGTCCTCAACAAGGGTCTTGACCTGAAATGTCGACTTTATTTATTTTCATAGATGCTGCCTGATCTGCTGAGTTCCTCCAGCATTTTGTGTGTGTTTATTTAATTGCTTTTATGAGTTCCTTGTGTATGACAAATGGGTACCAATTGAGACATCCATTTTTCATGCACAAGGAACTCATAAACACAATTTATGTGTTCTGAGGGAACTGTTTTCCCAATTTCAGTAATATCTATAATGTAAACAAAACAGTTCACAAAGCATGAAAAGAAAGGAAGTTATTTAAATGCCTGAATATATTTTCCAATTTTGCATGGAGTAGGGACTTAAGATGCACCTGGGATTTAGGTAGCTTCTGGGATGTCTCAGGAGGTCAGCAATCCTAATTGAACTGCCTCAACCTTGTACACCAACTCTTCATTATGGCTGCTTTGCTCTGCACCTTTCTTTTGATCCTTGGAGCATGTTCCTGGTGTATCTTAGGAAGGTATGCTGGATGAATACATGTTTACTATGACAAAGCTGTGGAAGCAGAAGGTGAGGTACTGCCCCACTCCTGGCTCCTGTTGACCTCCTGAGCTCTACTTTGCAATAAGAAATAGAAAGACTCTTTGCTCTTGGCTTTGTGTACCTTTCAATCAGATTATGGCTGATATTTTTACATTAATTCTACTTATTGATTTCCTTAAATATACTCAATGTGTGCACAACCAAAGCTCTCTCACATAGAGAATTCATAGACCTGCAACCCTCTGAGCAATGAAATCTTTCAGCTTGAAATGATGAATGCCTATCCAGAGAAATGAACACTACACATCACTCTCTTATAAGAGTCAGCAGCCAGCAACTGAGTTTTAGATTTTATCTCTCCTTCTTGTTCTCCTGTAAACAGATGGAAGAGTGAGACCCAGAGAGACATTTCCTTGGGTCGTTTTCGCAATTTGCACACTGGAAAAGGGACTGCTATTTTAAGAGCATTCTCAGATCCCCAGGCAATAACTTAAATTTATATTTGATTAGTGGGTCTGACACACGCACACAATGAAACCCAATCTCATATATGCAAGTCTTCAATCTGACTGCCTAAGAAAAATGCACACTAATCTCTTGACTTCACTGGCAATGCGAGTTTGATAGCTTTCACTATTTTCAACCTATAAACGGTCACATAGATAGCAGCAAATGAGAAATACATTCGGAGTTATCAAATGTTGGATTAGGGTGTCGAATTGTTACTTTTCTACTATTTTCCTTATCGTATAACTTTCCTATGCATGCTTATCATTTTGTATATAATCATCTATATACATGTAATTGCTCAGTAAATTTTCCAGGAATTGAATCAGAATCAGAATCAGGTTTAATATCACCGGCATGTGTCATGAAATTTGTTAGCTTTACAGCAACAGTACAATAAAATACATGATAAATAAATATAGAAAAAAACTGAATTACTGTATATTAGGGGTGTGTGTGTGTGTGTGTGTGTGTGTGTGTGTGTGTGTGTGTGTGTGTGTATCTATTAAATAGTTAAGTTAAAAAAAGTCGAGAAAAAAACAGAAATAAAAAGGTAGTAAGGTAGTGTTCATGGGTTCAATGTCCATTCAGAAATTGGATGGCAGAGGGGAAGAAGCCGTTCCTGAATCGCTGAATGTGTGCCTTTAGACTTCTGTACCTCCTACCTGATGGTAACAATGAGAAGAGGGCATGTCCTGGGTGATGGGGGTCCTCGCAGAATGCTCTTCATGGTACATTTGTAGAAGTTTTTGAGTGTTTTAGTTGACCACCTAAATCTCCTCAAACTCCCAATGAAATATAACCACTGTCTAGCCTTCTTTATAGCTGAATCAAGATGTTGTGTCCAGGTTAGGTCCTCAGAGATGTTGACACCCAGGAACTTAGAATTGCTCACTTTCTCCACTCTTGATCCCTCTATGAGGATTGGTTTGTGTTCCCTCGTCTTACCCTTTCTGGACTCCACAATCAGCTCTTTGGTCTTGCTGACACTGAGTGCTAGTATAGCTGATTGTATGTTTTCTAGAAGCTTCTCAGTTTTTCTGCAACAGGTGTCACACCACATGAATCTAGCTGTTTCATAGGTTAATTGTTATCATTGGAATGTGTTGTTTATCTGTAGTCTGGGTGTGAGATGACCATGACTTCTTTCCCTTGGCCTTTTCTTTGTTCATTCTTTGTTCTTATAACACTTCATAGTCATAGTCATAATCATAGTCATAGTCATACTTTATTGATCCCGGGGGAAATCGGTTTTCGTTACAGTTGCACCATAAATAATTAAATAGTAATAAAACCATAAATAGTTAAATATGTAAATTATGCCAGGAAATAAGTCCAGGACCAGCCTATTGGCTCAGGGTGCTGTCTGTAAGCACGAAGTTTTATGCCTCATTCTTGACTCTCAAAGAACCTCCAGATTAATATTGCCAGATCCAACATCAGTCCCAACAAGTTACAGTGCCTAGCAATTTTTTTTCAAAAGTGTTGCTACCTCAGAAATTATTTTTGTTTATGATAGACCACTTGAAACTGAATGCAAATATAATTTCAGACTATTTGTATCAAGTAGGAATTTAGAGAAACAAGAATTTAACGTTTATTGAATATATGTTGTATTGTATAATGGTGCTGAAGCTTTGCAATAGTTCAACTAAGCCAAAAATTTATTGCTGATGATTTCCATTTGTACTCAGTGTCTGAGGATTTTCTCTGAAGTGTCCAATAATAATCAGCCAGAATTGATGGATTCCAGTTGCCCTGATACTGTTTCTCCATGACCGCAATGTCCTGGTTAAACCTTTCACCATGCTCGTCACTGACAGCGCCAAGATTTGCCGGGAAGTCTAAATGGGAATGCAGAAAATGAATCTTTAGTGACATGTTGCATTTCATTTGTTTGCATGCTTGAAGCATGTTGTCAACCAGCTGTACATAGATTTGTGCTCTGTAGTTGCCAAGAAAATTTTCAACAACATCCTTGAATGCCTTCCATGCAATTTTTTCCGGTCCCACTAGAAGTTCTTCAAATTCCCTATCATTGATTTCTGGACCAACAAAAATACTTTCCTTAATCTTGGCGTCAGTTATTCTGACTTAAATTATGAATTGAAATAACACATATAGGCAATTTCAAAATTATGGTTAAATTGCTGGAATACTATCCAGAGGACTGGATATTTGAGAGTTCAAATGTCACCACTGCATTCTAAAGTTAAATAATGACATGGGGAGTAGTGATCATGAGGCTACCAGATTGTTGTAAAATCCAAGCTGGTTCACTATCAACCTACAGGGAAGAAAGTATGTCATCCTTTCCCAGTCTGCCTTATTTTAAGAAGCATCTAATTTGCAATGTGAATTATTGAGGCAGAATGGTAAATAGGATTAGTATTGATGGATACCTGATGGTCTGCATGGATATAGTGGGCAGAAGGGCCTGTTTGTGTGCTGTGTGACTCTGTGTGACATCATATCCTTAAGTGGCTCCTCAGTTCATGTGCAATCAGTGATGGGTAATCATTGCCACTGATGTCCATCAGTAACAAACTAAACTAAACTGGTTAACATAATGTTATTATAGTACCAGTGACATAGGTTCAATTCCCACAGGTGTCTGTAAGGAGTTTTTGCTTTCTTCCCATGATTGCATGTGATTCCTCTTGGTGCTCCAGTTTCCTCTTACATTCCAAAGACGTCCGGTTTAGTAGATTAATTGGTTACATGGGTGTAATTGGATAGTGTGGGCTCATTGGGCCAGAATACTTGTTGTTAATTTATTGAGATATGGCATGGAATAGGCCCTTTTGGCCCTTTGAACCGTGCCGCTCAGCAATCCCCTGATTTAATCATAGCCTACTCAATTTACAATGACCAATTAATTTACCATGCAGGACGCCTTTGGACTGTGGGAGGAAACTGGAGCACCTGGAGGAAACCCACGCAGTCACAGGGAGGACGTACAAACTCCTTACAGACAGCAACGGGAATTGAACCTGGGTTGCTGGCACTTAAAACATTGTGTGAACCACTTAGATGGGCCTGTTCCCATAAGACCATCAGAGTATAAGATACAGGAGCAGAACTGGACCATTTGACCCATCGTGTCTGCTCTGCCATTCCATCGTGGCTGATTTATTATCTTTCTCAAGGCCATTTTTGTGCTTTCACCCCATAATCTTTGACGCCCTGACTGATCAAGAACCTGTCAACCTCTACTTTAAATATACGCATTGAATTGGCCTCCACAGCCATCTGTGGCAAAGAATTCCACAGATTCACCACTCTCTGGCTAAGGAAATTCCTCCTCTGTTCTGAGGTTGTGCCCTCTGGTCTGGTTACTGTTCTGTATCTCTAAATAAAATAAATACAATTATTGGCTTTGCAAGCACACCCTCATCCACAATGTGAGTTACAAGAAAATTGATGTATTCTGCACATTAAGTATTCATTAAGCTTGCCATATAAATCTTAGATTTGAACAAACAAAAAGGACCTTATAAATGAGGTGCTTCCTTGAGGTACTGAGGGTAAATTACTGGCTTAATATTTAGAGATCTGAACTATTAATTCACAGCAATGAATCCAAATCTCACTGGACTAATGGGAATTTAAATTCAAGTATTTAAATAACTTTGGAACAAAAAACTAATATCAGTAATTTGCTTATGAAAGTACTGTGTTAAAACCATCTGGTTTATTAATGTCCATCAGCATAGGAAATATTCCATATGTATACTGTTTGACTTCAGATCTGTTAATGTGGTTGATTCTTAACCTCCCCCATGTAATTTCTTCAGGAACCATTACGAGATACCGCAGAAGTATCCAAAAACGGTAGAGATTTATTCGCAAGACAGCACACTACCTCTTGTCATGTCGAGTCTCTTATTTTTTACTGCACATTACTGTTACACTGAGAAGCAGCACACCAAATGATTCTGCTATCCAGTAAGATCAGGCAGGATATAAACACACACACGTAGAAAGGGAGAAAACAGCATAGTCTGTGTTAGAAACACTGCACCTCAAAAGGAGCTGAGCAAACAAGTCAAGGGGCAAAGATCAAAGTTCAACATTCAAAGTTAATTTATTATTGAAGTATGTATACATTACCATATACAGCCTTGAGATTCATTTTCTTACAAGCACTTAAAAGAAAAAGAAGAAGTACTATAGAATTCACAAAAAACTGTACATCAAAAGACAAATGCTGACAGACAGCCAATGTGCAAAAGAAGGCAATACTGCAAAATAAGATAGTACTGAGAACATGACTTATAAATTGTCCTTGGAAGTGCATCCATAGGTCGTAGAATCAGCTCAGAGTAATGGTGAGTGAAGTTGTCCATGCCCTTTCAGGAGCCTAATTGTTGTAGGGTAATAGTTGTTCCTGAACCTAGTGGCGTGAGACCCAAGGCATTGGGACAAGAAATACCCACTTTACCTTTATGTCCAATTTAGGAATTATTTAAAAAGTTGGCAAACAATGTCTCCAATCTAATGAATAGAAATCAAGTTGCTGAATCTCATTCCTAAATCATTCATAAATTGTTGTGAGGTGGTAAATATATATTTTATACATACTATATTTCTTTGCACCAATTAAAATAATAATTATTTTATTATACATTACTTCATAAATCATATATGGTAAAATATATACACATGTACACCCAGTCTAGGCATTCCGACAAGATGTACATGTGTGCTGGTGACAGCAGGGCATTATGAAGTGTAAGAGCCTGGGGGAAGAAGCTGCCACCCAGCCTGACAGTTCTGGTTCTTATGCTGCGGCATCTTCTGCTTGATGGCAGCAGGTAAAAGGGTTGTGCGAAGGATGGGAGGGGTCTTTGACAATGCTGGAGGCTCTGCTTATGCAGCGCTTCTGATGTGCGTCCTGAATGGGTGGAGAGAAACCCGGATGATGTTTTCAGCTGTCCTCACTATCCATTGCAGTGTCTTACGATCTGATGCATTGCAGTTTCCATACCAGATGGTGAAGCAGCTGGTCAGGACACACTAGATGGTGTTCCGGTAGAATGTGGTGAGAATGTGAAGGAGGAGGTGAATTTCACTTGCGTCAGTCTCCTCAGGTAGTGGAGGCTTTGCTGCGCCCTCTTGGCTAAAAAAGTAGTGTTGGGGGACCAGGTGAGATTGTTAGTAATGTGTGCGCAAAGGAACTTGGTGCTCCTGACTCTCTCCACAGAGAAGCATTGGGAGCCTGCACTATCCTGAAGTCCACAATCATCTCATTTAGTATTATCCACATTGAGATTCATGTTGTTGTGTTTACACCAGTCCACAAGCTGCTCTACAGTACCTCCTCCCTGTATGCTGTTCTACCTTCGTAGTTGATGAGGCCAACCTCTGTTGTGTCATCATCAAACAATGATATGGTTAGAACTGGATTTGACAGTACAGTTGTGCATTAGCAGTGTGAATAGCTGTGGGCTGAGCATACAGCCGGGGGTGGGGGTGGGGGCACCAGTGCACAGCGTGGTGGAACCAGAGATGTTGCTGCCAAGCTTTCAGACAGCCTGTGGTCTCTTTGTCAGGAAGTCCAAGATCTATCTATAGAGGGAGGTGTTAAGACCCATCATGGGCAGATTTCCCACCATTTTCTTCACTAGCACCACCTTGCCAGGATCACTGGCTTCAGACAGTTTAAAACGAAGAAGGTATTCTAACCATCATTAAGAATCTTTGTTCCCAGCTTTCGGTGAACACAGAAGCATAGAAAATGAGGAAGGAGCACTCTCTCTCGCAAATCACCCATGCCCCTGCCCCACCAACCACTTCCTGCTTCGTCTATGGCAGGATCTACAAGTTCTATATTGCCGAACATGGAGAGGAAATGTCATCCTTGACCTCAAGGAAAGATAAGATATCAGGAGCTCTATGCCTCCCTTCTCCTCCACAGTCCTCAGATCTTCACAGCTTAGAAAATATTATCATATTCCAACCTCACTCCAGTGCCCTACTTCTCTCCCACTGGAACTCCTTTGTCACTATGACCTCCAGTGTTCTCTCTTTCAACTGCCCTTACAACTCTTCATACTAAACTGTATCTGCCACAGTAGTGCCCACTCATAATCTATCAGAATCAGAATCACGTTCATTATCACTGACATACATCGTGACATTTGTTGTATTGTGAGAGCAGTACAGTACTATATATAAAAATTACTTTAAGTTACAAAATAAATAATGCAAAAAGGAAACAAAATAGTGAGGTACATGGGTTCATGGTCTATTCAAAAATCTGATAGTGAAGAGGAAGAAGCTGTTCCTAAAACGTTGAATGTGTGTCTTCAGGCTCCTGTACCTCCTCCTTGATAGTAGTAATGAGAAGAGGGCATGTCCTGGGTGGTGAAGGTACTTAATAATGGATGTTCTCTTCTTGAGGCAGTGCCTATTGATGGTGGGGAGGCTAGTTCTCATAATAGAGCTGGCTGAGTTTACAACCCTCTGCAATTTTTTTCTGATCCTCTGCAATGGCCTCTCCATACCAGATGATGATGTGACCAGTTAGAATGTTCTGATCCCATCCTCAGTGATATTCTCAATAAACCTGGACATATAGCGTTCTATTGATTTGTCAATAGAGTTAAAAGCTGAGGACCCAGTACTGATCCCCAAGGACATCATTGGTTGTATTTTGCTATCACCATTACTTGCTGAACACACGAAACCATGTACGATTATTATTGTGGCTTGGTATTGTTTAGATCAGGTGCTGTGTTTGATCCATAAAATTTAAACCATGAGTAAAGAGACGGATAAAGGGAATGGATTGTCCTGTCAGCTTTGTTTAATTCTTGTGATGCACTCAGTACTTGAGGAGCCATGCAAGAACACCTAGTATACATAAAAATACACTAACCCCTTATTCTCTGAGTGCCCAGGTATTCAGGTACTGCAATTAACTCTTGAAAGCTAATAATATTCTCCCACAGGAAATACACTACACTTGTCAGATTAGTGTAGACCCCTGAAAGGGCTGTGCATTGGATCGCCCAGGGCTGCTGTTCCCCTTCACAGTCCCTCGAGTCATTAATATTCGCAGGACTTCTGTGTGGTTTAAGGCAATGATTGTCTTCAAATCTAGTCGGCATCACTGACATTATGCCTAGTTACAGTAGCTAATCTAGAGATTGAATTCCATGCTTTGTTGTGCAAATAAAAAAGGACTGTGGGCTGGTCCAGTTCAGCCCTTTAGCTGATAGTGGCAGGTGGGATTGGAGCATATTCACCCTGAGGGTTACGAGCATTTCAGCCCATCTGACAAAAGCAATCGAGACAGGGTGATTTACCCTTTCAGGGCGTATTGACACAAATACGTCAACTCGTGATTTGGAACCGAGCAGAATTTATGAGTCTATTTTAATGCAAAGATTATTTTCTCATAAAAAATTGTCCATTTAAATAGTACACAACAACAGGCACCACAGGAATTATTCAAAAAGACTTGCTATAGCACACAGTAAACAGTTCTAATTGATTCCACAGCTTGAAGAAGGTGGGGTGATTTCTCCAGCAAAATCCAGTCACAATTTGTAGACACAAAGTGTAATGTGCATAAAAACAACTCCAGACGTTTGCAGTACTGCCTTTTCAGAGTGATTGACAAGGGAATGAGCCAAATATTTCCATTCTAGACAAGCAAAATGTCACAATATGTGAGCTTTTCACTTAGGAACAATCCTGTCTTGAATAACTTTCCACCAAAACAATTTCACCTATTTCTGAAATTCTAATAACTGCTTGTTCTCTCTGGGATTTCATTTTTCATTTTACTGTGCAATTGACTGGAACCAGCCTGAAGGAAAATGGTTGTGGTTTCCCTGGACCCTCTGCCCCCATTATCTGCTCAAATCTCATTATATTCCAGTCTTCCTGCCTAGCAACGCAAAAACAATTAAGTCACAAGTTAGAATGAATACCTTTCATTAGTATTTTTAAAGCATACTTAACACTGGGACCTGGATTACAGGCATCATAGCACAACATTAAAATCCTTCTGCATTCATTCCTCAGTTAGTGTGAACGCAAGGTGATTTCTGAAGACCTAATCCTGGAATGTCTGGGACCTATATCTGTGACAAGATCCTAGACCAGGTATTGTCTGTCATTCCAATTTATGACTCCAGTCCAAGTAATATCTGTCACCCCATCAGTGACCCTTGATCCATGTAACTTATCTAATGCATTCTAATCTGTGAACCCAATGTGGTACAGTCTGTCACTCCAATCTGTGATGTCTATCTTTTCTACTGCCTATCATTCCAACTTGTCATCCCTACTGTGTGCAGACCATGTGCTCTCATCATTCATTCCCTAGCCTCAATCCATGAACTGTCCAAGAATCCAATTTGTAAACCAGTTGTAATTTCCTTCATTTCAATCTATCTTCCTGCTGTAGATACAGTCTGCCTTTCCAATCAGCACAGCACAATGTATTTATTTAGAGATAACAGACCCTTTTAGCCAATGAGCTCACATTGCCTAATTGCACCCGTGTGACCAATTCACCGACTAACCCATACGTCTTTTGGAGTGTGGGAGGAAACTGGAGCACCTGGAGGAAACCCACATGGTCATGGGGAGAACATGTAAGTTCCTTACCGACAGTGGTGGAATTGAACCTGAGTTGCCGGCACTGTAGTATTGTTACGCTAACTGCTACCACCCTGTTGTGCATGGGACTTAGTACTAATCTATGCATGTCTATTGTCCACCATCCATCTGCTCATCCCTGTCTTTGCACCGGTCAAGATTCCAGTCTGAGCTCCCTTCCTCTAAACCCGTGTACCACCTCACCAGTTAATGACTGTCAGTCTTGCACACTGATCTTCCGGTCAAGATGGTGCCTGTGTACAACCCTCCTTCAGTCGACATCGCCTGGAGAGACCATGAAACAATATATATTTTTTTTAGAACACTCCGTCCTCTCTTATTGTCATTTAGAAATGCATACATACATTAAGAAACGATACAATCTTTCTCCGGAGTGATATCACAGAAAACAGGACAAACCAAAGACTAACACTGACAGAACCACATAATTATAACATATAGTTACAGCAGTGCGAAGCAATACCACAATTTGCTGAAGAACAAACCATGGGCATGATTTGTAGTTTGGAGATTGTTAGGATGTTTCAGCACTCTGCAGACCCCTGAGAGGATTCCAGGAGGCAGAGGCAGTGTGCAAACCTTGTGCTGAGAAGGCTGCAGGGCAGGGCATGAGCCAATGTTCAACTCCATTTCGCTGATTAAAGCGACGAGGGAGATTGCAACATCGAGGCGAATGTGGAAGGTGAGCACCAGCTGCCTGACTTTTAATCTCTGGGGAATCGCTCTGCTACCGGAGAAGGGAAACTGTCTTTTGATCACTGGTGGGATCGCTCTGTTACCGGACAGCGTAGACTTCCTTTTGATCACTGGTGTGATCGCTCTGTTACCGGACAGCGTAGACTGCCTTTTGATCACTGGTGCGATCGCTCTGTTACCGGACAGGGTAGACTGCCTTTTGATCACTTTAGAAATGAGAGAGGGGCGGTGTATTTCCTATAGTAAGAGAGTCTTGGACCAGAGGACACAGCTCCAGAATACAAGGACATTCCTTTAGAACAGAAATGAAGAGGAATTTCTTTAGGCAGAGGGTGGTGAATCTGTGGAATTCATTATCATGCCAAGTCATTGGGTATATTTAAATCAGAGATTAATAGGTTCTTGGTTAGTCTGGGCATCAAAGGTTACAGGGAGAAGGCAGGAGAATGGTGTTGAGAGAGGGAATAAATCAACCATGATGGAATGGTGGAGCATACTTGATGGGCTGAGTGGCCTAATTCTGCTCCTGGGTCTTATGGTCTTTCCAGTCTCCCTTTTTCTTAAAGGTTCCTTCTTGGAAGTCTCTCTAGTGCACTTATATCTTGTATGGAAAACACAGTACTCGTGCGGCCTGAACAAAATCCTTTGCAATTTTAATTTAACTTAACTGCATATGAATTCTATATCCTTGGAAATAAATACAAGTGTTATAATTTATAACTGCTTTACTAATTGCAAAGCCCCCTTAGATCTTCTCACCCATATTCCCAAGCATTTTGTGCTTCCACACCACATTGTTTCCTCATTACCAAGGTGCAGGCGATGTTCCTTATTTTCCCGCCAAAGTATATCACCCCACATGTAACAAAGGTGTTGTGAATTAACTGTTTTTCTGGCCAGCCTGCAAGCTTTATAATGTTACCACAGTATCTCCAAGTTTGGTGTCATTCACAAGTTTTGACATAGTGTCAATAATTCCTCTTTCCTGATTGTTGATGTAAATTGTGAGTCAGTTTGGACCCAGCAGTGATGCTGTTTTTTTTTCACCTACCTTAATTCTGAAACAATCTTTATCTCCTCTGTCCTGAGCTGATTATGTAATACTGGTCAACGAACTAGTGAAAGTATCCATCCACTTGGCATTAGAAATAGGATCTCACTGCTTTGTCGCCTTAAACCTTTCAAGATCTTGCATGCACCTCTCAACTTTAACAGCTGAAATAACAGGTGAGCAAAAGATGTGTCAAGCATCTTAGCAGCTATGGATGTTGTGGTGACAGAGATGAAAAAGGTGGAAGTTATATTGATGCATAATGGGCACTTAGGTCAGAGCTTTTCAGCATGGTAGAACGCAGAAGAAATGTCCATTATACTTAATAGGAGCATTTGATGAGTCCTGTCAAAATGAACACTTGAACAAGCTCAAAATGAACACTTGAGCATGGCATATTTTTGAGAACCATGTCGCTGAACTGATAAGTATTAACTGCTGTCTGCAATTTCACAGCATGGTAGAATTCTCCACAGGAAATTGGAGTTGGGAAAAATTCCTCAGAGGAACTCTACTCAGAGAACTCTGCATTTAGCAAGGCCCAAGTATGTGGAGCTGGACAACAAGATGTATTTAATCTACACAGACACAAAGAGAGGATCTCCAAAGATCTAAAAAAAGTTGTTAGAGCACTGAAGGAAATCACTTGGTCTATTGTGTCGGTGTTGACTATTGGGAAAAATCCCATCAGTCCCATTCTCTGGGTATTTCGCCCAGCCCGGAATATTATTTCCAAGCTCAAAGTAAATGTTATTATCAAAGTACATACTGTATATGTCACCATATACTACCCCCTGAGATACATTTTCTTGCAGGCATTTACAGGAAAATAAAGAAATGCAATAGAGTTCATGAAAAAGTATACATCACTTTATATGCAGAGAAGATTCCCTGTGCAAGGATGTCTCACAAATTCCTGAAGCATTCCATATTTTTTGTTTGCCACAGCAGTAAAGTGGTTAGCACGATGCTATGACAGCTTGGGGTGTTCCAGAGTTTAGAGTTCAATTCCGGTGCTGTTCTGTAAGGAGTCTCTGTACATCCTCCCCGTAGAATGAGTGGGTTTTCCCCGGGTGCTCCGGTTTCCTCCCACAGTCCAAAGATAGGCAAATTGGTCATTGTAAATGGTCCGGTGATCAGGCTAGGGTTAAATCCGGGTTGTGAGGTTTCTGGGGAGGCATGGTTCAAAGGGTCACTGAATAGAAATACAACAATCAACGTGCAAAAGTGTACAAATTGCGCAAATGATAAATAAATAATACTGGCAACATGGATTGTAGTGTCCTTGAAAGTGATTCTACAGATCGCAGAGTCAGATCAGTATTGATGTTATCCACAGTAGCTCAGGAGTGTGATGGGTGTAGGGTATTTTTCATTTATTTATTTAGAGTCGCATCACCCAGCAACCCCTGTCAACCCCAATTTAACTCTAATCTAATATCAGGACAATTTACAATGACCAATGAATCTGCCCAGTACATCTCCAGACTGTGGGAAGAAACCCACATATTCCACGGGCAGGAGGTACGGAGACGCCTTACAGAGGATGCTGGGATTGAACTCGAAACTCTGGAACATCCCAAGCTGTAATAGCATTGTGCTAACCACTACACTACTGTGGCGCTGTTCCTGAACCTGGTGGTGTGGGGCCTCAGGCTCCTGTACCTCTGCCCAATAGTAGTAGCGAGAAAAGAGCATGAACTGGATGATGAGGGTTCTTCATGATGGATGCTGCTTTCTTATGTCAGAGATCCTTGCAAATGTGCTTAATGATGGTAAGGGCATTAACTGTGATGAACTGGGCTACATCCACCACTTTTTATAGACTTTTCCATTCCTGGGCATTGGTGCTTCCATACCACGCCGTGATACAGCCAGTTGGAATTAGATTAGATTATTAGATTAGATTAGATTATGAGGACATGCAGTCCTCTTTTATTGTCATTTAGTAATGCATGCATTAAGAAATGATACAATGTTCCTTCAGTATGATATCACAGAAACACAAGACACACCAGGACTAAAAAAACTGACAAAAACCACATAATTATAACATATAGTTACAACAGTGCAAAGCAATACTGTAATTTGATAAGAACAGACCATCGGCATGGTAAAAAAAAGTCTCAAAGTCTCTGGAAAGTGCCATCAACTCACGCAGACAGTAGAAGGGAGAAATTCTCCTGGCCATGAACCTCCAGCGCCGCAAACTTGCCAATGCAGCACCCTGGAAGCACCCGACCACAGCCGACTCTTGAGCCTGTCCGAAAACTTCAAGCCTCCGACCAGCCCTCCAACACCGAGCACCGAGCACTATCTCTGCTGAGCGCTTCGACCCCGGCCCCGGCAACAGGCAATAGACAAAGCCGAGGATTTGGGGCCTTCCCCTCCGGAGATTCTCGATCGCACAGTAGCAGCGGCAGCAAAGCAGGCATTTCAGAGGTTTCTCCATATGTTCCTCTGTGCTTCTCACGGCTGTCTCCATCAAATCAGGATTGTGCACGGCCCCTACTTAACAAATACGATATCATTTTGGAGCAGCTGTGTGCGCTGCGTCACGTCGCCATCTTCTCCTCCCCTCCCCATGCTCTCCACCATGCATCTATAGAAATGTTTTAATGTTTTAGATCATGGGTGCTCAACCTTTTTCTGCTCATGGCCCCCTTGTTCAATAGTTCCATTTAATATTAGAGAATGTATACAATATACAACCTGAAATTCTTATTCTCTGCAGTCGTCCTCGAAACAGAAAACAACCCCAAAGAATGAATGATAGAAAAAAACCTAACAACCCAAAAGCCTCCTGCCCCCCTCCCACACACAAACAGCAGCAAAAGCATAAACCCTTGCTCTCCCCTCCACTTATTATAGCATAAAGCATCAGCATTTGCACCACACACCATGCCAGCAACAACCCCCAAAAAGAGACCATGATCTATAGTACATCTGTCTGAAGTGTTGGTCTTTTATTTTGAGTTCCCTGACTCGAGAATCGGCAGCAAACTCTCCCTCGCCACTGAGGGAGAGATCAAGTGATCCCAAGTGCAGAGACCCCGACAGCCACTCTCACAGTCTTCGATGCTCTGGCTCCTGCTGCGTTTCAGCTCACGGCACGGGTGACAATTTGTGTCCACGGGACCACGCACGGCCCCGAAATCGCCCGACTTCAGGCCACACCTGGACATACTGAAACGCGGCTGATCAGCGAGCTCCAAAAACGGGAACAAACTGTTGTGCAGAACCGCAGTTTTTGAGTCTGCCGAAGGTCAAAGATCCCAACAGGACCCAGCAACCCTGAAAAGGAAAATAGAGACATTAGAATGGGAAGAATTTAACTGTTTCACTGATGAGCTGGGAGAAGTTGCCCTCTGGTACCATCTTTAACTCCGCCCTTTACCTCATTTACCTTTGTGGCTCACACCTTCCATGGTCTCCATTAGTTGCTAAAGTTTAACTGTACTAATTATTCTAATATACAGTCAATTTGTGTTTTAACAGGTGATAGGTAGTATTATATATTAAATATAATGTTACAGGTGTATATAAAAATGAAACTATTTCAAAGCTCTGAATTGGATACTTTATTAATAATATATGTAATATTCTTCCAACCAGCAATGAAAAAGTACTTAATATTGTTATTTGGGTATTTAGTGAAGCTCTTGCGACTAATGCAAACTAGTGAGCTTTTGAACATCTGGTTGCAGCTTGGTTAAGGATAATCAAAGATCACCTCATTTCTCAACATCAAGATGGTTATAAGCTTTTGATAGCAGGTGAAGAGCTTGTACTGCTATACTGTAAATATAATATATTGTTTATATATACAAGCAATAACAATACAATTGCGTGAGCAGGCTCTATATAGAATTAGTAAATGTTGAAAAATTATAATGTCTAATCCCACATGAAAGAGTATCAGGTATTGAATATATGTAAAAATAAAATGAGCTTTTTAGGCATTATTTTTTAAAAATAATTTAATTTCTAGGCAATTTTTAAAAATGCTATTATATATGCAAATTCCATTTGGCAATAAAGAGCGCACACTCAACCAGACAAACAAATTGTATTTTCGTTCAGAATATGATCAGTATCAGGGGTTTAATGGAAGTTGTAGTGGTAAATAGTGACACAGTGGCAGACTTCATGTGCTCTTGCCTCTCCGCAGTTTAGCCATTTCTGGCTGGTGACCCTGTTGCTGTAACTGCAGCCTTCGTGTCACGATTTGTAGATATTATAACGTGCATGGGTCAGTGGCAGGGAAGCAGCACCGGACTCCTGCTGCATATTCACTGACTGGCCTCGCTTCAGGCAGCCCTGCCCAATCTGCAGTTTGTGATTTGAGGGTGGGTGCAGAGTGGGGCTCAGTGGGCCATCCTGCTGGCTATGAACAGTAATTTGTGGGCAGTCAGGCAAGATTGCTGTGCAGCAACCCCCCCCCACACACACACACACACACAGGCTAAGCTGTTTTGCTGTCTCACTTACGTCATCTAGCATATTTTCCCATTCATTTCATTCAGATCTCCAATACTTTAGTAATATTTCATTAAAACAATAAGCTTATCATGGCCCATTCAGAAACTCCTGTCCCACCCCCCCACCCCAGTTTCTTGTTTTTTACTTGTGGCCCCTATGAAATCCGGCATGGTTCCCTGAGGGGTCATTTGGCCCACTGTTTTAGATGACATACTGAAACCACACAAATTTCGCAGAATGTAGCAGTGCTCTCCTTCCTTCTTTGAGATGCCACTTACGTGCTGGTCCCAAGACAGATCCTCTGATATGGTAACACCAAGAAATTTAAAGTTACTGACCCTCTCCACCTCCAGTACTCTAATAAGGACTGGCTCATGGACCTCCAATTTCCTTCTCCTCTCATCAATAATCAGTTCTTTGGTTTTGCTGACACTTAGTGAGAAGTTGTTGATAGGACATCATTCAAACAGATTTTCAATCTCCCTCCTATATTTTCCTTTCGAAAAACCTTATTGACTGTATCATGTCTACAGGTGCTCAGTTCCAGTTCATAACTATTCTGTGTAAAAAAAAAGTTCTCACATAAACCTTGTATTTTTTAGCCAGAATTTTAAACCTATAATCCTGAGAGAAAAATACCTTTGAAACCTAAGAATAGGTAGAGGACTGGTATCTTTTTCCCAGTTTCAAAACATTTGATACCAGAGGGCATACATTTAAGGTGAGAAGGGGAAAGTTCAAAGGAGATGTGTGGGGCAAGTTTTTTACACAGAGAGTGGTGAACAACTGGAATGTGTTACCAAGGGTGGTCATGGAGGCCGATAAGAGAGGCTATTAGATAGACACATGAATATGTAGAACAAAACGTACAAAATGATAGAGGGACATGCTATTGCCTGACTTGCTGAGTTCCTCCAGCATTTTTAGTGTGTGCTGGGAGTCTAGATTTCCAGTTTATGAAGAATCTCTTGTGTTTTTGAATATGCAAAGAATGGAGAGACATGGACCATGCACAGTCAGAAGGAATTAGGTGTTATTAGCTTAATTAATTTGGCACAAATTTGTGCTCTGAAGAATCTGCTCTTGTGCTGCACTGTTCTTTGTTCTACTGTATGTTTAGTGAACCTGCTAAACTGTAAGAGACCCAGTGCAGGACTAATGTCAGAATTACACTCAGTGTACAAAGTTAAATCAGGCATTTATTTCAAGCAGCCAGCACTAGTGAATTTACTCCCTCTGAAGCTCTCCAAGTTCTTTGCATTGTCGTGGCTTCTCGTTTCTCACAAACGACAAGGAGACGCAGAAAATCCTTCAAGAAGTTTTAAACTTTAATTTGCAAATCAAAGCTGAGACAATCAGAAAGGTAGTTGCTGACTGCTCCTTGAGGCTTGTATACAGCATTTTTTATAGCAATTTCCTATCTTAGCTACATTATCATATCTAGTCAGCCTGTGATTACATATCATCAATATATCCACTCTCGACTTTCCACTATTGTTTTACTCCCCAATTTAATGATGTCCTAGTTTACATTTTAGACCAGGTGTCCTCTCGTCCCTAACCACAGTTACTTCTTAATTAGTCTTGTTTTGACATACTGCCACATATTTCATTACCTTACTCGCCACCGTTATCTTTCTACTTGGTTTCATTCTAGTTCTCTTCATGAATTAATAGTGATTAGGTCAAAAGTCATGGCTACATAGTGAATACCCTCTATTCAGCTAGCAGTGGTTACATAGTAAATATAGAAAATATAATGTGTGCATTTGAGTAATACTGAAATACTGTTGAGTAAATATTGTAAATACTGTAATACATAGAAAATACAATGTATGCGTTTACATTTTCCAATAGCATCTGACCAGATATTCTATCCCTTTTTTCGTACTGTGTCTGCAGTTCCCCCTTAAATGCAGTTGACTCAACAGCATGTGAAGGCAGTCTCACCTTCTCATCACTCTCTAAGGCAGGGGTACTTAACCTGGGGTCCGTGAATTCAGATGGCAAAAAATTCACATCTTCATTTTCACTAACCTCCAATTGAAACTCAGCATTTCCTTCAATTATGAATCTAGGTAGCAAACCTCAGTAGTTTGTGCAGTACCTGTGATTTTGTCACCAATAAAAATCACAGATATTTTCATATCACATTACAGTTGTAGAGATATCTCAAAATATCATTTACTACTTCACTACTTCAAAATTACACTAATTATTAGACCCACTGCTAGATCAAACGAGATTCCAGTCTTCCAGTCTATAGACGCTCATGCAATGTATCTGGTCAACTATCAGGCAGCCCTGCGAGTGGATGTCCAACATGACATGCGAGTTGCTTTGTCAAACACCATCCCCACAGTTTAATGTTCTTATTCAGGTGAAGCAACAACAGTCTTCACACTAATATGGCTCTAAATAATAAAACTTAATTTTAACTTGGCTATGTTTTAAATGTATAGTGTTGTTATTTAATGTGTTACAAAAGAAGCAAAAAAATTACTACATCACAAATGTTTTTATGATAACTGTATTTCAATATAATTGGTTTCTTTTGTATTTTATTTTATATATTTAAATACATGATTCTGAGAAGGGTTCCATAAGCTTCACCAGACTGCCAAAAGGGTCCATGGCATAAAAAAATGGTTACGAACCCCTGATTTAGGGAAATCTTTATTAAATTTATTCATGAGCATCTTATTTTTAAGGCTTCCAGGTTTGCTTTCCTTCAAATGGGCACCTCTTATCTACACCCATTCTACTGGATAATTTTCATCAAGGCCTATGTTGACTCACCATTATAAGAAAAGGAAGACCATATAATTCACTCATCCTATAACTGAAGGGTCTTATATCCAAAAACATTCACTCAGTTTCTCTCTCCGCAGATGCTGTCCACCTTGCTGAGTATTTTCATCATATTCTGGTCTTCATTCAGTGATCCTAATTGGTTTAACTTTATGAGTATAATTGTTTACGCCAAAAGATCACCATCATTCCTGCCTTGGATCATTTTGTGTTGAATGTGTCATTAAATATATTCAAGAAAGTGCTTCCCTTACTGGCTATACACCAGTCAAACATTTAGCAATTTGTCTGGCAGGTATATGGCCAGTAATCATCATCTTCTTTATGTGCCATGTCGTATGATGTGGGCTATCACGGTTTTGACCATGATTGTTCTTGGCAAAGTTCACTACAGAAGTGGTTTGCCATTCCTGCCTTCTGGGTAGTGTCTTTACAAGACGGGTGACCCCAGCCTTGATCAATACTCTTCAGAGATTGTCTGCCTGGCGTCAGTGGTCACATAACCAGGGCTTGTGATATGCACCAGCTGCTCATACGACCATCCACCGCCTGCCCCCATGGCTTCACGTGACCCTGATTGGGGGCTAAGCAGGTGCTACACCTTGTTCATGGGTGACCTTCAGGCTGGCAGAGGGGAGGAATGCCTTATACCTCCTTCGGTAGAGACGTATGTCCACCCCGCCACCAAGATGGCCAGTAAGAGAGGCATAATTGTCTGATTATAATAGTCCTTGATAAAATGATGGTGAATTTCCTTCCTGAATGGCAACAGTCACCTGATGAAAGGGTTCCAACAATGTTGTTGGGCAGTGAGAGGATCCAGTGATGATGAATACAAACAAGTCAGCATGATGCGTGACCTGGAAGGGTGCAAGCTGACCTTGTCTTTTTCGTTGATAAAGATTTTGGATTTCTGAGTAGTCTAGACAAGTGACTGCCATGCACTTAATACAAAAAGCACACTGCAGCCATGGTACAGTGGTGAGAAAGGAATGAATATTTATGGTGGTGCATGAGGTGCCAATCAAGCAGGCTGCTTTCTCCATGATGATGTCGAGCTTCTTTATGGTGAGTCAACCACTTTATAAATCACTGTATTAAGAATATTGTCTATGGTTCAGTAGTCAGAGAAGGTGCGGAAGTCTGGACGTATTCTCACTGGGAACAGAAGGTTGAGAGGTGATGTGCTTACTGCTTTTAAAATTTCTAACCAGTCTATGCAATATAGATCATGACAAGTTATTTCACCTTGTCCAGAAGGGCAAGGCCAATCTGTTTGACGAGGGTGAACTTAAAACATTTCTGGTAGCAATTTCAGTGAGCATATAGCTTGTGGAACAGACTCCGCAGGAAGCCAGTGCGGATTGATTCATCCAGATGCAAATTAGATAGATGTTATCAATGAAATCATATTTTTACATGGCCAAAAGTTGGGAGAGGCAGGAGACTTTGAAACAATAATTCCAATCTTCCCACTCTATCTCTGTAGGATATGGTTATGGGGAGAAGGAAGCAGAATGGGGTTGAGAGGGGTAATAAATCCACCATGATGGAATACAGAGCAGACTCGAGGGGCCAAATGGCCTAATTCTGCTCCTGTCTTATGGTCTTAACAACTGAGAAGCAAAAAAAACCTACAGATATCATAAATCTGAAATAAAAACAGAAAATGTTGGAAATATTTAGCTGTCAGGTAGCATTTGTGAAAAATAAAACGGAATTAATGTCTGAAGTCAATGACTTTTAATCAGAAGTGAAAAAGTGCATTCTAAATGTTCTAAACTACAGAGAAGAGAGATGCCTGTGATGGGGCAGAGACCAAGTTTGTGGCACCAGGGTTAATGATGTCTAAGAGATGACGATGAAGGCTTTATCAGTGATACTAGATAGAAATTGATTGGGATAATTAGTCATTAATTTCACCACTGCTGTATCCTGCAACTATCAGTGTGTGTCCAGAGGCAAGCTAAATGGACTATGGTGCTTAATTCCTATCTTGCTAAAAACAAGGCTCCACTGCCAAGTTAAGGTTACAGCTTCCTTTTCCTCCCTCTCCTCTTCCTCCTCCTTCTCCGTCTCTCCTCTTTCTCCACATCAGCTGATCTTCTGATTATCTGGCACACCTCACCCACAGTAGTCCAAATTAGGCAAATTAGGAATTCCCTCTGCTATCAGACTTCTTAAACCCATTCACGTCTTTCACTCCCCTTTTCCCAAATGTTGTGTTATATTCCCAGACTGGCCACGTGCCCACGTGGCCAAGTGGTTAAGGCATTGGACTAGCTATCTGAAGGTCGTGAGTTCGAGCCCCAGCCGAGGGAACGTGTTGTGTCCTTGAGCAAGGCATTTAATCACACATTGCTCTGCGACGACACTGGTGCCAAGCTGTATGGGTCCTAATGCCCTTCCCCTGGACAACATTGGTGTTGTGGAGAGGGGAGACTTGCAGCATGGGCAACTGCTGGTCTTCCATTCAACCTTGCCCAGGCCTGTGCCCTGGGAGAGTGAAAACTTTCCAGATGCAGATCCATGGTCTCGCAAGACTAATGGATGCCTTAAATTCCCAGGCTCCTTTATCTTTCAGTTATTCCATTATTGTTGTTTCTTTTTGCTATACTTCAGAATACATTGCAGTATTTGGACTGTGCTGCTGTTTTGCAATCCTCTTTGTATTTATTGTTGTGCCTGTTAGTACCAGGTATGCAGTTTAATCTATAAGCTTCCTTCGAGCAAGGAATTTCATTGCATTCTGGTGTATGTAACAGTAAACTAATCTGTATCTGACCTCACCACCTTATCTCCAAATTCCTTAACTCCCATGTGAGGATGTGCTTCTGCTCCTGACTGTAGTTTAATAACTCCAATTCTATCCTCTGGCTTTAAGATCCTTCCTGTAGTGGGCACCTGGATGAAGAACTGCGAAGTTAAGAAAATATTAAAGATTAGCTTTATTTGTCACATGTACATCACCACGTACAGTCTGGGCATTGTGCCGGGGCAGTCTGCAAGAGCTTCCATTTCCACCACTGTCTGGTTTGCCGAAAGCAATCATGGTCATTGGTGCTGTAAATCAATTGCACTAGCTGCTACACTACTGTGTCTTGGTCTAACAAGTTCAATATTATGCTATCACTTATGCATCCTCCACCTACTGTATATTCATAGAAATCCAATTTCTATTAAACTTATTAATGTGGCTAAATTTAAATGTGCAAACATATTTTTAAGGAACACATTATTCAATCTTTTATGGTCTACCTCCTTGCTTAAAAAAGAAAATGCTGAAAACATTGGATGGGCCAGGCAGCATTTATGAAACTAACTACATTAAATGCAGTTAGTATTTCATGTCCAGGATCACTTCATCAGAACTGGGAAAGAGAAAATAAAGTTAGAATTAGTAGCAGGGAAGACGCTGAGGAGGAAGAACGTTCTGTCTCACTGAATTTTCAGTTTGTGTCATTGAGTTCATAATTCATAATCCTATTCCTTTTTTTGCTTCCTGTAAAGTTTGTCTCAATCTTTCGGACAACACATTGCTTCTGCCGTGCACCCAACTCCTTCTAATAGTCCCCGAAGAACTGCATTGATGTCGTGCCTTTCATTCTTCTGACGTGCACAGCCAACAAAATATTTTGAAAGCGCAGTCACCATTAGAATATACTGCAATTTTCCCTCAGCGAGGACTCACAGACATCAATGAAATAAGGGAGACACAAGAGACTGCAGATGCAGGAATCAGGAGCAGAAAGATGAAATGAGGGATTTGATTGGATGAACAATGCCGAGGAAATCCTCCTTCATGTGGCAGCTGCGTTGAAGATTAAAGAAGAAGATGATGCTGTGAAAATGATGTGCCTCAGCATTTTAAAATTCAAATTCTGTTGTAAGCAGTTGACCAGGTCCAATCCTTTAATGCGAACCAAATCAAATAGAATTACTTCTGACAAACTCGTGTCTAATTTCATTAGCAATTCAACTGCTAAACATGCTGGGAAACATCAGACGTTTCAACAAGTTAATAAGGAGTGGAAGAAGACAAACACACTTCAGAAGAGATAGACACAATGCAATAGGGATACCTTCCCCTTGATGCTATTCAACACTTGTTACCTTCATTGCTGCAACCCCTGGGTGGATTTTAATGACATACAGAATACAGTGCATGAAATGTGTTATTTATTTACTGAGAACCCTGCAAAAAAAGCTTGAGGCTCATAGTAGGGCGACTCAACAAATGTAGAAAATAAACAAGTAATTCAAAAGTGGTGAAGGGCCACGCTCTACCTTGAAGACTTCCATTCACCCTCAAACTCGTAGAATTTCAGTTGCTCTTATTATGCATCAAGCTTTTTCATGATTTCTGTTATTCTACATTGGACAAGATTCCCTTCTAAACCGTCTCCTCCTTGGCGTTTTTCTCTCTCCTGTTCTAGATTTCAGATTCAAGCTTCTTTGTGGCATATACATCGAAACATACATTGAAATGCATTGTTTGCATTAATGACCAATGCACATGATGGAGTGCTGGGGGCAGCCCGCAAGTGTCACCGCATAACCTGCCCACAATGTTCAGCAGAATTACACAGAGCACAACATGCAACAAAACAACAGTTGTTCTGTAAAATCTTTTCCCCCCCATTTTACATCACTCTTGTGAAGCACATCATGACAAATACTGCCTTAAAGATTTTGGCTTAATAGAAGGAAGTCTGAGAATCGGAGCGGGAGTGCAGAGGAAGCCATTTTTAATTTTTCAGTTCTTTTTCATCGGCATTCAGAGAGGCGGGGCTGCGCAGGCGTGTGACGTTGGGCAGTGAAGCGCGGAAGATTTAAAAGGAACACAGCCTTATACAGTGGGCAGCATAGTTTGCGGGCTGTGGAGTGAGCCGGGAGCAGAGTGAAGGCTTAAGGGCTTTGGCTTGACGGGCTTAGGAGGAAATGGGCGAGGCGAGGAAGGTTTGGTTTTCAATTTTTCCTGTTATTTGAGGAAAGGGGGAAGTATGAGTGTGAGGGCAGCTTGTTGTTCTCAGTGCCGGATGTGGGAGGTCATGGAGTCTCCCAGCCTCCCGGACGTCCACACCTGCATCAGGTGCGTGGAGATGCAGCTCCTAAGGGACCGTGTTAGGGAACTGGAGCTGCAGCTCGATGACCTTCGTCTGGTCAGGGAGAGTGAGGAGTTGATAGAGAGGAGTTACAGGCAGGTGGTCACACCAGGGCCACGGGAGGCAGACAAGTGGGTCACAGTTAGGAGGTGGAAGGGGAAGAGTCAGGTACTAGAGAGTACCCCTGTGGCTGTGCCCCTTGATAATAAGTACTCCTGTTTGAGTACTGTTGGGGTGGGGGGGGACAGCCTACCCGGGGGAAGCAACAGTGGCCATGCCTCCGGCACAGAGTCCGGCCCTGTAGCTCAGAAGGGTAGGGCAAGGAAGAGGAGGGCAGTTGTAATAGGGGACTCAATAGTTAGGGGGTCAGATAGGTGATTCTGTGGACGCAGTCCAGAGACTCGGATGGTAGTTTGCCTCCCTGGTGCCAGGGTCCGGGATGTTTCTGATCGCATCCAAGATATCCTGAAGTGGGAGGGTGAGGAGCCAGAGGTCGTGGTACATATAGGTACCAATGACATAGGTAGGAAAAGGGAAGAGGTCCTGAAAGGAGAATATAGGGAGCTAGGAAGGGAGTTGAGAAAAAGGACCGCAAAGGTAGTAATCTCGGGATTACTGCCTGTGCCACGCGACAGTGAGAGTAGGAATGGAATGAGGTGGAGGATGAATGTGTGGCTGAGGGATTGGAGCAGGGGGCAGGGATTCAAGTTTCTGGATCATTGGGATCTCTTTTGGGGCAGGTGTGACCTGTACAAAAAGGACAGGTTGCACTTGAATCCTAGGGGGGGCCAATATCCTGGAGGGGAGATTTGCAATGGCTACTGGGGAGACTTTAAACTAGCATGGTTGGGGAAGTGGGAATCAAATTGAAGAGACTAGGAGAGAAGAGGTTAGTTCACAAATAGAGAAAGCTAGTAGACAGTGTGTGAGGGAAGATAGGCGGGTGACAGAGAAGGGGAGCGCTCAGACTGAAGATGTAGGGGAGAAGGAAGAAAAAGATAACAAAGTTGTTTGCACCATTAGGGATTAACAGAGAGTAAGAGGTGGAGAGTTTCTTAAATGCATCTATTTTAATGCTAGGAGCATTGTAAGAAAGGTGGATGAGCTTAGAGCATAGATTGATACCTGGAAATATGATGTTGTAGCTATTAGTGAAACATGGTTGCAGGAGAGGTGTGATTGGCAACTAAATATTCCAGGATTTCGTTGCTTCAGGTGTGATAGAATTGGAGGGGCAAGGGGGGAGGTGTTGCAATGCCTGTCAGAGAAAATATTACAGCAGTGCTTTGGCAGGATAGATTAGAGGACTCGTCTAGGGAGGCTATTTGGGTGGAATTGGGGAGTAGAAAAGGTGTAGTGACGCTTATAGGGGTGTATTATAGACCACCTAATGGAGACCGAGAACTGGAGGAGCAAATTTGTAAGGAGATAGCAGATATTTGTAGTAAGCACAAGGTTGTGATTGTGAGAGATTTTAATTTTCCACACATAGATTGGGAAACCCATTCTGTAAAAGGGCTGGATGGTTTGGAGTTTGTCAAATGTGTGCAAGATAGTTTTTTGCAGCAATACATAGAGGTACCAACTAGAGAAGGGGCAGTGTTGGATCTCCTGTTAGGGAATGAGATAGGTCAAGTGACAGAGGTATGTGTTGGGGAGCACTTCGGGTCCAGTGATCACAATACCATTAGTTTCACTATAATTATGGAGAAGGATAGGACTGGACCCAGGGTTGAGATTTTTGATTGGAGAAAGGCTAACTTTGAGGAGATGCGAAAGGATTTAGAAGGGTGGATTGGGACAATGTGTTTTATGGGAAGAATGTAATAGAGAAATGGAGGTCATTTAAAGGTGAAATTTTGAGGGTACAGGATCTTTATGTTCCTGTTAGGTTGAAAGGAAAGGTTAAAAGTTTGAGAGAGTCATGGTTTTCAAGGGAGATTGAAAATTTGGTTCAGAAAAAGAGAGGGATCTACAATAAATATAGGCAGCTTGGAGTTAATGAGGTGCTCGAGGAATATAAGAATGTAAAAAGAATCTTAAGAAAGAAATTAGAAAAGCTAAAAGAAGATACGAGGCTGCTTTGGCAAGTAAGGTGAAAATAAATCCAAAGGGTCTCCACGGTTATATTAATAGCAAAAGGATAGTGAGGGATAAAATTGGTCCCTTAGAGAGTCAGAGTGGACGGCTATGTGCGGAGCCAAAAGAGATGGGAGAGATTTTGAACAATTTCTTTTCTTCAGTATTCACTAAGGAGAAGGATATTGAATTGTGTAAGGTAACGGAAACAAGTAGGGTAGTTATGGAAAGTATGACGATTAAAGAAGAGGAAGTACTGGCGCTTTTAAGGAATATAAAAATGGATAAGTCTCTGGGTCCTGACAAGATATTCCCTAGGACCTTGAGGGAAGTTAGTGTGGAGATAGAAGGGGCTCTGACAGAAATATTTCAAATGTCATTAGAAATGGGGATGGTGCCGGAGGATTGGCGTATTGCTCATGTGGTTCCATTGTTTAAAAAGGGTTCTAAGAGTAAACCTAGCAACTATCGGTCTGCGAGTTTGACGTCAGTGGTGGGAAGATTGATGGAAAGTATTCTTAGAGATGATATATATAATTACCATCCGGCGGGAGGAGAGAGAGCAGCGCACCACGCACGTGCGCAGCCCTCTGGTGAAAAATGATACCGTGTCTGTTAAATAGGGGCTATGGACAATTCTGATTTGATGGAGAATGGACGTGAAAGCACAGAGGAACATCTGGAGAAATTTCTGAAATGCTCGTTCGCTGCTGTCGTTACTGCGTGGTGGGGAATCTTTCAGAGGGTAGGCCTCAAAATCCCCGGCTTTGCCTGCTTTGGGCGACTGAGGTTGAGGTCGATGGTGCTCAGTACTCGGTGTCGGAGAGCTGATCAGAGCTCGAAGTTTTCGGATGACTCAGAGTCGGACTGTGGTTGGCGTGGCAGGGAGAGTTTTTCTTCCTTCTCCCGTCTGTGTAAGATGTGGGACATTTGAGAGACTTTGAACTTTTACTGTGCTCATGGACTTCTTCATCAAGCTATGGTATTGTTGCACTGTTGTAACTATATGTTATAATTATGTGGTTTTGTGATTTTTTCATTCTTGGTCTGTCCTGTGTTTTGTGATATCACACCGGAGGAAATAATGTATCATTTCTTAATGCATGCATTACTAAATGACAATAAAAGAGGACTACGTGTCTTCATAATCTAATTATCTGGATAGACAGGGTCTGATTAGAAACAGTCAACATGGATTTGTACGTGGAAGGTCATGTTTAACAAATCTTATTGAATTTTTTGATGAGGTTACTAGGAAAGTTGATGAGGGTAAAGCAGTGGATGTTGTCTATATGGACTTCAGTAAGGCCTTTGACAAGGTTCCACACGGAAGGTTAGTTAGGAAGGTTCAATCATTAGGCATTAATGTTAAAGTAGTAAAATGGATTCAGCAGTGGCTGGATGGGAGATGCCAGAGAGTAGTGGTGGATAACTGTGTGTCAGATTGGAGGACGGTGTGTAGCGGTGTGCCTCAGGGATCTGTACTGAGTCCAATGTTGTTTGTGATATATTAATGATCTGGATGATGGGGTGGTAAATTGGATTAGTAAGTATGCAGATGATACTAAGATAGGTGGCGTTGTGGATAATGAATTAGGTTTTCAAAGCTTGCAGAGAGATTTAGGCCAGTTAGAAGAGTGGGCTGAAAGATAGCAGATGGAGTTTAATGCTGAAAAATGTGAGGTGCTACATTTTGGTAGGATTAATCAAAATAGGATATACATGGTAAATGGTAGGGTATTGAAGAACAGAGGGATCTAGGAATAATGGTGCATAGTTCCCTGAAGGTGGAATCTCATGTGGATAGGGTGGTGAAGAAAGCTTTTGGTATGCTGGCTTTTACTAACCAGAGTATTGAGTATAGGAGTTGGGATGTAATGTTGAAATTGTATAAGGCATTGGTAAGGCCAAATTTGGAGTATTGTGTACAGTTCTGGTCACTGAATTATAGGAAAGATGTCAACAAAATAGAGAGAGTACAGAGGAGATTTACTAATATGTTACCTGGGTTTCATCTCCTAAGTTACAGAGAAAGGTTGAGCAAGTTAGGTCTTTATTCTTTGGAGCGTGGAAGGTTGAGAGGGGACTTGATAGAGGTGTTTAAAATTATGAGGGGGATAGATAGAGTTGACGTGGATAGGCTTTTTCCATTGAGAGTGGGGGAGATTCAAACAAGGTGACATGAGTTGAGAGTTAAAGGGCAAAAGTTTAGGGGTAACATGAGGGGGAACTTCTTTACTCAGAGAGTGGTAGCTGTGTGGAACAAGCTTCCAGCAGAAGTGGTTGAGGCAGGTTCGATGTTGTCGTTTAAAGTTAAATTGGATAGATATATGGCCAGGAAAGGAATAGAGGGCTAGGGGCTGAGTGCAGGTCATTGGGACTAGGTGAGAGTAAGAGTTTGGCACGCACTAGAAGGGCCGAGATGGCCTGTTTCCGTGCTGTAATTGTTATATGGTTATTATATGGTTAAAATGTATTATTGTTGTTAGTAGATGCCAAGCTTGGATCATACATTTGACAGCTTGTTAGAGGATGCTGGGTGTGTGAAGACAGAGACAGGGGAATGTTTATAGTCAAACCTTCGCAGGTGGCAGGGCAGGTTGAGAATGCTTTGAAAAACATAAATAGTGTTCTTAGATTAGAAACCGTCATAAAGTGTACAGGCAGTGAACATAGGATAAACTTTTCAAAAGGACTGGTTAGACCTCAGCCAGAGTATCATGTTCACTCCTGAACCCAGCTCTTTTAAAAGACTACCATGGCTTTAATGATAATACAGATGTATAGTAGAAAGTAGCAAGGATGAGGAGTTTCAAGCTGGCATTCCTCAGAATCAGAATCAGGTTTACTATCACCAGCATATGTTGTGAAATTTGTTAACTTAGTGGCAGCAGTACAATGCAAGACATGATCATATAGGGGGAAAACTGTGAATTACAGTAAGTATGTATATGTATATCAAATAGTTAAATAAAGTAAGTAGTGCAAAAACAGAAATAAAGAAGTAGTTGGGTAGTGTTCATGGTTTAAATGACCATTCAGAAATCAGGTGGAGAAGGGAAGAAGCTGCTTCTGAATTACTGAGTGTGATTTTAGGCTACTGTACCTCCGTCCAGACAGTAACAGTGTGAAGAGGGCATGTCCTGGGTAATAGGGGTCCTTCATAATCTACATTGCCTTTCTGAGGCATCGCTCCTTAAAGGTATCTTGGACGTCCTCCCCACCTTAGTCAAAAGGAATTGAAGGACGTTTGATGGAGCTGCTCAAAATAACAAGGAGAAAGAGTATCCGGGCAGAGAGATCGATGAGTGGAGGTCAGAGATTTAAGGTGTTTGGTGAAAGTGCTATGAGGATGTATTTATTTCCCCCAGTGAGTGGCTATTATTTCCAATCCATGACCAGAAGTAGATTGTACAGAAATAATCACTCAGAGAATGTGTGCATCACTAGTACGTCCATCTCAAGCTGCCCTGAACCAGGCCACTTGCAAAGACTGACTACTGTGCCAGGCCAGGAGTCACATATAGGGTACGGCACAAATTTCCTTCCCTAAGGGACATTTTCAAATGAAACAGATCTTTCCAACAGTCATATAGTTATAAAACAAGCCTCTTTTCCAGGTTTATTTAGTTCAGCCAGACAGGAAAAGATTCAAGGAAAACATCTCTACTCACTCCGAGGAATCTCAGGCCTATCACTTCTCAAAGTGGAGTGATACTCTGGATGGTACTGCAAACATTGAGGACATGCTCCAATTATGGACAACCTCACAAACTACCCACTCACCTTTGCCCAATCTGTGGAAGAGTCTGCAGTTCCCACCCTGGCCTCACTACCACCTTGGAGGGTACAACACCACACATCTTCGATCTCAAGAGTTTCTTTCAAAGAACACTTAGTTCTCTACTGCTGCTTCTAGTTCTTTTACTAATTACCCTAAGTCTGGATCCTCTGATCACCAGTCCTTCTGCGGCAGAAGTGGTCTCTTTTTATTTTTAAATTTTTTATTATTTAGAGATACAGCACAATAATGGCCTGGATGGCAGGGTGGAGAACTGTCTCTACAAAGGACGTATAAGGCGCTTCTTCCCTCCGCTAGCCTGCTGGTTGCCCTTGAGCAAGGTATGGCACACGCTTAGCTGCCTCACCACCCACCTCCCCCCGGATCAGGGTCACATGAAGCCATGGGAGCAGGTGATGGACGGTCATATGACCAGCTAGTGCACATCACAAGTCCTAGTTATGCGACCACTGATGCCAGGCAGACAATCTCTGAATGGCTGGGGTCACCCGTCTTGTAAAGACACTGCCCAGAAGAAATGGCAAACCATCTGTGTAGAAGAATCTGCCAAGGGCAATCAAGGTCATGGAAAGACCATGATCACCCACGTCATACAACACGGCACATAACGGACAGAAGAATACCATGGTAACAAGCCCTTCCAGCCCAATGAGTCCGCGTTACTCACTTGCACCCATGTAACCAATTAACCTAATAACCCATAAGTCTTTGGAATATGGGAGGAAACCAGAGCATCCAGAGGAAACCCAGGGCATCACAGGGGCAAACTACAAACGTCTTACTGACAGCTGTGGGAACTGAATCCAGGTCACTGGCGCTTTAAAGTGTACACTAACTGCAGTGCTACCATACCACCCCTTACGATTTTAATCTATCAACTCCACTTATTATTGTGAATGCTTCTGTTGTGTTTCCAGTAATTTGAACAACCACGTTGCACTGCTTTGAAGGGGGGAAATATTAAATGTTTTTCGTAATCTCAGTGGATTTGCCACAGATTGGGCTGTACAGTGGAGAGTCCACATGAGACATACTGACCCCTCCTATTCAGTGTCACTCTAGCACATGTTCACGTTGTACTAATTATTCTGCGGGCAGTAGGTTAAGTCTCTGATATCTGTGTCACAATTCAGCACACGTGACTGGGTAGAAGACAGACAGAAGGACAGGACACATAGGAAGCAGACGGAGACAGATGGAAAGAGACAGATAGACAGATCAACAATTCCAGAACAGATGGAGAGGCTGTGAGAGATGCACCAGATAGACAGGGACAGACAGACAGACAGACAGACAGACAGACAGACAAAGAAACTGGCAGTTAAAGGGACTGATAAGACAGATGGAGAATTGTCCATGCTGCACGTTTTCAGTTTTAATCTGATTTGATCCTTCCTGTTGATCATTCATTCTGACTAAAAAAAGCTGTAAGGACCCTTTATTTAGTTGAGCCTTAGACTCCAGATACTTGGCATTTCTTTCTGTTGGGACCAACATTCTTACGCCTTCCCTATGCCCATGTCTCCGGCCTCCTTCCGTTCCCTTTCATACTGTCCCTTTGACCTAATCTCTGCTTGCTCCTCATTTCCCTCTACCCTCACCTCTCCTGTTACTCCCTCCTTTCTTTGCCCTTCTGTTCCTCCCTCCCCCTGCCCCCTTATTGGTTTGACCCTTCTTCCTCTCTACCTGATCCTTACGCATCGTTTCAGTAATGTGGGGGGGAGGGGTGAATAAAACAAGATTAACAGAAGTTTATTGATTGGTGTGGATTTGTGGGCCAAGATGCCTGATCAGGTGTTGTGTGATCCTATGTATTGTTCTGTGGACTGTGTGATTTAATTTATTTGTTTATTGATCGAGATACAGCACAGAATAGACCCTTCCGGCCCTTCGTGCCCTGTTGCCCAGCAACCCCCCAATTTAACCCTATCCTAATCACAGGACAATTTACAATAACCCACCAACCGATTTGTCTTTGAACTGCGTCAGGAAACCAGAGCACTCAGAGGAAACCCATGCGGTCACGGGGAGAACATACAAACTCCTTACAGGCAGCGGCAGGAATTGAACCCCAGTCGCTGGTACTGTAAAGTGATGTGCTAAGTCACTATGCTACCATGGCGCCCCATCAGGGCACTGTATCTTCATTAATTCATTGACTTCTTCACCCTCCACAGACACTACTTGAGAATTTACATTAAGTTTAATATTTATTTCAGGTTTCAAGTATCTGCAGTTTATTTCATTTTCAATTCTTGCCAACCTAACTCTCCATACTGATCACTAAAACACTGGGCCAAAGTCTAATGGAAAAATAGTGCCTTATTTCAGCATCCTGCCATTAACGCACAAATCTGCCAGCAAGATCAGGAGATGAAGGAATTCAATGTAAATTATGAAACTTATGAATTCTCTGCTTGATTTACTCTATTTTTTTCAAACAGATGGTATCTCACTCTCAGTTTCACTAGGGTTTATATTGACCTTTTTGAATCAGCACCCTAATTGATCAGTCAGCATCTGCAAAAATTTCGCACACATAACTGTTGGTGTAAGTACCCTTTTAATGTTGAGATGTTGTTATTCGTCCATCGTTGACGTCGATGAGGACCTCGACACCATATTGATGGTGTCGAGACTAGCGGGTGATTTGGATCTAAGTGAGGGAGAGTTGTGCAGCGTCAGCCTCACTCTCTCTTCCCAATTCCCATCTGGGTCCAGTGGCAAGACAGAGTCTAGACGGCTGGAGATGGGACTAGGCGCAGTGGATGACCAGGACATCTTCTGTGTCTTGTCCTGCTCTACATGTTCCACGACGCTTGCAGAGACCGCCTTCTTGACCATTGGACCTTCCATTGGTCTCGTCCGCACAATCCGCCGGAGTCTGTCTTCACATGCTGGGATAGACAACTCCCTATCTCACCGAGGGTTTGAGACCCGTCGGCTACCCTCACCTGGTTTAGCCGGCTTGTTGAAGCCGTTGCCCAGGGTGTGGCCGCTGTTGCATGCAAACAGCTACGGGGAGCCACAGGTGAGAGCTGAGTGCCAGGTGGGGATCAAAGGTGGACTAATGTTGAGATAATGACTAATACACTGCCATTCAACCAATTGGGATCTGAAGGGAAACAATTTTAATTAGAAAGAATAAGAAGAGGCCACCTAAACTAGCATCTTCTTAGTTTAGATGAGGCTAGTTTAGATAGATACAATTTCAGAATGGTACAGGAATCAAGGAACTTGAAGAAATGTATTCTGTCCAAGTCTTGTTAAAAATACTGTTAAAAAAGCAGATAGCATCCTTAGTTTTATTAATAGATCCATGGGAAAATAAAGAATTTTTTTTGAGCTTTAAAGTGCAGATTGTACCTTAAATATTATGCTTATTTTGCACGCTGCAATTGAGGAAAGTCATCAGGTCTTTGGAGACAGTGAAGCAACAATTTACTAGAACAGTACCATAGGTAAGAGACTCCAGACTGGCTGGAGAAGGTGGGATGTTTCCCCTAGAGGAGAGGGAGGCTTGGAGGGATTCAAATGTTCAAAGTACATTTATTAGCAAAGTATGTATGTATAAACCCATCTGCCCACAGGCAGCCACAAAGCAAGAAACCATAAACAACCTAATTTAAAAAAAAGACCAAACGGACAGAGAGAAAAAAAAGACACAAATTGTGCAAACAGACGGAGCAGTCGAGTGCTCCATTTGCAGTGTGTGGGAAGTCAGGGCGAGCAAAATCGTCCCTGATGACTACACCTGCGAAAGGTGCATCCAGCTGCAGCTCCTGACAAACCGAGTTAGGGAACTGGAGCTGGAGCTGGATGAACTTCGGATCATTCGTGAGGCAGAGGCAGAAATAGGCAGGAGTTACAAGGAGATAGTCACCCCTATGAGTCAGGAGACAGGTAGCTGGGTGACTGTCAGGAGAGGGAAGGGGAATAGACAGAATGAGCAGAGCACCCCTGTGGCCGTTCCCACCAATAATACGTACATCGTTTTGGATACTGTTGATGGGACGACCTACCAGGGACAAGTTGGAGTGGTTGCATCTCTGGCATCGAGATGGGATTCTCAACTCAGAAGGGAAGGAGGGAAAAGAGGAGAGCAGTAGTGATAGGGGATTTGATAGTTAGGGGGACAGATAAGAGGTTCTGTCGAAGAGATTGAGAATCTGGAATGGTCTGTTGCCTCCCTGGTGCCAAGGTCCACGATATCTCGGATTGAGTTCTCAGTATTCTCAAGAGGGAGGGTGAGCAGCCGGATGTCGTGGTCTATGTAGGGACCAATGACTTGGGTAGGAAGAGTGAGGAGGTCCTGAAAGGTGAGTTTAGGGAGTTAGGCGCCAAGTTAAAGGACAGGAACTCCAGGATAGCAATCTCAGGATTGCTACCAGGGCCACGTGCAGGTGGGTTTAGAAATAGTAAGATAGCGCAGATCAACACGTGGCTGAAGACATGGTGCAGGAGGGAGGGCTTCAGATTTATAGATAATTGGGCAGTTTTCCAGGGAAGGTGGGACCATCTATGTCTGAACTGGCGGGGGACAAATATTCTTGCAGGTAGGTTTGCTAGAGAGGCTACGGTGGATTTAAACTAGATACAAGGGGGAGGGGAACCAGAGTGTAGGAACAGATGTAGGGAAGAAGGAAGAAAAAGAAAATAGTAAGATTGTTTGCACTGTTCGTGATAAACAGAGTAAGAGGTGGAAAATTTCTTAAATGCATTTATTTTAATGCTAGGAGCATTATAAGAAAGGTAGATGAGCTTAAAGCATGGATTGATACCTGGAAGTATGATGTTGTAGCTATTAGTGAAACATGGTTACAGGAGGGGTGTGATTGGCAACTAACTATTCCTGCATTTAATTGCTTCAGGTGTGATAGAATCGGAGGGACAAGAGGGGGAGGTGTTGCATTGCTTGTCAGAGAAAATATTACAGCGGTGCTCTGGCAGGATAAATTAGAGGGCTCCTCTAGGGAGGCTATTTGGGTGGAATTGAGGAATGGGAAAGGTGTAGTAACACTTATGGGGGTGTATTATAGACCACCAAATGGGGAGCGAGAATTGGAGGAGCAAATTTGTAAGGAGATAACAGATATTTGTAGTAAGCACAAGGTTGTGATTGTGGGGGATTTTAATTTTCCACACATAGACTGAGAAGCCCATACTGTAAAAGGGCTGGATGGTTTGGAGTTTGTAAAATGTGTGCAGGATGTTTTTTTGCAGCAATACATAGAGGTACCAATTAGAGCAGGGGCAGTGTTCGATCTCCTGTTAGGGAATGAGATAGGTCAGGTGACGGAGGTTTGTGTTGGGGAGCACTTCGGGTCCAGTGATGACAATGCCATTAGTTTCAGTATAATTATGGAGAAAGATAGGTCTGGACCCAGGGTTTTAGATTGGAGAAAGGCTAACTTTGAGGAGATGCGAAAGGATTTAGAAGGAGTGGATTGGGACAATTTGTTTTCTGGGAAGAATGTAATAGAGAAATGGAGGTCATTTAAAGGTGAAATTTTGAGAGTACAGAATCTTTATGTTCCTGTTTGGTTGAAAGGAAAGGTTAAAAGTTTGAGAGAGCCATGGTTTTCAAGGGGTAGTGGAAACTTGGTTCGGAAAAAGAGAGATATCTACAATAAATATAGGCAGCATGGAGTAAATAAGGTGCTCAAGGAATATAAAGAATGTGAAAAGAATCTTAAGAAAGAAATTAGAAAAGCTCAAAGGAGATATGAGGTTGCTTTGGCAAGTAAGGTGAAAATAAATCCCAAGGGTTTCTACCGCTATATTAAATTGGTCCCTTAGAGAATCAGAGTGGACAGCTATGTGCAGAGCCAAAAGAGATGGGGGAGATTCTGAACAATTTCTTTTCTTTGGTATTCACTAAGGAGAAGGATATTGAATTGTGTAAGATAAGGGAAACAGGTAGGGAGGTTATGGAAACTATGATGATTAAAGAAGAGGAAGTACTGGCGCTTTTAAGGAATATAAAAGTGGATAAGTCTCCGGATCCTGACGGGATATTCCCTAGGACCTTGAGGGAAGTTAGTGTGGAAATAGCAGGGGCTCTGACAGAAATATTTCAAATGTTATTAGAAATGGAGATAGTGCCGGAGGATTGGCGTATTGCTCATGTTGTTCCATTGTTTAGAAAGGGTTCTAAGAGTAAACCTAGCAATTATTGGCCTGTGAGTTTGACATCAGTGGTGGGTAAATTGATGGAAAGTATTCTTAGAGAATACAATATATATTAATGATTTGGATGAGGGAATTAAATACAGCATCTCCAAGTTTGCGGATGACATGAAGCTGGGTGGCAGTGTTAGCTGTGAGGAGGATGCTAAGAGGATGCAGAGTAACTTGGATAGGTTGGGTGAGTGGGCAAATTCATGGCAGATGCAATTTAATGTGGATAAATGTGAAGTTATCCACTTTGGTGGCAAAAATAGGAAAACAGATTATTATCTGAATGGTGGCCAATTAGGAAAAGGGGAGGTGCAACGAGACCTGGGTGTCATTATACACCAGTCATTGAAAGTGGGCATGCAGGTACAGCAGGCGGTGAAAAAGGCGAATGGTATGCTGGCATTTATAGCGAGAGGATTCGAGTACAGGAGCAGGGAGGTACTACTGCAGTTGTACAAGGCCTTGGTAAGACCACACCTGGAGTATTGTGTGCAGTTTTGGTCCCCTAATCTGAGGAAAGACATCCTTGCCATAGAGGGAGTACAAAGAAGGTTCACCAGATTGATCCCTGGGATGGCAGGACTTTCATATGAAGAAAGACTGGATGAACTGGGCTTGTACTCATTGGAATTTAGAAGATTGAGGGGGGATCTGATTGAAACGTATAAAATCCTAAAGGGATTGGACAGGCTAGATGCAGGAAGATTGTTCCTGATGTTGGGGAAGTCCAGAACAAAGGGTCACAGTTTGAGGATAAAAGGGAAGCCTTTTAGGACCGAGATTAGGAAAAACTTCTTCACACAGAGAGTGGTGAATCTGTGGAATTCTCTGCCACAGGAAACAGTTGAGGCCAGTTCATTGGCTATAATTAAGAGGGAGTTAGATATGGCCCTTGTGGCTACGGGGATCAGGGGGTATGGAGGGAAGGCTGGTGCAGGGTTCTGAGTTGGATGATCAGCCATGATCATAATAAATGGTGGTGCAGGCTCGAAGGGCCGAATGGCCTACTCCTGCACCTATTTTCTATGTTTTTCTATGTTTCTATGAGATGGTATATATAATTATCTGGATAGACAGGGTCTGATTAGAAACAGTCAACATGGATTTGTGCGTGGAAGGTCATGTTTGACAAATCTTATTGAATTTTCTGAAGGGGTTACTAGGAAAGTTGATGAGGGTAAAGCGGTGGATGTTGTCTATATAGACTTCAGTAAGGCCTTTGACAAGGTTCCACACGGAAGGTTAGTTAGGAAGGTTCAATCGTTAGGTATTAACATTGAAGTAGTAAAATGGATTCAGCAGTGGTTGGATGGGAGATGCCAGAGAGTAGTAGTGGATAACTGTTTGTCAGATTGGAGGACGGTGTGTAGCGGTGTGCCTCAGGGATCTGTACTGAGTCCAATGTTGTTTGTGATATATTAATGATCTGGATGATGGGGTGGTAAATTGGATTAGTAAGTATGCAGGTGATACTAAGATAGGTGGAGTTGTGGATAATGAAGTAGGTTTTCAAAGCTTGCAGAGAGATTTAGGCCAGTTAGAAGAGTGGGCTGAAAGATGGCAGATAGAGTTTAATGCTGAAAAATGTGAGGTGCTACATTTTGGTAGGACTAGTCAAACTAGGACATACATGGTAAATGGTAGGGCATTGAAGAATGCAGTAGAACAGAGGGATCTAGGAATAATTGTGCATAGTTCCCTGAAGGTGGAATCTCATGCGGATAGGGTGGTGAAGAAAGCTTTTGGTATGCTAGCCTTTATAAATCAGAGCGTTCAGTGTAAGAGTTGGGATGTAATGTTGAAATTGTACAAGGCATTGGTGAGGCCAAATTTGGAGTATTGTGTACAGTTTTGGTCACTGAATTATAGGAAAGATGTCAACAAAATTGAGAGAGTACAGAGAAGGTTTACTAGAATGTTACCTGGGTTTCATCACCTAAGTTACAGAGAAAGGTTGAACAAGTTGGGTCTTTATTCTTTGGAACGTAGAAGGTTGAGGGGGGACTTGATAGAGGTATTTAAAATTATGAGGGGGATTGATAGAGTTGACGTGGTTAGGCTTTTTCCATTGAGAGTGGGGGAGATTCAAACAAGAGGACATGAGTTGAGAGTTAAAGGGCAAAAGTTTAGGGGTAACATGAGGGGGAACTTCTTTACTCAGAGAGTTGTAGCTGTGTGGAACGAGCTTCCCGCAGAAGTGGTCGATGTTGTCGTTTAAAGTTAAATTGGACAGCTATATGGACAGGAAAGCAATGGAGGGTTAGGGGTTGAGTGCAGGTCGGTGGGACTAGGTGAGAGTAAGAGTTCGGCACGGACTAGAAGGGCCGAGATGGCCTGTTTCCGTGCTGTAATTGTTATATGGTTATATATGCTTATAGAACAAAAGGAAGCATCGGCATTCAGAACAAAAGTGAGTCTATAGCCCCAATGCCTGGAGCAGCCAGAGTGGGCCCATGGCCTCAGCTCGGTTCATCACTCGGTGGGGAAAATTGCTGTGAAACTCACAGACATGAAGCATGGAGCAGCCAAAGTGAAGAGCAAGCAGAATCGGCCTGACCTTTGCCTCTGGCCCCAACACCCTGCCTTTTCAGTCTATCTGGTCCGGAATTTAAATCACCCAAATACCAGGTTGTCCCTCACTCTAGGACCTGGGCCTCAGCTCAGTGACACACTCTAGGCCTGCTTGTACTCAATCTTTCCAAATCAGCCCAGTGCTTAGATTGATCTAACCTAGCTCCTGGTTTTTTAGGTTGGCAGTCTTTTAAACTCCTCTGCTCTGACTCCTCTCCGATTAGCTCTCTCCAACTCCATCTCTGACTCAGTCTCGTCTCAAACATGCCTCAACTTTGCTCCGACCACTTCTCCTTGAGTATGCCACGCTCTGACTGTGCATCACACCAGCACGCCTCGACCCTTGAGTCAGCCTTGCCTTTTCATTGTGTGCAGTGAAAATTTACCACAGAAAAAGTGTTATTAATAAAGTATGTAGTCATACTTCATGCCTTATGAACCACCAGTAAGCTGTTGTCCAACTTCAGTAGTGCCATCTTAAACAGGAAGTTTACTCGGGAATAGTCACGTTAAGATTTGGAATAATTTCTAAAATATAAATAAGGCAAACTATGTCCAATGGGCAAAGAAGCTGATGGTAAGACAGGCAGTTGGAACTAGGGACAGCATGAGGAAATCTCGTAACATAGTGAGTTGCAATAGAGTGGCTGGAAGAATGGCAAAAGAGGATAAATGGCAATCTTCAAGAAGGAACTACATAAATACAGAAAGAGAATAATGATCAGGACTAAATAAAAAAAAGAGAAAAGATGGAGTGAGATGGATATTTCCTTTAAGTGCCCTCAAACTGGGCAGTATCAGGCGTCTGGGGCTAAAGGTGGAGTAGTGGTTAGCACAACATTTTACAGTACCAGCAACATGGGTTCAATTCCCGCCACTGCCTGTAAGGAGTTTGTATGTCCTCCCCGTGACTGTGTGGGTTTTCTCCGTGTGCTCTGATTTCCTCCCACAGTCCAAAGATGTACCGGTTAGTAGGTTAATTGATCACTGTAAATTGTCCCGTGATTATCTGGGGATTGCTGTGTGCGTGGCTCGAAGGGCCGGGAGGGCTTGTTCAGTACTGCATCTCAATAAATAGATAAATTATAAATAAAAAATAAATAAAAGAACCAAGGTTGGCTCTGCGTCTGCCAGATGCTAACAAGACCTCTAAGGAGATCTAATACAAGCCTCAACACTCCCCCCACAAGTACTGCCTTGACCAACTGAAAGAAACGCAGAGAATGTACTGGGTTGTGACCTTTCATCAATTAAGCTAAACCTGCAGAGGGCAATAAGATAGAAATAGGAACATATGAAGCAGAGTAAAGCATTCTGCCCATTCTGTCTTCAACCACACAGATAAAGGATGATAAATATTTCAGTTCTTTATGCAGTCTTGATTCATATAATTCAAAAAGCCAACTATGTACTGGATAGTTCCTTATTTTCCATTATTTCTCTTTCCATGGGTTTTCACTGTAATTCACCTCACCTCCTTGTCCATTTTTCTCTGCTTTTTGCTCAGCCCTACTGATCAGGAAGAAGATGGCACCTGTGAACAACGTGACCAAGGGCAACATCCTCCCGACGGTTCACGAGATGACTTCTTTCACCTTTTTTACATCTCCTTTTTCTTTCAAATGTGGTTCCACTACTGTTAGAGCCTGTGATCTTCTGTTCAGCGCCTGTGACGTGCATTTTGGTGGTGTGTTTTTGAGCCGACTGAGCAATCTGTGCCTTGCTGTCTCCGAGGGTTTTCCGTGAAGCTTCGAGTGGAGTGTGTGGCCTCAAGGCCCAGAAATCCATGATCGACTCCATTTTTCACCAATCTTGCCGTTTAAAATGTCGAGGAAGATTGAAATCACTGAGGTGAGTACAGAAGGTGAAACGGGTGTTCAGTGCCATGTACCAGCCTCTTACTTGCTGCTGCTGGAGAAAGGTATCTGTGTGTGACTGTCCCTCTCTCCCTCTCTGCTCCCAAGGGAAGGTCCTTGCGATCGAATGATCTCTCTCTCCCACAATGCTGTTGGAGGATGATGCTGGAGCAAGGTTTAAATGACACAGTTTGTGGTTTGGACCTTGTAGTTCATGTGTCCTGACGAAGGGTCTCGACCCGAAATGTCGACCGTACCTCTTCCTATAGATGCTGCCTGGCCTGCTGCGTTCCACCAGCATTTTGTGTGTGTTGTAGTTCATGTTATGATGTGTTTCTGGTTTCTGGTTGCTCCTTCTTTTGTTGCTATTTTGGGTGATTCTGAATCGAGGTGGCCTGGAGTTAACGGACACTGAGCCGAACTGAATATGCCTGGACTCTTTCCATTTTGGGTTTTTGCTCGTTTTTTGTTGCTTTTGGGCTTTTTTTTGCGCTTAACGGTTTTTGATGTTTTACTTTGAATGGGTTCCATGGTTTTCTTTGTTTCATGGCTGTCTGTGGGAAGATGAATCTCAGGGTTGTATACTGCATACATACTTTGATAGTAAATGTACCTTGAATCTTTGATTGAAAAGATCAGCTGCTGCTCCTGACATTCACCAAGTTCTTGGTTTAACCAGCGAGCCAGAAGTCAAAGGTACCAATCTACTGAAGTGGTAACCTGCTTTTTGTTTGGTATAGGGCTTGAACCCATGAATCTCTGACCTGGAGACCATAATACAACATAACTTTGGTCATGGATTAGATGAGAGAAAAACATTGGGACTTTGCATCCCTGGACCATGTGTGTGGTGAGTTACCACCAATGAACTGGGCTCTGAAAACTCACTCTCGTTCCTCAATCACACTTTATTTGCTTGTGCATAAAGAGTACAGTATGATCCCTTTCACCAGATTTCTCAGAAGTTTGAACAAAAAAGTGCCATTTTTATACAGAAATTGCCTAGCTTGATGCTGATTTTGACCAATGGGCAACCTTGTGGATGTTCAAATTCCTTATTTGCATAATCAACCAACAATCATGCCACAATAATACAGGTATTAATAAGCAATAGAAACTACAAGCTAATAGCCAATGATACCTTAGGTTTAGTAAAGTAATTGTCCAATAGTGTGTGCTTTGCATCCTTTGTTTGCATGCTTATCTTGTCTCCGTCTGACAAATGGCTCCAGTCCCACGGGAAACTACGCTTCCAAAGACCTTTCTTGCCTTGGTTGACTGCACACTATCTGTGAACTGTACTTGCCTGGACAGTATCCTAACTGTTGGCTTGCCACAACTTACTCAGTTGACTACAGGGAGTTGGGATTGGAAACATGTAGGTGTTTTCAGGAACTCTGGTATTGAGTGGAAATTAACCATCATACATGCAGTCTTTAGGACCACAGTTTAGGGTTCTTCTCCTGCGGGATTGGGAGGGGTCGGCTGGTGGGGAGTATACCCCTCATCAGCGGTGTGTAAAGATGAAACAACAGAATGCCACGTGAGTGGCTAAAAATGTGGAAATGTATAGAATATAGTGGAAGCATCTGTAAAAGATTGAAAGTCATTGAATGGTTTATTGTACATTATTTTTGAATAAAGTATATTTTGTTAATAAAAAACATGCAGTCTTTTACATTGAGTAGGAAACATGAGGTAGCACAGTCCTTGTAGTTGATGGAGGAAGCAAATTATCAATGACTAGAAGTGCGAACTAACACATTATTTTTTGTATTGCACATTTCCTTATGACATAGGAGACCATTCTGCCCATCAAATCGATGCTGCCTCTCAAAGCAATTCCTTCAATTTTATTCCCCCACTTACAATACTGAAATTTATTTTGTTTTTTGCATAAAGTACTCAGTTACTTCATTGTTTTAGTTAGTTAATGGCAGTTGAATGAAATTTGGCATACGTCTTTAAGCCTTGGATCTGAGGAGACTAAAGGGTGGCTGTATAGAGATGTACAAAATCATGAGGGGGCACATGAAATGCATGCTGGGAAGAGAATCAATAAAAACGAGAGGGCACATGTTTAAGGTGAGAATGGAATGCTATAAAAGAGAGCTGAGAGGCAAATTCTTCACACAGCAGGTGGTGAGCATATGGAACGAGCTGTGATAATAACACATTTAAAAGCACTTTTGTAGATAAGAAAGATTTAAGCACACTTGGGCAGGTATGTAGTTAAGAAAGGCTTAGAGGGATATGGACCCAATGTGCACAAACGGATCTAGTTTAGATTGGGCATCTTGGTCATCGTGAATGCGTTGTGCTGAAGGGCCTGTTTCCATGCTGTATTTCTCTGTTAGTCTGACTCTTTTCCCGGGCCCTGATTTTCTAGCCAGCCACCTGCACCAGAGTCAATTAGCAGTAGCCATTTGACCTAACTCTTGTGCAGCACTGGTATGTTGGGGGTTGGGAGAACCACAGAACTAAGAGGAAAACCACATGGAAAGAAGACAGAGATTCCACAAAGAAATCACCAGAGGCAAGAACCGAACAGGTCACTGGAGCTGTGAGACAACACACAGTCTATAGCACCCCCCCTACTATTGATGTTGCTGAGGAGAATGACAGAGAATGATTGGCTCTGAACCAGGCCACTTTTGGTTTATGCTAAAGGTATATGGTTCTAATCAGTGTCTTTCCTACCCTCTTCAACTCATTTTATTTATTTTAAAAGCCTTTCGATGCTTATATCTTTTAGTACAATGGATCCTGGTTAATTGGGACACATTGGGAACAGTAGATCATGGCCCAATTAGACAAAGTTTCATGGAAATAGTTGAAAAGGTATAAAAAAGACAAAATGTGTAACATATTACGTATTTAAATGAAATACAGAACAAATTAGAACACTATCGTTACTACTACAATACTGTGTATTAGTTCCTAATAGTTATCAATGGAGGAATTCATCCAGTGTATGCTGCTATATTCTTTTGATTGACAGTAAATGAAGAAAGTCAGTACAGACAACTAGTGCAGATAATGGATAATCTTCACTTTCATTGTAACTTGAAATTCTTCATAATTCCTAACTTGTTGAAGTAGTGAAATCTTTCCATTTTCACTCCCGAACATTTCGGGCATCTCCAAGCCTGAATTCCTGAAACCACAGTGAGCAAAACAATTCTGAGTTGTCTAACTGCTTATTTCTTGCCAACTATCAATGACAAACTGTACTGCCTGTATTGCTTTATGAATCAGTGTCCGTTGGTCCAAATAGAAAACATAACACAAGTGCATGAAACTGACACTATTTAAAAACCGCTCGCTCGAAGCATGTAGTGTCTAATGGCCAAACGTACATAACTGATGCTAGTTAGAAACTTCAGTAACAGTCTCCTGTCCCAAAGCACGTCTTTGGAAAGTGGAAGAAAACAAGAGCACTTGGAGGAAACCCACGTGGTCACAGGGAGAACGTACCAAGTCCTTACAGACAGCGGTCAGAATTGAACTGGGGTTGCTGACGCTGTGAAGTGTTCCGCTAACCACCATGTAACCATGCTGCCCCTGTGGTATCTTTTGTTCTCAGCAGAACAAAAGTCTATATTTACCCTGTTTTTTAATAATTACAGATACTATCAGCTCAGTCTTCTGGATGAAAGAATCCTCGCCTGTCCATTCTTTTCTGTTACATATAATCCCTCAGCTTTGTTACCGTTCTTGTAAATATTTTTTGCACTTCATTTGTGTCCATAAGAGATCAGAACTCCGCATAGAGATGACTCACTGTTCCAGCTTCAAGAGGGAGCAAAATCAGAATGATGGACTACCAAGGTCTGACACTGACAGATGAAATAGTCAGTGATGTCAAATATAACAAAAAATGGGGAGAGAGAGTAAATTAAAGTTACAGTTATACAGAACTCAAACTGGAAACAGTACAAGACACAAGACAGTGCTGGAACATGGAGCAACAACAAATCTGGAGGAACTCCCCAGCAACAATTCCTTTCCTCTCACAGTTGCTCCAGCAGATTGTCTGTTGCTCTGGAAACAGGCAGAGCAAAGCTGAGATATGTCTTGGACAAGAGAATGAAATATTGTACAGGAATTGAAATGAATGGGGAAGGTCATGTGGGATCAATTGTTTCTCTGGAGAGGGATGAGGAAGGAGAAGAATTTTTCTCATTCTCTACACTTCAGCTCGATGGTGAAACACAAGGTTGGTGTGGCTGGGAGTCAACTTCTCAGCTGTTTCCTCCAGTCCGGGGGAAGTTAGATGAGAGAGATACCATTGAAATGTTGCAAGGAGAAGTCCTTAAATGGAGTGAGGGTAGAAGTCAAGTCTGAGTATTGAAAACAAAAATTGGAAAACTGCTCAGTAGATTTAGAATGGATCTTTTTTTTCTACACTATTGTGGGAAAGATCTTTTGATATTTGGCTGTCAGAACTTCAAAAGCTGACCGCCCATGGGTGCATATGCTTGTTTATTATACAACTCTCTGTGCTGTTGGCAGGTCACCTGCTTTTAACAACCACTCCCTGATTGGGAATCAATTAAGGTGCGCAATGTTTCCCCCCCCCCCACCAAACCCTGCCGCCCCCCTGTTTGTTGGGTTCTTTTTGGCCTCATCTTCATGTGGGAGAATTCTTTATTAGTTCATTTCATTGACAAGTTGACTGGTTGTAAACTTTCATTACAAATGTCTCCTCAGAAATGCCTGTGGGATTACAAGTGTACTGAAGGAACTGACATTCCAACAGTGATATCATACAAAGTGGCTTTACTTTTTATTAATGCAGATACTTGAAATGATCGGTATCTGTTCCCTACACCTCTCCAAACTACAATACCTCAGCTCAGCCTGGCAAACCTATTTTCTATAATTATTGACTGTAAAGCACTCATTATAGTTCCTATTAAAGTTTATAGTGGAGTCTGGTATTGATTTTTGTTGAGGTACACTGCCTGCTGTGGAATACTAATGACTCACAGCCAGACAAAAGAAAGAATGAGCTTTGTTTCAAGGCAGTAACCCCCCTCAGTGAACACTTTCATTTCTCCTTTCGAGTATTGCCTGTCAAAATAATATTCTAAATGTTTAATGTCAACAGCTGAGTTGCAGCCTTTGTTGCGTCCGCCCCCAACTCATTCATAATGCTGCTGCCAGCCTTGTTGTCCTCAGGTTTACCCTGAAGTGGCCATTTTCCTTCACTATCTGCTGCTAAGATCTTCACTTACACACTCAATATCATCCAATATCTCCCATTCACTGTAGCCAACACCACCCCACCTTCCACCCTTCATTTTTCTCACACTTCTTCTTTCAGGTGCCACATAATATTGTTCATGCCTTCTTCTTCAACCTGCAAGTCTTTGGAACTCCTAATCTCACTTCATTTGCTCTAATTTACGGTAATTCTTCCACCCCCCCCCGCCCCAAACTTCTCTCATTTTCTATTCCTCATTCTTCTCAACTGCCCATCACCTCCTTCCTCTGGTTCAACCCTCCTCCCTTTTTTCCCTTGGTCCACTGTCCAATTCTATCAGGTTCCTTCTTCTCCAGCCCTTACCTTCTTTCACCTATCACCTTCCAGCTTCTTGCTTCATTTCCCCCTCCCCCACCTACCTTCCCCCTCACCTGGTCTCACCTGTCACCTGCCAGCTTGTACTCCTTCTCCACCTCGCACCTTCGTAACTTGGCTTCTGTCCCCTTCCTTTCCAGTCCTGATGAAGGTTCTTGGCCTGAAACATCAACTGTTTATTCCTCTCCATAGATGCTGCCTGACTTGCTGAGCTCCTCCAGCATTTTGTGTGTGTGGTTCCTAATCTCACTCTCCTTCTTCACTCCTCACCATCTTTGAAAATATGTTAATTCTTTGCCCTTTCAACTATCAACACTCCTGCTTGGAAGGCAGATTGTGAGGTTTCTGTACAAGAGCTTGGTTGGATCCCTACAAAAATCTCTGCAGCTGGCCAAAAATGTGCTAAGCTGGGGCAATTTACATACACAGAATTTTAAGCTGGAATATGACCCCTGAGGTTGGGAACCATGTGAAGAACACACAGTCACCATGTTGTTACCATGGTGCAGAGCGGCTGCGTAGGGAAGTGCTGGTGAATATACAGTGGAGTGGACATGGTGATCCATGTACAAGGCCAGTTGTAGCACAGTGCTCTCTCCCTTGAATGAGTCCCATGCAAAGACTGGAATGAGGAAGGGGGCAGGAAGTGTTGATGTGGGGTATAGAAGGGCTGTATCAGTGACGGCATAAACTGGGACAAGATTTTTGTTATTTAAAAATTGGAAACTGAGGCTGACATATTGTGTGTGCAACACATTAATGTCACTTGGGGTGTCTGGGAGGTGTAGCACCTCTGGTGGGGGAACATGTTGCGTCCTTTTCAGGGCGGTTAGTCCACCTTTAGTCCCCACCTGGCACTCAGCTTTCACCTGTGGCTCCCCGTAGCTGTTTGCATGTGACAGCGGCCACACCCCGGGCAACAGCTTCGACAAGCCGGCTAAACCAGGTGAGGGTAGCCGACGGGTCTCAAACCCTCGGTGAGATAGGGAGTTGTCTATCCCAGCATGTGAAGACAGACTCCGGCTGATTGAGCGGACGAGACCAATGGAAGGTTCAAAGGTCAAGAAGGCGGTCTCTGCAAGCGTCGTGGAATGTGTAGAGCAGGACAAGACATAGAAGACATCCTGGTCATCCACTGTGCCTAGTCCCATCTCCAGCCATCTCGACTCTGTCTTGCCACTGGATTCAGATGGGAATTGGGAAGAGAGAGTGAGGCTGACGCTGCACAACTCTCCCTCACTTAAATCCAAATCACGCGCTAGTCTCGACACCATCAATATGGTGTCGAGGTCCTTATCGGCGTTGACGATGGACGAACACACAAGGTCACTGCATAGACTCTTTATCCACTCCCATTGTTAATCTCTGCATGATATGTTCCTAGATTTTTATTGCGGAGGCAGCATCTACGGAAAAGAATAAACAGTCGACATTTTGGGCCGAGGCCCTTCATCAGGACTCTTGTGTTTAATATTGCATACATGTGTGTTTGCTGATGAATTCATTTTCTCAGCTCTTATTTTCCCATCCATCTTTTCCAATTTAAGTTTATTTAATAAGTCAAAAAGATTTACCAGGATGCGGAAGAGCTTTGCCAGAATACTGGCTGGATTAGAGAGCATGCCTCTTGAGGATAGGTTGAGCAAGCTAGGGCTTTGCTCTTTGGAGTGAAGGAGGATGAGAGATGACTTTATGGAGGTGTGTAAGATGATAAGAGGCATATAATGAGTGGACAGCCAGAGACTTTATCCCCAGATGGATATGGCTAATATAAAGAGGCATAACTTTAAAGTGATTGGAGAAAATTATAGGGGGGATGTCAGAGGTAAGTTTATCACACAGAGAGTGTTAGGTGCATGGAATGCCCTGTCAGGGATGGAGATGGAGTAGGTTAAAGTGTCAGCACAGCATTGTGGGCTGAAGGGCCTGTGCTGTGCTGTACCGTTCTATGTCCTACATTCTATGTTAAGCCATGTCTCGGCTTTGATCTACTACTGAGTTCATGATCACAAATGAGTAAAGAGGAATTGATTCCAGTGGCCAAGTTCAGGAAATGCCAAAAGACACAATTCCTGTGACTTACAGAAGAGCTGGATATGACATAAGCGCTCACCACTTTATTCAGCAAATTGTTGGGATAAGGCTGAAAGGGTACTGGGAGCAGATTCCATAATAAATATCAGAAGATGATTGAATAAAGACTTGAAGGAGAGAAAAAAATTACAAGGCGATGGCAAAGGAATACAACATTGGGAGTAACTGGTGCTAAAAATACACTGCTGGAGGAATTCAGTGGGTCAGACAGCATCTCAGGTGGGAAATGGATAGTCAGGGTTTTGGGTCGAGACCATTTAGTTGCACTAGAGTGGGAGTATCTGGACATTTTGAACAAAGAACTAGCACAGATTCAACAGCCTGAATGGCCTCATTCTGTGCTGTGTAATTCCATGGTTCCAGTGTCTGATGAACTGACAGAAAGCGAGCTGACTCCTTTATTCACAGATTCAATACAAAGCATTTAGATTTGGATTCCTGGTGATGCACATGTACACAAATGGTTTATCAATACTCACTCTTGTGATAAATGTTCACTTGGATAAGGAAACAGGGATGAACTTTTACCTGTTTAACTGTGCCCAGAAAATATGAATAGTTTCACCACCGATATTCAATAAGCACCTCACAGGCCTGAAACCTACTTTTAGCAAAACAAAGTCATTTTAATTTTCAGCTCCACAGTCGGCTGAAACTTGCTCCAACAGACTGCCTGGTTTCTCCCTTGCAATAGGCATCAATGTTTCTTGGTTCATTAAGTCAACCCATGAGGTTTGCTTTGAATCAGTGTGAGTGAAGCTTTCGCTTTTAGCTGCTTACTTGCAGGTTACAATTTCAATCAGAACCTACTGAAGGAGGAATTCTTTCACTGAATTGGCTAGTAACACTTTAAGTTATTGTAGCAGCAATGCCACACAATGGCCGAGGGAATTATAGTTGGTGACTGAAGGTCTGAGATACACAGGCAATAACAGAATACGGTGAAGCCCAACCACAGCGCTTACCTGGACCAATGCCAGAACCTTCTCATCTTTGAATCAGGCTTCTCGCCCTCAAGTTGGGTGAGACGAGAACTAGAAGTCATAGGTTTAGAGTAAAAGTTGAAGAATTCGAGGGGAACTTCACTCAGAGGTCAGTACAAGTGTGGAACAGGCTGCCAGCGGAAGGATTAGAGTCAGGTTCAATTGTAACATTTTGGATAGGTGTATGGATAAGAGAGATATAGAGGGCTATGGTCCAGGTGCAGATAGATGGGGCTAGGCAGCAAACCAGGCTGGCATGGACTAGATGGGCCAAAAAGCTTGTTTTCTGTGCTGTAGTATTCTATAGCTCTATAAATTCCTCTCCAAGGGCTTTACCCCACAATTCAGTTCTGCTCCCAGAGCCCTACAGAGAGATGATCAAAGCACTCATTAACTCAAAGCTATATCTATCCTCTCAGATGGACTTTAAAGGTAGCATTCCAACACATCAAAGAAGAGCAGAGAAATTCTCCCCAAAATCCTGCAAAATGGTTATTAACCATCCACTATCACCAAACAAAATCCAGATGATCTGGATTGCCTATCTCTTTGGTGCTTGTTTGTGTAAGCTTGCTGTGTACATATTAAATGCTGCATTTCCTAGGGGGGAGAAACAGCACTTGGGCTGTTGATTGGCTGTAGAATGCTATTGTCCTGAGGTCAAGAAGGCTATTACATACATCCAAGTTAGCTTTTCCTTATGATGCTATGAGCTTGATGTGAACATGAAGACCCATTTGGCCAGCTCAGGATTGTGACGGCGTTGAAGGAAATGTCCACGTCACCTTCATTTGAACTGCAGCCTTATGCTGTTGTTCAATGGTGTTACTCTCATTCTTGCAATATTTATTGCTGATAGATTTAAAATTGTTTTTGTTTTATTCGAGAGATAAAACACAAACTGCCCCTTCAGCTTACTCCATGCACCTTATAGAAACATAGAAACATAGAAAATAGGTGCAGGAGTAGGCCATTTGGCCCTTCGAGCCTGCACCGCCATTTATTATGATCATGGCTGATCATCCAACTCAGAACCCTGCACCAGCCTTCCCTCCATACCCCCTGACCCCCGTAGCCACAAGGGCCATATCTAACTCCCTCTTAAATATAGCCAATGAACTGGCCTCAACTGTTTCCTGTGGCAGAGAATTCCACAAATTCACCACTCTCTGTGTGAAGAAGTTTTTCCTAATCTCGGTCCTAAAAGGCTTCCCTTTTATCCTCAAACTGTGACCCCTCGTTCTGGACTTCCCCAACATCAGGAACAATCTTCCTGCATCTAGCCTGTCCAATCCCTTTAGAATTTTATACGTTTCAATCAGATCCCCCCTCAATCTTCTAAATTCCAACGAGTACAAGCCCAGTTCATCCAGTCTTTCTTCATATGAAAGTTCTGCCATCCCAGGAATCAATCTGGTGAACCTTCTTTGTACTCCCTCTATGGCAAGGATGTCTTTCCTCAGATTAGGGGACCAAAACTGCACACAATACTCCAGGTGTGGTCTCACCAAGGCCTTGTACAACTGCAGTAGTACCTCCCTGCTCCTGTACTCGAATCCTCTCGCTATAAATGCCAGCATACCATTCGCCTTTTTCACCGCCTGCTGTACCTGCATGCCTACTTTCAATGACTGGTGTATAATGACACCCAGGTCTCATTGCACCTCCCCTTTTCCTAATCGGCCACCATTCAGATAATAATCTGTTTTCCTATTTTTGCCACCAAAGTGGATAACGTCACATTTATCCACATTAAATTGCATCTGCCATGAATTTGCCCACTCACCCAACCTATCCAAGTCACTCTGCATCCTCTTAGCATCCTCCTCACAGCTAACACTGCCGCCCAGCTTCGTGTCATCCGCAAACTTGGAGATGCTGCATTTAATTCCCTCATCCAAGTCATTAATATATATTGTAAACAACTGGGGTCCCAGCACTGAGCCTTGCGGTACCCCACTAGTCACTGCCTGCCATTCTGAAAAGGTCCCGTTTATTCCCACTCTTTGCTTCCTGTCTGCTAACCAACTCTCCACCCACACCAATACCTTACCCCCAATACCGTGTGCTTTAAGTTTGCACACTAATCTCCTGTGTGGAACCTTGTCAAAAGCCTTTTGAAAATCCAAATATACCACATCCACTGGTTCTCCCCTATCCACTCTACTAGTTACATCCTCAAAAAATTCTATGAGATTCGTCAGACATGATTTTCCTTTCACAAATCCATGCTGACTTTGTCCGATCATTTTACCGCTTTCCAAATGTGCTGTTATCACATCTTTGATAATGACTCTAGCAGTTTCCCCACCACCGACGTTAGGCTAACCGGTCTATAATTCCCCGGTTTCTCTCTCCCTCCTTTTTTAAAAAGTGGGGTTACATTAGCCACCCTCCAATCCTCAGGAACTAGTCCAGAATCTAACGAGTTTTGAAAAATTATCACTAATGCATCCACTATTTCTTGGGTTACTTCCTTAAGCACTCTGGGATGCAGACCATCTGGCCCTGGGGATTTATCTGCCTTTAATCCCTTCAATTTACCTAACACCACTTCCCTACTAACGTGTATTTCGCTCAGTTCCTCCATCTCACTGGACCCTTTGTCCCCTACTATTTCTGGAAGATTATTTATGTCCTCCTTAGTGAAGACAAAACCAAAGTAATTATCAATTGGTCTGCCATGTCCTTGATCCCCATAATCAATTCACCTGTTTCTGTCTGCAGGGGACCTACATTTGTCTTTACCAGTCTTTTCCTTTTTACATATCTATAAAAGCTTTTACGGTCAGTTTTTATGTTCCCTGCCAGTTTTCTCTCATAATCTTTTTTCCCCTTCCTAATTAAGCCCTTTGTCCTCCTCTGCTGAACTCTGAATTTCTCCCAGTCCTCAGTTGAGTCACTTTTTTTGGCTAATTTGTATGCTTCTTCTTTGGAATTGATACTATCCCTAATTTCTCTTGTCAGCCACCGGTGCACTACCTTCCCTGGTTTATTCTTTTGCCAAACTGGGATGAACCCATTTATACTAATTCTACCTTAATCTCATTTTATCATTTTCATCAGTTCACCCCAGATTCTGCCACGCACGTACACACTAGGGGCAATTCGGAGCGGCCAATGAATCAACCAAACCACATGTTTTTGAGATGTGGGAAGAAACTGGAGCTCCTGGAGGAAACCCCCTAGTCACAGGAAGAGCATGCAACCTCCACAAAGACAACGCGTGCGTGTTTTCGCAGATGTACCATTCTGACTGGTTGCATCACCGCCTGGTGCAAAGGCTCCGATGTACAGGATCAGAAAAAAGTGGCAGATTGTTGTAGACTCAGCCAGCTCCATCACAGGCACCTTCAAAAGATAGTGCCTCAAGAAGGTGACATCCATCATGAAGAACCCCCACCACCATCGACATGCTGTCTTCTCAATACTACCATCAGGGAGCAGGCACAGGAGCCTGAAGACGCATGCTCAATGTTTTAGGAACAGCTTCTTCCCCTCTGCTATCAGATTTTTGAATGGTCCATGAACCATGAATACTACCTGATTATTTTGCTCTCTTTTTAAGCTACTTATTTATTGAGTTTTATATATCTTATTGTAACCAAAGAAATATTTTAAAAATAAATAAATAGTGCAATAAGAGAACAAAATAGTGAGGTCGTGTTCATGGATTCATCGACAATTCAGAAATCTGATGGCAGATACTTTATTGTCGCCAAACAATTGGTACTAGAATGTACAATCATCACAGCGATATTTGATTCTGCGCTTCACACCCCCTGGATTACAAATATTAAATATTAAAGATATTAAAAATAGTTAAAATTAGTAAATATGAAAAATTTAAATTATAAATCATAAATAGAAAATAGAAAAATGGGAAGTAAGGTAGTGTAAAAAAAAACGAGAGGCAGGTCCGGATATTTGGAGGGTACGGCCCAGATCCGGGTCAGGATCCGTTCAGTCTTATCACAGTTGGAAAGAAGCTGCTCCCAAATCTGGCCGTACGAGTCTTCAAGCTCCTGAACCTTCTCCCGGAGAAAAGTTACTCCTAAAATATTAAGTATGTGTCTTCAGTCTTCTGTACCTCCTCCCTGATGGTAATAATGAGAAGAAGGCATGTCCTGGAAGGTGACGGCGCTTCATGATGGATGCCACCTTTTGAGGATGTTCTCGATGGTGGGGAGGTTAGTGCCTTTGCCTACAACCCTTTGCAGCTTTTCTTGATCCTGTGCATTGGAGCCTCCATATCAGACAGCGATGCAACGAGTCAGAAAGCTCTCTGCGGTACATTTGTTGCTGTAGTTTTTGGTGATGAAACAAATCTCCTCATACTCCTAATGAAGTATAGCTGCTGGTGTGTCTTTTAGTGATTGCATTGATAAGTTGGGCTCAGGATAGATGCTCTGTCATGTTGACGTCCAGAAACTTGAAGCTGTTCACACTTTCCACTACTAAACTCTCAGTGAGGATGGGTGTGTGTTTTCCTGACTTCCCCTTCCTGAAGTCCACAATCAATTCCTTGGTCTTGCTGACGAAATGTACAAGGTTGTCGTTGCGACACCTCTCAACCAGCTGATCTGTCTTCTTTCTGTGTGCCTCCTTGTCACCATCTGAGACTCTAACAAGCTGAGTTAGGGCAAATTTATAGATGGCCTTTGAGCTGTACCTAGCTAGTCATGAGTGTAGAGAGAGTAGAGCAGAAGGCTATGCATCCTTGAGGTTTGCCTGTGTTGATTGTCATTGAAGAGGAGATGTTATCTCCAGTCTACACTGATTGTGGTCTCCTGAGGATCAGGTTGCAGAGAAGCCCATGTTTTGAAGCTTGCTGATTAGTACTGCGGGGGATGATGGTGTTGAAGCATAGGATCTGGATAAGGCTCACAGAGTGTTCAAGCAGTTCACAGATGATACTTACGAGGACTCTGCTGAGATATTTTTGACAATCCTGTGGTCTTAATATGAACGGAAGACTTGCATTTAATGAGTGTCAACAACAACCTCAGGATATGTCAAAGGACTTTGCAGCCAATGCCAAAACGTGTTAAAATCTAGTCTCTGCTGTCAGGTGGGAAATGTGACAACCAGTCTGCAGACTCCTACACACAGCAATGTGATGAATTTTGTGATACTTTGTTTTTAGTGATGCTGGTTGAAGGATTAATATTGGCTGGGAAACTGGAAATTGTTGAGGACTCTCATCTTTCTTCAAAAAATATGTTGGAATAATTTTATATACAGCTGAGAGAGGTTAATATTTGATATAAAAGATAACACGCCGTGATGGAGCAGCTCTCCCTCACTGTAGTATTGGAGCGTCAGTCTACATTGTACAGGAAAATCTTTGGACTGGAATAAAAAACAGAAAGTCTTGGGAAGATTCAGCAGGTCAGCAGCACCGAGTTTCAGGACCAAGACCCATCATCAAACTCTTTGGATCTCTGAACTTCCAACTCAGCTGTGAGTTTTACCAACTGAGCCACAGATGAATATGAGTGGATGTGAGTTCAAAGATCTCCTGATATTGCTGTAGACTGATTTATGTATACTGTGTACACAACATATGGGATTTTCTGCTTAGCATACCAGTCTCTCCAACATTTGACATTATCTTAAGCTCCTCCACAGTGGTTGTTACAGTACTTTACTGGGATGAAACTTCTCACTGAGGCATTTTTCTTCTTCCATCTGCATCGTGCTGGCAATGTGTATTGGAAATATTTTGGCCCTGTTAATCTCCAGAAGCAGTTTCTTAATAGACACAGCCTTCATAGTTTTCCATCAACAACAACCAACTCACGTTAAGCCAGCTCCTTTAACAGGGAAAAACATCTGGAGTACCATACTCAATGAGCACTTTATTAGGTACCCCTTGTACCTAGTAAAGTGGCCACTGAGCGTACGTTCATGGTCTTCTGCTGCTGTAGCTCATCCACTTCAAGGTTTGATGTGTTGTGCATTCAGAGATGCTCTTCTGCACCCACAGTTGTAGGACGTGGTTATTTGAGTTACTGTCATCTTCCTTTCAGCTTGAACCAGTCTGGCCACCCTCCTCTAACCTCTCTCATTAACAAGACATTTTTACCCACACAAGTGCTGCTCACTGGATTTATTTTTGTTTTTCACAGCATTCTCTGTAAACTCTGGAGTCTGTTGTGTGTGAAAATCCCAGGAGACTGGCATCTTCTGGCATACTCATGTACCACACTAAGGTTTCACTACTAATCTAATGGCTTCTCAGTGATGTTCCACTGCTAAGGTAATGGTTTCTCTGTAGCAGGAATGTTTGGGTTATGACTAGAGATAACAGGGCATGTCAGCCAATGAGCGGGATGTTGTTCTTTCTTGTGTACCTGGGAGCCGGGAATTTGCGGTCTTTTGTCGGGGAGAGTTGAGGAGAGAAGACATAAATGGAGAGAGTTGGTAGATCTTGGATGGAGTGGACTTGGAGTGAGGGTCTGAAGGTCAGCGACGATCGAAGGAGGTCGATGGTGGACGAACGGCCTTATCAGTGATCTCCAATGTTGCGCAATAGACTGTCTCATGTGAATGGGCCCTTTTTCTTTTTTTGTTTTCTTTACTAACCATATAGTCAAATTAAGAATGATAAAGCTCAGTTGTTTTATCACATATTGTGTACTGTTTGTTATTTCGTGGTACTGATTTGTAACAGGGGACACATCGTGCAGCATCCACCCAAACGAGATTTCTTAAGTTTGGCCGGGCCAGGGGGCTATCAACCCCTATATTAAGCTGCTAAGCCGCTATCTCCCCATCTGGCACCAACAATCATTCCACATCAGTCACTTAGATCACATTTCTTCTTATTCCGATATTTAGTCAGAATACCAACTGAATCTCTTTTCCAAGTCGATATGCTTTTATGCATTGAGTTACTGCCACATGATTGGCTGATCTGATTAGATATTTGCATTGAGGAGTAGGTGTACAGGTGTACCTAATAAAGTGGCCACTGAGTGTATACGGAGAGGCAATGGAGTTGGATTAATGAGCAGGACATGGCCAAGAGTGGAGATTCAGGTTCCAAGGCAGATTCAGATTCACATTCATTTTATTTTTCATTTTCAAATGTTTTTATTGTGAAGCAACATCAGCTTAACCACAACTGACAATTGTCCTAAAGTACAAAGCTTCTTTTTTCTTTTCAACATAATGAAAGTCAAATGAACGTATGTATAGTAAACAAGCAAAAAGCAAAGGAAACCCTACCACCCCGTCTCCTTTCCCCTTCCCAGCCCTACCCTCCCCTCACCCCTCCCGCATGTGCTGTTGAGGTCCTACTGCACCCCTCCCCCCTCCCCCCAGGCCCCCCCCCCCACACTTAGTTCAGCTGTCGGCCTCTTCTAAACACAACAGTAATGGTTGCCAGATTTTTTCAAATTCCTTGAGTCTGTCCTTAATAACGTATCTTATCCTCTCTAGATGCAGAGTATTCATTAATGCAGCCAGCCATTGTCTGAGTGATGGAGTTTCCTCCTTTTTCCAGAACATCAGTATGAGTTTCTTTCCATTAAGTATGCCATAGGTCAGAAGTTATTGCTGGGTAGCCTGGAATTTATTTGACCTCACAGAAGTTCCAAAAATTATTAAAATGGGGTCTGGTATTATCTGAACCTGTAGTACCTTTGATAGGACCTCAAATATTTACTTCCAATACTCTTGTATCCTGGGACATAAGGCATAACTATGTAACAAATTTGTCTCCGAGGACTTGCATTTCTCACACATTGGGGACACCTCTGGGAATATTTTATAAATCCTTACTTTTGAGTAATGTAGTCTATGTAGGTTGTAGGATTTTAAATTGTATTAAACAATGCCTGGCATTGATGGAACAGGAGGTAACATACTCCAAAGCCTCATTCCATATAACCTCCTCTATCTCTGTACCCAACTCCTTTTCCCACTCTTTTTTAATATTATCCATTGTTGTATGACACTTGTTTTGTATGGCATCATACAGATAGGCGATAATGTGTTCTGTCCCTAAACATGATCTTAAGTGATTATCTAATTTATCAGATTCTGCCGTCTCAAAACCAGAAAGATGCAATCTTATATAGTGTCTTAGCTGGAGATACCTGAAAAAAATGACTCTTTTGCAATCCGAATTTGTCCTGGAGCTGCCGAAAAGACACAAAAATCCCTTGTATGTATAAGTCTCCAATGCTGCGTATCCCTAATTCTCGCCATGCATCAAAGGCCCCATCTATACATGAGGGGGATAAAAGAGGAGTTTGCTGATATAGGTACAAGAAAAGATAATATTCTGGGTTTCAAATGCTTCCCCATTTGTCTCCACATCTGTATGGTGCTATGCATAACGGGATTGCCTCTATAACAGGCTTTATTTAACCGAATAGGGGACATAATGATTGTCCCTATGGAATATGGTAGGCAATCCTCATGCTCCATCTCCAGCCATCCGGGAAGTACAACTGTATCATCTATCCAGTATGCTATATGGCTAACTTTAGCAGCCCAGTAATAAAAAATAAAGTTCGGTAGTTCCAGCCCCCCACTAGTCTTATTCTTGCAGAGATGTTCTTTCCTAATTCGATGGGCTTTATAATTCCATATAAAAGGTAGAATTATCAAATCTAATCCTTTAAAAAAGGTTTTGGTGAGATAGAGGGGCAGGTTCTGAAATAGACGGAGCAGTTGGGGAAGGAAGATCATCTTGACTGCATTTACTCTACCCACTAAAGAAATTGGGAGTGTTCCAAAATTCTATTTTCTTTTTAATCTTTTCAATTAGAGGGATAAAATTTGCTTCAAAGAGAGAACTATACTTTTTGGTTATTACAATTCCAAGGTAAGTAAACTTCTCAAGGGTTATTTTGAATGGAAATTGTTTAAGCCCCTCCTGTCCTTCTACTCAGACGGGGAATAATTTACTTTTCCCACAAATAATCTTATACCCCGAGAAAGTGCCAAATAAATTGTCTATTTCCAGCAAAACTGGAATAGTAATATATAGTTTTGTTACAAACAACAAAACATCGTCCGCATAAAGGGAAATTTTGTTGATAGTATATTCTGTATTGTACCCATAAATTTCAGGGTGAGAACGTATAGTCTCCGCCAGTGGTTCCAGAGCCAACGCAAACAATAAGGGACTTAATGCACAGCCCTGTCTTGTGCCCCTATGCAAACTGAATGGTTCCGAGAGGGTCTGATTAGTTAGTATTTTAGCACTAGGGTTACTGTACAGTAGCTTAATCCAAGTTATAAATTTGTCTCCCATTCCAAATTTTTTCAAAACCTCGTAGAGGTATTGCCATTCCACTTGGTCGACTGCTTTCTCAGCATCTAAACTTAATATTATAAGGTCTTCCTTAGGATGTCTTGGGGAATGCATTATATTAAGAAGGTGCCTGATGTTATGGAAAGAATTCCTTTTAGGGATAGACCCTGCTTGATCTGAGTGTACCGATTTATTTATCTGCTGACTGAGTCTCCTTGCCAGCATTTTAGCCAAAATTTTCTGATCCGCATTTAGCAGTGAAATCGGCCTATCAGATCCTACCTCCTCTGGGTCTTTGTCCTTCTTCGAAATAAGCGTGATAATGGCCTCGTTCAGGGTTTGGGGTAACCTGCCAGTATCAAACGACTTTCTATACATCCTTACCACATAAGGTGCTAATAAGTCACTAAACTTCTTACAAAACTCATTACCTATTCCATCCGAACCTGGACTCTAGCTATTTTTCAGGGATCTTGTTGTTCTTACTATTTCGTCATTTGTAATCTCTGCTTCCAAAGCCTGACACTCTGTCTGATTGAGTGAAGGTAGCCTACAAGTGTCCAGAAATGTGTGCATGCTCCCCGTCGGTACATTAGATCGAGATGCATATAATTGTTCATAATACTGATGGAATCTTTGATTAATGTCTTTGTGTGACGTCAACTGAGCGCACGAGTCTGAGTTTAATTTTATGAATGGCCCAATCACTTTCCAATTTGTGTAGCTCTCTTGCCAGCAATTTGTGCAATCTATTACCAAATTCAAAGAAATTCTGTTTTGTAAACATAAAAGCTCTGCACATCCTTTCTGAGAGTATTTGGTTAGGTTTGTATTTTAATGGTGAAATTCTGTTGTATTTTTCTGCAGATGGTTGTCGGGCATTCTCCGTGTCTAGATTACGTATTTGTTCTTCTAGTTCTATTTGTTCTGCTCTACTATGTTTCTTTAGGGAAGACTGAAAAGAAGTTATACATCCTCTAATATAAGCTTTGAATATTTCCTAAGGTAGTCCTGGGGGTGTTCCACTATTATCAGTTGTCTCAAAAAACAATAAAATTTGCGATTCTAAATACTCACAAAATTTTGGGTTTGTAAGTAGCTGAGGATTAAACCTCCAATTTCTATGTATTTGCGTCAATTCATCCAATTCCAGTGAAAAAAGTAACAGGGCTGTAGTCTGAGATGACAATATTATGATATCTTACGTTATCGACTTGTGGCAGTATTTTGCCATCAAGGAGGAAATAGTCAATCCTAGTATATACATCATGAACTCTAGAGTGGAATGAGTACTCTCTCCCTGTTGGGTTGAATAGTCTCTGATATTGTCTATATATGTTTTCAGCAGGTTACTTGCCTTTGATGGTAATGCTCTCTGATTAGAAGATCTGTCTAAATATGCATCCAGAACAAAATTAAAATCCCCTCCAATAATCAGGTTAGTGCTGGAGAACTCTGGTATCAATCCTAGAACTCGTCTAAAAAATTCCGGGTCATCCCAGTTTGGTCTGTAGATACACAGTAAGGTAACTGGCATAGATTGTATTTCCCCAGTAACTATAACACATCTCCCATCCTTGTCCGCTATTGTTGCTAGGTGATGAAATGGAACGTTTCTGCGAATTATTATTGCCACACCCCTAGACTTCATTGGAAACTTAGAGGAATATATTTGGCCTATCCACTTGCCCCTAATTTTACAGTGAGCTTCATTCTTCAAATGTGTTTCCTGCAAGAAGATCACATCGGCCTGTAGCGATTTTAGGTGAGACAGCACTTTACCCCCTTTCACCGGCTCATTAATCCCATTTACATTCCAGGAACAAAAAGTAACACGATTTCTTGTCCCCGGACCTCCTACCACCTCAGTATTTAACATCTGTATGATAATGTTTTTGATCTGTTCTGGACATTATAAATCTATCGGTCATTAGAATTGAATGGATCCTAAACATCACTCCCTTACCCCTGTCTGTCCCTCCCCCCACAACCCCCATCACCCTTGAAAGCTCAAAATAACCTACACCAAAAACATATCTCCATACACAAATACACCTAGTCAAAACTCTAGGAATAACTTCTTGATTTCTAACACTTCTCTGAACTAATTTAGTAGCTCCCCAGTTATATAGATGGTCACAAAGCCAAATCTGGCATCGGAATGAGAAATCCGAGAAAAACTAGCAAACAGAGATTATTGAGATGTTAAAGTAAGTGTAATTCTCAAAGCTATAACTTACTCTAGCACCAGAAAGTCTAGCACCATTAACAACATACTCCTCATACAACACCAGTTTAGATGAACTCTTATTACTCTGTGTGCACTCATAGGGCCTTAACCCAACATAGTACAATCCAAATATAACTCAAAGAGTCCTGTTTTCTACAGGGATTAGAGGCAGGGCCTCATTAATGTTCGAAACGTTCACAATTTCCTACCGCGGAGTTTTACTTGTGGCATCTTCATTCTGTGAGGGGTTTCTTCTCACTGTGCAGTCACTTCTCAGCATTTCCCAAATGACGTTCCGCATACCGGTGAGCTTCTTTTGGATCTGTAAACACCGCCTCGGTTCCATTAATTGTCACTCGTAGCTTCACGGGATAGAGGAGGCCAAATTTGACTCCGGGTCTATCCCGCAGCAACCTCCTGACTGGTGTGAAAGCCGCACGTCATTTAGCCACTGTGGATGGAAGGTCTCTGAAGATCTGAATCCTTTGTTCTTGATATTGTAGATTCTTGGTACCTATTGCCTTCCGCATTATATCTTCAAATACATGACAATAATGGATCCTCACGATCAGGTGTCGCGGCGACTCGTTGTCCCCTGGGCGCTTCCGAAGTGCTGTATGTGCTCGGTCTATCACTGGAGCTTCTTCCAGGTTTAGAGCTTCTTTTAGCATCTGTGCTGCGAAATCTCGTCTTCTGCCCATTTTCCTTCCCCTCCCGTAGGCCCGCAATTCTCAGATTCTGTCGTTTCGAACGTCCCTCTAAATCCAGGCATTTTTCAGAAAGTTGTTCAACTTGCCCACAAAGTCGTTTCACTTTGCTTTCCAGCTCCATAACTATGTCCGAAGCTCCGTTGGCCGACTCTGCTATCTCTTTCAGAGTTTGATCTTGTGTATTCATCTGGGCTTTCAATGCGGTAATCGCAGCATCATTTTCCGCTTTCAACGAAGCAATTTCACTTCTCAAAGCAACCGCTACCCCTGCAACTTTTTCTTCAATTTTCTTACAGATGTCTGACTTCACCGTAGTTAGCTCTGCACGTAGCAGCTCTATGGCCACCAATACCGCATTTTTGTCCATACTCTGTGCACGTGGCTCCATGTGGCCCTCACTGGTGAGCTCCGAGGCGTCAATTGGGCCTGTTTCTTCGTTCATCTCTGCCTTAGCCGTTCCCCTTCTCGGCATTTTGTAGTGCACTCCTTCCCTCTTTCTCCTTCTGGTATGTATTGAAGAGCAACTCCCCTTCATTTGGCACCCTCAAATTGACTTTGCAGACATCCCACCCTGCAAAAACTCAGTTCAGGGAGGTAGCACCATCAATTTGCGGGAGACTCGCGGAACTTCCGGGAGAGGTGGGATGTCTGCAGTAGAGTAGCTCCTGAGCAGCTAGTCAGCTAGTTTAAATAATGTTAGCTATGCTAATGAATGAATAACACCTGTTAAACTCACCTCAACATGTCTTTTACAGTCTTAACCCACCATGGGCAATAGAAAAGTCGCTGTTGCAAACAGTGCAGCGAGCAACACTGACCCCTATTCGGCAGGGATACACTTTAGTGTAGTCTGGGGTGACGTATGTTTCATATTTTCTTTTTTTGGAACACTCTGGCTCTTGCTCTCTCTCTCTCTCTTGCTTGTGGTCACTCTCTCGCGCTTGCTTTCTCACTCTTGCTCTCGCTCTCTCTCTCTCGCGTGCGCGCTTGCTTTCTTGCTCGCACTCTCTCTTGCGCGCTTGCTTTTTTGCTCTCGCTCTCTCTTTCTCTTGCTCTTTCTTGCGCGTTTTCTCACGCTCGCTCTCAAAAAAATCAATTTCCGGGACATTGTATATAATTTGCGGGCATCAGGGAGCCACTATTAATATGCGGGAGACTCCCGGAGCTTCTGGGAGAGGTGGGATGTCTGACTTTGTGTAAATGAAGTTTTAATATCAAATCTGCCGGAGCTACAGGAGGGTGCGTCCTACTGGCTCATGGCTCAATAGCGCCCCCTCCACATTCACTTTATTTTTCACATACACATGGAAACATACAGTGAAATACACCTCTGCTCCATCTGGAACTGTTAGTTTGAAAGACTCGCCAGTGGCACATGCAGTCAGCACTGGGGTTATGCCTCTTGGAATGGATTGGCCGAGAATCACTTCAAATTCCCCAGCCCCTGTGGTATTCATAAGTTACCAGATTTTCTGTTGGAATTATCCATGTATCACAATTATTTAAAAAATACAGTACTGTGCAAAAGTGTCAAGCACCTATACACCTGCCCATTCACCTCCATTCAGGACCCCAATCAGTCCTTCTGCTGGGGTTGTCTATTGTGTCCGGTGCAGCCTCCTCTACACTGATGAGACTTGTCGTAAATTGGGGGACCACTTCGTTGAGCTCCTCAGCTCCATCCGCCAAAAGCGGAATTACCCGATGGCCAAACAGTTTAATTCCAATTCCTATTCCTGTTCCGATATGTCAGTCCATGGCCTCCTCTTGTGCCACGATGAGGCCACTCTCAGAGTGGAGGAGCAACACCTTATATTCTGTCTTGGTAGCCTCCAACCTGATGACATGAATATTGATTTCCCCTTACAGTTTAAGAGTAAGGGGTAGGCCATTTAGAAAGGAGTTGAGGAAAAACTTTTTCACCCAGAGAGTGGTGGATATATGGAATGCTCTGCCCCAGAAGTCTGTGGAGGCCAAGTCTCTGGATGCTTTCGAAAAACATCGGGCAGGAACTGGATACTGATTGTGGATGATCAGCCATGATCACAGTGAATGGCGGTGCTGGCTCGAAGGGCCGAATGGCCTAATCCTGCACCTATTGTCTATTGTCCTTCCGGTTAAAAAAAATCCCCTCCCTCTCCCCGCTTTCCTCTATTCCCTACTCTGACATTTTACCTCTTCTCACCTGCCTATTACTTTCCCCTGGGTCCCCTCCTCCTTCCCTTTCTCCTATGGTCCACTCTCCTCTCCTATCGGATTTCTTCCTCTCCAGTCCTTGACCTTTCCCACCCACCTGACTTCACCTATCACCTTCCAGCTGGCCTCCTTCCTCTCCCCCCACCTTTTTATTCAGGCATCTTCCCCCTTCCTCCTCAGTCCTGAAGAAGGGTCTCAGCCCAAAACATCGACTGTTTATTCTTTTCCATAGATGCTGCCTGACCTGCTGGGTTCCTCTAGCATTTTGAGTGCGTTGTTATATATAGCTAGGGTGCCTAAGGTTTTTGCACACTACTGTAGTAATTTTATGTATTGCACTGTACTCTGGTGCCAAAAAAAATCATGAAATATGTGAGTGATGATAAACCTGATTCTGATCTGGGTCTCTATCATGGACTGAGAGTGGGAAGGCAGCAGGGAGAGGGGAAACATGGTTGTGAATAGGGGAAGTGAGAAGGGAGGGAGCAGGAAGCACCAGAGAGACAGTCTAAATAAATTTCAAAAAAAAACCAAATTGTTTGAATCAAATAACTTTGCCTGGTGTTTCAGGGTTGGATGTGTCAGCACATGCACCACCCTCACCCTGGCACTCCTTCTCTGCCACCTGTCCCACACTCCTCCCACGGCACTCCACCCTCACCATTTCCCAACCTCCTTTGCTCCCACCAGAATTACAAATTTGCACTCCGGTCAACGTTGAGAAATACGTACTTGCATTGAGTTATAGGGGAGAAAAACAGACTTTAAAAAATGAGAAATGCCACTTAGTAAGGAAGCAGGAGGGGCCAAGCAGCTGAAAGCATTGCTGAGAGTGGTCTAGCAATGAAAGCAGAGAATGCATAGTCTGCCACCTCAGTCGTGGGGGGAGGGGGGTGCACAAGTTCTCCTGGGGCACAGCAGTGGCAGGGAGCAGCAAGACTATAAAGAGAGGGGAAATCTATACAGGACCAGGGGCCAGTGTATATCAATGTACCCGGGATGTACTAGCAATGTACTAGGAACAGCAGAGCACAGACCCCAGAGGAGGGGGTGGGAAGCTATGGAATAATCAGGTCTATAGTTAATGAATGAGTGCACTATCCTTGCTGGCAGAGGCACCTATAGTTCAAAAGCTCTCTGTCAGTCACAAACATGATCCTCATTTGTTCTTCCTGGATCAGCTCCAAAAAGAAAAAGACATAATTTTGATGAAATTCTTTTCATACAATGTTGACACATATACATTCTATGTGTTATTACACAACACTCAACAACATATTGATTTTAAACTGAATATGGGATCAATAGTTAACAAGAAAGACTCAAGCTACATAATTCACCTGCAAGCTCTTTATGGTCAATTATTTTTAAATTATGCATAATGCTTGGGATACCTCCATGTTACATTTACCAGTAGGCAAGGTGTGACAATGATTGGATTTGGCTGGCGGCTCTGGTTTTCCCGCCATTGTCTAGCGGGACTACATTGGTATCCTCCAGGTGCTCTGGTGTCCTTCTGCATTCCAAAAATACATAGAGGTTGGTAGGTTAATTAAATGGCATGGGCTTGTTGGGCCAGAAGGGCCTATTACTGCTCTGTATCTCCAAACTAAAATTTAAAAAGATCAAGAGGACGTTTGCAACTGAGGTGAAACAAATTGGCTTGTACCATTCTGCAACTAAACAAGGCATTTTAGTTTGCATCGATTGGTATTTCTTTCAATCTCTTCCTGTCAGCTGATGTATCAACTGCCGATGGGAAAGGACTCGAGAGAGAATGACTGGAATGAGAGGGGTTCTTGATTATGTCACCTGCTTTCCTGATGCAGTGGGAAGTGTAATCAGAGTCAGTGGCAGGGAGGCTGGTTTGCATGATCGACTCGTCCACATTCACAACTCTGTACTCATGAGACCTGTAACTATGTCCCTTACAGAGCTCCAAGGTATTATAAATTATGCTCAGCCATATGCTAAGGTTATCTGGGGAGTATTTTGAGCTTGGTTATATCCTGAGCTCAAGTTGGAGGTAGGTTTGACTTAGTTATATCCTGAGGTTAGTTATGAGGGTGGGGTTAGGTTGCGAATAGCCCCATCCTGAGGTAAATTGCTGCTGGTGATGTTCCCTGGTGCTAAAGAGAAGTAGTTTTCTTCATGTCTTATTTATGTTCATCAATAAATTTAGTACAGATATTTCCATGCCTAAGATACAACAATAAGTATCTAAGCACTTTTATTGTCATAAAATCAAACTTAAATTAAAAAAAAGGCAATGCATATTGCTGTGTACAGTTGTACTCTCCCTGTCAAAGGAAGGATGTTTTCGTCTTGGTGGGAGTGCTTTCAAGGTTCACTACATTGATTCCTGGGGCAGAGCTAAACTGTGAGGTGACGTTGACTCACATTGGGCTATATTCACCAGCATTGAGAAGAAAGAGTAATGAATTTGTGGGAAAAAAAGAATAATGCAGAAGTTATTGTTATAGTTACGGAGCAAATGCAGTGCAGGTAGATAAATAAAATGCAAGGGCTATGACAAGGTTGACTGAGAGATCAAGAGATTGTCCTTTAACAGATAAAAGGTCTGTTTAAGGATGTGATAACAATAGGATAGAAGCAGTCTTTGAATCTGATGGTTTGTGCTCTCATCTTCTGCCTGATGAGAGAGGGGACAATAGAGGATGTCTGGAATGAGAGGGATCATTGATCATGTCATCTGCTTTCCTGATGCAGTGGGAAGTGTAGACAGATTCAGTGGAGGGGAAACACGAGGAATTCTGCAGATGCTGGAAATTCAAGCAACACACATCAAAGTTGTTGGTGAACGCAGCAGGCCAGGTAGCATCTCTAGGAAGAGGTACAGTCGACGCTTCGGGCCGAGACCCTTCATCAGGAGTCCTGACAAAGGGTCTTGGCCCGCAACGTCGACTGTACCTCTTCCTAGAGGTTCAGTGGAGGGGAGACGGGTTTGTATGATCGACTGGGTTGCATTCGCAACTTTGTACTCAGATGAGACATCAAACCATGTCCTTTATAGAGCACCATTTTGAAGACCATGGTACAGGCTTGTACTCACCCTGCAACCAATATCCCAAAATTCTAGTTATTTGGTCATTATCATACCATTGGGAACATGATGCACACAAGCTTTTGGCTGCATTTTCCGTTACAGCATTGGACCCCTCCTGTTAAGTTTCTGTGGAAGATATCATGTCCAAGGCCACTTCTCCAAACCAAATGTCAGCCATCAGATTGAGTGTGGTGCACACTTCACAACTGGTGCCCGAAAACGTCATCAAGGATGCAATTTAACGCAGGGGTGACAAACCTTTTTGAGAGTGTGTACCAAAAATGGCAATAATCCAAAATTTCTCTCACCTGCTGTGTTAATTTTGAGCAGAGATCACTGATTAAAGGATTAGCAACAATAATAATGGGCTTTTTTTTTTAAAAAGGAAAAAGGATGAGTCCTGTTGTTTATTTATGTGTATTCATTGTTTTACTGTTAATAAAAATATAACAGAGATAGAAATAAATGAAGCATTTTAGAGAACCTGTTCAAAAATTATTAATATTAATCTTTTAAAAGGACAATTGAAAAATAATACCTAAGTAGCACTGAAATTGTAATCATTTGCTATCCAAAAACTGACATGTACACCATATCTGCAAGGATTTCAAAGCTTATCTTCCAATGTCACATGTTCTTGCAACTGTCTAGCTGGCGCCAAGCATTTCCTGTGAAGACATGTCACTACTCTTGGGTTGTAAAAAAATCATTCACTGCATCATTTGGCAGTAAAGATAATCATAATGTATCTTTTTATTATGGCCAAGGTGTAAAGAATCGAGGGACGATGTGTGCCAACAAAATTTTTTGCATATGCCATCTTGGGCACACGTGCCATAAGTTTGCTACCTATGCTTTAAAGTCTTTTGGGAACAGAAAGGATCATTCAGCCACACTTCAGTTCTCTTCTACCATTCCATTCCATCATCTATTTGCCTTCTCTCCATATCCCCTAACACCCTCACATAGCCTACTAGTTTTGAGATTTTCAGCAATCCTCTAGCCTCAGCAGCCTTGTTTGGAGGGAAAGGATTATGAATTCTCACTGCCAAATGTTTTCAGATCAGAGAGCTGATGTTTGATTCTAGTAAATTTGATCATTTAATATGTGACCACTTAATGGTCTGTCATCAAGTACAATCTGCTCTACTACTTCAAAGATCATGTGACATTGTCCTTTTATTAGCAAATATTATCACTGAATGCCTCATTATTACCAAAACCCAAGTAAGGTATTTGAATCCAGTCATACGATGAGATGAATTTCACAGTAAAAGGCAGAGCATAAAAGGACAGAAAGATTTAAGGTTAAGTAATATTGAAATAAAAGTTACTCCTGTGGTTTTCTCATAATGTCAAGCACAGAAAAAAACAAGTAAATTCTATTGATTCAACAGAACTACTAACAAAAGTTTTCATGCAATTTTATCACCTTCAGAACACATCTCAAGTTATAAAAGTAGTAAGTAAAGCCAATTGAAATCTAATTTGATTGTCTCTTACATTTCACAAGGATCCATTCTCAGGAGTATCGAAGTTGTCAAGCTCCCTAAACAAAACGCATCATTCACCACCACACTTTGAGTCCTGTCAAACCAGCAGTGCTCCTGTTTGTGCATTTCTCCCTCTCAGTCTTTTGTCATCTCTCCTCAGTGTGTTGCTTTCTCGCCTTTTCCACTAATGAGTGAGTGAGTGTGTGTGTGTGTGTGTGTGTGTGTGTGTATGTATGTATGTATGTCCATCTGTCTGGTTGTCAACTGTCCTTGTCTACCCCAGTTTTTCTGTGAGTTTTGTGTATGTGTGTTTTTGTGTACTCCCTCTCCCCCACTGACTTTATAACTTTGTATGTGTTCCACCCCCTCTCTTACCTGGCTTATGTAACTGCATCCTCCCTTTATTTTGTGTGCATACCTCTCTCTCTCTTTTTTCCCCAATTTGTTTGTGTTTGCCCTTCTCTTTCACTTTATGTGTGTGCCCCTCTCCTTTTTCAGAGCTTGTGTATATCTGCCACCCAATCTCTCCATAATATGTCTCTCTTAACCTCTCTGCAGCTTCGCATGCAGTACTGACTTCTCCCACCACTTGTGCCACCAATTTGTCCCTCAGGAGCCTCCATTCCCAGCTGAGTTCTATTGTGTTCAGTGCCACAACCCTTTTGCACTTTGGGAGAGATACAAGAGACAGCAGATGCTGGAATCTGGAACAAAACACACTCTACTGGAAGAGCTCAGCTGATAAAGGGGTAAAAAGGGAAAAAAGAATTGCTGATATTTTGGGTCAAGACCTTACATCAGGACTGATGTCCTGCATAACTTGTTTGTTCAGAGGTCCTCCAGCCTGAAATGTGGACAATAAGTTCCTCCTTGCTTAACCCACCGTTTTCCTCCGGCAGCTTGTTTATTTGCTTTGAACTTTAGGAGGCTAGCAAAATTTAGGCCACTGTCTTGCATGGAAATGACAATGTTTTATATGAGGGGCAAGTGCAAATCATGCAAGAGCACTGGTGCCTTGGAGACCATTGCAGGAAACTTCAGACCAGAAGGGAAGGTTGGGAGCTTCACCTGTAATCAGTTGCAATGTCCTCATTCTAACTTTAAAATAGAAACCCTTTGTGATTCAAGAGGAAATTGCTTCCTGGGTTCACAATATCAAATCATGCAATCATAATAAATATTGTATAACCAACCCTCAATTTCCATGTCATTTTGTTATTACAACCACATTTTCTGGTTCTGCAATATTCCACAGATTCCCAAAGAAAATGCAAATATTTTGCAAATATCAGTTCCTTGGAGTAGATTACCGGTGCAAATTTCCAGAGTCACACTTTACCACTGACTTGTGAAAATTCCCTGTTTGTAACAATGGGAGTTTTTAGCCCCCTTCATTGCTATCAACCGCTCACTAGCTCAAAGTATTCCCAATAGTGGATATGCCTCGGATGTCACTATTCAGGCTCAGGAATCATTCCCCACACCTCCATCCTTCCTTCCATCTCATCAGCATCCATCCAATATAGCGCCATAGAATCATAGAAAAGTACAGCACAGAAACAGGTCCTTTGGCCCATTTAGCCCATGCTGAACCATTTAAACTGTCTACTCCCATCAACCTGCATGGGACCATAGCCCTCCATACCACTACCATCCATGAACTTATCCAAACTTTTCCTTAAATGTTGAATATGAGCTCGCATGCAATACTTGCACTGGCAGCTCATTCATCACCCTCTGAGTAGTCCTCAAGCTAAAGTCAACAGTGTATTTTTGCACTGCTAAAGGATTTTATCTGTCTCTTTGGTCTGAAAGTGAATGGTAAGTAAATCTAGGCAGAGTTCACCCTAAGGTCAACAAAGAGGCTCCAGACACCTTGATTCCCAAATGTCTGTTCCTTAAGTGTTTACAATTGATAAATTGTGTCTGTTCCGTTATATCACCTCTGGACAGAAGATGGTTTTCTATGTTAGTTTGTGTAGGCATAATGAGTGATGTACAGGAAGTGCAATTGATCCATCGGTATTGTCTGAGCTCCAATGGATTCAATTGTCTTTCAATTGATTCATCCGCTCTGGAAATAGAGTTAGGCTCTAACTACTGTGGTGTTCTGTGTAATCAGACTGTGGATCAAGTTGTCACAAGTCATATATTATTGACTGAAGACAAACAGAACCTAGTTCAGACTGTTGATTGCTCTGTGCCAACTAGAGAAAGAAGAAAATAGAAGGCAGTTGCAATCACCAGGAAAGGTCAAGGTCAACTCCACACGTGTCAGAAAATCATGCAAGGAATTAGCATACTGTTTGGAAAAATCTCAACAGAGAGTTATGAGTGCATATAGACTACCAAGAAGGAGATAAAATGGTCAAGTCAGGTGAAGCCAGGCTCCATTAGACTAGGCCAAGACACACCAACTCAAGCCTGGCTAGTCTGGATGTATTCTGCATAAAAATATTGTTAGCATTTTATAAAAGATAATGTAGTAATTATTCAGTCTACTGATAATTACCTTTATAGCTAATTACATTTATAGTTAATTACCTTCATAGTTACCTTTATCAGACAGACTGGAAAATGTTAGGTTTGGCTAGGCTTAGTGAGATAAGATACTCCAGAGCAGATTGAGCTAGGAAACGTGGGACAAAAAAGGACATCCGTGCCATGCACACAAGTATAGTATAATCAATCATACTCTTTACTCATCCCCATGAATCACGAAAATATCCTGGGAAGTTAAGTCACTCATTACTGTCTGCCTCCACATTACCAACCCAATTACATGCTCATGATTTTACTGAGTTAACCCAATGAAGATTAGGTATGGTGAACACATGGATCCAGAATACAATAAAAGATTAAAGGAAATCTAATTACAACAGATAGATCCATTGCTTCTTTATTGTGAATCTGTGATGCAGGGGGAATGCCAACATTGTCCTTAAACTCAGTTGGGAATTCAAAGGGAAAGTATTAGAGAAGAGTTGTCAGGATGTTCCTTCAGGAAGAAATCTAACTCTGGGAGAATCAAAAATTAAAGACTATACTGACAGTTACTTGTATTTCAGGTCAAAAGATGGCATAGAGCAGATGTAAGTGGCGAGTGGTAAAGTACTGACCTTATGATCTCCCAACCTCCCAAGATCAGATCACAAATGAGAAAATCTGCAGTGCTGGAAATCCAAGCAATGCTCTTGCCAAAGGCTCTCAGCCTGAAACATCAACTTTACTTTTTTCCATAAATACTGCCTGACCTTCATCCAGCATTTTGCGTGTGAAGCCATTGATCAAATTGCTCATCATTACACCACTGGAAAACCCATATCTCCCAGCCTTTGTATCTGTGTGCAGTCTCCATTATCTGCAATCCAGGTTCCATTCATATCTCTGAATGGACATGGACCACTTCCCAATGCTTTGGCAGTGTAAAACCTTGGAAAGTGATCCATGTCTGACTGAATCTGGATGGTTAGAGGGTCATGGAGAAACTGATCTCAATGACAACATACAAAATTGAATGAGAATATTATCTTGTTAAAGGCTAATCCTGATACACAGGTGAGTGAGTTTCATTTTAAAAGTGACACACTAATAATGGATGCCGTTGGGAAGAATGTATCCCTTCTTGAAATAGCATTTTTAGCTCTGTGCTGAGTAAACACTGTAACACTGGAAACCTTGTTCTAGATGCAGCCATCAGAAATAATTCTTTAATCACCATTATTAAAACCAGAACTGGTCAGTCAGTGCATTGCTATCTATGGTATCTTGCTTCAGTGGTAATCAAAATAGAGATTATTATATTGTTATCTTTCAGGTTCCCTTTCATGGATGATACTGTTCATGTTTCACAGTGTGCTTATTGTAATGAGCTTTTCAGGGCTGCATGGGGTGCCAGAGAGCATTGAGCTCCAAGGTTTTTAGAGCACCTGAATTGGTTAATTGATGTTTAATGAGTTATTAATTGTTGACAGTTCTTTGTGTTTTTCCCAAGTGACTCACTCTTTGTAATGCGGTCTCCTGGTGCTTTCTGTTTAAGCTTGTTAAGTTTATTTGATAGGCTCGGGGATTCTGTGTTACTTGCATTATTTAAGTGGACACCTGATTAGTGCTAATCGTGGGGTCTGAGTTTTGAGAATGTTACTTCTCAAGGTGTCATTTATCTGAGCCACCAATGTTCTTTTGGAGTTATTGTGAATAGACTCTCGTCACCGTCTCTACATCAGAGTCTGTCTTTTCTCTGCACTTGGGTTCTGACAGTGCCAGTGCACATCGTGACAGTTTTTTTACGTTGTTCCACCTAAGAGTTTATTAAAGTAAAGCTTCAAATGGAGAGTTTATGGAACCAATAGATAATTCAAATATTGCATAAAATTTGTTTCATGTCCAATAGGTCATGGCTAAGACACCGAACAATAATAAATAATAATTATGAATGCCAGCATGCACAGATCATTAGGGAGTATTTTGTTTTAACCCAACTTATATAAATCTGTTGGCTGTGTTTGCAAATGTACAATGTCTCCATGGAACATGATGATATCTCACCTATGATCTTGTAATCCTCCTTCAATGCATTTTTGAAGCCAAGTTTAATTTAGGTAAATATGGCAAAGTTTTGGGTTGACAGATTTCACCTCCTCCAGGCTACCTAATTTTGTTTCACATAGAACCCTTGCGGTCAGTGGAAAGGAGAAATTCATGATTACCTTCACAAAGGCTTATTTCATCAGCATGTACACAGACTAGTGATATCTACAGTATGTATGGGATTATCATTGTGATGCTGCACTTCACTGGAATTCAGCATGGTCGTTAAGGGTTTGCTGATCAGCTTCCCTTTAATTGCAACAATCTGATTCTTGTCACAGTGAGCTCTGTGTTCTCACAACTCTCTTAATAAAGAAATTTCCGCTGAATCTCATCATCTTGGGTCAGAATATCTGACCTGCCATTTGCAAGCGTTTTTATCTGATGTTACTCAGCAAGCCCTGACACTGCTGAAATTCCTACAGAGTTTAACAGTCTGGAGTCCTACATGTTGCAGGCTTCACAATCGGCGCATAATCCACCTGATTGCTGGTGGACAAAGCCAATGGAAAATTGACTGGTAACTTCATTATCCCCTCCCTACATGCTGTTCCTTGTTATGGGGGGGAGGTTTGTATGCCTTAATGATCCTGGGAGCTCTACCAGCTGGAACTTCAGTCCCTGGTAGGTTCAACCTTGCTGGGCAGGTTCCAGGTAAAGGGCCAGACGAATACAGCACCTGGTCCTCCAGGTTGGGGTTGGGCGTAGGGCCAGCAACCCTACTCTGTAAAATCTTTACTACTACAGAAACCGAAACAAGGAAATTTATTGATGCCGGTGAGAGAAGTGATGCTGAACTGGGAACAGAAATTATGATGGACGGAGATCAAAGCCACCAGGACATCTCCGGACTGAGAGCTAATCTTCTTTCACCCAAAGAAACTATCCATATTGGATGCTGGAAATGTTCGAACTTTATATCAAACTGGAAAGCTTACACAGACTATCAAAGAGATGCATAATTACTGAGTGCAGCTGCTTGGAATACAAGAAACACATTGGACAGGTTCTGGAAAGCGAGCCCTAGCATCTGGCGATACAATCATATGGTCAGGCCGCAAGGACAACCACCATTTACGAGGTATGGCACTCATCATGGTCAAGGATGCCTCGAGGGCCTTATTAGAATGGAACCCCAGCTATGAAAGACTCCTGTATGTTCGTTAAACTCTAAGTTCGCTAAACTGTCCATAATTGTGGTATATGCACCTACTGAGGATGCGGAAGAAGAAACTAAAGATGAGTTTTATAACAGTCTTCAAGCTGTCGTGGAAATGATCCCAAAACACGATGTGCTCATTATAATGGGGGACCTTAATGCAAGAGATGGGAGTGAAAACAGCAATCGCGGAAGGCATGGTGTTGGAGTCATGAATGACAATGGTGAAAGACTTTGTGACTTTTGTGAAATGAATCGTCTTACAGTAGGAGGCACCATTTTCCAGCATAGAGATATCCATAAACTTATGTGGAAATCCTCAGATGGGAAAACAGAGAGTCAGATTGACCATATCATTATCAACAACAAATGGAAGAGATCACTCAACGATGTTCAGGTAAAAAGGCTAGTGGATGTTGGCAGCGATCACCATCTCCTTGTAGCAAAAGTGAAACTAAAATTGAGGAAAGTGAGAATGGGCTTAGGCAGAGGCCGACACTTCGATTCCGGCAAACTTCAAAACTTCAAGATACAGAGAAAATTTACACTCAAACTTACTAACAGATTTAGCATACTTGGCAAAGATACTGATATGACAATCCACGACTTTAATAATGTGATGAAGGAGACTAGTAAAGAGATCCTGGGATAGCAAAAGAAACGGAAAGAAGAATGGATTAGTGAGACAACATGGATGAAAATAACAAAAAGGAAAGAAACCAAGAAAAGAACGCAGAGTATAACTTCCCGTCGCCTGAAGGAGAGACTTGTTGCTGAATATGCCGAGAATGACAAGGATGTTAAACGAAGCTGCAGAAAGGACAAGCGATAGTACTTTGAGACACTTGCCTCAAAAGCTGAAGAAGCTGCAAAAAATATGGATATGAGAACATTATACAAAATAACCAAGTGCATGAAGGGGAACTATGGAAATAAGCATGATATCACTATAAAAGCAAAGGATGGCAATAGTATCAAAAACGAGAAAGGAATAACCACCAGATGGAAAGAACATTTTGAAGCAGATTTGAGTAGACCAACACCTCGAGAAACCCCTGAAATTTGTGAGAGTAATGAAGACCTTGATATCTCCATGGAACCACCTACAGTTGAAGAAGTCCAGCAAGCCATCAAGAAAATGAAATCAGGAAAGGCACCCTGAGAAGATGAGATAAGTGCGGAAATGCTTAAGGGAGGTGGCAGAGAAATGTGCCTTGTGCTGTGTCAAATCTTTAACACCATCTAGAAAAGTGAAGAAATGCCTGAGGAGTGGAAAACTGGACTTATTGTAAAACTGCCAAAGAAAGGAGATTTAAGTATATGCGACAACTGGAGAGGTGTTACACTCCTCTCAATTACAAACAAAGTTTTCAGTCGCATCTTGTTAAATCAGCTATCAGAGGTTTTGGAAGATATCATCCGGAAAGAACAAGCTGTCTTTAGAAAAGGTCAATCTTGCATAGACCATATATTCATACTAAGACAAATTCTCGAACAATCTACAGAGTGGAACAGCAATCTTTATGTACTATTTGTGGACTTCGAAAAAGCATTTGTCAGTATCCACCGAGAAACACTCTGGAAAATTTCAAGATACGGATTTCCCCAAAAAATCGTAAACATTATCCAAATGATGTACAGCGACTTTCAGTGCAAGGTGATTTGTGGAAAGCAACTGACAGAAAGCTTCAGGGTAAGCACAGGACTTAAGCAGGGATGTATACTATCACCTTTTCTCTTCATTTTAGCAATGGATTGGCTTATGAGAGAAACAATCACAGAAAAGAAACGGGGTATTCAATGGACTCTTACCTCAACACTTGAAGACCTAGTTTTTGCTGACGATATCAGTCTGCTAGCGAGCCATCATTGTGACATTCAGGAGAAATCAGACAGACTTACATCATATGCATCGCAACTTGGGATGAACATTCAAGTGAGAAAAACAAAGATCATGAAGATGAATACTTCAAAACCTCCAACCAGTAATCATCAATAATCAGCAAGTGGAAGAGGTAGATGAGTTCATGTACCTTGGGAGTAAAGTCAGCACTGATGGAGATAGTGGTAAGGACGTATTAGCACAACTATCTAAAGCAAGTCAAGCTTTTGGCAGCCTCAATGCAGTTTGGAAATCCACACAACTCAAACTTAACACCAAAATCAGAATTTTTAAAAGCAATGTCCTAAGCGTGCTACTTTATGGAAGTGAATGTCGGAAAATGACGAAAGACATCTGCAAGAAACTTGACACGTTCCAGACAAAATGTCTACGACGTATCAAGAAGATCTTCTGGCCTGAGAAAATCAGAAACCAAGACCTGTTTACATCTTGCAATATGGAATCAATCTCAGTTTGTGTGAAACGAAGACGATGGAGATGGCTGGGCCATGTAATGAGAATGCCAAATGATCAACTAGCAAAAGTAGCACTGAGGTGGACCCCACAGGGAAAGCAAAGTAGGGGCAGGCCCAAAATGATCTGTGGAAGCAGAACTGAAAGAAGTAGGCATGAACTGGGTAATGGCAAGCAGCAGAGCGAAAGACCAGCAGAAATGGAAGACCCTCCTGGAGGCCACCTAGGCACTAAGGGTTCAGACGACGAGATGACGAACTTCATTATCCAGAGTGGTGAGAATATGGAATGCACTTCAACAGGGAATAGTTGAGGTTAATTGGGAGGATGCAGTAAAGAAGTGGGAAGGATAGTTTGTGTACAGTAGCCTATATTAGTAAGGAAGGAGAGAACACAAATGCTGCCACAACTTGTTGGGCCAAATGGCCTGTTTTGGAATCCACAGTTTCACCTTGAGCAAAAATTCGTGGCACACCCTGCCTTGGCATGCAGGGTATCTAGATGAGGGGAAACAGGGTCAACAAAAATGCACTCTGGAAGGCATCAAAAGGGGGGAAAAAAGGAAATTTAGGGACTGAATGAGTGAATAAAAATGGACTTATGGCATTGCCATGGGGACAGTCGATGAAACAGGATGTGCAAAGCATTAGAAGTATTGAGCTACTCATATTGAGTGGCATGGTGCACCAATGTCATGCAACACAATCAGGCTGTTACAACCTGTTGTAAATCCTTTCATTCTCTCCCCTGCTGCTCAGCAACCTGGGAGAATGGTGGGACTGATCAATATCCCATGATTGCAAGTAATATGAAAACATTATTGAAAGAATAACTCCTAAGTGATACTGTGCAGATGAGACACAGGCCTGATAAGAAAGTCAGCCAGTTCCATCTCCCTACTGCTTGTAATGACACATCTCGACAGCCTCAGCATTTAATAGTCTATCTGGCAGACTCGACACGTCAAAGGTTCATCAAAGATGTAGAGAAATAAGTTGAGTTCAATTTCCTCCCTACATCACTCAGAAGCACAATCATTTCAACCCATATAAATTACAATTTGAACTGCGATTGCCTAGAATGACAATCCTGTCAGATTTATCTCAGCATTTACACCAGACAGCTGAAGACACACCATCAGGATAAGAAAGCCCTGGCTGTAATCTCTCTGGCTCATTTCACAGTGGACTGCAAAGTATTACTTTGGAAATGTGGCCGTCAGTACAGTTATCACAAAGAATATTTTTCCGTATCATTCACCTCTCCCTGGGACACTGAAATTTAATAAAGTGAAGGGATGTCACAACATCCATTAATGGAAAAGCTGTAAATGTAGAGGAAAACAAACTGGTCATTATGAAGAATGCAAAATGAACATCTTTCACAATTCAATTTACTGATTGTTTTCTCACCACCTTTTGCTGCTCACAGCAGCTGGACATAATTCTTGTTTCTTCTTCTGACTGTTCCCATCACCCTCCCATCTGCCAAACTGAAATATCATTCCTCTGTCATGCCTTAATCAGAGAAAAAGAACATGGGAATCAGGGAGTTCATCACTTCAGCCTGTGCAAGAAATCTTAAATTGGTGCTTGACACTAGGACCCCTGTAAAACAATGTATTTGATAATCAGTAGCACCTTTAAACATAAGGCATCTGGTAAGAACATTTGTCACATTACGAGCACAAGAGAGTGGAAAGAATATTGGACCAATTAGTCTATCATGGCTGACCTGTAATCTAACTTCACACATCATTTGCTTCACATCATACAAAAGTATCAGATTATCAACTGCTAAATGAAATTCTAAATTCCTAGCACCCTCTTCATGAAGAAATGTAAACTGACATTGAAACTGTACGTGGCCACACAAGTTGCTAGGGTGGAAAAGGTGGCGAATCACTTGCCTGTATTATCAAAGTATTCTGTTGAGTTTTCAATAATATTTGAGTAATCCTATATATAATGATTAATTAAACATTCTTGTTTATTTAAATAATTAATTATGGGTTTTATGTGAATTACACACGTCATCGTGCTGCTATGTGATATGCGTGCGCCTTGCTAAAAGTAAACTCGAAGTTACACTCACATTTAGGAACTCCCATGTCTTCCTTTGAATTAATTTAATGTTTTGAAGTTACAGAACATAACATATTCAAGAGTCAGAAAGTTATGCTGCAGCTTTAAAAAACTCTGGTTAAGTCACATATGGTGTATTGCATTCAATTCTAACTATCTTATTATAGGAAGGGTATCGAGGCTTTGGAGAGGGTGCAGGACAGGTTTACCAGGATGTCCCAGGATTAGAGGGCATGTGCAGAAAGGAAAGATAAGGCAAACTCGTTTTTTTTCCCCTCTGGAGGCTGAGGGGAGACCTAAAAAAAAGTGATAAAATTATGATAGGCGTAGAGTAAGCAGCCTGTAGTTTTTCCCAGTGTTGAAATGTGTGTAATACTGGAGAACATGCACTTAAGGCAAGGGAAGAAATTTCAAAGGAGATGTGCTGGGCAAGTTCTTTTGCACAGAGAGTGGTGGGTACCTGGAATGCACTGCCAGATATGGTAGTGGTGGAAGTAGATATAACAGAGTGGTTTAATCTTAGATAGGCTATTGAATATGCAGAGAATGGAGGGATATGCACCATGTGTAGGCAGAAGGGATTAATCTAATTAGGATTTATTATCTTAATTAGTTTGGCTCAAGATCAGGACTGAAGGGCCTGGTACTTTGTTATACTGTTCTATATTCTATGATCTAACTTAATATAAAACCTGGCTCGAGTTGTTAGATAAGGCCCTCTATTACCAGTCGGAAGAAAAGTAATCTTCCCATGAAATATGCTGCCTGAGATGCATGGTATTCCCAGCATTTTGGGTTTCTTTTTGTTTTAGAATTCATTATCCTGCCTTCTGTTTTTGTAAAAGTCAACCATACTGCAGCATGGCTTGAGCCACACATAGTCCAGAATGTGGAGGATGATCGATTTCTGTCAAAGTGGTGGTCTGGAAGAGTTTTACAAACCATTTAGTAGTTTCATGATTACCACTGCTGACACTAGCTTCTTGTTCCAGATTTACTTCATTAATTGAATTTAAATTATTCTGCTGCCATAGAGGGATTAACACCATCCAGATCATTAATCCAGGCCATTAGTAGAGTTATTTTTTTTGCTCTTTAGGATATACTTCTCATATAATCACAGTTCTGAGTATGCTAGCCTGCAATGGATAACTTAAAATTTTCTTCCCCAGGCAATTAATTTGATCAATTATTCTAGTTAACCCCCCACTCCCCCCTCTATTACTACAGTCACTGCACTGTAAACACTTTAAACCACATTTTATAATGTTCTTTACATTGTAAATACATGCTAGTATTTATGTACAGCGTTTATGCACATTTTATTCCATATCTGTATTTAAACCTTTGACTTCATTTTTATATAATTCTTCATTCTTTATAATTGTTAAATATTGTGCTTGTTGCATGTCATGCCCTGACTAATAGCAAATTTCTTGTACATGTAAATAAATATGGTGAATAAAGCTGGTTCTTGATCCTTGATCTTTGAAAAGGGGCAGCATTCTACACACCTTTTTCAATTACTTTCTGTCTCGATCCTTGACACTCTTAAGAGTCTTTGTACATGGCAAACAAAGTTGCTTTGAATCTCCCCTTTAGCTTTTCACCAGTTACAAAGTGCTATTATTTGTCCTTTTGAGAAAAAAACATACTGAATTTGCACTTGACTTCTTTGAAATTATTCTTGCATGTTAATTTAATCCATTAATATTTTGTCCCATTTAATACTTTCGTCTCTGCTGCTCACAATGATACTGTTGAGAAAAATTTGGAAATAATAAATGTCCAGTTCTTTATTTAATTGTGGCCCTCACAATATTATAGGAAGCCACTGGTCACTCTCTGCCAGTTTGGGAGCAAGCCTATTTTCTCTACTGTCTGAGACCCTTGCTTGTTAAAGTTCAAAATAAATTTATTGTCAAAGTAAGTGTATGTCGTCATACACTACCCTGAGATTCATTTTCTTGTGAGCATTCACAGTAGACACAAAGAAACACAATAGAATCAATGAAAAACTACACACAAAGAACTAATGTGCAAAAGGACAACTTCCTAATTCTGAAAATAATTGGACCTCAACCTTATGAGTTTCAGCTTTAACTAGCAGTCTCCCATGTGGGAACTTATTGAATTCTAGAACTCCATCAAAAAGCAATCAATGAAAATCAGAAATGGGCAGATGCTGAAAATCTGCTTTAATCCATTGACAATACCCTAATCACCTCTTGAAAAAGGTCAATCAGGTTCATTGAGGACGACCTAACCTTTACAAATTACTGTCGGTTCTCTTTAATAAGCTGACTACTCTCATGCCATTAAAGTACTCTATCCTTAATTATAGACTCCACTAACTTCCTGACAATGAATGTTAGGCTTACATCTCTGAAGTTTCCTAATGAGTTCATCTTGCTTTTCTTAAATAGTAGAATGGCATGCTTGGTCTTTCAAAATAAAACAATAGTACTTAACTCAGGAGAGTTTTACAAAATTATATCAAAAATCAAACAGCCGGATGAACTCAGCAGGTCAGGCAGCTTCTTTTGAGACAAAGAGATGGTCGATGTTTCTGGTCAAAACCCTGCATCATGGCATGATGACTATGATGGGATATCTGCAGTATTTTCATCTAATACCTTTAGGGTCTTGGGATGTTCGATATTATTAAAATCCTAGGAATCTAACATTCATTATTTTGCTTGCATCTGTTCTGGTTAGTTCTCATTGGCTAATCCACTTTTAGTTTTCTTCCAGATGTCTCTTTTGTCAAATAAGAACAGAAACACTGGATGTACTCAGAAGGGCAAGCAGCATCTGTGGAGTGAGAAAAACAGTTCAAGTCCACAAACCTTCATCATTCATTATGCTATCCTATTCCACTATAGTAAACACTAAAACAAAGTAAATATTCAACATTACTAACTTTTCATCTCCAAAGTCAATGTTATCCATTTCAAGTGGCCCACATTGCTCCTAACTATCCTTTTTTAACAATAAAATTAACAAAAATGATGTTGCCACCTCTAGAAGGTTTCTTTTCATACTGCTAATTTTTATCATGTTTAATATCTAGTTTGATTTTAGCATCTCTTCGAGTCATTTTTTTTGCATTTACCCTATGGTAATTTTCAGTTTTAAGTTATCGAGTATATCTTTAGTTGCCCATGGTTTACTTCCCATGGTGAGTGTTACCCCTTAGGGATATAAACTTTAGCTCTGTATCTTGTGGAATTCTTAAATAAGCCCTTGCTGCTGTGGTTTTGCTCTTTATTAGTTCCCAGTTTACTGCAGCAAGATCTTGTTCTCAATTCAGATTGCAAACTGTTAAGGAAGTTTAATAGGAAACTAAACAGGGTTATGGAGGCTGGTGAAAATATCCTCAGGCCTCGTGGAAAGTTAGACTGAATCTATTAATGGGAGAGAATACAGTGTTAAATTAGGCAGTGCAGATTTTCCTTGTTAATGAACTACTAATGAGAGTAGATAGCAATAATCCACAGTTCAACACTTAACCAAATGGGGACCTAAAAGACTGCATGTGCTGGAATCAAGAGCAACAAACAAGATGCTAGGGGAACCCCACAAGTTAGGCAGCACCTGTAGAGAGATATAGACAGTCATTGTTTTGGGTCAAGGCCCTTCATCTGGACGGAGAGATGGTTGAGGGATAGCCAGTATAAAGAGGAGAAGAGAAAGTGTACCCTTCCCACCTCCTTCATTTGATTCCATGCTCCACCTTCCTCTCCTGTCAGATTCCGTTATCTACTGTCTTTGTTGCCTCATCTATCAACTTCTAGCCTCTTTTGCAATGTCCACTCCCGCCTCCTCCATCTGGCCATCACTCCTTCTCACCTGGATCCACCTATCAATCGCTAGCTCCTGCTTCTCTCCTCCTCTTCACCTTTTTATACTGGCTACCACCCTTCCATCTTTCAGTGAAGATGAGGGGCCTTGACCCGAAACTTTGACTGTACACTTCCTGCCACAGCTGCTGCCTGAGCTGTTGAGTTCCTTTAATATCGCTTCTGTTTTTCCAAGCTTTAACTGAGATTTTCACTGTGGTCTAGGATTCATATCTTTCGAATAGATGGCCTGTTTAAGTATGGGCCATTTCTTTGCCTTTACAACATATAGGCCCAATAATGTATCAAACGAATGGGGCAATGCAAATACTGCTGTGATTAAATGCAGTAAATATTCTGTGCTGATTATGGTGGGCCCTTCCAGTTGGACCATGATATTTTTAGGGTCCATTGAGTATGTTGTCAAGCACTCCACAACTATTTTTATCTGTTCGTAATTCCCTACGTTGAATTAGATTCTGTATAAATCTCCTGTTGTTGTAAATTGTCCCATGATTGGGTTAGGGTTAATTGGGGTCATCAGGGGCTGCTGGGGTGGTGTGGCTCAAAGTGCCAGAATTGCCTACTGTGTGCTGTATCACTAAATAAATAAATAAACATCAACCTTAATATGAAAGTTATGACTGGAGATGCTGCTTCCATCTTCAGTCTGCAGTAGCAAGTGGGTGATTGATCTGAGACTCTCTCAGAGGTCAGCGTCATTACAGGATCATCAGCCAATTTGATTCACTCATCACAATATCAAGCGAGGACACCGGCAACAGCAAAGGCGATGTGAGCAGACAATATCCTGGCTGTAGTGCCGAAGACCTGCACTTCAGAAATAATCGTGCCTCTAGTCAAGCTGCTCCAAGACAATTACAACACTGGCATCTAACTGACCATGCGTAAAATTGCCCAAGTTTGTCCTGTCCACTAAAAATAGGATAAATCAATTTACTCTCAGTCATCAGCAAAATGACAGAATATCATTGACAATGCTCTGAAGCAAAACGTGCTTACCAATAAACTGCTCAGCTCCAGAACATACAGTTCTGGTAAAAGTGTGAACATGAGCAGAATTCCAGAGATGAAATAAGAGTGATTGCCCTTGACGCCAAGACAGCATTCGACCAAGTGGGATATTACATAGCCCTGGGAAGAATGAAGTGAATAGGAAGTGTACTGAAGTAATGTGTGACACTAAAAGTAGGCTGCCTACTCAGCCATAGACCAGGCAGTGAGCTCACTGCAGTTGAGAGACATCATTGGTAACCCATGCCTGGGATGGCAAGGCCTCGACTCTGCACACTTCCAACAATGGGGGAGTGTATGTGCAAGGGGTAGGCGTGACATGGTCCAGGCAGAGGTATGGAACCACGAGGACAAAAGGCAGGTATGGAAGGCAGTGGAGTTGGGGTAACAGAGTGCATGGACGAAATGGGATCTTCCCAAGTGCAAGATCACTGGGGGAGAGCTTTGGAGACTGGACCCCTTCTGTAATTTCACTCCTCCTGTGGTCCGTGTATGACACTCTCCCTACACCATCACAGCTGCACACATGGGGGCTGAGAGACGACCCTAACTGCAAGCTTGTGGTTAGCGGGGTTCACTGGGACACATACTGTCAGCTTTAACACAAGGGCAGTATAGGTGGTGCCAAGACAAGGTCCTGCTGCCCCTTGCTGACACACTGAAGTGAGAGAGAGACCAGTTGGCAGAGAGGCAGACAGGGCAGTCACTTTCATCAAGGAGAGGGCCATGCCAGTCATACCAAAGAGGCCTAAATCCAATCTGCTGCAAACTGCCAAACCATGAGGGTTGATGTGGGGAGGAAACTGCAATACCTGGAGGTGGTGCTGGGACACATACTGTCAGCTTTAGCACAAGGGCAGTATAGGTGGTGCCAAGACAAGGTCCTGCTGCCCCTTGCTGACACACTGAAGTGAGAGAGAGACCAGTTGGCAGAGAGGCAGACAGGGCAGTCACTTTCATCAAGGAGAGGGCCATGCCAGTCATACCAAAGAGGCCTAAATCCAATCTGCTGCAAACTGCCAAACCATGAGGGTTGATGTGGGGAGGAAACTGCAATACCTGGAGGTGGTGCAAACCACACTTCAACCAGACACCTTACTGTGGTCCACTGAAGACAAGAAGATCATCCTGGTGGGGCTCGCATTACCCTGGGAGGACGGATGTGAGGAGGCTCACAAGAAGAAGACTCTGAAGTACCAGTCCTTAGTCCAGGAACGCACGGACAAAGGATGGTAGATGTGGCTATTCCCCATGGAGATCGGGTGTAAAGTGTTCCCGGTGAGGTTGGCATGGAGGTTTCTGGCTGCGCTGGGCTTTGATGAAAAGAGCAAGAACCAAGCAGCTGGCGGGATGGGGGAGGAAGCAGAAAGAGCCTCTTGTTGGATATGGAGCAGGCGAGAGGAGTTGAGCTGGAAATCAGGAGCAGATGGACAGTGACTTGGCCACCACTGGTGACCCATCAACTGGAGAGTTTAATGGTTAATGATCGAACCATTTTATGAAGGTTGGGCACCACCTGACGACATCTTCTCCTGGCCAAAAGCTACAGTTACCTCATCAAAGCATTTCCATAGAGGGCTTCCAGACCGTTGGGGCTGACCGGAATTGCACTGAGAGCGGTAAGCGTAAAGGAGGGGGGCTTGCGGTTCTGGTAAACAACAGATGGTACAATCCTGGTCATATTACGATCAAGGAACGTGTCTGTAGCCCGGATATTGAACTTTTTGCTGTTGGACTCCGGCCATATTATTTGCCAAGGGAAATCTCACATGCAGTTGTGGTTGTTGTGTACATCCCTCCCTCTGCCAACCCGACGTCGGCATGTAACATCATTTACACTGTCATAGCCAGATTACAAACCCAGCACCCGAGTGCCCTCATTACCATCTCGGGTGACTTCAACCAGGTTACCATGGCTAGAACACTGCCCAACTTCACGTAGTATGTGAGCTGTACAACCAGAGGGGAGAGGACTCTGGATTTGATGTATGCTAACGTTAAGGATGCATACAGCTCCTCTCCCCTCCCCCCACTGGGAAGGTCAGATCACAACCTGGTGCATCTAAAACCTGCTACGTGCCTCTAGTGAAGAGTAAACCTGCAACCTCGAGGACAGTGAGGAAATGGTCGGAGGAGGCTTATGAGGCGCTCCAGGGTTGTTTTGAGGTGACGGACTGGCAGGCACTCTGTGAGCCATATGGAGAGGATACTGATGGGCTCACAGAGTGCATCACTGATTACATAAACTTCTGTGTGGACTGCAATATTCTGACAAGAACTGTCCTTTGTTATTAATATAACAAGCCATGGGTGACAAAGGACATTAAGGACATCCTGAACGCTAAAAAGGGGGCGTTTAGAGATGGAAATAGGGAAGAGCTGAGGGTAATACAGAGGGACCTGAAAGCCAGGATCAGGAAGGCTAAAGACAGGTACAGGAGGAAGCTTGAGTGGAAACTCCAGCAGAACAACATGAGAGAGGTCTGGAGTGGGATGAGGACCATCACTGGATTCCGGCAAACTAGCAACAGGGGAGTTGAAGGCAGTGTGGGCAGGGCCAACGAACTTAACCTGTTCTTTAACAGATTTGACATTGTGACCCCTGCCCATCCCCCACATGAGTCATCTGTTGTCGACCCCCAACTAACACATATTCCACACTCCCCTCCTACCCCTCCTAACAGTCCCCCACCCTGCTCTCATGACTATACCCTTTCCCCACACGAAACCACCACGGTGGGCTTCACAGCTGAACAGGTGAGAAGACAGCTGAAATGCCTCAACCCAAACAAGGCTGCAGGACCGGATGGTGTCAGTACCAGGGTGCTCAAAGCCTGTGCCCCTCAGCTATGTGGAGTACTTTGCCATGTATTCAACCTGAGCCTGAGGCTCCAGAGGGTTCCTGTGCTGTGGAAGACATCCTGCCTCGTCCCTGTGCCGAAAACGCCGCGCCCCAGCGGCCTCAATGACTACAGACCGGTGGCATTGACCTCCCACATCATGAAGACCCTGGAGAGACTTGTTCTGGAGCTGCTCCGGCCTATGGTCAGGCCACACTTAGATCCCCTCCAGTTCGCCTACCAGCCCCGACTAGGAGTTAAGGATGCCATCATCTACCTGCTGAACCGTATCTACGCCCACCTGGACAAGCCAGCGAGCACTGTGAGGGTTATACTTTTTGACTTCTCCAGTGCGTTCAACACCATCCACCCTGCTCTGCTGGGGGGAGAAGCTGACAGCGATGCAGGTGGATGCTTTCCTGATGTCATGGATTCTTGATTACCTGACTGGCAGACCACAGTACGTGTGCCTGCAACACTGTGTGTCCGACAAAGTGATCAGCAGCACTGGGGCTCCACAGGGGACTGTCTTGTCTTCCTTTCTCTTCACCATTTACACCTCGGACTTCAATTACCTCACAGAGTCTTGTCATCTTCAGAAGTTTTCTGATGATTCTGCCATAGTTGGATGCATCAGCAAGGGAGATGAGGCTGAGCACAGGGCTACGGTAGGAAACTTTGTCACATGGTGTGAGCAGAATTATCTGCAGCTTAATGTGAAAAAGACTAAGGAGCTGGTGGTAGACCTGAGGAAAGCTAAGGTACCGGTGACCCCTGTTTCCATCCAGGGGGTCAGTGTGGACATGGTGGAGGATCACAAATACCTGGGGATACGAATTGACAATAAACTGGACTGGTCAAAGAACACTGAAGCTGTCTACAAGAAGGGTCAGAGCCGTCTCTATTTCCTGAGGAGACTGAGGCCCTTTAACATCTGCCGGACGATGCTGAGGATGTTCTGCGAGTCTGTGGTGGCCAGTGCGATCATGTTTGCTGTTGTGTGCTGGGGCAGCAGGCTGAGGGTAGCAGACACCAACAGACTCAACAAACTCATTTGTAAGGCCAGTGATGTTGTGGGGATGGAACTGGACTCTCTGACGGTGGTGTCTGAAAAGAGGATGCTGTCCAAGTTGCATGTCATCTTGGTCAATGTCTCCCATCCACTACATAATGTACTAGTTGGGCACAGGAGTACATTCAGCCAGAGACTCATTCCACCGAGATGCAACACAGAGCGTCATAGGAAGTCATTCCTGCCTGTGGCCATCAAACTTTACAACTCCTCCCTTGGAGGGTCAGACACCCTGAGCCAATAGGCTGGTCCTGGACTTATTTCCTGGCATAATTTACATATTACTATTTATCTATTTATGGTTCTATTACTATTTAATTATTTATCGTGCAACTGTAACGCAAACCAATTTCCCCTGGGATCAATAAAGTATGACTATGACTATGACTATCAGGTAACTGTAGAGAGCAACCTGGTGTATAATGGAAGTGATAATGGTTTTATTTATTGAACACCAGTCAACTTAACCCGAGGATACTATTACAAGTGTTCCTGAAGGAGAGTCTTGGACCAAATACTCCTGCATCAGCGATCCTCTCCCTATTATGCTGCTTCCATTCCCTAGGCATTTTCTCAGAAAGTGAATGCATGCCTGTCTTCATCCAGTAAAACCAGACAGCATTGAGGTTTGGCCCAATAAGTGTCAAAGAACAATTGTTCCCATTTCCAATAAGAGTGAATCCAACCATAACACAAGAGATTCTGCAGATGCTGGAAATCCAGAGCACCACAAAACACTGGAGGAACTCAGCTGGTCAGACAACATCTATGGAGGGGATTGCACAATCAAACAGTCAAGTCCTAATGAAGGGTCTCAGCCCAAAATATGTTTATTTCTCTTCATAGATTACTGCCTGACTTACAGTGTATGTGAATCCAACCAAATTGTCTTCATATTTAGCAGAATTGGAACCAAAGGATCTGAAACTCATCTGCACCACGGCACAGCTGGTAGAAATGCAGCCTCAGAGCATCATTCCTGATCTCTAATGGTATCTGTGTTATGTTTGTTCATTCTCTCTATTTGGGGTTCCTTTTGGGGCTCCAGGTTCCTCGAGCGTCCCCGAGACTTGCTGGTTGGTAGGGTAATTGGTAAATGTTAATTGCCCCTCGTGCGCAGGTGAGTAACAGGACCTTGGGACAAGGAGGAGTTGATGGTGAATAAGCTGCATGGAGAATTAGTAGAAGGATGGGGTTGCTCTGAGAGCCAGCATGGGCTCAAGGAGCTGAGTGGCCTCCTTCTAAGCTGTATATGAGGAAAATACACCCACTTAAACAGCAGCCATGATACACTGAATCCACACTCCCTCATAGAAACTCTTTGCACTTTGGATTGCTGATTTATTTCCCGAATGGAAGCTGTAAGTAAGTACTGCACAAGGCAGTCACCATGGGCGCACGACAGCATCAGGTCAGGCTCAGGGTCCTCTTGGAGTCCTATAAACTACCACAATTTCCAAAGCCCTGACGCACTTCAATTTAGATGGAAACAGATTATTTCCAGTTGTTGAGTAGTTGGGTAAGGAATACTCTTTGATGTACTGTAGGAATAGATATAAGGAGATTTAGAAGAGTGAGCAGAAGAATATATTTGCTAGGGTTGTGGATTTCACCTCCGAGATTAGAGTTTGATGTTAAAAAAGTATGTCGTCCCTTAGGATTAGATTAGAGAAGGAAATTAAGAAAAGACAACAGAGGAGGCTGCAGATAGAAATAGAAACCATAGAAACTACAGCACAGAAACAGGCCTTTTCGCCAGTCTTGGCTGTGCCGAACCATTTTCTGCCTAGTCCCACTGACCTGCACACGGACCATATCCCTCCACACACCTCCCATCCATGTATCTGTCCAATTTATTCTTAAATGTTAAAAAAGAACCTGCATTTACCACCTCATCTGGCAGCTCATTCCATACTCCCACCACTCCCTGTGTGAAGAAGCCCCCCCTAATGTTCCCTTTAAACTTTTCCCCCCTCACCCTTAACCCATGTCCTCTGGTTTTTTTCTCCCCTTGCCTCAGTGGAAAAAGCCTGCTTGCATTCACTCTATCAATACCCATCATAATTTTATATAGCTCTATCAAATCTCCCCTCATTCTTCTACGCTCCAGGGAATAAAGTCCTAACCTATTCAACCTTTCTCTGTAACTGAGTTTCTCAAGTCCCGGCAACATCCTTGTAAACCTTCTCTGCACTCTTTCAACCTTATTTATATCCTTCCTGTAATTTGGTGACCAAAACTGAACACAATACTCCAGATTCAGCCTCACCAATGCCTTATACAACCTCATCATAATATTCCAGCTCTTATACTCAATACTTTGATTAATAAAGGCCAATGTACCAAAAGCTCTTTTTATGACCCTATCTACCTGTGACGCCACTTTTAGGGAATTTTGTATCTGTATTCCCAGAGCCCTCTGTTCCACTGCAATCCTCAGTGCCTTACCATTAACCCTGTATGTTCTACCTTGGTTTGTCCTTCCAACATGCAATACCTCACACTTGTCTGTATTAAACTCCATCTGCCATTTTTCAGCCCATTTTTCCAGCTGGTCCAAGTCCCTCTGCAGGCTCTGAAAACCTTCCTCACTGTCTACTACACCTCCAATCTTTGTATCATCAGCAAATTTGCTGATCCAATTTACCACATTATCATCCAGGTCATTGATATAGATGACAAATAACAATGGACCCAGCACTGATCCCTGTGGCACACCACTAGTCACAGGCCTCCACTCAGAGAAGCAATTCTCTACTACCACTCTTTGGCTTCTTCCATTGAGCCAATGTCTAATCCAATTTACCACCTCTCCATGTATACCTAGCGACTGAATTTTCCTAACTAACCTCCCATGCGGGACCTTGTCAAAGGCCTTACTGAAGTCCATGTAGACAATATCCACTGCCTTCTCTTCATTCACTTTCCTGGTAACCTCCTCGAAAAACTCCAATAGATTGGTCAAACATGACCTACCACACACAAAGCCATGTTGACTCTCCCTAATAAGTCCCTGTCCATCCAAATGCTTGTAGATTCTGTCTCTTAGTACTCCCTCCAATAACTTACCTACTACCGATGTTAAACTTACCGGCCTATAATTTCCCGGATTACTTTTCGATCCTTTTTTAAACAACGGAACAACATGAGCCACTCTCCAATCCTCCGGCACCTCACCCGTAGACAGCGACATTTTAAATATTTCTGCCAGGGCCCCTGCAATTTCAACACTAGTCTCCTTCAAGGTCTGAGGGAACACTCTGTCAGGTCCCGGGGATTTATCCACTTTAATTTTCCTCAAGGCAGCAAGCACCTCCTCCTTTTCAATCTGTACAGTTTCCATGATCTCACTATTTGATTCCCTCAATTCCATAGACTAAATGCCAGTTTCCTTAGTAAATACAGATGCAAAAAACCTATTTAAGATCTCTCCCATTTCCTTTGGTTCCGCACATAGCCGACCACTCTGATCTTCAAAAGGACCAATTTTATCCCTTACAATCCTTTTGCTCTTAATATACCTGTAAAAGCTTTTTGGATTATCCTTCACTTTGACTGCCAAGGCAACCTCATGTCTTCTTTTAGCCCTCCTGATTTCTTTCTTAAGTATTTTCTTGCACTTCTTATACTCCTCAAGCACCTTATTTACTCCCTGCTTCTTATACATGTCATACAACTTCCTCTTCTTCTTTATCAGAGTTGCAATATCCCTTGAGAACCAAGGTTCCTTATTCCTATTCACTTTGCCTTTAATCCTGACAGGCACATACAAATTCTGCACTCTCAAAATTTCTCCGTTGGAGGCTTCCCACCTACCGATCACATCCTTGCCAGAGAACAACCTGTCCCAATCCACGCTTTTTAGATCTTTTCTCATTTCTTCAAATTTGGCCTTCTTCCAGTTAAGAACCTCAACCCTAGGACCAGATCTATCCTTGTCCATGATCAAGTTTTAACTAATGGTGTTATGATCACTGGAACCAAAGTGCTCCCCTACACAGACTTCTGTCACTTGTCCTAACTCGTTTCCTAACAGGAGATCCAATATTGCATCCCCTCTAGATGGTCCCTCTATATATTGATTTAGAAAACTTTCCTGAACACATTTTACAAACTCTAAACCATCTAGACCCCTAACAGTATGGGAGACCCAATCAATATATGGAAAATTAAAATCCCCTACCACCACAACTTTATGTTTCCTGCAGATGCTGGAATCTGGAGCAAAAAAAAAACAACTGCCGGAGGAACTCAGTGGATCAGGCAGATTTGTACATGGAAATGGGCAGTCAACCATTTGGGTTGGGAACTTTTATTGAAAGAAGGAGGTCTCGTGGAACTGGGGACAAGGTAGGTGAAAGTGATTAGGGTCATTCACGAGTAGCTCCATCACAGGCTGACTAGGTCTTTCTCCTTAGTTTCAGAAACATCTGTATGTCCAGTTGAGTCTATATACACTGTAGACTAATTCATGCAGCATTCTACACTCATTACTCTATTATTCCCATAGTGTGTTAGTAAATGACATACGGGTATATGTAATATTGGTTGTGAACAATAGCTGTTACTTCAAGGTTGTCACATTTTAACAGATTTCATTCTGTGACCAACTATTCTCTGCTCAAAAGGTAGTCTGCAAAGTGTCCTTGAGTACAGCTATACATACATTTTAGACTTCTTTGTCTCATGTATAGGACTCTTCATTCTGCAGAGGACATCATGAGCTTACAACCCACTGAACACAAATATTTTACCTCCATCAATGTTGGACATCACATTCAGATGGAAATCAAACAAATGCTGGAAATCAGAAGTAAAAACAAAAAGCACAGCAAACAATCTACAGGTTAGGCAAAATCTGTGGAGGGGTAACAAAATTAACATTTTAGGTACTAGATCTTTAATCTCTCTTTCCCAGTTCTTAAAATGAAACCATTAACTCTATTTCTCTTTCCACAGATGCTGCCTGATCTGTCAAATATTTCCAGCACATGAAGATGGAGCCTTAGTACAGGCACCCCTGAATATTTGAAATACATTATTATTGGACATTGGATCTCCTATGAATAGAATGACGAGAACTTGCTTTTAAATCAGGTAAGAGTGTTAAATGCAGAAAATGATGGAAACACCAGCTAGTTAGGCATCAAGTGGAGAGTTAACAATTCAGCTCAGTGAGCTTTCGATCTGAGGCTGACAATAGTATACTGAATTTTAAGCCTTGTTAATAATTACTGATGGAATTGTGTTGGTACAGAATGATGTCAGTGAATAACCATTAGACTACTCATCACCCATTCCAAAGAATGAACTTCAAGAAGACAGTCAATAAAGGTAGTGCCAAAACACTTGTACCAAAAAATACTTTTCAATTTGATCATTTTGACTGACGATAACACTGAGGCATCAACTTATCTTGTGAAAGGCACTGGTCTGACACTTAATTTTCTTTCCCCGATGTAATGAACAAAATACTGGCCTTGGAAAAGGTCCAGCTAAAGTTCCAAGATCAGTTCTTGTCTGAAAGAACCACAGGGAGAAAATGCTTAGTTACAATGCTCCAACAATCCGAAACGTAGAGCAGATTGGAAGGACCTTCTGGGCATCACTCGTCTGGCAATGGTGCATTTTCATTTGTATCCCCGTTCAGAAATGGTGCTTTTGAACACAAGTCTAGCAGGATGGCAGTTCCTCCTACCTTATGATCAAGGAAGGCCACAGATGACTTAGACTTGTGGATGAGAAAATCATTCAGAGGAAATAATTTTACAGAAGATGATACAGTTATTTTCCTTGTACAGCACGCAGACTTCATTAACTTGCTACTTCCTAATATATCTTGCCTTTTCTCACTGGTTTCTGAGTCTGAAGGTTTATGGCGCACTGTTGAGAAACATCAATTTTTTTTTCTTCTAAAGTGCCAAAATATTGATACTGTCAGAAGTGGATTTGACCTCAGAATCTGATTAACAATGTAAGTCCATAAGTGAGGATGGAGCTTCCACCGACCACCTGAGGAATCATTCAATCTTTCCCAGCTCTGTGCAATCACCACATAAACTGCAGTAATTCAAGCCAGATGCTCAAGGCCATCTTCCCAAGGCCAACTAAGGATGTGCAACCAATGGAAGCCCCAGCAACCACGTACACACCTCAAGAATAAAATTCAAAGTTCAAAGTATCTTCAATATCAAAGTACATATATGTCACCATATACAACCTGAGATTCATTTCTTGCGGCATCCACAGTGAATACAAGAAACACAATAGCATCAGTGAAAGACCACGCCTAGCAGGACGGACAAACGACCAGTGTGCAAAAGACAACAAACTGTGCAAATACAAAAAGAAAGCAAAAAATAAAAATGATAACTAGATGTTGACAATAATAACAGGCTAGATGCCGATAAGGAAGTGTCGAATGCCTGGCTCAGAGTTGAAGGCCTCTTCCCAGAAACGGAGGGTTTCCTTGTGGCAGTACAGGACCAGGTGGTTAACACAAAAATAATCAAAATACATAATAAAAGACCAACATATTCAAGACCATAAATGCAGAAAAAGCCTAGCGAAATCATAAACAACCCAACACATTACAGGATCCTGCAGCAGTTTAACTCAATCTGATTATTTACACAAGCACAATCAAGTGGCAAACATCATTCACCAAAATCTTGCTTGAAAATACAAACTCATAAAAGACACCATACCTTACTATAAGCCTGATCCAGTTTTAGAGTCAGAGTCCCACAAATTATATCACAACTGAAATGGGTAACACGAGAGTGCACAGTTTTAAGGTGCTTGGAAGTAGGTTGGAGGAGATGTCAGGGGTAAGTTTTCTTTAATGCAGCGAGTGGTGAGTGTGTGGAATGGGCTGCTGGTGATGTTGGTGGAGGCGGATATGATAGGGTCTTTTAAGAGACTCCTGGATAGGTACATGGAGCTTAGAAAAATAGAGGGCTATGAGTAACCCTGGGTAATTTCTAAAGTAAGTACATGTTCGGCACAGCATTGTGGACCGAAGTGCCTGTATTGTGCTGTAGGTTTTCTATGTTTCTATGTTTCTATGACTGTTCCATTATTACAGATAGGACAATCCATATCAACTGTCTGGATATAATATTACAGGACAAACAAGCAAAAGCAACTTATTTAATAGATATAGCCAATCGAAACACATATAACATACAGAAATCAATAAGTGAAAAACACCAGAAATATGCTGATTTAGAAGAGGAAATTGAAAGACTTTGGAACATGAACAGGGTATACATTGCCCCAATAGCAATGTTTATAACTGGTATCATCCCAAAGTTACTGCAAAATAGCATTAAACAATTAGGCCAACACAGCAATATCTATGTAAATCTCCAGAAAGACACAATACTAAACACCACTAGAATAGTCCAAACATTCCTAGCAATTGAGAAATGAGTATGTTTGGTATGCCCATACCTCAGGTTTTACCAGCTTGAGTTGAGAAAAAAATAAATAAAATAATAATAAAAATATTATTTGCCATCATCCATACCTCTTAATACATATCAACAATTTTCTTAAAATTCTTGAAAAAGTGCCTGGATTTTTGACAGAAAGTAAAACATATCTCTTACCAAATGGAGAAATCAAAAATGACCTATAAAAATATCGTCCTATTATTTGATGCAACCAGTCAATATACTCTCCACCGTACATCTATAGAAGTTTGTCAAAGTTTTAGATGACATGCTAAATCTTTGCAATCTTCTAAGAAAGTAGAGATGCTGTCGAATTTTCTTCATAATGGCATTTATGTGCTGGACCCAAGCCAAAACCCCTGAAATGATAACTCAGAGGAATTTAAAGTTGCTGACCTTCTCCTGATGAAGACTTGCTCATGGACCTCCAGTTTCCTCCTCCTGAAGTTATTAACTAAGTCCTTGCTTTTGGTGACATCGAGTGAAAGGGTGTTGTAGTTGAATACTCAGCCAGGTTTTTAATGTCCCTCCTATATGCTGATTCATTACCACTTTAATTCGGCCAACAACAGTGTTGTCACCAGCAAACTTAAATATGACATTGTGGCTGTGCTTAGCCTCACAGTCATAAGCGTATAGTGAGTAGAGCAGGGGCTAAGCACACAGGCTTGTGGTGCACCTGTACTGATGGTGATTGTGGAGGAGATGTTGTTGCCACTCTGAACTGAACAACATATCTCTTGTAGTACCAGAGGAACCAACATACTAGACCACTGTAACACCACCGTCAGAGTGCTTACCGTGCTTACCCCACGCCTACACTTCGGAAAGTCTGATCACCTGGCTGTACTTCTACTCCCAGAGACTGAAGACTGCAACGCCAGCAGTGAGGACCAAGAAGGTATGGACAAGGGAGACGCAGGAGCACTTACAAGACTGCTTTGAATTGGTGGTCTGGATCATATTCAGGGATTCATCTTCGAGTCTGAATGAGTACACTATAGTCGTCACTGACTTTATTAAAGCCTGTGTGGTTGAGTGTGTGCCTCCAAGAGCTTACTGTACATACACGAATCAAAAGCTGTGGATTAACCAGGAGTTTCATAGTCTGCTGAGGGCTAGATCTGTGGCATTTACATCTGGTGACCCAGGCCTGTACAAGAAGACCAGGTCAGACTTGCAGAGGGCTATCTCAAGAATGAAGAGACAATTCCAGGAGAGGTAGGAGGCGACATCGGATGCACGTCAACTCTGGCAGGGTTTGCAGGCCATTAGTTCCTGCAAAGCCAAACCCAACATCATGAATGGCAGTGATGCTTCACTACCAGATGAGCTCAATGCCTTTCAATCTTGTTTTGAATAGGTTGATGTGGATCCAATCTCATTGGCTCTTCACTTGGTCTTGGGTCACCTCAATAATACAAATACCTACGTCAGGATGTTGTTTATTGACTACAGCTCAGTGTTTAAAGCAGTCATTCCTACAGTTCTGATCAAAAAGCTCCAGAACCTGGGCCTCTGTACCTTTGTCTGCAACTGGATCCTCAACTTCCAAACTGGAAGACCACAATCTGTGTGAATCTGAAATAACATCTTCACCTCGCTGACAATCAACACTGGAGCACCTAAAGGATGTGTGCTTAGCCCACTGCTCTACTCTCTCCACATCCATGACTGTGTGGCTAGGCATAGTTCAAGTACCATCTACTCTGTAAATTTGCTGATGATACAACCATTGGTGGCAGAATTTCAGATGGAGACAAGAGGGCATACAGGAGCAAGATACTGTATATCAGCTAGTTGAGTGTTGTCACAGCAGCAAACTTGCACTCAGTGTCAGGAAGATGAAAGAACTGATTGTGGACTTCAGAAAGGGTAAGATGAGGGAACACACCCCAGTCCTCATGGAGGGATCAGAAGTGGAAAGAGTGAGCAACTTCAAGTTCCTGAGTGTCAATATCTCTGAGGACCTAACCTGATTCCAACATATCGATGCGGTTATAAAGAAGGCACGGCAGCGGCTGTACTTCATTAGGAGTTTGAGGAGATTTGGCATGTCACCTAAAACAGTCGCAAATTTCTACAGATGTACCATGGAGAGCATTCTAACTAGCTACATCATGTCTGATATGGGGGGGGGGGAATTGGTGGGTGTCTACGCACAAGATCAAAGTAAGCTGCAGAGGGTGATAAACTCAGTCAGCTCCATCATGGGAACGAGCCTCCGTAGTATCCAGGGCATCTTCAAGGAGCGATGCCTCAAAAAGACAGCATCCATCATTAAGGACTCCCACCACCCAGGACATGCCTTGTTCACATTGCTACCATCAGGAAGGAGGTACAGAAGCCTGAAGGCACACACTCAATGATTCAGAGATATTAAACCTGATTCTGATTCTGGAGTCTGTAAGTGAGGTAATTGAGGATCCATTAGCACAAGAAGGTATTGAAGGCATGGTCTTGAAGCTTATTCATTAGTTTTTAGGGGGTGATAGTATTGAATGTCGAGCTGTTGTCAATGAAGAGCATCCTGATGTATGCATCTTCACTGTCCAGATATCCTAGGGTTGAGTGAAGAGCCAATGAAATGGCATCTGCCGTTGACCTGTTGTGATGGTAGGCAAACTGGAATGGATCCAAATCACTTCTCAGGCATGAGTTGGTGTGCTTCATCACCTACCTCTCAAAGCATTTCATCACAGTGGACGTCTGTTGTCACCAGTACAATCTTCTATGCAGTGGTGTGCTGGGGCAATGGCATTAACACGAATGATGCCAACAGGCTCAATAAACTGATTAGAAAGGCGGGCTCTGTTACAGGAATCAAACTGGACACACTGGGTGTGTGGTAGAACAAAGGACCTGACAGAAATTCTGGACAATGTTTCTCAACCCCTGCATGCCACCTTGGCTGATCAGAGGAGCACGTTCAGTAATGGACTAAGCCAACTCGCTGCTTCGAAGAATGCTATATGATCTCACTCTTACCCTCAGCCATTAAGCTTTATAATGAGTCAACCTATAGTTGGCGAAGAGATGACCACCCTCCTTTAGACAGTTTAAGGTAATTTATTTTTTATTTATTCTTCTTACTTCTCTTCTAATATTGTATATCTGAGAATATGTAATGCCACTGTGACATTGTAATTTCCTTTGGGATCAATAAAGTATTTATCTATCTATCTACGTAAATGCCACTGGATGATAGTCATTGGGGCAGGTCAATACGTTCATCTTAGACACCAGTATAATTAAAGTCTGCTTGAAGCAGGTGGGTACCTCTGACTGCTGAAGAAAGAGGTTGAAGATCTCAACGCCAGCCAGTTGATCAGCACAGGTCTTTAGTACTTGTTCAGATACCATGTCTGTGCCGAATGCTTTCCATGGGTTCAACCTCCTGAAGAATGCTCTCACATTGGCCTCAGAGACTGAAATCACTGGGTCATCGGGGGCTGTGGGAGTTGTGAAGGTGCCTCCATGTTTTGATGGTCAAAACGAGTATAAATGGCATTAGGCTCATCTGGAAATGAAGCCTTGTTGTCACCTATGTTGCCTGATTTCACTTTGTAAGAGGTGATGGTATTCGAGCCCTGTCACAGCTGTGAAAAAGCATTCAGTGATTCAAGTTTGGTCCAGAATTGCCACTTCACGTGTGAGATGGCTTTCTGGGGATCATACCAGGACCTCTTGTATCTTACTTGGTCGCCAGACCTGAATGCCACCGATCTGGCCCTCAGCAGATTGTGGATCTCAATGTACATCCAGGGCTTCTGATTGGGGAAGACTCTGAATGATTTTATGGTGGCACACCCATCTACAACTGTTTTTATAAAGACCATGACAACTGTGGTATATTCGTTCAGATCCTCTGGTGTGTCCTTGAACACAGCTCAGTCCACCAACTCGAAGCAATCCCGTAGCCACTCCTCTGCTCCTGTGACTACTACTTCATTGTCCTTACTTCTTGAGCCTTGCTCTTTAGACTCTTCCTGTATGCAGTTAGGAAGGGGACAGCCAACCGATCAGATTTACCAAAATGCAGACTAGGGGTTGAATGGTAGACATTATTTATGGTAGTACAGCAGCAGTCGAGTGTGTTGAAACCCATGGTGTTGCAGGTGTTAAGCTGATGATAACTGGGCTTCAACCAAACCAGACTGACATCCCTGAGAATGATTTGGAAGGCATCTGGGTAGGCTATTTCTTGTTTGTTTGTGGTGGCTCTCAGTACCTCAAGTGCCTGCTTAACGTTGGCCTTTGGTGGTATGTAAACTATGACCATGATCATGGAGGAGAACTCTCTTGGCAAGTAGGACAGTCAGCACATAATCATTAGATGTTTCATGTAGGGGGAACAAGACCATTGCATCCAAGCACCGCAAAGAATTTATCATGAAATACAGATCCCCACCTTTTGTCTTCTCTAAATCAGCAGTCCAGTCCATTCAGTGTATCGAGATGCCCTCAGATGTTACCAATGTATCCAGCATGTCCAGATTGAGCCACGTCTCCGTGAAACACAAAACACAGCAGTTCCTCATTTCTCTCTGATCCATCAATCTTACCCTTGGATCCTCAGTCTTATTCTCCAGTGACTGTATATTTACAAACAAGATCCTGGGTAGAGAAATTTTCATACACCAGCATTTTAGTCTGGCTCATAGTCCTCCCTGCTCCTTCTCTTCTGGCTGTGGCGATATACCTTCATCTGCTTAAAGATGCCGTACCTGCATTCCTGAGAGTTAAGACTGCTAAATCCTTCAGAAAACTGTGAAATTGTTAGTTTGTTACGACAGTTCAAAAGTATGTTGCTTAAAGGGAAACTACAGGCTGTAGATCGCAGTGAGAGGAGTTCAGAAGAAGTATATTTGGCCATCAAACCTGCACACATGGGGCAAGGCAGAGTCATCTGCGTGCCCACTGTGCTCCAAGTGAGGAACCCTGGAGCACATCCTCAGTGGCTGTGCAAGGGCACTTGGTGAGGGACGGTACAGGTGGAGGCATGATCAGGTCCTGAAGACCATCGCTGAAGCCATCAGCGCAGCAGTTGAGTGGGCGAAGCGGTCCCGACCCTCCAAGCAGACCATTGCCTTTGTCAGAGCTGGGGAGCAGCCAATACCTGCCAAAAGAACATCTGCAGGCATTCTGACCTCTGCAAGGAACTTGCAGCGGTTGGTGGACCTCAAAGGGCAGCTGGTTCCCCAACCATATCGCAGCCACCACCCTGCGACCAGACATTGTCCTAGTGTCTGAGTCTACTAAGCAAGTGGTGCTGCTGGAGCTGACAGTCCCATGGGAAGATAGCTTGGAGGAGGCCTTTGAAAGGAAGCTCTCCAAGTACGCAGGACTGATCAGCAACTGTCAGCAGGCTGGATGGAGAGCGAGGTGTCTCCCAGTGGAGGTTGGTTGTAGGGGATTCATAGCCCGTTCTTTAGTTAGAGCCTTCAGCAATTGGGCATCGAGGGAGAGAGGAAGAGTACAGCCATCCGCAGTACCACCGATGCGGCAGAGAGGGCCTCAAGATGGCTGTGGCTCAAAAGAGGGGAGCCATGGAGTCATAAGTAGCTAGCCATCTGGACACAAGCTGGGGTCTGATCAGCCCCGGCTGGGTCACCTGGAGGAGGTTGTATGATGTTGAAAGACCCGAAACACCCGATGATTCCAGGAACATCACTGAAGATGTGTCCAGAAGCATCAATAGATGTATGTACACAGGAAGTTCTGGAAGCTGCCCGCAAAGCATTTTTCAATAGCACCATCTTGCAATCATTGCAATCTTGCACAAAACAAGAATAATTGTTTTTTTTATATATAAGGAAGTGTAAGAATGGAAATGTCAGTGAACAGATACTGTATTTGTTTTGGCACCAAACAATTAGAATGCATTTTTTTTACACCGCGCTGCCTCCCAAGGGTCAGTTGTTTTTGTTTTCTCTCTGTATTGTGTAAGTAGGAAATATTAATGTTTCGTTATATTTACCTTTGGGGGAGAGTGTTCCATTAGAGGCCTTATGCACATTGCCTAACACCACCAACAGTACTAATTTGCATCATGGAATCACTCAAAGATTCAATAGAAATGGATCCATCTTTGCTGTGAAGCTTTTTTTTGGTACAGATATCCAGCTAATCCCACACTCCCCTCTTTCCCATGCACTTATATTTTTTTCATCCCTTTGGGTATTTATCCAGATCCTCTCTTCAGTAGTATAATTGAGTCTGTTTTCACCACAACTTCCAACAGTGTGCTCTTGCCCACAATTATATACATTTATTACACAGTTACTTACTGAATAATACATGCTTTCACACATCACTGTTGCTTGTCACTTTTGTTCTATGGCCTCAAGCACCAACGATTCAGCCACTGTAAAAAGTTTCTTGTTACTGACACATGATTTTAACACCTCTTCCTCTCCCAACCGAGAAGCACATATTGGATGTTTGTCAGTCTTTGTGTGTAGTTTTTCACTGATTCTATTGTATTTCTTTTTTCTTCTGTGAATGAATCTCAAGGTAGTATATGGTGACATATACATACTTTGATAATAAATTTCCTTTGAATTTTGAGGTACAATCCTATTTCCTCACTCCTCTTCGCAAATCTGGTGAAGATGCAATAAAATAAAATCATGGCAATTAATCTCTTCTGTGCCCTATCCAAGCTGAGGCCTAACCAGTATTTTATAAGTTTAATATACAGCAACTTCCTTACATTTAAGAACTCTGTTCCTTTGCCAGTGAAGATGAAAAATGAAGATATTCAAAAATTGGATAAGTGCAGGATCTTGAGTGTTTCTGGAAATGGAGGAGATTGGAGAGGTAGAAGGGGCAAGGAGCAGAGATGGTTGAAATTGAAAAATGGAATGAGATGTTTAAATTCTTTCTGAGAATTTCTCAGAAGTCGCCTTGGTGCTCATGAAGGATGTTTCAGATGATCAGGTTGTCTAAAATTGTGACAACTCAGGAAACAGATTAACGGTTATTCAGACAGAACCAGCTGATGATTGACTTTACCTCTGTGGAACCTTTCATTGCAAATGTAATAGATTCGTTTTCAGGGTAATTCCAGAAATCGCACACCTTGTCAGCAGGACAAAGATAAAATCTAAAGTTTCCTAGACCTCATGCATCAGATTCACTTAATGTGCAATCTTGATCAATTCAGAGGTATACTTGTTGCATTAAAACGGAGAGATTAAAAATCTATTGCATCCTCAGGACCGAAATACATTCTAATTTCTAATTTTCAGATTCCTGGTCAAATCTCCATTTTATTGGGATGAGTTTCATTTTCTCCTGAGGAATCAAATAATCTGGGAAAGCTACAAACATCTTAAAGAGCCTGACAGGCTCGATGCAGGGAAAATATTCCCACTGACCGAGGAGTCGAGGAGTGGAGGCACAGATTAAGAATAGTGGTAGGCCATTTAGCACTAAGACAAGAAGAAATTACCCCACACGGTGGATTCATTGGAATCCTCTAACCCAGAGAGCATTGGAGCCATGCTCAATGAGTTCTTACAGAACGAGGTTGATAGGTTTATAGGTATCAGGAAAATCAAAGAATGTGGGAATAGTGCAGGAAAATGGCACTAAGGTAGACGATCAGCTGTGATCTTGATGATTGGCAGAGCGAGCTTGAAGGGCCGAATGCCCACTCCCACTCCTATTAATGGACATGGTTTCCACAGACATTGACTTGTCTCTGTGATTCCCTCATGAAGGGGGTGAATTATTTTAAATGAGAGATTTTTCCTCTCACCAAGCAGTGGAAATATGTTCCGTTTCTATCAATTCTTTGTAACCCTTTCCTAGGGAAAGCGAATCAAAGACTAGAGAGCTTGGGTTTAAGCTGAGAGGACCCTGAGGGGCAACCTCATCACCAAGAGGGTAGTGTGCATATGAAACCAGATGCGAGATGAAGTGGTCAAGGCAGGTACAATAACAATGTTTAAAAGGCACTTAAAAGTTCAAAAAGTGCAAAGTTCAAAGTAAAATTTATTATCAGAGTACATACATGTCACCAGATACAACCCTGAGGTTCCTTTTCTGTGGGCATACTTCGCAAATTTATAAAACAGTAACTGTAAACAGGATCAGTGGACAGCAAATATAAATAAATAGCAATAAATAATGAGAGCATGAAATAACAAGATAAAGAGTCCTTAAATTGAGGCCTTCGGTTGTGGGAGCAGCTGAAGTAGAATGAGTTTGGTTATCCTCTTTTGCTCAAGAGCCTGGTGGTTGAGGGATAGTAACTGTTCTTGAACCTGGTGGTGCGAGTCCTGAGGCTGGAGAAAGGGGATCTGATAGGTGAGGACAGCCCTTTATCTCTTTCATCAAACAACTTCCCAGCTCTTTTCTTTACCCTTTTCCCCCCTACCACTTTCACCTATCACCTGCCACCTAGTACTTCTTCCTCCCCTTCCCCCACCTTCTTACCCTGACTCCTTCCCCCTTCCTTTCCAGTCTTGATGAAGAGACTCAGCCTGAAATGTCAACTCTTTACTCTTTTCCATAGATGCTGCCTGGCCTGCTGAGTTCCTCCAGCATTTTGTGTGTGTCGCTTTGGATTTCCAGCATCTGCAGAATCCCTTGCGTTTATAAGAAGCATGAGGCAGGTTATTTGAACAAAATGGCAGTAGATGCTGCAGAATGATCATTGAAACCTATAGAGGGGTATGTTGTAATGAGAGAGAGCTCAAAAGTAAAAGGATCAACAACATCAATGTCAATAATCTATGATGTCGCTCATCTGAATCAGAGGATGTTACAAGATTGAGAGTGGATATCAAGGAAGAGACTGGTGTCAACAAAGAAAAGCAAACAATTCAATAATCAGAGTCTTCAGGTATTTAAGGTGCAAATGAAAAGTGGCTGAGGTGGGAAAAGTGCGGCAAGTTATATGTACGAGCAGTAGCCATATTTTGGTTTCTTTCTTTCTTTCGTGAAAGTTTATTTCACGTTTGTGGAGCTGATGGATTTCACACATTCTTGAAAAACTATCTTTAACTTTCAAAAGCTTTGTAAATCTGTAATAAGAGCGGAAAATGGTGGAAATACTCAGGGGATTAGTGTCTGGGAAAAAAGGTTGATACATTTTATCAGAGTAACTCAGATGAAAGGTCACTTTATCAAAGCTTTTATGGACAACTGGGCATCTCATGCAAGGTTCTGTACCTTGCCCAGCTCCCCTTTTATGCCTTTATATTGATTCCATGCTCCCACATATTTTGTGCAATCTATTCTAGAGTCAGAATCTCTTTTTGCCCTGATGTTTTCATAGTTTGTACTTCCCTCCTCCCTTCTGAAAATTAACTCTTCCCCTCTTTCCAGATGCTTCCTGGCCTGTTGGGTATTTCCTCCATTTTAAGTCTTCAGTGTTGCCTTTATATCATAGTTATTGGATGCTTAGGGATATAATTTGATGCCCAATGACAGTTTAATTACATAGGAGACTTGGTACCTGCCAATTTCTAATTGTTTAATAGGCACAGTTTATAAATCTTATGATAAAAAAAGTATTGACCATCCTTGAATAATGGAGGCTTGCTCTCAGTAAAGGTCTGTCAAAGTGTTTCATTTAATCTGTACAAATTCCCAACTGTTAAATTGCTGTAGTGTGAGTGGCATTTAATTAGAGAAAGCCTTCATGCATATTCCTATCAGCTGGCCATCAGTGCTTTGCTGAGATGTTCAGACCTCAAGGTGATGTGATTGAGGTGTCTCAAATGATGAAGAGAATTGATTACGTTTAGGTGGACAGGTTATTAGAGACAGAAGGGAGGAGGGAAGTACAAAATATGAAAACATCAGGGCATATTTCTATACAAAAAGAGATTCTGACTCTAGAATAGTTTACACAAAATGTGTGGGAGCATGGAATCAATGTAAAGGCATAAAAGGGGAGCCGGGCGAGGTACAGAACCTTGCATGAGATGCCCAGTTGTCCATAAAAACTTTGATAAAGTGATGCTGTTAAGAGAAGCGATGCCAACTCGCTCCAATAATATCATTCCAAAACTTTTCGTCTATTGCACGTGGCTCTGAAATGGCAGCATTTGAAATATTTTTTCCCCATTAGCACAGAATAATGGGGAATAAATTAAGTTCAATGCCCCTGCTGAAATTAACCTGCGGTTGCGATTTCAAGGGTGCACCTGTTTAAAGGGTAGGTAATCATTGACTCCAGCCTTTGCTCGAAGGCAGTGTGAAGCTTGGGGAATACTGCTCAAAGGAACAAGAACAAGTCTCCTGCTTCAGTGAAAGAGGAGGGAATCTCAAAGGACATCCTCGTTATGTATTAAGCATCTTGCGTTGTATTGTAGACTGTTACATTATTCACCTAGATTAGGAGCATCAAGAAACCATGTCTATTTGTTAACATTGTGGACGGCACAGTAGCGTAGCAGTTAGAGTAATGCTTTTACAGTGCCAGCACCCAGGTTCAATTCCTGTCGCTGTCTGTAGAGAGTTTGTATATCCTCCCAGTGACCTCCGGATGCTCCTGTTTCCTTTCACATTTCAAAAATGTACAGGTTAGTATGTTTGAAGGATGATGGACCACTTCCAATTGATAAGATACACCTCAGAAAGGTTATGATAAGGAATGATTTAACTTTTACTTGCTTAAGTAAGTTCATTTTTCTTGTAATAAAGCTTAACTCATTGCCCAACACCCAGACTTGATATACTGCCCAGAGCACCTTTGAGATCTCATGACATGTAGAGAGGAGGAACGTGTGGGGAGATAATGATCTGTGTAGGATCTACAGGATCACTTTGTTGCCGTTACTAAGAAAAGAAACATGAGCAGTGCCGCCAGCAAAACATCCTTTGCTAAAGGCAGTGAACAGCTAGCTATCAGTGGCAGGGACAACAATGTATCAAAAGTTATATGTCAGGCCTGCTCCTGCACTTGCAGGCACCTTCATGTCTCGACCCAGCTAAAAGGATTCACCTGCCGCTCGTCTCAGACTCATCACCTGCAGCCTATTCAACCCCAGTTCTCATCCACAGCCTTTGTTCAGTCATAGAACCAGCCAGCCTTAACCAGGTGCTCCTAGCTTTCACTCTCCCTATCTAAAGTTTGTATTGTCACCTGTTGTGTTAGTTTCTGTTCTCTCTTGTTTTGTAACCCCTCATGGCTTATTATTTTGCGGTCTATTATTGAAGTACACCACTAAATCATCTCTGCTGCTTTGTTGTTGGGTCAAGCCTCCTCTATATTTCCTGACATTATACCATATGATAGATAATACTACATAATATATACATGCATGATGGTAAATACTCTGCTTCCTTATAAAACAAGTTGCAAACCCATGTAAAAGATCAACCATCCTCAGTAAGTGCATTAATTCTACCAAAGATTAATTATTTACATATTTAAACATACAATTAATTAATTATTCATTCACCCACACACATATAAAGCATTTTTTATTTCCCGAAGCATAAATTTATGTATCTCTTTAGTCCTCTCAACTACAAATTCAAGCTATACTCTAAGGTAACACACACAAAATGCTGGTGGAACGCAGCAGGCCAGGCAGTATCTACAGGAAGAAGTACAGTCGACAGTGACCCAAAATGTCGACTGTACTTCTTATGGATGCTGCCTGGCCTGCTGCGTTCACCAGCATTTCGTGTGTGTTGCTTGAATTTCCAGCATCTGCAGATTTTCTCGTGTTTGCGCTATACTCTAAGGTGTCCATTTCAAGTACTGCTATCCAAATATATTTTATACATATCTAACCTCTCATTCCATACAGAAACTCTTAACTGTGCATAATCCTAAATGCATCATATAATACAATACCAAACTTAACATAGCATAATAATATTTACCACTGCCATTACAATTATACAGTATATTGTTTGCAATATATTCTAAATTCCACATTATTACCAATAATATTTTACTTTTATCCTTAAGGCACTTTATGCTTCTCTTTTCTCTCCATTTCACATTTTCACTTCCAATATGTATTTCCATGAACATCCATATTTGTGGTCCTTCTTGGTTAGAAGATCATTAGGTCATCCTTTAAGTTAGAAGTTCATCACCTCTGACCACTGACCCCCCCCGCCCCCCGAGATATTTCCAGTGCTTGCAAATCATCTATAAACATTTCCATCCTCCCTTTCTGCACTCGTGCCCCACTAAGTCCAGGCTTGGTCAGGCAAGATCTTCAGAATCCTTGGATCACTTCCAAGGCACAACACAGTCCTCCCTCAAAGCATTCTGCTCAATTTTGTCTAACCAGTCCTGCGAGGCATAATGCTCTTCCTGAGGTCGTCCACTTCACGAGTCATCATTTGACTAGATTGAACTGGTCTCATAGACTCCAATGCAGGCCCTTCAGCCCAGAGTCTGTACCCTCCATTAGGCACCAATTACACTAATCCCATTTCATTCTCCCCATACTCCCAACTCCTGAGATTTTACCATTTACCTACATACTGAGGAAAATTTAGAGTGGCCACTCAGCCTATCAAGCCACACATCTTTGGGATGTGGAAGGAAACCACATTCTTCTTCAGATGAGCTACAAATAAGCTCTTACCTGTAACAATGCTGGTGTTTTCTTGCCTATACCCTGATCATTACCTCACCATTTTGAAGAGGGCCACAAAATTTTCTCATATTCTTATCCAAAGTTAAACCTTCTCAGGAGGTGTGGAATCAGCCAGTTTCTTGTTCTCCTTGACCACATTATTACGGCTACCTGTGATTCTGGGCTGACAGTGTCCATAAACTTGAGCCTTTTTGGTGCCTCTCAAGCTGTGATCTGTTTAGCAGAGCCAGTGGTTCTTGGATCACTTCACTGCCTGTTGCTACAGTTCTCTGAAAAACATACTTGCTCATTCCAAATGCCCATGATCACAGGTGCACCCCTCTGGCCCATAACGACGATGGGTACTACCTGGGTCCTCTGTCTCCACTGGCGACCAAAAATTTATATTTTCCCCCAGTTAGGAGGTTCACCTCTGCAAAGTCTGCCTGAACAGAAAACATCTGTGATGTTTTAAATAAACATTTTGGCTTATAACAGATTAATTTGCTGTAGTATCGACATGCATTATGATAATGGTGTTTTCAGTGACAAGGTGACTATTAATGTACTGTCATTAAAGTAATCTTCACTTGTGTAGTAAATTATTTTCAAACCATTTTCAATTCATCATTTTCTGATTCCAGTACTTGGATAGTATCCCCGCTCTTTAGCCCCTTTGTGCCTGAAGAAAATGGATAGCAGTATCCTTGTCACTAATTACTATCCCTAAGATTTGATTTTTGTGCAAATGTGCCTATTTTGTGACAATTAAAGCATCTTGTTCAGGCATTCTGAGACCATAACATTTATGGCAAGAACTGTTGCCTTTTACAACCAACTGACTCATTCCCTTGCTTCCTTCAATTGGAGCCCTCACCAAACCCACTTGTCAAGTCAAGTCAGGTTTATTCTCATTTAACTATACACATTTATACCGCCAAATGAGACAATGTTTCTCCAGACCGCAGGAGCACACATAACACACAATAATTTAGGAAAGTAAGAATTAATCTGCAAATGAATCATGCATAGATACACAAAGTAAAGTCATAAATTAAATGTTGTAGGATATAGTACAAATTATCCATGGACACTATGAATGTGTTGCGGCTGGGGGTTCAGAAGCCTAATAGCCTGAGGGAAAGAGCCATTTCCCACCATGACCATTCTTGTTTTTATGCATCAGGGTCTCCTGCCTGATGGCAGATTGTCAAAGAGGATTCTGGATGGATGGGTGGGATCCCCAATAATGCTAAGGGCCACAGGTAATATCCACGTGTAACAGCTGCAGAGAAGACCACATCACCATCGCCATTTTTCAGCACCCACTTTCACAGAAACATATTCTCAGCCTAAGTATTTTACACTTCATCTACTCCCTCAAGTAGCAATAAAACAAGTTCATCAGTAACGTTGTGTCCAAAGACACATCATGTTTATTAGAAGACTCTCAATGCTTCAGTGCTTTATAGTAAGTTATAAGGATAGAGCTTCCGACAACAATTTCCAAACGAACCTCGTCAGAACATCCATCTTAGCAGCAGTGGCTGGTTCAACACAGTGTCCACAGTTCTCATGTTTCCTTATACTGGAGTGTCTCATCATATCCATTGGGTTGGATGAGTGGGAAATGTAGTCAAAGTAAGGGACGACTTCAAATGATGACCAGCTTAATAGCAAGCCCAGGTTCAGTCAGACATTGGCTTTCAGCACTAGTTCTCTCCCACCTCCTATTCTCTGGGTGAAAGTTCCTGTCTTTCAAGTGTCTCTCACAGACCATTTGTCTGATTACTGAACTCCTTTTCCACATGCATGTGCTTGGATAATGAATGTGAAAGAATAACAAAACAATGGTCTCAATCACCTCATTCAGATTCAGATTAAGGCTACATCCACACTACGCCGGATAATTTTGAAAACGATGCTTTTTCTCTTCGTTTTGACTCTCTGTCCACACTAAAACAGCGTTTTCATCCCCCGAAAATGGTGATTTTCAGAAACAGTCTCCAGAGTGAATAAATCTGAAAACGCCTAATATCCGTTGCAGTGTGTACGGGGTAACCGGAGCTTTTTAAAACCGCTGTCATGACATGCTGGAACAGATGGCGGCAGCGCGGCATTTCATTGTTTTCTTCTTATTCTTATTATTACTACTACTTTATTGTCGCCAAACAATTGATACTACAGCGTACAATCATCACAGCGATATCTGATTCTGCACTTCACAGAACCTAACAATTTCAGAACAGACGGCAACGAGACTGAAGCCAGAAGAGTTAGAAATGTACTCACCAAATACTTTGACCCATAGCTTACTGAATAAATAAGTATACTCACTTTTCCCTGTTTTCTGTCCTTGCTTGTATGAAGGTGGTTTACCTATTTATGCAAGTACTTCTCTGACAATAGATGTGTAACAGCCTAATGTAACATTGTATGGAAATACAAGATAACACTGATGCAGACATGTTTTATACATTTAACAAGGTGCTTTATTGATGCAACAGAGTTAGTCAGTTTTTCAATGTTCGTCGTCAGCCGGGTCATACTGTCCGTGAACTCCCTGTCGGTTGCCTCCATGTGCTCCAGTATTTGTTTTCTTTTGTTTTAAATCCTCCTGCGCGAGAGCCAAGAGCAATTCCTTTTAAGTTTTTTCACTCTGTAACTGGACAAACGTGCACCATTTCCTCTTCGCTTGTTTTCTGTGTGTCCTGCGCATGGCCAGTAGAGGAGATTCGCCCAAATATCCGGGTTAGTGTGGACAGAAATATTTTGAAAAACGTTTAGTGTGTACGCCTGTCGTTTTTACTCGAAACCGGTGTTTTCAAAATTATCCGGCGTAATGTGGAAGTAGCCTAAGATTCATTTATTCATCACATAAACACACAGTGAAATGGGTTGTTTGTACTAAGGGTGTGCTGAGGGTAGCCCACAAGTCTCACCACATATTCTGGTGCCAACATAGCATGCCTACAATGTTCGGAGAACAACATAAACAGCAACAGAACAGCAGCAATGATACAACTACAGCAAAATAAGCCTCGTTCCTACCTCCAGACAGACAGACAGACACAGACACAGACACACACACACACACACACACACACACACACAATGCTCCAACCCCAAGTCAGCCTCCAGCCCCCAGTGGACCCACGTGGACTTGCAGACATCAGGCTTTTGACTTCCCCAGTAGACTTGCAGACACACAGACCCAGCAAAATACTGCAGATTTTGGAAACCTGAAATAAAACTTTCACTAGAAAAGTACTTTCACCATCTGGGATATTTTCATTAATTTTGAACCATGTTTCCTCATTAATTTGCTGACACCTTGTTCACAATTCATACCCAACAAATGTTAAAAAACTTCCTCTACACTAGGTTCAACCTATCCAACCCTGCCTTCCCCTGCTTCTCAAGCTCCATATCATCTGGTGCCCAGATCTGTCTCTTTCTCTTTGTGGCTTAGCCCAATGCCACCTGCTACCAGCATGTGTCCCAGATTACAGACCTCATTTGCCTTTCCACTCTGTTCTAGAGAGAAGCTTCTTGCAAAACTGGAAGGTCTGAAGGTAAATAAGTCACCTGGACCAGATTATGTACATCCCAGAGTTCTGCAAAAATTGACTGAAGAGATTGTGGAGGCATTAGTAATGATCCTTCAAGAATCACTAAATTCTGGAATGGTTCCAGAAGACTAGAAAGTTGCAAATGTTATTCCACTCTTCAAGAAGGGAGAGAGGAAAAGAAAGAAAACTATAGGCCAGTTAGACTGAATTCAGTGGTTGAGAAAATGTTGGAGTCAATTATTAAGGATGAGGTCTCAGAGCACTTCAAGGCACATGATAAAATAGATTGTAGTCAGCATATTTTCCTCAAGGGAAAACCTTGCCTGACAAATCTGTTGGAATTCTTTGAAGAAGTAACAAGCAGGATAGACAAAGGAGAATCGGTTGATGTTGTGTACTTGGATTTTCAGAAGGCCTTTGACAAGCTGCCACACATGCGACTGCTTAACAAGGTATTTACAGGAAAGATTCTAGCATGGATGAAGCAGTGGCTGATTGGCAGGAGGCAAAGAGTGGGAATGAAGGGAGCCTTTCTAACTGGCTGCTGGTTCCACAGGGGTCTGTGTTGGGTTGGATTCTTTTTACGTTATATGTCAATGATTTGGATGATGGAATTGATGGCTTTGTTGCAAAGTTTGCAGACAATATGAAGATAGGTGGAAGGGCAGGTAGATTTGAGGAAGTAGAGAAGCTACAGAAGGACTTAGATTAGGAGAATGGGCAAGGAAATAGCAGCTGGAATACAGTGTTGGGAAGTGTATGGTCATAAATATTGGTAGAAGAAATAAAAGGGTTGACTATTTTCTAAATGGAGAGAAAATACAAAAAAGCTGAGGTGCAAAGGGACTTGGGAGTCCTTGTGCAGGATTCCTTCAAGGTTAATTTGCAGAATGAGTCTGTGGTGAGGAAGGCAAATGCAATGTTAGCATTCATTTCAAGAGGACTAGAATGTAAAAGAAAGGATGTCATGTTGAGGCTTCTTAAAGTACTGGTGAGGCCTCACTTGGAGTATTGTGAGCAGTTTTGGGCCCCATATCTTAGAAAGGATGTGCTGAGAGTGGAGAGGGTTCAAAGGAGAAAATGAATCCAGGATTGAATGGCTTGTCATATGAAGAGCATGTGACGGCTCTGGGCCTGATTTCATTAGAACTCAGAAGAATGAGGAGTGACCTTATTGAAACCTATCGAATGATGAAAGGCCTTGATAGAGTGGATGTGGAGAGGATGTTTCCTGTGGTGGGAGAGTCTAAGACACAGCCTCAGAATAGAGGGGTGTCCTTTTAGAATGGAGATGAGGAGGAATTTCTTCAGCCAGTGAATGGTGAGTCTGTGGAATTCTTTGCCACAGGCAGCTGTGGAGGCCAAGTCTTTATGTATATTTAAGGGAGCAGTTGATAGCTTCTTGATTGGTCAGGTCATGAAAGGATACGGGGAGAAGGCAGGAGATTAGGGCTGAGAGGAAAATTGGATGAGCCATGATGAAATGGCAGAGCAGACATGATGGGCCAAATGGCCTAATTCTGCTCCTATACCTTATGGTCTTGTGGTCTCTCCACACCACCATCATCAACTCCAGTGGAGGCCACCACCTTCTAACACTCTGGAATTCTTATCCTAGCCCATCCCCATCACTTTTCTATCATCTAAATAACAAAAACAATGTGCATTTTAAAAGCACGTTTCCCTAGGCTTTTAAGAAAGCATTGTCAAACCAGACCTGATCCCCTTGCCACATAAGGTGTTATTAGATCATGAGTGGTAAGAAAAGAGGAAGTTCTATAGATCATCTTATAGGATGAGAGAGAGACTGAAAGAATCATGAAAGGGAGTTCCTGGGTTGAGGGTTTGGTATTTGAAGGAGCATTGATACTCAGGGAAGTGCAAGAGACCAGGATTGAAGGTGAGGTGTGTTGCCAATGGGCCCACCATGTTCCTCTGAATATATCACATCTCAAGTCATCGTTGAGATCAAAGGGGTATTTGGAGTTTCTCTCCCGATGAAATAAAGGTTGAAACCTTCTTAAAAATTTTCAATCATATTTTTGTGCTCCTGTTACTTGAAACAGAAAGTAATCCCCAGGAACACTGTAGTCATTGCATCTGAAGAGGTCAGCAATGTTGCTATTCAAGACAGGAACTCAGTATTGGTCATTTTGGTGTTTAATTATCTGGTTAACTGACTGGTGTTTAATTAAGTTCCTACTGAATTCTTTGGACTAAATCTATAGATTGTAGTAGTTAATTTTGTAATCAAATTAATGAGAATCAATCTTCCTTAACTCCAGATACCCCCATAAGCATCTTACCTCATTGATTTTCTTCTGTCAGCTACAGCAGTAACTTGCTTCCCTAAGCTGGTAGCCCAAACAAAAGTATTAAGAACAACACACAAAGCACTAGAGGAAGGCAATGGGCCAGGCACCCCATCTATGGATGGAAATAGACGTTTGGTGTTCCAGGTTGAGAGCTTTCATCCAGACTAAAAGCAAGTGGGGAGACAGCCAGTATAAAAAGGTGGAGGGAAGGGGTCTAACAAAAGCCATCAGGCGATAGGTGGATTCAGATGAGAGGGGTGATATGCAAATGAGGAGGCAGGATTGGGCGAATGGTGTCTGAAACTGGGAAGTGATGAGTGGAAGTGACAAAGGACTGAGGATATGGAATCTATTGGGAGAGAAAGATACAGTATGGAAATAAAGGAATGAAGGTGGGGAGAGGAGTCAGTGTGAGGCGTGTGTGGGTGATGGGAAAATGGAGCTGGTGGGAGAAGGGGAAGAGATGGGGGCCAGTTGGATCAGAAGAAAGGAAAATGAGCAAATGCAGAGCAATTACCAGAAGTCCAAGAATTTGGTGTTCATGCTGCCACGCTAAGCTTTTCAACCCAGGATCATTCCTATAAACCTTCTCCAATGCCAGTACGACCTTCCTTAGACATGTGGCCCAAAATTGCTCACAATATTCCAAATGTGGTCTGACCAACATTTTATAGACCTCAGCTTTTGGATTGGAGTCCTCTAAAAATGAATGCTAACATTATATTTGCCTTCCTTACTACCCACTCAACTTGCAAGATAACTATCAGGGAATCCTGCACTAGGACATCCGAGTCCCCTTGATCCTCCAATTTCTGAACTTTCTCCCCATTTTGAAAATAGTCCATGCCTTTATTTCTTCTACCAAAGTGCATGACCATACACTTGCCGACACTATATTCCATCTGCCATTTTTTTTTGCTCATTCTCTCAATCTGTCCAAGTCCTTCTGCAGACTCCATGGTTCTTTAACACTACCTGCCCTGCCACCTATCTTTGTATCGTCCACAAACTTGGCCACAAAACCATAAATTTTGTCATCCAGATCATTACCATATAACGTGAAAAGTAGCAGAACTAACACCAACCTCTGAGGAACACCACTTGTTACCGGCAATCAACCAGAAAAGACCCCCTTTGTTCCCACTCTTCGCCACCTGCCAGTCAGCCAATCTTCTGTCTATGCTGGTATTATTCCAGTAACACTGTGGACTCTTATTTTGTCTGGCTGCCTGATGTGTGGCGCCTTGTCAAAGACCTTCAGAAAACTTGAGTAAATAACACCCATTACTTCTTTTTTGTCAAACTTGCTTATTACCTCCTCAAGAAGTTCTAACAGATTTGTCAGGCAAGACTTCACCTTTACAAAGTTATGCTGACATTGCTTTACATTATAATTTACTTCCAAGTACTTTGAAATTTCATCCTTAAAAATAGACTCTAAAATCTTCCCAGCTGAGGTCAGCCTAACTGAGCTATAATTTCTTGTCTTTTGCCTCCCTCCCTTCTTAAAGAGTGGCGAGACATTTGCAGTTTTGCAGTCGTCTGGAATAATTCCAAAATCTATTGATTCTTGAAAGCTCACTACTTACGCCCCTACAATCTCTTCAGCTACGTCTTTCAAAACTCTGAGATGTAGTCCAGCTGGTTCAGGTGACTTTTCAGCTTCCCAACCATCTTCTCCTTAGTAATAGCAATGACACTTACTTCTGCCCCCTGACACTCTCGAATTTCTGGCAAACTGCTTATTGACTTCAGTCACCATTTCTTTGTCCCCAGAGTTATCTTTCCAGTGTCATTTTCCAACAGCCCAATATGCACTCTCGCCTCTCTTTTACTCTAGATATCTGAAAATGATTTGATATCCCCTTTTATATTATCAGCTAGGTTACCTTCATATTTCAACTTTTCTCCCCTTATTGCTTTTTCAGTTGCCTTCTGTTGGTTTTACAATGTTCCCAATCTTTTCGTTTCTCACTAGTTTTTGCAATGTTGTATGCCTCTTTTATGCTTTTATACTGTCTTTGACTTCCCTTGTCAGCCACGTTTGCCTCATCCTCCCTTTACGTCCCATATTTGGGATGCATCTATCCTGTGCCTTCCGAATTGCCCCCAGCAACTCCAGTCATTGTTGTTCTGCCATCATCCCTGCAGGTGTCCCCTTCCAATCAATTTTGGCCAGCTCCTCTCTCATGCCTTTGTAAGTTCCTTTATTCCACTGTAATACTGATACATCAGATTTTATCTTCTCTCTCTTTCAAACTGCAGGGTGAATTCTATCATATTATGATCACTTTCTCCTAAGGATTCCTTTACGTTAAAATTCCTAATCAAATCTGGTTTACTGCACAACACCAAATCCTTAAGTTCCCTGTCTTGGGATCCAGTGTCTACCTGATGATGTTCCCAGTCTCCCTGCATGTTGAAGTTCCCAAGACTAACTTTCTTACATCACTCTCTTATGTGCCTTTCCTATAGCCTGTTGCAATTTCTGCCTCACATTCTATTACAATTAGGAGGCCTGTATATAACTCCCAGTAAAGTCTTTTTACTCTCGCAGTTCCTTAACTCTACCCACAAGAATTCTACATCTTCTGATCCTCTGTCACTTTTTGCTAAGGATTTGATTCTGTCTTTCATGAACAGAGCCACCCCACCTCCGCTGCTACACCACCCTGCCTTCTTGATAAGGTGTGTATCCTTGGATGTTTAGGTCTCAGCTATGATCTTTTTTCAGCCTCTACTCTGTGATGCCCACAACATTGTACCTGTCAATTTCCAGCTGTGCTATAAGCTCATCTGTCTTATTTCATATATTGTTGTTCCTTTCTGTGCCTTGTGGCGCACCGGTTAGCAAATGACATTTCTTTAGCATTTTTGTCTGTTTTTTTATGAGGCTGAGTTGCTAGCTCAATGCTCAGCCCGGCACGGATGGAAAACGTGCAAGGAGAAGGCCGGACTTGAACCCAAGACCACTCGCCTCGTTGTCCGGAGCAGATGCCACTACGCCACTGGCCGGCAATTCATATATTGCATGCATTATATAACACTGTCAGTTCTGTATTCCACACCTCTCTTCTCAACGTTGTCTCCATGTTGCCTGAAATTAAATTCTTATTCTTTTCTAGGCTTTTTGTCCTTTTTCATATTTTGGAGACCTCAACATCCTCCTCTGCACTCTCCTTCCCTTTTATCTTACACTATCCCGACTATTTAGGCTCATGTCAGGTATTGAAGGCTGTGGGCCAAGTGCTGAAAGAAGGGATTAAAATGGATGTGTTCCTCTGGGTGGCATGGACTTGGGAGGCCCGTTTCAATAGACAACAGGTGCAGGAGTAGGCCATTCAGCCCTTTAAGCCAGCACCGCCATTCACTGTGATCATGGCTGATCATCCACAATCAGTACCCTGTTCCTACCTTCTCCCCATATCCCTTGACTCTGCTATCTTTAAGAGCTCTATCTAACTCTTTCTTGAAAGAATCCAGAGAATTGGCCTCCACTGCCTTCTGAGGCAGAGCATTCCACAGATCCACAACCCTCTGTGTCAAAAAGTTTTTCCTCAACTCCGTTCCAAATGGTCTACCCCTTATTCGTAAACTGTGGCCTCTGGTTCTGGACTCCCCCAACATCGGGAACTGGTTTCCTGCCTCTAGCATGTCCAATCCCTTAATAATCTTATATGTTTCAATCAGATCCCCTCTCATCCTTCTAAATTCATTCATCCTTATTGATATCTTTCCTGTAGGAAGGTGAGCAGAACTGCAGATAATACTCCAGATTACACCTCAGCAATATTCACTGAATGACAATTCTCCTTCCCGGAGCACCAATCATTGCCAGTGTCACCATCTCTCTACGTTACCTGAAAGACCCCTTGGGCATCAGCTGCGACGGCAGCGTGGAGTGGGGTGCGCCCAGTGTTGTCCTGGGCATTTGCGTCAGCCCCCGCATCCAGCAGTCGCTTGGCGGCATCCGCCCGTGCGTAGCGGGCGGCCAGGTGCAAGGCGGTCTCTCCTGTCCGGTCTTTCTGGGCGCACAGGTTGGCTCCCTGGTAGATGAGGTTGGAGATGATGTTGGCCGACGAGTCCTCCTGTTCCTCTTCCTCGGCCAAGCCGGTGTCAAGCCCCCCACCACTGTAGGAAGCCAACATCAGCGGAGTGAAACCATCTACAACAGCACATAGATCAAGTGATTCAGTTCATTGTCACATGTGCAAGGACGGTGAGCTACAAGTACATTAAAAAACCTGCTTGCAGCAGCATCACACACATAACTTCAGACACAAATTAAGCTGCATGGTTGCACAGCAGTTAGTGAAACGATTTACAGTGCCAGCCATAACCAATTGGGGGTTCAATTCCCACCACTGTCTGCAAGATATTTGTACATTCTCCCTGTGACCACATGGGTTTCCACTTTCATCCCACAGTCCAAATAAGTATAGGTTAGAGTTTGGGTTAGTAAGTTGAGGCATGCTATTTTTGGTGCTGGAAGTGAGGTGACACCTGCGGTTTGCCTCCAGCACATTCTCAGGCTGTGTTAGTCGATAGAGCAAAACCACACGTTTCTACGTACATGTCACACTGCAGCTCATCTTTTGTTTGAAGGACAAAGTGGTCCAAATTGCCTTGCAAAGCTCCTAAGGAAGCATTACACAGGGAACAACACCACCACCCCCTTTCTACGCTGTATGATCCTATAACCTTACAACCAGTGTGCCTGATAGTCTGCTTTGAAATTGACTCTAAGTTCAAAAGACAGAGGAGTAGAATTAGGCCATTCGGCCCATTGAGTCTGCTCCACTATTCAATCATGGCTGATTTATTTTCCTTCTCAACCCCACTCCCCTGCCTTCTCTCCATAACCTTCAATACCCTTAAATTGAGATGAAGGGTTGCAGGGAGCAACAAGGGTAGAGCTCCAGCAGAGCATTAGGGCTCACACCCATGCAGCAAGTCTCATTATCTTGCATGAGCTGTTTCCATAGACCAGATGGCAATAGGCATTTACCTGACTTCTACTGCCCAACAAGGGTTTTGAAGCGAGGTCATATGTCCCATGAAAGAAAACAGAGTTTATTTCAGAGAGTACCACGCAGAGTAGTAGGGGCAACATGTGTCAGCCACAATTAACTTGACAAGATTAAACCAAAAGTACAAAGCCTTAATGGCTCTAGTTAAGATAACAATTAGTAAATACAGGTGCTTGAAAACCTCAGCAAGCCCCAGAGGGCCTCAAGACATATAGTGCAAAGACAGAAAAATGTTGGTGAACACAGCAGGCCAGGCAGCATCTCTAGGAAGAGGTACAGTTGATGTTTTGGGCCGAGACCCTTTGTCAGGACTAACTGAAAGAAGAGCTAGTAAAAGGTTTGGGTGTTTGTGGATTCAACAGGAGTGTGTTAATGTGTCACTGCACTAATATTCTACCACTCTTCTGGGGCTTCTTTGGTATTTCTGTGTCTAGCCTCTTGTTTACGTCTCCTGCAGTTCTGCCACTCCTGGATTGAGTCATGACCCTGCCTTCACGGTTCTTGGGTTGAGGTGGTGATGGAGAAAGCCCGCCACTCTCTGCTCCTGGGCTCGAGTCATTCTCAGTATTTCCTGTGACTGACAGCCTGCCATTCCTCCGCACTTGGGCCCAGCCTTTCCCTCTGAGAGCAACACCATGACACTATAACAAATTTGATGTCATATAAGACAGTGATAATACCCCTTAGTATTTCTGATTCTAATTCTGAAATGTAGCTTATCATTTGTTTCATCTATTTCCTCTTCTATCTCCAAAACTGAATGTAGCCTGTCAGTTTCGGTCTGCACCCTATCAATGCCATCCCCCCTGTTTCCTCCATCACTTACCTTCTCTGCAACTTCAAAAGAACTAGTTTTTTCACTTTTCTGGTTCTGATGAAGGGCTCTGGACCTGAAACATTAATTCTACTCTCCCCCACAGGTGCTGCCTGATAAAGAATAGCTTTATCTATCACATGTACATTGAAACACACAGTTGTGTCATCGTTTGCAATATGCTGGGGGCAGCCTGCAAGTGTTGCCATCCTTCCAACGCTAACATAGAAAGTCTACAACTTTCTAATACTAACTCGTACATCTTTTGGGAGAAAACTGGGGTGCTCGGAGGAAGCCCAAGCGCCCATGCTGTGGGCTTACAGCTCCTTACAGGCATCCGTTAGTCTTGCGAGAACATGGATCTGCGCCTGTAAAGTCTTCACTCTCCAGGGCACAGGCCTGGGCGAGGTCGTATGGAAGACTGGCCATTGCCCATGCTGCAAGTCTCCCTTCTCCACGACACCGATGTTGTCGAAGGGAAGGGCAAGGACCGATACAGTTTGGCACCGGTGTCGTTGCAGAGCTGTGTGTGGTTAAGTGCCTTGCTCAAGGACACAACACACTGCCTCAGCTGGGGCTCGAACTCACGACCTTCAGATCGCTAGTCCAATGCCTTATCCTCTTGGCCACGTGCCCAAGCTCCTTACAGACAGTGGTGAGAATTAAACCACTATCTTCCAATTGCTGACGCTGTAAAGTGATACACCAACTGCTACGCTACTGTGCTGTCCATGTGCCGAAATGCACTGAAATACTTAGTCTTGCAAACCATCCAGACAGATAATTTCAAAGCATAAGTACATTGAAGTAGTACAAGAAAAAGACAATAAAAGAAGGCAGAATATATTGTTACTGTTACAGTTACAGAGAAAGTGCAATGTAGTTAGACTATAAGGTGCAAGAGCTGTGATGGGGTGGGTTGTGAGATCAAGAACTCATCTTCAACGTACAACAGGTCCCTTCAGGAGTCTTATAACAATGCTATAGAAGGTATCCTTCACCCTGTTTTCGAACCTTTATATTGACTACCCAGTGGAAGGAGAGAGAACAGAGAATGTCTGGGGTGAGCAGGAAATAATTAAAGGAATCTATGAGAGATTCCTGATGTCCTCTACATATTTAGGTGTTCCATCTCCCTCCCCTGGTCACTTTCGACTCAATAGCATGTGAAGACCTGGTGGTAGATTAATAAAATCCTGAACTATTGGAATAAAACTGCTCTCAAGTACATTTGCAGATACTGGGAATAAAAATTGACTTATATAAGCTGCTCCATCGGTGACGTTGCAAGGAGGCTAACTGTCACCATTTCCATTTGCAACTAAAACCAATAGCAGTAAGTTTAATTGTTTGAAACCTCATGAAAATGATGTTAATTTTTCTTCATGCCATCCACATATAACAGGACTTTTGCCATTGGTTATCTGAGCGGAAGGTGACAGGTTGAAGATGGTACCATTCATCATGCAGACAACCCTCAGGTATCACTGGATGGGATTCTGCAGCTCTCAGAGAAAAACAGAATAATAGCCAGCCTAGAGAAATCCAGAAGGAATGGGAGATGGAGATGACAGGAAAAATGTGAATGAATTCATAAAATATCTTTCATTACCTCAGGATATCCCTTATAGCCAATTAAATATTTTTGAAATACAGCTACTATTGTGATAAAGGTACAAAACATTAAGTTTATACACAGCAAACTCTCACAAATTGTAATGTAGTCAATATAGTGTTTTTTGTTTGGAGCATCAATTGAGTGTTGTGTATTGACAAGACACGGACACAGCTCACCTGCTCTTCTTTAAGACAAGCAAATGTCAGGTACAGAGCAGCAGGAGCCCAGACTTGAACTATGGCCATTTGACTAGGCCTCATGTACTCCTGCTTTCTCTCCAGGCTCCTAGCTCTTGTGCCCCAGGCCTGCCCTTGTGTGTAGTACTGTGATCCCAGGATCAAAAGTGTTCCATTCTGATGTTTGGGCACAAGACCAGGCTACTACATCAGCACAGTACTGAGTGAATTTACTTTGTTGGACCTGATTTTTATCGGGTGACACATTAACCAGAAACCCCATCTGACCTCAGGGGTCATAGGCCTGTTTCAAAGGGTTTTTGTGCTCTAACTGGTGCTTGTCCTTCAGCCAGCACCAATAAAACAATTAGCTGATTAAAGTATTGTGGGACTATTGTGCAGGAATCAGCTGTTATGTTTTGTGCATTCCAACTGTATTAAATTCGCTGGGAAACATCGTGACCTTTCAGGAAAGATGTTATTAAAATAGAAATTCTTTCTTTAACAGGATTTCCATGCAGAATTGCTCCTTCTTCAGTTCCTGAAAATTTTCAGACACCTTTTGTCATTGTGGTGTGTATTAAGGGAAGAGTGACTAAAAAGGATGGTGAGTTTTACTGCCTTGTCACAGGTTTAGATCTTATTTCATTCTTTGCTCCTTCCATAGAGCAACCGCCACTTTTCCTTTCAAGTTTGACCTCGAGGTGAGTGAATGAGTGACAGTGATTATCTGGTGTAGGGACCAGTGAAGAAGAATCCACAGTTACCTTGCCCTGGGACAGCCTCAGGGATTTGACATCTACCTGTAATAGTGTGCATACAGAGAGCCTGTTGGGCATGTCCTGATATATCCCAGGTAATCCACATTTGAGCAGATAATAGAATTATAGAGCAATACAGGATGGGAGATGTCCATTTGCCTGCTCTATGAGAGAACACCTCAGAACCTACAAAACATAGATCAAAGCAAGTTATCCTAAATCATAAAGGACTGCATAAGGAGAGGAGGAAGAAAGAGTTGTCAAACATGGCGCATTCTTCAGCTCAACAACTTCTATCCTAATTTAATTTTCTTAATACAGGTTTGCTAGTGAATCTCCTTCAACCATCTTTCAAAGAGTTGTCTCTTAGATCCTGGATTTTATCAACTTGCTGCAATCCTTTTGAACAATCCTGTCAACTTACTTCATTAAGAGAATCAAGATCAAGTTCGTCCAAGGATGTTGTCCAAGTTGCATGCCATCTTGGTCAATGTCTCCCATCCACTACATAATGTACTGGTTGGGCACAGGAGTACATTCAGCCAGAGACTCATTCCACCAAGATGCAACACAGAGTGCCATAGGAAGTCATTCCTGCCTGTGGCCATCAAACTTTACAACTCCTCTCTTGGAGGGTCAGACATCCTGAGCCAATAGGCTGGTCCTGGACTTATTTCCTGGCATAATTTACATATTGCTATTTAACTATTTATGGTTTTATTACTGTTTATTATTTATGGTACAACTGTAACGAAAACAAATTTCCCCCGGGATCGATAAAGTATGACTATGTTTATTACCACTGAAATATGTGAGTGTTAATAAACCCTTTCTCCTGTGGTCCACTCTTCTCTCCCATCAGATTCCTTCCTCTCCAGTCCCTTACCTTTCTCACCCACCTGGCTTCACCTATCACCTTCTAGCTATCCTCCTTCCCTTCCTCCCACCTTTTTATTCTGGCTTCTTCCCCCTTCCCTTCCTGAAGAAGAGTCTCGGCCTGAGATGTTGACAGTATTCATTTCCATAGATACTGCCTGACCTGCTGAGTTTCTTCAGTATTTTGTGTGTGTCGATATGTGGGATTTGTTGTTTTGCAGAAGCAGTACTGTGCTAGAAATAAAATATATTATCAATTACAAAAAAATGCAAAAGAGGAATAATGAGGTAGTGTTCATAAGTTCATAGACTGGTCAGAAATTTGATGGTGGAGGGGAAGAAGCTGTTCTTAAAACATTAAGTGTGAGGCTTCAGGATCCTGTATCTCCTCCCCAATGGCAGTAAGGTGAAGAGGACATGTCCAGACTGATAAGTGTCTTTAATGCTGGATACCACCCTCTTGAGGCACTGCCTCTTGAAGATGTCCTTGATGGCAGGGAAAGTTGTGTCCATGAAGTAACTAGCTAAGTCTACACTCTGTAGTCTTTCTGATCCTGTGCATTGAAGGCTCCAAACCAGGCTGCGATGCAACTAGTCAGAACACTCTCCACCATACACCTGTAGAAATATACAAGTCTTTGGTGACATACCAAGTATCCTCAAACTCCTTACGAAGTATAGCCATTGGGTTGCTTTCTTTGTGATTATATCAATATGTTGGACCCAGGATAGATCCTCTGAGATGTTGATGCCCAGGATCTTGAAGCTGCTCACCCTTTCCACTGCTGACCTTTTGGTGAGGACTGGTGCCTGCTCTCTCAACTTGCCCTTCCTGAAGTTTGCAATCAATTCCTTGGTCTTGCTGATGTTAAGTGCAAGGTTGTTGTTGCATCACCACTCAACCAACCAATCTACCTCAATTCTATAGAGAATCTCGCCATCTGAGATTTTACCAACAACAGTTGTGTCATCATTGAACTTATAGATGACACTTAAGAGGGGATAATGGTGTTAAACGCCAAGCTATAATTGATAAATTGCTGCCAGACCTATGTTTTGCTATTGTCTAGGTGCTCCAAAGCCAACTGGAGAGCCAATGAGATTGCGTCAGCTGTAGACCTGTTATGGCAGTAGTCAAATTGAAGTAGGTTGAGGTCGTTGATCAGGCAGGAGTTAATTCTAGCCATGACCAACCTCTCAAAGCACTTCATCACAGTCGATGTATGTACTAGTGAGCAATTGTCACTGAGGCAGCTCGCCCTGATCTCCTTAGCATCAGTAAGATTGATGCCCTTTTAAAGCAGATGTAAATCTATGACTGCAGCAGTGAAGGGTTAAAGATGTCCTTTGAACACTCCAGCCTGTTGGTTGGCACAGATTTTCAGTACCCTGCCAGGTACACCATTGGGACAGAGAGTTTATGATCAGATCAGATTGGATTCCGATGATTTTGAGGTTGTTATTTCTTCTTTTTTACTTCCGGGTTTCTGCTGACATTTTATCAGTATCCAAAGTTAGATGGAAATGCCTTTGGGTTCTAATGGTGCATAATGCCCGGCAAAGTAAGGCTGAGTCCGTCAGTGAAGTCTAAATGCAGGTTTAATGATATTTATTTATCTTTTACTGTTAAGGACATTTTATTGAGTTGATCATATGTAATAATTATCAATAAGAGACCTTGCCTTAGTATTCGGAGGGACTTGCATGTTATTGTAAAAAAAAGCCACTGGAAGTACATGCAGTCAGAAAGGCAATCACGAAATTTGCTTATTCATTACATTCCAAAGTCTAATTGCAGCCAGATTCAGGTCCATAAATTTTGTTTTAAATTCCCAATCCACCTCGAACATAACATTAAAGTAGCACATCCTTCTCATCTGGATTGTATGGTAATCAATTCCTGAAGATTGTTCAATGTAATCAGTGGATTCATTGGAATTCTTATTGCAAAGATCAAGAGTAACATATACTGCCAGTAATACAGACAAATCGCTGTCAATTATTTCCTGCCTAATTATAATTTGCTTGAAGTGTTTTGCCTGTAAGGACCACTGATGTCCATCAAAAGGTTTAAGATCCACTGCATATTTGCAGATTTGCTGCAGTAATTGCTAAGTCTAGCTCTGATGATTCAACTCAGTAACTAGGCCAGGTCACAGAGTCGGTATGAAGCAGCCAGCAATCAGGCCGCAGACAGCCTCTTGCCAAGTTCCCAATAAGAGTGCTAGTATCAGCCACTATGATCAGTCTACAATGGTAGCTCATTGCCGATTCATTTCAGGCCGTCAGTTTTAACCAATTTTCTGTCCTCTTGTCGCAGAGCATGTTTCCGTCACTAATCTGGTTCAGGTCAACATGTGTCCTATATCTGACACAAGGTGTTATGTAAGTTGGGTACAAGGCTCAATCCACTACAGATCAATAGAAATGCACTTGCTATAATAGTAACAGAGACAGGAATTTCTGTCCTTGTTAAAACTGTACATTCTTCTTTGTGTCATTGACATTCATGTTCAGATGTTCCTTGGTCATTCTTGATTAAGAAAAATTGTTTCTGTATTAATTGAACATCCTTTCCACTAGAAACCACTTTTGGTGCATTTTTATCTTTTATTGAATAGAATTTGAATCTTTAGATTGTGTACTCATTGATTACCTCCCTTCTCTTGGTTCCATACAAACATCTGCAGTAGCGATTCCCATAAGGACTTAAAACCATTCAGCCGAACTCATTGAAAAAGACAAAGCTAAGAAAAAGAGTGAAGAGATAAATAGGCCAGATGCCCCAAGGCCTTAATATTGAATGAGTTAAAGGAGAGGTAGAATTCAGTTCTCTCTTTCACATGCAAGCTTTGCAGCAGCTAAATATCAAATCACCCAAACTGGTCCTAATGCCACAAACTCCCTCTCATGCAAAATCTGCTTCCCCAATCCAACCTGCACCAATCACTCTGGGCTTGCGGAACTTCATTAGCTACAGTATATCATCCTGATTGAGCAGTTTCAAATGCTTGTTTTCAAAATATTCTATGACTGTCTCTTCCAAGATCTCTGAATTTTTCCAGCATCAAAGTTACTGGTGAACGCAGCAGGCCAGGCAGCATCTCTAGGAAGAGGTACAGTCGACGTTTCGGGCCGAGACCCTTCGTTAGAACTAACTGAAGGAAGAGTTAGTAAGAGATTTGAAAGTGGGAGGGGGAGGGGGAGATCCGAAATGATAGGAGACAGGAGGGGGAGGGATGGAGCTAAGAGCTGGACAGGTGATTGGCAAATGGGATATGAGAGGATCATGGGACAGGAGGCCCAGGGAGAAGGAAAAGGGGGAGGGGGGACCCAGAGGATGGGCAAGGGGTATATTCAGAGGGACAGAGGGAGAAAAAGGAGAGAGAGAGAGAAAGAATGTGTGTATATAAATAAATAACGGATGGGGTACGAGGGGAAGTGGAGCATTAGCGGAAGTTAGAGAAGTCAATGTTCATGCCATCTGGTTGGAGGCTACCCAGACGGAACATAAGGTGTTGTTGGCATGAACATTGACTTCTCTAATTTCCGTTAATGCCCCACCTCTCCCTTGTACTCCATCCGTTATTTATTTTTATACACACTTTCTTTCTCTCACTCTCCTTTTTCTCCCTCTGTCCCTCTCACTATACCCCTTGCCCATCCTCTGGGTCCCCCCCCCCCTTTTCTTTCTCCCTGGGCCTCCTGTCCCATGATCCTCTCATATCCCTTTTGCCAATCAACTGTCCAGCTCTTGGCTCCGTCCCTCCCCCTCCTGTCTTCTCCTATCATTTTGGATCTCCCCCTCCCCCTCCCACTTTCAAATCTCTTACTAACTCTTCCTTCAGTTAGTCCTGACGAAGGGTCTCGGCCTGAAACGTCGACTGTACCTCCTCCTAGAGATGCTGCCTGGCCTGCTGCGTTCACCAGCAACTTGGATGTGTGTTGCTTGAATTTCCAGCATCTGCAGAATTCCTTTTGTCTGAATTCTTCCAGTACTGCTTATCCCTCTTTCATTCATTTCATTGCTCCATCTGTAACCATAGCATCTTGAGAGAACTGTTGTATATTTAAAATTTCAGTAAAATTTGAGTAATCTTGTTTACAAATTGTTTGATTAAGCTTTCTCATTCATTTAAGTACTTCATTATGGGTTATATGCATAAATACGTGAATTTCATACATCATTGCGCTACCACATAATACGTGCACACTTTGATTAACGTAAGCCCGAAGTTAGACCCGCATTTCAGACTCCCATGTCTTCCTTTGAATTAGTTTAATGTTATGAAGTTGGCCATGAGATACTTTTTAAACGAAACCCGAGACAGCTATCGACTTGTTGAATCGCAGTGAGACATTTGAACTAAAAAAATGCAGTAAGAAATGGTTGAATTTAAAAAAGAAAACAGCCCAGCATGTGCAGCGCATGCTCTTCAGAAGAGAAGACATAATCAAGTTTAAAAAAAGGCAGTAAATGGAACAATTCAATTTTCATAAACAGTGAGCACTGGGTGATAATAATCATAAAAAAAGCAGAATTGGTTGGCTCCGTCAGAAAAATTGCTGAGTTTGATTGCTCGACGGGTAACTGGCTCATGTATATGGAACTAATTCAACAATATTTTGAAGCAAATGAAATAGCCAATGAGAAATGAGTACCGATTTTGCTGAGTGCATTAGGTTAAAGGCATACAGTTTGCTAAATGAGCTTTGCTGATATTGTTAAAATAATGCAGGAACACTTATAACCAAAACCATTATTGATGCAGAATGCTTTAGATTTCATAAGCAGAATCAAAAAGAAGCTGAATTGAAGAGATTGTTTGAGCATTGTCAGTTCGGTAATAAGGGTAATAATGCACTGAGAGATCGATTCATTTGTGAAATTTTACAAGAAAGCTTTCAAAAACAGCTCCTAACCGAAGCACAACTCACATTTAAAACAGCAGTTGAAAGCGCTATATCAATGGAAACAGCAGACAGAGATGCAATTGAGCTGCAGTCAGGAATGAAACTGAATGTGAAGAAAATTGCAACATCTAAACAGAAGCCAACCTGGCTGAGCAAGTTGTGTTACTGTTGTGGCAGGGCCTCACACACACCAGGTTTAAAGACGATACTTGCAAAAAATGCGACCAAGTAGGACACATACAAAGAGCATGTCATAAACACAAAATAATCTTCAGATGCTGTGATCAAAGCAACACTTTCAGTACGCTGGATGAACTCAGCAGGTCGGGCGGCATCAGTTAGGAACGATGAGTCGATGTTTTGGGCCGGAACCCTTCGTCAGGACTGAAGAATGAAAGATGGGGAAAGATTTGAAGAATACTTGTAGCCTCAGTTGAAAGACCAGTAATTTGAAATACAAAGGGGTGGGGGAGGGGAAGCATTGACATCATAGCCCTGAAAACAATGGGTAGTAGAAGAAGGAGGCGGAACCATGAGGGAGCTGGGGGAGGGGGCAGAGTGAAATAGGGATAGAGGAAGGGAGGGGGAGGGAATTACCGGAAGTTGGAGAATTCTATGTTCATACCAAGGGGCTGGAGACTACCTAGATGGTATATGAGGTGTTGCTCCTCCAACCTGAGTTTAGCCTCATCATGGCAGTAATCTTCCCCATCTTTCATTCTTCAGTACTGACGAAGGGTTCCAGCCCGAAACGTCGGCTCAGCGTTTCTGACTGATGCTGCCCGACCTGCTGAGTTCATCCAGCGTACTGAAAGTGTTGCAAAGAGCATGTCAGGCAGACAAAAATAAGTGGACTACACAGAGAAGAGAAGAAGATAAAAAGTCAAGTTGCAGTTTCAAAAAGAGTACTAATATGCATGTAGCTGAGGAAAATCTGATGAGAGTGACACAAGAATGAGTAGGCTTAAGATTTAAAATGTGAAAACAAGCAATATGGCTCACACCAGAAGTGAATGAGAAATTAATTAAAATGGAATTGGATGCTGACTTGGCTGTTTCAGTTATTCCACAGAATGAGTTTGAACAGTATTTCAAAGATACTAAACTGAAGCCTGCAGATATCCAACTAAGAACTTAGACTGGACAAAAGCTAACTTCTATGGGAATGACATTGCAACAGTGAAATACAACAACCAACAAGCCACATTGAGCTTGTATGCGGTAAAAAAAACAGGAGGGCCAGCATTGCGGGGGCAATATTGGCCGAGACAACTACAACTTGATTGGCAATACATCCACCATTTGCATGCCTCATTCCCTGCAATGAAACCAACTGAAAGTGAAATAAGAAATGTACTGGATGATGCCACAACTGTCTCCATGCTGAACACCATGAACTGTTGCCCAATGGAGGGCAAAGAGGTGTTGGTGCCAACCTCTGCATCTGATTGGAAAGAATATTGGACCAAGGTATTGGACCATGCTGCTCAGAGGTATTGTGAGCGTGATGAAAGCAGTGGTCCGACTGCAACAGTTTTTACAACAGAGCTGAGAAAGCTTCTGATATGTTAATCAGATAGTTACTTACAAAATGTGGTTTACTCTTAAGCTGGAAGAGAGTTCAAGGAACTTTAGGAAAATTGCAAGCATTTCACTTTTGTGAGTATAAAGAACCAGAATCTATTCTGTGTGCATTAAGGTTATTGCATGAACTTCAAGTGGGAGACAGAAAGCTGCTTGTAAAAGTAGATGAAAAGATCAAAGCCCTGCTGAATGAGCGGAAGACCTGAAAGAAAGGAGTGAATGGAGAAATGAAAACAGAGGATTCGTCAGATGATGTTTTGAATGACACTCCCCACCCCCCCACCCTTTGTCAGGAAAGACATTATCCTCTAATGTGATATGTGTGCACCTCATTTAAAATAAGCCCAAAGTTACACCCGCATTTCCAACTCCTGTGTCTTCCTTTGAACTAGTTTCATGTTTGGAAGTTACAAAACTTAACAAGCAGCATCCTCAAAACTCCAGAATTCCCTCTCCAAGGAAAAATGATCCTACCTGTCTGGATTTATCTATCCCAGTGTTCTCTTATGTAGCTTGCAGTCAAAATTTTGTTTGACGATCTTGCTGTGAAATGCTTTGGGCTATTCAACCATGTGGGAGTCATTATATACAAATAAGTTACTTGCATGTCAGGGACCGTTCCTTGCTTGTGATTACAACTGGCTGGTGGCATAGTGGCATCAGCACTGCACTTTGGAGTGAAGGCTCCCGAGTTCGAATCCAGCGGCCCCCTTGTACGCTTTCCATCCGTGTTGGATTGAGTGTCGAGCTAGCAACTCAGCCTCATAAAAACAAGAAAGCATGCTAAAAAAAATCGCCAAATGACAGCGTCCCGATGACTCCACTCGGAGTTAAGGGCTTTCTCCTCCTTCTTCTTCTTCATTGTTGTCTCCCAACAAGAATAGGTGAAACCAATCTCACTGGTAGCAGTGGAAAATGAAGTTATCTTCTAGAACTGGCAATAGGGGTATCTAAACAGTGAGGATTTAATATTAATCTATCCATACTCAGACTGTCACATGACCTTCCAATGAAGTTCTTGGAAATGAATTTTGCAACACACACATAATGCTGGAACTCAGCAGTTCAGGCAGCATCTATGGACATAAATAGGTAGTCGATGTTTTGGGCCGGGACCCTTCTTCGGGGCTGAGAAGGAAGGGGGAAGACGCCAGAACTAAGAGGTGGGGAGGGGGGGAGAGGATGGAAGCTAGCTGGAAGGTGATAGGTGAAGCCGGGTGAGTGAGAAAGGGAAAGGGCTGGAGAAGAAGGAATCTGATAGGAGAGGAGAATTGGACAATAGGAGAATGGGAAGGAGGAGGGGACCCAGGGAGAAGTAATAGGCAGATGAGAAGTGGTAAAAGGTCAGAGTGGAGAAAAGAGAAAGAGTGGGGGGAAATTTGTTCACTGGAAGGAGAAATTGATATTCATGCCATCAGGTTGGAGGCTACCCAGAAGGAATATAAGGTGCTGCTCTTCCACCCTGAGGGTGGCTTTATCTTGTCAATAGAGGAGGCCATGGACTGACTCATCAGAATGAGAATGGGAATCAAAATTAAAATATTTGGCCACCGGGAAGTCCTGCTTGAGGCAGATGGAGCGGAGGTGCTCGACGAAGAGGTCCCCCAATTTATGACAAGTCTCACCAATGTCGAGGAGGCCGCATTGGGAGCACCGTACACAATAGATGACCCCAACAGATTTGCAGGTAAATCTGGAAGAACTGTTTGGGGCCCTGAATAGAAGTGAGGAAGGATGGGCAGGAGTAGTATCTAAGTAGCTTGCAGGGATAAGTGCCAGGAGGGAGAGTAGTGGGGAGGGGTGAATGGGCACGAGAATCATAGAAGGAGTGATCCCTGTGGAAAGCAGAGAGGGGACAGGAGGTAAAGGTGTGTTTGGTGGTAGGATCCCTTTGGAAACATTTTGTAACAGAAGTTTAATAGTCACATTGTGTTAATCCTGAAGAGGCCATTGGTGGTGATTGATGGGTATGTAAAATGGGAAACCTCAGGCAATGCAACCTTCAGTTTTTTGGGCATTATGAATGGACAATTATGCCCATATGACTTAGCTGGCAGAATGATGAACCCAAAGTTGTTTAAAAAAAGGCTCAAATCTAGGAGCTGAAATAATTAGGTTGAGAATCCCTTTAGGACAAAGAAGAAGATACATGGAGAAGGATGAACGATGAGCTCAGAGACCACTGATATTGAACTCATTATCACTGAGGTGGCCCATTATTAAGCAAGTAGTGTGCATGAAGAATAACTCTTGTCTAAAGATTCAGACTTGCTCTGCTGTTAGTTTTAGTCCTCAGACGTCATAATCATTAAGTTGAGATTCTTCTGAACAAATTGGCTTAACAGGTGGGTGGTTGAATAGTGAGCACCAGCCCTCATTAATGTCCTCAGAGTAAGTCAAGAGAGTGGCGGATGATAGGAAAGAGGTCAGCACAGAGCTTACTATGGATTGGGAGAACTAAGATTATAAGATTGAGAGGGGTTGGCAGTGATCAGCATGAGGAACTGGGTCACAGTTGAAGGTATAGCTGAGCATAGAGGGATGGTCATGGCCATGTGGGGTCAGAATTTTTGCACCCCACCATAATGAGCTGGGTTGATCAGACCCAAAGGACCCAAACCAATTCGAGTGTCCAGGAGATGTGGAAATAAGTGTACAAGCACAACAAAGTAATTTAAGCCTAATTTATTATCATAAAATAGAAAGCACAAATAAACCACACAAAATACCATGTAGTAAATTGCGAAGATTTCCGCAAAGGTTTCAGGGTCATGATTCTTAGTCGCCACTTGATTGTTGCTGTCATCTGCGATCTTGATTGTCACTGTTGTTAGGGGAACTCCAAATCCCGACTCATGAAATCACCCTGGTTCCGTCCTGGGCACCAATGATTGTGATTTCTAGGTTGAGGTGAAATCCGGGAACCAAGCGAAAAGTACCTCAATAAATAGGGATTCAATCCACAAGCATAGCGAGACATACAGAGACAGACAAACTATGTGGCCATTTGTTCTCATGCCATTGGTGCCTTGAGCCCAAGAAAGAATCCAGCTGCTATTAGCAAACTTTTAACAAACCTACAGTGTTTAACTTGTACAACCACCTTACATGCTGCGAGCTCACAAAGGGTTAAAGTGTCACTTGGAATTGTTCAGACTGTCATCTAATATTCTCACAAAATTTATTACACCACAGCACAGCCATCCCTATTTTCAATTAAGTATACTTCATAGGAGTCAACCTGAAGCAGGCCTTTTAAGAATCGGGTCCTGTGTTAACCTGATTTTTCTGGATCAACTTGGGGCAGTCTCACTGCAAGTTAATATTGCAAAAGGAATCCTTAAAAATATGTTGTTCCCTTAGTAGCTTACACAAATGGATCTATTGTCTTTATTTAAGAATAACAACCTGTGGGCAAGGAGTTTGCAACATGCAGATTGCTCAGCATTCTGAGTACTCCTCTGTTTGTACACTGCATGGAAATCAACAGCATACATTGAATTTCAAGACCATTATAAATGTTTTTTTTGCTGTCAAGATATTGATGTTAACACCAGAGGTCGACATGTTACAACTGCGGGAACAGTCATTGGTCATTAAGTGAGGAATAGAATCAGATGTAGATCGTTGAGCTCAGCCACTCGATAAGCTATTGGCAGATCTTCTGTCAACTACAGTTTCCAGCAGTATTATCAATGTTTTTGTTTATCATAGTGTCAAATACTTTCCCAGATCATGCAATGTCTTCTTGTGGGGGATCCTGGATGTAAAGATGTATTGAAAATCACAAGATACCACATTTAACACAGAGATGAGGAAATGTTTTCTCTCTCAAGGTGTCATAGTCTTTAGAACTTTCTCAGAGTGGTATAAGTAGAGCCTTTGAATATTTTAAGACAGAAGTAGATATATTCAAGATGAGCAAGATATAAAAAGTTATGGGGTAAGCAGGAGTGCAGAATTGTGATTACAGTCAGATTAACCATGATTTACTAAAAGGCAGAGGAGTTTTGAGGGACTGAGTGACCTACCTCTGATCCTAATTTGTACATTTGTATCCGTTGGTCTCTTTCTTGAATATATAAAGAACTGGGCCTTTGATGTAGAAATTCTCAATAGAAGATTCACAAAGATTTTTTTTCCATACACCAATTCTATTTGGCCGACCCTGCATTCTGACTCAGTGATTCCCAATTATGGTCTTCCAGCAAGGACAATCATCATCCCAGAATCTATCTTGAATCATGGCTGAACGAAGATTATAGCTGGCACTTAATGTCCAAAAGGACAGCCAGGAAGATAGAGGTGACAGCGTTGCTCTGTTGATAAAAAAAAATAAAATCATTAGAAAGAGGTGACATTGAGTCGGAAGGTATTGAATCATTGTGACTAGAGCTAAGGAACTACAAGGGTAAGAAGACTCTGATGGGAGTTGTACACAGACCCCCAAACAGTAGTAAGGATGTGGTCTACAAATTACAATGGAAAATAGAAAATGATACCAAAAGGGCAATATTGCAATAGTCATGAGGAATTTCAATGTGCAAGTAGATTGGGAAAATTAGGTTGGTGCTGGATTCCAGGAGGGGAAATTTCTGGAGTGCCTACAAGATGGCTTTTTAGAGCAGCTTGTAGTAGAGCCCACTAGGGGATCACCTGTTCTGGATTGAGTGTTGTGCAATGAATCAGAATTGATTAGACACTTTAAAGTAAAAGAACCCTTTGGGGCAGATGATCATAATATGATCGAATTCACCCTGAAATTTAAGAAGGAGAAGCTAAAGTTAGATGTATCAGTATTACAGTGGAGTAAAGGGAATTCCAGGGGCATGAGAGAGGAGTTGGCCAGAAATGATTGAAAAATAAAACTGGCAGGGATGACAGCAGAGCCACAATCGCTGGAATTTCTGGAAGCAATCTGGAAGGCACAGGATATACACATCCCAAAGAGGAAGAAATATTCTTCTTTTTTTTGTAATTTATTTTTTTATTGAATTTCATCATCAAACAAACATTTCCATAAGATGTATTTCAGATACTGTACATATATATCATATAATCATATTTGTCACAAATCTCCACATAATATTTATCTGAGGTATACACTTACAGAAAGGAGAGGAAAGAATGAACAATCGAAAAAAGAAAACTATGTACGAAGTAGGGAGTGATCTTTTTTTTTACAACATATTCATTGACTTGTGAGAATAAAATCAGGCCTATGAGGTGTTCTGTAGTTAAACCATTTTCCCCAGTATGAATAAAATTGTTCCAACTTATGATTAACAGATGCTGTTATCTTTGCCATTTTGTAAATGTCCGTTGTAATTTCCATCCATACATTTAAAGTTGGGCTCTCCTGAGATAACCATTTCCTGGTAAGGGTCTTTTTACCAGCCACCATCAGTACATTCATTAAATATTTATCTCCTTTCAACCATTCTTGAGGTATATACCCAAAATATATGGTCTTACTCTCTAAGGGTATTTCACATTTAAATATGTCTTGTAGGGCATTATGTATCCCACTCCAATAGTCTTTGACAACGGGGCATTCCCAGAAAATATGATAATGGTTTGCATTTTGATTTCCACAATTTCTCCAGCAAACAGGAGGGTTACTATCATAACGGGATTTCTGAGAGGGTGTAATAAAATATCTTATCAAGTTTTTCCACCCGAAATCCCTCCATTTCTGTGAACTGGTACACTTCCATTGATACCTCCATATTATTGTCCATTCTTCCTCAGATATAGTTATCCCTCCTTCCTTCTCCCATTTTGTTTAATGTATGAAGTTGAATGTGTTTTAAGATTTGACAAACCCTTATACATGCTTGAAATGATTCTACTACCGTTGTCTGAATTATATGCTTTTCTAAATAGCTCTATCAGACATGTGCTTGCCTTGGTTACATTTTTAACCATCCTATTAACATACTGTCGCATCTGTAAATACCAGTAAAAGTCTTGTTTTTCTAATAAGTGTTTCTCTTTGAGCATTTCAAAACTGAGCGGTGTTCCTTCTTTCATTATATTGCAAATAGCTGTTATTCCTTTAGCTGTCCAGTCCTTAAATCTAGCATCCAGTTTATTCGGCGTAAAACCCGAGTCATATGCACACCATTTAAGAATTGCAATGTCTCTCTAGTTTATATTCTTTTTTAATAGTTTTCCATACTTTAAGATTCCATTTCATCCACGGGTTATCAATAGTATTTATGTAACTTTGTAGGTTGTTATCAACCAAAATTGCCTGCATGGGGATGGTAAGTATTTTCTTCTCAATGTTTTTCCATTGAGCATCATATGATGGGTTGCACCAGCATATCACAGCTCTCAACTGTGCTGCAAAATAATAATCTCTAAGAGAAGGTAGGCCCCAGAGGAAGAAGTATTCTTAAGGAAAGATGACACAACAGTAGATAATAAGATGAGTCGATGCCAGCATAAAAGCCAAAGTGAGGGCATATAATAGTGCAATAATTAGTGGGAAGTTAGAGGATGGGGAAGTTTTTAAGAACCAACAGAAGGCGACTAACAAAGTCATTAAGGAGGTAAGGATGGAATGCAAAAGTAAGCTAACCAATAATAAAGAGGATACCAAATGTTTCTTCAGATGCATAAGTGTAAAAGAGAGGTGAGAGTGGATATCAGACCACTGGAAAATGATGCTGGAGAGGTAATAATGGGGGTAATGGGGGAGAAGGAAATGGCAGATGAACTGAATAAGTATTATGCATCAGTTTTCACTGTGAAAGAAGCTGGCAGTGTGGTGGAAGCTCCAGGTGTCAGGGGTCATGAAGTGTGTGTAGTTACCATTACTAGGGAGAAGGTTCTTGGGATACTGAAAGGTCTGAAGGTAGACAACTCACCTGGACCAGATATTGTACAACACAGATTTCTGAAAGAGGTAGGTGAAGAGATCATGAAGGCATTAGTAATGATCTTTCAAGAATCACTAGATTCTGGAATGGTGTTGGAAGAGGGGTCTTCTACAGGGGTCTGTGTCGGGACTGATTTTTTTTACATTATATGTCAATGATTTGGATGATGGAATTGATGGCTTTGTTTCAAAGTTTGCAGACAATATGAAGATAAGTGGAGGGGCAACTAGTTTTGCGGAAGTAGACAGAATAGGAGAATGGGCAAAGAAATGGCTGATGGAATACAGTGTCAGGATGTCTATGGTCATGCACTTCGGTAGAAGAAATGAAGAGGTTGACTATTTTCAAAATGGAGAGAAAGTACAAAAAACTGAGGTGCAAAGGGACTTGGGAGTCCTTGTGCAGGATTCCCAAAAGGTTAATTTGCAGATTGCTGTGGTGGGGAAGGCAAATGCAATGTTAGCATTCATTTCAAGAGGACGAGAATATAAAAGCAAGGATGTAATGTTGAGACTTTATAAAGCAATGGTGAGGTCTCACTTGGAGTATGTGAGCAGGTTTGGGTCCCTCATCTTAGAAAGGATGTGCTGAAGCTGGAGAGGGTTCAAAGGAGGTTCACGAAAATGATTCCAGGATTGTATGGCTTGTCAGATGAAGGGGGTTCAATGGCCCTGTGTTTGAAGGGATATCAGGAGAAGGCAGGAGATTGGGGCTGAGAGGAAAATTGGATCAGCTATGATGAAATGGCAGAGCAGACCCGATGGGCCAAATGGCCTAATTCTGCTCTGATATCTTATTGTCTTATGGTCTAATGAAGTAACATTTCATTTTCAAGTTTTGAAGATTGCAAACTTAACGAGCTCAATCTCTCATCAGCAGAAAATCATCACATTTCAAAGATCAGTCTAGTGAACATTTGTTCCATAGTTGGTTCTTTAACCCACAGATCTAGGAACCACTTTGGATACTTCCATGAACACGGTCTCCACTGTTGTTTACAATTGTTTTCCCATTCTGTAGAAAGATTAAAAACTCCAGAATTAGTGTTCCTGTTTACATTTACTGCTAACTTCTGCATTTATACCCTGCCTGTTTCCTCAACTACTTCCTAGGGTCCAAATAGTTTCTTCTTTCAGTGTTTTCTACACCGTCCTATTTCTTATCATTACCCACACAAAGTCTACATCTCAATTTTATCAGCTAACTTCCTTTCATTGTGCTGTTCTTATCCCAATATTTATTTTCAGAATGCCATCAACCTTGCTTTCCCGTTTCTTTTCAATTTTGCCTTTATCTTCAAAAGTTCAAAGTTTTTTGGAACATTTGCTTCCCGTCCTTAGTGATCGCATCACTGTGATGCTATTAAATGAAACTGATATATTGTGCTTAGAGTTGTTATTTCACACCTTTTTTGTCTTATATCAAGATGTAGTATTTAAGTTTTTCTCTTTAATATGTACTTTTTTCCTGATATCATCACAGGTCCACCTCTCTGGATCCCTGCTCAGTACCAGTAGAGTATTTGCTGTCGTAACAATCACTGACGATAAATGAGGTCAATGAACCTCTTGCAACAATAACTCATTAAGCAAATTCTGAACCTAACATGGGTTCTTTCCATTTAATTTATTGACATACTGTATTTATCCTGAAAGTCCTGGGTGAATTTACCACAGAGTGGATGCTGAGCTGTTGGTTTTTGGTGTGTTCAGAGTACGGTGCGATTTGCCAAACATTTGCAAGTGTCCTACATCATCAGCCCTCTCATCAACTCTGACTCTGTTCACAATGTTGCTCAATGGCTCTATATCCATATATATTTACTGGAAAGTATGGAGATTACATGCTAGTGCACCCTGTAAGAACATGGATCGATGTACTGAAGGCAGTGATCCAGTTCCATTTCCAAGATGCTACTGTCTTATTCCCTCACTTGTGGCCTCCAGTAGCTATAAATCAACATGATTGTTTGGAACAAAATGGAGGTTATTGAATAATTTTATGGTTGATCATTCATGGAGATTCACATATCTGTGGTTGCTTTTGCAGTATGTCATAATTTGTGTTTCATAACTACCTTCTGGGCAAATGGGGTTCATCAGCCATGGTTGACAGCTCAAGGAGAAAGAAAAACCTCTGCTGCCTTGCAGCTATACCCACTCATGGGGAAGGCTTCGGGAGTAAACCTCAAGGAAAAATCTAGAGCTGGAATCCCTAAGGCAGACCTACATTGAGACTAACGCTGACTGGCAACTCCTGTGGCGCTGCTGGTACCAAACTGTATCAGTCTCTGCTGTCCCTTTGGGTTCACTAGATGCTAGGAGAGGAGGAGTTTGCTACATAGGCAACAGCTTGCTCTCCATATCGTACTGGCCAGGCGTGCATATCTAGATAGCTAGGATGCAATATCCATGGTCGATCCTGACTGACGGAGGCCTCACTCACTCGACTACCTTCCATGTAATACAGTTCAGAGAAATAATTCCACATTGAGTTCATGGAGATCTGGTTTTTGAGCAACGTCTTTAAAGAGACTCAGTGAACAAGTTGCTGGAATTCCCTTTGTAGGCAAACTGGTCCAGAAATAGGTCAGCTCCAGAGACATCAAGAAATCTTTTGTTTGTGAGCTCATCCCCTACAGGGTCGAGTTATACACATGATATCAGCTTCAAGCACAAATGAACAAGTGTTGTGTACTTTTGAACACGAGGCTATGTTCAGGGAATCATGATGGCCAGCAAATGTATATTCACTGGGGGGGGGGGGCGGGGGCCAGTCCTGTTGTCAGTGTGATGAAGTAGAAAGATTGGTCTTCAGTGGATTATAAGCCAAGTGGTTAGGGACGCAGGATGGCAAGGGGCTCAGACTTGTTGGATCTGATCGAGAGATTCTTCAGAAGTCAAGATTGAGGCATAGAACTTGGAAGTTATGGCCATTTTATTGACTGTTACAAGAACAACGAATGAACAATGAAAGAAGACCTTCAGAAAGATGTAAGATAAGTAGAGACTTATCTTGGCAAGGGTCCTAGTGAAATGTTGCATTAAGAAGATCTAATTGTTTTTGGAGTGTCCAATGTTGCTACTTTGTGAATGGTCCAATTTCCAATGCAGTGCTCCAAAGGGACAGTACCTAATGGCTGATCTTGTCCCCTGAAATTATACAGGGACCCGCTGACCCACTCCCACCACTTGGTCTCTCTATCAAAGAAGGGTATACAACCTCCAGTGAGAATGTAGTAATAATTCACCAAAATGAGTTTGGAGGGGCTTTGTTCTGTAACAAAAAATTACATATACAGTAGGTTTGGACCACATAGAGTTTTGAGGAATAAAAGGCAATCTCATTGTGGTTTGGAAGCTTGTGTGTCTCAGTGACCCAGAGAGCTACGTTGGATGGAGTCAGGTCTTTATGCTTTGGCTCTTGGTTGGGTCACCCATACCAGACAGGTTAAAGGGTAGAGGCCAGACTAAGAGTGGTTCACTGGTCCTCCGGGTTCAGGGGGCTAAGGTCAGGGCTAACAGATAGGTAGTTTTACAGATACTTTATTGATCCCAAGTGTAATTTGCAAGTCAAAGATTACAAGATCACTTCCCCAGCTATAGGTTGACTCATTATAGAGCCTAATGGCCGAGGGTAAGATGATCTCATATGACGCTCTTTGGAGCAGAGCAGTTGTCTTAGTCTCTTACTGAACGTGCTCCTCTGTTCAGTCAAGGTGGCATGCAGGGGTTGAGAAACATTGTCCAGGATTGCCAGGATTTTCCAGAGGGTCCTTTGTTCTACCACAGCCTCCAGTGAGTCCAGTTTGACTCCTATAACAGAGCCAGCCTTCCTAACAGTTTATTGAGACTGTTGGCATCACCCATGTTGATGCCATTGCCCCAGCACACCACCACACAGAAGACTCTACTGACGACAACAGGACTGGTAGAACATGTGGAGGAGAGGCCTACATAGTCCAAAGGACCAGAGTCTCCTCAGGAACATGAGGTGATTCTGGCTCTTCATGTACACAGCCCCTGTGTTGGTGCTCCACTCAAGTCTGTCATCCAGGTGCACCCCCAGGTACTTGTAGGTCCTCACCACATCCACGTCCTCACCATCAATAGTAACAGGGAGCAGTGTAGGCTTAGCCTCCCTGAAGCCTATCACCGTCTCCTTTGTCTTACTGATGTTGAGTTGCAGGTGATACAGTTTGCACTATTCGACAAGTCCTCCAGCAGAAACCTGTATTCACCTTCCCGTCCTCCCTTTATACACCCTA